>NC_138104.1:40140334-41357834 GCF_964146895.1 Miniopterus schreibersii | reverse complement strand
TAAAACATTGTTCTCCCTACCTCTAATCCATGACCTAGTTATAATCAATTCAAGGGCAAAAATCTTATCTTTTGAGACAGCAAAATTATTTCTTTATTGCTGTATTATATGATCTTGTCTAAGACTTAGTGACCCCACGCTCAAAATGTGGATATTAGTGCTGACCTCAAAAGGTTATGTTGAACGTTAAATGATATAATGTTTGAAAATAAGCTTAGCACAATGGTTAGTATGTAAGTGTTTCCTCTTTCCTTCCTTTTTCAATTCAAAGACAGTGTCTGTTAAATTAATTGAGAAAAACAATGGAAAAAAGAGAGAAATACTAAAAGCAATGCACAACAATGAGGTGTAAGATAAACAGTTTGGTCCTTTAGCAAAACTATATTTCCAGTTCTAGGACTATCCTTAGGGGGTAATATAAACATGAAAAACCAAAAAAGTGGGGAAAGACTCCATATTTATTCACTTGGGTTAAGAGAAGAATGTGAAACCTTTAAATAAACCTTTAACAAAAAGGAGAATGACCTTTTGTTTCCAGGTTCCAATAGTGGGAGAAAAGGTAGCAATGCCTTCAGTTGAGACTGCAGGGAGATTACAGATTTATTCAACAGTAAAATAGGGATAAAAAGTAAGTATTGTTAAAGGATAATTTCCAAAATGGTAAAAAAAAAAGTGAGTCTCTTATAAATATACTGTGAACAAATATCAAATATTTTCTTTAACCCATTGATTAACTGGAGAATCAGCATAAAGTTAAAAACATTTCAAAGACTATTTGAAAAGGCAGAAATTGAAAAGTAATATTAGGATAAGATTTTGGGGTTAGATAAAAATTGGCTAATGTTTGATAAACCATAATATAATCTTTTTCATCATATAGAAATTATTTCTCTTTCTATAGAACAAAAATCTATGTTAGCATATAACTTTACTGAATTTGAGAACTTTAATCAATAGTAAGCAAGGAATTGAACTAAGTATATTCCTCCAGAAAACCTTAGTTAGCCTATGTCTTTATGTGTCATTAAAAGGTTATTTTGCCAAGCTTTCTTCCCCCAAGTTTTGGCAGATTTTTCTGAGGGTATTGAAAGAATAAATCACTAACAGAAAAATATGAATTTCTCATTTTAGTCTTAATTGTAAAATGTTTTATTCTTTAGCTCATTAAAGTATTTATTTAATATTTTAAATATTAAAATGGAGAGATGAACATTTTATTTAGAATCATTGTTTGAGTTCTATTATTGCATTTAAACTAGAAAACAAATTATGCATTAATTCAGGAAGGAAAGAAGAGACTCTATATAGCTCTAATTAATAAGATGCAATTGGTTACTTTGTTGTTAAATGGTAACTGTATCACTCAGTTGTCTTAACTGGGTAGATGTTTCTGATACCTAAATGAAAATGTGTCCTAAGAATAAAAATACTGAAGATAAATGAACATAAATTATGTTACCAATGGCAAGCAAAAGAACAATCATTTCTTATTAAGAAAACCAAAGTCTATTGGCATAATATATACCAGTAACTATTAGGCACATAATTCATTAATGAAATCATCATAACAACTCTCCAAAGTAAAATTTATTATCTCTAATGTAAAAATAATAATCAATGTTAATTGGAAACTGTCAACAAAGTTATCTACCACCAATCTAATGCCAGCAAGAGTCCCCAATCTGAAGTGCAGAAAAAGGAGAAACTTCAGTGAACAGTTGGCGAACCAAGAAAATGCAGGCTCTGGTAGAAACCAAAACTGCTCTCCCCCTAGACAAAGGGAAGGACACTTTTATGGAGAAAGTTTACTTCCTGCTCCTGTATGGTCCAATTTCATGCAGATGAGGAATTGAAATTAGCACAGTTTGGTCCAAATAGCACTGTCCTGATTGTTTGGAATTGCATGTTCTGATTGGGCATTATGGAGCTGCTCTGATTGGTCAGTAAAGATGTAAATGAGGCTATAGCTGTGCAATTCTAATTTATCAGGGCATGTCTCAACCCACTGGTTGAAAAACGATTCCAGAAACTCCTTTACAGAGGTCGACTCAGATGACAGAAGCACAGTACAACAGCCTAAAGATTCAGTCTGTAGCTTTTCCCTGAAATGCAGAATTCATGAGAGGCATCTGCTGGCAATGACTGCTGTGCTCTGGTTATGAATTTGAGCCTGATTAACCAAAAGGAGCCCTTCTTGGTAAATACATTTCTTCTCAAGGTTGACATAGCTTACTACCAACTGGAAATATTATTAATTATTTCCATTTTTAATCAACTCCACTTAGCATTCAAAAAACACTGTGAGGTAGATACTATTACTATTTCTATTTTAAAAGGTCAAAAGAAGATGGTTAGAATAATGCAATACCAGATAATGAACTGTTAGAACTGAAAAGTGCTGTGAATGAGCCTTATACTGCTTTATTTAAACTTTATTTTAAAATTTAAATAAGCTTTATATTATTCAAGTTCTATATTTTATTCCTCTATGAACAATGATTCTCAACAATAGTGGCACATCATTACCAGTGGAACTACATAACCAGACAGATGACTTGATCCCACCCCCAGACTAAATGAATCAAAATCTCTAGGGCTGCAGTTTTTCAACTATGTTTTTTTAATTAAATTTATTAGGGTAATATTGGTTAATAGCATTATATAAGTATCAGATGTACAATTTTATAATATCATCTATATATTGCATTGTTTACTCACCACCCATTGTCTTGTCTTCTTCTGTCAACATATATGGCAACTGTATTTTTAAAAACTCTGTGAGTGTTAATCAGGTTTTAGGTTTTGTTTGATGAGTACCATGGAAGAAGAAAGAATCAAGGTAATTAAGAGAGGTTTAGTTCAAATTATGCATAGCCAGGTTGAGAAATCTTTCACTTATATCTGTAATTATTAATACTGGCTGCATATTATAATCACCTGTGGAACTGTAAAATATAACAAAGACGTAGGTCTAACCCTAGCTGAGTTAAATCAAATCTCAGAGGGTAGGGTGTTGACATATGTAATTTCTTAAAAGTTCCCCCAGAAGATTCTAAAGTGCAGTCGTGATTGGAAATCACTGGCCTCCAGCTTCTATCAAACACTCATGCTCAAAACCCTTAATTGCTCTCCACCTTCTTCTGAATTATCACAAATTCCTCGGTTTACCATTTATGCTTCTACATGAGCCAATGTACAGTTGATTCTTGAACAATATGATCCATTTACACATACATTTTTTTTAAATAAATGCACAGTAAGCACTCTGTATCTTGGAGCATCCACAAATTTTGGAATCCTCAGGGTGTTCTGGAACTAATCCCCAATGTCATAACTTTAGTTGTTTTGGGGGAGTCAAATGTTATATGCATATTTTTGACTGCCTAGGCATCAGCATCCCTATCCCCCATGTTGTTCAAGGGTCAACTGTACTTTTATACATTTCAACCTATAACTTCCCTCACCATAGGCACTTCACTTTCAAGTCAAATTGACTTGTTCACTTTACCCTAAACACCCCTTGAAAACCTCTGCCACAGTAACTTTATTCCTGTTGTTTACTCCTGTAGTCACTGAGATTCTATCCATCCTCTAAAGCTCTTCTCATGATGTCTCACCTATTTTGAACCTGATAGAATCTGTTCTCCTCTTAACCATGATGGGCCTTTTTTTATACACTTTTTATGTGCTTACTTTATCCCACTGTTTTTATTATAATCACATATTATTTTGAACTTGTTTTTCCTTTGCTATAGAACAAACTTTTCTCATTGGAGTATTGGAATCTGTGTGTATTTGTGTAATTTGAAAATATATGTTCAATATTAGAATTTTATGTGTAAAAATGTAAAATATAAAATACCTGTTCAAATTATAAGCTCCTTAAATGTTTTTTGGTGGGTGAAGATCAATATTCTTTTAAGCAAAATATAAAGACACTGAAGTCCTTAATCTCACTGTTATTCTGAGTCTCTCAATCACCCTAGATCAATTCTGGCTTGTGTCTGGTGTCTTCTGTAAGATGTTCCCCAAAATGAACCCTTTTATATGGTGCTAAAAAGAGAAAAAGGAGGAGGAGGACAGCCACACTGAAATAGCTAAGCTTGAGAAAAAAATTAGAATGATTAAAGTTAGCCTTTTACTTTCCCAAGTAAAGTCCTGTTTAGATTGTTGAAGAAAGCTAACTACTTTCCAGAGGCCATTATGACACAGATGCATAAACTCTGAATGTTTACTAAAGCTCCATAGCAAACTTGATATAAAATCCCATTAAATTTCTGAGGTCCAATCTTGATTCCCCAGGAGTATGTCCTTCTAGTTTTCTATTTATAAAGAGAAAAATGAGTCAAGGCTCAATAAATTCAGTTCATCAAAACACACAATCATAAATTTGTGATTAATTGTACTTCATAGTGGATCTCACAAAGCTATTTCAAAATGAAAAGCTTACTCTGCTATAGTAACTAAGTTCTGATTTTTCCCTCTAATTCGGTCAAGAAAACTGAATAAGTAATGGACAATGAGGAAATAATTAAATTATCATTAACAATACATCATTATATTTTTAAGTTATCTCAGACAAGCACATTTGCTTTTGTTTGAAAGATTTGGTATTCCATAAGAAAGAACTGGTATGAAATCTGTAAAAATGTAGGCCATATATTGTGTAATATTATAATTAGTATGGCATATACCTTTGACTGTTAATTCTATACCTTCTAAAATTGTCAGTATAAATAAAAATAACAACATATAAACATTGATTGCAATTTTAATTGTATCAACTAAAAGACTGATCTTAGAACTGAAGAAAAATATTTTTCTCAGTAAGAGTACTGCTTTTCTTATAGAAAGTACCTTTTTTTTCTCCCATATTACAGTGCAATAAATCCTATCTTATATGTGCTATTTTAAACTACAGATGCAACAAATAATGCTATCAAAACCACTGTTACCTCATTATAAATTAGATAGGAACTATAGATGATTTTGATGTATAATGTTAATAGCTAATATTGGACTACAACAACTAGCTACTGGTATCAATGTTTGAAACAGCATTTATGTTGAAACACTATAAAAAATTATAGACTGAGGAAGCATAGTGTATTAAAACCAAACAGAATTTATTTCCTATCTGTCGCAGGGTGACATGAGGTGAGTAAAAGAAAAATCCTGTGCAATTTCATTATCTGAAAGAATAGTGTTTCATTATTTTAGGTCAGGATTAGTAACCTCATATTTCAAAAATCCTGTGTAAAATCTAATTATCCCTAAGTTTGAATAGAGACTGACCTTGAGGGAATAACACTTATGAAATAAGGCATTCAATTTGCAACACATTTATATTTTATAATTATAGCTGTTATTGAGTTCCTTTCAGTGTGTCTCAAAAAATATAGTAGAAAACTGGTTCTGAAACCCTTGTGATTTGAAGTAGTTATATCAGTAAATGATTGGCCTCAAATCAATGTACATGATAGTTATAGGCTTTAAAACTCAGTGAATTTTTACATAAAGCCTAATTATTTTGATACTTTTTCACTCCTAAGAAAATAAGTTGCAAAACCAAAGCATGTTTACATAGTGTTATAATCTGTGCTGCCTTCATCATTATAGAGAATTTTTATATTTCCAATTGAAGAACTCATTTTGTCATTTCTTTGTTTCAACAGTTTTTCTTTTTCATCAACAAAGTCTCAAGAACAAGACAAAAATATGTGAGTTTCATAATCACCCTACATGCTAATGAGATAATTGTTTCAAAAGTTCAGAAAGAAAGAGCTAGATAAAATTCCATAAGGAAAACAAAATGATGTCACAAAGACAGTAGGAGACTCCAGCCTCCATCCACCCCCAAAGATCAACAATTAGACAGCTATCTATCAACGAAAACAGCTCTAGGAGAGCTCTGGAGTCTATTTAAGAAACTTTAGCAATACAGTGGAACCAAAAAAAAAAAAAAAATGAGAATAACAGCACAAAAAGGGAAGAGAGACAGCTTCATTTTGCCTTCTCAAGCCAGCATTGCTCAGCAGCAAGAGGAAACTCCCAAGCAGCAAGTATTCCTCTTACTGGAAAAGGAAGAGCAGGGTAAGTGATCACTTCTCAAGTCATTTTGGACACTGCACAAAGGACCCACTTTGAATTAACTCCTTCCAGAGACTGACAAAGCTGAGACATATAGAGATGGCTAGAATCAAGGAAGAAAAGCAGGGTCTATCAGTATCAGCCACTTCCTGGGAGTGACCGCATTTCCTAGTCACTTGCTTTGCAGACAACCTTGGCAACTTTCTCCCCTGAAGAAATCAATGACCAGCAAGAAAAGCCCCAAGGAAGCAGAAGGAAGGAAATAATAAAAATCAGAGCAGAAATTAATGACATAGAGACTAAAAAAACAATACAAAAAATCAATGAAACCAAGAGCTGGTTCTTTGAAAAGGTAAATAAGATTGATGCACCTTTAGCCTGACTCACTAAGAAACAAAGAGAGAGGACCCAAATAAATAAAATCAGAAATGAAAAAGGCGATATAACAACTGACCCAACAGAAATACAAAGGGTTGTAAGAAAATATTATGAGCAACTATATGCCAAGAAATTGGACAACATGGGGGAAATGGACAAATTCCTAGAAGCATACAACCTTCCAAAGCTGAATCAAGAAGAGGCAGAAAACCTGAATAGGCCAATAACAGCTAATGAAATCAAAGCAGTAATCAAAAAACTCCCAGCAAACAAAAGTCCTGGACCAGATGGATTTACAGGTGAGTTTTACCAAACATTCAAAGAAGAATTAACACCTATTCTATTCAAAATATTCCAGAAAATTCAAGAGGAGGGAAAACTCCCAAACTCTTTTTATGAGGCCAGCATCATCCTAATCCCAAAACCAGATAAAGATACTACAAAGAAGGAAAATTACAGGCCAATATCCCTGATGAACATAGATACTAAAATCCTCACTAAGATACTAACAAACCGGATCCAGCAATACATTAAAAAGGTCATACATCATGACCAAGTGGGATTTATTCCAGGGATGCAAGGCTGGTACAACATCCGCAAATCAATAAATGTGATACATCACATAAAAAAAATGAAGGACAAAAATCATATGATCATATCAATTTACGCAGAAAAAGCATTTGACAAAATCCAGCACCCATTTCTGATAAAAACTCTCAGCAAAGTGGGAATAGTGGGATCATATCTCAACATAATAAAGGCCATATATGACAGACCTACAGCCAACATCATACTCAATGGGCAAAAACTGAAACCATTTCTATTAAAAACCGGAACAAGACAGGGATGTCCACTTTCACCACTCTTATTCAACATAGTACTGGAAGTCCTTGCCATAGCCATCAGACAGGAAGAAAACATAAAAGGTATCCAAATTGGAAAGGAGGCAGTAAAACTGTCATTATTTGCAGATGACATGATATTGTACATAGAAAATCCTAGAGACTCCATCAAAGTACTACTAGATTTGATAAATGAATTTGGCAAAGTAGCAGGATACAAAATCAACATCCGGAAATCAGTGGCATTCTTATACACCAATAATGAACTTTCAGAGAGAGAAACTAAAAAAGCAATGCCATTTACCATCGCAACTAAGAAAATAAGATACCTAGGAATAAACTTAACCAAGGATGTAAAAGACCTGTACTCAGAAAACTATGTGACACTGAAAAAAGA
Source organism: Miniopterus schreibersii (assembly GCF_964146895.1). Classification (NCBI taxonomy): domain Eukaryota; kingdom Metazoa; phylum Chordata; class Mammalia; order Chiroptera; family Miniopteridae; genus Miniopterus; species Miniopterus schreibersii. The sequence continues at coordinate 41,350,127 of NC_138104.1, read as the reverse complement.
AATAGAGGAAGATTTAAACAAGTGGAAGAAGATACCATGCTCATGGATTGGAAGAATTAATGTCATTAAAATGTCTATACTACCCAAAGCAATTTATAAACTTAATGCAATTCCTATGAAAATACCAACAGCATATTTCACAGACCTAGAACAAGCATTTCAAAAATTTATATGGAATGAAAAAAGACCCCTAATAGCTGCAGCCATCTTGAGAAAAAAAGAAATCAATGACCAGCAAAGCTTCTGTGGATGCCAAAGAGATTTCATGCTTTTCCACTCACAGGTATTTGCATTTGCTGATGCAAGCTACCTGATTCCCTCCCCACTCCCTGCCCACACCTGTAGCAAAGCCCAGGACCTGAACCCACAGCCAGCTCAGTTCTCTGCAGCTGGGCAAATGTGAGGTTCCAACACAGATCCCTATAGTTGTCTCCCACCTCAATGTGTACTCTCGGTGCTAGCCCATCCAGCTGTGCACTTGCATGTCACTGGTCTGATCCCCAACACCAAACTCCATGTGCTCACCTATGGCAATATCTTTCAGGCAAAAAGGGTATGTTGATAGTCAAGGCTATCAGGACCACTACTGCTGTGGGCCTGCATTAGGGCGTATATGGCTTACACCAATGGGTTTATGTGCAACTAACACCCCCCAGCTGTCTGTCTACCTGCATACCTCCAACCCGTTCTCCATCAGCAGTGCTCACTGCTCTATACATACCTGTGGAGAGACTCAGCCACAAGAGCACATGCAAACCACCAGGGCCCATGCAGCCCCCTGTGAGCCTGACTCCAGCTCTTACTTACGTTCATGGTCTGCACCATTGGGCTCACTCACAGCTGGTCCCCCCGCCCCACCCTTCCAGCTGTTTACCTGTATTATGATTCTGGCCCGAATCCCAACAACGGCCTCCACTCATGTGTTCACATGTTGAAAATGAGCATCCATAGTAGTCAAGGTCAACATTCAGGGACCTCACAGGTGCCAGTTCACCCACAGTTGACCTACGCCCTTTCTGCTTACTCTGGCCCCCACTACTTTGTGTGTGCTTGCACTTGACCCCTGCCACTAAGCAGGCATTTACAGCTGGCCCTCAAAGCCAAGTCCATGTACATCACAAGCTCCAGCCACTGCTGCTGGCTACCTTCTCCCTAGTTATTGAACTTGAAGGTGCACACCTGCATAAACACACTGCTTAACAAATTTTTAATTTCCAATTTGTTTCCTTAGAAACCAATTTTTCTTTCCTAAACAAACCATTTAATCTACACATAGAATCCCTTTTCTCCCCCCTCTCTTTTCCCTATTAAGTTAGTTATATAAACCACTATCTCTAATTGTGGGTTGAGATGCTTCTTTTGTGCACACCCATGGAATGAACTTTGTCTTTTCTCCTGTTACTCTACGTTTTGACAGTTTAACACACAGGCCCAAAGTAACTGATCATGAGATGGTAGAAGAAAAGTTTTTCTCTTCCACAGAAGTAAATTTGGAAGTCAGAAAGAGTGAGACATCCCATTTTATTCTTTTCAATACTGTTTTGACTACCTGGGGGTCCATTGAGATTTCATATAAGTTTCAGGATGACTTTTGTTATTGCTGCAAAAAAATGTCTTTAGGATTTTGATAGGGATTGCATTGACTCTGTAGATTGCTTTGAGTAGTATATACTGTGTAATAATATTAAGTCTTACAATCTATGAACAGGCTATGTCTTTCCATTTATTGGTGTTTTGTTTGATTTTTTCAGCAACATTTTATAGTTTTGAATGTACAATTCTTTATTTTTTTAATTTTTAAGATATTTTTTAAAATTTTTGTTACTGTTGACACACAATATTATGTTAGTTTCAGGTGTAAAACATAGTGATAAGACATTCATATAAGTTATGAAGTGATCACCCCAATAAATCTAGTACCTATTAGACACTCTATATAGTTATTGCTATATTATTGACTATATTTCCTGTAGGGTACTTTAGATCCCCATGACTATTCTGTGACTACCAATTTGTACTGCTTAATTCCTTCACCCTTCTCACCAAACATCCCAATCATCTGCCCCTCTGACAACCATCAGTTTATTTTCTGTATCTATGAGTTTGTTTCTGTTCTACTTGTTTGTCTATTTGGTTTATAGATTCCACATATAAATGAAATCATCTGCATTTGTCTTTCTCTATCTGATTTATTTCACTTAGCATAATAGCCTCTAGGCCTATTCATGTTTTTGCAGATGGCAAGGTTTCATTCTCTTTTATGGTTCAGTTATATTTCATTGAGTATATGCCCCATTTTTTCTTTATCCACTGATATATCTATGGGCACTTAGGTTGGTTCCATATCATGGCTATTGTAAATAAGACTGCAATGAACACATGGTTTCTTATATTTTTTCAATTTAGTGTATTGTGTTATTTCAGATAAATATCCAGAAGTGAAATTGCTGGGTCCTACTTTGTTTATGGTTATAGTTTTTGTTTGAAAGTTTTTTGTCTGATATAAGTATTGCTTCCCCAGATTTTTTTCTTTATTTCCATTTCATAAAATGTCTTCTTCCATCCCTTTAGTTTCAGTGTGTGTCTTTTGATCTGAAGGGAGTCTCTTGTAGACAGCATATATCAGGTCTTGTTTTGTTATTCATTCAGCCAGTATATATCTTTTATTGATGCATTTAATCCATTTGCATTTAAAGAAAGTGTTGAAGTCTGGGACCAGATGGATTTACAAATGAGTTTTACCAAATGTTTAAAGAAAAATTCACACCTATTCTCCTTAAACTATTCCAGAAAATTCAAGAGGAAGGAAGACTTCCAAGCTCTTTCTTATGAGGACAGCATTATATTAATCCCAAAACCAGATAAAGACACTACAAAGAAAGAAAATTACAGGTCAATATCCCTGATGAACATATGCTAAAATCCTCAACAGAATATTAGGAAATTAGATCCAGCAATACATTACAGAGGTCATTCAACGTGACCAAGTGGGATTTATTTTAGGGATGGAAGGCTGGTATAGTATCCACAAATCAATAAATGTGATACATCACATAAACAAAATAAAGGACAAAAAAAATCATATGATCATATCAATGGATGCAGAAAAAGCATTTGACAAAATCGAACATTCATTTTTTTATAAAATCTCTCAGTAGGAAGTAGGAATAGAGGGATCATACCTCAACATAATAAAGCCCATATATGACAAAGATATAGTCAACATCATACACAATGGGCAAAAACTAAAATCATTTCCCCTAAGAAAAGGAACAAGACAGGGTTATCCACTTTCACCACTCTTATTCAACATAGTACTAGAAGTCCTTGCCACAGCAATCAGACAAAAAGAAAAAAAAAAACGGCATCCAATTGGAAAGGAGGAAGTAAAACTGTCATTGTTCACAAACGACATGATATTGTACATAGAAAACCCTAAAGACTCCACCAAAGTACTACCAGATTTAATAAATGAATTAGGCAAGGTAGCAGGATACAAAATTAACATTGGAAAATAAGCTGCATTTTTATACACCAATAATGAACTATCAGAAAGAGAAACTGAAAAAAACAGTACTGTTTACCATTGCACCTAAAAAAAAAAATAAGATACTTAAGAATAAACTTAACCGAAGATGTAAAAAATTTTCATTCAGAAAACTACATTACACTGAAAAAAGAAACAGAGGAAGATATAAACAAATGAAAAAATATGCCATGTTCATGGATTAGAAGAATTAACATCATTAAAATGTCCATACCACTCAAAGCAATCTAAAGATTCAATGCAATTTCTATTAAAATATCAACAGCATATTTCACAGAACTAGAACCAATATTCCAAAAATTTCTATGGAAAAGAAAAAGACCCCGAATAGCCTCAGCCATCTTGAGAAAGAAGAACAGAGTTGGAGAGATCACATTACTGGATATCAAACTGTACTACAAATCCATTGTAATCAAAATAACTTGGTATTGAGATAACAACAGACATATAGATTAATGGAACATAACAGAGACTCCAGAAATCAACCCATGCCATTATGGTCAATTAAAATTTGACAAAGGAGGCAAGGGCATACAATGGAATAAAGACATTCTGTTCAATAAATGTTGTTGGAAAAATTGGACAGGTGCATGTAAAAAGAAAATGAAACTTGATCACCAGCTTACTCCATACACAAGGATAAAATAAAAATGGATAAAAACTTAAATGTTTGACATGAAACCATAAAAATCCTGGAAGAAAACATAGTCTGTAAAGTCACAGATATCTCGCATACTGGAATTTTCACCAATATATCTTCTAGGGCAAGAGAAACAAAAGAAAAAATAAACAAATGGGACTACATCAAACTAAAAAGCTTCTGCATAATAAAATAAATTATCTTCAAATTACAAAGGATCCCCATGGCATGGTAGAACATATATGACAAGAATACATGTGGTAAGGGGCTAATTTCCAAAGTATACAAAGAACTCATACAACTCAACAAGAGGAAAACAAATAATCCCATTAAAAATGGGCTAAGAACCCGAATAAACACTTCTTCAAAGAGGACATACAGATAGCCAAGAGACATATGAAAAAATGCTCAATGTCACTAATCACCAGAGAGATGCAAATTAAATACACAATGAGGTATCACTTCACACCTATCAGAATGGCTACCACCAACAAATCAACAAATGACAAGTGCTGGCAAGGATGTGGAGAAAGGGGAACCCAGGTACAATGCTGGTGGGAATGCAGACTGCTACAGCCACTATGGAAAACACTATGGAGGTTCCTCAAAAAATAAAAATTGACCTGCCATTTGACCCAGTGATCCCACTTCCAGGAATATATCCTAAGAATCCTGAAACACCAATCAAATAGAATAAATGCATCCTTATGTTCATAGGCCCACAATTTACAATAGCTAAGATCTGGAAACAGCCCAAGTGCCCATCAGTGGATGAGTAGTTATAAAAGCTGTGGTACATTCTACACTATGGAATACTATGCAGTTGTAAAGAAATAGTATCTCATACCTTTTAGGACAGTATGGATGGACCTGGAGAAAATTATACTAAGTGAAATAAGCCAGGCAGAGAAAGACAAACATCACATGATCTCACTTATATGTGGAATCTAAAGGACAAAATAAACTAATGAACAAAATGGATCCAGTGACATAGAAGCATGGAACAGACTGACGAATCTCAGAGGGAAGGTGGGGTTTTGTTGGTGGGGTGGCAGAGATTAACCAAAGAATTTATATGCATTTAAAAAAGAAAAATAAAATAAAATTTTAAATTAATTTAATTCAATTTAAAAATAAAGTAATTATTGACAAATATGTATTCATTGCCATTTTTATTATTTATATTTATCTTTTTTTTTCTTATTATTCTTAAAGAAGACCCTTTAATATTTTTTGTAATGCTGTTTTAGTGGTGATGAACTTGTTTAGCTTTTCCTTGTCTGGGAAGCTCTTTTATATGTCCTTTAATTCCAAATGATAGTTTTACTAGGTCGAGTAATCTTAGTTGGAGGTTCTTGCTTTTCATCACTGAATATTTCTTGCCACTCCCTTCTGGTCTGCAAAGTTTCTGTTGAGGCATCAGCTGACATTTTTATGGGAGTTCCCTTGTAGGTAACTGTCTTTCTCTTGCTGCTTTTAAGATTTTTTGTCTTTAATCTTTGCCATTTTATTCTTTATAACTATGTTCCTCTTCTCTTTCTTTCTTTCTTTCTTTCTTTCTTTCTTTCTTTCTTTCTTTCTTTCTTTCTTTCTTTTTCTTTTCTTTCTTTCTTTCTTTCTTTCTTCTTTCTTTCTTTCTTTCTTTCTTTCTTTCTTTCTTTCTTTCTTTCTTTCTTTCTTTCTTTTTTTTCTTTCTTTCTTCTTCTTTATCAACGAAATCCTTTAACATTTCCTGTAATACTGGTTTGATGGTGATGAGCTTCTATAACTCTCTCTTCTCTGAGAAGCTCTTTATCTGTCTTTTGATTCCAAATGATAGCTTTCCTGGGTAAAGTAGTCTTGGTTGTACATCCTTGCTTTTCATCACACTGCATATTTCACACCAATCTCTTCCAGCTTCAAAGTTTCTGTTGAGAAGTCAGCTGACAACCTTATGGGAGCTCCCGTATAGGTAACCAAATGATATTTTCTTGCTGCTTATAAGATTCTCCCTTTTGTTCTGGCCACTATGGTCAGAAGAATATACCTAAGGAACTAACAGTAAAGGTAGAACAAGATCTCTATTGTACAGGACAAGGCCCAACAAGCTAGCCCAATAATTACCGCACCCCCTGAGTTCCCATAGAAAGAACAAATCAGTCACGCTCCGGCCAAGCATAACCCCATTACTCATTGTAAGACATTGTGTTTAAATCATCCCTTTTGTGTTGCTAAAGGTCCCCCCTTGTTTCCTGTACCAAAAGCTGATAGCCTGACAAAAGCTGATAGCCTGAAACCCCTTTACTCCAGTGCCTTTGTGGTTACTGAGCATAAAGTGAGAGAAAAACTGAGGGTCAGGGCTGCAGTTCGGCTCTTACATGGGTGAGACGCTGCAACTGTAGCTGCTGGCCAGCTAGTAAAGGCTCCAAAATTCAAAAACAAACTCTGGTGGTCGTCTGTTGTGGGTCCCCGCAGAATACTTTGTCTTTCATCTTTGCTATTTTAATTATGATGTGTCTTGATGTCGTCTTCTTTGCATTCATCTTGTTTGGGACTCTCCTGGAGATTTATGTCTATTTCCTTCCCCAGGTTAGGGGAATTTTTGTTATTATTTTTTCATGTAGGATTTCAATTCCTTGTTCTCTTTCTTCTTTGGCACCCCATGATGCATATGTTGGCACTTTTGAAGTTGTCCCAGAAACTCCTTAAACTATCCTCAATTTTTTGTATTTTTTTTTTCTTTTTCCTGTTCTGATTTGGTGTTCTCTGCTTCCTTCTCTTCCAAATTGCTGATTTGATCTTCTGTTCCATCTGTTGTACTGTTACTTCCTTGTAATATATTATTCATTTCAGTTAGTGTATTCTTCACTTCTAACTGGTTCTCTTTTATGTTTTCTATATCCATTTTTGTTTCCTATCCCTTTGTTGAAGTTCTCACTGAGATCATTGAGCATCCTAATAACCAGTGTTTTTAACTCTGCATATGGTAGGTTGCTTATATTTATTTTGTTTAGTCCTCTTTCTGTAGTTTTGTTCTAGTCTTTTATTTGGGACATGTTCTTTGTCTCCTTATTTTGGCTGGGTCCCTCTGTTTGTTTCTATAAACTAAATAGAAATGCTACATCTCCCAGTCTTGGTAGGTGGTCTTATGTAGTAGGTGTCCTGTAAAGACCAGCAGCACAACCTCCCGGGTAACCTTATTTGCGTGCTCCAGGTAGGTTCCTGTGTGAACTGTGTGCACCCTCCTGTTTCAGTTGAGACTTGATTGTGGTTGGCATGTCAATGGGAGGGATTTACCACAGGCTAATTGGCTTAGAGCTCTGGTTTCATCCACAGTGGAGGAGCTGCTGTGCAGGGACCAAGTCCATAGAGCACTTCAGCTGGGCTCTTGTACCCAGTGAGCCTACCCTTTGAGTGTGTTGCTAGTGGACGTGGACGTGGTTGGGAGGTGCTCTGATGTTCTCTGAAACTGGTCACCTAGTACTCTGTCACCTCCCAGGAGGTGCAGACCAAGATCAGCTTCAGATTATACCCTGTTCAGGGCCACCTGACATGAGCTACAAAGCAATCTGTAGATGGCTGCTACTTTAACTGGGCTTAGAGATGCCCAGGATAGTGTAAGCTGCAAACTGAGCCCAGCCTCTAAGTAGCTAAGCCTTGGGCCACTAAGTAAGAGGTATGTGGAATGCTAAGGCCAGATGCTGCTTGTTTGAGAGATTTTAGGGAAGTCTGAAGCATGAGCCAAGAGAGGTCATTTGTACAAAAAGCCCCTGGAAACATCTTGAGTGAAGCTGAAAGTTTGTGGGCCCAGGTCTCAGGGAATCACCAGGGTGGGGCAAACAATTACAGCCAGGTTGATAGAGAGTCAAATGTGGTGCCAGCCTGCTGGCTCTGTTGGGAAGGGTTTAGCAAAGGAAGAATGGCCTCTGACAGCACTTTTGCCTGAGAGAAAGCTAGTCCTTCAGCCCTCACCTCAAAGCCAGACAATTCAGTTTATTGTTAGTGTGTAGATTTTTGCATATTGATTTTGTATCCTTAAACTTTGCTGAACTTATTGGTTCTACTATCAGTTTTTGTGGAATCATTTCAGCTTTCTACATATAAGACTATTATATCTGTAAACAGGTATTATTTAACTTCGTTTTTACCAATTTGGATGCCTTTTATTTCTTTGTTCTTGCTTAATTACTCTGCCTAGGACTTTCAGTAATATTTTGAATAGAAAGGATACTCAATAATTTTAAATAACTTTTAGGAGCTGAATACAGCATTAAAAAGAACATTTTAAAAAGGTTGTCCTTATTTGCCATCAACTATAATGATTTTCTCTTGTACCAAGTAAATATTCTTTATTTTTAACCTCATGGTTTTAGCTCTTTCTTGGAGAATTTAATTTAAAAGTATGGTTGCAAATAATTAGAAAAAATTAAATGAGAAAAATTTTATATTTCTGATATCTTGTGTACTAACATTGATTAACAAGTGTATTATTGTACCAAAATATTAAATTCAGAACTTTGAACTCTACCTTTAAAATACTTCTCAGGTCTATGAGGAAAACTATGCCTTAATGTGTTTCCTGGCCTTTTAAATATGTTTTTTGAATTTTGCTTTCTAGATGTAAAAATTATCTCTTCAAACTTTATGCTTTTAGCTGTTTCTCTTGAAAGGGCTTATTATGTATAATGGGTGTATCATGTTTAATGTGACTTAATGGATTGTAATTGAAAGCCTCAACTATTTGTTGCTATGTACTTATTTTGTAAGTCCTCTATGATGAAGGTCATAATGTGCCTTATGAAGTAAAATTAAGAAAAAGACATTATATTAATAGAATATTTCCATAACTATAGCTCCCTCTTTTGATGTTTTTCTTTAAAATAGCTAACTTTTATAGAGGCTATTTTATGGGGAGTCATGGAAACTGATAGGCACTACCAATATCCACAAGTTTAAAAAAATCTCCAGCTTAGCAGTTTTCTGACAGAGCAAAATAGGATGGTTATACGCATGCTATAGTGTAATAGGATAGCCAGATGATGCCTGATCACAGTCTGCAGCTAAAACTACCAGTACCCTGATCTTAAACAAAGTGCACCAAAGGGAAAAACTATTTTGGTGAGAGTACCAGCAATATTGAGTATAAGACAGGGCTGTTGTTTGCTTTGTGTGCACCATAATAACTGAATATGTGTGAATTTCCTTTTATTTTATTTCAATTCTGTGGAATATTGCTTTAAAAACAAATGAATCATTTACCAAAGCATGTCTTCACCCACACTAAGATAAAAGAAAATATTTACATAATAAGGATATAAATATTTAAATAATAATGTATATATGTTACTGATTTTTAACTGAATTATTTTCTCTGTTTTAAAAAAAATATTTTTACCTTTGAAAGTATTACAGATGTCCCCCTTTTTTTCCCTATTGCCCAACTGAATTATTTTCTTATTCAACTGGATATGAAATAACAAATGGCCATAGACTGGGTGGCTTATACAAAAAACATTTATTTCTCATAATTCTAGAGACTGGGAAGTCAGAGATCAAGATGCCAGTCAATTTGTTGTCTGGTGAGAACTATTCCTGGTTTGTAGTCAGCCTTCTTGCTGTATCCTCTAATAGTGGAGCGAGAGTGGGTTCTGGTCTCTTCTTAAATAAAGTCACTAATTTCATCATGGGGATCCACTCTCATGAACTCATCTAAACCTAATTACCTCACAAGGTCCCACATCCAAATACCATTACATTGGGCATTAGGGTTTCTTTTCCTTTTTATTTGGTTAAAGTGCACTTTATTGAACCTTTAAACAGTGTCTCTTATATTTTGATTTGTGGTTTGATGTATCATTTTTTACTCTAGAGGTTTAACTTTACAAGATATTCTATCAAACTCCCAAATTTTATAATAATATAAGATACATTTTAAAGGTAATACTTGTAGTATACGTAAGTAGTATTTCAGATTGCAAATTCAACTGTTTCCCTGCTCAAAAAAATTAGTAGGTAACTATTTTATATTAGGTCTTGTATTATTCATGGTTATCCAGAGAAACAGGACAAATTATATATATATATAGATATAAAGGAAGATATTTATTATGAGGGGTTGGCTCCCATGACTATGGAGGCTGAGATGTTCCATGATCTGACATTTACAAGTTAGAGGCCCAGCGAAGCCAGCTGTATAGTTCCGGACCAAATCCAAAGGCCTGAGAACCAGAAGCTCCAATGTCTCAGTGCAGGAGTAGATGATGTCCAGCTCAAGCAAGAAAGTAAATTCACACTTTCTCACTTTTATGTTGTCTTCAAGCCATCAGTGGATTTGATAATGCCCACTAGCATTGATGAGAAGATCTTAGTCACTATATCTACCTATTCAAGTGATAATCTCTTCAGGAAACACTCTTACAGACACACCTAAAGATAAAGTTTTACCAGCTACCTGAGCATCCCTTAGAACAGTCAAGTTGACACATAAATTAACCATCACAAGTCTCTGTTCCACTGATCCCTAAAAAATCAAGTCATAAGTGTTCTCAGTCTTTTCAAGATTTTCTCCCTCTCCCTTTCTTTCCTAGATGCACATATCAGTTCTTTCATCTATGCATTGTGTCATGCATCAGAAGGGGCACTTGGTGCTTCACAATCTTTAGTATTTGTTCACATTTGTAGAGATGTCTATTTTACCCTCTGATCTCCATTTGATTTTTTTTTCCCTACCCACTTCCCCCTCCCCACCATGCCTCTGAGATCCCTCAGTCTGTTCCATGCTTTTATGTCTCTGGATCCATTTTGTTCATCAGTTTATTTTATTGTGTTCCACATATAAGTGAAATCATGTGCTGCTTGACTTTCTCTGACTGGCTAAATACTTTCTAGTTCCCTCCATGCTGTCCCAAAGGATAAAAGACATTTCTTTTTTACAGCTTCAGGTTATTCCATGGTGTAAATGTGCCACAGCTTTTTTATCCACTCATCTACTGATGGGCACTTAGGCTGATTCCAGATCTTAGCTATTGTAAATCACACTGCTATGAACATAGGGGTGCATAAGTTCTTTGTAATTGGTGTTCCGGATTTCTTAGGATATATTCCTAGAAGTAGGATTACTGGATCAAATGGCAGCTCAATCTTTAATCTTTAAAAAAAACTCCATAATGCTTTCCATAGTGGCTGCTCCAGTCTGTATTTCCACCAGCAATGTGTTATGGTTCCCTTTTTCCCAAACCCTCTCCAGCACTTGTCATTCATTGATTTCTTTTTTTTTAAAAATATATCTTTATTGATTTCAGAGAGAGGAAAGGAGGGGGAGAGAGATAGAAACATCAATGATGAGAGAGTCATTGATCGGCTGCCTAGCCCGCAACTCGGGCATATGCCCTTACCAGGAATCAAACCCCGGTCGCCTGGATCCTAGGTCAATGCTCAACCGCTGAGCCAGGCCCTGCCGGGCTTCATTAATTTCTTGCTGGTAGCCATTCTGACAGGTGGGAAGTGCTACCACATTGTGGTTTTAATTTTTCACCTCTCTGATGATTAGCAACACTGAGCATTTTTTCATACGTCTCTTAGCCATGTGTATGTCCTCTTTGGAAGTGTCTATTTAGGTCCTTTATCCATTTTTTAATTGAATATTTTATCTTACTTTTCTTAAGTTGTATGAGTTCCTTATATAATTGGATATCAACCCTTTATCAGATGTGTCGTTAGCAAATATGTTCTCCCATACAGTGGGCTCCCTTTATTTTTTGTCGATGATTTCTTTTGCTGTGCAGAAGCTTTTTATTTTGATGCAGTCCCATTTGTTGATTTTCTCTCCTTCATTTTTCTTGCTCTAAGAGATGTATCAGCAAACATATTGCTATCAGAGATGTCTGAGATTTTGCTGCCTATGTTTTCCTCTAGGATTTTTATGGTTTCATGTCTTACATTTAAGTCTTTTATCCATTTTGAATTTACTTTTGTGTGTGGTGTAAGTTGGTGGCCTAGTTTTATTTTTTTTTGCATGTACCAGTTCAATATTCCCAACATCATTTATTGAAGAGACCGTCTTTACTGCATTGTATGCTCTTCCCTCCTTTGTCAAATATTAATTGAACATAATGGCTTGGATCAATTTCTGGGTTCTCTGTTCTGTTCCACTGATCTATATGTCTGTTCTTGTGCCAGTACCAGGCTGTTTTGATTACAGTAGCTTTGTAGTATAATTTGATATCTGGTATTGTGATCCCTCCAACTTTGTTCTTCTCAAGATTGTCATGGCTATTAGGGGTGATTTTTGGTTTCATATAAATTTTCAAAGTGTTTATTCTAGATCTGTGAAATATGCTATTGATAGTTTAATAAGGATTGCATTGATTTTATAGATTGCTTTGGGTAGTATGGACATTTTACTGATGTTAATTATTCCAATCTATGAACATGGTGTATTTTTCCCTTTGTTTATTTCTTCCTCTATTTCTTTTTTCAGTGTCATGTAGTTTTCTGAATAAAACTCTTTTACATCTTTGGTTAAGTTTATTCCTAGTATCTCATTTTTTTAATTGCAATGGTAAATGGTATTGTTTTTTTAGTTTCTCTTTCTGAAAGTTCATTATTGGTGTATAAAAATATCATCTATTTCTGAGTGTTATTTTTTTATCCAGCTACCTTGCCTAATTCATTTATTAAATCTAGTAGTAATTTTTTGGAGTCGTTAGGGTTTTCTATGTACAATATCATGTCATCTAAAAATAATGAAAGTTTTGTTTACTCCTTTTCAATTTTGATGCCTTTTATATTTTCTTCTTGTCTGATCACTGTGGCTAGGACTTCCAGCACTATGTTGATTAAGAGTGCTGAAAGTGGACACCCATGTCTTTTTCCTGTTCTTAGGAGAAATGGGTTTACTTTTTGTCCATTGAGTATGATGTTGGCTGTAGGTTTGTCATATATAGCCTTTATTATGTTGAGGTATGATCCCTCTATTCCCACTTTGCTGAGAGTTTTTATCAAAAATGGATGTTGTATTTTATAGAATGCTTTTTCTGTACCTATTGGTATAATAATGTGATTTTTGTCTTTCAAATTTGTTTATGTGATATATTACATTTATTAATTTGTGAATGTTGCACCAGCATTGCATCTCTGGAATAAATCCCACTTGGTCATGGTGTATGATCTTTTGATTTAAGCTTCTATGTTCATCAGAGATATTGGCCTGTAATTCTCTTTCTTTGTAGCATCTTTATCTGGTTTTGGAATTAGGCTAAAGCTGGCCTGGTAAAAATAATTTGGAAGTTTTTCTTCCTCTTGGATTTTTTCAAATAGTTTGAGGAGGTTAGGTGTCAATTATTCCTTGAATATTTGGTAAAACTACCCTGTGAAGCCATCTGGGCCAGGGCTTTTGTGGGATAAGAGCCCTTTGATTACTTCTTCAACTTCATCGGCAGTTATCAGCAAATTCAAGCCTTCTGACTCTTCTTAATTGAGTTTTGGAAGGTTATATTTTTCTAGAAATTTATCCATTTCATCCAGGTTGCCCAGCTTGGTAGCATATAATTGTTCATAGTGTTTTCTACAATCCTTTGTATTCCTGTTGGGTCAGTTGTTATTTCACCTCTTTCATTTCTAACTTTGTTTATTTGAGTCCTCTCTCATTGTTTCTTGATGAGTCTGGCTAAAGGTGCATCAATCTTGTTTCTCCTTTCAAAGACCCAGCTCTTGGTTTCATTAATCTTTTGTATTGTTATTTAGTCTCTATGTCATTTATTTCCGCTCTGATCTTTATTATTTCTTTCCTTCTAATTACTCTGGGCACTTCTAATTGTTCTTTTTCTAACTTTCAAGTTTTAGGGTTAGAGAGTCTATTTGAAGTTTTTCCTGTATTTGTGATGTAGGCTTATAGTGCTATAAACTTCCCTCTCAGGCCTATTTTTATTCTATTCCATAGATTTGGAGTTCTTGTGTGTTCATTTTCATTTGATTCTAAGAAGTTTTTCATTTCTTTCTTGATCTCTTTGGTAACCCATTCATTGTTTAAAAACATGCTTTTTAGCCTTTATGTGTTTGAAAGTTTTTTAGTGTTTTTATTGTGGTTGATTTATTTTTTAATTTTATTTTATGTTTTTAATTTTATTTTCGTTTAAAATATTATGGATGTCTCTTTACCTCCCCAACGACCCATTCCACCCCATCCAATCCCCCTCCCCAGTCTGTCTCCCCACCACTGTTCTTGTCCTTGGGTTGTGCACATATGCATATATATTCTTTCATTACTCTCTCCACCTCAACCCACACGCCCTCCTCCATCCCTCTGACATTCTTCACTCTGATCTACGCTTCCATGTCATTGAATCTATTCTGTTCATCAGTTTATTAAGTTCTTTAGATTCCACATATAAGTGAGATCATGTGATATTTGTCTTTCTCTGCCTGGCTTATTTCACTTAGCATAATTTTCTCCAGGTCCATCCATACTGTCCCAAAGGGTATGAGATCCTTCTTCTTTAAAGATGCATAGTATTCCATGGTGTATATGCCCCACAGTTTTTTTCTCCACTCATCTACTGATGGGCACTTGGACTGTTTCCAGATCTTAGCTGTTGTAAACTGCACTGCTATGAACATAGGGTGCATATATTCTTTCTGATTAGTGTTGCAGGATTTTTAGGATATATTCCTAGAAGTGGGATCAGTGTGTCAAACGGCAGCTCCATTTTAATTTTTTGAAGACCCTCCATACTGTTTTCCGTAGTGGTTGTACCAGTCTGCATTCCCACCAGCAGTATACTAGGGTTTCCCTTTCTCAACATCCTCGCCACCACGAGATGATTGTTGATTTGCTCATGCTAGCCATTCTGACAGGTGTGAAGTGATAACTCATTATGGTTTTAATTTGTATCACTCTGATTATTAGCAAGGTTGAGCATTTTCTCATGTGTCTCCTGGGAGCTCTATATCCTCTTTGGAGAAGTGTCTATTCAGGTGCTTTGCCCATTGCTTAATTGGGTTGTTTGTCTTCATCTTCCTGAGTAGTATGAGTTCTTTGTACACTTTGGAAATTAGCCCCTTATCAGATACATCCTTGGCAAATATGTTTTCCCAGACCCTGAGCTTCCTTTGTATTTTGAGGCTGTTTTCTTTTGCTGTGCAGAAGCTTTTTAGTTTGATGAAGTCCCGTATGTTTATTTTTTCTTTTGTTTCTTTTGCCCTAAGAGATGTACCAGTGAAAGGTCTGCTATGTGGGATGTCTGTGACTTTACTGCCTATGTTTTCTTCCAGGATTTTTATGGTTTCATGACTTACATTTAAGCCTTTTATCCATTTTGAGTTTATTTTTGTGTATGGTGAAAGTTGGTGATCTAGTTTCATTCTATTGCATGTATCTGTCCAATTTCCCAGCACCAGTTATTGAAGAGACTGTCTTTACTCCATTGGATACTCTTGCCTCCTTTGTCAAATATTAACTGACCATTATGGTGTGGGTCTATTTCTGGGTCTCTGTTCTGTCCATTGATCTATATGCCTGTTGTTGTACCAATACCAGGCCGTTTTGATTACAGTGGCTTTGTAATACAGTTTGAAGTCTGATAATGTGATCCTTCCCACTCTGTTCTTCTTTCTCAAGATGGCTGCAGCCATTTGGGGTCTTTTTTGGTTCCATATAAATTTTCAAAATGTTTGCTCTAGGTCTGTGAAACATGGTATTTTAATAGGAATTGCATTGAATTTATACATTGCTTTGGGTAGTATGGACATTTTAATGATATTAATTCTTCCAACCCATGAGCATGGTACATTCTTCCACTTGTTTATATCTTCCTCTATTTTGTTTTTCAGTGTCACATAGTTTT
Source organism: Miniopterus schreibersii (assembly GCF_964146895.1). Lineage (NCBI taxonomy): Eukaryota > Metazoa > Chordata > Mammalia > Chiroptera > Miniopteridae > Miniopterus > Miniopterus schreibersii. The sequence continues at coordinate 41,334,118 of NC_138104.1, read as the reverse complement.
CCTAGTACAGGTCTTTTAATCCTTGTTTAAGTTTATTCCTAGGTATCTTATTTTTTTAGTTGCAATAGTAAACGGTATTGCTTTTTTAGTTTCTTTCTCTGACAGTTCATTGTTGGTGTATAAGAATGCCATTGATTTCCAGATGTTGATTTTGTATCCAGCTACCTTGCCAAATTCGTTTTTCAAATCTAGTAGTACTTTGATGGAGTCTTTAGGGTTTTCTATGTACGATATCATGTCATCTGCAAATAATGGCAGTTTTATCTCCTCCTTTCCAATTTGGATGCCTTTTATCTTTTCTTCCTGTCTGATGGCTATGGTGAGGAATTCTAGTACTATGTTGAATAAGAGTGGTGAAAGTGTACATCCCTGTCTTGTACCTGTTTTTAATGGAAATGGTTTTAGTTTTAGACCACTGAGTATGATGTTGGCTGTAGGTTTGTCATATATAACCTTTATTATGTTGAGGTATGATCACTCTATTCCTACTTTACTGAGAGTTTTTATCCAAAATGGGTGCTGCATTTTGTCAACTGCTTTTTCTTCGTCTATTGATATGATCATGTGATTTTTGTCCTTTATTTTGTTTAGGTGATGCATCATATTTATTGATTTACAAATACTAAACTAGTCTTGCATCTCTAGAATAAATCACACTTGGTTGGGGTGTATGATCTTTTTAATGTAATGCTGGATCCGGTTTGCTAGTATTTTAGTGAGGATTTTAACATCTATGTTCATCAGGTATATTGCCCTGTAATTTTTGTTCTTTGTAGTGTCTTTATCTGGTTTTGGGGTTAAGATGATGCTGGCCTCATAAAAAGAGTTTGGGAGTTTTCCCTCCTCTTGAATTTTCTGGAATAGTTTGAATAGAACAGGTGTTAATTCTTCTTTGAATGTTCGGTAAAACTTGCCTGTAAATCCCTCTGGTCCAGGACATTAGTTTGCTAGGAATTTTTTTGATTACTGCTTCAGTTTCATTAGTTCTTATTGTCCTATTCAGGTTTTCTGCCTCTCCTTGATTCAACTTTGGAAGGTTGTATGCTTCTAGGAATTTGTCCATTTCCCCCATGTTGTCCAATTTGTTCGCACACATTTGCTCATAGTATTTTATTACAATCCTTTGTATTTATTTTTGGTCAGTTGTTATATTGCCCTCATTCATTTCTTATTTTATTTATTTGGGTCCTCCCTTTTTGCTTCTTAGTGAGTCTGGGTAAAAGTGCATCAGTCTTATTTATCTTTTCAAAGAACCAGCTCTGGGTTTCATTGATTTTTTGTATTTTTTTTAAGTCTCTATGTCATTAATTTCTGCTCTAATCTTTATTATGTCCTTCCTACTACTTCCTCAGGGCTTTTCTTGGTGTTCTCATTCTAGTTCTTTTAGTTGTTGTGTTAGATGGTTTATTAGATCTTTTTCTTGTTTCTTGAGATAGGCCTGTAATGCTATGAATTTTCCTCTCAGAACTGCTTTCGCAGTGTCCCATAGGTTTGGGGTTGTTTTGTGTTCATTTTTGTTTCTTTCCATGAAGTGTTTGATTTCTTCCTTGATCTCATTGGTAACCCAATCGTTGTTTAATAGCGTGCTATTTAGCCTCCATGTGTTTGAATATTTTTGAGTTTTTTTATAGTGGTTGATTTCTAGTTTCATGGCATTGTGATTCAAGAAGATGCTTCCTATGATTTCAATCTTCTTGTATTCATAGAGACTTGCCTTGTGCCCTAACAGGTGGTCTATTTTTGAGAATGTTCCATGTCCACTTGAAAACAATGTGTATTCTTCTTCTTTGGGATGAAATGTTCTGTAAATGTCAATTAAATCCATTATGTCTAGTGAGTCATTTAAGATCTGTGTTTCCCTGTTGTTTTTTTGTCTTGATGATCTGTCCAATGCTGATAGTGTGGTGTTAAAGTCCCCTACTATGATTGCATTGCTGTCAATCTTCCCCTTAAACTCCCCCAAGAAATTTTTATATATTTAACTGATCCTATATTGGGTGCATAAATGTTTACAAGGGTTGTTTCCTCCTGTTGGATTGATTCCTTTAGTATTATGTAGTGCCATCTTTGTCTCTTGTTATGGTCTTTATTTTGAAGTCAATTTTGTCAGAAATAAGTATTGCTATTCCAGCTTTCTTTTCCTTTCCATTTGCATGGAGTATTTTACTCCATCCCTTCACTTTTAGCCTGTGTGAGTCTTTTGCTCTCAGGTGGGTCTCTTGTGGACAGTATATATTTGGGTACTGTTTTCTTATCCATTGAGCTACTCTTTGTCTCTTGATTGGACCATATATACCATTTACATTTAAGGTTACTATTGATATAAGCCTATTTAATGCCATTTTTTCTCTATGATCATGTAGCTTTCCCTCACTAATCCTTCTTTTTCTTAAAACAGTCCTTTTAGCATTTCTTGCAGTGATGGTTTGGTGGTATTAAACTCTTTCATCCTTTTTTTGTCTGGGACAACCTTTATTTCACCTTCTATTTTAAATGATAGCCTTGCTGGATAAAGCAATCTTGTTTGCATGTTCTTGCTTTTCATTACTTTAAGAACTTCTTCCCTCTCCTTTCTGACCTAAAGAGTTTCCCTTGAGAAATCAGCTCTTAGCCTAGTGGGAGTTCCCTTGTAGGTCACTGCTTGTCTCTCTCTTGCAGCCCTTAATATTTTCTTTTTTTCCTTGTCATTTGTCATTTTAATTATGATGTGTCTTGGAGTGGATCTCTTTGGCTCCCTCTTGTTTGGAACCCTCTGTGCTTCCTGAACTTTTGTGTCTTTCTCCTTGCCAGCATAGTGAAGTTTTCTGCCATTATTTCCTCCTCCAAGTTCTCTATCCCTTGCTCTCTATGTGGTTGATTTCTAATTTCATGCCATTGTAGTCCAATTAGATGCTTGATATGATTTCAGTGTTCTTCAACTTGTAGAGACTTGTTTTGTGTCCTAACATGTGATCTGTCTTTGAGAATGTCCCATGTGCACTTAAGAAGAATGTATATTCTGAAGCTTTGTGATAGAATGTTCTGCAAATGACAATTAAATCCATCTGATATAATGTGTCATTTAGGGTCACTCTTTCTTTGTTGTTGTTTTTGTCTGTAAGACCTATTCAGTAAAATCAGTGTGTTGTTAAATTCCCCTAGTATGACTGTATTGCTGTTGACCTCTCCATTAAAGTCCTTTAGAAGGTTTTTATAAATTTAGGTGCTCCTACATTGGGTGCTTATATGTTTATCAGGATTATATCCTCTAGTTGGATTGATCCCTTTAGTATTATGTAATGACCTTTCTTGTCTCTCATTATGGTCTTCATTTTGAAGTCTATTTTGACCAATATGAGTATTGCTAACCCAGCTTTTTTAAAATTTTTATTTGAATGGAAAAAAATTTTTTAACCCTTCACTCTCATCCTGTGAGAGTGTTTTGGTCTGAGGTGGGTCTCTTGTAGTCAGTATACAATTCTGTCATATTTTCTTATCCATTCAGCCACTGTATATCTTTGTACTGGGGCATTACATTTAAGGTTATTATTGAAAAAGACTTATCTACTGCCATTTCATTTCTTTATGCCTATGTTTCACATTCTTTATTTCTACTTCTAAATATAGCAGTCTCTTTAACATTTCCTGTAATGCTGGTTTTGTAGTGATAAACTCTTTAGCCTTTTTTTTAAATCTGGGAAGCTCTTTATTTCACCATCTATCTTGATTGATAATCTTGCTGGATAGAGTAGTCTTGGTTTCAGATCCTTGTTTTGGATTATCTTGAATACTTTAGGCCATTCCCTTCTGGTCTGTAGAGTTTCTGATGAGATGTCAGCTGACAATTTTATGGGGGTTCCTTTGTAGGTAACAGATTGATTTTCTCTAGCCACCTATAATATTCTCTCTTTGGCTTGAATCCTTGACATTTTAATTATGATGTGTCTCGACATGGGCCTCTTTGGGTTCCTCTTGCTTGGGACTCTCTGTGCCTCCTGAACTTTTGTGACTTTTTTCTTGACTAGGTTAGGGAAGTTTTCTGCCATTATTTCATCAAAGTGTCTCTAGCCCTTGTTTACTTTAGACCACCTCTGGCACTCCTATAATGCGAATATTGTTATGTTTCCTGTTGTCCCATAGTTCCCTTAGACTGCCCTCCTGTATTTTAATTGTTTTTTTCTTGTTGGATCTCTGATTGAGTAGTGTTTTTTTACCTTGCCTACTAATTTGTTGATCTGATCCTCAGCTTCTGCTGATCTGCTGTTTTTTCCTTCTTATGTTATTTCTGCTATATCATTCTTAATTTTCTTCATAGTTTCCATATCTTTTTCATGCTGTTGAGCAGCCTTACAATCAGTAATCTGAACTTTATATCTCATAGATTGCTTATTTCCATTTTATTTAGCTCTTTTTCTGGAGACTTTTGTTCTTTCATTTGGGGCTTGTTGTTTTGTCTCCCCATTTTGGCTGCCTGTTTGGGTTTGTTTCTATGTATTAGGTAGATCTGCTAGGACTCTCAGTCTTTTTGGAGGGTCTCTGGTACAGGCCAATGTCCAACACAGTTTGTGAGTGGCCCTGAGTACCCTGTTTGGAGCTATCAACAACCTTAAGCTTGTGATTTCCTCTGCTGTGGCTGGTTGCTTTTGGACAGGGCCAAGATGCTCACCAATGTCTTCTTTTCCAAGGCCTTGATCCAGAAGCAGATCAGTCAAAGACTCAAAGCACCCTGATGTCTGCTTCTGCCTGCTGACTGATTAATCTGATTCTCTTAATGAGCTTCAGGCTGTTGAAGCTCCACAATGTGGGGCCAATGGTTGTTATCAGTCTCTTAACAAGCCTCAGGCTGTAGAAACTACTCTGGGCAGGGCTAGAGGCTTTTTATCAGGGTGTGGCAATTGCTTCCCCTTCAGGCAAAAGTCAAATATTCCCAGCTAGAGAAAGATGTCCTCCACAGTCTGGGAGAATGACTCGGCACTGGAATTCAGACTAGTGTCCCCTGTTCTCATTCTCTATAGCCCACAACCCCAGAATCTCCCCACACAGCTCCAGTCCTCTGCACTCCCCCTCCCCCAGATATGAAGGTGAGTGGCTGCACAGGAAACTTTGTGCCTTGGCTCTTTAAGAGGGTGCCTGCAGTTCCAGCCACCTCTCTCTGTCAGACAGAAACCCAGCCGCTTTTCACAGCCAGATGTTATGTGAGCACCCTTCTCAGTTCTGGTGCTCTTGGCTGGGAAGCCCACCCTGGGGTTTAGGCACCAGGGTACTCAGTGGGAACCCCCCACAGCTGAGATATCCCTCTGGACATTCAGCTGCTGCCTGTGGGAGCCCAGTCAGCCCTCTTGCATCCATACTTCCTACCAGTCCCTGTGCAGTCCCCACTTTTCCTCCTTGTTTTTGAGGGTGCTCCCAGTTAGTCTTCAGTTTACAGGATGGTTTTTTTATGTTTTAGATGTAAATCCAGATTGGTCCCAGGAGACTGTCAGTGTAGCTTCCACTCAGTCTGCTGCCATCTTGGATCTGGGGCATTAGGGTTTCAACATGAAGTTTGAGGGGACATAAACATATAGTCCATAGTAATTATCAATATTACCAGTGAATTAACAAAGATATGAAATAAGATGATCCATTTATAATGAATTATTATAATTGATAAAATTTGAGAAATTGTAGTGTTTAAAAATTGTCCTATACCTACAACTGGACAGAATACATTTCTGGGTGTTCTGGGCATTGTTTAGCAAATCCTCTGGAGATTATTTAATTTATGAAGAGTTTCAACTTTGATTTGCCATTAAGTAGGTTTTTTCCTATCTTGTAGGAGACAAAGTTGATAGTAATACAGATAATTTTTCTTCTAAGCTTTGCGAAAAGTTTTCATTCAGTAAAAATATATTTTATGCCAGGCCTGTGCTCAGTGGTTGAGCCTCTACTCATGAGCCAAGAGCTTGTCTGTTCCATCACAGGTCAGGGCACAGTCCTGGGTTGTTGGCTCTATCCCTGGTGGTGGATGTGCAGGAGGCAGCCGATCAATGCTTCTTTCTCATCGATGTTTCCATTACTCTCTTTTCTCTCTTCTCTCTCTTAAATCAATAAAAACATTTTTTTAAAAAAACATTTGATTACCACCAGGAAGAAAAAATATTCCATACATTGCCTTTCATTGCTTTATAAGATATAACTCATTTTGCATATATGAGCAAATATATTTCAGTATTTCTAGTGAATCTTTATGTGTGTTTTCTTTATGTCCTCCTTTGAACTAGTCATAATATATTACTAGTTTTCTCTTTAACTAAAGTGTTAAATACACTTTTTGACCCATGCTCACTTTATGTTTGCATGTAACTTTTATTTTAAAATTTTGAAAGTAATACTTTAACAGATACATAAAACATACTGAAAAATATAGGCCTCATTTGGGCACTATTCTGCTTACCTGTTCTGACTGTTTTTTTCAACAATCGCTAGATGTGTCCTTTTAGTGGTAATATCTATTTTTAAATGACTGAAGTGATTCGTTTACTTATTGTTTATATAAAATCCCAAAAAAGCCCTGCTGGAGTGGCTCAGTGGTTGATCGTCAACCCACGAACCTGGAGATCAGGTTTAGATCCTGGTCAAGGTACATGCTCAGGTCTCGGACTTGATGTCCTGTAGGGGGGCATGCAGGAGGCAGTCAATCAATCACTTTCTCCTCATTGATGTTTCTATCTCTCTCTCCCTTTGTCTCTCTGAAATCAATAAGAACATATATATTTTAAAAATACTGTATTAAAAAGAGCACCTGATTTGTCATTTTAATTAAGTCATCTATTAGTGATATGACCTAGGTGAAATCTATTAACCTAGCCATTTTTAACCAGTGTGCCCTGTCGCACTGGTATGCAGCAAGAGGCACACTGGTGTGCAACAAAAAATTTTAAAACATGCAATACCTGACTATTTATTCAGGGACAATGCCCTTTTTCCCTTAGATTGTCAAATAAATTAAAAAATGACAAAAGTCAACACAACAATAGCTGTCTGATGTGAATGAATAAAAATTATACTTATTTTTTTTGTCATATAAGCAAAAAGGATAACATTTTTTGGTGAGCCACAGAATTTTAGTAATTAGTTTATGTGTTCCATGAGATCCTAAATCTGTAAAACTGACTTAATAGTCTTGGCCTACTTACAACATTATTATAAAGTGACATATATGTGACAAATTTGTAACTATAATTTTTCCATGTAAATATAAGCACAGTAATTAAGTAGGTCAGATTGAGAAATTACTTTGAAATAGTTACAGAGACTGAAGATTTGTTTCTCTTTTATATTACTAGACCAACTAAACTCAAATACTAAATTTAACTATTTGCTAGAGCCTGGGTGAATTTTGTTCTGTAATTTGTCCATAAGATTGCTTCCACACCCTATGGGGTTTTGCCTGCATCTCTATTACTCTCTTTAAGGTTTTTGAAAAAAAAAAAAAATCCCACAATGGGTTTAAGACATCTTCAGAGGAATTATTTTGCCATTGTCTATATTTAGTGAAGGTGATTTCAGTACAAGTTTATAAATCATTTCTGAACTTTCCATCCCTTATACCTAACTGTCTTTTTCTATATTACAGGTGATAAAAGTAGTTGCTAGGATAAGAAGGAGGTGGGGGAAGGGCAAATATAATAATAGGTAAACCCACAATGAGAAAGAAAATTTCCCTCTTCCTCAATATTTGTACTGCAATTATATATACTCATTGTTGAAGCAGTAGGAAATTATAAAATTAAGTACAGCTGTTTGTAAATATTATTGCCACATTTAGAGAATAATAATAGAGGGTATCTGTTACATTTGAATCTCACAGAAGCAATGAATATTTTTGATCTAAGCATACTTAAATTATTTTGTTACATGTACTCATGACTAAAAACTTATTCATTATTTATTTGAAGTAAAATTGTAACCCTCTGCCCTGTATTTCATCTGCATTGGCCAAATAGTTTTTCAGAAGGAGTCAGTGTTCAAAAACCAGAATCAAGCCTCACTTGATCTAGCACATGCCCCCAAAATTACATTGAACAATGAGAATATGATTAAAGAAGGGACTGTGATGAAGGGGCTGTTCCTTGTAAGCTGGTAACAGTTGAAAGAGGATTCCACCATTTGACAAGAAGAGAAAGTGAAAATATTATAATATACTGGTTTAACTGAGATATACTCCTTTCTATCAACTGATGATAGTAGGTGAATGAACATCATGATATTTAATAAAGGAGTGAGCTGATTATTTACCACCTGCTTACTATAAATCTTAAGGAAAGAAAATGGTAGGATTGAGATTAATTTGCTGAAAAGATTAATGAGCATAAAGGTTTTTAAGAAGGTTGAAGCAATGCAGACAAATCCTTTATGTGGGGTTTGTTGTCTAGGCAGGAATCTTAGAACCAAATTAACAAAATTCACCAGAGGTGTAGAGACCAGGTAAAGACAGATGGAACTATGTGAGGAGTATTTTCTGGAAATTAAACCTAGAAGATGATGATCAGGTTATAAATAAAATTTAAATTCCACAATGTCTAAAAAGAGGTTGTTCTTGGTAAAGGTATCAAACAAGAAAAATTTAAGTGAAAATGCCATAAATTTAAACTCAATTTTTACTTTATTTCACTTTTTATTTCTTTATTGTGAAGTAACTTCCCTATGGTTTCTTAGAAAAATTTTGTATGAGAAATATTGATCTTAAGAATTTCATAAATTCTGTAGGAAGGGAGAGCCCCCCTGAAGTCTGTGCTGAGCTCCAAGCCCAGAGGCTTGGAGGCTGCAAAGCTCTCCCCACCTCGGGAGTGCAGACTGCATCCAAAAATGGGGATCCCCCACCCGGAGCAAAGAGAGGGGAAGGAGCGCCCTTGCACAGAGCAGAGGGGCCCAGGGGAGCGGTGAGTCCTGGAGGGATCGGCGCCTTCCTAGGAAACAAAGCCTCTAGTGGCAGCTGCAACCCACGTCTAGTGCTCGAAGTGCCGAACAAAAGGAAGGCTGTCCCAAGGTCTGTGGCACCCGAGTGGTAAGGGACAAGAGGATTGCACTGAGTGGCCATACACGGGGACCCTCTGACTCCCTGTGGGGCACTGTGTTGAGCCCCAGAGAGCACTGAATCTGCATTGCGTGGGGGAGGGGAGGAGCCCTCCCGCCCTGAGCTCCTGTGCAGAGAGGCTGGGATCTGTGACCAGCCCTGAGGGGCCCTGTGGTGGCGCTTAAAGCCGCCCCAGCTTTGCTGAGACCAGCGGTGCGGGGAGCTGCATGGAGCTGACTTTGGGTCCCCTCCCACTGGGTGCCTTGGTGCGCAGGCAGTGAGACCTTGCGGGGCGGACTCTCTGCCTGTGTGTTGCTTTGTGCATTTGCAAGTTTGATTGCAGAACTGGTTCACACCTTCCCGGTGTGCACTGTGCAGGCAGACCAGCAGAGGCTGGGATTGGGGTCTGCACAGTAGGCGGTCTGAGGGGCGGGCCTGAGCCAACCAGAGCTGAGCAGGGAGGGGCAGAACCCGCCAGCCCATCCTGCAGCCAGGAGCAATGCCCCAAAGGGAAAGGGGTGGGTCCAGCTCACTGAAGCCCCAGAAACCCACGCAGGGCACAGTCCTGAGGGGGAAGGGAGAGCAGCTCACAGGAGGACTTTACAAGAATATGACTCTCAGGGACTGTTGTTTGAGAACTGGAGGAAACGCTGAAAACCCTGCTGGGGGCTGGGCAATCAGAGAGCTCACCAGAATGAGTTTTTAATTGAACCCACTGAGCCCAGGCTGCCGAAACGGCCCATACACAAAAGACAACAGGCTGAAATCAATCTGAACCTGCAGCAAGACAGAGCCTGGGGAACTAGAATCAAAGGACAAGGTAGGGACTGAGGAGCTGGCGATGGAGCAGAGACTAACTCCCGCACAGTGAGTGCCTGACAGCAAAACCTCTAAGTAAGGGGACTGATACCCTCAGCTACACTAGCCACCCTGCATCCTAAAGACTCTACAGAAGACTCTGGAATAAGACCAGGCAACTTCAAGGTTACAAAATAGCTGACAAGAGGAGGTGGTCCACAAAGAGCCTCAGATAAACCATCTACCTAAGGACACCAGAGCCAAACCTAGATGGCTCCTGACATTGGCGGATACACAAGTACCTCACAGGAGAACGGAAATGACCAAACAAAAGAGTGACCCTCAGAAAATATAAGCTGCCTAGAACAAATCCACGTGATTGACTACCTTTTTTTGTCTGTTTTTTTGTTTGGTTTGGTTTTGGTTTTATTTGTTTTGGGGTTTTTTGTTTGCTTTTTGTTTGTGGGTTTGTTTATTTTTTCTCTTTTTTCCTTAGGAAGAAGAGAAAGGGGAGACAATTTGTTTTTTCATCTTTTTTAAATTTTATAATAATATTTGTTTTTAATTTTTTTTAAAACATTTTTTTTAACTAAACTTTTTCTTCCTCTTTTTTATAGATAAATGTTGTCTTGCTTAGCTTGTTTTTAGTTTTGTTTTGGTTATTTGCTTTGTTTTGTTTTATCCTTCCTTCTAATATCAAGGCTTTCTTGATATCCCTGCTTAACGACTGGGTCTTTATCATTATAACCAAGTTTACTGCTTTCCTCTATAGTTTCCCCCAAATCTCTTACTGGACTCCCTCCCTGCCTGGGCTTTATCTCTCTCTCTCCTCTTGATCCATTGGCATAACTTGTTTTTCTTTTTCTTTTTTCTTTTTCTACTTTTCTTTCATTCTTTTGTTATCCTCCCTTCTGTCTTCCTGTCTTTTTGTTCGATTGTTAGTTTCTCTTATTCTCTTTATTGTATTTTTGTTTTCTCATTTTCAACTATTATCTTATTCTATTTTCTCCCTTAATTTTTTGCTGGCCCTTCTTTCAGAATCTTTGCTACTGTTATCTCCCAGTAGCTTCTCTATTTTTTACATTTTAGTTTATTATTATTTTCTAAATTTTCACCAGTATTAACAACAATATACATCTCTCTCTCTAAGAATTACTTTTCTTTCTTTCTCTCTTTATTTTAAGCATTTGTGTGTGTGTGTGTTCTCCCTTCACTCTCCCAGTTCTATTTTCACATGGGTTGTTTTCATTGTGACTGTCAACATATTTTGGAAGATACCTCTTGTTTCCTGGAAGTTTAGTTGTGTATTGTCCTGCCTTGCCAGCTCCCATACCACAGCATACACGATGAGGTAGGGGCTGAGACACACCAAAACTGTGAGGAGGGTACTCCCAAGGAATGATCAACAACAATCTAGACCTAACCACAACAGGAGAACATAAGGAAACCACAAAAGGGACACCCACAAGAGGGACACACCTAGAGCAAACAGCTCAGATGTATAAGGGAAACATACCTCTGGGCACCACTGGACCCACAAAGAAAAATCCCATCCCACAAGAATGGAGGTCAGCAAATATATCTAATATATAGATACAAACAATAAGACATACCAAAATGGGGAGACAAAGAAACACCGAAATTAAAGAAAAGGAAACATCACCAGAAAAAGACTTTGATGAGATGGAGTTAAGCAAGTTATCAGAAACGGAGTTCAGAGTATGGATAATGAAGATGTTCAAGGAACTTAAGAAGATACTAGATGATAAGATCAAGGACCTTAGTGAAAATATGAAAAAACAGATACAAACCATAAATAAAACTCAGACAGAGATAAAGAATGCTGCCGCGGTCCAGCCACAGTGGGAGTCAAGGGTGCCAAAGGTGGGCAAGGCGTCGGCGCTGGGAGACAGCAGACTACACGACTCGGAGGTGGTGTGACACTGTTCCACTTTATTGAGAATCAACATAATCTTTTATACTTTCTTTTTTGGCTACGATTACATTTTTTCAGTTAGCAAGTAAGAAATATTATTCACAGGTTAAACAATACAAGTTTCGATTTCATCAGAACGGAACAATTTTTACTTTTATTTTTTAGAATAGAGGAGAAAGGAAAAATCAGTGACCTATAGAGTGATAGATGTGGCTTTGTTTGCAGCAGTAACATATTAGTTTGTGAGACAGAAATTTTATATAATATTTGCCCGTGGTTACTACTTCTTCTGGTTACGTTTTAACTATGGACCTATCCTTAAGCTATTATATTCTTCTTGCCATTTTCTTCTAAGAAAAGAGTGCCTTTTGCCATAGCTGTTGATTAACTGCTTAAGAATGCTTTTCTTTTGTTTCTTTGGGAGCGAGCGCCAGCGTGGCCGCTGCCTTGCCAAGCGTTTCATGAAGGGCAAGTTTTCATACTGAACATGCCTTCCATTTACATTAACTATTCTGATACCGTTCTCATTGTAAGCACCTGTATAAGGCTGAGGAGGGTCTGGTAGCCTTTCCATACTGTTAGTCCTTTTTAGGGGGATGCCATAATCTGCCATTTATTCTATGTGCTACCCAGGGTGGTCCTTGTACAGTAGGCAAGGGGCAATGGCCTTTTTCCTGTCCTCAACTAGTCTTGCAATCATAGGCGGAGGCACTCGAGGATAGGCAGCTGCATGAATTCAGCTTTCTCTAGTTCCTCCATAAATTCCTTACTGGGGGCGCCAGGGGGAATTTTCCTAGCTACTTCTAATAACAATTTGTTCAAGCATCCGGCACATGTGATAGTGACTGGACTTGGGGAAATAGGGGTTTCTTCAGAAGTGAGAACACTGCTTACCATTCCCAGGTTAGTTATTGATTTATGGCCCAAAATCCCCCTCCAAGGAGGGGAAGAGATATTCCCATTAAGCCAATTACTCCCACCCACATGCCCCGTCCTCTCCTCAGAAGACGCCTTCCTTGAAGCTTCCTCTCCAAGTCCGGATTTTGTCAGACAACATGGTTGGGAGACGACGTGGCAGAATGCTGTATCTGATATCAAGAATGCACTGGAAGGAATTAAAAGCAAGCTCAATGAACCAGAGAATAGAATAAGTGACTTAGAAGACAAGGTAGAAAAAAAAATCACACAATCAGAGAAGCAAAAAGAAAAAACACTTAAAAAGCATGAGGACAGTCTAAGGAAGCTTTGGGACAACATGAAGTGAAACAACATTCACATGATAGGAGTGCCAGAGCGGGAGGAAACAGAGCAAGGGATAGAGAACTTGGTGGAGGAAATAATTATAGAAAACTCCCCTAGGCTGGCGAAGGAGAAAGCCACACAAGTTTAGGAAGCACAGAGGGTTCCAAACAAGAGGGACCCAAAGAGACCCACTCCAAGACACATCATAATTAAAATGGCAAATGGCAAGGACAAAGAGAAAATATTGAGGGCTGCAAGAGAGAGACAAGCAGTGACCTAAAAGGGAACCCATATAAAGCTGACAGCTGATTTCTCAACAAAGACTCTTCAGGCCAGATGCGAGTGGCATGAAGTTCTCCAAGTAATGAAAAGCAAGAACATGCAACCAAGATTGCTTTACCCAGCAAGGTTATCATTTAAACTTGAAGGTGAAATAAAAAGCATCCCAGACAAAAAAACAACAACAAACGGCTAAAGGAGTTCAGTACCATTAAACCAGCATTGCAAGAAATGCTAAAAGGAGTGCTTTAAGAAAAAGAAAGAATAGTGAGGGAAAGGTACATCAGAATAAAGGGGGAAAATGGCATTAAATAAGTTGATATCAATAGTAACCTTAAATGTAAATGGAATAAATGGGCCAATCAAAAGACAAAGGGTAGCTGAATGGGTAACAAAACAGGACGCAAATATATGCTGTCTACAAGAGACCCACCTCAGAGCAAAAGACTCACACAGGCTAAAAGTGAAGGGATGGAGTAAAATATTCCATGCAAATGGAAAGGAAAAGAAAGCTGGAGTAGCAATTCTTATTTCTGACAAAACAGACTTCAAAATAAAGACCATAATGAGAGACAAAGATGGTCACTACATATTACTGAAGGGATCAATCCAACAGGAGGAAATAACCCTTATGAACATTTATGCACCCAATACAGGAGCACCTAAATATATGAAAAATTTCTTGGGGGACTTCAAAGGAGAGATTGACAGCAACACAATCATAGTGGGGGACTTTAACACCCCACTGTAAGCATTGGACAGATCATCAAGACATAAAATCAACAGGGAAATGCAGACCTTAAATGACTCACTAGACCTAATGGATTTGATTGACATTTACAGAATATTTCACCCCAAAGCAGCAGAATACACATTCTTCTCAAGTGCACATGGAACATTCTAAAAAATAGACCACATGTTAGGGCACAAGGCAAGTCTCTACAAATATAAGAAGATTGAAATCATATCAAGTATCTTCTTGGATCAGAGTGCCAGGAAACTAGAAATCAACCACTATAAAAATACAAAAACAAAAAACACTCAAAATTATTCCAGCTCATGGAGGCTAAATAGCATGTTATTAAACAATGAATGGGTTACCAATGAGATCAAGGAAGAAATCAAACACTTCATGAAAAGTAACAAAAATGAACAGACAACAACCCCAAACCTATGGGACACGGCGAAAGCAGTTCTGAGAGGAAAATTTATAGCATTACAGGCCTATCTCAAGAAACAAGAAAAAGATCTAATGAACCATCTAACACAATAACTAAACGAACTAGAATGAGGACAGCAAGAAAAAGCCCTGAGGAAGTAGAAGGAAGGAAATAATAAAAATCAGAGCAGAGATTAATGACATAGAAACTAAAAAAAAGAAATACAAATAATCAATGAAACCAAGAGCTGATTTGTTGAAAAGGTAAATAATATTGATGCACCTTTAGCCAGACTCACTAAGAAACAAAGAGAGAGGACCCAAATAAATAAAATCAGAAATGAAAGAAGCGATATAACAACTGAACCAACAGAAATACAAAGGATTGTAAGAAAATATTATGAGCAACAATATGCCAACAAATTGGACAACATGGGGGAAATGGACAAATTCCTAGAAGCATACAACTTTCCAAAGCTGAATCAAGAAGAGGCAGAAAACCTGAATAGGCCAATAACAACTAATGAAATTGAAGCAGTAATCAAAAAACTCCCAGCAAACAAAAGTCCTAGACCAGATGGATTTACAGGTGAGTTTTACCAAACATTCAAAGAATTAACACCTATTCTACTCAAACTATTCCCGACAATTCAAGAGGAGGGAAAACTCCCAAACTCTTTTTATGAGGCCAGCATCATCCTAATCCCAAAACCAGATGGAGACACTACAAAGAAAGAAAAGTATAGGCCAATATCCCTGATGAACATAGATGCTAAAATCCTCATGAAAATACTAACAAACCTGATCCAGCAGTACATGAAAAAGATCATACATCATGATCAAGTGGGATTTATTCCGGGGATGCAAGGCTGGTAAAACATTCGCAAATCAATAAATGTGATACATCACATAAACCAAATGAAGGACAAAAATCATATGATCATATCAATAGATGCAGAAAAAGCATTCGACAAAATCCAGCACCCATTTCTGATAAAAAATCTCTGCAAAGTTGGAATAGAGGGATCATACCTCAACATGATAAAAGCCATATATGACAGACCTATAGCCACCATCATGCTCAATGGACAAAAACTAAAGCTATTTCCATTAAAAACAGGACAAGACAGGGATGTCCCCTTTCACCACTCTTATTCAACATAGTACTGAAATTCCTCGCCATAGCCATCAGACATGAAGAAAACATAAAAGGTATTTAAATTGGAAAGGAGGAAGTAAAACTGTCATTATTTGCAGATGACATGATATTGTACATAGAAAACCCTAAAGACTCCATCAAAGTTCTACTAGATTTGAAAAACGAATTTGGCAAAGTAGCTGGATACAAAATCAACATCTGGAAATCAATGGCATTCTTATACACCAACAATGAACCTTCAAAGAAAGAAACTATAAAAGCAATACTGTTTACCATCGCAACTAAAAAAAAATAAGATACCTAGGAATAAACTTAACCAAGGATGTAAAAGAGCTGTCCTCGGGAAACTACGTGACACTGAAAAACGAAATAGAGGAAGATTTAAACAAGTGGAAGAATGTACCATGCTCATGGATTGGAAGAATTAATATCATTAAAATGTCCATACTACCCAAAGCAATGTATAAATTCAATGCAATTCCTATTAAAATACCAACAACATATTTCACAGACCTAGAGCGAACATTTTGAAAATTTATATGGAACCAAAAAAGACCCTGAATAGCTGCAGCCATCTTGAGAAAAAAAGAACAGAGTGGGAGGGATCACATTATCAGACTTCAAACTGTATTACAAAGCCACTGTAATCAAAACGGCCTGGTATTGGTACAAAAATAGGCTTATAGATCAATGGAACAGAACAGAGACCCAGAAATAGACCCACACCATAATGGTCAGTTAATATTTGACAAAGGAGGCAAGAGTATCCAATGGAGTAAAGACAGTCTCTTCAATAAGTGGTGCTGGGAAAATTGGACAGATACATGCAAAAAAATGAAACTAGACCACCAACTTTCACCATACACAAAAATAAACTCAAAATGGATAAAAGACTTAAATGTAAGTCATGAAACCATAAAAATCCTGGAAGAAAACAGACACTAAAGTCACAGACATCCCACATACTGGACCTTTCACTGGTACATCTCCTAGGGCAAGAGAAACAAAAGAAAAAATAAACATACGGGACTACATCAAACTAAAAAGCTTTTGCACAGCAAAAGAAAACAGCCTCAAAATACAAAAGAACCCCACAGCCTGGGAAAACATACTTGCCAAGGATATATCTGATAAGGGGCTAATTTCCAAAGTTTACAAAGAACTCATAGCACTCAGCAAGAGGAAGACAAACAACCCTATTAAGAAATGGGCAAAGGGCTTGAATAGACACTTCTCCAAAGAAGACATAGAGATGGCCAAGAGACACATGAGAAAATGCTCGACGTCGCTAATCATCAGAGAGATGCAAATTAAAACCATAATGAGGTATCACGTCACACCTGTCAGAATGGCTGCCATCAACAAATCAACAAATGACATGTGCTGGCGAGGGTGTGGAGAAAGGGGAACCCTAGTACACTGCTGGTGGGAATGCAGACTGGTGCAGCCACTATGGAAAGCAGTATGGAGGTTCCTCAAAAAATTAGAAATGGAGCTGCCTTTTGACCCAGTGATTCCACTCCTAGGAATGTATCGTAAGAATTCTGAAACATTCATCAGAGAGGATCTATGTACCCTGATGTTTATAGCAGCACAGTTTACAATAGCTAAGATCTGGAAACAGCCCAAGTGCCCATCAGTAGATGAGTGGATAAAAAAGCTGTGGGACATTTACACCATGGAATACTGTGCAGCTGTAAAGAAGAAGAATCTTGTACCCTTTGGGACAGTATGGATGGACCTGGAGAATATTATGCTAAGTGAAATAAGCCAGGCAGCGAAAGACAAATATCACATGATCTTGCTTATATGTGGAATCTAAAGAACTTAATAAACTGATGAACAGAATAGGTTTAATGGCATGGAAGCATAGATGAGACTGAGGAATGTCAGAGGGATGGAGGATGGCAGGTGAGTGGAGGGGGAGAGAGTAACCAAAGAATTTATGTGCATATATACACAACCCAAGGACATGGACAATGGTGGGGAGAGAGACTGGGGAGGGGGAAGGAATGGGGTGGAACGGGTCATTGGGGAGAAAAAAGGACATCTGTAATATTTTAAACAGTAATAAAAGTTTAAAAAAAAAATCCTATTGATATAAAAAAAAAAAATGCTTGGGACATTTACACCATGGAATACTATGCAGCTGTAAAGAAGAATCTCGTAACTTTAGGACAGTATGGATGGACCTGGAGAATATTATGCTAAGTGAAATAAGCCAGGCAGCAAAAGACAAATATCACATGATCTCACTTATAGGTGGAATCTAAAGAACTTAATAAACTGATGAACAGAATAGATTCAATGACATGGAAGCATAGCTGAGAGTGACGAATGTCAGAGGGATGGAGGAGGGCGGGTGGGTGGAGGGGGAGAGAGTAACCAAAGAATTTATGTGCATATATACACAACCCAAGGACACGGACAATGGTGGGGAGAGGGACTCGGGAGGGGGAAGAAATGGGTGGAACGGGTCATTGGGGAGAAAAGGGGACATCTGTAATATTTTAAACAATAATAAATTTTTTTTAAAAATTAAAAAAATTTTTTTAAATAAAAAAAATTTTTAAAAAGAATTTTATAAATTCTCCACTAAAGGTAATTTTTAATACTGCCTGTAAAAATTCCTGCAAAGAAAAAAAGAATCCTGGGGAAAAATAACTTTGCCGTACCCTGAATCTCTTTCTTTATTGCATGATATTGTTATATTAGAATATGCTAAGCCAAATATATAATATCTATACATATTTTAAAAAGTGGTGGCTGTAAGTGTACTTGGATGACTAAATGCCCTTTAGATTTTTGTATGTGTCTCTAAATGTAGAAAATTAAATGTATTTAAAAACTCTACCTATAAAACATGAAGCATATTCATGAGTTAAATTGTAAACTTCCTGATGATTTTGTTTTTCTAAAAGTTTTCTCAAAATCAGTTGAAAAAACAAATTCTCAAATGCAGAGGTAAGCCTCTACTGCTTGATTGTGACATTCTACTTGGCTAACGTTTGTCCTACTAAGTGTTGTCATTTGTTTTGCTCTCTCTTTAATATCTGTAAAGTACATTTTGACCATAAGCTGTTTTTAATGGATCTAATTTTTTCCTGAAGCATTATATTCTATACTATAAGAGACAGAAGCACCAACAATTGCTATTTTTTGTGGTTGATAAAGAAAAGTGCTAGAGAGTAGAATTTAACACAAATGTAGCTGATTTGCAGACACCACAGTGTGAAGAAAATTTTCATCACTGTTTCTGTCTACAAAATGTGAGAAACTTACCAACAAGGTGAAATATTTTCTATTTTGGTAAATCTTGTTAAGCAAGCCTTTCTACTTAGAATATATGCATTTTTCAGTTTTTATAACAGATATATTTAGGAAATTTAGGAAACTGAGAGAGATAGCTTATCGTTCTATGTTTCTTAAAACAAATTTTCTATATTCTTCCGTTAGCACTGGAATATCATTTGAATTAACTTCCAGTTTAACCCACTCAATCCCAAGACTGGCTGTTTAACAAAAGGTGAAAAGAAAGCACTTCCTTTATGGTTGAAAAAGAGGCACTGTAATCTCTGGACCTAAAACATAATTTTCCTCTTCCATTGGCCATGGCACTTTAAATTACAAACATTATAGTTTTATCTTTTATTTATATTAAAAGAGTAATATTCAATCAGACCCAGGATGGGAATGGGTGGACAATATCATATCAAAATTTCATGGAATAGGTGAAAAAAAGGGAATATTTACATATTTATTAAAAGAAAATGGTAGAGAATTTAAAATGTTATTTGGGGATGACAGAAAATAAAAGTAAACTTTACACTCTATTTATACAATAATTTTAGGTGAATTAAAGATAATTTTTAAAATCATATAAATATTATAAGATAATAAAAAATATTATTTGTCTATTTTTTAGATAGAGAATGCATTCTTAAGAAACACCAGCATCTCAAAAGTCATAAATAAAAAAACCAGTTGTTTCATAAATATTTCTGTATGACAAAAAATATCATTGAAGTCAAAAGACAATCTTAAATATTTTTTCCAACACAAAAAAGTTCTTTCATTGTAAATATTTGTCACAATAAATAAAAGGCACCTAGAAAATCTATGAATAAAACAACTAATCAGATGCAAAACCGAAAATATAAAGAAGCATTTCATAGTAGAGGAAATGAAGAAAATAAGCATCCTAAAATGTTAAATGGTTCTGGTGATAAAGGCAGGAAAATTAAAACAACAATAAATGAACTTTTTCTCCATCAGATTGTTTAGAATGTTAAATGACTGAATAAAAGAATATAAACATGAGCAAAATTGCATGGGTTTTAAATAATAACTCAGTCAATTGCTAGCTGTGTCATTCTATGCCAGTTAACAAGCTTATCTCTTATTCAGCTTCTTCAACTATAAAAATAAAGATAATAATGGTTTTCATATTGTAAAACTATGTGGTATTGATTATGCCCTTACAACAGTTTTGAAATATAATACAGCAGTATTTTTTTTAATTATTAATTCACATCCTTTTGAGTGCATTATTGGAGAATTTATTTGAAGAAATAAGAGTTCATTCAATGAAAAAGATTTGAACAAATTATTTCTTTCCATATTGTTTGCTGCAATAATAGAACATTAAGTGCCTTTATGATCTAACAATAGGGAAGTGAGGTGAAAAATATGGTATTATGGCAATGGAATATGAGCAAGCTACTAAAAAAGATAAGGTAAATTTGTATGTAAAGATGAAAGAATGTCACTGATGTTTTGTTAAGTGACTAAAACCAGTACATAATAATACGTATAGTAAAAAACAAAACTAGCATTTATATGTCCATATATGTTTGTGAAAGGAAAAGAAAATGTATGAAAGAAAGAGGCATTAGATTCATACAATAATTATTTTTGTGGATGGGATGATAGGATGAAACAGAACATGTTGATATTAATTTGGGCACTGCCAGCTCCATGATGTCAGGGCCTTATATTTCTTATTTATTGTTATGTATCAAGTGTCCAAAAAAAAGCATTTTTTATGTTTTAATTTATCTTTATTGTTGAAAGTGTTACAAATGTCTCCTTTTATCCCCCATTGATCCCCTCCACCCTGAACTGACCCCCTCTCCAGGCCTTCACCACACTATTGTCTATGTCCATAGGTTATGGAAATAAGTTTTTAGGATACTCTCTTCCCACTGCCTTCCCTCTGAGATTCATCAGTCTATTCCATGTTTCTGTGTCTCTGGATCTATTTTGTTCATCACTTTTGTTCATTAGTTTCCACATTTGTCTTTCTCTGACTGGCTTAGAATAATACTCCCCAGGTCCCACCATTCTGTCTCAAAGGGTAAGAGATCATTTTTTACAGCTACATAGTATTCCATGGTTTAAATGTCCAAGAAGATGCTTGATATGACTTTAATCTTCTTGAACATGTAGAGACTTATTTTGTGTCATAACATGTGGTCTATCTTTAAGAATGCCCCATGCACACTTGAGGAGGATGCATATTCTGGAGCTTTGGAGTGAAATGTTCTGTAAATTAAATCTATCTGATCTAGTGTGTTATTCAGATACACTGTTTCCTTGTTGATTTCTTTTCTGTAAAAATCTATCCATAAAGTCAATGGGGTGATAAGTCCCATACTATGACTGTATTGCTTTTAATCAATCCCCTAAAGTCCTCCAGAAGATTTTTTTCACCCTGTGTGACTCTTCTGTTCTGAGGTGGGTCTCTTGTAGACAATTTATACTTGGGTCATGTTTTCTTATCCAATCATCTACCCAATATATTTTGATTGGGACATTTAATAAATTTATATTTAATGTCATTATTGATAGGTTCTTATCTATTGCCATTTTTTGTTCTCTATACCTATGTTTATCTTTCTTTCTATTTCTACTTCTTATTACAGAAGTCCCTTTAACATTTCTTGCAATGATGGTTTGCTGGTGATAAACTCCTTTAGTGTTTTGGGTTTTGTGGTTTTTTTGTCTGGAAAGCTCTTTATTTCATCATCTATATTGATTGCTGTCTCTTGCTGCCTTTAAGATTCTCTCTTGTCTTGACTTTTTGGCATTTCAATTATAATGTGTCTGGGCGTGGGCCTCTTTGGGTTCTTCTTGCTTGGGACTCTCTGCATGTCTTGAACTTGTGTGACTTTCCTTCAACAGGTTAGAGAATTTTACTGCCATTGTTTCTTCAAACAGGTTCTCTATCCCCTGCTTACTTTCTACATCTTCTGGTATAACTATGCTGTGAATATTGTAATGTTCAGTTTTGTCCCATACCTCCCTTAAACTTTCCTCCTATTTTTAATTGTTTTTGCTTTTTGGTTCCCTGAGAGGAGTGATTTTTTTTTTTTACCCTGTCTTCTAACTCACTAATATGAACCTCAATTTACCCTAATCTGCTGTTTATTCCTTCCAATGTATTTTTTAAAATTTCTATGTCATTATTAATAACATTCATAGTTTCCATATTTTTCTCATGCTGTTGAGCATCCTTATAATTAGTACCCTGAACTCTATATCTGACAGATTGCTTATCTCCATATCATTTAGCTCTTCTTCTGGAGAAGTCTCTTGTTCTTTCATATGTGGCTTATTTTTCTGTATTCCTATTTTGGCTGCTTATTTGGATTTTTTTCTATGTATTATGTAGATCTGCTAGAACTCCCAGGCTTTTAAATGGTCTCTGGTGCAGGCCACTATCAGACACTGTTTGTGACTAGTGAGTACCCTGTTTGAAGCTTTCTGTACTCCACAGCTTGTGTCTCCCTCTGCTGTGGCTGGGTGCATTTGGAAAGGACAACGATGTGCACCAAGGTCTGCTTTTCCAAGCTCTGGGTTCAGAAACAAATCAGCCAAAGACTAAGCAACCAGAGACTGATTGTTTTTCAGTCTCTTAATGAAACTCAAGCTGTAGAAACTCCACAAGGTGGAGCAAGAGGTTTTCTTAAAGGGTGGGGGAATTGCTTCCCCCCCCCCCCCCCCAGGCAAAAGCTTCTTGGAAGGTAAATGCTTACCTGAGGAAGATTATCCTGTTCGTTTAGGGGAATGACTCAACACAGGAATCCAGATGGCTGTCCTCTTAGCTCAATCCCCAGAGTCAGCACACCTGGATTATCCTCACAGAGCTCTAGTCCACTCTTCCCTCTCTTGGAGCCCAAGGTGAGTGGCTGCAAATGAAACTTTGTGTTTGCCCCTTAAGAGGGTGCCTGCATTTCCAACATCTCTCCCTGGCAGACAGAAACCCAGTTGCTTTTCACAGCCAGATGTTATGTGGGCACTTTTCTCAGTTCTGGTGCTCTGTTCTGGGAGGCCCAGCTTGGGGTTTAGGCCCCAGAATTTTCAGTAGGAACTCTCACAGCTGAGATAGCCCTCGGAACCTCTAGTTGCTGTCTGTGGGATCCAGCCTGCCCTCTAGCCCCTCCACACTTCCTACCAGTCTGTATGGCGTCGCCACTAATCATCCTTGGTTATGAGGGTGCTCTCCAGATAGTCTTAAGTTGATTATTCAGGATGATTTTGCTATATTTTAGTTGCAATTCCAGTTTAGTCCCATGAGAGTGTCAGTGTAGCTTTCACTCAATTTGTCACCATCTTGGAATCCCAGAAATTAGTATTTTTTAATGAAAAAAAGAATCAAATACAGAAATCTCACAAGGGTCTACATAACTTTTGTAATGGAAAATGTGTCTTAGAATGGTGAAAGAGGACAAACCTGTCTTGTTTCTTTTTTTAAGGGAAATATTTATAGTTTTTAACCAATGAGTATTATCTTAGCTGTAGGTTTGTGGTATATGGCCTTTCTTATGTTGAGGTGTGTTCCTTCTATTCCCACTTTGCTGAGAATATGCAGCAAAAATGGATGCTGGGTTTTCTTGAATGCTTTTTCTGCATCTATTGATATGAACATATGATTTATATGATTTTTGTCCTTCATTTTGTTTAAGTGGTGTATCATATTTATTGATTTGCCAATGTTATATTATCCTTACATCCCTGGAATAATCCCCCTTGGCCTTGATATATGATCTTTTAATATATTGCTGGATCCAATTTGCTAGCATTTTGTTTAGGATTTTAGCATCTATGTTCATCAGGAATATTGGTCTGTAATTTTCTATCTTTGCAGTGATTTAATTGTCTTGGGATTAGGATAATGCTGGGCTCAAAAAAAGATCTTGGGAGTTTTCATTTCTCTTAAATTTTTTGGAATTGTTTGAAAAGTATAGGTGTTAATTCTTCTTCTAATGTTTGGAAAACTCACCTATAAATTTATCTGGACCAAGACTTTTGTTTGCTTGGAGTTTTTGATTACTGCTTCAATTTTATTAGTTATTATTGGCCTATTCAACCTTTTCTGATTCTTCCTGATTCAGCTTTGAAACATTGTATGCTTCTAAGAATATGTTCATTTCATCCAGATTGTCCAGTTTTGTTGGCATATAGTTGCTCATAGTATTTTCTTACAGTCCTTTGTATTTCTGTATAGTTGGTTGTATTATCACCACTTTTATTTCTGATTTTATTTATTTGAATCTTCTCTTTTTGTTTCTTGGTGAGTCTGGCTAAAGATTCACCGATCTTATTTATCTTTTTAAAGAACCAGCTCTTGGTTTCATTGATTTTTTGTATTGTTTTTTAGTCTTTATGTCATTAATTTCTGCTCTAATATATTATTTCCTTCCTTCTACTTCCTCAGGGTTTTTCCGTCTGCTCTCTTTCTAATACTTTTACTTGTTGTGTTAGATGGTTTATTAGAGATTTTTCTTGTTTCTTCACATAGCCCTGTAATGCTATGAACTTTACCCTCAGGAATGCTTTTGCTGTGTCCCATAGATTTTGGGTTGTTCTCTGTTCATTTTCATTTTTTTCCAGGAAGGTTTATATTTCTTCCTTGATCTCTTTGCTATTCCACTCATTGTTTAATAACATGCTATTTAGCCTCCATGTGTTTGGATTTTTTTGAGATTTCTTATACTGGTTGATTTCTAGTTTCATGCCATTGTGATCCAAAAAGATGCTTGATATAATTTCAATCTTCTTGAACTTGTAGAGACTTGTTTTATGCTCTAATATGTGACTTATTTTTGGGAATGATCCATGTGTACTTGAGAAGAATGTGTATTCTAGTGTTTTGAGATGAAATGTTCTGTAAATGTCAATTATATCCATTAGAGCTAGGGTGTTGTTTAAGATCTCTCTTTCCTTGTTCATATTTTGTCTTGATGATCTGTCCAGTGATGACAGTGAGGTATTAAAATCCCCCCCCCATGATTGTGTTGTTGTCGATCTCCCCTTAAAAGTCCATAAAGAAATTTTTTATATGTTTAGGTGTTCCTATATTTGATGAATATATATTTATATGAGTTGTTTCCTCCTGTTGCATTGAACCCTTTAGTATTGTGTAGTGACCTTCTTTGACTCTTGCTGTGGTCTTTATTTTGAAGTCTATTTAGTTATAAATAAGTATTGTTACTCCACCTTTTTTGTTGTTGCCATTTGCATAGGGTATTTATTTCTATCCCTTCACTTTCAGCCTATGTGAATCTTTTGTTCTCAGGTGGGTCTTTTGTAGACAACATGTATATGGTCATGTTTTCTTACTCATTCAGCTCCCGAATGTCTTTTGATTAGACTATTTAATCCATTTACATTTAAAGTTATTATTGATATATACTTATTTAATGTCATTTTCCCCTTTATGCTGATGTACCTTTCTCTCACTATTTATTCTTTTTCTTAGATCAGTCCTTTTAGCATTTCTTGCAATGCTGTTTTTATGGCTCTGAACTCCTTAAGGCTTCTTTTGTCTGAGAAGCACTTTATTTCACCTTCAATTTTAAATGATAGCCTTGATCGATAAAGCAGCCTTGGTTGTAGGTTCTTGCTTTTCATTACTTTGAGAACATCATGCCACTCCTTTCTGGCCTGAAGTGTTTCCGGAGAGAAATCTGCTTTCAGCCTTATGGGGTTCCCTTGTAAGTAACAGCTTGTCTCTCTCTTGCAGTCCTTAAGATTCTCTCTTTGTCCTTAACATTTGACATTTTCATTATGATGTGTCTTGGAGTGGGTCTCTTTGGGTTTCTCTTGTTTGGAACCCTCTGTGCTTCCTGCACTTGTATGAGTTTCTCCTTCAGCAGCTTAGGGAAATGTTTTGTCATTATTTCTTCAACCAGGTTTTCTACCCCTTGCTGAGTTTCCTCCTCTTCTTCTACCCCTATGATGGGTATATTGTTTCTTTTTCTGTTGTCCCAAAGTTCCATTAAACCATCCTCGTGCTTTTAAGTGTTCTTTCTTCTTGCTGCTCTGATTGACTGTTTTTTTCTACCTTATCTTCTAATTCACTTATTCTGTCTTCTTCATTGAGCCTGCTTTTAATTCCTTCCTACTATATTCCTTCCAGATACAGTAGTCTTCATTTCTGCTTGGTACTTATTTATCATACCTATATATTTTTTCATGCTTATGAACCTTTCACTAAGTTCCTGGACCTCCCCATTAAGTGTCTTGTGGTTTTTATTAATTTCCTTGAGCATCTTTATAACCATTACTCTGAACTTTATTTCTGATAACTTGCTTAACTCCACATCTTCAAGGTCTTTTTCTGGCAATTTTTCTTTTTCTTTAGTTTGTGGCTTGTTTCTTTTTCTCCTTATTTTAATGCCTTTTAGTGTTTGTATCTGTATATTAGATATATTTGCTGAGTCCCAGTTTTGTGTGGTGAGATTTTGTAGTGTATGACCAGTGGAGCAAAAAGGTGTGTTTACCTTATATTTTGGAGCTCTTTGCTCTAGGCATGTCCCTTTTGTGGATTCATTGGGCTCTCCTGTTGTGATTGTGTCTAGATTGTTGTTGACCTGTTCATTGGAGGACCATTCCCTCAGATTGGCTAACTGTGAGGCTCTGCACAACCATGTCATGTGAGCTGTTGTACAGGTGCTGACAGGTCAAACAAAACATAACCAAACTGTGAGAAAACAAACAGGAACTTACAAAATATCCTGAACTATCACAGTGAAATCACCCAAGAGAAAGTAGAATTGTGAGAGTGAAGTGAGAACACAGATGCTAAAGCAAAAAGAAAGAGAGAAAATGATATTATTACTGCTATTAAAATAAAATAAAATAAAAATTAAAAAAATAGAGAAGCTACTGGGATATAAAAGGGGTAGAGAAAAGATTCTGAGAGGAAAGAAGAGTGAGAAAAAAAAATAAGGGTAGAGAGTAGAAATAGAAAAATGGTTGAAAAAGAAAAAGAAAAAACACAAACAAAAAAACAGGAAGACAAAGACTAAAAGGGGAAGAAAAAGGAAAAAAAAATGTTATGCCAGTGAAACAAGAAGAGAACAAGAGGTAAAGCAAGGGGAGGAAAGAAGGCCAACAGGACATATGGAGGAACAATAGAAAAAAGCAATAAATTTATTGATTGTAATGATAATATCCCAGTAACAAAGCTGAAAATCAACAAAATCTTGATAATAGAACAAAAACCAAAGCTAAACTAAATTAAAAAAACAAGCAAAGTAAGACAAAAGAAATTCTAAAAAAAAAAATAATAATTAAATAATTAAAAAATTTAAATCAATTAAAATTTTTTTTAAATTCCCTTTTTTTCTAAAAACAAATAAAAATTAAAAATAAAAGTTTATAAAGTCAACCAGGTGCATTTCATCTCAGCATCTTAAATTATCTGGGGCTCATTATTTCTTATGCTGATTTTTGGTCTCCTGGGAGATACTTGTGTATCAACCAATGTCAGGAGCAGTCTAAGTTTCACTTTGGTGTCCTTATGTAGGTGGTTTGTCTGAAGTTCTCTGTGGACCACCTCCTCTTGTCAGCTACTTTGCCCCTCCCTTTGTGGTTGCCTGGGCTTTCTCCAGTCTTCTGAAGAGAGACTAGGGTGCAGGCTGGCTAGTGTAGCTCAGGCTATTGTTTCCCTTTCTTAGATATTTCACTGTCAGGCACTCACTGTGGGGAAGTTAGTCTCTGCTTCAAAGCCAGCTCCTCTGTTTCTACCAAATTCTCCAATTCTGGTTTCCATACAATGGCCTACAGCAGGTTCAGATTGAATTCAGTCTGTTGCCTTTTCTGTATGGGCAGTTTCAGGGGCCTGGGCTCAGTGGGTTTGATAAAAAGAGACTCTAGTGAGCATGTTGCCCACCCAGCCCCCAGAAGATGTTTTAATCTTTACCTCTAGATCATAAACAGTAGTCCCTGAGAGTCTTACTCTTCTCTTGTCCTGCTGTGAGCTGTTCTCCCTTCCCCTTCAGAACTGTGCCCCGTGGGGATATCTGGGGATTCAGTGAGCTGAACCATCCCTTTTCCTCTTGAGGATAGTGTTCTTACAAATGGTAATATTACCATGGCTAAGTCTTACTGTAGAGGTATATAGGTCACAGTCAATATTTTTAGACACTAAAATGCTTTCCTATCACACAAATTAATCAACAGTTAAATAATTTAAAAATTCAGGCTGTCCTTACTGACTTATGAGCACCAAATTATATGAGGCTTATGGAAACTTTATTTTTTGCTTTTCTTGCTCAGTTGTCTTGCTTTTTGCATGTATGGAATTTATTTTTTGAGTTAAAATTTTACCATGATGAATGAAACAGGGTAGGAAAACTGTTTAGATTAATTAGGAAAAGCCTCAAAAGCTTTAAAATTATTCAAAACACAAGTTTGAAAATTATCACTGAAATTTTTAGAAACTTCTGTTTAAGTGGTTGGAATTTTTTCAGAGCAGATTTTCAGTGTGTGTGTGTCTGTGTAAATTGTGTTGGGGTAAAGATAAAGATGGTTATTCAGTTGTCATTCTCACCCTGTTAGGATTCAGGAAGAAATATACCTGCATTTCCTGAAGGAGAGGTGGTGGGGGACTCAGATAAACTCAGGTATCTGAAGCCCTGAGGAGCTCTACTCTCAACTGGAAATTTATATCCAGATCTTATTTTCTGTTTACCTCTCCACCCCATTCCACTATCACTTTGATATCTATATTTCTGGCCTTATTATGACAACCTTACCTTCATTAGTGCTATTGCTTTAGCAATTAAATTTGGCTGTTTTGGTCTCAGGAAATTTCACTGGAGGAACTAAATAGGCCAAATTGTTCAGCTATATGGACCTAAGTCTCTTCTGTTACAGTCTATGGATTAGCTTGTTTAATGTAACCTCTTTTTTATTCTAAAAATTTTAAAAAGGTATTTTACATATATGTGTTTCCATGTCCATGGGAAGCAAATTAATATGGTGAAATGAGACCAGGGATCATGCATTCTCTGAATATGGGATAAGGTCATGATTTTGTGTTCTGAGATGTTATGTAACTTTGGGCAATAGCTACCTGCTTCAAGGTCTAACCCAAATAATCATAACATCCAGTTGGAGGCAGTAGAGTATAGTTATAAATACTATGGACTTCAAAATCAGACTGCCTTTCTTAAAATCATGGTTCTGCCACTTACACAAAAGTGTAATTAGAAAACATTGCTTCTTTGTCCTTCAGTTTCCTCATCTGTATAATGAAGATATTAGTATGGCATAGGGGACCAGGTTTGCTGTGTCCAAATGCATTGCTCTTTCCATTACACCATGTTGAGAAAACTTCTGTGAAAGCTCATTGTGATGGACAAAGTAACGTGAATTATAAACATCTACAGTAAGAGAAATATAGTGATTAAAAGAACGAATAAATAAAAATAAAACAGCATTAAAAACTTATCTTGCCACCTAACTGAGGTAAGCCAGCTATTTCAAGAGATCTTTTTTTAAAACACTTTTTTAGACAAAAAATAAAAGTGAATATCTGTCAAACCATAGCAGGCAGGAAATGCCAAAGATGTTGACCTTCCCCTGGAAACATGTGACTTCCATTGTTAGCAGTGTAAATCTGGGAACTTTTGTAGGAAGGACATGAGCATATCTTAGTTATCATCAGGCCCCATAAGTATCCAGTTTTAAATCATGTGAGACTTCATTGATTACAGTCATAGTCACAGAGGTAGCAAGTTAAGTTAAAAAGAGAGTAAATGTCCTTTTTAAATAATACTTGATCTACCCACCTACTAAAGCTTAGGTTCTAAGGGAGGTCTAAGCTCAAATAAATAGCAAAAACTATATGGTCATGCAACTTTAGGATATTAAAACCACTACTTGATTCAGCCAAATAAGAAAAAAATGTTAATTTATAAAACTTTTGAAACAAAACAAAACAAAAACAAAAGGGAATTGATTATTTGTGTTGAATTGATGAAACTGGTTAATTGAACCTTCCTTCAGTTTCCTTTTGTTTTTGTTTAGGTTCAAATTTTTTTAAATGTAGTTTTTTTACTTGATAGAATCAATCAGTGGTTTTGACTGCTAAGAAAAGCAACTCAAGGTTGTGTCTGGCTCCTCTCCATGATGATCTCATCCATTTCCTAAATTTCAAATATCTATATGCTCCAAATCTATAGGTCCAGCCTTAACTTATCTGAGCATGGTTTGCATGTTTAATTGCTTGCTTAACCTGTATAGTTAAATCACTCATAAGCATCTCAAATTTGTCCAAAAAGGTACTTTATTTTTTTCCTGTCCTTGTCCTTCTTTCTCATTACAGTAAATGGAAATTAAATCCACAACACTGATCGAGACAGAAACCTAGAAGACTTCCTTGATTCCTTTGGTTCCTTTACTCTGCTGGCAATAACTAATTAATCACCAATTCTTATGGGTTTTACCTCTGAAATACTTGTCTTAATTCTTGCCACTAGTTTACATCTCTATTACTATCAACATATTTGTAGACACTGTAATCTCTAGCCTGGAGTATCCCATTAGTTTCTTATATGGTCTTTCTTTTTATACATTTTTAAAATATTTTTAAATTTATCTTTATTGTTGAAAGTATCACAGATGTCCCCCTTTTTCCCCAATTGACTGCCTACTCCCCACTCTACCCCTTCCCAGGCCTTCACAGCACTATTGTCTCTCCCCAGGGGTTATGTATATATTCATTAAAGTTCTTTGGTAAATCTCTTCCCACTTCCCTCCTCCCTTCTCTCTGAGAATCGTCTGTTGCATGCTATCTCTGAATCTATTTTGTTAGTTTCTTTTGTTCATTAGATTCCACATATAAGTTAAATCATGTGATATTTGTCTTTCTCTGACTGACTTATTTTTCTTAGAAAAATACTCTCCAGGTCGCTCCAGGTTATGAAGTACCACCTCACACCTGACAGAATGGCTATTATCAATAAAATAACAAACAACAAATGCTGCTGAGGATGCTGAGGATGTGGAGGAAAAGGAACCCTAGTACACTACTGGTGGGAATGCAAACTGGTACAACCACTATGGAAAACAGTGTGGAGTTTCCTCAAAAAATTAAAAATGGAACTTCCATTTGACCCAGTGATTCCACTTCTTGGAATATATACAAAGAAACCTGAAACACCAATTGGAAATAAAATATGCACCCTTATGTTCATAGAAGTGTTATTTATACAATAGCTAAGATCTGGAATCAAACCAAGTGTCCGTCAATAGATGACTGGCTAAAAAGCTGTGGTACATATACACAGTGGAATACTATGTAGCTATAAAAATGAAGGACCTTTTGGTCTCCCTCTCTACGTGCTTCTACTTGCAACTTTCTCTGATCCATTCTCTAAACAGTAGAGATATTTTTATAAAAAATGTAAATAAGACCCAGTTACTTCCTTCCCAAAATGTGATATTTCCATTCCAATTACAATAAAATCCATAATCTTGTGTGTGGCCTGCAAAGCCCTGCTGGTGTGACTCCTGTTTCTTTTCAAATTACCCCACTTTTTGCATACAATGCTCTAACCTTCATTTCCTTGGACACATCAGGCTCATCCCTGCTTAATTTCTTTGACATTCTCTTTCCTTTTACTCCTTCTTCAAGTGCTTCACATAGCATAGCTGGCTCCTTCTCTTCTTTTGGATCTAAGCTTATATTTCACTAAAGTGAGGCTTCTCTGAACCATCTGATATAAAGTAATCCCTACCTATTATTTTCTATAACAGCATCCTGTTTGCTTCCTCAGTAGTACTTACTTAAAGCTCTAATTATATTTTAAAATATTTAGTTATTTATTACCCATCTTCTCCACTAAAACTTAAGCTCTCAAGGACAGGAACTATATCTGAATTATTTGCACATCATTCTCTAGTGCTTAGCACAAAGTTTGGTATAGATAAACAACTAACAGTTATTTCTTGACTGAATGTATCATTGTGTTTAAAATCGGGTTTTTTAATTTATCCAGTTCATCCTTACTATCCTTGTAGGAGAGTACACATAGTCCCAAAGTAACAAAGTATTTTGAAGGCTAAAGTGATCAACTTTGACTAAGAATTGCATGAGTTGCTTAAGTTATGTGATTCACCAAATATCTAAGGAAAAAATTATTTTCAGAGATTTTGCATCAATAATTATGGAACTGGAGAGTATTAAGCTAAGCAAAATAATACAGTCAGAGAAAGACAATGACCACATGATCTCACTCATATGTGGAATCTAAACAACAAAATGTACTGATAAACAAAATAGATCCAGAAACATAGAAACATGGGACAAACTGAGTGTTCTTAGAGGGAAGGCAGGAGTGGGGGAGTGGATGGCAAGAGATTAATCAAAGAACTTATGCGCATAAATTAATAACCCACGAACTCAAACAATGGTATAAGGAAAGCCTGAGTTTGGAGTGAGTGTGGGGTGGAGGAGGTCAGTGGGGAGAAATGGGGACATCTGTAATACTTTCAACAATAAAGGTAAATTTTTTTAAAAGTTACTCTAACATCCATTGTAAATTTATGAGAGTAGATTCTAAGCCTCAAAAGTCTGTCTCCTCTTATTAGATTATACCTACTTAAGGACTTGCTTCTTTTCTCCAGAATCTGTAGCTCAAATACTTGTGTATCATAGATACCCAATAGTAACATTAACGCCACTCCCTGCAGTTTGGCATCAAATTCAAAAGGGAAAATGAAAAAAAAAAAAAGATTGAGCACATTAATATTTTTGCATTAACACTAATAACATATAAAACTATTATTCCACTGAAAGAAAATCCAAATGAAAGCTTAAAAGAACATCATTTATGAAGAGGATTAGTTATAACATTGGCAAACTACTGCAGGTGTTTCATGGCCGTCTTTAAGGAAACATTCAAACCAAGGTAAAAGGGGACTACAAGGCAAATATTGTTCTCCATCTCTTGTCAGTTATCAAATTTATTCTTGTTTTAGTGAGAATAGGAATCCAGTTAATAAAAAATACTTTGTTGCCAAAAGAATTTTTATATGTTAAAGTAATTTGGAGTCAAACAGAGGACATATTTTTGCAAAGAACTCTAAAAAGCACAACCAACTCTGGGGGTATGGGCTAGGGCCAGAGCTACTGTCCTTCAGCAATCAAGTTAAAGTGAGTTAGTATATCCTGAACAAGTGGGAATGGAGAAGATGAGAGTGCATAGGGGAGGTGTGTTATGAAATAGTTCTAAGTTTCAGAGGCTGAGTGATGATTTTAAAATAATGTTGGTAAAAACACTTTCTCCAGAAACTTCCAACTCCCTTTTATTGGCCATTGCTCTGCAAACAACTAAGTTTTATTTTTGTTGGTTTATTTTTTGAAATTTGAATTATAAAAATATCCAGAAATACATTCCCACTCTCCTTGCTTCAACATTACATATTCTTTGCGGTTTTCTTGACCACATATTGAGCTTCTGAAGATACATTATATTTTTGCAGGTTTTTCATGGAACAGATGTTGCCAAAAACTTTAGAAAACCAAACAATGAGAAGTAAGGGATTTTCGCAATCAGTGGTACTTTGGATCAATCTAGTGCTGGCACCCAACACTCTTATTCAGGCAGGTTGTATTAATGGATAAAGATGTTGGGATGAGGAGAAAGCTGAAGGCAGAGGGTGAGGCAATCATGTCAAAAGGATTAACGTCTTTTGGGATAACATATTCTATACTTAGTATTAAAACTTCAGGGGTACAAAGAAAGACAAGTTAAGAGGAGTTTATTGACTGCTCTCTGTTTTTCTATGCATAAGTGGGCTAGCAGGTCCACCCCTGGGTAGGGTCCAATACCAATTAATCTTATCAGTATTTAAAAGATTATATTAAAAGCTGTCACAATTTCTTTGTCTATCTTCTCTATAAAATGAGTTACTCAGGCTTTTACCTTCAACTCCATAATTATTCTTTTTTTAAAAAAATTATCTTTATTGTTGAAAGTATAACAGATGTCCCATTTTTTACTCCTCTGACCCCTTCACCTCCACTTGACTGCCCAGGCCTTCACCACACTATTGTCTGTGCCCCTGGGTTATGCATATAAGCATATAAATTCTTTGGTTAATCTCGCCCTTTCCACTTCTCCACACCTGCCTTCACTCTGAGATTTATCAGTCTGTTCCATGTTTCTATGTCTCTGGAAGTATTTTGTTCATCAGTTTATTTGGGCCATTAGATTCCACATATTAGTGAAGTCATGTGATACTTGTCTTTCTCTGACCAGCTTATTTTACTTAGCATAATACTCTCCAGATCCCTCCAAGCTGTCTCAAAGGGTAAGAGATCCTTCTTTTTTACAACTGTATAGTATTCCATGGTGTAAATGTACCACAGTTTTTATATCCACTCATCTACGGATGTGCACATGGGCTGTTTCCAGATCTTAGCTATTGTAAATAATGTTGCTATGAACATAGGAGTGCATATGTTCTTTCTGATTATCATATCAGGTTTCTTAGAATCTATTCCAAGAAGTGGAATCACTGAATCAAATGGCAGTTCCATTTTTAACTTTTTGAGTAAACCCCATACTGTTTTCCATAGAGGCTGCACAAGTCTGCATTCCTACCAGTAGTGTAGTTGGACTCCCTTTTCTCCACACCCTCTTCAACACTTGTCATTTGTTGATGGTAGCCATTCTGACAGGTGTGAAGTGATACCTCATTGTCATTTTAATTTTCATCTCTCTGATGGTTAATGACTTTGAGCATTTTTTCATATATTTTGGCCATCTTTATGTCTACTCTGGAGAAGTATCTATTTAGGTCCTTTGCCCATTTTTTTAATTGGAATGTCTTCCTTTTGTCAAGTTGTATGAGTTCCTTATATATTTTGGCTATTAACCCCTTATCAAATGTATCATTGGCAAATATGTTCTCCTATACAATGGGCTCTCCTTTCATTTTGTTGATGGTTTCTTTTGCTGTGCATGTAGTCACATTTGTTTATTGTGATGTAGTCTAATTTATTTATTTTCTCTTTTGTTTTCCTTTCCCTAGGAGATTTATTGGCAAACATATTGCTATGAGACATATCTAAGATTTTCCTGCCTATGGTTTCTTCTAAGATTTTTATAGTTTCATGCTTTACACTTAAATCTTCTATCCATTTTGAGTTTATTCTTGTGTATGGTGTAAGTTGGTGGTGTAGTTTCATTTTTTTGCATGTACTTGTCTAATTTTCACAACACCACTTATTGAAAAGACTCTTTAATCTGTTGTTTGCTTTTGCCTCCTTTGCCAAATATTAATTGAACATCATGGCTTAGGTCTATTTCTAGGGTCTCTGTTCTCTTCCATTAATCTATATACCTGCTCTTGTGTCAGTACCAGGTTCTTTTTATTACAGCGGCTTTGTAGTAAACCATTTCCCCTAGAACAGGAACAAGACAGTTATGTCCTCTTTCACCACTCTTATTCAACATAGTACTGGAAGTCTTAGCCACAGACATCAGACAAGTAGAAACCGTAAAAAACATGCAAGTTGCAAAGGAGGAAGTAAAACTGTCATTATTCACACATGACATGATATTGTACATAGAAAACCCTAAAGACTCCACCAAATGAAGAGGGAAGATTGCGGCACTGTGATAAGCCGCAGAGCACCCCCGCTCCCAGTCATGGACTCAATTTACTCCTAAAATCCTATGTAGCCAGCTTGGAAAAACCAGAGAAACATACCTGAGTGGACGGAGTGCGAGTGGGGAGCACTGAAGAGACATCATGGAGTCCGGTAAGAGAGGGGGCCCTTGGAAGGGGGAGTCCCCCCTGAAGCCTGTGCTGGGCTCTGAGCCTGGAGGCTTGGAGGCTGCAAAGCTCCCTCCCCTCGGGAGTGCAGACGGCATCCAAAAGTGGGGATCCCACACCCGGAGCAACGAGAGGGGAAAGAGCGCCCCGTGCACAGGGCAGAGGGACCAAGAGAAGCGGTGAGTCCCTAAGGAGTCAGCGCCTTCCTAGGAAACAAAGCTTCTAGTAGCGGCTGCAACCAGCATCTAGTGCTTAGGGTGCCAACCATAGGGAAGGCTGTCCCAAGGTTTATGGCACCCAAGTGGTAAGGGATCAGACGACTGTGCTGAGAGGCCACACACGGGGACCCTCTGCCTCCCTGTGGGGCAGTGTGTTGAGCCCCAGAAAGCGCTGAATCTGTGGAGCGTGGGGGAGGGGAGGAGCTCTCCCGCCCTGAGCTCCTGGTGTGGAGAAGCTGGGATCTGAGACCATCCCTGAGGGGAGCTGTGGAGGAGCATGAAGCCGCCCCAGCTTTGCTGAGACCAGCGGCGTGGGGAGCTGCGTGGAGCTGACTTTGGGTCCCCTCCCGCTGGGGGCCTTGGTGTGCGGGCAGGGGAACCTTGCAGGGCGAGTCTCTGCCTGTGTGTTGCTCTGTGCTTTTGTGAGTTTGATCCCAGAACTGGCTCCCACCTTTCCAGGCTGCCCTGCGCAGACAGACCAGCAGAGGCTGGGATTAGGGTCTGCACAGTTGACGGTCTGAGGGGCAGGCCTGGTGCGACCAGCCAACCAGAGTGGAGCAGAGAGGGGTGGAGCGCCTGCCTCTCCTGCAGCCAGGAGCACCGCCCCCAATAAGAAAGGGGCGGGCCCAGCTCACTGAAGCCCCAGACACACCTGCAAGGCACAGTCCTGAGGGGGAAGGGAGAGGAGCTCACAGGAGGACATCACAAGAATAAGACTCTCAGGGACACTTGTTTGGGAATAGGAGGAAACACTGAAAACCCCTGCTGGGGCATGGGCAGGCAAAGGACTCACCAGAATGTGTTCTTAATTGAACCTACTGAGCCCAGACTGCTGAAACGGCCCATACAGAAAAGGCAACAGGCTGAAATCAATCTGAAGCTGCAGCAGGCCAGGGCCTGGGGAACTAGAATCAGAGGACAGGGTAGGGAGTGAGGAGCTGGTGGGGGAACAGAGACTAACTCCCGCAGAGTGAGCACCTGACAGCGAAACTGCTAAAGGGAGTGATACCCTGAGCTACACTAGCCACTCTGCACCCTAAAGACTCTACAGAAGACTCTGGAGTAAAACCAGGCAACTACAAGTTTGCAAAAGTTGACAATAGGGGGTGGTCTACAAAGAGCCTCAGATCAACCATCTACCTAAGGACACCAGAGCCAAGCCTAGACAGCCCCTCACATTGAATGATACACAAGTACCTCCCAGGAGAACTGAAATCAGAACACAAAACAGTGACCCTCAGACAACATAAGCTGCCCAGAAGAAACTCCATTGATTGACTACCTTTTTTCCTTCTGTTTTTTTGTTTGGTTTGGTTTTGGTTTTACTTTTGGGTTTTTTTTGGTTTTGGTTTCTTTTTGTTTGTTTTTTGTTTGTGTGTTTGTTTATTTTTTCCTTTTTTTCCTTAGGAAGAAGAGATAGGGGAGAAAATTTGTTTTTTCTTCTTTTTTAAATTTGATAATAACTTAAAAAAAAAATGTTTTTAAACATTTTTCAACAAAATTTTTTCCTTTTTTTACAAAAGAATTTTTTCTTCCTTAGCTTGTTTTTACTTTTGCTTTGGTTATTTGCTTTGTTTGGTTTTATCCTTGCTTCTACTATCAAGACTTTTTTGATATGCCTATTAATGATGAGGACTTTATCATTATAATCAAGTTTACTGCTTTCCTCTATAGATTCTACCAAATCTCTTCCTGGACTCCCTTCCTGTCTGGGCTTTATCTCTCTCTCTCCTCTTGATCCATTGGCATAACAGTTTTTCTTTTCCTTTTCTTTTTTCTTTTCCTACTTTTCTTTCATTCTTTTGTTATCCTCCCTTCTGTCTTCCTGTGTTTTTGTTTCATTGTTAGTTTCTCTTATTCTCTTTATTGTATTTTTATTTTCTCATTTTCAGCTATTATCTTATTCTTATTCTCTCCCTTAATTTTTTGCTGGCCCTTCTTTCAGAATTTTTCTCTGCTCTTATCTCCCAGTAGCTTCTCTATTTTTTACATTTTGGCTCATTATTATTTTCTAAATTTTCACCACTATTAACAACAATATACATCTCTCTCTAAGAGTTACTTTTCTTTCTCTCTTTCTTTTTTTAAAAACATTTTTGTGTGTGTGTGTTCTCCTTTCATTCTCACAGTTCTATATCCAAGTGGGTTGTTTTCATTGTGACTGTCAAGATATTTCATAAGATTCTTCTTGTTTCCTGGAAGTTTAGTTCTCTACTGCCCTGCTTGCCAGCACCCGTAAAACAGCTTACACAACGAGGTTGGGGTTGACACACAGTTAGCCAAACAGAGAGGAAGGTCCAGCTAAGGACTGATCAATGACAATCTAGACCCAAACACAGCAAGAGAACATAAAGAAATCACAAAAGGGACACCCACAAGAGGGACACACCTAGAGCAACAACTCAGAAGTATAAGGAAAACACACCTCTGGGCTCCACTGGACCCACAAGACAAAATCCCATCCCACAAGACTGGGACACAGCAAATATATCTAATATATAGATGCAAACACTAAGATGTACTAAAATGGGGAGACAAAGAAACAACCCCCAAATTAAAGAAAAGGAAATATCACCAGAAACAGACTTTGATGAAATGGAGGTAAGTAAGTTATTAGAAACGGAATTCAGAGTATTGATGATGAGGGTGTTCAAGGACCTTAAGAAGACACTAGATGATAACATCGAGGACCTTAGTGAAAACATGAAAAACGATATACATACCATAAACAAAAATTAGACAAAAATAAAGAATGCTGTATTTAATATCAGGAATACACTGGAAGGAATTAAAAGCAGGCTCAATGAAGCAGAAATTAGAATAAGTGACTTAGAAGACAAGGTAGAAAAAAATCACACAATCAGAGCAGCAAAAAGAAAAAACACTTAAAAAGCATGAGGACAGTCTAAGGAAGCTTTAGGACAACTTGCAGCGAAACAACATTCACATTATAGGAATGCCAGAGTGGGAGGAAACAGAGCAAAGGATAGGAACTTGGTGGGGCAAATAATGACAGAAAACTTCTCTAGGCTGGCGAAGGAGAAAGCCACACAAGTTTAGGAAGCACAGAGGGTTCCAAACAAGAAGGACTCAAAGAGACCCACTCCAAGACACATCATAATTAAAATGGCAAATGTCAAGGACAAAGAGAAAATATTAAGGGCTACAAGAGAGAAACAAGCAGTGACCTACAAGGGAACCCCCATAAGGCTGACAGCTGATTTCTCAACAAAGACTCTTCAGGCCAGAAGCGAGTGGCATGAAGTTCTCAAAGTAATGAAAAGCAAGAACATGCAACCAAGATTGCTTTATCCAGCAAGGCTATCCTTTAAAATTGAAGGTGAAATAAAGAGCTTCCCAGACAAACAAAGGCTAAAGGAGTTCAGTATCACTAAACCAGCATTGTAAGAAATGCTAAAAGGATTGATTTAAGAAAAAGAAGGAATAGTGAGAGAAAGGTACATCAGCATAAAGGGGGGAAATGGCATTAAATAAGTTGATATCAATAGTAACCTTAAATGTAAATGGAATAAGGGGTCAAATCAAAAGACATGGGGTAACTAAATGGATAAGAAAACAGGACCCAAATATACGCTGTCTACAAGAGACTGATCAGAGACCAAAAGATTCACACAGGCTAAAAGTGAAGGGATGAAGTAAAATACTCCATGCAAATGGAGAGGAAAAGAAAGCTGGAGTAGCAATTCTTATTTCTGACAAAATTGACTTCAAAATAAAGACCATAACAAGAGACAAAGAGGATCACTACATATTATTAAAAGGATCAATCCAAGAGGAGGAAATAACTCTTATAAACAATTATGCACCCAATATAAGAGCAAATAAATATATAAAAAATTTCTTGGGGGACTTTAAGGGGAAGATTGATAGCAACACAAACATTGTGGGGGACTTTAACACCACCCTGTCAGCATTGGACAGATCATCAAAACAAAAAATCAACAGGGAAACACAGACCTTAAATGAATCACTAAACCTAATGGATTTAATTGACATTTATAGAACATTTCACCCCAAAGCAACAGAATACACATTCTTCTCAAGTTTACATGGAACATTCTCAAAAATAGACCACATGTTAAGGCACAAGGCAAGTCTCTACAAATATAAGAAAATTAAAATATCAAGCATCTTCTCAGATCACAATGCCATGAAACTAGAAATCAACCACTATAAAAAAACTTAAAAATATTCAAACACATGGAGGCTAAATAACATACTATTAAACAATGAATGGATTACTAATGATATCAAGGAAGAAATCAAACACTTCATGGAAAGTATTGAAAATGAATAGACAACAACCAAAAATCTATGAAACATGGTGAAAGCAGTTGTGAGTGGAAAATTCAGAGCATTACAGGCCTACCTCAAGAAACAAGAAAAAGATCTAATGAACCATCTACCACAACAACTAAAAAACTAGAACGAGAGCAGCAAGAAAAGCCCCGAGTAAGTAGAAGGAAGGAAATAATAAAAATCAGAGCAGAAATTAATGACATAGAGACTAAAAAAAAAAAATTCAAAAAATCAATGAAACCAAGAGCTGGCTCTTTGAAAAGATAAATAAGATTGATGCACCTTTAGCCAGACTCACTAGGAAACAAAGAGAGAGGACCCAAATAAATAATATCAGAAATGAAAGAAGCGATATAACAACTGACCCAAAAAAAATACAAAGGCTTGTAAGAAAATATTATGAGCAACTATGTGCCAACAAATTGGACAACATGGGTGAAATGGACAAATTCCTAGAAGCATACAATCTTCCAAAGTTGAATCAAGAAGAGGCAGAAAACCTGAATAGGCCAATAACAGCTAATGAAACTGAAGTAGTAATCAAAAAATTCCCAGCAAACAAATGTCCTGGACCAGATGGATTTACAGGAAAGTTTTACCGAACATTCAAAGAAGAATTAACACCTACTCTATTCAAACTAATCCAGAAAATTCAAGAGGAGGGAAAACTCCCAAACTCTTTTTATGAGGCCAGCATCATCCTAATCCCAAAACCAGATAAAAATACCACAAAGAACAAAAATTACAGGGCAATATCCCTGATGAACATAGATGCTAAAATCCTCACTAAAATACTAGCAAACCAAATCCAGCAATACATTAAAAAGATCTTACACCATGATCAAGTGGGATTTATTCCAGGGATGCTAGGCTGGTATAACATCCGCAAATCAATAAATGTGATACATCACATAAACAAAATGAAGGACAAAAATCATACGATCACATCAATAGATACAGAAAAAGTATTCGACAAAATCCAGCACCCATTTCTGATAAAAACTCTCAGCAAAGTGGGAATAGAGGGATCATACCTCCACATAATAAAGGCCATATATGACAGACCTACAGCTAACATCATACTCAGTGGGCAAAAACTAAAACCATTTCTCTTAAAAACAGGAACAAAACACGGATGTCTACGTTCACTACTCTTATTCAACATAGTACTGGAAGTCCTTGCCACAGTGATCAGACTGGAAGAAAACATAAAAGGTATCCAAATTAGAAAGGAGGAAGTAAAACTGTCATTATTTGCTGATAACATGATATTGTACATAGAAAACCCTAAAGACTCCATCAAAATACTACTAGATTTGATAAATGAATTTGGCAAGGCAGCTGGATGCAAAATCAACATCCAGAAATCAGTGGCATTGTTATACACCAACAATAAACTTTCAGAGAGAGAAACTACTAAAACAATACCATTTACCATTGCAACTAAAAAACTAAGATACCTAGAAATAAACTTAACCAAGGATGTAAAAGAGCTGTACTAGGAAATCTATGCGACACTGAAAAAAGTAATAGAGGAAGATATATACAATTGGAAGAATATACCATGTTCATGGTTTGGAAGAATTAATATTAAAATGTCTGTACTACCCAAAGTAATTTATAAATTCAATGCAATTTCTATTGAAACACCAACTGCATATTTCACAAATCTTGAATAAACATTTCAAAAATTTATATGGAACCAAAAAAGACCCCAAATAGTTTCAGCCATCTTGAGAAAAAAACAACAGAATGGGAGGGACCACTTTTACAGATATCAAAAACTGTACTGCAAAGCCATTGTAATCAAAACACCCTGGTTTTGGTACAACAACAGACATATAAGCAAGTGGAACAGAACAGAAACCCCAGAAATAGACCCAACTTGTTATGGTCTATAAATATTTGACAAAGGAGGCAAGAGCATACAATGGAGAAATGACAGCCTCTTCAATACACAGGGCTGGGAACATTGGATAAATAAATGCAAAAAAATGAAACTAGACAACCAACTTTCACCATACACAAAAACAAACTCAAAATGGATAAAAGACATAAATGTAAATCACGAAACTATAAAAATCCTGGAGGAAAGCATAAACAGTAAAGTCACACATATTGCAAGTAGTAGAATTTTCACTGATACATCTCCTAAGGCAAGAGAAACAAAGGGAAAAATAAACAAATGGGGCTGTATCAAAATAAAGCTTCTGCACAGCAAAAGAAAACAACCTCAA
Organism: Miniopterus schreibersii; assembly: GCF_964146895.1. Classification (NCBI taxonomy): domain Eukaryota; kingdom Metazoa; phylum Chordata; class Mammalia; order Chiroptera; family Miniopteridae; genus Miniopterus; species Miniopterus schreibersii. The sequence continues at coordinate 41,291,651 of NC_138104.1, read as the reverse complement.
AATACAAAGAAACCCCACAGTCTGGGAAATCATATCTGCCAAGGATATATCTGATAAGGAGCTAATTTCCAAAGTGTACAATGAAATCATACTACTCAGCAAGACGAAGACAAACAGTCCAATTGAAAAATAGACAAAGGACCTAAATAGACACTTCTCCAAAGAGGATATACAGATGGCCAAGAGACATATGAGAAAATGCTCAATGTCCTTAATTATCAAAGAAATACATATTAAAACCACAATGAGGTATCACTTCACACCTGTCAGAACGGCTACCATCAACAAATCAAGAAACAAAAAATGCTGGCAAGGATGTGGAGAAAGGGAAACCCTAGTACACTGCTGGTGGGAATGTAGACTCGTGCAGCCGCTATGGAAAACACTATGGAGGTTCTTCAAAAAATTAAAAATGGAGCTACCTTTTGACCCAGTGATCCCACTTCTAGTAATATACCTTAAGAATCCTGAAACACTAATCAGAAAGAATATTTGCACCCTTATGTTCATTGCAGTGCATTTTATAATAGCTAAGATCTGGAAACAGCCCAAGTGCCCACCTTTAATGAGTGGATAAAAGATCTGTAAGACATTTACACCATGGAATACAATGCAGCTATAAAAAAGAAGGATCTTGTACCTTTTGTACAGTATGGAAGGACCTGGAGAATATTATGCTAAACAAAATAAGCCAGACAGAGAAAGACAAATATCGCATGATCTCACTTATATGTGGAATCTAAAGAACTTAATAAACTGATGAACAGACCAGATTCAATCACATAGAAGCATGGATCAAACTGATGAATCTCAGAGGGATGGAAGAGGGCAGGTGAGTGGCGAGGGAGAGATTAACAAAAGAATTTATAAGCATATATGCCCAATTCAAGGACACGGACAATAGTGTGTAGAGGGACTGGGGAGGAGGATGGGATGAGGTGGAATGGGTCAGTGGGGATTAAAAAGGACATCTGCAATATTTTGAACAAACAAAAAAAATATATTACTGCTTTAAAAAAATAAATAAATAAAAATAAATATATAAATAAGTAAGTAAATAAATAAATAAAACCTTCATAAGAAGTTTGACAGTCATAGCATATCTACTTAATATGCAGAGTCAGAGACAAAACGTCAGACAAAATGAGGGATCAAGAAATATGACCCAAAATAAGAAAAAAGAGAAATCTCCAGAAAAATAAATAAATAAAATGGAAGCAAATATACCAGATGCAGAGTTTAAAACAGTGGTTATAAGGATGCTCAAGGACCTTAGGGGGAGAATGGGTGATCTCAGTGAGAACTTAAAGAGACAGTACACATTAAGTAGGACATATAAGCCATAAAAAAGAACCAGTCAGAAATGATGAAAAACAAGGACCTGCATGTAATACTACTTTACCCTGCAGGATTACCACTTACAATTGCAGGGAAAATAAATAGCTTCTGAGACAAAACCAAAAAACAAAAACTCTTAAGGTGTTCAAACCAATATTGCATGAAATGTTAAAGGGCCTTCTTTAAGAAGAAGAAAGAAAAACATGAGAGAGGAGAAAGAGAGAGAGGAACATAATAACAAATAAAATGCCAGTAACTAAGTACCTATCAATAATATCTTTCAATGTGAACAATCAAAAGATATAGGGTAGATGAATGGATAAGAAATCATGACCAATATATATACTGTCTTCAAGAGACCCAAATCAGAACAAAGGATACACATAGACTAAAAGTGAAGGGATGGAAAAAAATATTCCATGACCTTGGAAAGAAACAAACAAAAAAGCTGGGGTAGCAATACTTATATCAGACAAAATTGACTTCAAAATATAGGTCATAACAAGAGAAAAAGGGGGACATTACATAATGCTAAAGAGATCAATAGGGCAAGAAAATACTAAAGGGATCAATTGAAGAAGGAAATGTAAACATATTTGCACCCAACATAGGAACAATAAATATATTATTAATATATTGGTGGACATAAGAGAGATATTGACAAGAATACAGTCATAGTCGGGGATTTTAACATATCATTGACATCAATGGATATATCTTTCAGAAAAAAATCAAAGCAATTACAAAATTAAATGACACAATGGACAAGATTGATTTAATTGATATATACAGATCATTTCATCCCAAAGCAGCAAATATACATCCTTTTCAAGTGCACATGAAACAGTCTCTAAGATAAGCCACATGTTAGAACACAAGATAAGTCTTAATAAATTCAAGAAGTTTGCAGCAATATCAAGCATCTTCTCTGATCACAATATTATGAACCTTGAAATGAATTAAAGTAAAAATATCTCCAAAGCACTCAACCACAAGGAGGCTAAACAACATGTTATTAAACAATGAATGGGTTAATAATGAGATCAAGAAAGAAATCAAAAGCAACCTGGAAACAAACAAACAAACAAATGAACATGCAAAAATCCAAAATCTATGGGGCATAGCAAAAGCAGTCCTGAGAAGGAAATTCACACCATTACAGACCTATCTCAAGAAGGAAGAGAAATCTCAAATACGCAATTCACCTTACACTTAAAGGAAATAGAAAAAGAGCAACAACAAAAAAAGCCCAAAGTAGAAGAAAGGAGCTAATAAAGATTAGAGTGGAAATAAATGATATAGAGACTAAAAAAAGAAGCAAAAGATCAATGAAACCAAAAGCTGGGTTGTTTAAAAAGATAAAAAAGATTGATAACCCTTTTCAGAGTCATAAAAGAAAGAGAGAGGACCCAAATAAATAAAATAAGAAATGAAAGAGGAGAAGTAACAACTGTCACTACAGAAATACAAGGTATTGTAAGAAATTACTATGAACAAATATATGCCATCATATTGGACAACCTAGACTAAGTGGATACATTTCTAGAAACATACAATCTTCTAAAACTTAAGAAGAATCATAAAATCAGAACACACCAATTTCAACTAATGAAATTGAAGAGGTAACCAAAAAACTCCCAGTAAACAAAAGTCCTGGACAAGATGTCTTCACAGGTGAATTTTACCATGCACGTAATGAAGAAAAAACACCTATTTTTCTAAAACTATTCCACAAGATTTAAGAGGAAGGAAGACCCTGAAACTCATTTTATGAAGCCAGTATTATCCTAATGCCAAAACCAGATAAAGACATGACAAAGAAAGAATATTATAGGTCAATATCCCTGATGAACATAGATGCTCAAGTCCTCAACAAAATATTAGCAAATTGGATCCAACAATACATTAAAAAGATAATACACCATGAACAACTGAGATTTAGTCTGCAAATGCAATGTTAGTACAATGTTTGCCATATATGACAAACTCAGCAAAAATCATACTCAAAAGGCAAAAGCTGCAAGCTTTTCCCTTAAGATTGTGAAGTAGACAGGGATGTGTGTTTTCACAACAATTACTAAATATAAAACTGGAAGTCCTAACCACAGGAATCACAGATCAAGAAGAAATAAAAGCTATCCAATTGGAAAGGACGAAGTAAAACTTTCATTAATTGCACATGACATGATACTATACATAAAAAACCTAAATGACTCCACCCAAAAATTACTAGCACTGATAAATGAATTCAGTAAAGTAGCAGGACACAAAATTAATATTTAGAAATCAATTACATTTCATACATCAATAATTAACTGTTAATTAACAATTATTAAGAGAAATTAAGAAAACAATCCTATTTACTACTGCAACAACAAAAAATAAGATATCTAAAAATAAATTAAACCAAGGATATAAAAGACCTGTGCTTGGAAAATTATGGGATACTGGCCAGCCAGGCGTGGCTCAGCGGTTGAGCGTCGACCTGGGATCCAGGCAATAAGGGTTCGATTCCCGGTCAGGGCACATGCCCGGGTTGTGGGCTCTATCAATGAATCTCTCATCATTGATGTTCCTATCTCTCTCTCTCTCCCTTTCCTTTCCTCTCTCTGGAATCAATAAAGATATATAAAAAAAAAGGAAAGAAGAAGGAAGGAAGGAAGGAAGGAAGGAAGGAAGGAAGGAAGGAAGGAAGGAAGGAAGGGAGGGAGGGAGGGAGGGAGGGAGGGAGGGAGGGAGAGAGAGAGAGAGAAAGAAAGAGAGAGAGAAAGAAAGAAAGAAAGAAAGAAAGAAAGAAAGAAAGAAAGAAAGAAAGAAAGAAAGAAAGAAAGAAAGAAAGAAAGAAAGAAAGAAAGAAAGAAAGAAAATTACGGGATACTAAAGAAAAAATTAAGAAAGATACAAATGAATGGAAGCATATATCATATTCATGAATAGGAAGAATTAACATCATTAAATGTCAATAATACCCAAAGCAATCTATAGATTTAATGCAATTCTTATCAAGATATGACTGGCATATCTCACAGATATAGAACAAATATTCCAAAATTATATGGAACCACACAAGACACTAAATAACCACAGCAATCTTGAGAGAGAGAAAAAACCCTTAAGTTGGAGTTATCACACTACTTGTTATCAAATTATACTATAAGGCCATAGTAATCAAAACAGCATAATATTGGCATAAGAACAGGCATATAGATTAATGGAATGGAATAGAGAGTCCAAGAATAACCTTTTTATGGTCAATTAATATTTGAGAAAGGAAACAAGAACACACAACAGGTAACAAATAGTGTTGGGGGTGCCGTGACTGACTTCCTCCTTGGCCCAGAGCTGAGAGGAGGAATGTTCAACTCCTGACTCTGGCGGAAGCATGAGAGCCTCAAAGGCAGCTGTCCACTCGACCATGGTCACCAACCATGCCCTTGCTGCACCTGAGGGACCTAGGCACCCCTGGCTGCTGCTTATATCTGGACCGGGAGCCAGAGATTCCAATGTCAGTGAATGAAGTGGAAGATACACTGACACTTTCCAAGGACCAAACTGGAATTACAACTAAAATATAGAAAAATCATCCTGAATAATCAACTGAAAACTAGCTGGAGAGAACCCTTATAAGCAAGGATGTAAAGTGGAAACTGCATAGAGACTGGTCTTGGAAAAGTAGACTTTGGTGCACATCTTGGTTATTTCCAAACACATCTAGCCTCAGCAGAGGGAGCCAAAAGCTATGGATCGTTAACAGCTCCAATCAGGGTACTCAAGGACAGTCACAAACAGCGTCTGACACTGGCTTGCATTAGAGACCATCCAAAAAGACTGGGAGTCCTAGCAGAACTACCTAATACATAGAAACAAATACAAACAGACAGCCAAAATGGGAGACAAAAAACCAAGCCTTAAATAAAAGAAAAAGAGAATTCTCCTGAAGAAGAGAAAAATGAAACAGAGATGAGTAATCTATCAGATATAGAGTTCAGAATAATGATTGTACCAATGCTCAACAGCATGAGAAAAGATATGGAAACTATGAAGGTAATTAAGGATGACATAGTAGAAATAGAAAATATATTGGAAGGAATAAACAGCAGATTAAGGGAAGCTGATGATTGGATCAGCGAATTAGAAGACAGGGTGGAAAAAAAATCACTCAAGCAAAAGACAAAAAAAAAAAAAAACAATTAAAAGACAGGAGAACAGTTTAGGGGAGCTGTGAGACAAGATAAAACATTAAATTTTCAAAGCATAGGACTGCCAGAAGGTGAAAAAGTGAGCAAGGGATAGAGAACATGTTTGAAAAAAATAATGGCAGAAAAACTTCCCTATGCTGATGAAGAAAAAAGTCACATAATTTCAGGAGGCACAGAGATTCCCAAGAAAGAAGAATCCATAGATGCACTGGCCCAGACACATCATAATTAAAATGTCAAGAATTCAAGACAAAGAGAGAATATTAAAAGCAGAAAGAGAAAACCAATGTGTTACCTACAAAGGAGTTCCCATAAGGCTCTCAGTGGATTTCTCATCAGAAACTCTACAGGCCAGAAAGGAATGGCATAAAGTATGCAAGGGAAAGCAAGGATCTGAAACCAAGACTACTCTATCCAGCAAGACTATCATTCAAAATAGATGGTGAAATAAAGATCTTCCCTAACAAAAAAGGGCTAAAGGAGTTCATCACCACCAAACCATCATTGCAAGACATGTTAAAGGGACTTCTGTAATAAGAGGTAGAAATACAGAGAAAGAGAATCATAGATATAAAGAATAAAAATGGAAATAGATAAGTACCTATCAACAATAACCTTAAATATAAATGGGTTAAATGTTCCAATCAAAAGACATAAGGTAGCTGAATGGATAAGAAAATATTACCCATATATATGCTGTGTACAAGAGACCCACCTCAGAACAAAAGACTCACACAGGCTGAGAGTGAAGAGGTGGAAACAAATTTTCCATGCAAATTGAAATGAAAAAAAAAAAGCTGGGGTATCAATACTCATGTGACAAAATAGACTTCAAAATGAAGACCAAAACTAGAGACAATTAAGGTTACTACATAATACCAAGAGGATTGATCCAACAAGAAGATATAACCCTGGTAAACATATATGCACCCAATAAAGGAGCACCTAAACATGTAAAAAAACAAACAAACAAACAAACAAAAACAAAAAAATACTTCTACAGGGCTTTAATGGAGAAATCAACAGCAATACAATTATCTTAGAGGCCTTGAACACCCCAATGACTTCACTGGATAGATTTTCCAGACAAAAAATCAATAAGGAAACAGACACCTTAAACACCATACTAGATAAATGGATTTAATTGATATTTACAGAACTTTTCACCACAAAGCTGAAGAATATACATTCTTCTCAAGTGACATGGGACATTCTCAAAAATAGACCACATATTAAGACACAAAACAAGTCTCTACAAGTTCAAGAAGATTGAAATCATATCAAGAATCTTCTCTGGTACACTATTGGTGGGAATGCAGACTAGTGCAGCCACTATGAAAAACATAATAGAGTTTCCTCAGAAAAATAAATATGGAACTGCCATTTGATCCCATCATCTCACTTCTAAGAATAGATCACAGGAATCTTGAATCACTAATCAGAATGAATATATGCACCCATATGTTCATAGCAGTGCAGTTTACAATAGCTAAGATCTGGAAACAGCCCAAGTGCCCATCGGTAAATGAGTGGATGAAAAAGCTGTAGGACATTTACACCATGGAATACTATGCAGCTGTACAAAAGAAGGATCTCTTGCCCTTTGAGACAGCATGGAGGGACTTGGAGGGTATTGTGCTAGGCAAAATAAGCCAGTCAGAGAAAGACAAGTATCACATCATCTCATTCATATGAAGAATCTAATGAACAAAACAAATGGGTGAACCAAATAAATCTAGAGACATAGAAGCATGGAACAGACTGAGGGTTCTCAGTGGGAAGGCAGGGGTGGGGGAGAGGGTGGGGACAGATTAACCTAAGAACTTATATTCATATATGCCTAATCCATAGACACAAAAAATAGTGTGGTGAAGGCCTAGAGGGCGTGGAGCAGTTGCAGGTTGGAGGGGATCAATAGAGGAAAGAAGGGGATATCTGTAATACCTTCAACAATAAAGATAAATTTTAAAAAATGGTGATGGGAAAATTGGACAGATACATGCAAAGCAATCTAACTAGACCACCTTATTACACTATAAACAAGAACAAACTGAAAATGGATTAGAGACTCAAATGTAGGTTGTGAAACCATAAAAATTCTAGAAGATAACAAATGCAGTAAAATCTCAGGCACTACTCATAGCAATATTTTTGCAGGTATATCTCTTCAGGCAAGGAAACAAAGGTAAAATAACAAGTGGGACTATATCCAACTAAAAAGCTTTTGCATAGCAAGAGTCCATCAACAAAATAAAAGGCATCCCACTGAATGAGAGAACATATTTTCTATTTATCTACCTGAAAGGGGGTTAATAGCCAATACATATAAAGAACTTACACAACTCAACACCAAGATAACAAAAATATCCAATTAAAAATGGCAAAAGATATGAATAGACACTTCTCCAAAAAGACATACAGATGGCCAATAGACATATGAAAAGATGGTTAATCATCAGAGAAATGCAAAATATCAAAGAAATGCAAATTAAAACCACTGTCAGATATCACCTCACACCTGCCAGAATGGCTACCATCAGTAAATCAACAAAATACAAGTGCTGGCATGTATGTGGAGAAAAGGGAACCCCAGTAAACTGTTGGAGGGAATGTAGACTGGTGCAGCGACTGTAGAAAACCTTATGGAATTTCCTCAAAAAATTGAAAATAACTGCTATTTGACCCAGTGATTCCACTTCTGGGAATATATGCAAAGAAACCTGAAACACTAATTTGAAAGAATATATGCACTCCTATGTTCACTGCTGCATTATTTGAAATAGCTAAGACCTGGAAGCAGCCCAAGTGCCCATCAGTTGATGAATGGATAACAAAGTTGTGGCACATTTACAGAATGGAATACTACTCGGTCATAAAAAAGAAGAAAATCTTACCTTTTGCAACAGTATGGATATCACTGCAGTGTATTAACCTAAATATGCCAGGCAGAGAAATACAAATACCATGGGATCCCCCTTATGATGTGGAACCCAATGAACAAAAGTTTAACAAGTAAGAACAGAAACATAGATACATAGAACAGACTGACAGCTGTCAGAGGAGAGGGTGTTGGAATGTTGATTTCTAGCCTTTCTTTTAGATTATTTCTTAGAGTATCTATCTCTCTGCTTACTTTAAACTATCTGTTGTTGAATTTTGTCCATTTTTAAATTAGACTCCCTAGTAAATCAATCATGGTTGTTTCATATCCCTAGTCTGATAATTCCAACATCTCTGCTGTATTTGTATATGGTTCTGATGTTTCCTATATCTCTTCAAACTGTTTTTTTATCTCTTAATACACTTTTTAATTTTTTGTTAACCCTTTAGTATGAAGTATTATGTTTAACGGACTAGTAGTTAGTCTCTGTTTAAAGTCTGCTGTAGCTGCCGGTGTCAGAAGCTGAAACATCTTCTGATGTCCTTTTAGTTTTTTCTATTGTCATTTTTTCCCTAAAGATTTAGTTTTAAATAATGTGTTCAAATGTGTCCTTTTGTTAATTTACAAGAGCTTTATTAATGTGGTGGTAATATATGGGAAGGAGAAAAGAAGCATTTTATTATCCTATGAGTAGGTATAGGTATCAATCTTTCAGTGAACTGTTACCCCTAAGCTGTGACCTTCACAAGTGCTTCTTAATCTCTACCCCTACTTAAGTGAGCCTGGAAAGCTAGAGAGGGCTAGAGTTGGGTATTTCCCTTCCCCCATACTAAAGGTTAGAATGGGTTAAAGTTATGTATTTTCTTTAAAAAAAAAATATTTTTATTGTTGAGAGTATTACAAATGTCCCTCATTTTCCCCCTTTGTCCTCCTCCACCTGGCTCCTTCTCCACCCCAGGCCTCCACCACACTAGTTAGTTCAGATTTGATAGGCTTTGTTAAAAGGCCAGTAAGTGAGGAGCTTATAAAATAGTTTCCCTTGAGGGCACACTTTGTTAAGAACAAAATACTCTTGGTGTATTTCACAACGGGTACATTTTTTTTGAAGGAAGCAGGACATGTTTTTTCTGATGATCACTGAGAATTTGGCAAGGCTCCTGGAAGTAAAAGTAAGTGTAAGCTCTTTGGAGATTTTAACATTCATCTTGTCCACACTGAGTCGCTATCAATTTTTCAGTTACAACTTAGGCTTTCCTACATTGGTACTGGTCCTTGTGGCTGTTTCTGCTTGTTAGGTTTTACTCCATTATATTGTGATTCTCTATATTGGCGTGTCACTCCAATTTGGGGGACAGTGACTTGCCTTGTGACATCAATTCTGTGATGGATCTAAGAAGAGTTGTTGATTTTCAGTTTCTTTAGATTTTTTCTTCTTCTGGGAATGTGACAGCTTCTAAACATCTAATATTCTGGACTGGAAACCAGGAGTCATTTTGTTTGTTTTGCTTTGTAGTGGGAGCAGTTTCTTTTGTTTTGCTTAAATGATCTATGTACTAACAGCATTTGACAATTGTTCTCTCTTAAGCAACAAAATATAAATTGTTTAATATTCTAATGAAATCATTGTATATAAGCAATAAATGAATACATGTTCATGTATTATTTTTCCAATGCTACAGAAGTACATAAATTCCTTTTCATCCTATCCAACTCCCATTTCCCTCCTTGTAGGTAATCATTGTTAACATTTTGCTATATAGCCTCCCATTTTTACACCTTTATGTATGAACCCATATCTCCATTACTATATCCATATGCTTACTTAGTTTTAAATATATTGATATAAATATTTGCATCATATTATGTAATAACATAATTTTTAAACTTTGGTCACTTTTTTATTCTTAATGCTGATTATTTGTGGTTTTATCTTTTTTGTTCTTGATCAGACTTAACAATAGCTAAATTATTTTTTCATCAAAAACTAGATTTTGATGCTATTGATTAAACTTAATTTTGTTTTCTTTTTTATTAACTCATGCTTTTTTCTTCAGTAGTATATTTTTCTACTTTTGGAGGTTTATTTTGTAATTATGTGATTATTTTAAAAATAGTTTATTTGAATGCTTAGTTTGTATATTTTTATTCCTTATCTTCTGATACATTAATCTAAAGCTTTAAAAATTTCTCTGAATGTTATTTTTACTGCATTAGACAAATTATGATATATAATGTTCCAGCTATAATTCATTTCTAAATAGTCTGCATTTAAATTTTTTCTGCTTTTTTAATCTAGAGTTTTATAGCGAGTGTGGTTTGTTTGTTTTTAATTTTCTACCATTTTATTTATCTTCTTTTTTGTTTAATTTCTAGTATTTTATTTGGCTTTGAAGATGATTAATCTTTATATATGTTCCTTGGTTACTTGAAAAAGATGTGTGTTTTCTGATGTGTTCAAAGTAATATATTTATATCTATCTTACCTGTGTTATTCACTTTCTCTGTAATCTTAATTGTTTTTGTGTGTTTGTCATATGTTTTGCCAGAGAAAACTCCCTCCCTATGATTATAGACTTGCTAATTTTTTTTAAAAATCACTTTTCAATTTCAGTTTTCTATTAAAAATAAAAACGCACATGGCAATTTTATACCTTTGACTCAGAGGATATACTCTGTGAAGGCTACAAATAAACCTACATATAATGCAGTTTCATGTACTAATTTTTAATAGTAGTATGCATGTTTTGGTTTTGAAACCAGACACGAAAGGGTCCTGCTGCCCACTGCTACTAGAGTCAAATGAGTAGAGATGAGGTTGAATCTTTGTGGTACATTTATTAATCAGATAGTCGGCAATCTGAGAGAGTGACAGGTGTAACACCCTGAAAAGACTGCTCTGAAATGTCATTTCAAGTCAGCCTTTATATATGGTTAGAGGGTTGGAAAAAATCTAAAACTAGTGAGTTCCAGGGTCTGCTTCTATCCTTGTCCTTGCAAAGATTAGCCCCAGAATGCTGCAAAGATTAACTCCGGAATGCTGTCTCCCTTCAGATAGATTCTGCCCTTGATCTGCACTTAAAATGTATCTTCTTTTCTGAGTAATGGACTCATCCGGGATTCAAGGTCACCTTATCTTTACAGCCCTGTTTTTCTTCTTGCAACCAGTCCTCCAGTTTCCCAAGGTCTGTAAAAAACTCTTTTCTATTACATGCCCTTCCCTTATCAGTTTCACAAAAATAAAATACATGTAACAAAAAAGCAAAAAGATGGAGTTAGAAAATAGGCCATCATTAGGCAACTGAAACCTCTCCAGAGCTTTCAAAAAGATGGTGATGATTTAGGGGGGAAAAAAGATGGTGATCATATAGGGGGGGAAAAAGATGGTGATGATTAATAGATAGCACATTTTCACTGAGGAATCATAAAGTGCCACACAGTTTTGTGTGCCCATTGGTGTTTTCCAGGGCTGGAGCAATGCTTACTAAGAAATTATTCCATTCTTGTTTTTATGAATGAATCAAAGCAGTGGTCTACATAATATGTATACAAGCATAAAGGTAAATTAAAACTGATTATTTGATGACATTAAAACAATAAACTTCTGTTTAAACTTTTCAAACACTTTGCTTTGTCCTACCTCTTTGTGTATAAGAAGTCTCAGAGAAAGTATTGGTATTTACAGCTATATGTAAGTTACAAGCTACAGCTCATAGTTCTCTTCTTGAACCCAGCATAAGTCACAGTTTAGAGGCAGAAGCAAGTGTGAGAGGAGGACAGAAGTTTTCCCACATCACCAAGCACATTGTAGGTAATTTGAATATCTGGAAATTTTCCTCCACATTTTTTTTCTTGAATTACTAATGCCTCTGAATAATAAAGCTTATTATTGAGGTTTCTTAATGTATGTTCCTTGTCATTTTTTATGGGAATTAAGAATAATATTATTTGTTTAATGCTCTAAGATTGTTAAAGTTAAAAAATATCAAACATGAAAATATAAGACACCCACTAGGAGCAGTAAAATTACTATTGTTTGTCATATACATAAAATGTTTTATGATTCTCTGGATATAGTCCCAACATATGCAGGGTGAAAAATAAATTACAAATACAGAACATATGAGCAATCAACATACATAAAAAATTATTATCAAAGGCACACAGTAAGTGGACAATTTAAAAAATTCTTAGTGAATTCTGTTAATAGCTAAATTTGTAGAAATTCTGACTTTTGAAGTTCTAACCAAAAATATAATTTGATTTTCTATTGTGTGCAGGGTCTAAACTAATACTACTATGCAATAAATATAAGTACAGAGGTTGGGAAGATTATGCACTGAAACAATATTTTCATAGTATATGAGGTAATTAATAGCTATTAATCTTATGTTTAGCACTACCTACTTATGTATTTCTGTGCAAGTAACATAAACTTTTTAAATCTTCTACAACAATTGTAAAGTTCCATAATTTATGATTTTAAAATCACATATTTGATATCAAGAAGTCATCATCCAGCCTTAGCATTTAGTCAATAGCTAAAGTAAATGAAAACCACTCCACTATTCTCCCCTGGAGATGTGACTAATTATATGTGCTATGCAGGATACACTTGAGACAAATCATGCATGTGCATCATTATGGGTGAAAAAATATCTCAATCTTTCCTAAACTATGCCCTCTAAATAGTCCAGGCTTCTATCTCTGTAAACCATTGAAATATCCTGTAGTTCTAAGGTAGTCTACCACAGTATCACAGACATATTTTTATTCCAAGAGTCCTGGTTTTCTATACACACACAAACACACACACACAAATATGGTCACTGTAAGTATAATTCAGTTTGGTGTTTTCTAAGGTTTTAATTCACCTTGTGCATTAGCCAACCATTCTGGAAAATAGCGAATTCTTGTATCTCTAGATATAACTTGTATTCAGATTATAGAAGAGACTATACCAAGGTGAAGGAAAACATGTCAAACTTAACAAATGGATATAATTTAAATGAAGCGATGTTTCTATTGATTGTTACCATCATCAAATGTGAATGAGGTAAAAATCATTGTTAGACTTTTATAGAATTCACCAAACCAAACAAAACAAAACCTTTTTTGCATCAACTGCAATTTGGTTGCATAAATTCTTAAATTTTGTTCCAAGATTATCACCTTTCTCCCTTTAGTACTCTACAAAAATGACTTCTATATACTATATATTTAATAAGTATTGGTACACATTGAAAGAATGAACAACCAAACAAATATATTTTTTGGTGTTCTACAAAAGAAAGTGAGAGACCTTTTTACTTTCCTTTGCCAAACTTAGAACAAACCATAAGTCTCACACCCTGCTTTCTCTCCACAGGGACTTAGCTGGTCCATCTAGCTCTCCATGGTCTAAGGTGCCTCAAAAGTCAATGGCTCAGCCCAACAGCCCTCAGTAATTCCAGAACTTTGAGTTTTATGCTCTGTTACTGAAGTTTCTGAACCCCCTTTTGTGATATGTTCAACAAAGGGGGATAGGAGAAAGAAAATAAACATCATCTAGTCTCTGTCCCACTGTTACTTCTATTACTGTTCTTCATCTTATAGGTTTATCATTTACTACTTTTATCTTTATTAAATATTTCTATAAAATTTTATTCTCATATGATTGGTGCTTGATGCTTTCTAGGACTCAATCATTGGAAGATTGGAAGAGTAGAAAAGGACATGGAGTGTCATTATACTTGTTGCGTAATGTTCATCACATTCAATCTTGGACACTATTATTTAGCACTTTCATCACTATTCTGGATATCAAGAAACAAGCATCCTTGAGAGTAGGATGAAAAATTAAGTGGATAACTCTAAAAAACAAAGATAAGTAAATAGTATTAGAAAGTGTTTATAGCCCAGCTGGGCGTGGCTCAGCGGTTGAGCGACAACCTAGGATCCGGGTCATCGAGGTTTGATTCCTGGTCAGGGCACATGTCCAGGTTGGGGGCTTGATCCCCAATAGGGGGCCATGCATAAGGCAGCCGATCAATGACTCTCTCATCATTGATGTTTCTCTCTCTCTCTCTCTCTCTCTCTCTCTCCTTTCCTCTCTTTGAAATCAATAAAGATATATTTAAAAAAAAAAAAAAAGAATGTGTTTATAAACCAATATATTGAAATTAGGTAAGGATTAGTATAGTTAGAAGCTCTTTACAAACAAAAATTATTTTAAATCAATTCAGTAGATAGTGCATATCAAAAATCAAAACACAAAACATTGCACTATAGTTTATTTTAAAATACAAGCATGGGTCCCATTTTCTCTCCTTCACCCCCTCCAATCCATTTCTGCCCCTCCCGAGGCTTTCTCCCATTATTGTCTGTGTCCATGGATTATGCATATATGCATATAAGTTTTTTGATTAATCTTTTCTTACCACCCACCCCCCTTCCCTCTGCAATAAGACAGTCTATTGCATGCTTCAATGTCTCTGGGTCAATTTTGTTTGTTAGAGTTTTTTGTTCATTGTCTTCTTCTTAAAGAAGACCCTTCAACATTTCATGTAATACTGGTTTGGTGGTGATGAACAACTTTAGCTTTTATTACCTAGGAAGTTCTTTATCTGACCTTCAATTCTAAATGATAGCTTTGCTGGGTAGAGTAATCTTGGTTGTAGGTCCTTCTTTTTCATCACTTTGAATATTTCTTGTCACTTCCTCCTGGCCTGCAATTTCTGTTGAGAAATCAGCTGACAGTCTGTGTGCTCCCTTGTAGGTAACTAATTGTTTTTCATTTGCTGCTTTTAAGATTCTCTTTTTGTCTTTAACCTTTGGCATTTGAATTTTGATGTGTGGGTGTGGGCCTCTTTGGGTTCCTCTTGTTTGGGACTCTCTGTGCTTCCTGGAGTTGTAAGTCTTTTTCTTTCCCTAAGTAAGGGAAGTTTTCTGTCATTATATTTTTAAATAGGCTTTCAATTCCTTGCTCTCTTTCTTCTCCTTCTGGCACCCCCATAACATGGATGTTAGTACGCTTAAAGTTGTCCCAGAGAATTCTTATAGGACACCTCTAATACTTTCAACAATAAAGATAATTTTTTTCAAAATCATGCTAGCCATAATGGGTATAAATCCTGGATTAATCACATATTTTTTCTCTGTAACATTGGGGGAGATATTTAATCTTTATAAGAGTTTTGTCATCTATAGAGTAGAGACTATATTGATTATATGAGAACTAAACTAAAGAATGTGTGTAAAGAACATTTTCTACAATACCTGGTAACTAGTAAGCACTCAATACATAGTAGATGTTATAATTTTATTCCCTGGAAATCATTAAATCAACTTGAGTGTAATCTAATATTAATTCTGACTTCTATAAATCAGGAAGAATTTAGAAACTTTTGAAGTGACTTAAGACATAAGAAGAAAAAATTAAATAGTTTAAGGATTGGAAAATAAGATCTAGGAAGAACAATGAATGAATTTAGATTTATTTTTATCATGGAGGAAGCTGAACTCATCTTTGTTCTTTTGGAGTAATTCTAAATCTTTGCATTGTCTCCTGTTGTTGCTCCAACACAAATTCCTGGCAATTATTTCTTCAAAGATATTAGGATCTTGTTCTTCGCATGCTCACTTTGAAAAAATATGCGTGAAAATCTTTTGAAGTATAGAACCCTATACACATGTAAAATATTAATTCTATAATACTTAGTCGATTCCATTGAAAGAACTTACTATTCCATAATATAGTTAACTGATATGAATCTGTCTCCCTTGCTAGATTGCAAACACCTTAAAGGTGAGATCCAATGTTATATTGCCCATATTTTCAAAAACTGCTCCCTGAAACATACATATAAACACAACATACACATGCACATGCACAGATAGAACATACTCAAGGTACTCAATAAATATTGGATAAATCAATGATTTGTAGCAAAAGAGCAGGATACAGTATAACATAGTGATTTAGAACATGCAATTTATCATAAGAAAAATTTAATCTGAGCACCAGATCTCTTACTTATTTATCTATGTAACCTTAAAAAAGTTTTATAATGCCTATTTTTTTCAATTACCTCATTTGTACAGGAATAATAAAAATGGTATCTACTTCAGGATTTCTATGAAGATAAAATTAGATAATGCATGGAAGGCACTTTTCATAATACCTTGCATATTCTCAATACTCAGTAAATGTTGCCTGGCTGGCATGGCTCAGCAGTTGAGCATCTATCTATCATCCAGGAGATAGAGGTTCAGTTCCCAGACAGGGCACATGCCTAGATTTTGGGTTGGATCTCCAGCAAGGGGAATGCAGGAGGCAGCTGATCAATAGCTCTCTCTTATCATTGATGTTTCTATCTCTCCCTCTCCCTTCCTCTCTCTAAAATCAATAAAAACATATTTTTTAAGAAATAAAACAAGTAAAAAAATAAAAAATTAATGTTATTGCAATAATCCAGAAATCTCTTTATATTATTCATTTTTATTTATTTGTTTGTTTGTTTATCTTTATTCAAAAAACATTACTGAATGCCAGTCTATCAGGTACTCTTCCAAATTTTAGAAATATAAAATCACAGCCGTTGTTCTGAATGAATCCATGTGTAGTAGAGAAGAAAGATAAATAAATAATAGTTATAGTGTGCATAAGAAATAATGATAGTACAGAGGCAGTGGGCTAATTTTGGGGAAGATGCCAGGGATGACTTCATAAATCAGTGATGTTGTGCTAAGTTATGGTAAGTAAATGATATTCAGGTGGATGATAGTGGGAGCTAGAGGATAAGAGAGAAGTCAGGGCAATCAGTATTTTATGTCTGAATTTTTGCAGTAGCTTCTTAGTTGATTTTCCTGATTTATATCCTTCTATATTTTTATAAAAAATTTTTATCATGTCATTCTTAAATCACAAAGTTGCAGTGAATCTCTACTGTATATCTGCTCATATTTTTGTTGTCCCTTTTCTGTCTACTTTATTGGATTTACACTGTGTTGCTCTTTTTCTGACTTATTAAGATGAACTTTTAGCACATTAATTGAATGTGCTTACTTTTTCCAATATATTTAAAGCTATAAGAACTTCTCAGAACAAATTTTGGTGTATTTCACAGGTTTTTATAAATGATATTTTTATTAGCACTAACTTCCAAGTTTTTATTTTTCATTATGATTTTTTTCTTTACCTCATGAGTTCTCTAGCAGATGGCAGGAATGCTGTAAGCCATATATATTTTTTCACAAATTGCTAACTTAATTGTCTTCTGGTCAAAGATTTAATATACTTGATGCCCATACTCTGACTTTTGTCAAAGTTCTCTTAATACCCTAGAACATGATCACTTTTTGTTAATATCCCTTGGGTACTTGAAGAAAAGTAAATCCAAAAATTGTTGGTGGCATAAGTCTATACGTGTGTCCATAAATTCATTACTTGTGTTTCCCAGATTATATTTTTGTCTGTTTAACTTATCAATAATTAATAAAGATATGTTGAAGATTTTCTCTATATAGTGGATTTTAACGTTATTTTTCTTAGGTGCATGCATGATTCATTGATTATTTCTCACTATTCAATAACTGTTCAGGTGCACAATAATGCCTTTGTCTTTAAGTTTATTTATTCTGATATTAATTGTGATATACTAGCTTTGCTTTGGCTAGTGATTGTCTATTTTTTAATTACTTTTTTATATGTATGTGTTAATGACAAACAACATTTATTTGGATTGCTTTCCTTTATCTTTACAGTGTACCCTACTGCATATCAATATGTAAAATTTAAACTTCTGATTCAAGATCTTCTCTAATTGTATCCCAGGCACCAAGTTTACTAATCATATGTTTTTAACTGTTTTAAACTTATCCCACAACTTACCTTACTTTTTTCATTTTTCTCTAAACACAATGTGTTTGTTTCAGTCTTTGCATATGAAGTTCTTTCTGCCTCATACCTTCTGTAAAAATGGCCAAAAGAATTGCCGAGAAGGATTTGACAGACAGGAATTGGGATCAGGAAGACGAAGCAGAAGAGGTGGGAACATTCTCAGTGGCCAGTGAGGAAGTCTTGAAGAACAGAGCCATAAAGAAAGCCAAGCGTAGAAATGCTGGATGTGAATCTGACAGTGGAGGGGCCTTTAAAGGCTTCAAAGGGCTGGTTGCTGCTTCTGGAGGAGGAGGAGGGTTTTCTGGATTCGGGACTTGTGTAGGAGGGAAGCCTTTGGAAGGACTGTCAAATGGGAGCATCACGGCTGGTGCCTCATCTTTCTCCAGTGCGAGTGCCACGACCAAGACCAAGGTGACCTTTGGATCTTTTGCTGTAAATGGCCCCTCCTCCTTTGTTGGTGATAAGATTTCAAACCCCAAAACAAATGGTGACAGTCAGAAGCCTTCTTCCTCTGGTGTTGCCTCAAGCCCCGCCCATCACGGGAACGCGTACCACAGGCAGCTGGCGGCCTTGAACTGTTGTGTGCGGGACTGGATTGTGAAGCACGTGAATGCAAACCTACTGTGCGACCTGACACCTGTCTTTAAAGACTACGAGAAGTACCTAGCAGGCATTGACCAGCAGCAGCGGCTCGACGACAGTGGCAGCAGTGACCCGGAAAGGGAATCTGGCAAAATGTCCCTCAACTCACCGTCTCCCACCCTATTTGGTTCAACAAAGTTACAGCAAGAGTCAACATTTTTGTTTCACGGGTACAAAACTGAGGGTACCTCTGAAAAGGAGACACAGGCTATGCCTGAAAAAAAGGGGGACCCATCACTAGGAGCGACAAGTGCCTCGTTTAATTTCGGCAAGAAAGTTGATGGTTCTGTTTTGGGCTCCTTAAACTCTAGCCCCCTGGCTGGGTTTTCATTTCCTTCTGGAAACTCCAGTTTATTTGGCAAAGATACTACCCAGAGTAAACCAATATCTTCACCATTCTCCACTGCACCGCTGGAGAGCCCAGCAGGCGGCGGCAGTGCTGGCTGCAAAGAAGGTGGAGATGAAGAAAATGAGGAGCCGCCCCGAGTGGTAGTCACCGAAGTGAAGGAAGAGGATGCCTTTTACTCCAAAAAGTGTAAACTTTTCTACAAGAAAGACAGTGAATTTAAAGAGAAGGGTATCGGCACTCTGCATCTGAAGCCTACAGCGAATCATAAGACACAGCTGCTGGTGCGGGCAGACACCAGCCTAGGCAACATATTGCTGAATGTCCTGATTCCACCCAATATGCCGTGTACCCGCACAGGGAAGAACAACGTGCTGATTGTGTGTGTCCCCAACCCCCCGGTGGACGAGAAGAACACCAGCGCCCCAGTGACCATGCTGATTCGGGTGAAAACTGCCGAGGACGCAGACGAGCTGCACCGAGTCCTACAGGAGCAGAAGGACGCCTGAGCTCCTGGGCCCAGCTACGCCAGGGAGCTGCTCCCCACCCTCTGTGTAGTTAGTCTTTGGTTGATATTTTGAGGACCTTTAGATAACTTAAAACTTTTGTGAGGAAGATTAATACGGCCAATAAAACCTTTAATGTTTAGTGTCGAGAAGCTGTATTCTCCCTTCTTAACTGTCTAAAGTGTAAATACATTTGAAAGAAATTTCAGGAAAGATTTTTAATGTTCATTTATTAAACTAACCACAAGTGATTTCTTAATGGACTAAAATCAGGGTATCGTGTGGACTTCCCAAAGGCTTTTCCCACCCATGGGTTTGGCAAGGCTCCCAAGGGTGGGGTCCAGAGGAGCCAGGCCTGCTGCCTTCCGTCCAGATGGAGCCGCTGCCCAGCTGGGCCGGTGTGTGCTTTCTTTTAAGTGTTCTTTCAAAGCTGTGATGTGGGCGCCAAATGTCACCTTCAGCGTCAGGGCCACTCAGCAGACGGCCTTTCACTCTGGAGGCTGTTGTGGGGGACTCAGGAGCTGCTTAACTTTTTAAAAGGAAACAGGTGGCTTGTTCTTTGGTTTCGAAGTTTATTTATGAGGTGCTGTTACTTCCGTGTCCCCTCATGACAAATGGAGAGGGGGGGTTGCCAGGAATGAGGTTTAAAAGCACAATTTTGGTAGCTTACAGTTTGTAAACCGTGTAAAAAAAGTTAAGTCAGAGTTAAGTCATCCTACAGAAAGGAAGTGAATATGCTTAGTTGTACCGCGGCAAACCCTATGGATCTAAAAACTGCTTACTGCTTAAGTCTAAGAGCTTTTATTATACACAAGCTGTGTGAGTTAACCAGGAAACCTGCAAAGAGGCAATGAGGGGAAAGTAGTGTGTGTAAATGTCACCTTTAACTTAGGCTAGTCCACATTTGACGGCTGAAGTTCATTTCCTTTTTTGAGTAAATCGTTCATGATGTCCGTGAGGAAGGAGGCACGGTTGGCCCAGGAATACTGCGTCTCCCCCGTGGCCGTCCGGTAGCCACACTAGTTTCTCTGAGGACTGGGAGCGTGAGTAGGTGTGGATCTGAAGGCTAAACTCTGTTTGTGGCTCGTTTAGTGCTGGCACCAGGTGATCTTCTTGTTTGAGGCTCAGGGTCAGTGCCTGAGGGCTCACTCTCTGTGTTCTGATCTTCAGCACATCTTCTGACTTAGAAAAGAGGAATCAAAATAATTGAGATAGTGTGGTTGCTTTTTTAAAAAAACCTATAATTTTTGATGTAAAGGGGGCAGGGAAACTCAATCAAATGTGTTAACTCTTCAATACTCAAGGTCAGGTACTGGTCTGGTGTTTGTCATGAGGCTCCTGTACTGCTCTGTCTGGTCACTGCAGTGAGAGAGGTTGGCCGGTGTGACTGGGTAAACACACAGAGGCCTGCTGGCAGTGACAGGCGTGGTCCCACTTGGCTCTCGCCAGACCCTGAGGAAGCCACAGTGGTGGTTGCATTTACTGCTTAGAAGTGAGATTCTTCATGTGCTTTTATTACCGGTGACTTAGAATAGACAAGAGGTTGATGCTGTTAGAGTCACCCTGGTCCAGCCCTGGCACCTTGGTTTTTCCAGTGTGTCCAGCAGTTATAAGGATGAGGGAGTCCGGGGAGCAAGTTTCAGCATGTTACAGCTCAGCCATGTGCTCCCGTGGTCCCACCTGAATAGCCAGTCCCAGCAGGCATCTTCAGGAGCCCTGTGGGGGTCACGGCGCATTATTCTGTCAGCCTCTGCACGACCAGTGGGATGCTCAACAAAGGGCCCGGGAAGAGCACGATGGATCACCTTTAGCAGCCTGTGAAAGTAGTTCATGCCTTTTTAAATTAGTGATGGATGTGTGTGGCTTCCTCTACTAACATTCCCAGCAAATCCTTGCTGCTAAGACTCACTGTTAAAGTGAAAATTACAGGGAAGGTGTAATGTGTGTACATTAACTCCAAATGTGATCTTTTCTTAAATTCCCACACTTTGGGAACTCAGTCTCCACTTTAATCGTGGGCTGGTATAAAAGCGCCTCAGAATGTGTGGCTGTTACTGTAAACTCTACACCCCTGTGTGTGACTGGGGGGCTTGCCTCTCCTTCCCCCATGTGTTCATAGCTAAACTCGGTCCCCAGAGGTTAGATCACTTTTTTTTTTTTTTTAAATATATCTTTATTGATTTCAGAGAGAGGAGAGGAGAGGGAGAGAGAGAGATAGAAACATCAATGATGAGAGAGTCATTGATCGAGCCCGCAACCCGGGCATGTGCCCTGACCGGGAATTGAACCCTGATCGCCTGGATCCTAGGTCGACGCTCAACCGCTGAGCCACGCCCAGCCGGGCTAGATCACTTTTTAACAAAGTATTAGAAATATGTCTGTAGAATGTTTCAGTGTGGACTGAAATTTTCATTTTTGGTTTAAGAGCCTGTAACATGGATCGTATGTGTAACCTAAAATGAGGTGTGTCTCTCATCCTGAATCAGGTGTTGTTGCATCTTGACAAATGCTGAGCATCCCAGTGGCCTTTTCTCAGACTGGCGTGTGTCCATCTCATCCTGAGCATTCCCAGTAGGAAAGTGGGCATCCTGGTTTGGAAGAAGTTCAGGTTGTGTTTCCCATGGCAGGACAAGTCTGGCTGCTTAGGGGCTGGTTTTCTTTAAAAGGAGGCTGTTTTACAACTTCAATTCTGAATCACATTTTTGATCTGCTGCATGCCAACATGCCTACCTGCTATCGCATTTGCTATTAATTCAGACCAATCCTCACTTAGAGCCTCTCCGGTTGTGTTGGAAAGGCAAAGCTGTGTGTTGGGGGCATGTCAGTCATATTCCAGACCAGTCCACACACAGGCACCGTGCACTGGGAGGCTGTGTACACCAAGTGGCACCCTCCTGACCCTAGTGTCCATTCTCATTCTGAACATGAGGCTGTTAAATAAAAAGTAGGCTGTCCTGTGGCATCGCAGGTGACAGCAAGCCACCTGGCCAGCTGGTCTCCCAGCCCTGCACTGTGAGCACAAGGCCTCCTGGTTATACCTGGTTGGGCATCACAGGAAGGCCTGGGGACTCTCCCTGCAGCCACAATTGTAGCAGGGATGGGAAACCTACTTCCTAGCCATCAGATGGGTAAATTGTTTGCTTTCTATTTTAAGTAGGAAACTTTTTGAAATACTTGAATTATCAGACCATGTAATCTCAGTTTGTGTTGGTTTCTGAATGATCCCACCGAGGACGTGTAACAATCCTGGAAATGTGAATAAATGGAGAGGAAACAAAAAAAAAACAAAAAAAAGAAAGTGTTAGGTAGAAATATTTTGAATGTTACCAGATGTAGAAAATATTCAGAAAAATACATTATCTATTAATAATAGGTTTGAGTGATAATAATCAAAATCTAGCTGGAATGATGATTGCATTGCTGCAGCAAATCTAATGTGTTGACAAAGAATGTTCCAAGGCCAAAACTTTCCTAATATTGGGAGTTGTCTCACTACTACAAAGTATGATGTAGTTCCAGTAACCATATTATTTGCAGTGGGATACAGGTTAAATATGATTATTTAAGACAAATATATAAGGTAGTGACATTATTCAATGAAAAGTAGCCCAAAGATCAATCAGCTATTGCATACTAATTTGCTACTAGTTGTAAGAAAGTTTTTGTTGTGGGGGACAGAAAGACATAGAAATAAATCACTTATGACCTAGTTGAGAAGAATAAACTTGAAACTAGCAATGAAAGAGACTTCAAATGTGCTACATTGAATCTTTAAGACACTAGTTCTTGACTGTTTTAGTTCATTCATATTGTTTAAAATCTGAGAAAAGCTATGGATTCTCTATAAGAATGCCAACAACATTTTAAATGATTCAAGAACCTCATGAAACCCATTCATGAACCCTACTGAGAGTAATAAATCTTGATATAAGAAAAAGTGTCACTGAATCTGGA
Source organism: Miniopterus schreibersii (assembly GCF_964146895.1). Lineage (NCBI taxonomy): Eukaryota > Metazoa > Chordata > Mammalia > Chiroptera > Miniopteridae > Miniopterus > Miniopterus schreibersii. Next base: position 41,267,908 of record NC_138104.1, on the reverse strand, counting down.
ACAGGTAAGATCTGAGACAAGCATTAACAAATAAGTAGGATTTTCCAACCGGTTTGGATCAGTGATTAGAGCTTCAGCCTGTGGACTGAAGGGACTCAGGTTCGATTCTGGCCAAAGGCATGTATATCGGTTGCAGGATCCATGGTCAGGACACATGCAACCAATCAATGTGTCTTTTTCACTTTGATGTTTCTCTCTCCCTTCCACTCTCTCTGAAAATCAACAAAAAATATATCCTTTGGTGAGGATTTAAAAAAAAAAAAAAAATGTTGCCGGGCTGGACATGGCTCAGTGATTGAGCATCAACCTATGGTCCAGGAGATCCTGGTTCGATTCCGGTCAGGGCACATGCTTTGGTTGCAGGCTCAATCCCCAGTGTGGGGCGTGCAAGAGGCAGCCAATCAACGACTCTCTCATCATTGATGTTTCTCTCTCTTTCCCTCTCCGTTCCTCTCTCTGAAATCAATAAAGATATATTAAAAGACAACAACACACAAATAAGTAGGATTTGAATAATCAGAGAGAAAAAAGTGGTCATTCTTAGCAGAAAGAACAATATGAACAAAGGCAAAGAGGTAATAACGAATAAACTTTTATTTCAACAAATTGGTTAGAAATACAGGGTTTCAGTTGGTAAGTTGTAAAAAATATGGATGGATAATTAAAGTTAGAGTATAGATGGCCTTATACACCAGGGGAGTGAGGTGACCAAAATGACTTCTACCTCTATTCATATAGGGTCTGCTCAAGTACTTCCCACACCAATTTTACTAGCACTATTTCTTCCCTCATTGATCAGTGTCATTTTGAAAGTACAGCTAGTGTCATAAACTTTAGGAACTGGAGAAGAACAATTTCAACTGGGTGCTGTTTTCATTTTTATTACAAATGAAGTTTCTTGACCACATTTTCAACTTAATTTAGGTTTAGCTTTTTAAGAGTAGGACCTGAGGCATTATGCTTCTGCCCATACTGTGCTACAAAAGACATGTGCAATAATAGACATGATATTCACATAAATTACACTTTCAGAAGCACAGCAAATTGCCCACAGCTTTTACTCATATCAGAATTTCTCTCTTGATTTACTCTATTTTGAATTGGTACTGGTGATTCACATTTTAGGGCGTTTGCAAATGTTGTCTGGGAGAAGTGAGAGCTATAAATAGACTAAGTCACTATAACATCTAGAAATTATAGTCATACCTATTACACTGCATCAAAAAATTATAGCAGAACTTGATCACAATTTTCTATGTGAATGGAGAGAAAAGGCACGGAGAAAACATAAAATAGATAATTTCTGAAATCACTATCGTTTTGTTTTGGGCTATGGTTAGATACAGATGCACATCTTCATGAATTCTCTCTCACCCTCTGCCACCAAACACACATGATGGGGGTGAGAGGATTTGATGACTTAGATGAGTTAGTCTATGAGTCACTTCTACTGCTCTTGAGGAATGCCCTTCCTTCCTTTGATTGCCTCCCTCTCAGCCTCAGATTTTCAGAGCATAAAGACCACATCACAGTACCCATTCTCCCTAAATCTCTAACTCTACCACAGACCACATAATTCCATCTGCCTACAGGACACCACATGTGTACCTTACAGATACCCCAAACTCAACTCATTTCTTCATCAAGTCCTCTCTTCCTCATGTGACCCCAAGTTGGTTGCTGAAAGCAGCCAAGTTAGCCAAGACAAGATCCTCTGTCAGGTTTAGGATCTCCTCTCCTTCATCTTTCATATAAATTAAAAGTCTTTCTGATGCGATCTCAGAGATGCACACACTGGTACACATATGTCCTCACTTTCCTTTTTGTACTCCCAAAATCTTAGTTCAGGTCCATGTCATTTCTTCTTAACATGGCTAATCTGTTTTCGGCCATTTTCGTCAGGTAAAAACCTTGTCATTTCTTAAGGCCTAATTCAAATCCTCTATTTTCCAAGATTGCTCTGTTTCTATTTTTATTTTCCTTGAAAGACTACAAAATTTTGTACTTATCATATTCTGTCTTATATTCTAGCTTGTGTACTTCTCTTTGCTTAAGCTACATCTAGATTATAGGATCCCCAAGGAGACAAGGAAAAAATCTTAAATATATGTTTGGGAAAATAAATTGAATTTTACTTATTTTTACACATATAAGTTTACAGTCTTGTACTATAGTGATTTCTACATGTGACTTGTCTTCCCAACTGCACTATAAATTATACAAGGTGATGAAAAGAGACTAGATTTCAGGTAGTGAGCACATAATAGAGTATACAGATGTTGTATTATGGAGTTGTGCACCTGAAATTTTCATAATGTCATTAACCAATGTCACATCAATAAATTTAATTTAAAAAATTATTCAAATAAGGTTGAAAAATACATCATGAACATTATGTAAGAAGTATGGACAGTAATGAAAAAGGTTGTGGACATTTATCACAGGTTTTGGAGGAGGACAATTGCATAATTTATTCTGTATTTTAGGAAGGTAGGTCTGATGGGAGGTTTAAGTGTGGAATGTAATAGTGAAAACTGGAAAATGAAAATTATTTGAAAGTCTGATATAGTAGTCAAGGTTAGAGGTGCAGTATAGATAGAGAAAAGAGATCACAATGCTATGATTTTTTTTTTTATTTGGGAAGAATTGGTAACCTTTTATATTAAAGAAAATTATTTTTAAGTTACATTCAATTTGTGTCCATGTGTTATGAAACCACATGCCATGTCCTTTAGATTAGTTGATTAGAAGAATAATTGGTAAGAAACACATTCATGTTTCCAATGGGCAATGAAGATAAATAAATGATACTAAATTCTAGCATGAGGGCTTAAATTAAGCTAAAATTACTACCTATTAATAGTATTAAATTCTAGATTATGTCAGCCTTTGAATTTTTTAAATAATACTGGAATGTTCTTTAAAGATAAATTTCTTCTATATTGCGATGGGTTAGTTATAAGAGTAACCTTCCTTGTTAGAATATCTATCTGTGTGAAATTTTAATGGTGCCTTGAAGGCCCTCCTCACATATGCACATGCACATACATATACATCTTCCCAAATGACCCTCGTTTAATCATTAATTTTATTTCAATATTCATCTTTTATCCAGATGCAAATACTCTTGGGAGTAGTAACACTTACCTGAGGACAAATTAATACAGAAAGTGAAGAAAAAAAAGTAAGTTCTGAGTATAGTGCATAGTGTATGTTAAGGCAAGCTTTTTTGTTAATGACAGTGAATATACATTCATATGTCAACTAGTCTTCACAATTCAGAATTTATGGATCACTTCCTAATATCTGATAACATATGTATTAGTTTTTCTTTCTCTTAATCTTTTAATGTGCTGACCAATAGTATTTTCAACTCTATTTTTCTGTTGTTTGCTTACATCTGTATTATTGGTATTTTCAATATGCCTTTTTTTTTTTTTTTTTTTGCAGAAAAACATACACGGGCACACAGAGACAGTTTACATTATTCACAATTATTATATTCCACAAAGTCACATTGAATACTAAGTTAGCAAATACTGAAACATGGCCTCTTTGTAAAATTTAGGGCTAGGCTCTGTTGAGTCTCTGGCAAACTTTTTATCAACTTATCAATATATAATCTTGTTTTATGTGTGTTTCTGCTTAAAGACACCTATTATTGATTCATGAGTACTCGTGCCTTAAATAAGTTTATCCAATATGCTCATATTTTTCTTAATGCACACCACAGCTTTCTTTTGCTTGTCAAAACCAGACAACAATTCAGCTGTTGCTTAAGGGCCATTTTAAACAGTGAAATCACCAATAAAAAGCAGAGAAATGCAAGAAACATGGCACTAAATAGACTGCAAAAGGGAGACTCATTTGCAGTATGATAGCCAAAACAAGAAGTCAGAATTTGCCTCTGTGACCTCAGCTGGAAATATGCATGAACACCAAGTGACTCAAATCTTTGCTGCTCTGTACATGTTTGCAAAAAAACACAAAGACATTGTGAGTATTGATTTGGGGGTTATAAATACATTTTACCAAGTAGGTTAATACAGAATTCATAAAAAAAGACCAACAGTATATATATAAAATTATATATTGAGATAGTGATACTTATTATATACATACATATATATAAAGCTATATATAATTTTATATATTCTGTAATTTGCATACATACATATATGCATATACACACAACCCTATATATATAATATCTATACAATGCTATATATATATTGCATTTTATATTATTTTATGTGTTTATGAACATATTTTCATCACACAAGGTAATGACATGCTGTAATAATGTTACAGAAATATCATATAAAAGTGCCTAGATACTGTCAATGTTTTCTGGTCTTATTTGTATAAAATGCAAAAAATTTTTAAAAATCAATTTCTGGTATGAAACAAATTCATTTTCTCAAAAGCATCTTTTTCCCTGTTGAATATGTAGCTCAATTTCTAATATGTTTACTCTTTCTCTTAATTTAAATTAAATTATTTTTATTAATATTTAATATTCCTTCTGTATATTAGTCTGTTTGAAAAAGCCACTGAAGTCCAAGAATCTTTCTGTAAATAAAGGGGCTCTATTGTACTTTTCACACATACAAGCATTCCAGCTCTACACAGTCTTTATGACACTGAGAATCAATTTACATTTGCAGTGTCAGATATGAAGGTGAAAATTCTGTGTTACTACAGTCTCTGGGGAGGAAGAAGCAGAGGGAAAATGATGGATAGAAAGGTAGAAAAAGACTTTGTTAACTTGTTAACTTGTGAAAATCTGGGAGAAAGTAGCATGTTAGCATGTGGATGCATTCGGAAGAGACGCTATAATTATAAGAATTCTGAAGAGAGGATAAGTGGACCTAAGCTTAAGAGACTATAGTTAAAATCTACCAAGGAAACACAGGATAGCTCAAAGGGCTGAGGTGGAGAGCACATAAGTTGACTTAGTGTGAGAGAAAGATGGATCACAACAACCCAGTTCAGATCACAATTCTAAAACTGCAATTTCTCCAAGAGTAAAAGAATCCACAAAGGCTGGAAATGTTTGATATTTAGGTGTTTCCCACAGTTGAATTTTTACTTCACCTGCAATTGTTTTTGACTGTCATAATTTTGGTTTGGTTTTAGAAAAACATTTTAATATTGTGATTATGAAGAAGTAGGCTTTGAAAAGAACAAAAAACAGCAACAAAAAGCTCTGATGTGACTTTTAGTTTTAACAAACTTATCACCAAGAACTGCAAGTGACTTTTGCCATAATTAAATTAATCTTAATGAAATTTAATTGAAAGTAGGCTTTCTTTCTGGTGTTCGGAAATTTAAATGAATATACAAAGTTTACAAGTTGCTTAGATTAATAATGTTTAAATTTTTGTATCCAACAACCAGAAGGTGATGATTCACTTGAATATATATTTTTATATATTTTTCTTATTAGCATTTATAATTTTAGAAGTTTATATATGCCTCATTTAATCAATTATTCAATCAATTTCCACATGTCAAGTCCCATAATGCTTTTACATGTTTATTTAGTCCCTTTAAATTTTATTTTTTTTGAGAAGTTTAATTTTAATTTAATTTAATTTAATTTTTTAAAGTATATCTTTATTGATTTCAGAGGGATAAAGGGAGACAGAGAGATAGAAACATCAATGATGAGAGAGCCATTGATCGGCTGTCTCCTGCACATCCTCCACTGGGGACCGAACCCTCAACCTGGGCATGTGCCCTGACCAGGAATTGAACTGCCATCTCCAGGATCATAGGTCAATGCTCAACCACTGAGACATGCTGGCTGGGCAACAAATTTTTTTAAATTACAGTTTAATTTTGATATTATTTTGAATTGTTCTCAGATGTGCAACATCGTGGTTAGACAATCATATACTTTACATTGTGTTCCCCCCCCCCCAATATTTCTAGTACCCAACTGGAACCTTATTTATTACAATATTATTGACTATATTTCCTAAACTTACTGTGACAATTTTGTAACTACCAATTTGTGCTTCTTTGTACTGTCACCTCTCTCACCCAGTCCCCCAACCCTCTTCGCCTCTGGTAACCACTAGTTTTCTCTCTGTGCCTCTGAGTCTTTCAATTTTGCTTGTTCAATTATCTTGTTCCTTAGATTCCACATATAAGCGAAAACATCTGGTATTTGTCTTCAGTCAAATTTGATTTTAAAGAATTCCCTAGCAGCAGATAAGTGTAAGGGAAAGCACAGACTTTGGAGCCAGATATACCTGGTACTTTGTATCTCAGTTCCACCATTTAACTAAGTGAACTTTGAACGATTTAGTTAAGTATTGGTAATTGGGTTCCTCAATTATGAGAATGAACATAAGTATATGCCATTGAAAGATTATACTGAATATTCAATAATATATATAAATTACCTTGTACAGGTGATGTAGTCAGAAAGATCTAGTGCTCCCTTCTTTGTATGTCTTTTCCAATTTTTCCATCCCTGATTTTCACTTGAAGGGATATGGGGAACACCCACTGCCATTCTAGATTTTTTTAATATATGTATATCTTTATTGATTTCAGAGAGAGGAAAGGAGAAGGAGAGAGAGAGAGAGAGAGAGAGAGAGAGAGAGAGAGAGAGAGAGAGAGAGAGAGAGAGAGAGAAACATCAATGATGAGAGAGTCATTGATCGAGCCCGCAACCGGGCATGTGCCCTGACAGGGAATCGAACCCCGATCGCCTGGATCCCAGGTCGACACTCAACCGCTGAGCCACACCCGGCTGGGCCAATTCTGGATTTTTAAAGAAGTTACACAGACAGTGTACGCATGTCCGCCAGTCTGAAATAGTAGAACCCAAGCTACCAACAACAATTTTAGGAAATCTCAAGTAATTATATTAGTGATATTTCTTTGTTACCCTCCCCCAAAACATTGATCTCTTTTGAGCTTCCTAATTGTAGATAAAAGCCATTGTTTATTACCTTTTAGCTGATAATGTATTACAGAAATTTACAGAAAAGTAAATTAGTTAGATTTGGAATTTGCAACGAAAAAGTAACCTTGAGCACAAAACCTACTTTTGTCAAGTCTCTAACATACCTCATGAATCTCTGCAGATCAATTTGGACATTATGTAATCTTAACTGTATGACATCTCCTGATTCCCAAGTATGGGAGGTTTTCCCATTTATTTAGATCTTTAATTTCTTTCAACATTTTGTTGTACTTTTCAGAGTATAAACCACATACTTCATTTGTGATATTTATTCCTAAGTATTTTGCTATTTTAGGTGCAGTTGTAAATGGAATTGTTCTCTTTTTTCTTTCTTTTTAATCCTCACTCAAGGATATCTTTCCCATTGCTTTTCGGAGAGAGTGCAAGAGAGAGACCGAGAGAGAAATATTGATGTGAGAGAGATACATTGATTGGTTGCCTCCCACAGGGGCCCCAAACCTGGGCCTGGGATTAAGCCTGAAACCCAGGTATATAGGTGCCCTTGACCAGAATCAAACCTGAGACCCTTCAGTCGGTGGGCCAACACTTTAACCACTGAGCCAAACCAGCTATGTCTGGAATTGTTTTCTTAATTACATTTTTGGAATTCCCTTGTTTGTATACCATATAGAAATACAGTTGATATTTGTATACTTATTTTCTATTTTGTAATACTGAGTATTAATAGTTTTTTACTGTATTCTTTAGAATTTTCATATATGAATAGTGATAGTCTCTTTCTTACCTTTCTAATTTGTGTGCCTTATGTTTTTTCTCCTTCCTAATATTGGCTAGAAACCTGCCAGACATTCTAGGTCCTGGAAGAGTGATTTGTCAAATGTTATTTCTGACTCTATTGAGATAATCATGGGGATTCATTTTTTATTCCATTGATGTGGTGTATTAGTTTATCTTCAGATGTTATAACAAACTTGCATTGCTGAAATAAATTCAACTTGTTCATGATGCATAATACCTTTTAGATGTGCTGGATTAGATTTGCTACTATTTTGTAGAGGATTTTTACCCATATTCATAGGAAATATTTGTCAGTAGTTTTCTTTCCTTGAGATGATTTAATCAGGCTTAAGTATTGGGGAATACTGGCTTTTTAGAATGAGTGGCAAAGTGTTTTTTACTCTTTGGAAGAGATTATGAATAATTGGTATTAATTTTTCCTTGAATATCTTGAGAATTCGGTATTGCATTGCTGAAACCATCTTGTTTTGGGCTTTTCTTTGTGAGTAGTTTATTATTATTATTAACAATTTAGTCTCTGTACATGTTACAGGTATATTCACTTTATTTCTTTTGTCAGTTTCAGTAGTTACTGTCTTTCTAGGAGTTTGTCCATTTCATCTACATTATCTAATTGATTGGTATACAATTATTCATAGCATTCCTTTATAATACTTTTAAAAAAAATTTCTGTAAGGTCAGTAGTAATCTCCCCTACTTCATTTCTGATTTTGCAACTTGAGTCTTCCCTCTTTTTCTTTGTTAGTCTAGCTAAAGGATTTTTAAATGTGTTGGTAATTTCAAAGACCAACTTGTAGTTTTACTGATTTTCTGTTATTTTTCTATTCCCCTTTCATTAAATTATGCTCTAATTTGTTATTTTATCCTACTCTTGGCTTTTTTATTTAACTTTTTGACCCCTTAGACTTTATTTTTTATAACAATTTTAGGTTCACGGCAAAATTAGCAGAAGGTACAGAGATTTCCGATATACCTCTTGCTCCCACACAGTCATAGCCTCCCCATTATCAATATCTCCAGCCAGAGTGATACATTTGTTACAATGGATGAACCTACATTGACACATCATAATCATCCAAAGTCCATAGTGTACATTAGGACATTAGGGTTCACTCTTGGTGTTTCACACTCTACTGCTTTGGACAAATGTATAATGACATGTATCTAATATTATGGTGTCATACAGGTTACCTTTACTACCCTAAAAATCCTCTGAGTTCTATTTATTCCTCTCTCCAGCCTATCCCCTGGCAACCACTGATCTTTTTACTGTCTCCATAGTTTTGCTTTTCCAGTATAAAATATTTTATTTTTTTTTACTTTATTTATTTCTCCATCACCATTTATCGCCTCTATGCCCTCTTCCACCTCCACCCACCACCCTTCCCGACTGACCACAATAACCACACTGTTGTTCATGTCCATGAGTTCTCTATTTTTTTTTCCTATTTTGTTCATTTCCTCTGCACACCCCCCCCAACATCCCTCACCCAGAGATGTCTGCCTGCTCTTTTTCTATGAGTCTGTCTCTATTTTGCTTGGTAGTTTTTTGGATATTGTTTTTTCTTCTTTTTCCAGTGTATTTAGGTAGAAGTTTGGGTTATTGCATGAAGTCTGTTCTCCTTCTGAATATAAGCATTTACAGCTATAAATTGCCATTTATGCATTGCTTTAACTGCATTTCAAGTTTTTGTATGTTGTGTCCTTTTTTTCATTTATATCAATGTATTTTTAAATTCCTTTTTAGGATTTCTCTTGGTTAATTATTCATGTATTATTTCAACATATTTGGGAGTGACTCTTCTCCAGGCCTTCACCCCACTATTGTCTATCCATGGGCTATGCATATATGCATATAAGTTCATCTAATTGTATTTCATTTCATTGTCTTTGAAGGACATATTTACTATTATTTAAATTATTTTATTTTAATTATTATGTTTAATTAAATTTATTAGGTTGACATTGGTTAATAAGGTCATCTATGTTTCAAGTGTACATTTCTAAGATACATCTTCTGTATATTGCATTGTATGCCCACCACCCAAAGTCAAATCTTCTTCCATCGTCATACATATAACCCCTTTACCCTCTATTACCCTCCAACCTCCCTTGCCTCAAGTAACCACCATACTGTGGTCTGTGTCTATGAATTTTTGTTTGTCTTGTTTGTTTACTTGTTGCTATTTTAAATTTATTGAGGTTTTTATGACCTAATATATGTTTTAGCTGGAGAATATTCCACATATTGTTGAGAAGAATGTATATTGGTTTTTGAGTAGAATTTTCTGCAGATTTATCTTAGGTCTAGTTTGTTTACAGCGTTTTTTAATCCTCTTAGTTTCCATTGATCTTCTGCATAGGTGAACTGTCTCTTGAAAGTAGGTATTGCCCGGCCGGGCATGGCTCAGCAGTTGAGCATTGACCTAGGATCCAGGCGATTGGGGTTCGATTCCCGGTCAGAGCACATGCCCGGTTGCGGGCTTGATCAATGACTCTCTCATCATTGATGTTTCTGTCTCTCTCTCTCCCTCTCCTTTCCTCTCTCTGAAATCAATAAAGATATATTAAAAAAAAAAAAAGTAGGTATTGAAATCTCCAGTTATTAGCATCAAAATTGTCAGTTTCTCCCTTCATTTCTGTCATTTTTCACTTTTTGTATTTGGTGCCCTGTTATTAGGTGTACATATGCTTATATTTGTTATAACTTCCTGATGTATTGGCCCTTTATCATTATTAAATGTCTGTCTTTATCTCGAGTAAAACTTTTGTTTTATAGTTTCTTTTGTCCCATTTTGATATAGTCATACCAGTTTTCTTGTAGTTCTTGTTTGCATGGTATATATTTTCCATTCTTTTACTTTCCATCTATTTTTGCGTTTGAGTCTAAGATGTTCCAACAGCATATAATTGGATCTTGCTTTCTTTCTTTTTTTTAAAAAAATATATCTTTATTGATTTCAGAGAGGAAAGGAGACGGAGAGAGAGAGAGATAGAAACATCAATGATGAGAGAGAGTCATTGATCAAGGCCTCAACCCGGGCATGTGCCCTGACCGGGAATCGAATCCCGATCACCTGGATCCTAGGTCAATGTTTAACCACTGAGCCACGCCCGGCCAGGCTGGATCTTGCTTTCTTAATCTATCTGATAATCTCTACATTTTGATTTTATTATTTAATCCATTCAGATGTAATGTTTTATTGATATATTTGGATTTATTTTCTGCCATCATACATTTTGCTTCCTATTTGTCTCATGTCAATTTCTCAATTTCTCCTTTACTTTTTTGTGTTAGGTGAATATTTTCTACTATAGCACTTAAATTTCTTTAATAATTTTTTACTATATTTTTTAGTAATTTTTTCAGTGTTTAGTCTAAGGCTTACCATGTACATTAAACTCATCAGAATTAGCCTCTATATATACTAACTTTATTCCAATGAGCTGTAGAAACATTACTCCCATATAGTTCTATTTTTTAACATTTTTGGTACAATTGTCGTACATATAGTATCTATAAAAGTTATAAACCCAACAATACATACTTATAATTATTACTTTATGTAATATATGTCTTTGGAAAAATCTGAGCTATGAAAAAAAGCAAGTGTATATTTATAGTTTTTGTTATATTAACCTTCTTATTTCTTTTTCTTTTTTTAATATATCTTTATTGATTTCAGAGAGAGGAAAGGAGAGGGAGAGAGAGATAGATAGAAACATCAATGATGAGAGAGTCATTGATCGATCCCACAATTCCTGGGCATGTGCCCAGACCCGGAATCGAACCCCAATCGCCTGTATCCCAGGTCGACGCTCAACTGCTGAGCCACGCCCAGCCGGGCACCTTCTTATTTCTTGTTCTTTGCATTTGTTCTTATGGATTTTAGTTGATATTTAGATTCCTTTTTTTAGCCCAATACATCTTTGTTTCCAATGTCCTCTTTGTGTTGTTATTGGCAAATATTCCTATATTTTACAGGCTTGAGATGCATTGTGTATATATAGATATTATTATACGTATATATTTTAAATAAGTTTAGAGAACAACGGAGAATATATACATTTACACTATTTTTATAATTACATAATTAGTTTCATAATTATAATTTGTAAATGAAATGATGCCTTTTAATTTTCATGTGGATTAGAATCAGTCTTTGATACATTGTTCTCATAAAATGCTACCTATCTCTCCATAAGCACAAACAAGCAGGCACAAACACACACACACATGCACACACACACACAAACACACAAAGTTTCCTGTATAGGAAATTGGCACATTTTTAAACTGGTTTATAAGTTTACAAAAATATATTAAGTTTAGCCAAAAAAAAAAAGACAGGGGGGCAATGGGAGCAATGTATGTGACTAGACCATAAAAAAAGAAAAGAAATACAGACTGTCCAATAAAAATGCAAACAAGCCCTAGCTTGTTTGGCTCAGTGGTTAGAGTGATTGAAGGGTCCCGGGTTCCATTTCAGCTACGGGCATGTACCTCAGTTGCAGGCTCGGTCCCTGGTACTGGTCAATGTGCTTGGGGAAGGCAATCAATCAACGTGTCTCTCTCACAGTGATCTCTCTCTCTCTCTCTCTCTCTCTTTCTCTCTCTCTCTCTCTTTCACTCTCTCTGAAGAGCAATGGAAAAAATATCTTCAGGTGAGGATTAAAAAATATATACATAAAAAAATTAAAATGAAAAAAAATACACAGAATCATGAGTGCTCATAAAAATACTAATAAAAACAAATTAAAATAATAATTTATATCCATCAAATTAGCACAAATTAAAAGATATTAACATATCAAAAATTGGATAGGATGTGAGGTTATGTAACAGGAGTTACATTTAAATACTTAGTAAAATCATTTTGTCAACATTTAATAAAGTTGAAGATGCACATACCCAATACCCCAGGGGTTCCACTTCCAAACATGTGACCAACTGAAACTGTCACGCATGTCCATGAGAAGACATGTTCCAAAATATTCCTTACAAAGTTGTTTGCAATATAACAAAATTAGAACAAAACCAAATTTTTATTGATGCAACAGAAAAATATGTTTTATATAGTTATGCAATAAAATAGTACTCAAAAAGAAAGCTAAACAAAGTGATAAAAAATAAATATAGAGATAAATTTAAAATTATAATACAAGTAGAATAATGTGCTTATTCATAATAAAGTGTGTACAGATTTAAGCATTGGGAAGAATTTGCCTTTATGACAGTACAATGTCTGTGGTACAGAAGGAATTTTGAGAGTCAGAGAGAAAGAACAAGGTTGTACAGTAAGATGTGAAATTAAAATTTATTAAGACTTACTACACAGCTGTATAAAGCAGGAAAGATTTATACAGGTTTAGTGAAATTCTCATCAACTCTAGAGAAGATTTTTGTTAACATAAATATATTTCTTCTAAAATTTATAAGGAAAGTCACATCCCCTATAATAGCTACTATGAACTGAATGTTTATGTCTCCCTGAAATCATGTATTGACTCCCTAACCCCCCATGTGATTATATTGAGAGGTGAGTTATTTGGAAAGTAATTAAATTTAGGTCTGGTCATGAGGAATTAGTACCCTAGAAGAGGAAGAAGTACCAGTGCACTTTTTTTTTTTTAATTTTATTTTTGTTTAAAATATTACAGATGTCCCTTTTTCTCCCCAATGACCCGTTCCACCCCGTCCCTTCCCCCTCCCCAGTCCCTTTCCCCACCACTGTCCATGTCCTTGGGTTGTGCATAGATGCATATAAATTCTTTGGTTACTCTCCCCCCCCCAACCCACCTGCCCTCCTCCATCCCTCCGACATTCGTCAGTCAGTGCACTCTCTTTCTCCACAATGGGAAGAGACAGTGAGGAGATGTTTTGCACGCCAGGAAAAGTGCTGATACCAAAACCTGACCATGATGGCAACCTGATCTTGGAATCCTGGACCTCCTAAACGCTGAGAAATAAATGTCTGTTATTTAAAACACTAAGTTTGGGGTATTTTGTTATAGCAGCCGACACAGATTAACAGTCAAATAGTCTTGAAGAAGAATCACACTACACAATACCCAACAGTAGAAACTTTCTATATAGCTATAGCAATCAAGATTTTGTGTCATTGGCAGAGAAAGCCACACACAAATCACTGAAACAAAATAGATTACATAGATGTAGACACACTAAACCATGCCCAGCTGATTTTTCACTAAGTTGAACAAGCAAATAAATGAGGAAAAGATAATCTTTTCTTTCTCTTAGTGTATTTTTTATTTTTCTATTATAAATGTAAGGCATTCACCTTTTTTAAAAATTTATCTTTACTGGTGAAAGTATTACAGATGTTCTCCTTTTCCCCCTATTGATCCCCACCACCCTGCATCCACCCCACCCCCAGGCCTTCCCCACACCAATGCCTGTGTCCATAGGTTATGCATAGCATATAAGCATATAACTTCTTTGATTAATCTCAGCCCACTCACTGCCCACCTCAGCCTTCCCTCTGAGATCTCACAGTCTGTTCCATGCTTCTATGTATCTGAATCTATTTTGTTCATCATATTTTACATATGAGTGAGATCATGTGGTACTTGTATTTCTCTGACTGGCTTATTTTCCTTAGCATAATACTCTCCAGTTTCATCCATGCTGTTCCAAAGGGAAAGAGATCCTTCTTTTGTATAGCTGCATAGTATTCCATGGTGTAAATGTAATTTGTTGATGGTAGCCATTCTGACAGGTCTGAAGTGATACTTCATTGTGTTTTTAGTTTGCATCTCTCTGATGTTTAGTGACTTTAAGCATTTTTTCATATGTCTCTTATCCATCTGTATGCCCTCTTTGGAGAAGTGTCTATTTAAGTCTTTTGCCCATTTTTTTAATTGAATTTTTTTTGTCTTCCTTTTGTTAAGTTGTTTGAGTTCCTTAAATATTTTGGATATTAACCCTTTATCAGATGTGTCATTGGCAAATATGTTCTCCCATACAGTGGGTTCCCTTTTTGTTTTGTTGATGGGTGTGGTTTTTTTGCTGTGCAGAAGCTTTTTATTTTGATGTAGTCCCATTTGTTTATTTTCTCCTTTGTTTCTCTTATCTAAGGAGACATATTGGCAAACATATTGCTCCTAAAGATATCTGAGATTTTGCTACCTACTTTTTCTTCTAGGATTTTTATGGTTTCACATCTTACATTTAAGTCTTTCAACCATTTTGAGTTTATTTTTGTATGTGGTGTAAATTGGGGATCTAGTTTCATTTTTTTTGCATGCACCGGTCCAATTTTCCCAACACCATTTGTTGAAGAGACTGTCTTTACTCCATTTTATGTTCTTGCCTCCTTTGTCAAATAGTAATAGACCATAATGGCATGGGTAGATTTCTGGGTTCTCTGTTCTGTTCCACTGAACTATATGTCCTTTCTTGTGCCAGTACAAGGCTGTTTTTGATAACAGTGGCTTTGTAGTATAACTTGATATCGGGTATTGTGATCCCCCCAACTTTGTTCTTCTTTCACAATATTGCTATGGCTATTTGAGGAATTTATTGATTCCATTTAAATTTTTGAAGTGTTTGTTCTAGTTCCGTGAAATATGCTGTTGGTATTGTAATAGGTATTGCATTAAATTTATACATTAATTTGAGCAGTATGGACATTTTAATGATGTTAATTATTCCAACCCATGAACATGGTATATTCTTTGTCTTGCTTATATCTTCCTCTAACTCTTTTTTCAGCATCCTGTAGTTTTCAGAGTACAGGTCATTTTCCCGCTTGGTTAACTTTATTCTTTAGTATCTTAATTTTTTTGTTGAAATGGTAAATGGAATTGTTTTTAGTTTCTCTTTCTGAGAGTACAATATTGGTGTATAAAAATGCCTTTGAGCCCAGCTGGGCTTGGCTCAGCTGTTGAGCATCGACCTAGGATCCAGGAGATTGGGGTTCAATTCTCAGTCAGGGCACATGCCCGGATTGCTGGCTAGGCAGCCGATCAATGACTCTCTCATCATTGATGTTTTTCTTTCTCCCCCCACCCTTTCCTTTCTCTGAAATCAACAAAGATACGTTTAAAAAAAAAAAAAGAAAAAAACTCCATTGATTTCTGGGTGTTAAATTTGTATCTTGCTACATTACCGAATTCATTTATTATATCTAACAGTTTTTTGGTTGAGTCTTAAATATGAAAATAATGACACTTTTACTTCCTCCTTTCCAATTTGGATGCCTTTTATGTTTTCTTCTTGTCTGATGGCTGTGGCTAGGACTTCCAGTACTATGTTGAATAAGAGTGGTGAAAGTGGACACCCATGTCTTGTTCCTCTTCTTAGGGGAAAAGGTTTTAGTTTTGCCCATTGAGTATGATGTTGGCTGTAGGCTTGTCATATATGGCCTTTATTGTGTTGAGGCACGATCCCTCTATTCCCACTTTGCTGAGAGTTTTTATCAAAAATGGGTGTTGGATTTTATTGAATGCTTTTTCAGCATGTATTGATATGATCATATGATTTTTGTCTTTCAATTTGTTTATGTGATGTATCACATTTATTGATTTGTGAATATTGTACCAGACTTGCATCCCTAGAATAAATCCCACTTGGTCATGGTGTATGATGTTTTTAATATATTGCTGGATCCAATTTGCTGATTTGTTGAGAATCTTAGCATCTATGTTCATCAGGGATATTGGCCTCCAATTCTGTTTGTTTTTAGTGTCTTTATCTGGTTTTTGAGTTAGGATAATACTGGTCTCATAAAAAAAGCATGGAAGTGTTCCTTCCTCTTAGATATTTTAGACTAGTTTGAGGAGGATAGATGATAGTTCTTTGACTGGTGAAACTCCCCATGTGAAGCCAACTGGACCAGGGCTTTTTTGTGCTGTGAGTTTTTTAATTACTGCTTGAACTTCATCAGCACTTATTGGCCTATTCAGGTTTTCTGTATGTTCCTGATTGAGTTTTGGCAGGTTGTATTTTTCTAGGAATTTGTCCATTTCATCCAAGTTGTCCATCTTGGTAGAATATAGTTAGTTGTTCATAGTATTTTCCTAAATTCCTTTGTATTTCTGTTGGGTCAGTTGTTATTTCACCTCTTTCATTTCTGATTTTATTTATATGAGTCCTCTTTCTTTGTTTCTTTATGAGTCTGGCTAAAGGTTCATCAATGTTGTTTATCTTTTCAAAGAACCGACTCTTGGTTTCATTGATATTTTGTATTGATTTTTTTTAAAACTCTATGTCATTTATTTCTGCTCTGATCATTACTATTTCCTTCCTTCTACTTACTCTGGGCTTTTCTTGTTGTTCTCTTTCTTAGTCTTTAATTTGTTGGGTTAGAGAATCTATTGGAAATTTTTCTTGTTTTTTTGAGGTAGGCCTGTAGTGTTATGAACTTCCCCTCTCAAGACTGCTTTCATTGTGTCCCATAGATTTGGGGTTGTTGTGAGTTCATTTTCATTTATCTACAGGAGATATTTGATATCTTTCTTGATCTCTTTGGTAACCATTCATTGTTTAAGAGCATGCTATTTAGCATCCATGTTTTTGGATGTTTTTTAGTGTTTTTATTGTAGTTGATTTCTAATTTCATGCCATTGTTGTCTTAGAAGATGCTTGATATGATTTCAATCTTCTTGAACTTGTAGAGACTTGTTTTGTGTCCTAACATGTGGTTTATCTTTGAGAATGTCCCGTGTGCACTTGAGAAGGATGTATATTCTCCTTTGGGGTGGAATGTTTTGTAAATGTCAATTAAATGCATCTGATCTAGTGTGTCATTAAGGGTCACTGTTTCCTTGTTGATTTTTTGTCTGGAAGACCTATCCAGTGAAGTCAGTGGAGTGTTAATATCCTTTAGTATGACTGTATTGCTGTCAATCTCTCCCTTAAAGTCCTCTAGAAGTTTTTTTATAAACTTAGTTGTTCCTATATTAGGTCCATATATGTTTATCAGTATTATATCCTCTTGTTGGATCCGTCTCTGTGGTATTATGCAGTAAACTTTCTTGTCTCTCTTTATGTACTTCGCTTTGAAGTCTGTTTTGTCAGACATGAGTATTTCTACCCCAGCTTTTTTTTTTTTTTTTTAAATTTCCATTTGCATGGTTAAATTTTTGCGATCCCTTCACTCTTACCCTTTGTGAGTCTTTTATTCTGAGGTGGGTATCTTGTAGACATCACATATATGGGTCATGTTTCCTTATTCATTCAACAGCCCTATGTCTTTTTATTGGAGTGTTTAATCTATTTACATTTAAGGTTACTATTGATAGATACTTATCTATTGTCATTTTAATTCTTTATGCTTATATTTCTCTCTCTCTCTATTTCTACTTTTCTACTTCTAATTACAGCAGTTCTTTAACATTTTCTCCAGTGCTGGTTTTGTTGTGATAAACTCCTTTACCTGTTTCTTTTGTTGTTGTTGTTGTTGTTTGGGTTTTTTGGTCTGGGAAGTTCTTTATTTCTCCATCTATTTTGAATGATAGTCTTGCTGAATAGAGTAGTGTTGGTTTCAAATACTTGTATTGCATTACCTTGAATACTTCATGCCATTTCCTTCTGGCCTGTAGAGTTTTTGATGAGAAGTCAGCAAACAACTTTATGAGAGCTTCTTTGTATGTAGCAGATTGCTTTTCTCTTGCTTCCTTTAACAGTCTCTCTTTGACTTGAATTTTCAGCATTTTAATTATGATGTGTCTGGGCATGGGTTTCTTTGGGTCCCTCTTGCTTGGGACTCTCTGTGCCTCCTGAACTTCTGTGACATTTTCCTTCACCAGGTTAGGGAAGTTTCTGCCATTATTCTTTCAAACAGGTTTTCTAACACTTGCTTACTTTCAACCTCTTCTGGCACTCTTATGATGCACATATTCTTACACTTCATGTTGTGCCACAGTTCCCTTAGACTGTCCTCCTGTTTTTCAATTGGTTTTTCTTTTTGGATATGCAATTGAGTGATATTTTCTACCCTGTGTTCTAATTCTCTGATCCAATCCTCAGCTTCCTCTAATCTGCTGTTTATTCCTTCCAATGTATTCTTTATTTCTGCTATGCCATTCCTCATTTCTGACTGGTCATTTTTCATAGTTTCCATATCTGTTTTCATCCTGTTGAGCATTGTTACAATCAGTATTCTGAACTCTATTTCTGATAGATTGCTTATCTTCATTTCCTTTAGCTCTTTTTCTGGAGACTTCTTTTGTTCTTTCACTTGGGGGTTGTTTTTTTGTCTCCCCACTTTGGCTTCCTATTTGGGTTTGTTTCTATGTATTAAGTAGATATCCTAGGACTCTCAGTCTCTTTGGAGTGTCTCTGGTGCAAACCAATGTCAGACATTGTTTGTGACTGGCCTTGAGTACCTTGTTTGGAGCTATCAACAACCCATGGTTTAAGGTCCTCTCTTTTGGTGCTAGGTGCATTTGGACAGGACCAAGATGCACACCAAGGTCTTCTTTTCCAAGGCTCGAGTCCAGAAACAAATCAATACAAAGATAATCTTTTCAACAAATAATGCCAGAGCAACTGGACATCCATAGATTAGAAAAATAAACCTGGATTTAAATCTCACATCTTATACACAAAATAATATAAATCATGGATTTAAATATATAATGTGGAACTATAGAAGTTTTAAGGGGGAAAAATGGAAGAAATCTCACGATCTCTTGTTAGATAAAGAGTTTGTAGATTTGACTCCAAAAGTTTGATTCATAAAAGGAAATTTTGATGAACTAGACTTGGTAAAAATTACAAACTTTTGTTGTGAAAGAAACTTTTAAGAAGATAAAAGGACAAGTTACAGAGAAAATATTTAAAATCACATATCTGACAACAGGTTAGAACCTAGGATAAATAAAATACTCAACGATATAAGAACAAAAATCAGTTAAAAGTGGACAAAAACAACAACATACATTTCAGAAGTCAGAAAACTTACCAGGCAAAATAGAGACAGACTCATAGACGGCGGGTAGAGTGCTCTGGGCAGGGGGAATGGGGTTGAGGTGGGGTGGGGGTTTGGAGGAGTGGAAAGATTGAACAAAATAGAAAGAAAAAGAGAGAACTTATGGACATGAACAACAGTTTTGTGATTGAGGGGGCTATGGGATGAGGTAGGGAGTGGGGGGAGGTGGAGGGGAGCATAGAGGGGATAATTGGAGATGGAAAAATAATAATAAAATAAAGAAAACTTAGTGGAGTTATAAGTCAATGTGAATGTTTTTCAATATTCTTTTTGTTGTCGTGATTTGGGGTGCAGTTACTTAGGATAAGGGTTGGTTTAACGTCTTCTGTTTAGTTGTCAAAAATCTCTAAATAGGACACGGGCATACCTGGTTGTATTTTGCTTTGCTTTATTGGCTTCACAGATATTGTGGATTTCAGAAATTGAAGGTTTGTGGCAACCCTGCATTGAGCAAGTCTGCTTGCAGCAATTTTCCAACAGCTTTTGCTCACTTTGTGCCTCTATGTCACATTTTGGTAATTCTCCCAACTTTTGAACTTTTTGATTATTATTATACTTATGGTGATCTGTGATCAGTGATCTTTGATGTTACTATTGCATTTGTTTCTGGCACCAAGAACAATGCTCATATAACAGTGGACTTAACTAGTAAATGCTATGTGTTCCGACTATTCCACTGAGGGCCCATTCCCCCATCTTTCTCTCTCTCCTGGGCCATTAGTCAAGTTGATAACCCTACAATGACCTCTAAATATTCAATTGAAAGGAAGAGTAGCATGTCTCTGAATTTAAATCAAAAGCTAGAAATGATTTAGTGAAGAAGGCATGTCAAAAATTGATAGGCCAAAAGCTAGGTTTCTTGTGCCAGTTAGCCAAGTTGTGAATGCAAAAGAAAGTTTTTGAAGGAAATGAAAAGTGCTACACCAGTGAACACACAAATGATAAGAAAGTGAAACAGACATTGCTGATATGGAGAAAGGTTTAGTGGCCTGGATAGATCAAACTCGCCACAACATTACCATAAACCAATGCATAATCCAGAGCCAACCTTAAATCTCTTCAGTTCTGTGAAGGCTGAGAACCGTAAGGAAGCTGCAGAAGAAAAGTCTGAAGCTAGCAGAGGTTGGTTTATAAGGTTTTAGGAAAGAATCCATCTTTATAACATAATAAAAGTGCAACGTGAAGCACCAAGTGCTGTTATAGAGGCTGCAGCAAGTTATTGAGACTAACCAAATCTACGATCTCTCTGAGGTATGTCTGTATAGCTTTTTTTTAAAAAAAATCATTTTAGTTCTGTCCATGTGGCTTGTGCCAAGTGAACAGTTCCACCACAGCACTATAATAAGTTGTTGATGTGCAGCTTTTAATACATAGATGTTTATGACTGTGCTATTTTTCTTTAAGTCATGTAATCAGATAATTATAGGGAAAAAAGTATTCCTAGTACATTTGAATAATGTTAAATTCTGAGGTGTCCAAGTAGCTAATTAATTCAATTTTCTGGTCAGCATTTTACTCAGAATACATCAATAGAACATCCAGCTGTTAAGTTACCAGGATATTTCAACTGTTTTACAGGTTTGTTTCCCAACTGTATAATCATTAGTTATTTAGAAGGGTATTTTAGCCCATAACCATTTTGTAGTTTCGTTTTAAAACAGAAAAAGACTCATAGATACAGAGAACAAACTAATGGTTACCAAAGTATAAGGGGATGGTAAGATAGGTGTAAAAGGTAAAGGAGAATAAGAGGTACAAACTTTCAGTTATAAAATAACAGGATGCAATGTAAAGCATATGAAAAATAGTCAATAATATCATAATAACTTTGTATGGTGACAGATGGTTGGTTACTAGACTTACTGTGGTTATAATAAAGTAAGTTATATAAATGTCAAATTATTATGCCATAAACTTGAAAGTAATATAATTTCATATGTCCACTATACTTTAATAAAAAAATAAATGTAAAAAAATTCTAGCACATATTAAGACAACAAATGTATATGACAATAAATTCATTTAGAATTTTTTATTCATTAATTCTACATATATTAGCTACTTGATTTCAAGTAGATAATAAGGTAATGGGAAAGAAAAAATAAATAAGATATTGTTCCTATCCTCACAGACGTCTTCTTTATTTCTGTTTGAATATGTTTGAATATTTCTTTTATAGACAGAAATTTACAGAAAAATCATCATGCTTCATAAAATACTATTCTCTTCAATAATTTTCTAGATCTATATACTTTCTTAGTCATTCTACAATTCTGTGTCCAAGATACAGAAAAATGTCCATGATCTGCATACTTTTAAAAAGTACTTTTAAAAAGTACATTCTCTGTAGAATGATACAGATTATTGTTCTATCAATGTTTAGATTTTGACAAATATCAGTTACCATTCATCTTACTGTAAAAGGCACACAGGGAAATACACAGTTATATCTGAATAATTATAAGCTCAGGGAAATGTATTAGAAAAATAATGGAGACCCTTGGTGGCCCAGAAGGTATTATTTTGAGCTACTTAGATGGCCCATTTAGTTATTCTTCTTGTGCCTAGGAAATATTATTTGCACCTCTATTATAACTTTGTATTTATTCTGACTGCTATCTACAGTTTGCTTACTCAATGTCCAACATTGTTGTGTTTTGGGAACAGTGTGGAACACAAAGGTCTAAAACACAGATAGTGACTTCAAGGAGTTTACTTGGAATGTTCCCTACCCAGATAATAGAAAGGCAATCGATGTTTTGTTACTAGTACTCACTGATATGCCTGGGGCTCATCGGAAGAACTATTTGAGATCCTCCCTAATTATTTAAGTGCTAAATACTAGGAATGAAAAACACACTCCTCAAGAAGAGATGATAATAGATGCTAACACTGAGACTTAAGAAACATGTTGGGAAATAGGTTGAAAAGTTGGATATGGAAGTAAATTGTTTGCAACTTGTATAAAAATAACTATATATTTATCAGTATGTATTTATTAAACTTTTAGTACTAGGAAAAAACCTACTGTATCAGCCAGGGTTCTCCAGAGGAACAGAAACAATAGGATGTGTGTGTAGTGTTGAGAGAGAGAGAGAGAGAGAGAGAAGAGAGAGACTGTTTTATTATAAAGAATTGGATCACATAATTATGGAGTCTGACAAGTCTCAAGATCTGCTGTCAGCAAGATGGAGACCTAGATGAGCTGATAAGTATAGTTCCAGTCCAAAGGCCAGCAGGATTGAGACCCATGAAGAGCCAATATTTTAATTTGAGTATGAGGTCAGGGAAAAGAAAAAAAAAAGATGATGTCCCCGATTGAAGGCAGTCAGGCAGGAGGACTTCCCTCTAATTTAGAGAAGGGTCAACCTTCTGTTTATTTAGGCTTTCAATTGCTTGGATAAGGCTTACCCACACTAGGGAGGACTATCTACTTTACTCAGTCTACTTATTGAAATGTTAAACTCATCTAAAAACACTATCACAGAATCACCCAAAATAACGTTTGACCAACTATCTGGGCATCCCATAGCCCAGTTATGTTGGTGGTCACATTAATTTTCCATTACACCTACAAAACAAGAGGGGTATAAGAAAAAGGTATAATTAAATTTATAGAAACCTGCACGTAAAACACTTGCCAAAACAGAAAAAGATATTAATTTCATTCTTTATTTCCAAGTTTTTAAAATGCATTGCAGTTGAAACTCTGGAAATCTGTGTCAGGAAGGAACTGTGATGCCAAGAAGTAAGTCACCCATTTAAGGTCATACATCTCATTAACTCTAAAGCCAGAATTAAAACCAAAACCTTACAGTTTCAATATTCTTTGAAGGATACACTGATATAATTGTCCCCTTATCACCTGCCTACATGACAATGGAATCTGGATAAAATTCAAACTAAATTTCAAGATGGCATTGGTAGATTCATTCCTGAAATATGACTGTTATAGGACCAACTAGTTGCCTCCTTGCTACTAGTGATTCTGATTCAGATCTCAAAGTACCTTGTGCACAGCTATTATTGAGGTATGTGTCCATTTGGAGTTCATTCAAAACATGTAGTTTCCATTCTCTCATAAGAACTTTAAAAAAAATAGACGTTTAACACTTCCTGTGAAAATGAAGAGCATGATAAGGAGATGTTTATACAGGCATGGAACCAAAATGGACTATTCCTTTTCAAGCTTTGGTCACTGAGAGAAGACATCTCTTCTGAGCTAATGAGATTAGAAAACACTTTCTTATATTTCTAAAACTGTTCAGTTTTTCAAACAAATATTTATATAAAGACATTCGCATTTTCAGATGTTTTGTAAAAAATAACTCAAACTTGAATGAGGGGACTGATGGCAAGATGTTTTTCCTTAATAAATCACCTTCAAAATTTCCTTAAGATCCCCAAAATAGATCATAATGAATTCGATGTTACAAATTCTCCCAGGACAAAGTGGCACAGTTTTAGATGTGAGCTACTGGGAAAAGAATCTGGCAGGGGGTGGGGTGAGTGAAAGGAGTCTAGAAGGAAGTGAGTTTAAACACTTTGCTTTTCCTTGCATGCCTGGTTTTAAGCCTCAGGCACTGGACCTGGGGAAAGAAGAAGCCGGGTTAGATATTTTCAAGTCCAGGAGGGAAGGCTGCGAGCACGCACATCTAGCAGCTGGAGCGTGTTGTGGTAGCTGCTTTCCTTTGCTAAGCTGATTTACTTGTTTAAGGTCTGACCTCATCATCCTGTCAGTGTGGGTTCCCACCTACACTGTTAGCTGCAGCGTTTGCAGCTAGAAAGCCAGAAGCTTTCACTGTGTAGCACAGGCAGCAGGCGGCGGGGGAGGGGGCAAACAAGAAAGGCTGCTCTAGGCACTTGTGCTTTTGTTAGTTCAACAGAAGAGGCAGAGAAACAAGAGATAACAAAGGCTCCGTTTCCTTTCTGTGAGAGAAGGCTTTTGTCTTTCCTCCTGCAACAATGTCAATGTCTGGCAAGAAAGAGTTTGATGTGAAACAGATCCTACGGCTACGCTGGAGGTGGTTTAGTCATCCTTCTCAAGGTTCTCCCAACACTGGAAACTGCCTTCAGCAGGAAGGATATGAGCATAGAGGGACCCCGGTTCAGGGCAGGTTGAAGAACCACTCTCGGGAGAGAAACGGACTGAAGAAAAGCAACAGTCCTGGCCACCACAACATTTTGCCACCAGTGCCAGGACCGGCCCCTGCCCATCAAAGAGCGCTTCAGAATTGGCACCCACAAAATCTGCTAGAACATCTTCGAGCAAATGAAGATACTCCTAAAGCAGTTGAAGAGGAGAATTTGTTTAAAAGAGCTTGTGAAAAACAGTCACAAGATTTGGAGATGATGGCTGATGACAGTACAGGAGACTCTACAGCGAGGTAGGAGGTTTCCTTCGAATAACTGAATGTCCTAGCCTAGGTGAACTTATCCTCTAAAACTTTCATTTAGTGTTTCAATAAAAGTGATGTAATAATTTCTGAATTTGTATGTTGTCGGTTAGGAGCTCCAAGAAACGCCTTCCTCCAAGTCTAGAAGGAAAACAGTAATAACACGTTATCATAATTAATGGGGAATATGTTTTAGGGCTGTTATTTTAATTCTCCTACTTCATCTGATTCCATTAAGAATTCTGTTTCAGTTCTAAGAGATGTTTATTATAAATACTATTTTTTGAAAATATCCTCTGTAGCTTGGATGTTCAAATAGTTGTGACTTTTTACAAAAGTGTGATGAGTCACATAGAACTCATTTTACTTTGTGAGTTAACCCAACTCTGACAAAATAAAAGCTCTGAGTGCTCAGCACATTCTTATCGGCTTCTTAGTACATAGTTGCTATATTGACGATTTATAAATGTTATCTATGTGAGAACACAGAACAGCTTCCTTTGACATTTGAGATTTATCTCAAGTTGTATTAGTTTCTTAGCTAGTTTGTAATCATAAAAAAACATTTTACATAAAGCAGGTAATAAAATGCTGCTTACAGCAGAGAGATCTTAAAGTAGGAAATAGAATGTGTCAGCTATTCCAGGACACTGAATGGAACAAGAAATCATTTTTAAAAGTATGATTTCAGGATAGTTTACAAAATATTTGACTTTGCCTTTATTGTTCGAGTGGGATAGATTTATGTTCCCTCCTCTAATGTTGTCCAATATAACTTAACCTAGTATATCTTTATTTTTTAATTTTTTTATTGTAACATTTTATTTCCTCAGCATGTTATAGACCCAATTGATGATCTTGGCAACATAATGAAATTGTAAAAGAGCTTTGGAAAAATAAGTATTTTTGGTATGTTTTAAAATGTATAACAGTTTGGCATGAAGCTCTATTTATTTGGAAATCTGGATATTTGATAACTGTGTCTCTACATAAGTATAAAGGAGAAGGACTGGCATATTTGCTTCTAGATATAAAATTTTCCAATATATCTGCTTAACAGTTCCTTTTTTCCATAAATTCAAAACATAATACCAATTTTAAAAAAGCAACATTACAACATTCTGGCAAATGTAAAATCAACAGTGCAAAATGATGCCTTTATAGGAACTCAGTCTTGTTGAAATGTAAACATGCAAAAGACTGAAATGACAATGTGTGTGAATAAATTTTTCTAAATATTTTTGTGATTACTCCTAGAAATGCTATGTAATTGTCGGGATTCCAGGTTGTATTTAGTACAACTCTCAAAGTAATATATAATCCACATGTTTAGATTTAACAGGTTTTCAAATTATCTCTCCTCACTATGAACATCAATTTTAAAAACTGCTGAATTTGGAGGCTAATATTAAACACATTTTACTCTTTTGCAGAGAAATTTAAGTTACCCACTCTGACCTCGTACCAAAACTTTTTGAGTATCCCTGATTTCATTTTCCAGCATGAGAATATATTTATAATAAATTAGTGACTAAAATTATATGCTGGGCAAAATGTCAAATAATATTTTAAAAGTTATTTCTCTTTTTATGTTATTTTTGATGGGTTTTCATGCTCTTAAGAAATGTCCTGTTAATTATCCTATGGTTAAAGTGGAAAGTTAATATTTTCTTAAAATAAACAGGAAGTGGTTTCACAGATGTGCCAAGGATATTTTAAGCAGAAGAGAAGGGGTGGATTGAGGATCTTATTAATTAAAATATGATGGCTTATTAATTTATCATTGGCCGTTCCGAATTATGTCTTGGTTATGGAGAGTTTGCGAAGGAGCTTTATGTCCAGCTTCTCTAATGCCTTTCTTCTTTAACTAGATACAGGAGCGGGGGGCGGGGGGGCGGGGGGAAGGATCCTGATAAATTGGCAGCAGCCTTTCATTCCCTCAATAGAACTCTTGTAGTTAAAAACAAACAAAAATGGCAGTCAGCGTGAATTACCACGCTGGTACAAGATGGGCTCTGACACTCAAGGCAAAGTTGGCGATCTTTAAGACATCCTGCTTTCTACAAATATTGCATGGAATAAATAGAGAATGGACTAAATTACCAGCATGCAGTATAACTGAGTAATCTGCGGTTATTACTAAACAGATATTAAAGTCAAGTTATTACAATTATGTTAATATACTAGTTTGGGGATTTAAAAACCCAAATACATTCTTATGTAATTGAATTAAAAGTCTATGTACTTCATTTAAGATCATCTCTGTATCCCATGAACATCATGATCCCATACTTTGAGTCTTCATGTATCAGTATGCCTGTCATCAGACACTTGGGCTCAATTGTCATTTTTTGTGTGTCTTTTTCATCTACTAACTGCATTTTTGCTTCCCCTAAACTATCTTGCTCAGTGTCTTTTCTTCTTTTCTTTTCTTTTCTTTTCTTTTCTTTTCTTTTCTTTTCTTTTCTTTTCTTTTCTTTTCTTTTCTTTTCTTTTCTTTTCTTTTCTTTTCTTTTCTCTTTTCTTTTCTTTTCTTTTCTTTTCTTTTTTTTCTTTTCTTTTCTTTTATCCTTTCTTTTCTCATATGCATGCTTTATTAATGTACTTAACTCAGCACTTTTTTTTGTATTGTTGACAGTATTACAGATGTCTCCCATTTTCTCCCTTTTTGCCCCCCTCCACAGAACCTCTGCCCCACCCCATGCTTTCTCGACCTTATTGTCTATGTCCATGGGTAATCCATATATGTATATATGTTCATTGGCTAATCGCTTCCTGTTCCTTCCCACTCCCATCCCCACTGAAATCTGTTACTCTGTTCCATGTATCTATACCATGGTCTTATTTAACTCAATACTTTTTAAAGACCATCCCTTATTAATTATGTGTGTGTGTGTGTGTGTGTGTGTGTGTGTACATTTTATTTTTAGCATTCCAAATAAGTCCCTCAATTTTCCATCCATTAATTTTGTTTATAAAAGAGAAAGTCTAAATTTTATAAAGTAAAATTCAACAATTCTCACTTTAATTTTATTTTTTGCAAAAATATCAATTTTATACAGTTAATGGTACAGAAGCTGCACTATGCATAACAGTAGAACATACTGTGCTGCCCTCCCTTAACCTGGATATGCCCATTTCAGTCCTCCAAAGGATGGAATAAACAGGACCCCTGTCTGGCAAGACCCGACTTATTGACAGGCCCTTCCCTGGGTGGGGCCAAGCCCTTAGAAGTCAAGACCAGGAGTGAAGGGCACCAATGCTTTCAGGGACCTACTCTTACTACAACTAAGTATGTGTGTATGGAGAATGGGGGAAAAACCCACTATAGATAATTTCTAAATAAGACTCTAGAGCCTGTAATTTGGGAATTTAGTTTAAGAAATAATTCCTCACTAGTACATCAGAAAGATACCTTGCTATATTATATGCTACTAATTTTTAGTATTGTCTTTTTCATTCAGGACTTTATTCTCTTGTGAATAAACCTTTGTTTTTTTCATTTAAAAATGGTTTAGATATTTGTAATTATTTATTATACCACTTAATATAAAAATAAGTTTATTAATTTTCTCCAAAAATCCACCTGAAATTTCATTAGAAATTTACTGAATTTATAGAATAATTTAAACATACATGTTTTTATAATAATAACTCCTCCCATAAACTCCAATTAATCAAAAATACTTTTGTAATTTTAATAGTTTCTAGGATTTCTCTGTAGGAATTATTGTATATTCTTTCTTTTGCTAATGTTTAGCTATTTTATAGATTTTGTTGCCATTATAAATGGTGTCATTTTATTTTATTTATTTGTTTCTTATATGAAAAATAATTGGCTCAGTTGGTTGGGCTTTGTCCTGTACATCAAAAGGTTGTTGGTTTGATTCCCAGTCAGGGCACATGCAGGGTTTCTGGCTCTATCCCCTGTGTGAGGTGTGCAGGAGGCAGTCAATTGATGTTCCACTGTCACAACGATGTCTCTCTCTCTCTCTCCCTCTCCTTCCCATGGTTGAAAGCAGTATGGAGTTACCTCAAAAAATTAAAAATGGCCCTGGCCAGATAGCTCAGTTGGTTAAAACATCATCTTCATACACCAAGATTGTGGGTTCGATCCCCATTCAGAGCACATATAAGGACCAACCAATGAATGCATAAATGAGTAGGATGACAAATAGATGTCTCTCTCTCTCTTTCCTTCTTCTTTCTCTCTAAAAATCAATAAATAAAAACATTTTAAAAAGAAATGTTACTTAAAAACATCAAAACTGGAGCTGCCTTATGACCTAGCAATTCCACTTCTGGGAATATATCCGAAGAAAACCGAAACACTAATTCAGTAGAATATATACACCCTTATATTTATTGCAGCATTATTTACAGTAGCCAAGATTTGGAAGCAGCCCAAGTGTGCATCAGTAAATGAGTGGATAAAAAATCTGTGGTACATTTACACAGTGAATACTACTCTGCTGTAAAAAGGGAGGAAATCTTATCCTTTGCAATAGCATGGATGCACCTAGAGAGCATTATTGCTAAGTGAAATAAGCCAGTCAGAGAAAGGCAAGTACCATATGATTTCTCTCATATATGGAATCTAATGAACAAAATAAACTAACACAAAATAGAAACAGACTCATAGATAAAGAGAACAGACAAGTTCTCACAGGGAAGGGTGTTTGGGGCACTGGTGAAAATGGTGAAGGGATTAAGAGAAAAAAAACCTCATAGACACAGAAAACAGTATAATGATTACCAAAGGGAAAAGGGGTGAAAGGAGTTAGAAAAGGCTATAGGGGTATAAATGGTGATAGAAGGAGACTTGACTTGGAGTGGTGAACACTCAATACAGTATACAAATGATGTGCTGTAGAATTGTACGACTGAAAGCTATATAATTTTATTAACCAATGCCACCCCAATAAATTCAATAAAAAATAAAAAAAAGTACATACATCTAAAAGTGTAACCCAAAACTAAAAAAATAGTTTATTGGCATTTTTAAGCAAGATAAGAAGTGAGATGAAGAGTTACACATCTCTCTATAAATTATGAATCTGATTATGATATTTAAATAATTACTTTTCAGGATAATTCTGCTGATCGTAATAAGTTGGTTTGCTTAATGAAACAAGTTTGATAGCAATTAACATATATCTCGCAACTGATCAAGATGATTTTTATTTCTCTATAAGACATTGTACATACTCTTGAACTTGTAACAGGTGATTAGAGCAATACTTATATGCTATAATTATTTTTGTATGTGCTATATACTTGAAGAAAAAAGAAATTTTAGCTCAGAATTTTTTTCATTCTTTTTACTTTGAACTGTGTCTTAAGATTTTAGTTAGAAATTACTTTTAAATAACTGCACAGGTGTGGAATGTGAAGCTTAAAACATAGAATGACCACAGCTAATTAGTGTGAAAACTGGAAGTATGAATCAAATTTTCTAACTCCTATACTTTCAACACACTAACCTCCCAACGGCATATTCAACTCCTTCCTTCTGATAAAATTGATTGTCCAATCATCATTGCAGCTGATGTTAAAAGGGCTTAGATTAAGCTGACTACAAATTAAATATTTGAAATAATCTTGAAATATTAAGTTGGTTAAATGCCATGTCAGAGATATAAATTAGGGCATTTCATAAACTGTTGAGACATAGAAATAGTTAAGTCATATTGTTCATTCCACTCTTTTCAGAAAATATCTAAAACATTCAGTCAATTCAGGAGTAGATGTTATTCTGTGTAAATTGTCTAACACCACACTGGGGCTTCTGCATACACTCAGGAGTTTAAGAACAAGGCAAAAGGGATGCCTGGTCAAGGAATTATTTATACTTTTGGCCTTCACCCATTAGTAGTATGTACAACCAGCAACTGAATGAATTCATGTTTTTGTTGTTATACTTGAGTAGATCAAGTTTACAACTTTATTCAAGAAATGAGGAGGTAATGCAGATACAATTGACGGTTTATCTGAAAGCTAACCAAAAGACACACTAAAATAATTTAGGCACTATTTTCTTCTCAGCAATATAAAACTGATGATAAATATATCTATGTAAAACTTTATAGTTTTAAAGTTATCCTGCAATTTTCTCTTTTTTAAGCTTAATTTCTAAAATTGACATAAGAATTTAACCCTTTTGATAATTTAGTTTTCTGTTGACAGCTAGTAAGGGCCTATCACAGATTTTTTTACATTTGTGTTGAAAGTGACTTGCAAAAATAAATTAATAAAAATTTCTGGTTTTTCCCTGGCCAGTGTGGCTCAGTTGGTTGAAACGTTTTCTCATGCACCAAAGGGTCATGGGTTAGATTCCTGGTCAAGGCACCAACCCAGGTTGTGGGTTGAGTCCCCTGTCGGGGAGCATACAGGAGGCAACTAATCGATGTTTCTCTCTCACATCAATGTTTCTCTGTCTGTCCGTCTCCTTTCTTCTCTCTCTAATACCAATTTAAAAAAACACACAAACCACCATATCCTAGTGTGAGGATCAAAAAAATTGCTGGTTTTACTCAGAGTTCTATGCCATTAAAATGAGAAGAAAATACTGTCAAAAACATAAAAATTCATGAAACATCTGGTACTGCTTCCACTCAAGGTCAAATAATGGACATTTCCTCTTGCATAAAATTATTTATTTCTATCTTTTCAGCATAACAAAAGTTTTTACAAGTGCATGAGAATTTTATTCATTATTTAGCTAAAACCAAAAATGAAAATGGCCCAGGTGGGTGACATACTTTACAAAATTTATACATAGCATTGCATTGTCTTTTCATTTTGAATGAACAAAATATAATACGTCTTCCTAAGGGCATATTAAGACAATATTGTATTGATAGTTGATTAATTCATTCTTAAATAGCTTGGCCATCAAATACTTTGTTTTTATATTCATCTTTAGTTCTTTAATATTGGAGATGAAAATATTTTATTCCCTTTTTTAAATTAAATTATTGGGGTCGCACTGGTTAATAAGATCATAGAAGTTTCAAGTATACAATTCTATGATAATACATGATCTGTATATTGCATTGTGTGCTCACCACTCAAAATCAAATCATCTTCCATCATGGTATATTTGGCATCCTATACCCATTACTATCCCCGACCCCCTTCCCTCTGGTAACCACCATACTGTTGTCTGTGTCTGTTAATTTTAAAACATAATATATGGGTGTTTGTAGAAGTTAGAATTTAAACATGTACGTCTACTTTTTTAAACATTACACTAAATCAAAATATTAATTAGTAAATAAAAAGATTAGAATTGCTGTTGTTTGTTGAATGATAACTGCTTAATTCTGAAAGTGTATCTAAGAAACATTTGTAAACTAATGGACTGTTAGGTATTTTAATGATTAAACCATTTTCATTGCTAGTATTTTTAAAGCTTTCCTTATTTTTTTGTGATGCATGCAGTACTATTAATGAAATACTGCATTCTGTTGGCTCTAAAGCACAGAATACATAAAATGGTTTATTAATAGCAGCGAGAATGAATAAATTATAACACCTGGACACACTCTATTTGTTTAATTAAAACCTGTTATTTAATTTATTTGATCTGTAAAATATATTTATGTTAAAAACCATCTTAAACACTCATGTTGTTACCACTATATTATAGTGTTATTTCCTAGGAAGCATGCTTTGACACTTGTGTGTGATCGAAAAAACCAAAACAATATAATCAAGTGAACATATGGGTAAAAGAATAAACTGAAGGAAGATACCTAGATATTTTCCCAACCTTTCTGCTTTAGTTGATATGTGAGTACCAAGAAATCATTGACTTAAAACAAATTGTTCTTTAAAAAACTTCTCTATTTGACTATATCAAGGATATATAAGACACAAGCTGATTTTTGCTTATAATATTATTTTGGATTCCAAATAATTTTTTATTCAAATAATTTTATTTTTATATTTTACATGATTTTTTTAGCTTTTCAATTAAAATGGAAATTAGAGTTATGACTCTATGACTTTCATTTTAAAGGTCCCATAATGCTATATAGCTGCAAACACACACACACACACACACACCCTCCTTAGAAAAGGTTAAGCTTTCAAAAATCATGTCCTTTAAACTAAATATGATTTGTTATACTGATGAATAACTTAAAGAAAACTAAACTAACTTGAATATCATCATGCCCTTCAGATTTCACTTATTTTTTTAAATTGTTCAATATTTATTTAATTATTTTTGTCAGTAACTATAATACCTTGTCATTTAAGGAAAACTAATAGCACATCCCAAAAAAAGGGTCATTGGGGAACCCTCATACTGATTTGGTTATGGTAATTAATGTCAGGTATTCTAATAATTGAATAGGAGACTACCCCACATCAGTTATTTGATATTTCATTAAGAAATGTTTATTGAGGAACACACTTAACTGCAGGTGAGTCTGATGTGCTGGAAAGTCACACTCCTATACTTAACACTAAATAATAATGTAAGAAATAAAAGGTTCAGAGTCCCCCTACAGTTCTCCATTCTATGTCAGGTATAGACAACATCTCAATTCCTGTGATTTTCTAATGTCTGAGTTTTTCTTCCTTTTCTGTTTTTTTTTTTTTTCCTTTCATTACTATTTTGATCCTCTCCCTAAGAGAGGATGAACAGGAGAGAAATAGATGTAGGGAGAGGAATATTTGCTGTATTTTGTTTCAAAGAAGTGACTCCAAGTGTTACAAAAGGCAGCATGAATTCAAATAACATTTTAATATCAGCCCAAAACATGTTCTGGTTGACTATAAGGTCAAATTTGCATCAGGAACCAACTATGTCATAAAGATCATGCCTACATAACTGGATATGAACTATGAGAACCGCTAGTATTTATTTCTGGAAATACTATATTTATCACACTAACTTTGCTGTGGTGATTTAATTAGAAAAATCTTAAGCTAAGATGACAGTTGGCCTTGACAAAAATGGCAACTGCACAGTAGATACAAGAATTTGTTATTTTAATGATATTAACATATTAAAAAACAAAAATATACAGAACTATATAGACATTAAAATATACAGAATATATATGTGTAAAATATACAGAATATATACTATATATGTATATTAGATACATATATTTATATATATTCTTAATAATAGTAATAGTTTGAGTTATTTTAGTCATTTTTAATTTACACTGTTTTTGTACTGGTTTCTGTCAAATCTACTCCTGAGGGCTTCCCATCATTGTCCAGTATCTGCCACATTTAATGGAGTATAGTAAGGAGGACATAAAAATTCAAACTTTTTGTCATTTTTCAAAAAATGTAAATGTGCATTTTTCCCCCTAGAGCCTCCAGTTCTTTTTTTGTCTCCTATCTAGAAAGTAGCTTGATATCTTCTGTTAAAATGTTATATTCATGGCAATTTCTTTATCTTTGTCTTGATGGATGTATATGATTTTTACACTCATTTTTTGAGCTTCAGTAATATTCTAGATGCTCTGATTTTAGCAGTTTTTCATAATTGAGCATTTCTGTATAAAACATCTAAAACAACATGACATTATGAAAATATTCTTAGTTGATGTTTAGAGTAAGCTGTGACCGAAACGCAGCAAAGGAAGTTTGACAATATTAATTTCCCGAGTCAATATTTATGAATTTTAAACACGTATCACTGAAAAGTCAGACCCGAGCTTGTACATAACAGTACTCTCGTGCTGCTCTACCAAATGCAAACCGGTTTTCCTCCAGTCCCTTGATCTACTCTATGCTGCTGGCTGCAAACATAGAGAATGATTTATAATTGTTATGGACAGCAAACAAAGCGTGAGTGTAGTTTGTCTTTTTTTCCCTAGAAAATCATTATTTTCAGTCTTCCTCAGTTTGTATTCAGTTTTCTTAAAATATCAGGCATCGTGTGTTTTATAAAACTATTGTGAATGAAAAAGTGCCTTGACAAATGGCTAATAATGCTTAAGAAAAAATAATTCATGAATATGAGCAGTATAATTTATCTTCCAGTCATGCTAACCAACCTAAAATGCCCAGTATGTTTGGGACAGGGGAGGGAGGGGCAGAGCTACTTATGGCTCCTCAGCCAACTCAAGTAAAGTGTGTTTGTGTCCTGGGCATTTTTCTACCACAGCCTATATAAAAAGACACAAGAAGGTGCACTCTGGAGTCAGATGATCAGAATTAAAGGCCAGTTATACCACTTATTTGTGTTACGACCTCAAGTGGGTTATTTCACCTCCCTGGCCTTACTTCCTTTTTAGTTAAATAATTAACTTTTGGTTAAGGTGACATTGGTTAATAATATTTTATGAATTTCTGGTGTAGAACATTGTAATTCAATGTCTGTATACTCTATTATATTTTCCCACCAAAAGTCTAATTTCCATGTATTACCATATATGTGACTCCCTGTACCCATTTCACCTTCCTGCCACACCCCTTCCCCTGTGGTCACCACCATTCTGTTGTCTGTATCTGAGTTGGTTTTTGTTGTTTCATCATTTTTTTGTTTGTTTTATATTCCACATATGAGTGAAATCAGTTTTTTTCCTTTTTCATCTTATTTCACTCAGCATAATAGCCTCAATATGCATACATGTTGTTGCAAATGGTAGTATTTCATCTTTTATATGGCTGAGTAGTATTCCATTGTGTGTGTGTGTGTGTGTGTGTGCGTGTGTGTGTGTACACACCACATATTCTTTGTCCATTTATCAATTAATGGGCACTTAAATTATTTCCATATTTCCACGTATTCGTGAGTTTTTTCCAACCTTCTTTTTGTAGTTGATTTCTAGTTTCATACTATTGTGATAGGAAAAACTGCTTGATGAAATTTCAATCTTGTTAAAATTTTTGAGATGTGTTTTGTGTCCCAACACATGGCCTATCCTTGAGAATGCTCCATGTGCACTTGACAATGATGTGTATTCTGTCTCTTTTGGATGACAGTCTCTACAAATATCTATTAAGTTCATCTGGTCTAATGTGTCACTTGAGGCCAATGTTTTCTTTCTGATTTTCTATCTGGATGTTCTACCCATTTATTTAAGTGGGGTGCTAAAGTCTCTTACCATTACTGTTTTATTTTCTATTTCTACCTTTAAGTTTGTTAATTGCTTTGCATATTTTGGTGCTCTTAAATTGGGTGCATATATATTCATCAATGTTATGTCTTCTTGATGGATGATCTCCTTTATAATCATAAAATGTCCTCCTTTGTCTTTTGTTGCCTTTTTTGTCTTGAAGTCTAATTTGTTTGATATAAATATGGCTACACACACTTTTATCTGTATACATTTGCTTGTATCATCTTCCATTCCTTCACACTGTCTTTGGAGCTGAGATGAATCTCCTGAAGTCAATGTATACTAGGTCTTGTTTTTTAATCCATCCAGCAACACTGTGCTTTTTGTTTGGGGAATTAAGTTCATTTACATACAGAATAATTATAATTTAGTACTTTGCTACTGCCATTTTCTCTTTTGTTTTCTGATTGCTCTGTATCTCCAATGTTTATTTTCATTTGTTTTTCTGTATGATATTTTAATGTAGTGTAGAATATGTCTCATGGACAAAATAGTCTTTTTTACTTCTGATAGCATCATTTACTATACAAATGCTATCTTTTTCTTCCTTCCCTTTTATGATTTTTGTCATGTTATTTCTTTTTATGTTGTGCATTCATTACAAAATTGAAGTTGCAGTAGTTATTTTAATGCTTATTTCCCTTTAATCTTTATGCTATAATACTATTCAGAAATAGTTTCATTTTCTGATTCTCTCTGTCTGTTTGTCATCTTACTCAGAGTTTTGCATACTTTTTTCTTTTTGTTTCAGGTAGAAGAGTTCCTTTAATTATTTTTTGTGATAGGGGTCTTGTGATGATAAACTCCCTCAGATTTTATTTGTCTGGGAAAACACTTATTTCTCCTTAACATCTGAAAGGATGGCTTTTCTAGATACATTATTCTTGGTTGGTAGTTTCAGTCTTTCTATATATTAAATACATATCATTACAGTCTCTCCTGGCTAGTAGAGACTCTATAAGAAATCTGATGATAACCTGATGGAGTTTTCTTTGTAAGTTACTATTTTTTTTTCCATCTGCCTTGTGAATTCTTTATTTTTATTGGGGTGACATTGTATAACAAAACCATACAAGTTTCAAGTGTACAACTAGACAAAACATCATCTGCATACTGCATCATGTGCCCATCACCCAAAGTAAAGTCTTTTTTCATCCTCTGCCCTCTTCCACTCCCCCCCACCCTCCTTCTGCCTCTGGCTATCACCATACTGTTCACTTTTGACAGTGCTAATATAATGTGTCTTTTAGTGTTGAGATAATTACATGTTCTCATAGCTTCTTCTACTTGAATGTCTAGTTCCTTCCCTAAGTTTGGAAAGTTCTCATCAATTATTTATTTGAATAATCTCTCCGTTCCTTTTTCCCTTCTTCTCTTTCTAGGATACCCACTATCCTTATATAGCTCTTTCTAATTGAGTCAGATGATAGTTCTCATCGTGTTCTTTTATTTATTTTTTTAATATTTTTTTCTGTTCTTTCACCTGAATCATTTCTAGATTTCTATTTCCAAGCTCATTAATTCTCTCTTCCATGTGGTCTGGTCTATATGCAATGGTTTCTAATGCATTTATCATCTCATTTATTGAGTTCTTCAGCTCCAAAATGTCTGTGTTGTGTGTTTTTTTTAGTATAATTTCAATATCTTAGGTAAAGTACTCTTTCTGTTCATTAGTTTTATTCTTGAGTTTATTGAACTGCCTTTCAGAGTTTTCTTGAATCTCATTGAATTTATTCATAATTTCTACTTTGCATTCTCTATCACTTAGATCACAATATTCTTTGAGTTTGATTTTAAAAGAATTGATATTTTCTTATGAGTTTCCATGTTACCTTGGTCGTTCATGATGCTGGACTGGTTATTTCTCTTCTGGCGATTGGAAGTACACCTTTTTTATTATGGTATCATTTTCATTTAACATTTCAGCAGGTTGATAAATAGGGAGATTTATTTTGTTTTCTGTTATATGGTGCTTAGCACAAGTTTTTGTTTTCCCTTACCTTCAACACTTGTCTCCAGGATCATGGGGGGCATCACTATGGTTGTTCAAGGTGTCACCTGGATGACTGGGATGATGAGTGCTCCATCTTTGTCTGAGTCACCTGGGTTGGGGCATAGCCACCATGGTGAGGGGATGTGATAGTTGGGGAAGAGATATGTTTGCAAGCCTGCAGAACTGACTGCTACCTGGTTTTCTGTGGCTTCCCTGGGAAGCCATAGTTATGTCTCTGTTGTTGATATCAGGCTTCACAGCAATTGGAGGAGAAAGTCAGATTTTGGGGTGCCAATACTGCTTCTGTCCCTGTTATCCTTCACCTGCCATTATGTGGGGGCTGCACTCTAAGTCCTCCATTGTTAATGCATTTTTGGGGCCGCAGGTTCAGCCACAGTGGCTGAGGAACTATGTCTGGGTGCACTGTCTCTGTTCTTCACCTTATCATGCCTTCTCTATGTGTTTTAACATACTCACCTTCATTGATGAGCATTGATGTTTGGATCTCCCAGGACCCTACGGTGTTGAGCTGAGAAATCTTTTTGGGTTATAGATATCCAATTAGTTGTAGATCCATGAGGCGATACAAAGGAACCATTTCCCTCTACCTTTATGGTCAGTAGGTCTTTTCCTCTGGTTTTTAAAATGAGGAAAGTATGTGCATCTATCACATATGGCTTTGTGGAAGATTAACTGAAGCAATAAATATAAAGTCACTTGGACAGTGTTTCACATGTAAGTGTTCAGTAAATATTAACATTTATGAACAATTTTTTGTCATAACTTATTCATCATATGGAATAAGTATACTAGAGTTTCTTATAAGTAGATGATAAAAAGTGCCTTCTAATTAGCCATTGCTTAATCATTCAGTTAATTATTTTATAATAAGTATAAGTCATTGTTATTTTTACCAATTCATTTATTTAATTTCTCATTTGAGGATATTTCCACATATATTCATAATCTAGTCAGTTACAAAAATCCTTCTTACATTTGCTAAAGTGGATATCTAAAATGATAATGTTTAGTAGATAACATTTTCTAGTAACCCAAGCAGGGAATTGAATATGAGGAATTTAAGGACCCATTTTAATATATCATTGTGTTATTTGGATTATGATGAAATCAAACTAATAAAATATATCATCTAATATAATACAAAATTTTAAGTCCTTGTTGGATGTTCTACAAGCACATTGTGGGATATGAATGCAATGAATGTTTTAAAATGAATAGGTTTATTTTTTCTTTACAGGAACAGAGAGTAAATATTTGAGGCTTTTCAGGCCATACAGTTTCTGTAGCAACTACTCTGATTTCAGTGTAAAAACAGCCATATATAATATATAAATGAATGAGTGTTACATTTTCCAATAAGACCATATTTATGGACATTGATTTTTAGAATTTCAGATAATTTTAATTTCTCTTTTTTTTATTTTGTTAGCCATTTAAAAATTTAAAGTCCATTTTTAGCTCACAAACCATACAAAACAGATGACTGGCTGGATTTGGCCCATGGACCATAGTTTGTCAAACCTTGTCCTAGAAGCACTTTGTGAAACATAAAAGGAATATTTTCTCCAACAGACAACCATAAAAATTCTGTCATGTTGACAGCTTTAGCTGATATACTTTGAGCTCTCGGCCTTCCCAATAGCTGAGGAGTCTTGCTCATTTTTCAGAGGTGCTTTGATTTGACATTCTATTTAAAATCAATTTTGCATGTCAAAGTGCTCTCAATACTTTTAAAGAAACTAAAATAATTCTGACTGCATGTGTTTTACACTGATACAAAATAGTAAATGAAAGTTAAGAAAATGTATTACTGTAGATTTTTCTCATGCCTGGAAAACAAAAATCACACGAAACCCCTCCCACCGAAAAAAACCCCTTCTACTTTATTCATATGTTGAAAAAATATTTAGAATGCATAATATACCCATAGTAGCTTTACAGAGAGAATGATGTATAAAACAACTGCTTTCCAGTTGCTTACATTGTAGTATAGGAAGTAAAATATGTATGTAAGTAACTATAATGCAAGATGGAATGTAATAAGTGGTATAATAGTAGTATATTGAATAAACTGTAATGCCATTAATATTTTGTGAATTAGAGAAAAAAAATTGTTGAACTTCTGGTAAAGATGGTGGCGTAAGTTAACGTGATACCTGCTTCCTTACACTACCACGTCTAAATTACAACTAAACATCCCTGACCGGTTTGGCTCAGTGGTTAGAGAGTCATCTTGTGGGCTGAAGGTTCTCCGGTTCGATTCCAGCCAAGGGCACATACTTTGGTTTCAGGCTTGATCCCTGGCCCCAGGCAGGGTGCATTTGGGAGGCAGCCAAGCAATGTGTCTCTTTCACATCTATATTTCTCTCTCTCTCTCTGTCTCTCCCTTCCACTCTCTCTGAAAAACAATGGAAAAAATATGCTCAGTGAGGATTAAAAAAAAAATTACAACTAAGCTTCAGAACAACCATCATTCAAAACAGCTTGAAATAGAACTGAATGGAAGTCCTACAACTAAGTAATGAAAGAAGCAGCCACATCAAGACTTGTGGGAGGGCTGATCCCATACTCACATGTGTTGGATAAAAATCATGAAGGACATATAGGCTGTGGAAGTCTTCCCTGAGGCACGAGGGTTCCCAGTCCCACACCAGCACCCCCACTCAGGGTCCCAGTGCCAGGAAAAGTCTCCATAGCTTCTGGCTGTAAAAACCAGTGTGGATTGAGGCTGAGGGAAGCTGAGGCTGCTGGAATTCCAGACATTTCTTTTTAAAGGGCCCAGGCACGGACTTACTTGGACTCACTCCCTCTGAGCTCTAGCACAGAAGCAGCAGCTTGAAAGGCATGAGTGATATATGGGGAGAAATTGAATTGTTTGGCATCAGGGAGAGAGTTGGGGGTCAGCTTTCTCCCAGAAAGCAGTTCTGGCAGAAGCCGTTGTTCTTTGATGAGCCCTTCCTCCACAGAGTCAGCATTAAGGCACCATATCTGAGACTCCATCAACCTGGATCACACTGTTTGCCCTACCCCGGTGATTCCAAGACCCTGCCCCACCTAACTTTCAGGCCCACCTAAGCTGTTTCCAGTGACTTTACCATAAGAATGGCCTGTCTTGGCTCATGCTTCAGATTTTCCTATAATCCCTCAAATAAGCAGCATCTGGCCTCAGCTAGCCCCATACCTCTAGCTAAGCAGCTCCAGACCCAACACTAACAACAGACAGGCTTGGTTCACAGCTTGGCCTCGCCTGAGCACCTCCAAACCCAGCACAAGAAGCAGCCATCCTCAGATCGCTTTGTAACTTATGCCTGGTGGCCCCAGACAGAACACAAACAGTGGCTGACTTTGGCCTGCACCTTCCAGGAGGCCCCAGAGCCAGCTCACCCAATGGATAGCTTCAGACCACATTGAAGTACCACCACCCAACCACCTCCACAAGTGACACACTCAAGGGGTGAATTCAGTGGATAACAGAGCACTGCTGAAGTAAGTCTTGTTCTGTGTGGTGAGGCCCTGCACAGCTGATCCTCCAAGTTGGTTGGAGGTTAGTGGTCAGTGGTCAC
Organism: Miniopterus schreibersii; assembly: GCF_964146895.1. NCBI lineage: Eukaryota > Metazoa > Chordata > Mammalia > Chiroptera > Miniopteridae > Miniopterus > Miniopterus schreibersii. The sequence continues at coordinate 41,226,141 of NC_138104.1, read as the reverse complement.
AGTCAGTCCTTTAAGTTGATCAGTTTGAATAAATCCCTCCCATTGATATGCCAGCAACAATCAAGACTCAACTACAACAGAAGGATATACAGCTCACATGGGGTGCACACTTTGAGTGCCCAGTTGGGGCGATCAGGGAGGCTGTGTGACTGGACCCTACAGGACACCTACTACATTGGGCCATGCTACCAAGCCTAGGAGATGTAGCAGCTCTACCTAATACATAGAAACTAACACAGGAATGTAGCCAAAATGAGGAGACAAAGAAAGGTGGCCCAAATGAAAGAACAGAACAAAACTCCAGAAAAAGAACAAAACAAAATGGAGACAAGCAATCAAGTAGATGCAGAGTTCAAAACACTGGTTATAAGGATGCTCAAGGAACTTAGTGAGGACCTCAACATCATAAAAAAGAACCAGTCAGAAATGAAGGATACACTAACTGAAATAAAGAATAATTTACAGGGAACCAACAGTAGAGTAGGTGAAGCCAAGAATCAAATCATTGATAGGGAATATAAGGAAGAAAAATCACCCAATCAGAAGAGCAAAAAGAAAGACGAATCCAAAAAAAATGAGGATAGTGTAAAGAGCCTCTGGGAGAGCTTAAAGTGTACCAATATTTACATCAAGGGGGAGCAGGAATTGGAAGCCTATTTGAAAACAATGAATTACAGAAAACTTTCCTAACTTGGTGAAGGAAGCAGATATAGAAGTCCAGGAAGCACAGAGTCCCAAACAAGAGGAACCCAAAGAGGTACACACCAGGACACATTATAATTAAAATACAAAAGCTTACAAACAGAGAATGTTAAAAGCAGCAAGAGAAAAGCAATTAGTCACCCACAAGGGAGCTCCCATAAGACTGTCTATTGATTTCTCAAAAGAAACTTTGCAGGCTAGAGGGAGTAGCAAGAAATATTCAAAGTGATGAAAAGCAAGGGCCTACAACCAAGATTACTCTACCCAGCAAAGATCATTTAGAATCCAGGAACATATAAAGAGCTTACCAGACCAAAAAAAAAAAACCCAAAAAACCCCAAAAAACTAGAGTTCATCACCACCAAACCAGTATTATATGACATGTTAAAGGGCCTTCTATAAGAAGATCAAAATATGAACAATAAAATGGCAGTAGATCCATATCTTATAAACAATGGAATCTACAAACAAAATAAACAAGCAGAACAGAGAGAACATTTTGTTGGTTGCCAGATTTGGGGGAGGGTTGAAGGAATGGGTGAAAAAGGTGAAAGGATTAAGATGTACAAATTGGTTGTTACAGAATAGTCATGGGGATGTAAAGACCAGCATAGGGAATATAGTCAATAATATTCTAATAACTAGGCATGGTGCTGGATGGGTGTGGGATTTATTGGGGGTGATCATTTATTAAGTCATGTGATGTTTGGTCACTGAGGTGTACACCTGAAACTAATATAATGATGTATGTCAAATGGAATTGAAAATTTTAAAATTATTAAAAAATAAAAATAAAAAGAATGTTTACAAAAATTGTCCCCTTAGTATTAAAAAAAACACCAGTACTCTTTGTCCCAGTATGTCTACTACTGATATATGTATTTGTGTGAGTGAGACATGTTTATTCCTTTGGGTAATAATTGTGTGCCTCCTGCTTTCATAAAAAGCTAGCTATTTCTCTATGCCAGGGCATTATTTATGTTAAGGTAAGGTCCAGATACCTAAAGGGAGTGTTGCTGATCAGCATTTGCTTTTAGAGCCCAGTGACAATATTCTTTCATTCTTGTTTCTGGACTTCTCATAGTAGCCCTTAAGGTAAAAAAAAGTGTAATTTGAAGAATACTAAAAATCACCTCATGGCCCAAATATTTTAGCCTTATCCATCTAGCTAATTTTCACATTTATATTTGGAAATTGCTTCATTGCCCTCTGTTAAATTGTAAGTAGCCTTAGATTCTAGATTATTGGTTTTAGTTAGGATGTTTATTTGCAGGTCTCTGATTCTGTTTTGTATATGTTGTTATGTTAATTTTACCATAATGCAAATAAGATTATGATGTTTCAGAATAGATTCTTAAATTTATCACATTCCATCTACTGCTTAAATTACTAGAATATGCTTTCAAATTTATTTAGTTGTAATTTATGGACAATCAAATTACACAGATGATACATATATTCATAGAATTATTCTAACAGGAAGTTTTTCATAGTCACATCATCAAAGTAAGACCAATTGGGTTTTTGATCAAAGCCCATGTAAATTTTATATAATACTACTGTTAATGTAGTGTTCATTTGTTCAAAAGGAAGCCTTTATTTATATTGAAAAGTACAGGGCAAAAATCACCATGTGAAAAGACAACCTAAGTAATGGGAAAATGTTTGCAAACCATATATCTAATGAGCAGTTAATATAAAAAATATATAAATTGCCCAGCCAGGTGTGGTTCAGTGGTTGAGCGTCGACCTAGGATCCAGGCAATCGGGGCTCTATTCCTGGTCAGGGCACATGCCCAGGTTGTGGGCTCAATCAATGACTTTCTCATCATTGATGTTTCTATCTCTCTCCCTCTTCTTTTCTCTCTCTGAAATCAATAAAGATATAAAAATATAAAGATATAAATAATACAACACAATAGCAAAGTAATAATAATCTGAATAAAAACTGGGTAGAAGATTTAGACATTTTTCTAAAGAAGACATGCAAATGGCCAACAGATACATGAAAAGATGCTCAACATCACTAATCAGGGAAATGAAAACAACATCGTGATGAGATATGACCTCACACTTATTAGAATGGCTATTATACAAAATACAAGAGCTATCTAGTGTTGACAAGGGTGTTGAGAAATGGGAACCCTTCTGCACTGCTGGTGGGAATGTAAAATTGTTCAACTGCTATGGAGTTCATAATAGATGTGCTCAATAAAATATTATATTTTATTTTTAATTTTAAAATTTTATTTTTGTTTAAAATATTACAGATGTCTCTTCTCCCCAATGACCCGTTCCACCCCACCCCATCCCCCTCCCCAGTTTCTCTCCCCACCATTGTCCGTGTCCTTGGTTGTGCATATGTGCATATAAATTCTTTGGTTACTCTCTCCCTCTTCACCCACCTGCCCTCCATCCCTATTGTTTCCCTTAGTGGCTGTACTAGTTTATATTCCCACCAGTAATGAATGAAAGGTTCCTTTTTCTCCACAACCTCTCCAACACTTATTATTAATTGTTTTGTTGATAATAGCCATTGTAAAAGGTGTGAGGTGGCATCTCATTGTAGTTTTGATTAGAATTTCCCTAATAGCAAGTGAACTTGAGTATCTTTTCATATATCTTTTAGACATTTGTATGTCATTTTGGGAGAAGTGTTTGTTCAGGTCCTTGCCTATTTTTTAACTGGATTCTTTGTTTGATGTTGAGTTGTATGAGTTTTTTATACATTTTGGATATTAACCCCTTGTCAGAGCTGTTGTCTGCAAATATTTTTTTCCCTTAGACAGTTTCTTTTGTTGTGCTTACTTTGATATAGTACCATTCATTTATTTTTACCTTCACTTCCCTTATATTTGGGGTCAAATTCATAAGATCTTCTTTAATACCAAGGTCTAAAAGATTAGTACCTATGTTTTATTCTACGTAATTTATGGTTTCAGCTCTTAATATTTAGGTCTTTGATCTATTTTGAATTAATTTTGTCCATGAGGACAAGCTATAGTCCAGTTTCATTTCTTTTTTAAGTTCACACTTCTGCTTCTCTGTTTATGTTTATTTATTTTATTTTTCCATCACTATTTGTACCCTCTATGACCTCTTCCACCTCCACCCACCTCCTTCCATCATATGACTTTTCAAATTTTCCCAACACCATTTATTGAAGAAGCTTTCTTTTCTTCATTGCAAATTTTAGGCTTCTTTTTCAAAAATTAGTTGCCTATATATATGTGGATTATTTTCTGGGCTCTCAATTCTTTTGCATTGCTCTTTGTGTCTGTTTTTATGCCAATATCATGCTTTTTGGTTTTTGTTGCTCTGTAGTATAATTTGAAGTCAGGTAGTGTGATATCTCACAGCTTTGTTTCTCTGTCTCGAACACTGATTGCCAGACAACCATGGCCACAACTCTGTGCTTTGTCCCTGCCCAGGTCACTGGACTCAGCTGCAGCTTGTACTTGCCACTCCTGCCGGAATGTTTACTAAATCTCTTTGCTTTTCCTGGCTGAAGATAGTCCCGGCCATAGCCCCATTTCTCCACTTTTTGGGCTGAGCTCTACATTGAGCTCTGGGTTGCAGGGCTGAGTTCATGGTTCCTTTGAGCTCTTCTCTCTTCTCACCTCCCCAGTTTTCATTCCAACTTGCCCAAGTTTAGATGTTTCACTGTGCAGATCTCTCAGACATGTTTGTGCATTGAACAGGGAATCCTTTGTTGAATTATAGCTGTTCAAATTGTTGAAACATCAAGAGGAGAGCACAAGAGGATATTATTCTAAATATTAATAGCAGTTATACTTTCATAGATGTTAATATGCTTTGGACTTAATGAAAACATTGTATGCTCTTGCTTTATATTATTCATATATATTTCCTTTCAAGTAACTATTTTGGTTTTTTAAATAGCATAACATCTAAAAATTGAATCACATGTGATATATTATAATACTTATTTCACACAATGGGCTGCATCATTTCTTTAGAGTAAATTGTCCATTTATTATAGGTTTAGAATAATGGCTTAATTTGTGTCACTCAGAATCATAATAATATCTGTATGAATACAAATTTTTAAATATGTAATACAGCTATCATAGAAAAAGAAAACTTTAAGCTTATGATTTGTTTTTGAGATTTATTTCATATTTCCAAGATTCCAAATGTAATAAAGATTAAACTGTAATAATATTAAATTATGTGCATAAATTAATACATTCATCAGACATTTACTGAATGCCTCTATTTGCCAGGAAAAGCATATGGATCAAGCTTAAACAGCTCTCCAAAAGAGAGTCAAGTATAAAAATTTTATTTAAGCAATAAAGTTGTCCCCTAGATTTCAGAAAGCAAATTTTATACAGTCAAGCAAAAATATATAGAAATTAATTTTTTTGTGCAGCTTTACATTCCCTCAATAATAATACTGTATAATCTTTTCTATAATGAGTTTTGGGAACTTAAGCAGCACCATTAAAAGAATCTAAGGTTTTTATTTAATCTTTCATGGCTCACTTGAAAAATGGAATAGATGTCTGACAAAAAAAAAAAACCCAAAAATATTATGAAGTTACTTGAGAACAGAAATGCCTGAATAGTGATTTATGCACACCTGGTTCTGGGCCTTTACAACATTTGAACTTTGGGCAAAGGCACACCCTGTAATATAACTGTATTCAGATTTTCAACTTCAAATTTGGAGACATTTTTGAGGATCCGCAAGAATATGTTTACAGAGTATGTATATTTAAATTTATATTGCCAAATAACCTTTTAAAAAGTCTGTTAGAATTAACAATCTCACCAATTTATTAAGATAATGCCTTCTATTCTTTCACAAAGTAAAATTGTTACAGAATAGTTTTGTAGCAAAAGCAATCACAAAGCTTTCTTTTTCTGATGTCTATTTTACTGCTACTCAGAAAAACACAAGAATCTCAAATATTTTCTTTAAAATTAAATAAATTCAGACAGCAGTATTTTCTGTGATGTCAGCACAGGGGTGGGTTAAGAAGCTCCAGACCCTCATTCTTCCATGGAAACATCAAGTAAACAACTACATACTGATTAAAATAGCGTTGTGGGAGCTCTGGAAACAAGCCACAGATATACAACAACCAAGCAAATGCCCAACCAAGAAAAAGACACATTCAAATCTGTAAGAAATTTCATAATATTTGTTTGCTCTTGTACCATCCCCTTCCCAGGGTAGCATGGCATATTTGTAGAAAAGCAACTTATCTTTTTTATTTTCTCTTCAAGACACAAGGGAAAAGGCATAACTTGTTTGAAATATTTTCTGGTCTCATTGTGGGTTAGTCAAGAAACTGATTTCAGTACAGTAGCCCTCCTTATCAGTAGTTTTGCTTTCTATGGTTTCAGTCACCTGCAGTCAACTGCAGTCCAAAAATACTAAATGGAAAAATTCCCAAAATTAAATAGTTTTAAATTGCACACTATTTTGAGTAGTGTTTTGAAATACCATGTCATTCCACTCCAGAACATGAATTGTCCCTTTGTCTTGTGAATCCACACTGTATATACTGCCTGCCCATTAGTCACTTAGTAGCCATTTCAGTTATCAGGTTGACTTTGTGGTATTGCAGTGCTTGTGACCAAGATACCCTTATTTTACTTAATAATGGCCTCAAAGCAAGAGTAATGTTGTTGGTAATTCAGATATGCCAAAGAGAAACCACATAGTGCTTTCTTTAAGTAAGAATGTGAAAATTCTCAACTTAATGAGGAAAGAACAAATGGTATGATAAGGTTGCTAAGATCTATGATAAGAACAAATCTTCTATCAATGAAGTTGTTTAAAAAGAATAAGGTCCTGTTAGTTTGCTATTGCATCTCAAACAGCAAAAGTTAAGGCCACAGACAGTACATGATAACTACTAAGTTAAGATGGAAAATGCATTAAATTTGTGGGTTGAAGACATGAACAGAAAATGTGTTCCTATCATGGCAGGAAGCATTGATGCTATACAAAGAATTCAGCAAAAGACCCCCTGAAACAAGTGATAACAAGCCATTTACTGTAAGTAAGGAATGGTTATGCAGATTGATGAATAAATTTGACATTTTATCATCTCACATAATCACAAGAAAAAGAAGAAGAATGAGTACAGTACAATAAGATATTTTGAGAGAGAGAGAGTCCACATTCACATAACTTTTATTGCAGTTTACTGTTATAATTTACTATTATATTTTGTTTATCTCTTACTATGCCATATTTATAAATTAAATTTATTATAGGCATGCCTGTATAGGAAAAATAGTATATATAGGTTTTGGTACTATTCACAGTTTCTGGCATCCACTGTGGGTATTGGAATGTATCCCCTGACAATAAGGAAGGGGTGCCATTGTTTTACCTAACTTAGAGCTCAGATGAGAAAGACAGTATAATTTGTATCTCAGGTTGGAAGCCACAGAATTCAGTAGAAGGCACAAAAGCACATGAAAATTGCAAAGGAAATGCAGACCTATGAACACCTGGAGGCAAGAGATTATGGGTAAAAGAATACAATAGACTGTCTATGGTCCACAGAAGAAGTAGAAGTGAGATTTAAAGAAATCAAGGCAGCCATGTATATGAGAGGGGGGGAAGCATACATGTAAGCCCACAGAAGATGCATTCTCAGAAAAGGCCCAAGAAGACCTCACATCTTTCTGCTGAGCTTTTTATTCAAAGACTTTCTCCACACAGAACCATTATGGAGAAATTTTAAAAGGTGACTGTTTTTGTAACTGCCCAATTTTAACAAAAGATCAAGAAGCATACAAAGAAACTTGGAAATATGACTCTTTCAAAAGAAACAAATATCCAGAAACTGACCATAATGAATCATAAGATTCAGATGTTCTAGACAAAAATTGAAACAATTTTCTTTAATATCCTCAAACAACTAAAGGAGAAGACAGTAAAAGAACTAAATGAAATCAGAAAAGCAATATACAAACAAAATAAAATATCAACAGAGATAAAAATCATTTAAAATATTCTAGAGATGAAAAATACAATATTTAATTGAAAAATTCACTAGAAGTCTTCATCAGCAGACTCTAACTGGGAGAAGAAGAAATTCTGTGAACCTGAAGATAAGTTATGTGAAATCATCAAATCTGGGAAAATGAAAGAAAAAATAATGAAAAACAACAAATGGAGACTCAGAAACTTATAGGACATCATCAAACTGACCATTACATGCATAACTGAAATCCCAGAAGGAGAAAAGAGAAAAGGGATAGAGAACTTCTTTGAAAAAATAATGGTAGATAGCTCCCCAAATTTGAGGAACAATATAGGTTTGATATACAAGTATCTAAGTTGATGCCAAGAACTATAAACTCAAAGAGACCCACAGAAGACATACTGTCATTAAACTGTAGAAAGTAAAAGAAAGAGTATCTTAAAAACAGCAAGAAAAAAGTGACATCACATACAAAATAAAATCAGTAAGATTATCAGTGAAATCTTGCAGAACAGAAAGCAGAGGGATGATATATTTAAAGTATTAAAAGAGAAAAAAAACAACAAAAACTATCCATTGAGAATTCTACATTTGGCAAAACTGTCTTTCAAAAAAGAGAAATAAATTAAGATATTCCCAGATAAACAAATACTGAGGTAGTTTATTGCCACTAAACCTGTTCAACAAGAAAAGTTAAAGGGAGCCCTTCAAGTTGAAATGAAAGGATGTTAGAGAGCAACTTTAAGCTAAACAAAAATATAAATTTCTCATATAAAAGAAGATGCAGAAAAAATATTAAAAACAGTATATTATAATATTGGTTCATAACTCTACAATTTATTATTTTACAGGATTTAAAATTCAGCACCACAAAAATGATTATAAATCTATGGACAATGTGTTTATAATACATAAAACCATAATTTGAGATCTCAGTAACAAAAAGGGAGTGACATAGCTGTAAAAGAATACAGATTTTCTCTGTGGTTATAGTTATGTTGGTATCAGATTACAATAGGTTATGTTTTAGGATGTTATATGTAATCTTCATGGTAACCACAAAGAAAATGTCTATAGAATGTTTACAAATAGAAATGATTGGGGGATCAAAACATAAATAAAACTATGAACAAACCAGGATGTAAGACAATAATTGAGTAAATGAGGGACAAACAAAAACCTATTATGAGTCATGCAGAAAACAAAGAACATAATGGCAAATTTAAGTCCATCCCTGTCCTTAATCGCTTTAAATATAAATGGGATAAACTCCCTAATCAAATGGCATGGATTGGCATAATAGATGTTTTTTTAAAGTTCAGACTATATGCTGTGTAGAAAAAACTCACTTCAGATTAGGAACATTCAAGGATGGAAAAAGACATTTCATGTAAATAGCAACCAAAAGAAAGCAAGGGTAGTTATATTGTATAAAAGATAATAGACTTTAAGTCAAAAACTGTTACAAAAGACAAAGGAAGTTATAGTGACAAAAAGGGTCAATCCAGCAATATGGTATTATAATAATAAAGATAGAAACCACAAACACCAGGCCTCCTAAATATATAAAGAAAACACTGACAGAATTTAAGGGAGAATGAGGCAGATCTGCAATAGCATGAAGAGATGTCAATACCCTTATATCAATAATCCATAGAACAACAAGACATAACTTCAATAAGGAAATAGAGGATTTTAACAACACTATAGAATAATTAGACCTAATAGACATATACAGAACAGTCCACCAAGCAACAGGAAAATATATGTTTTCTCAAGTGCATGTGGAATATTCTTAAGGATAGACTACAAAACATCTTAATAAATTTTAATGTTTGAAATCATACAAAGTTATCTTGTGTGATCGCAATGGCATAAAAACAAAAATCAATAACAGACAGAATATTAGAAAATTCACAAACATGTGGAAATTACAGTACACTCTTAAATAACCAATAGGGCAAAGATGAAATCACAAGAGTAATTAGAAAATATCTCGAGCCAATGAAAAAATCTCAACAAACCAAAAATCATTTGATGCAACAAAATAGTGCTAAGAAGCTAATTGATAGCTGTGTTTACAATTAAAAAAAAAAGATATCAAATAAAAAACTAACTTCATTTCTTAAGTAACAAGCAAAAGAAGAACAAACTAATATAATTAGAAGGAAGAGAATAATAAACATTAACAGAGATAAATAAAATAGAGTAAAAAACAATAGAGAAAATCAATGAAACCAAGAGCTGGTTCTTCAAAAACATCAACAAAATTGGCAAACATATAGCTGCATTGACTAAGAAGAAAAGAGAGAAGACTCAAATAACTAAAAATCAGAAAATAAAAAATAAGACATTAGTATTGATTTACAGAAAAAAACACACACAATTTACTTGCTATGAACAATCATATGTCAACTTTTTAAGTGGTCAAAGTTTTAGAAACACACAACCTGACAAGAATAAATCATGAAGGGCTATAACACAAGGAAAGGCCTTAACTGGACAGATACATGCAAAAAAATAAAATAAAATTAGACCACATTTTTATACCATATACAAGAATAAATACAAAATGGATTAAAAACTTAAATGTAAGACCCAAAACCACAACTCCTAGAAGAAATCATAGGCAGTAAATGCTCTGGCATTGCTCTAAGTATATATATATTTTTCTGATATATCTCCTCTGGCAAGAGAAACAAAAGAAAAAATAAACAAATGGGACTACATCAAAATTAAAATTTCTTGCACAGCAAAGAAAATCAATAAAACAGAAAGACTGCCTACTGAATGGGAGAACATATTCACAGATGATATATATGATAAAGGGTTAATATCCAAAATTTATAAAGAGCTCATACAACTCAATACCAAAAAAACTCAATCCAATTAAAAAATTGGCAAAAGATCTGGATAGACACTTCCCCAGAGGATATACTAATAGCCAACAGACATATGAAAAGATGGCAATGTCACTAAACAGAGAAATGCAAACTAAAAACACAATGAGATATCACCTTACACCTGTCAGAATGGCTATCATCAATATATCAACAAATATCAAGTGTTGGGGAGGATGTGGAGAAAAGGGAAACCTCCTGCACTGTTGATGGAATTGCACATTGGTCCAGCTACTATGGAAAACAGTATGGAGATTATTCAAAAAATTAAAAATAAAACCTGTATTGCTATGAATTCCCCCTTATGACTGCTTTCTCTGTGTCCTATAGATTTTGTGTCTTTGTATTTTCATTTCTAATATCCTATTTCTTGATGAGACATAAGAGAGAGCTGCCTTAATTTCTGAAATCTAACATAATTATGTGTGGTTCATATTGATTTCAATCTTGATTATGTAAACTACTGCAGATTTCTAATAAATTTACTATGCTCAGATGAACACTTACTGAACTACCCAGTAATTTAAGACACTTTTTTGGTTGGAACTTCCCAAAATATCTATCTTTTGAATATGACCCTCTGCAATACATGATGGAATATATATGAGGATAGCTAAGATAATTAGACATTGAATGTTTGATTGACTCAATAGGAGTCAAACTATTACTTGAGCAGAAGAAAGCTTAAGAAGTGAATCATGTGAAACCTGAACATTTTCAAGTATATGATTGCAAGGAATTGTTCCATTCCAAAACAAATAAATAGGTGCATTTTGTAGCAAGCAATTTTTAAGAAAATTCATACCATGATACCATGATTATCCAAATAATATTGTGACTAAATATCCCAGAGTTTTTAAGGTTAAGGAGATTCAGAAATTAATTTTTTATTTGAATTAAAAAGACAAAAAGAATAATGTCACCCTGGATCAATTGTCTTAAAAAAAACAAACAGGAGGAGTTGTTGATGAAGGAACCCAAAACTAATCCTAACTGGTGCTTGGAAAACGATGCCTGGATTCAAGAAAGGTGACAAGCATAGGATTTAAACACGTTCACTCAACCATCAAATATGTAAGCTTTCACTCATTGTAATTCTCTATGTGCTTATGTTAATATTTAAATCCACTATTGGGTGATGTTGAAAGGAAAAATATACATATTTCAATATTGTAAACTCAACAGTCATGTTGGTCTAAATAGTCAAAGGGTACAAACTTCCAGTTAGAAGATGAATAATTTAATTTCTTGAGTAGCCAATATACAGCACAGTGACTAGTAAAGAATACTGTATTGTATACTTGAAAATTGCTATGAGAGTGGAACTTATATTTTTTTACCACAGGTACACCAAATGGTAACCATGTGAGGTTGTGGGTATTTTAAGTAATCTCATTGTGGTAATCATGTCACACTATATAGGTATATGAAATCATGTTGTATACCGGAAACTTAAGCAATGTTGCTCGACCACAGAGGCTCAGTTGGTTGAGCTTCGTGCTGTGCACCAAAAGGTTGCCAGTTCTATTCCCGGTCAGGGCACAATACCTGGGTTGTGGATTTGATCCAGGTCAAGGCATGTACAGAAGGCAACTGATGGATGTTTCTCTCTCTTTCTCTCTCTCCTTCTCCCCCCCTTTCCCCCTCTCTCTTTCTTCCTTCTTCTTTCTAAGCATGTCCTTGGGCAAAAATAAAATAAAAAAATCATTCAGAATATTATGTGTTAATTATATATCACTAAAACTGTGAAAAGAATATAAAAGGTGGAAATGTGCATATTTTCTTAATGGGTTTGACATATTGTCAATAATGTTATGGATCTCTAAAGGCTTAAGATTTTTAAAAAAATACTTCTGTTGGCCCGGCGGGGCGTGGCTCAGCAGTTAAGCGTCGACCTGGGATCCAGGCGATCGGGGTTCAGTTCCCGGTCAGGGCACATGCCCAGGTTGTGGGCTCGATCAATGACTCTCATCATTGATGTTTCATTCTCTCTCTCCCTCTCCCTTCCTCTCTCTGAAATCAATAAAGATATATTTAAAAAAGAAAAACAAAAGAAAGAAATACTTCTGTTGTTTAATGAGTACAGCATGGAGAAGCATCAGGTCCTAATCAAATCTGAAACATTGTGAGTCCTGCCTACAGAATCATGCTTAATGTCATAATTATGATACCAATAAATATTAAAGATAAATGCTGGCATTTTGAAGTTTATGTTTGTGCATATCACAATTAATCTTAACCCTGCAGCTGAACCATACATATAATGGTTCCATTCCAGATATAAATACTAACCTTGACATTTTACTTTAATGGAAGGTTAAGCAGCAATCATAGTGAAATATTGAAAATCAAAGTGAAAAGTTTAGTTTACTTTAATCCAATATATTTCTTTTAGGAGTTGGTGTGCCTAAATTTCCACTGCACATTAGTACACTGACTAGGAGAATGAACTATATTCTCACTCTCATCTCCCTTTCAGATTGCATACTCAACATCCTGAAGAAATGAATCTCAGCATATCTGACGAGCAGTTCTATTCTGTAAATCATGCAGAGCAAACTCTCCATAAAATGGAGAACTACCTGAAAGAGAAACAGCTGTGTGATGTGCTACTCATTGCTGGACACCTCCGAATCCCAGCTCATCGGCAAGTATCCTTATGCAGACAGAATATTTGGTGACTATAGCAAATATAAATGAGAAAAAATCAGTCCATTTATTACAAATTTGAACATTGAGGAAAATAGATTTTTATGATCCTATATTTAAAAACATTACCATATGTGATTCACTTCCCTGTGGGATATTTGGAAGACCCAAACTTTTGAGAAATTGATGAAGAAAAACAGCACAAATCCTCCAAAGAATATCAACTTATTATTTGCCTTTATAATTTCACTGCACTTTACTGAACTGTGAAAGCTTTATACAAGAAACAGTCTCACCAGTGTTAAAACTTACTGACTCCACTTCATGCTTTTCAATAAGATTATGGACTGACTTAAGTTCCTATGAAACATTATTTTTTTCCAGGTTGGTTCTCAGTGCAGTGTCTGATTATTTTGCTGCAATGTTTACTAATGATGTGCTTGAAGCCAAACAAGAGGAGGTCAAGATGGAAGGAGTTGATCCTAATGCACTTAATTCCTTGGTGCAGTATGCTTACACAGGTAAGTGCTTCGCATACATTAACTCATTTAATCCTTATAATAATTCTATATTATATAACCCACATTATTATTGTTATTATTATTCTACAAGAAAAAAAATTAAGAATAGACCAGTTAAGTAACTTTCTTAAAGTAATATGGAGCAGAATCAGTATTTAAATTCAATACACTATAAAGAGCAAGAGGTAAGAAATATGCTATAAAAATGATGACCACAAGAAAACAGAGCTATTTGAACACAAATATATAAGAACACCTCTCTCTTCTTGAATAATATAGATACATTCTCATTTGTAAAAATGAGACTAGAAGTGGGATATTTTACCTCTACATTAAAGATTTAGCCAGTCTCTTCCTTTGATATATTTAAGTTATGTTTACTCAATTTATAAAACAAAGATAACAGGATGAGTTTTGGGGCCAAGTAGTATGTATGTATGTATATATGTGTGTGTGTTTATGTATGTATGCATATATGTATTCATTCATTCTAACTTTATTGAGGAATAATTGACAAATATAATTGTATGTATTTAAATTATACATGACCAGCTGGTGTTGCTCAGTGGTTGAGTGCCAACCCATGAACCTGGAGGTCACGGTTCCATTCCTGATCAGGGAACATGCCTGGATTGTGGGCTTGATCCCTTGAAGGGGGTGTGCAGGAGACAGCAGATTGATAATTCTCTCTCATCATTGATGTTTCTATCTCTCTGTCCCTCTCCCTTCCTCTCTGAAAATCAGTAAAAAAAACCCAGTATACAATCCTGTATTAACTGCAGTCACCATGCTGTCCATTAGATCCCAGAACTTCTTATAACTGAAAGTTTGTATCATTTAACCTACATTTACCATTTTCAACTCCCACCCCTTTGTACCCACCAATTTACTTGTTTTTTTTATGAAAGCCTCATTTTTATTTTTTATTCCTCATACAAGTGATACTATACTTTCTGTGTCTGGCTTATTTCACTTAGCATAATGCCCTCCAGGTTCACTCATGTCACAAATGGCAATACTTCCATCTTTCTCATGGCTGAATAATATTTAATTGTATATAGCCCCATTTACAAATATACACATTTTCTTTATCAGTTCATCTGTCAAGAGATAGATAGGTTGTTTCCATATCTTGGCTCTTGTAAATAATGTTGCAATAAGCATCATAGTGTAGATAACTCTTCAACATCGTGTTTTAATTCTCTTAGATATTTACCCAGGACTGGGGTTTCTGGATCATGCAATTCTATTTTTAAAAATATTTTAAGAATCTTCTTATGTTTTCCATAATGACTGTATCAATTTACATTCCCACCAAGAGTGCACAGTGGTTCCCATTTTTCCAAAGCCTCACCAGTGTTGGTTGTACCCTCTGTTTTTAATATTAGCCATCCTAATAGATGTGAGGTGATACCTCATTGTAGTTTTGATTTACATTGCTCTGATGACTAGCGCTGTTGAGCACTTTTTCATGTTCCTATTGGCCATTTGTGTCTCTTCTTTGGGAAAATGTCAATTCATGCTCTTTGCCCATTTTCTAAATGGATTATTTTTGTGTTATAAAAATGTATAAGTATTTATATATTTTGGATATTAACCCTTTATCATGTATATGTTTTGAAAATAGTTTACGTCATTCTATCGGTTGCTTTTTCAGTTTATTTTTTGTTTTCTTTGCTGTGCAGAAGCTCTTTAGTTTAATGTAGCCCCCCTTGTTTATTTTAGCTTTTCTTGCTTGTGCTTTGGTGTCTTACCCAAGGAATTATTGCCAATACCAATGTCAAAGAGCTTTTTTGTTATATTTTCTTCTAGGAATTTCATTTATTTTGAAATTAATATTTTTCTTAATAACCAGGTCAAAATTTAATGTCTATAGCAAGTGAATCTTTAGGTCTGGATATGATACTAGTTCATTCTTCTATGGGTCTTATGAGATATATAGACAGGGCTCTTCCTTCAAAATCCAGGACAAGAAACAACACAGGAAAGTCTGCTGATGCACTGGACCCCTTTACAACATATTTTAGAGAGTAAACCAAATATAAAGCATCTCACATATGTATTACTCTTTTATTTACTGTTTTGTAATATATAGAATCCATATTAAGGTATTTTACAAGGCCAGATTGTATAATTTATAGAATCCATAAGAAATACCATTCTTTATAATTTACCTGTAGCTTGGTTTAAATAAAAAAGTGACAATATAACATCAAAATAACATAACATTTGTAATAATTCATCAGCAATATTTGCTCCAAAATAATACAGATATATCAATATAAAAGAAAGAGTTTAATTACTCTGATTTCATTTTCTTAAATTCTTTGCAGATGTTTTTTAAACAGAGTCTATTATTATACCTAACAAAATAATCATATAAGCAATTTTGTATTTAAGGACTGTTGGCAACATTTGCTAACTTTTGAGACAATGTCAGGTATCAACTCCAGGCATAATATAGGATGCTCCCAAAAATGTATACACACATTTTAAATAATTATAAAGACAGGGTTTATTAAAATACATTTCATTTTCAAAATTGAGCTATCAGCTGTTTAAGTGTTTATATATTTTTTCAGACACACCGTATTTGGGCAAAGTTATCCTGCTCAGCAAATAAATACAGATGACAAAATGGTATATAAGCTCAATGTCCTCTTGTACTAAGATGTTTTTCTTTTTTTAAAAAATTTACCTTTATTGTTGAAAGTATTACAGAAGTCCCCTTTTCTTTCCCATTGATTACCTCCAGCCAGCACCCACCCTCTTCCAGACCTCCATAGTATTGTTTGTGTCCAAGGGTTATGCATAAATGTATATAAGCTCTTTGGTTAATCTCTCTCCCATTTTCCCATCTCCCTCCCTTCTGAGAACTATCAGTCCATTCCATGCATCTATGCCTCTGGACCTATATTGTTCATCAGTTTATTTTATTCATTAGATTCCACATATGAGTGAGATCATGTGATACTTGTCTTTCTCTGACTGGCTTATTTTGCTTAGCATACTTTCCAGGTCCATCCATGCTGTCCCATAGGGTAAGAGATCCTTCTTCTTTACAACTGCATAGTATTCCATAGTGTAAATGTATCTCAGTTTTATTATCCACTCATCTACTGATGGACACTTGGGCTGTTTCCAGATCTTAGCTACTGTAAATAGCGCTGCAATGAACATGGGGGTGCCTAAGTTCTTTCTGAATGGTGTTTGGGATTTCTTAGGATATATTCTTAGTAGTGGGATCACTGGGTCAAATGGTAGTTCCATATTTAATTTTTTGAGGAACCTCCATATTGTTTTCCATAGTGGTCACGCCAAGTGTGCATTCCCAACAACAGTGTAGTAGGGTTTCCTTTTCTCCATGTCCTTGCCAGCACTTGTCATTTGATGATTTGTTGATGGTAACCATTTTGTAAGGTGTGAGGTGATAATATCTCATTGTTATTTTAATTTGTATCTCTCTGATGATTAGTGACTTTGAGCATTTTTTCATATGTCTCTTGGCCATCTGCATGTCCGCTTTGGAGAAGTGTCTATTTAGACCCATTGCTCATTTTTTAATTGGATTGTTTGTCTTCCTTTTGTTGAGTTGTATGAGTTCCTTATATATTTTGGATATTAACCCCTTATCTGATGTATCATTGGCAAAAATGTTCTCCCATAGAATGGGCTCCCTTTTCATTTTGTTGATGGTTTCTTTTCCTGTGCAGAAGATTGTTAGTTTGATGTAGTCTCATCTGTTTATTTTCTCCTTTGTTTCCTTTTCTTTAGGAGAAAAATCACCAAACATACTACTATGAGAGATGTCTGAGATTTTGCTGCCTACCTTTCTTCTAGGATTTTTATGGTTTCACGACTTACATTTAAGTCTTTTAATCATTTTGAATTTATTCTTGTGTATGGTGTGAGTTGGTGGTCTAGTTTCATTTTTTTGCATGTACCTGTCCAATTTTCCCAACACCATTTATTGAAGAGACTTTCTTTATGCCATTGTATTCTCTTACCTCCTTTGTCAAATATTAATTGACCATAATGGCATGTGTCAATTTCTGGGTTCTCTGTTGTGTTTCTTTGATCTATATGTCTGTTCTTGTGCCAGTACCAGGCTGTTTTGATTACAGTGGCTTTGTAATATTACTTGATATCTGGTATTGTGATCCCTCTAATTTTGTTCTTTCTCAAAATTGCTGCAACTATTCTGGATTATTTTTGGTTCCATATAAATTTTGGAGTATTTGTTCTAGATCTGTGAAATATGCCATTGGTATTTTAATAGGAATTGCATTGAATCTATAGATTGCTTTGGGTAGTATGGACATTTTAATGGTGTTAATTCTACCAATCCATGAACATGGTATATTCTTCCACTTGTTTGTTTCATCCTCTATTTCTTTTTTCAATGTCCTGTAGTTTTCCGCATACAGGTCTTTTACCTCCTTTAAGTTTATTCCAAAGTATCTTATTTTTTTGTTGTTGCAATGGTAAATTGGATTGTTTTTTAGTTTTTCTTTATGAGAGTTCATTGTTGGTGTATAAAAATGCAATTGACTTTTGGTTGCTATTTTTATATCTTGCTACTTTGTCAAATTTATTTATTAAATCTAGTAGTTTTTTGGTGGAGTCTTTAGGGATTTCTATATACAATACCATGTCATCTGTGAATAATGACAATTTTACTTCCTCTTTTTCAATTTGAATGCCTTTTTATTTTCTTCTTCTCTGACTCCTGTCACTAGGACTTCCAATATTATGTTGAATAAGAGTGGTGAAAGTTGACATCCCTGTCTTGTTCCTGACTTTAGGAGAAATTGTTTTAGTTTTGTCCATTGAGTATGATGTTGGCTGTAGGTTTTTCATACATGGCCTTTATTATATTGAAGTATGATCACTCTATTCCCACTTTGCTGAAAGTTTTTATCAAAAATGTGTGTGGCCTTTTCTCAAATGGTTTTCTGCATCTATTGATAGGATCATGTGACTTTTGTCTTTCAATCTGTTCATGTGATGTATCACATTTTTTGATATGAGAATATTGTATCAGCCTTGAATCCCTGGAATAAACCCTACTTGGTCATGAAGTACAGTGGTACCTCAGTTTTCGAATGTAATCCATTCTGGAAGACCATTCGAGTTCTGAAACATTCGAGATCAACAGCCAACAGCTAGGCCTCAGAATCTTGCACTCAGTGGAAGCCCAGTAGCATGTTTGACTTTTGAGGCATGTTCAAAAACCGAAGCATTTGCTTCCAAGGTTATGGCTTTCGTAAACTGAAATGTTCATCAATGGAGACGTTCAAAAACCGAGGTACTACTGAGTGATTTTTTTAATACATTGCTGAATCCAGTATACTAATCTTTTGTTAAGGATTTTAGCATCTATGTTCTTCAGGGATATTGGCCAGTAATTTTCTTTCTTTGTACTGTCTTTACCTGCTTTTGGAATTCAGATAATGCTGGCCTCTTAAAAAGAGCTTGGAAGAGTTCCTTCCTCTTGTATTTTTTTGAATAGTTTGAGAAGAATAAGTGTAAAACTTGCTTGTAAATCCATCTGTTCCAGGAATTTTGTTTCCTGGGAGTTTCGTCTTTTCTGCTTCATCTTCATCAGCAGTGATTTGCCCATTCAGATTCTCTGATTCTTCAACACTCAGCTTTGGAAGATTGTATTTTTCTAGGAATTTGGCCATTTTGTCCACATTGTCTGGTTTGTTGGCATAGAGTTGTTCATAGTGTTTTCTTACAATCCTCTTTGTGTTTCTTTTGGATCAGATGTTTCCTCGCCTCTCATTTCTGATTTTATTTATATGAGTCCTCTTTCTTTGTTTCTGTATGAGTCTGGCTAAAGGTTCATCAATCTTGTTTATCTTTTCAAAGAACCTGCTCTTGATTTCATTGATCTTTTGTATTTTTTTATCCCTATATCATTTATTTCTGCTCTAATGTTTATTATTTCCTTCCTTCTATTTACTCTGGGATTTTTTTTACTGTTCTCTTTCTAGTCCTTTAAGTAGTTGGGTGAGATAATTTATTAGCAATTTTTCTTGTTTTTTGACGTAGGCCTGAAGTAGAATGAACTTCCCTCTCGGGACTGCTTTCATTGTATCCCATAAATTTTGGGTTATTGTGTGTTCATTTTCATTTGTTTCCAGGATGTTTTTGATTTCTTCATTGATCTCTTTGGTAACCCTTTCAATGTTTAATAACATGCTACTTAGATCCCATGTGTTTGAATTTTTTTTTAGTGTTTTCCCTGTTGATTTCTAATTTTATGCCATCATGATCCAAAAAGATGCTTGATATGATTTCAATCTTCTTGAACTTGTAGAGACTTATTTTGTGTCCTAGCATGTGGTCTATCTGAGAATGTCCCAAGAG
Organism: Miniopterus schreibersii; assembly: GCF_964146895.1. Taxonomy (NCBI): domain Eukaryota; kingdom Metazoa; phylum Chordata; class Mammalia; order Chiroptera; family Miniopteridae; genus Miniopterus; species Miniopterus schreibersii. The sequence goes on along the minus strand of NC_138104.1, from coordinate 41,206,020 downwards.
CACTTGAGAAGACTGTATATTGTGCAGCTTGGGGGTGAAATGTTCTGTAAATGTCAATAAAATCCATCTGATATAGAATGTCTCATTTACTGTCACTTTTTCCCTGATTTTTTTTTCTGGAATGTTTATCCAGTGGTCACTGGGGTGTTGCATTCCCATACTATGACTGTATTGTAGTCGATCTCTCCCTTAATGTCCTCTAGATTTATATATATATGTATATTTAGGTGCCCCCTATATTGGCATATATGTTTACCAAGGCTATTTCTTCTTATTGAATCAACCCCTTTAGTATCATATAGTGATCTTTATTGTCTTTTGTTATGGCCTTCGTTTTGAAGTCTATTTTGTCCGACATGAGTATTGCTACACCAGCTTTTTTTTTCATTTCAATTTGAATGGAAAAAGTTTTTTCCATCCCTACACTCTTATCCTGTATGATTCTTTTGTTCTGAGGTGGATCTTTTGTAGACAGCATATATTTGGGTCATGTTTTCTTATCCATTCAGCCACCCTATGTCTTTTCATTGGAACATTTAATCCATTTACATTTAACATTATTATTGAAAGGTACTTATCTATTGCCATTTTAATTCTTTATGCTTATGTTTCTCTCTCTTGATTTTTACATCTTGAATTACAGCAGTTCCTTTAACATTTCTTGCAATGCTGGCTTGGTGGTGATAAAGCCTTTAACCTTTTTTCATCTGGGAAGCTCTGTATTTCACCATCTATTGTGAATGATAGCCTGGCTGGATACAATAGTCTTGGTTTCAGATCATTGTTTTGCTTTACCCGGATAGAGTATACTTGGTTTCAGGTCCTTGTTTTTCATTCTGTTAAATACTTCATGCCATTCACTTCTGGCCTGTAGAGCTTCTGATGAGAAATCAGCTGACAGCCTTATGGGGGCTCTTTTTAGGTAACAAATTGCTTTTCTCTTACTGCCTTTAAGAGTCTCTCTTTGCCCGGCCAGGCGTGGCTCAGTGGTTGAGCATCGACCTAGGATCCAGACGATCAGGGTTCTATTCACTGTCAGGGCACATGCCCGGGTTGTGGGCCCCATCCCCAGTTGGGGGCGTGCAGAAGGCAGCCAACCAATGACTCACTTATCATTGATGTCTCTCTCTCTCTCCCTCTCTCTCTCCTTTCCTCTCTCTGAAATCAATAAAGATATATTAAAAAAAAAAAAAGGTCCTCTCTTTGTCTTGAATTTTTGGCATTTTAATTATGATGTGTCTGGGCATGGGCATCTTTGGGTTCTTGCTTGGGACTCTCTGTGACTCCTGAAATTGTGTGACTTTTTCCTTCACCAGGTTAGGGAAGTTTTCTGCCATTGTTTCTTCAAACCAGTTCTATAACCCTGCTTACTTTCTATATTTTCTGGTACTCCTATGATGCAAATATTGTTATGTTTCATGTTGTCCCACAGTTCTCTTAAACGGTCCTCCTGTTTTATTATTTTTTCTTTTTGGCTCTCTGAGTGTTTTTTTCTACCCTGTCTTCTAATTTGTTGACCTGATCCTCAGCTTCACCTAATCTACTGTTTATTTCTTCCAATGCATTTTTTGTTTCTATGTAATCATTCTTATTTTCCTTCATAGTTTCTTTTTCTTTTCTCATGCTGTTGAGCATCCTTACGATCAGTATTCTGAACTCTATAACTGATAGATTTCTTATCTCCATTTCATTTATCCTTTCATCTGGAGAATTCTCTTGTTTTTTCATTTGTGCTTTTTTTTGTCTCCCCATTTTGTCTGCCTATTTGGGTTTGTTTCTATGTATTAAGTAAATCTGCTAGGACTTTCAGTCTTTTTGGAGGATCACTGGTCAAGGTCAGTGTCAGACACTGTTTTTGACTGGTCTTGAGTAACCTGTTTTGAGCTATCAAGGATCCACAGCTGGTGGTTCCTTTTGTTGAGGCTAGGTGCATTTGTAAAGGACCAAGATGTGCACCAAGGTGTGCTTTTCCAAGCTTTAGGTCCAGAAGCAGATCAGGCAAATACACAAAGCACCCAGTGATCAGCCCTGCCTGCAGGTTTATTTCTATCCTGAGTCTCTTAATGACCCTCAGACTACAGACCACAGCAGAGTGTAAACTCCACAAGGTGGGTCGAGATGTTTTCCATCCAGGTAGGGCAATTGTTTCCTACTCAGGGAACAGCTGCCTGGATTGTAAAGGTCTGTCTGAGAATTTTGTCCTCTGCAGTGTAGGAGAATGACTCAGCCCAGGAATCCAGAAGGCTGTCCTCTGAGATTTATTGCCAGAGGCAACATCCCTGGATTCTTCTCTCATAGCTCTAGACCATTCTCCCTTCCTTCTTCCAGAGTCCATGGTGAATGGCTACATATGAAATTTTGTGCATTAGCCCTTTAACAGGGTTCCTACATTTCCAGCTGTCTCTCCCTGGCAGACAGAAACCGCACTGCTTTTCAAAACCTGATGTTATGTTAGCACCTTTCTCAGTTCTGATGCTCTGGGCTGAGGAGCTCAGCTTGAGATTTAGACCCCAGAGTTCTCAATGGGAACACCCCATGGCTGAGATCTCTCTCTGTGCTTTCAGCTGCTCCCTGTGGGAGCCTGGCCAGCCCTCCATTGTCTCTGCAGTTCCTTACGGTCTCTATGCTGTCTCTAATTTATGTCCTTGGTTATGAGGGTGCTCTCCAGCTAGTCTTAAGTAGGTTATTCAGGATTGTTTTTCTATATTTTAGTTGTAATTCCAATTTGGTATTGGGAGAGTGTCAGTGTAGCTTCCATGTAATCCGCCCCTATCTTTACATTTTTAATTGACAAGCTATACATAGCTCCTTTGCTGAAATCACACTGAAATGACAAAGGGTGGTTCAATACTGCAAAAGTAAAATGCCCCAGGGCCCAGTGCAGAAGCAGCCGATGGAAAAGCTGCAAAATATTTTCCCATACAAATGATAGATACCTGTATGGCAAATTTTATTACCCTTATATAGTATTGCATAATGCCCCTTGAACCTTAATATGAACAGTTTTTCACTTAAGATTTAGATGCATGTCTAATATGATAAAACCATAACAAGTGGTTTTTCTTTGCAATGAGGGTATTCAGTGTTCATTTGTTAGAGTGGTTTTTGATTATCTGGTCTGGCCTCCAACAGCCATCTTATTAGAGTTTATACAGACTGTCGTATATATCTTGGGTTTAAACATTTGTTACTGTACTCTTGAAAATATAACCTCACTATTCTCAGAGGAAAGACTCAAAGCACCCAGTGATCAGCCCTGCCTGCAGGTTTATTTCTATTCTGAGTCTCCTAATAATCTTCAGACTAGATCACAGCAGGACATAGGGAAGAGATTAGCAAAGAACATGTATGAAGATATGCATAACTCATGAACACAGACAATAGTGGTATGAAAGCCTGAGGAAGGAGTGAGAACAGGGAAAAAAGAGGACATCTGTAATACTTGGAACAATAAAGATAAATTAAATATATAAACAAACACACACACACACACACACACACACACATATATATATATCCTTGCTATTGAAAGAAAGTCAAAATTTCAACTAGCTAATATGTTTGTGTCCTACTTTATGAGACATATAATCATTGTTTACTTTTCCAAAACATCTAGGTGTCCTGCAATTGAAAGAAGATACTATTGAAAATTTGCTGTCTGCAGCTTGTCTCCTGCAGCTGACTCAAGTCATTGAAGTCTGCTCCAATTTTCTCATAAAGCAGCTCCATCCTTCAAACTGTTTAGGGATTCGATCATTTGGAGATGCCCAGGGTTGTACAGAGCTCCTGAATGTGGCACATAAGTACACAATGGTAAAATCAATTGATTCAAATTAATTTGTAGTAATAATGTATTAACCCATTATCTAACTTTTGGATTTTTTACAGCTATATTTATGTATGTGTATATATAAATATATACACATTTGTGTACAAAACTGTTCAAGTCAATATTTTAGTTTTGGGATAAAATTAAAAGGCAATTTAAGCTCATATAATTTATAAATTACATGCAAATAATTGAAATTAGATTAAAATATTTGTCTGGTTGAGCTGTACTCAAGCAAGTTTCTCATTTTTAAAACTAAAAAGGTTTACTGGAGTCCCAAAGCCTGGAGAAATGAAAATATTGCTCCCAATTAAATTGTACAAGTACCTATTTCAAGTCAAACCCACACTGTTAACAAAATACAATTTTCTTAATATATTTGCACTATTTGAACTTAAGTTTGTAAATTTGTACAAATTATGATTTATAATGAAAATATTCAGTGAAGAAAATATTAATGGATTAATACTGACTGGAATGCTTAAGAACTATCAAAATTAATAAATCAGACAATTCTATTCAATGGACTTTTTATGTCTTAATGAAAACATAATTTGCTTAAAAGCAATTTGTAGTCCAATCTTGTAAGTTAAGTAATTTAAACTACCTCTCAATTATATTAGTAATTATAATAAATTAAATAAGCAGGTTCATATGTTAATTATTTGAAATTTGCATGGAATAAGAGTATGTTTATTCACACAAGTAAGAGTGACATGAAAGATCGCTCATCTTTAAGGAGGCAAAAAAAGGTAGACATGTGGTAAACATACCCTTACCATTATCAGGACACTAACTGCCTGATGCAAAGAAGAAAATCAACTTTTTAACCTCTGAAGCAGGAAAGAACACAAGAGATGGATCTTTCTGTGAACCCAATAAAAAGATAAATATTTTAAGTTAAGAAAGTGGCTACAATTATTTAAGATTCAATACTAAAATACAAGTACATAAAAGTGAGTTGTGGAGAAAAACATGCCTAAAAATGACATAAAATTAACATTAAAATTTTAGGATTGTGATACATATAAATAAAGATTATTTTTCTAGAGTTTTATACAGATCTTAATATTTCCAAAGTTCTAGTATTTGAATTCTCTGAAAATTTATTATAAAACTTTCCCCCTCTTCTTTCCATCCTTGGTCAATGTTGAAAATTTCAAGTTCAAACATATTCTTTAAACAATGCCATTGTGTGGAGAACCATATTATACTTAATTGATATTTTAACATATGTCATTCAGTTATGCTACTTATATTACTATATCTTAAACACAGATGCCATATAATTTATAAGAACAGCAGTTATATAGATTAAATGTTAATACTACCATGAAAGCCAAACATGGAAAACTTCAAGTTAAATTACTTAAATTCTTGAACTAAATATTAACAGTTTCCTGTCTCATATCTTACTTTTGCAGACAAAACACATGCTGATACACAGCTTGAATTATTTTTGTTTCTCAAAACCAACTTCTCTTCCTTTTCCTATTATGTGACTGAAACTGAGTTTTAAAGCAGGATGTGCATAAAAACACAATATTGTTGTCTTTTTTAATCCTTCTTTTTCAGTTATTTTAGTATTTATTATAAATGGAATTAAATAGGTAAAAGTCTTGTTATAATAATGCTTTTGTAATACTGTATTTATAGTATAAAAATGCTAGTAATTTAAATGATTCTATTACAGTTTGAGTCACAGACTATATAAAACAGATTACTCTCACTAATGTGTTTGGGTGTCACTCAGAAACACCCTCATAGACACTTACAGATTTACAGAATAGTACTGTCCAAAAGTCTAGACATTCCATAGTTCAGTTTAGATTATATATAAAATTAACCACCGTAATCATATAAACAGTTGTCTATATTGATGAAACATTCAGCAAGTATGCTACAGTTATTTAATAAGTTTTACAACAATGTAAATGTAGATTTAAAAAAATGAATACCTGATCTACTTCTGGACATGGAGCTTGGAAACGTAAACCTTGGTGCACATCGTGACCCTTTCCAAACACACCCAGCCCCAGCAGAGGGAACTGCTGAAAGTTTCAAACAGGGTACTCAAGGACATTCACAAACAGCATCTGACATTGGCTTGTACCAGAGACCATCCAAAAGATTGGGAGTCCTAGCAGATCTACCTAATAAATAGAAACAAATACAAATAGGGAGCCAAAATGGGGAGACACAAAAACAAACCTCAAATGAAAGAACAAAATAATTCTCTAGAGAAGAGCTAAATAAAATGGAGATAAGCAAATTATCCGATATAGAGTTCAGAATACTGATCAGAAGGATGCTCAACACATGAGAAAAGAAAAAGAAATTATGAAGGAAATTAAGAATAACATAGTAGAAATAAAATTAAAAAAAAAAAAACATTGGAAGGAATAAACAGCAGATCAGCAGATTAGGGGAAGCTGAGGATCAGATCAACAAATTAGAAGACAGGGTAGAAAAAAACACTCAATCAGAGAACCAAAAAGAAAAAATAATTATAAAACAGGAGGACCATTTAAGGGAACTGTGGGACAACATGAAACATAACAATATTTGCTGGTACTCATAGGACTACCAGAAAATATAGAAAGTAAGCTGGGTTATAGAGCTGGTTGAAAAAACAATGGCAGAAAACTTCCCTAACCTGGTGAAGGAAAAAGTCACACAATTTCAGGAGTCACAGAGAGTCCCAAGCAAGAACCCAAAGATGCCCATGCCCAGACACATCATAATTAAAATGCCAAAAATTTAAGACAGGGAATCTTAAAGGCAGCAAGAGAAAAACAATCTGTTACCTACAAAGGAGCTCCCATAAGGCTGTCAGCTGATTTCTCATCAGAAACTCTACAGGCCAGAAACGAATGGCATGAAGTATTCAACCGAATGAAAAACAAGGATTTGAAACCAAGAATACTCTATCCGGCCAGGCTGTCATTCAACATAGTTGGTGAAATAAAGAGCTTCCCAGACAAAAAAAAGGCTAAAGGACATTATCACCACTAAACCAGCATTGCAAAAAATGTTAAAGGAACTACTGTAATAAGAAGTTGAAATAGAATGAGAAACATAGGCATAAAAAATTAAAATAGCAATAGATAAGCATCAATAATAACCACAAATCTAAATCGATTAAAGGCTCCAATGAAAAGACATAGAGTAACTGAATGGATAAGAAAACAAGACCCAAGTATGTGCTGCCTGTAAAAGACCCACCTCAGAAAAAAAGACTCACACAGGCTGAGAAAAACAAAACAAAACAGCAAAAACTTCTTGAGGGCTTTAGGGGAATGATCTGCAGCAATAGTCATAGTAGGGGACTTTAACACCCCACTGACTTTACTGGATAGATTCCCAGACAAACAATCAACAAGGAAACAGTGACTCTAATTGACACACTAACTCAGATGGATTTAATTGACATTTACAGTTCACTCCAAAGCTGCAGAATAGACATTGTCCTCATGTGCCCATGGGACATTCTCAAAGATATACCACTTATTAGGACACAAAACAAGTCTACAAGTTCAAGATGATTGAAATTATATCAAACATCTTCTCAGACATTTATACCATGGAATACTATGCAGCTGTAAAAACAAAGGATCCCTTACCTTTTGAGACAGCATGGTGGAACCTGGAGAGTATTATGCTAAGTGAAATAAGCCAGTAAGAGAAAGACAAGTACCACATGATCTCTCTACTATGTGGGATCTAATGAACATAATAAACTGATGAACAAAATCGATCCTAGATAGAAGCATGGAACAGGCTGATGAATCTCAGAACGAAGGCAGGGGTGGGTCGCTAGGTGTGAAGAGGTTAACCTAAGACCTTATATGGATATTTGCATAACCTATGGACACAGACAATACTGTGATGAAGGCCTAGGTGGGTTCAGGGTAAAAGGGATCAATGGTGGGACAAAGGAGACATTTGTAACACTTTCAACAATAAAGACAAGTTAAAACATAAAGAAAATGAATACCAAACCAAATGTACAAAAAATACTTTTGGGAAGGTGCATAGAAGAAAGTGTTTACCTTGAAATTAAGAGAGAATAATTCCAAAATAAAACAATTTAAAACAATTTAAACAATTTAAAATTAATCTTTATGCCATATCTAGATAATTTAAACCAGTACATTTATTTTTTTCTCTAATTATATTGCCAGGCTATTTTCAATAATCTCATTAGGCAGCCACTCTGAAGCCATAACAAGATCTATCCAAAAATCCAACTTCTGGCTGTATTTAAATATAGCCATCATATAAAACACTTCAATAATTTCTTAACTTTCTCAAATGCATAATTCAATTTGATTGACTGTATATGACCCACATTGGCCATTGAATATGTTTCATGCACTGGGATGATTCATGAGAAGTCAAAATATCAAATTAAGTGTTTGGAAAAATTTTATTCCAACCCTCATGGAATAACTTTGAGAGGTTCAAGACTTCGTTGGAGGAAATAACTGAGAAAGTAGTGGAAATAGCAAGAAAACTAGAATTAGAAGTGGATTGTGAAGTGTGATTGAATTACTGAAATCTTATGATAAGATTTTAAAGGATGAGGAGTTGCTTCTTTTGGATGAGCAAAAATAAGTGTTTTTTGAGATGAAATCTGCTCCTGGTGAAGATGCTGTGAAGATTGTTGAAATGACAACAAATGATTTAAAATATTACATAAATTTAGTGAATAAAGCAGAAACAGGGTTTGAGAGGATAGATTCCAAAGGAAGTTCTACTGTGGTTAAAATGCTATCAAATAACATTGTATGCTACAGAGAAATTATTTGTAAAAGAGTCCATTAATGCATTAAACTTCATTGTTTTCTTATTTTAAGAAATTTCCATAGCCACTTAATTACTTACTTTAAGAAATTTTCATAGCAGCTACCACCCTGATCAATCAGCAGCCATCAACATCTAGGCAAGACCCTCTACCAGCAAACATACTATGTCTCATTGAAAGCTCAGATGATAATTTGCATTTTTTAGCAATAAAGTATTTAAATTAAGGTATGTACTTTATTTTTATAGACATAACTTCATTGCATAATTAATAGACTACAGTGTGGTTTAACATAAATTTTATATGCACTGAGAAACCATGGTTTATGGTTTAACATAAATTTTATATGCACTGACTCACTTTATTGTGATATTCAGTTCATTGTGGTGGTCTGGAATTGAACCTGCAATATCTCCAAGATAGGCCTATACTTTGCCATTTACTGCACAGGAGACCAAACAATCACATAGCTTGTTTTCCTATCAGAATAATTCCACCTTCCACAAGACTGCATTGGTGATGACAATATTTTTTAAAGAAATCTGATAAGTGTGAAACTCTGTACATGTGTTATGTAGTATTAGTTGTAAGACTAGCTCCATTATTTTGCTGTAGGCTAGAGGCTTTTCAACCAAGGTAATCTGCTACCAATAAGACACTCAGTTCTTTCTCAATTGCTTGCCTTAGTCACAAGAGGGTAGTTTGTCTAAATAAGTAAGTTAACTTGCAATTTATGGTACCAGAGATTCCTTATGGCTCTATCAAACTTGATGATTTTTGTATGGCTACGTTTGCTGTTCGACTCAGTTCCATAATTATTAAACTCAGAGTGGAGCTCAGGAAGTGATATGATTTACCCAGATTCCCCAGTTACTCAGAAGCTGTCTTAAACTGCTTTCAGAATATCTATTTATTGTAAAATGTAAATTACCAACTAGACATGTTTATCGTCTTTTCAGAAGTATTTTTTGTTACATTTGAAATTTGAGATCTTTATTATAAAAAATGTTGGAAATGATTATTGTGTTGTCAAAGAAAAATATATAACATTATAAATTGAAAAAAACATAGTGGTGTTTCAATAAAATAAAGTTGAAACACAGCTGCCTGAAATTTGATGGTTGACAAAACACCCTGACAGAGGGAAAATTGAGGTATAATATATAAAAATTGAAAGATAATCCCATACCCCTTAATAAAACCCATGGGAAACTCTTAAATGATTCTGAATCTATAGATTGTTAACCATTGCAAAAGATACCTTTGCCTTGATTAATAGATGACCATGCTTTTCCATAAGAGAAAAGGGTTTTGTGTGTGTGTGTGTGTGTGTGTGTTTTGTTTTGTTTTTAAATATATTCCATTGATTTCAGAGAGAAGAAGGGAGAGGGAGAGAGAGAGAAACATCAATGATGAGAGAGTCATTGATCAGCTGCCTCTTGAACGTCACCTGCTGGGGATCAAGGGAAAAGGGTTTTTCATCAATCTTTTTTTTTTCTTTTCATTTCAACATCTCAAAGAAATTCAGTAGGTTGTTCTCTGTGTTTACAGCCAGAGCTAGCTCTCTCTCCCAGACATTCAAGAAAACCTCCAACCTGAAAATTTTCAGCCTTCTCTTAAGGCTTTTGGCTAAAGACCAATATGACATTAGTCATTTCTGTAGTTATAAGCTGTTGCCACCTACAACAGCTGAGAGAGAAAAGCACTTGTATCAAATTGTACACTATCCTTATGAACTCTGAAACAGTTATGGTCTTTCCTTGTGTTTTTAAATAATTTCCAGTAGAAGCATTTGGCTCCTCAGCTTCAGAAGACTTCCCCATGCTTCTTGCTATAGGCAGCAATAGCACCTATTTATTATAAATGCATATATATGTATCTCTGGCCTTTTGTGAATTTTAACAAAGTGAAATTCTTTGACATGCTTATTTTGTTAAGAAATGTCTAAAGTACAAAGTTTCAGTAGATAATCTTTCTTTTCTAGGAACACTTCATTGAGGTAATAAAGAATCAAGAATTCCTCCTGCTTCCAGCTAATGAAATCTCCAAACTTCTGTGCAGTGATGATATTAACGTGCCTGATGAAGAAACCATTTTCCACGCTCTGATGCATTGGGTGGGACATGATGTACAGGCTAGGCAACAAGAGCTAGCCAGGCTGCTTTCTTATATCAGACTGCCATTACTTCCAGCACAGGTATGGAAATGTACCAATAATGTAATTATAGTTCAGACTACCACTAGGCATTAATCCATTCCTGGTTTTTCTCATTTTATTTTATTCAGAGGATTTTTGGTTTGAAGTGTACAGGGTTTATTTGGCAGAAGGACATACCCAACCTTCAATTAGCAATATTAGTGATGAAAAGAGAGGAAATAAAGATTTTTAAAAACCTACAGATAATCCCCAAACTTCAGCATACTCATTTGTTGCAGTTTTCTCTCACCAAACAGCACTTGTAACAAACAGGAAAAAGGACAGCTAACTTTTTCTTTCCCAGCTGACTTCTAGGCAAGGAGATAATTTTCAGTAGAAGAGCATCCCAGAGGGGACTGTAGAAAGGAGTTAGATTCTGGATAATACCTACTAACATGGATAATTAGCTACTATGATTGAAAGTGTACTATAGTAGTTTCAGATACACTTAAGCAATATTATAATGACATCCAAGTCATGCATACTGAAAGCCTATAGTAAAAATGATTCTAAAAACCCTTGGATAAGATTTAAGATTGACCCAACTCATACTGAATATTAGTATGTGAAATTTAGTGAAGTTAGAGTGAAGTCTCTACATAATTCTACCATTGGTGATAACCACAATTATTTCTCTGTAGCAAACTGACCAATAGTGGATATAATTTACATATTATATATTCATGAATATGTTCCACATATGCACACTTCATATACTATGCAGCTTGTGACTAAAATCCTCAGACATCATCCACTTTGGAAGGAGGGACCTTATCTGTACTTAGTGGGGCAGAAGTTTCATAAACATTAAAATAAATTGATTTTCAAAAACTTAATAATTAAATGTTAAAGTTGAACTGCTAGTTTCTCTAGTTTGTTAACTTTCCATTGGTAATTAAATCCCATGGAAGTACATATTTATTCTTAAGTATCTATCCATATTTAATGAAAGAACATTGGCTGCTCTCCTAAGTATAGCAAATTTATCCAAAAGGTAAGGCAATAGTAACATCAAAAAGAGGAACATTAAAATATATATGTTATTTTAGACCCAAGGTTAAGAAACTATAGAAATTTTATGTGTTCATATGAATGTGTATACACTTGTGTGTTATTCTCATGAGATGATCTATTCAACTTATTAGATTCTTTAAGGCTGTGCTGCTCAAAATGTCCCTGGACCAGCAACATAGCATTGCCTGGGAGCTTGTCAGAAACTCAATCTCTCAGGCCCCTACTGCAGAACTACCAAAATAATTTCTGGGGGTGATGCCAAAGAATCTGTGTTTTAACAAGTTCTCCAGATGATTTTAAGATATGGAAAATTTTTAGATGCTCTGGTATAAGGATCAGAAACCTTTAACTTTACAATGCATTAAATCTATATGGAATTCTTTCAGCAAAATGCTTAGTTTGAACTCTTTATTGCAGTGAGGGGAAATTTTTAGCCCAAAGACACAACCAGTGATTCCTTGGCCTCCCACCCTTGAGTAGGCCTTATGCTTAAAATGTGGACAGTGGGAACATTTCCTGGTGGCTGACTAATGGCATACAGAATATAAATTTCCAAAACAATTTTAAAAGTAACTGTAAACAAATATCCAATAAATTATATATATATATGTATATATACATATATATATATATTAATATATCTTTATTGATTTCAGAGAGAGGAAAGGAGAGGGAGAGAGAGAGATAAAAACATGAATGATGAGAGAGTCATTGATCGGCTGCAGCCCACAACCCAGGCATGTGCCCCTACCGGGAATCGAACCCCGATCGCCCGGATCCCAGGTCGACGCTCAACCACTGAGCCATGCCTGGCAGGGCTAAACATATTTTTAAATGGTCATAAATCTCTGAAGAATATTAAAAAAACAAATCAGAAAACTGTATAGCCCAGTTTTCAAACTTACTTTCAGAAGTGTTTGAATTAAGGAAATGCCTGGGTCTCACTAGTCAAGTCAAAACAGTGATTAATCAGAGATGACAGGTTGGAGTGAGAACAGAGCTGGAGTTAACCAGTACTGAACAGGAAACTTCTGTGAAGTTTTATGGAGTGAGATTAGCACCTCCATTCCAATAATCTGCTTGTTGCTATTCCTCCCCATGACACAGTGGACCCCAAACTCAAAGAAATTAATCTAAATAACTCTTGACAAAATTCTAAAACAGAGCTAAACTTCTTAACTCATCTCAGGAAAAATACTTTACCTAGCTCATCCCATTCAATAAGCATCTTATTGACTGCCTGGGAGTAATGGTTAGAAGGATTACTCACCTATCAGTGCTGATGCATTGGCACTGCTAACACAGGTACCGTACTGATGTACACATATACGTATAAAGGTAAAAAAGCCCTACTTTCAGAATACATTACAGAAATAATTTAATGATAAAGGTGCAGCTTCCTGGGGGTGATATTATTTTATTTTAACTGGGCATGTTTGTACCACCTCCCCTAAATCCGCCAAAAACATGACTGCTTCTCTAGCTCCATGCCACAGATTGGAAGATGCTTGCTTTGTGCATACAAAGCCATTTTCTTTTACTGCCTTCAGGAACACATTTTATGAGTGCTCTTTCACTTTCACTCTTCGAGATTATCGGCATATATATTTAAAAGATGGATATGTCAAATAAATCTTCATAGATCATTAGCTAACACCATGAGACTTTTAACCATTTTAAGTCATAAGTGAACATAAACTATGTGACTAAATGAGTTAAAATATTAAATAATAACAGTTCTACATTTGAATTAGCTTGAGTTTTCTCCAAAGTTATGTAAATAAAAATATGTCCTTTCTAATTGTGGGCTCTTCACTTTATGTACCACGTATCATTACTTTTCAGTTACTGGCAGATCTTGAAAATAGTTCCATGTTTACTGGTGATCTTGAATGTCAGAAACTCCTGATAGAAGCTATGAAGTATCATCTCTTACCTGAAAGAAGGCCCATGATGCAAAGCCCTCGGACAAAGCCTAGAAAATCAACCGTGGGCGCACTTTATGCTGTGGGAGGCATGGATGCTATGAAAGGTAATAGGAACAAATTAATTGATTTAGAAAGTATCATTCAAAAAGTAAGGTATATTCAGAACACCCGCCGAATTATAAGGGTAGTATTAAAGTCATATTTAAATGTGTATGCATCTAAAGCTAATTTTCATAAATAGGGTACTTTATATAATTTTGTAACCTGTTATTTTTTGTACCTTATGGGATATAACCCTTTAATTAGTGTTGGCTAAACTCTTAATAGAAACTTTTATGGCAGAAAATTTTTAATTTGAATATTCACTTTGCAATATATGATATTTTCAAGGAAAACTTGTTTAGGTGTATTATAAAAGGAAGGGTCTAGGTCCTCCAAAGTTGCTTTCTGACAGAAATAGAAGATTGGCCCCTAACTCCTTGCTGTCAGTGTCCTGTTAGATGCTCAAGGACCAATTAAAAAGAACCTCAACATATTGATAACAAGATCAGAAATTCAAACCTGGAATAAAGGAATGGTTTCACATAAGAATTTTATCAAACAGAATAGGGAATAGCTTCTGAAGCCAACATATCTGCCTTGAACCCTTCTTAAAACCAATTTTTTTATAGCTCTACCTCTTTACACTTGATTTCTCAGTCTGTAGCCCCATGTTGCCAATGAGGCAACAATGAGGCAAATATTTTGTGATTAAGGGTTGCCTTTGTAGGAAATAAAACAAATCCACTTAAAATTTGGCAAATCACACATATAAATGTCATTTGATACCTGTAGAAAATGATGCAAGAATCAAAGTTCTGTGTTACTGAAACTGATTTTCTTTATCTACAACTGGAAGATTATATAAGAGATACACCAATTAATCATAAAACTATAAAACAAGAGCTTGCAAATGCAACTATTTCTAAAGTAAGTAGTAGGGTATCTTCATAGAACTAATGTGCTTCAGAAAATAACTAATACAATGAGATCCTATAATTAATTTCAAGTCTGGCAACTTGATATTTTATTGCATTTTGTTGAATAGAATAATAACCACCTTTTGCTTTTAGTATTAAGGTATTTATTTATTTATTTATTTATTTATTTATTTATTTATTTTAAATTTATCTTTATTGTTGTAAGTATTACAGATGTCCCCCTTTTTTCCCCATTGACCCCTTCTACCTCACACCTACCCCCGTCCCCAGGCCTTCACTGCACTATTGTCTATATCTATAAGTTATGCATATATGCATATAAGTTCTTTGGTTAACTGCCTTTTAAAATGTGTCTTGTTTAGCCCTAGCTGGTTTGTTTCAGTGGTTAGAGCATCAACCTGCGGACTGAAGGATCCCAGGTTTGATTCCAGCCAAGGGCAAGTACCTCAGTTGGAGGTTCAGTCCCCGACCTGGGTCAGAGCATGTGCGTAACCAATGTGTCTCTTTCACACTGATGTCTCTCTCTCTCTCTCTCTCTCTCTCTCTCTCTCTTTCTCTCTCTCTCCTCCCCCCTTCCATTCCCGCTGAAAAAAACAATGAAAAAAATATCCTCTGGTGAGGATTAAAAAAAATGTTTTGTTTCATATTTAAATTAATAGAGTGCTAAATACAAAAATGTTAGCATAGTTATTCTTAATTTCAGATTAAAAAAAAAAATACTAACCTGCACAATGAGAAATGGAAAATTTTGTGTTCATTTGTTTAATTTTTATATTTATTTTCTAATTTCATTAATTTTTCAAGCTCCTGTTTAAGTTAATATTGCATAAGTGCATGTTACAAAACAAAAACAGACTCATAGAAACAGAGACCAAAGGTATGGTTAGCAGAAAGGAGGGAGTGGGGTGATAGGTAAAGAAGATGAAGGGGGAATGTAGTCAATAATATTGTAATAAGTTTATAGGGTGACAGATGATTACTAGAATTAGTGGAGTGCTCACACTTTAAGGTATAAAAATGTCAAATCACTATATCTATATTGTACACCTGAAACTAATATAACTAATGTAATATTGTATATCAACTGTACTTAAATTAAAAAATAAAATAAATAGTAGTAAGTATCTATAACTCCTTATCAGTTTCTAAAAATAGGTGAAATGCGCCCTGGCCAGGTAGCTCAATTGGTTAGACAGTCATCATCCTGATACACGAAGGTTGCAGGTTAGATCCCCAGTCAGGGCACATGCAAGATTCAACCAATGAAGCATAAATAAGTGGAACAACAAATATCTCTCTCTCTCTCAAATGATGTATGCCTATAATCCCATTACTCCATTACCACAGTTCGATATGTAAGGAAGTAAGGCCATCATTTTGAGATTCTCTGAGTACCTGGTGTATGGAAACATAATAGGTTTTATGGAAAGTTGCAGACAACTACAATAATAATAAAAACTACTATTTTTGAGTACGAGTACCTGATCCTTGATTGAGATTTTGCAAACATCCTTTCTAATCCCCACAATAATGCTACAAGATAGATTTTATTACCCCAATTTTACAGATGAAAAAATTAAGGCTCTTTAAGGCTAAACAACCAACTCAAGGACAAATACATAGAAATACTGGAAATGGAATTCTTACTCAAATTCTATGTCATTATTTGCTATACTGCCACTATCTTAGATGAAAGAGGAATGACAACAACAAAATTGACCCCTCTCTTTGCAGGCTTTAGCATCTATTGAAAAACCAGGGTGAGCATTTAAGAACAAAAAAACAAAAAAGAAAAGCAAAGAGGGAAAAAAACTAAGTATAGCAAAAACATTAAGGGGATAGCATTTGTCTATATAAATCAGTATTACATCTAAAAATGTAACTATTCACATTATTTCACAAAATTATAAAATTAATTTTTATATTATGTCTTTTCTTACAATGTCTTGTTTCCTTTATCTTTTTTTAAAGATACTTTTTGAACTTTCACCTTTTGATGTTTAGGAAATACAATACTTCCTCAGTCTTTAATTTCCTCTCTGACTCACACAATTGACTTGGAATTAGTTGTTAAAAATAGATATCACACCAAGTGCCTCGGGTTAACTATAATTCTTACCATGTATATTAAAAGAGTCATCGGAAAGTTGTATGAGCACAGAGTAAAAATTTTAAAATTGTCAAACAATAAACTTTGGGCTTTTGTATTCAGGAACATTTTGTTGATTGAAAACAATGAATTCTGAAAGACAGTATAACAAGGAACACATTAAAGGCTACTATAGTCATTTTTAGATTATTTTAAAAATAGATGGAGGAAATTACTAAATCAGATATATTCACAACTACAGGAACTATCCTGTTCCCAACAATACTACAAAATTTGGTTGCTTTTGTTACTTCTTTAATGAATCATAAATGAGGGTTGAGTAGGAGCTTAGAAATGAATTGAGAAACAATATTTGCAATACTTCAGAGCAGAAGCTCAATTTACACAGAAAAACTATAAAGTGGGTCCTTAGGATAGAGATCAGTAAAACAATCTGAATATTCTCATTAAATATAAAGCTGCCATACTAAGCTAGCTAGAGGATTTACAGTTTGAATAGTTGGAGCAATAGTGGAGGTGGGCAAATTGGCTGAAGAAATCTTCAGAATTCAAAATACAGAACTACCAGTCATATATGTTCACAGATCTAAATAAGAGATGTGGGATAAATATAAATGCTATATTTAATCCAATACCAAGAAAAAATTATCCTGGCATAAAGCAGACTTCTGTACCTTTCATTTTAAATATTTTGACTAAATACAGCTGACTAATATAGCTTGTACAATGTCCTAATTGCTTCACTATTAATATCATATCTATAATCTTAATAATTAGTGCAGCCTAGCTTTCATTTCCTAATTTAAATTGGCTCTTTGGCAAATTCTACTGATGAAGACCTTGAAATAAAGCTAAAATAGGAAGGAGAGGATAGGAAGACAGATTTAAGAAGATTGGAATGGGAAATGGAAACATAAAAATACTCAGAGAAAATTAGTGAAAGCAGTTGTGAGTTTGTACAAATTCCCATTTTAACAGTATAATCCAGTGATATTTAATGTAAAAAGGTACTTTGCTAAGTGGTGCTATTTGACTTCTCAGCATTCTATGTAGACAATAAAGCAATTGCTGATCTCTAAGCCAGCATTTAGCCAAATATATATTTTCTTCTTTGTAAATTTATCTTTATTGTTACAAGTATTACAGATGCCCCCCCCCCCCCAAGCCAACTGATCCTTCCAGTCCTAATCCACCTCCCCAGGCCTTCCCCATACTATTGTCTGTGTCCTTGAGTTATGCATATATGCATACACATTCTTTGATTAACCTCTCCCCACCCACCCTCCCACTTACACACCCCATCCTTCCCTCTGAGATCCCTCAGTATGTTCCATGCTTTTATGTCTCTGGATCTATTTTGTTCATCAGTTTGTTCTGTTCATTAGATTCCACATATCAGTGAGAACACATGATACTTGTTTTTCTCTGACTGGCTTACTTCACTTAGCATATTTTACAGGTCTATCCATGCTTTCCCAAAGGGTAAGAGATTTTTCTTTTTTACAGCTGCATAGTATCCCATGGTGTAAATGTCCCACAGCTTTTTTATCCACTCATCTACTGATGGGCACTTGGGCTGTTTCCACATCTTAGCTATTGTAAACTGTGCTGCTGTGAACCTAGGGGTGCATAAGTTCTTTCTGATTAGTGTTTCAGGTTTCTTAGGATATATTCCTAGAAGTGGGATCACTGGGTCAAGTGGCAGTTCCATTTTGAATTTTTTGAGGAACCTCCATACTGTTTTCCACAGTGGCTGCACCAGTCTGCATTCCCACCAGCAGGGTACTAGGGCTCCCCTTTCTCCACTTCCTCCCCAGCACCTCATTTGTTGACTTGTTGATGGTAGCCATTCTGACAGGTGTGAGGTGATACCTCATTGTGGTTTTAATTTGCATCTCTCTGATGATTAGCAACATTGAGCATTTTTTCATATATCAATTGGCTATTTCTATGTCCTCTTTGGAGAAGTGTCCTTTGCTGATTTTTTAATTGGGTTGCTTGTCATGTTGGTGTTGAGTTGTGTAAGTTTTTTATATATTTTGGAAATTAACCCTCATGGGATGTATCATTGGGGAATATGTTCTCCCATACAGTGGGATCTTTTTCATTTTGTTGATGGTTTCTTTTGCTGTGCAGAAGCTTTTTAGCTTGATGTAGTCTCATTTGTTTATCTTTTCCTGAGTTTCCTTTGCCTTCTGAGACATGTTGGCAAAATTATTGCTGCAAGAGATGTCTGAAATTATGCTGCATATATTTTCTTCTAGGATTTTTGTGGCTTCACGACTTACATTTAAGTCTTTTATCCATTTTGAGTTTATTCTTGTGTGTGGTGTGAGTTGGTGGTTTAGTTTCATTTTTTTGCATGTACCTGTCTAATTTCCCCAACACCATTTATTGAAGAGACTGTCTTTACTCCAGTGTATACTCTTGCCTCCTTTTCAAATATTAATTGACCAAAAAGGTGTGGGTTGATTTCTAAGCTCTCTGTTGTGTTCCTTTGTTCTAAATGCCTGTTCTTATGCCTGTACCAGGCTGTTTTCATTACAATGGCCTTGGAGTAGAGTTTGATATCTGGTATTGTAATATCTCCAACTTTGTTCTTCTTTCTCAAGATTGCTGAGGCTATTCGGGTCTTTTTTGGTTCCATATAAGTTTTAGAATATATTTTTTTAGATCTGTGAGATATGCCATTGGTATTTTAATAAGGATTGCATTTAATCTACCGATTGCATTGAATCTATAGATTGCTTTGGTAATATGGACATTTTAACGTTGTTAATTCTTCCAATTCATGAACTTGGTATATGCTCCCACTTATTTTTATCTTCCTTAACTTATTTTTCATTGTCAACAATGTATGTGTATATATTTTATTATTATTATTTGTTGTTGTTGACAGTATTACAGATATCCTCCAATTTCCTCCCCTTTTTCCCCCTTTTCTCATCCCCTGGCCCACCCCAGGCCTTCACCACACTACTGTCTGTGTCCATTGGTTTTTCATATGTGTATTTAAGTTCTTTGGTTAATCTTTTCCCATCTCTCTCTCCTCCTATCTGAGATATGTCAGTGTGTCCCATGCCTCTATGCCTCTGGATCTATTTTGTTCGTCAGTTTATTATGTTCATTAAATTTCACTTATAAGTGAGATCATGTGATCTTTTTCTTTCTCTGATTGGCTTATTTCACTCAGAATAATATTCCTAAATTTCTTTCTTCAATGTCATATAATTCCCTGAGTTCAGGTCTTTTTCTTCCTTGGATAAATGTATCCCTAGGTACCTTATTTTTGTTGTTGCAATAGTAAATGAGGTTTATTTTTCAGTTTCTCTTTCTGAGAGTTCACTATTGGTGTGTAAAACTGCCATCGATTTTTGGGTGTTAATTTTGTATCCTGCTACCTAGCCAAATTCATTTATTAAATCTAGTAGTTTTTTGTTGGAATCTTTAAGATTTTCTATGTACAATGTCATGTCATCTGCAAATAATGACAGTTTTACTTCCTTCTTTCCAATTTGGATGCCTTTTATTCTTTCTTCTTGTCTGATCACTGTGGCTAGAACTTGTAGTACTATGTTGAATAAGAGTGGTGAAAGTGGACACCTTTGTCTTGTTCCTGTTCTTAGGGGAAATGGTTTTAGTTTTTGCCCATTGAGTATGATGTTGGCTATAGGTTTGTCATATATGGCCTTTATTATGTTGAGGTAAGATCTCTCTATTCCCACTTTGCTGAGAGTTTTTATCATAAATGGGTTCTGGATTTTATCGAATGCTTTTTCTGCATCAATTGATATGATCATGAAATTTTTATATTTCATTTTGTTTATGTCCTATATCACGTTTATTGATTTGAGAATACTGTACCAACCTTTTGTCCTCAGAATAAATTCCACTTGATCGTGATGTATGATTTCTTTAAATGTATTGCTGGATCTGATTTGCTAGTATTTTGTTGATGGTTTTAGCATCTATGTTCCTCAAGGACATTGGCCTCTAATTCTGTTTTTTTGTAGTGTCTTTATCTGGTTTTGGTATTAAGATAATGTTGGCCTTTTAAAAAGAGCTTGGAAGTGTACCTTCTTGAATTTTTTGGAATAGTTTGAGGAAAATAGGTGTTTATACAATTGTTTTTTACCCTTGTTCAATATCCCCCTAACAGGTACCACTACAATTGAAAAATATGACCTCAGGACCAATAGCTGGCTACATATTGGCACAATGAATGGCCGTAGGCTTCAGTTTGGAGTTTCAGTAATTGATAATAAGCTCTATGTTGTGGGAGGAAGAGATGGTTTAAAAACTTTGAATACTGTGGAATGTTTTAACCCAATTGGCAAAATCTGGACTGTGATGCCTCCTATGTCAACACATAGACACGGCTTAGGTAAGAGCTTAATGTTATGTGTTTTCTAAAGAATGTATAGTTAGCAAGGCTAATTAAAAATTAAATTCAGCTGCATATTATTGGGATGTAGCAAATCTCTTAGTCAAAATGTCTCCAAAATGCTGAAAAGCTTAAGCAAATGGTAAAAACCTTCAAAACTTTTTTCTTGTTTCAGATATCACACTTGTTATGAAGGATAAAAACTTTTAGAAGAATACATTATTGAGGAACACAAAACTGCAGTAGAGTTTTCTTGTAAGCTCAATTTAGAGAAAAGAGCACTTAATAATGGAGAAACATTGTTTCTAGTTAGATGAATCATGTTCCTTCTTTGAATAAACAAATCTATATTTCAGCAAAAAGCCTGTGATGCAGATCCAATGCAAGGATATTTAGAAAAACCACTTTGGTTGAGAGTGGCTGTAAGTTATGTGTAAGCCAGAGGTTATAAAAAAGTTTAAGAAAGATGGAGTAGAGACTTCTAGAACAGTGGAGAACTTTGGTTCTCCTGAATATATGTCAGGGTACATTTTTGTTCATGCTAGTTTTCATACATTTTCAACTTCATATACTTTGTTTTAAAAAACAACAGAATAATTTCCTTGTGTTTTGTTTTGTTTTTTTCTTTTCTTTTTAAGAACAAAGTTTTACACAACTAAAATGTGGTACATCCAAGTCTGGTATCATTTGCCCCAAATTATCTGGTAAAGAGTCTATGTCAAATGGTAAATGATAGACTATATTAATTATATTCAGCTCAGTTGTGTCAGTGATTCCTAGACATAGCTTAGAAAATATATCTTACAAAAAATCAGAGAAAGTTTTTAAATCTATTGATGTTATTAAAAAGATAGAGATGATAAGGATATACCCGAGAGGCTCACTGAGATGGGGAAGAAGGTGGGGGGGAAAAACAGTTGTGTGTATTGCCAGAGCAGTTAATAAGCAGTTAGAAAAGGGGCATTTATAGTATCTGATATAAAAAAGTTCTAATTACTCCTCAAAAACCCTGTCTATTTCATTATCTGATGAGAAACTTTTTTGTCCCTATAATAAAGAGCAGAGATTAGAAAGACCTACCACAGTTAGCCTATAATTCTAAGATTTATATAGGATTTAGTATCATACCTCATCTACTTCTTACATTCAAAAAATGGCATCTAAATTATGCCAGAAAAAATTCAGCTTCCCTTATCTATCACATCCTCAGAAATGGTGTGTTCCACTACCTCTTTTGACTTCAGTATGGAAACAGTGATACTCTTTCATGATAATGGTACCTATGCCTGAAATTTTTCTAGGGTTAAAAGACATTATTTAGTTTCATATCAAGATTAGTAAATCATTCATGTGTGCACATACTCTTTTAAGAAACAAAGTTCTAACCAGTTGGTTGCTTGCACAATGAAACAACATCCATTTTCTGTGTTATACCTAGATGAGCGCTCATGCTATTTTTGTTCTTTAGGTGTGGCCACACTTGAAGGACCAATGTATGCTGTTGGTGGTCATGATGGATGGAGTTATTTAAATACTGTAGAAAGATGGGATCCTGAGGGACGTCAGTGGAATTATGTGGCCAGTATGTCAACTCCTAGAAGCACAGTTGGTGTTGTGGCACTAAACAACAAGTGAGTAAACCAAAACATACATGGTCTTTGTTCCTAGGTCATGTGATGTGATCTATCAATCAATAAGCATTCCCAATGACAAGAATATCATAGTTACTATGATAAAAGGCCTTTGTTGGAACACTCCCTTCATTAAGATGGAAATATTTGTCTGAAATGGACATTTAATTAAATATTCTGTAGTCTCTTGCTGCTCAAGTCTGGTCCTGGGACTAAGAGCGTCAACATTACCTGAGATCTATTTAGAAATTCTGAATCTTAGCCCCACCCTAGACCTTCTGAATCAGAATCGGCATTTTCACAAGACCCTCAAGTGACTTTTGTGCACATTAAATTTGAGAAGCACTTCTGCATTCAAACCAGTCCCAGTTTTACCCTCAAGAAGCTTCCACTTATTACATAATAACTTATTCTTGACTTATCAAAATTTTGACCTGTCTTTGTAATAAGGCAAGTTTTGCTTTTTGTTCTGTACCACATATTCTCCTGAGTATTTAGGGTTCCCAACTCTATAGAGTTACATGTGGTCTCATCTTTCTAAATCTTTCCCACTTCCTAATCATTTGCCTATAAGAATAAGCTAATATATTAAAACCCAATGATGTTAAAGTTTGCTAAGAGCTTGAATTTATTATTTATTTCAACTAATTATGTGTGCTTTCTGACAAGGGACCTTTGGAGACAATGACCAGCATATAGGAGTAATGTGAATAACGAGAAATTCAGACATCAGAATGGATTAGAGCCAAGAGACAGCCTTGTGTGTCTGTACTGACTATGCATCAAGTCAATACCTCATCACATAAATGGGCTCAGTAGACATTTCAGCACAGATGGATGTTAGCACCTGATGCAAAAAAAAGTAGGAAATGTCTATAGTTAAAGGGATACCTAGCCTTACAATGTCTTAGAGCTAAAAATACTCTGAAAAATGGTTATCCTGGCCTGACCTGAATGATTATCAGGTGATTCAGTAACAATCTCCAACATATTACAACCTATCACAACTGAACATGAATGGCAGTTATAGGCATGTCTTAGTAAAGTTTATGGGAGAAGTGCCATAGCCAATATATCTTCTTAAGAAAAAATATTTTGTCTAGATTCTATTCTGTTCTCTTAGTCATTTATCAAGTTAACATATTCCTAGTGACATTATTTACTAAATAAAGTAGTTTATAAAAACAACATATATGCATAACCCATGGACACAGACAATAGTGTGGTGAAGGCTTAAGGGGAGGAGCGGGTGCAGAGTAGAAGGGATCAATGGGGGGAAAAGGGCACATCTGTAATACTTTCAACAATAAATATAAATTAAAAACAAAACAGGGATTATAATGCTAGACAACTGAACCTAGGTAAAATTGCAAGGTTGCTTTTAATGAGGTATAATTGGCAAATATTGCCAATGTTTTCAATATCTTCCTTCTTTCTCTGTACATAATTTCCCCTGGGATTTTTTAATCTATTATGTAAAAGTACCTTTCACAGTTTGCAATAGGGTAGATTTTAACAAGTGCCTTCCATTCACAAACTCAGGCTGTCTGTTATAAAATGCTAAGGTAGTAGGATATACAGAATGGAGCAAAAATAGGTTTACAGTTGTGAGTACAGAAAAACAAAGTTTATTCTTGTATAATTATTTATTATTGTGTTATTTTCCCTACAAACAACTGTAAATCTACTTTTGCCTCGCCCTGTACTGTCAGAAACTTAAAATACTTTGTTCAAGGTTCTTTCACTTTCATTCTATGTACAAACTGGAAAAACACACACTTCTGTTTTTATTTTTTTTCTAGGCTATATGCTATTGGTGGACGTGATGGAAGTTCTTGCCTCAAATCAATGGAATACTTTGATCCACATACTAACAAGTGGAGTCTGTGTGCTCCAATGTCTAAAAGACGTGGAGGTGTGGGAGTTGCAACATACAATGGATTCTTATATGTTGTTGGGGGTCATGATGCCCCTGCTTCTAACCATTGCTCCAGGCTTTCTGACTGTGTGGAACGGTAAAATATTTTTATTTATTTATGTATGTATTTATTTGGTTATTTTTTCAGAAATGAGAAATATTTTTTAAGCCTCCAGAAAGTAGTTTTCCAAATAAATGTTAATCCTTTCAAAGGTTGAGTCCCTTGTAAAACTGCACACTTACTTTTAAGCTAAAAATATTTTGAATATGCCTTATTATGTGTTTTAAATCCATCAAAAGAAATATATAAAGAGAATATTATGTTTTATTGTTTGATAGTCACCCTATAAAATAATGAGACAAAAGGGATGTAAGATTAAAAACATTTTATGCCAAGCTATATCACTCAATCTGTTCACCAGCCCAAATCAAAATAACTTTATTGTTTTAAAAATCAGCCCTAGCCTGGCCGTCATAGCTGAGTGGTTGATCCAGGTTCAATTCCCGGTCAGAGCACATTATCCAGGTTGTGGACTCGATCCCCAGCAGGGGGCATGGAAGAGGCAAGAGATCAATGACTCATCATTGATGCTGCTGTCTTTCTCCCTTTCCCTTCCTCTCTCTGAAATCAATAAAGATATATTTAATAAATAAATATATAAAAATAAATAAAAATAAAAATTATCCCAGTGATTGGCAGAACTGCTATCCTCATCCTAAAGACATACTCCCTTGTTTTTGCTTTCTGAATCCTAAATCAGTTAAGAAACAAAAATTAACTAATTTTTTAATATTTGTCCATGCATTTATCCTTACAAGAGAAATTTATATATTTGTATGACTTTGAGTTACTATCTAGTATTTGTATATTACAACTTAAAGGGCTCCTTTTAGAATATCTTTTAGGAGAGATCTACTAGTAATGAACTCCTTTACCTAATGTTTACCTGGGAATGCCTTAATTTTTCCTTCCTTTTTGAAGGATAGTTTTGGTGGTTATAGAATTCTCAGTTGATAGGATTTTTCTTTCAGCAATTTAAATAGAGTATATGATCCCACCGCCTTCTGTCCTCTGCTGAGAAATTTGTTCATAATCTTATTGAGTATCTCTTGTATGCCACAAATTGCTCTTCTCTTGCTAATTTTAAAATGGTCTCTTTGTCTTTGATGTTCAACAGTTTAATTATACTGTCTCAGTGGGGGTTTTCTTTAGGTTTGTCCTACTTGAAGTTCACTGAGATTCTTGGATTTATAAATTCATGTTTTCTTCAAATGAGAAGTTTTCATCTATGATTTCTTCAAATATTATTTCTTCCCTTTTCTCTATTTCTCTTTTTCTTTTGGACTCCCAGAATGCATATATTAATCCACCTATTTTGTCTCATAAGTCATTTAAATTGTTCGCTTTTCTTTATTCTATTTGATTGCAAAAGACTTGTATTCAAGTTTACTTGTTTTCTTCTGCCTGAGTATCCTACTAAATCTCTCTAATGAGTTTTTCAATTCAAACATTTTATTTTTCAACCCCAGAATTTCTGCTAGTTCTTCTTTAGAATTTATTTTCCTTTGTTGACATTCTAATTTTCTTCATTTATCATTTTCCTGATTTCCTTAAGTTCTTCGTTTTCCTTTTAGCTCTTTCAGCATATGTAAGACAGTTGTTTCAATGTATTTATCTTGCAAGTCAGGTGTCTGTATTTCTATATTGATCTTTTCTTGATACTGTATTTACTTTGTTTCTTTTGAATGAAACTTGCTTTCCTGTTTACTTATAAGCTTTGTGATCTTCTGTCAAAAATTGAGCATTTGAAACAAAAGGGACATCTCCCAGTCTTTGCAGACTGGCTCTAAGGATGGGGAGACCATGGATAGTTAACATGTCATGTTCTGTGCCTGGGATCAGCCTAGCATGAAGACTTGAGGTCTTCTCAGGACTTTTCTGGACTTGTGTGTTTCCTGGGGTTGTGCTTGTTTCAATTCTGTGTATACATATCTGCTTTTAAATGTCTCAATTTCCTTAAGAGTCTCTCAGCTCTGCTGCTTCTCAGGGTCTTTGCTTTTCTTCAGTAGTCTCCAATCAGAAATCTCTTGCCCCAGGGGTCCATGCATCTGTAATTTCCCCACAGCTTTGATGAGCTATGTGTACTATATCCATGGCTTTCCCTTGAAATCTGTGAGCTCTGTCACTTTTGACTGTCTGAGTTGTGATTTAGGTAACACAGAATAATCCCATAGGCAGCACCCAGACAGGTTAGATTGTTGCATATTAAATCTGCTCTTTTCTCTCTGGTTCAAGGAAAGGAACTGGGGTTTGGATAGTGATTTCTCCAATCCATACCATGACTTGCCAGGAGGAGGTGGGGCAAGAACAAATAAAAAGTCACACAATTTCTTACTGACTTGAATATAGCTTATTTTTCACTGAGCATTTATTTTGCCACTGTGGATCTTTGACTGATTTTTAAGAACCCCTAGAAAGTTATTTTAGCCAGTATTTATTTGTTTATTTAATGTTTCTTTGAGATAATGATGTGCTAGAGCTTTCTAGCCTACCATCTTGAAGACATCACTTCCCAGTGATGTGACATTGAAAACAAGACAATAACCACATGAAAATCCCATCGAGTTGCCTGTATATTTAAAATTTAAAGCTGAACCCACTTTTCTTTTTATCGTCCAGAAGCACAATAATGAAATTAAATGTAATTACAAATGGAAAATACTTTGAAAGTCTAGTACATCCCTATTCACCTTACAGAAGTGGGAGTTGAAACACTCTCTGTTTAAATAACAAACAAATAGTGGCAAAATTATTATTTTTTCATAAAAGTGGAGTTTTTAAAAGTTTGGAAACTAATTATATTGAACTTTCCATTTCAGTACAAAACCAAAAGTTCACTGATATTACACTCAGGACAATTGATAATTAAACCTCAAGCCAATAACCTTTCTTTTGATTAATACAGAATTGCATCATGCATTTCTAATTTTAAACATTTATTCTGTGTGTGTGTGTAACTCAGAAGAATCTTTTTTCTCTTTTAGAACAAACAAAAGAATACAATATACTCAACATTTGTTAAAAATTCACTGTAAGAAGGTGTGAAAAGAATAGATTCTATTGAAATTTTGAATTGACTAGACAATTTATTGATGCTTTCTTTAGA
The DNA here is from genome assembly GCF_964146895.1 of Miniopterus schreibersii. Lineage (NCBI taxonomy): Eukaryota > Metazoa > Chordata > Mammalia > Chiroptera > Miniopteridae > Miniopterus > Miniopterus schreibersii. Next base: position 41,178,055 of record NC_138104.1, on the reverse strand, counting down.
CCACAAAAAATTATAGATGTCACACAATACACAAAAGGTTAGGTACAAGCCCACCTGTTAGAAAATGTATACATATACTCAGAAAACCCATACTTGTATTCAAAAATGGTAAAAATAGTTTTCATTTTAAGTAATGGTGGTTAGGCATTTAATTTAATTTCTAAGCTTGTAAAAATATTTATGTTCTTCTACCTAAGAATAACTATAGCTTTCTCTTTATAAAACTGTTGTTAGTGGATAAGACTAAATCACCTCCTCTAAGCTAAACAGACAATATAAGAAATTACTACATTTGGGAAAACTTGATTTGATCAAAGGTACAAACAAATCCATGTAAAAGTAAGTATGCTATCTTAAGTTTTTATTAACACTAAAAACTATATTGTAGTGATAAATTCATGGGAGAGAAAGCTCACAAAGTGATATTTATATAGAGAATTCATATTGTTCTTTAAGGAAATATTAAAAGTTGTCTAAAATAATTTTATATAAAATAACACAATATTGTACAAAATTATATATAGTAAATAAGAACTCAAATGTTTGTTACTATGAAAATCAAACCTGACTTTACAAAAACTTTATCTGAATTTAAAGTTAAATTGCATACACATATAAACAAAGAAATAGATACTTTAAACCCTATTTATAATAGCAATTTTTTGGTAATAAATCTAAATTAGTAAGAGATTTTCTCTATATACACTACAGTCTATGCCTTTTTCCCATTGTAGTTTTGGAGGCTTCTTGTTGAATCTTAGTGGTATAACTTGTGTTGCATTTGCTAAGTTCTTTGTATCTAAATGTGTGGGACTGTGAAATGAGGTTTGGTCCAAAAAGTGTACATTTCATAAGAAAAAAATCTAGAATAAATAAAATATTTTATTTAAACCACCATCATCTCTCCAATTATTATGCCAGCATTTTCCTGGCTTTACTTCATGAACTCCTAAAATTGTAGAATTATATGATAGGATCTGAAAGAGAGGAATTGGGCTGCATTTTACCACTGTATAGTGTTCACAGTAAAATTAGCCTCCCAATGGCTTGACGTGTCTATACCAATTTAAATAGACATTTACACATACAGCTAGAAAAATAAAAAATCAGTTCATATTTTTATATACAAAAGTTCATAATGAAGACTACAAAATTAAATATTTACACACATGTCCTAATAATTAAATGTTTAACCTTATTTACTGACATAACTATATTTCCATATACACTGTTTTTTTAAAAATTCAAATACACTTAAAAAATTTTTAATGGAAAAGAAGAGCACTTTATACATTCCAAAAAATGTATAGTATAGTAGTTCAAAGCACTTGATTTAGAGTCAGATATATCTGAATTCAAATCCCAGGTCTACTGTTTACAAGTTATGTGACCTTGACCTAGTAACTTTATACCCAAACATCAGTTTCCTCATGTGAAAAGTGAGAATAATTGTAGTATCAACCCCATGGGTACAATATAATAAATGTTAATGCACTTAACACATTTCCTAGAACTTATTAAGTACTGATTAGAAGTTAGTTGCTGGTATTGTTTTTGTTTGTATCTTTCTGCAGTCAGTATTAAGTTATTACTATCATTATCTCTTTATTATCATTTTCTGTGAAAATACTTTGAGAAAATGGATAGTACTAAAGTAAAATTTTTAAAAATTACAAATATGACCTTAATACAAACATAAAATTAATGTGTCAAAGATTTTATGTGATTCATTAATTAATGAGGTAACACATAAGATGTTAATACTGCTTAACAGAATCTTGGAGGAAAGAACATATAGACAATTAGGAATGCTGAAAAAATTGTTAACGGATGCAAAGGTAGTTAACATCCTATAGGGAATATCATGTAATCCTTAAAGGAAATTATTTGTACATGGTAGAAATTAATTCTATCTCTATAAGGGAAAATCATTTGCATTGCTATATACAAGAATCTCAAGAAAACTCAGTTTTCTACAGTGTAACTTCTATACCTATAGAGATGCAAAATAGGCTTGTCAGTAGAAAGTGAAGCAAAGGCATACACTGTGGAATCAGATATTGTTGGCCTCCCCAGTACCTTAGGCATGTCACTCAATTAAGATAATCATTCAAATGAAATGTTTCTTAAACCATCACATAAACCTATGTTGATTGGGTCAAGGATTATTATTTCTATAATGTGGATGAAAAAAGTGAAGCAAAGAAGTCAAGAGAATTATCCTTAATTTCTCTTAGTGGAGGAATAAGTTTATAACTACTTCTCTTCTCTTCAGGCTTTATTTTATATATATATATTCAAAGTACGGAGAGATGGAAAAGCAAAAGAGAAACAAAAGGGAGAAACACCATACTATTTTAATTTGAAAGAAATGTAGTGACTTTTTCCTTAATAATGTCTCCTGTGTGTCTTTGCAGATAGTAACCATATTACAAATTTTTTTTTCTTTAAAAGATTCTACATTCCCCACCCTTCTTTTTAACTAAACGGTATCCAGATAATATTAACATAAGCCATATTTTTAGTATTAACTGTTATGCACATGCAGGACATTCTTGGGGTTTGGTTGAAAATCTCTAAGGAAGTATTTTCATGAGCCCTGGTTCACCATTCATAGGAGTGTGTGCTCTTATGATGACTTCAGCCTCAGAGTACAACAATAGCAATTGTGTTGAAGATTCAGCTTAACTAAAGCATACAGCTATGGATTTGTTGGTTCTGTGTTTATAACATTAGAATTTAAGGTGATATGCTACATGACACTCAATGATATACACTGGATGTTGAGGTTATCTTAATTATTGATGATTTCAGACACTATGAAAAATATGACTAGACAGGGCACATGCCTGGTTGCAAGCTCGATCCCCTGTAGGGGACATACAGGAGGCAGCCGATCAACAACTCTTTCATCATTAATGTTTCTATCTCTCTCTCCCTCTCTCTTCCTTTCTGAAATCAATAAAAAATATATATATATATGTGACTGGATATGAGGCCAGATCAAATTGAAGCTGGGATCATATTATTTAGAATATGATTAACGAGATTAAAAATATAAATAAGAGGGGTAATAGAAATATAAGGAAGCCCGGCTGGCGTGGCTCAGTGGTTGAGCATCAACCTATGAGCCTGAAGGTCATGATTCAATTCCCAGTCAGAGCACATGCCTGGGGTGCAGGCTCAATCCCTAGTCAGGGGTGTGTAGGAAGCGGCCGATCAATGACTCTCTCTCATCATTCATGTTTCTATCTCTCTCTCTCTTCCTCTCTCTGAAATCAATAAAAAACATACATTTTTAAAAAAGAAAAAATATATAAGGAAATTAGTAGAGGCTAATAATGTCTCTTTTGTAAAACAAATCTTTATCATTAAATTTTACAAATAGGCCAATATAACATCAGAGCATTGCCATGTATATTTATATGAGTTTTCTTTTATTGTTTACCTCTTTTAGATGTCAGGATTATGTATATTTTAAAAATAGGCTTCAAATTTTAGGAGATAATTTCTGATGAAGATTTTAATTAATATTACTTACTGAATTATCTTTCATTTTGCTCAGAGAAAAGTTTAGGGATAAAGAGTTAACTCCAGATTAAAATGGAAAAAATACTAAGCTCCTGTGAAGATAAATAGGAACTCTCATAGGGGAAAAATATAAGATAAGGCTATGGTCACTCTAACCACAAATAGTATTAAAACCAGGGCATGACATTACATAAAACTAAAAAGCAATTATATTCAGATTTACTTAAAATGCGAACTCTCATATAAGCAGGATCAGGCATTTCATATATAACTTTGATATACAGAGAATAAGAGAAAAACTAAAGCTCTCCAACCAGCATAATAAATGAGAGAGGGGGCATTTTTCACACAATGTTAAGACACTAATAAGTGGAATTTCCTCGCAGAGACTCTGAGTACTTGCCAAAGAAATTCATAGTCTTTTTGGAAATACATTTTTTATATGCTTTGAGTGTCCTCTGGTGGCTGAAGAGAGTTTTGTCATGTACTTAATCTTTCACATTTATCAGTCAGACTACATTTGAAACTTATAAGGTATTTTAATTCCTTAGATAAGTATACATTTTATTAAAGACTATTATTTTTAATTTTAACACTATTGTACTTCCCCTCTCAATTGTATTCTTAAATGTCTTAAGGTATGATCCCAAAAATGATTCGTGGTCAACGGTGGCGCCTCTGAGTGTTCCTCGAGATGCTGTTGCTGTGTGTGCTCTGGGAGACAAACTCTTCGTGGTTGGAGGATATGATGGACATTCTTATTTGAATACTGTGGAGTCATATGATGCACAGAAAGATGAGTGGAAACAGGTACTCATATTAAAAGTGTTCAAATTGGTGTGTTTCAGGTTTTAATGAAAATTATTTAAAAATATGTTTGGAATTAGTTCCATTCTCTTCCTCTTAGGGTCTAACCAGATTATTTTAGTGAAATTTGTAGTATGTACTGTATCTATGCTATAGGAAATTACTAGATGATCTAATTGAACATTAGCCAGATCCATCAGTACTTACACAAAAGGGGACAGAGCAATCGTTTGACTTTATAGAATCATTTATTTCACTTTGTAGTGAATTAAATTCAATAATTCAAGAGCTTTACTATCTGGACAACTTCCTATGTTTGTATTATGACTTGAGAACCAAAGAACAATGTCCTCGCCCATAAATATCTGCCCCTTCTTATCTGCTTGTGCCCAAGGAGAAAAATCTTTCAATCCCCTTCTTATGGAGATTGTATAAACTACAATAGTAGTAATTTTTAATCAGTCATTCAGGGAATTTAGTGCACAGTAAAAGACTGGAATTAAATCCTCTCAAAAGTGCTCGGCATCTAACAGAAGAAATTATAAGGACAGTATAAACTGAGGCACTGAACGGAAATCCGAGGATGCTAAAGGCAAACTTGATGGTTTTGACAGTTTTTCCAGTGATAGCTCTAGATTTATTCCAAAATATCTCATGGTGTTTTGTTAGTTAAATAATGGGTTAATAAAAATGAAATATGATTAACTCTTCAACATTTTCACAAACAGACAAACCTTGTATTTGGTATGTAACTTCACCTTCCCTTACGATGACTTCATGCGGCTCTGTATTCTACATAGTGAACTGGTTACTGTTCTAAAATATGTGTTAATGTAATGACAGCTGATAATGGGTTTCAATTCCTTTGTTTCAGCAATTTGATTCAATAAGACCCTTGGAATCATTTAAATTCTTCCATATTGGTAGTAGCAATGCTTAGGACCAGCTAGAAATGGAACATACATTTTAGCAAACAAGGAGTTAGGTCAAATACAATAATTAAACTAATTGTCTACGCTGGTGGAATTTACTTTTCTGAAAATTGCAGACCAGTACCTAAGAAACTTAGATCTATTCCTGGCTTTTTGCTGTTTCATTGTGTGGTGTTGGCAAGAGTGAAAAAGAACTAATAGATAATGGAATTATAATACTATCTGCCAAATAATTTTCAATTATTTTCTCACTTAACTCTAACAGAAACCTTGAAGGATAAGTATTAGCTGTAATTTTTCAAGTGAGGAAAGTACCAGCGAGGTGAAACTTACTCAATATCACCTGCTCCTCAATCTCAGATCTAGATCTTTTTAAATACTACATTTTTTCTACCACACTGGACTATTATCTGGACTACATTTTCCCTTGTCTTTATGCAAAGTGAAGGTTAGACCAGAACAGCTAAGGACTTTATCAACTCCAATATGCTATATTATTCTAAACACAGAATTCATTTAAACATCATTTCTTTTTCTGTTTTTGTTTTGTGTTAGGAAGTTCCTGTTAACATTGGAAGAGCTGGTGCATGTGTTGTGCTGGTGAAGCTACCATAAAGCTATCTCATCAAACGGAGGAAAACTGAATAATTTTAAAAACAGAGTAGGGAGAAGAGAGGAGGAAGAAAAATGTTCTTTCCTTCAATTAGTAATCAAACATGAAAATTCTTTAGTTATTTTAATATGTAGTTATGATTGCTTTCATTTGTGAAGCCAAAGCAAGTTTTAAACATGAATTACATATAGGTGTTTAGTGTGTGTGTTGTTACAGCTGATTATACACATGGAAATCTCCTCTAGGTTTAGCCTCATTACTTTAAAATGTTTAAAGGAAATTGATAGTGACCAAGGTATGAAAAGTTTTAAAAGCATTGCTAATTTTTAAGTTAAGAGTCTGAGAAATCAAAAATATTTTCTGTTTCAAAGGTACTCTATTATCTAGACTATAACTAGTATAAAAGAGAACTTCTAAAGTTAAAATATAGTCAGATTTTAAGTAAGACATCATTCTCTTATTCAAACAATATCCCAAATAGCTAAATAATACCTCACATGTATTAATGGAAAGCTTTCGCTGTGTTGACAAGGAATAATGAAAAACTCATTGGCATAATTTGTTATGATGATCACAGTATATTAAAAATTTTACAAACTTATTCTTTTACAGTATCATCTTCCAAAGCACACATATAAATTTGGTATTCCTTAACATGTCTTGTTGGATTTGCTACCAGTAAAATATTACTGTAATTTCATATACACAATCTATACAACAAAATAGTGAATATTTATCATTATGATACAAACTGTGACCTCTGCCCTAAAGTGTCAGGGCCTCACTTGTATAGAAAGTAATATTCTCCTCAAACATTTCTATGAGCTCTGTCAACACCTACCATTAGGTTTAACAAGTTTTCAAAAACAATTTTTGAAGTACAGTAAAATTGAGAAGATGTTTTACAGTATTAACACATGGAAATACCAAAATGTTTGATATCCACGGTAAGTTCTGTATCTTTTATGTAGCAATACATACCTTTCTTTTAATGTTATATTCATCCAGTAGAAAATGTTAAGGATATGCACACTACAATAAACATTTTTAAATTAGAAAACAAACAAAAAGGTTAGTTGGGCAGTACTTTACCTTTAAGTTTTTATTTGCATTTATCCCATTATAGAAAATATTTAAGATAAAATGTTGAAAAAATTTCTTGATAAAAATAACTTTTCAAATAAATGTACAATTTTAGAATTTCTGCAATATGATTTTTTTAAATAGGCTTTGCATTGTAGTATGTGAAACCAACAAATAAAATCCAGACAGATGCTTATAAAATGTACTGCTACTTTTTAAATTTTAAAAAAGAGCAATGTAAGTTTTACAAAGATATCTGTACTTTGACAGATTGAATTTAAATAAAATCTATTTCCTCTGGTTATAAAGAGTGTGGCTTTAAATGGTCAAATACAGCTTGAATTGACTTTTTTTAAAATATGTTTTTATTGATTTCAGAGAGAGAAAGGGAGAGGGAGAAAGAGAAACATCAATGATGAGAGAGAATCATCAATTGGCTGCCTCCTGCACACCCCCTAGTGAGGATTAAGCCTGTAATCTGGGCATGCGCCCTGACCAGGAATGGAACTGTGACCTCCTGCTTCATGGGGCGACGCTCAACCACTGAGCCACACTGGCTGGGCTTGAAATGACTCTTTAATATTTATTGCCCCAATTTTTAAAATACTGTATTTAAATACAAAAATGTAATTTCCCTCCTTTGTTTTTTATCCCTGCCACTGTCTTTAATTTTAAATAAAAGTTATAGACATCTTGAGTTCTAAGGGTAGAGATGGAGATATAGAGATGCCGTAAAAAATAAACACATGTTCTCAGCCAGCGTAGCTCAGTGGTTGAGCGTTGACCCATGAATCAAGAAGTCACTGGGTAGATTCCTGGTCAGGGCACGTGCCCAGGTTGCAGGCTCGATCCCCAGTAGGGAGTGTGCAAGAGGCAGCCAATAGATGTTTTTCTCTCATTTATGTTTCTATCTTTCTATCCTTCTCCCTTCCTCTCTCTCTCTAAAAATAAAAATAAACACTTGTGCACACACACACAGAGTTCTAATGGGTGTTTAAATTTATGCCTTATCCAAACCAGTGTTGAAGTAGAGTTACATAAACCTTTGTCCCCAGAGCTTAGCTTGGCATGTAAAGTTAAATTGAAGTGTGAGCCAGTGGGAAAAGAAAGATCAAAGGACCTATCACAGCAGAGCCTGCCAATGCTCCAGTCACAGCTAGATGTCATCGATAGGGAGATCATATCCAGAGTAATACCTGGTCAGGCAAGCAGAGATTGAATACCATCTTCTTGATGGTCCGGTTGGGCTTGCTTCATTTTTATCAGGTACTATTAGGAGAGATATGTGTGCTATCCAGAGAGAGACCCAGAGCTACCACTGCATAGCTGCATTTGAACTGTGCTCGGGCTATCACCTGGCTGAACTGCCAACATCTGAGCAGATCTGAAGAGTCAGAATGGAGCGCTGCAGAGGCTTAGGGCACTGTCCCATTTTGATAGAGAGGTAACACTGACAAAGAATCCTCCTAGAAGGGATATAACTAAAACTCCTCTGATTTTAGATTTTTTTCCTTTTCTTAAGCTCTCTAACAGGACTCTTACCCTGACACTCTGGTCCAGGAAAAGATAAAAAGACCATAAAACATGTTTCCTCAGTTGTCATCATTCTGTCCTCTTATTACAGTCATACGAAATAGAGGGACAGGTTTTCCAGTTACTTTCCTCTTTGTGTTGGACTTGCTTTATATCATGTATGCTGTTGCTGGAGACGCTAAGCCACAACTTGAGTGATGAACAAATGATCTCCCTAGTCTATGGACCATACTACATAAACTTCCTATTTTACCAACCTGGCTCACCATGTGTCAAAGAAAACATTTTAAAAAGTGTTGATGGCTTTTTTTACTCTCTTGACAATACTTGTTTTTCAAGATTATTGCCTGCTACAGACTAGAAAAAACAATCCTTTTATACATGTTAAAAGTTTTTGGCACTTATTTTTTTTTGCATTCCTGTTCTAATCCTGATCCTGCCCTTACACACAAAGATGCACGCACACACACAGAGGGCATACACAATGAGAGAAATGGGCACATCTAGCAAAATATGGGAAATCTCACATGAATTCATGTTAAAGGATACAAGCACAGTAATATTCTTCAAAAGATATATCTGTCATAAACATTTATTAAGGATCTGTGTCTTAGGCCCTAGTGGCATACATAAATAAAGGCTAAGTTTATGAGATCTCTTTCAAATTCAGGCCTACATAATTAAGACAATATTCCAAGTGATAGAGAATCAGAATTTGATGGCCTCTTCTCTACAAAGTCCAATGGAATTTGCTAAATTCACATTTTATCTAAGGTCATAGAATCCCTCATACAAAGAGCCTGGTTTCAATATACTAAGGTCAGTATCTATTTGAGTTGTTGAATACTATTATCTGGATCATAACTAATTAGAACTGACCAAAACTGGGTCACATAGAGGTTCTGGCCATCAGAGAACAAGTAGTTTTATTTTAAAATAGGCCTGAAGGGACAATATCAGAAAGAAGGAGATTTTTAGGACAATAATATCAGCAAAATGGCAACACAGAAATGTATATTGCTTGCTCCCCTATGCCCCCTTCCACCATCAATTTGAAAAACTATACATGCACAAAAATACCTTAACAAAAGTGAAGATTCCAGGCGAGGGATCACATCACCTGGGTGAAGCACACAAATAAGAAAGGACAAATGAAGGAGGGTATGAAAGATAGTCACACTACTTCATTACCTTTCCACCAAACCCAAACAGCCCAACTTCAAAGAAGACACTGTTTGGGAGGAGAGTAAAGTGAGTGCTCAACTTCACCACAGACCCCAAAGTGACCCATCCCAGCACTAGGAGGCTCCTGCAGTTCTAGATGGCTCTCTTCTGGCTCCTGCAAACCCAGCACCGCCCTCCTCCCCAGCCATTCACCCTGGCACTTGTTGACTACAGGGACGTTAGGCAGCTCTAGCAGCCCTAAACAGAGTCCTTGGCATCAGATCCAGCGGGTTTCCATGAACCCAAATCCCCATTCACCTTGTGCCTGCCTACTCCAACCTGAGGCAATTCTCATAGCCCCAATCATCTTACAAACTGAGGCTTCTGGCCCACCAGACAGCTGGCCAGTTCCTGCAGTTCCACATGACCAGTGGCCACGGGATTCTATGGTTCCAAGATCCTAGAGTACTCCCATGAATCAAGGCCCCCACTCCACTCTGGCACTTTCTGATTCTCATGGTTCCAGGGGGCTCCAGTGGCCCCAGCATCCCTGCCCACCACAGAGCTAGCTGATGCCTCTGGCACCAGGTTCCTGATGGGTTCTCATGAATGCAGTTTCCAAGCTTACCCCAGTACCATTCAGGTCTAATGGCTTGGGGCTGTTCCCGTGGCAACAGGCTTCCATTGGGATCTGGCAGGTTCCCAGCATATGTCAGCACTGGCTAGCTCCTGTGGCCCTGGGTGGCTCCTGTAGTCTCAGGCTCCCATTCAGTGCCTGCGACCCAGGCTCCAGGGGGGCACATGTGAACCGTAGGACCCAGGAGGGCCCAGTGCTAAGCTAACTAACCTGTTTCAGGCTTTCAACCCACCCCAGCACAAGGACACCCAAGGACTTCAGCAAGAAGAGAGGAACGCTCCCAAACTCATTTTATGAGTGCAGCATTACCCTGATACCAAAGCCAGATAAGAACACTGCAAGAAAAGAAAACTACAGGCCAATATACCTGATAAATATAGATTCAAAAAACATCAGAGATCCAAAATATACAAAGTAAACACTGATTGAAGGGATAAATATACAGTTTTATACTAATATTAAAATACTTTAATACCTAACTTTCAATAATGGATGCAAATGGAAAAAGTGAAACTGGATCCTTATTTTACATCATATAGAAAAATTAACTCTAACTGGATCAAAGATTTAAAATGAAGAGGTAAAACATTAAAACTCTTAGTAGAAAGAATATGAAGTATTTCATGATACTGGATTTGGCAATGATTTCTCACCAAAAGCACAGGCAACAAAAGAAAGAGAGATAATTTGGATTTCATTAAACTAAAAACTTGTTCATCAGAGGATCATATCTAGAGAATTAATCAATAATCCACAGAATCGGATAAATATTTGTAATTCATATATCTGATAAGGGATTCATATTCAAGATGCATTTTTAAAACTCCTCTTATAGTTCAACAATGAAAAAAAACATGAACATCCCTATTCAAAACTGGGCAAAAGGCTTAACTAGACACTTCTTCCAAAAAAATATACAAACAGCCAATAAGTACATGAAAATATACTGAATATTCCTAATCATTAAAGAAATGAAAGTCAAAACTATAATGAGATATCACTTTACACCCATCATGATGGTTATTAAAAAAACAAAAGTAACAGACTTGGCAAGGATGTGGAGACAAAGGAACACTTGGGCATTATTGGTGGGAAAGTAAAATGATGCAATCACTGTGAAAATGAGTATATTGTTTCCTTCAAAAAATAAAAAATAAAATTACTCTATGATCCAGCAATTCCAATTCTAGGTCTATATCTAAACAATTTAAAGCTGGAAATTTAACAGGCATTTATACACCAATGTTTATAGTAACATTATTCACAGTAGACGAAAAGTAGAAACAACCCAAATATCCAATAATGGATGAATGGATAAACAAAATGTGATATATCTCACATTATTGATATATATACATATATATATAATTTTCAACCTTAAAAAGCAAATAAATTCTGACACATGCTACAACATGGATGACATTTGAGTGATGCTAAATAAAATAAATCAGTCACAAAAACGTAAGTACTGTATGATTTCACTTATATGAAGTATGTATAATCAAATTCATAAAGGCAGAAAGTAGAAAAGTAGATACCAAGGCTTTGGGACAGGGGGTAATAAGAAGTTAATGTTTAATGGGTATAGCAGGGAATCAGTTTGGGCTGATAAAAAGTTCTAGAAAATGGATAGTAGTGATGGTTGCACAACAAAGTGAATATATTTAATTCCATTAAATTGTTCACTTAAGGCCTGGCCTGCATGGCTCAGCTGTTGAGCATTGGCCTGTGATCCAGGTGATCATGGTTCAATTCCCTGTCAGGGCACATGCCCGGGTTGCGGGCTTGATCCCCAGTCACTCTCTCACATCACTGATGTTTCTATCTCTCTCTCTCCTTCCCCCTTCCTCTCTCTGAAATCAATAAAGATATATTTTTTAAAAATTGTTCACTTAAGATATTTAAAATGTTAAATTTTGTGTGATATATATTTTACTGCAATAAAAATAAAAATAAATGGATTATAGACCTAAATGTAAGAAATTACATTATAACTCTCTTAGATTAAAATATAGAAGTTGATCTATATGACCTCTAGTAGGCAATGCTTTCTTAGAAATGACTCCAAAAGCACAGTGACAAAAGGAAAAAAAAATATACCTCATCAAAATTACAAAAATATGGTACTGCAAAGTACACTATGAAGAAAAAGAAAGTGCACCCTGCAGACTGTAAATCTGATATCTCATAAGTGGCTTGTATCCGAAATATTTTTTTTAAATATAACTCATTGGTAAAATGAGAAATGATTCAATTTAAAAATGAGCAAAAGATTTGAATAGATATTTCTCCAAACAACATATGCAAATGTCAATGGGCACAAGAAAATAAGCTCAAGATAATTAGCCAGTGGAAAAATGAAAACAAAACCATAAAATAATAGTTCACACTGATAGGATGGCTAAAACAAACACACAGGGTATAACCGGCTTGGCAAGTATTTGGAGAAACAGAAAATATCATACATTGATGGTGAGAATGTAATATTATGCAATATCTTTAGAAATAACTAGGTGGCTCCTTAAAATGTTAAACAGAGAGTTACCATATGACCCAGAAATACAATTCCTAGGTAAACCTCCAAGAAAAATCAAAACATTTGTTCACACACACAAAAAATGTGTGCGTAAGTGTTGTTGTTTTTTAATAACTGATACTTAAATATTTATTATGTGTTGAACACTGTGCTAAATTCTTTAAATGCATTATTTAATATAACTTTCAGAACTTCTGCACTTTTTAAAAATTTTGGTATGATTAACATACAAAGAGTTATAGATATTTAAAACTGTTTAGACGTAAGTATATGCCCATGAAACAATTAAAATCAAAGCCATCAACTTATCCATCACCTCTAAAAGTTTTCTCTTGCTCCCTTTGTTTTTGTTATGTTTTTTTCCTTTTGTGGTAAAAGTACATAGTCTAAGATCTACTTTCTTAGAAAAAATTTAAGTACACAATACAATATTGTTAATCATAGACCCTATGTTTTACAGGAGATCTTCAAGACACATTTATTGTGCATAACTGAAAATGCATTCTTTGAACAACACCCTCCCAGCTCCTCTGTCCTCCAACCCCCAGAAACCACCATTATAATCTCTGCTTCTATGTGTTTGACTATTTGAGATTCCATACAGAAATGAGATCATGCAGCATTTGTCTTTCTTTGTCTGGCTTATTTCTCTTACTATAATATCCTCCAGGTTCATCTATGTTGTTGCAAATGGCAGAATCTCCTTCTTTTTGAAGGCTGAATAATATTCCATTATATGTATATACTATATTTTCTTTACTCATTCATCCATACATGGATATCTAGATTGTTTCTATATATTGGCTATTGTGAATAATGCTGCAATGAAATGGAAATCAAGATATCTATTTGAGATCCAGATTTCACTTACTTTGAATATATACCCAGAGTGGGATTGTTGGATCAATTTGAAATTCTATTTTTAATTTTTTCAGTAACCTCCATATTGTTTTTGGTAGTAGTTGCACTGATTCACATTCTTACCGATAATTTATGTGAGTATTTTCTTTTCTCCACGTTTTTGCAAACACTTGTCCTTTTCGCCTGATGATATCTCATTGTGGTGTCCATTTGCCTTTCCCTGGTGATTAATGATATTGAGCACCTTTACATATACCTGTTGGCTGTTTGTCTTTGGGGAAATGCTTATTCAGGTACTTTGCCCATTTTTAATCAGGTTTTTTGTTGTTGATCTTGCTATTTAGTTGGAGGAGTCCCTTAAATATTTTGGATATTAACCCTTCATAAGATAAATTGCAAATACTTTCTCCTCTTATCCATGTTACTTTTGCATTTTTGATAATTTCTTTTGTTGTGCAAAGCCTTTCAGTTTGATGTAGCCCTACTTGTTTTGTTTTTGTTCCTTGTGTATAGGTGTTGTCTTAAAAATTATTGTCAAGATCATTGTCAAGGAATTGTTTCCCTATGTTATCCTCTAAGACATTTATAGTTTCAGGCTTTATGTTTAAGTCTTTAACTCATTTAGAGGTGATTGTGCATGCGTCTGTGTGTGTGTGCGTGTGTGTGTGTGTGTGTGTGTGTGTGTGTGTGTGTGTGTATAATGTAAGTTAGTAGTTTAGGGTCATTCTTTTATATGTGAATATTACATTTTCCCAGGACCATTTATTGAAGAGACTGTTTTTCTTCCATTGAGTATTCTAGGCTTCCTTGTCAAATATTAGTTTACCATATATGCCTAAGTTTATTTCTGAACTGTTGATTCTGTTCCAATTGTCTATGTTTCTGTTTTAATGAAATTTGCTGAGTCTTGTAAAGGTACCCTTGTACATGAATTGTTATTTTTTTCTTGCAACTTTAAATTTTTTCTCTTTGTCTTTCACTTTTGACAGTTTGATTATAATGCACTCAGTGTGAATATTTTTTGATTCTTCTTATTTGAGATCTTCTGGGTTTCATTAATCTGGATATACATTTCAGATCTTAGATTTGTGGAACTTTCAGACATTATTTATTCAAATAATCTTTCTGCCCTTTCTGACTCTCTCTCTCTCTCACATCCTTCTAGGAAATCCATTTTATCTATCTATCTATCTATCTATCTATCTATCTATCTATCTATCTATCTATCATCTATCTATCATCATCATCTATCATCTATCTATCTATCATCTATCTATCATCTATATCTATCTATCTATCTATCTATCTATCTATCTATCTATCTATCATCTATCTATCTATCTATCTATCTATATCTATCTATCTATCTATCTATATCTATCTATCTATCATCTATCTATCTATCATCTATCTATATCTATCTATCATCATCTATCTATCTATCTATATCTATATAGTGGTTATTTGATGATGTCCAAAGAGGCTGATAGACTTTCTTTACTATTTTCATTCTTTTTTCCTTTTTTTCCTCTAATGGACATTTTCAAATAAATTTTTCTGGGTTTATTTATTCTTTATTATATATGATAAAGTCTGTTGTTGAAGCTCTTTATTGAAAATTTCAGATTAGTTGTTGCAATATTCAGCTTGAAGATTTCTATTTGGTTCTTTTTTATGGTTTCTACTTCTTTATTGAACTTTTTAGTTTGTTTATATGTTGTTTTCCTGATTGTGTTTACTTGTCTGTGTTATATTGTAGTTCATTAAGCTTCTTTAAGGCAATTATTTTGAATTCTTTTTAAAACAGTTTATGAATCTCCATTTCTTTAGAGCCAGTTAATGGAGCTGTATTAGCTTCCTTTGGTGGTATCATGTTTGCCTGGTTCTTTGAGATCCTTATAGCCTTGTGTTTGTGTCTGTGCATTTGAAAAAGCAGTCTTCTAGTTATTTGATTTTAACATGCTGGCTTTGGCAGGTGAATACTTTCACCTTCAGCCTGTCCAGAGATTCTGGAATTGTCAGCTGACAGGATATGTGAATGATCCTGTTGGTATTTTCCATGGGTAGGCCTACTGCCAGGATCCTCCGGTAGGGACATCAGGTTATAGGTGGGTGGGCCTGGAACCATGTCTATCAGCAGGTTTGGAGCAAGGTCCATGAGTGGACAGGGTTCCTTCCAAGACTGCATGCAAAGCAGTAATGAAAACAGGTCTAAAGGCAGTGAGAGTGCTTCTGGGTCCACAGTCAGCAGGCTTGCTGTCAGAGTCATAAGTAAGCATGGCTCCTGCCTGGTACCTAGCAGATGGGACTTCCATGAGTCTTATCCTAGTGGGGATAAAGTCAGATCACAGGCTTGATTTCAGTTCCATAGTCAGGTATAAGGTCAGATTGCCTCTCTCTGGGACTGCAATCAAGTGGGTTGGCTCTGGGCCATAGGGCTGCTTCTGAGTCTACTGTCAGGTCTGTAATCAGCAGGTATATCACAGGGATGTGAGTGAATGTGGTTCCTACTGGGTCCCAAGGCATATAGTACTTCCTCTGTCACCTTGGGCATGTAAAGCTGCAGCCAAATCCACCTAGGTATTGTGCTGCTTCCAGGTCTGCATTTGGATCTGTGATTGGTGGGTCTTCTTGCCGGAGCACAGGCCTACCTTTTCAAAGTAGCTCTCCTTGGCTGCAGGCTCCATTGAGGTGTCATAAATTCTTACCTGAATCCTGAAACTCCCACAAAAATTATTTTGCCCAGTAGGTAGTTGCCAAATGGTGTTTCTGTGGGGAGATGAGGGTCAGTAACATCTATAGGTTTGGGCTTTATGTCTTGTTCTGACGTTCTTACTGACCGAAGTTTTACACTGTTCATCTCTTTAAGGATATATAGCATATTTAACACATGAAGTTTTGGGGGGGCTGTTCTAACTGAAAATATTTACAGCACAGAGCTTTTTTTCTCTTGGCTCTTTGATCAGATCAATAGCAGATATACTTTCGTGGAGTGCTGATGAAGGGAGAGGTGGCAGAAATAGAGTAGGTGGGACAGAAGGTGGCACTAGGTTAACAGAGGTGGTAGAATTTAAATCAACTGCAGTGAACTTTAAACCTATATAATTTTTTAAAATTTATTTATTGATTTTAGAAAGAAAGGAGGAAAAGAGGGGAAAGAGAGAGATAGAAACATGGATTTGTTGTCCCACTTATTTATGCATTTATTGGTTGATTCTTGTATGTGTCCTGACCCCAGATCGAACCCACAGCCTTGGTATATGAGGAGGACACTCTAATCACCTGAGTACCTGGCCAGGGTGGAACCTATATGATCTGATTAACCAATCATACCCTAATAAATTTAATTTAAAAATTAAAAAATATATCAACTGCAGTGAGATATTGTTGTTCTTGCAGTGTTAAAATTTTAGTAATCTGAGCTCTGAAATTAGCAAGTTCATTTGTAAGAGCACAGATCTTCTGCAGGGCTTCCTCATTTCCCAGTGGTGTCTTCAGTTGAGGCTCTTCTGGAGATAGGTTTGATAAGAAAAACTGCCTGCCTGAGGGCTTCTCAAAAAAAAAGAAAGGTCATCCTAAAAGGGTTGCCTTGACCTGACTTCTGTCCTCCATCTTATTGAGAACTCTCCTTCTTTGACTACCCATCCAACAACAGCAAAAGATGTTACTATATCTTCTCTTGACTGACTGGAATTCCATTCTGTTTTTGCGCTGGTAAGCTGAAACTGAACTCTTGGACACTAGGTCAGAGATTAATTAATACCAATTTTCTTTAGGATACTTTGAGGTGAACCATATGGTTACCCAGAACAAATTACCGATTGCATGCTTACTCCAGCCAGTTGTACAACCATTTTAATTAGGAGCTTAATTCAGCCAAACATTGAGATGGCAAAGTTTCTCCAAATTTGCATTTCCGCATTTCCGGTATTTCAGGCATACATAGCAGCCCATGGTCCTTTAAGCATACCAAGCCGCATGGCAGCAAGGAATCTTCCTCAGCTACTCCAGCTTCCAGCTTCCTCCTCTAAGCATTTACAATTTGAGAATCCCAATATCAGAAAAAAATTTCAATCTGTATCTGTTTTGTTCCTTGCCACCTCTTTCTCTTAAGGCAGTGAAAGCCAAGTTGTTTCCATGTATTAAGAGAAGAGAAGAAGGGAAATAGAATGAGAAAGAATAGGTTAATAACTCAAAATCTTAACAAGTCACATTAATAGCTCTCTTCATTTGGGAATAGTAGAAGAGCCTGTTGTGATTACATCATGGCACTTTTAGCTGATACATGTGGGTCTAGGCATACTTAATATAGAAGAAACAACTTACCTAAATTACATGAAGACCTATAACACTCAACTGGTAGATAACATATGTTTTGTAGCTGGGAGTGGGAGAGATTTTTCTCTTGGGTGGTGGGGGGTGGAGCATTGGCTGGACTGTAAAGAAGAGAGTGGATGGGTTGAAAAAGTGAGTATTCCAAACTCAGCATTTCAAATGATTCTGTGTTCTAAATGCTTCTGTTTCCTTTAAATTTATGTATTGAAATCCTAATGCCCAATGCGATGGTATTATTATGTAGGGCTTTTTGAAGGCTAGTAGGTCATGAGAGCAGAGCCCTCATAAATGAGATTAATAACTTTCTAAGAGAAAACTCAGAGAACTCACTTGCCCCACTTTACCATGTGAAAACACAACAAGAAGTCTATGATCTGGAAGGGAACCCTCACCTAACCATGCTGTCATCCTGATCTTGGACTTCCTAGCCTTCAAAACAGTGAAAAATAAATTTTTATTCCTTAGAATCTGCTCAATTTGTTAATTTGTTCTAACAATATGAGTGGAGCTGCCCCATAAGATAGATGAGGTCCAACTCACTATGGTTAAAAGGATGCACATCAAAAGCTTATCAAAGAAATAAAATAATAAAATAAAATAAAATATAAAATAAAAATGTTGGGATACTTTGGGTATAAACAGAGCTGCTTTGCAATCCATAGATAAGGGATTTCTCAGATTTGCTGGCAGGGCTTAGGGGTAAAGGAGCTATTTAGCCTGACACTGCTGTAGCAAGAGAAAATTAAGAATTTTAAGAAATCTATTCTTGGCACAGAATGACAGAAATGTGCAACAGTGAGGTTCAAAGTAGCAACTAGAGGAGAAGAATCTGTGTAAAGAGGACTACCTTGTGCTGTCTTTACCAAGGATATTGATTTGAGGCACATGTGAGATCCTCTTTGAGGATTCAGAAATAAATTGATACAGGGGAAAAAAGAAGTTGATAGTGTTATGTAGTTTGAGAATTAAAAGTTAATATGGGAGCCCAGCCAGGCGTGGCTCAGCGGTTGAGCGTCGACCTGGGACCCAGGTGATTGGGGTTCGATTCCTGGTCAGGGCACATGCCCGGGTTGTGGCTCAATCAATGACTCTCTCATCATTGACATTTCTATCTCTCTCTCTCCCTTTACTTTCCTCTCTCTGAAATCAATAAAGATATATTAAAAAAAAAAAAAAAGTTAATATGGGGAGATTGACATCAGCAAGATAGCAGACTAAGAAGCTCCAGGCTTTATTTATCCATTGGAATTGCCAAGTAAACAACAGCATATGGACAAAGTGGGATCTCTAGAAACCATTTAAGAAGCTCCAGGGAGAGAGAAGATGGAGGCACTCTGACAAGAAGCAGAGTGCCCTTGCTTTGACCAAAGAGTGGATTTGCAGCTAAAATACTACATGGCTATCTTGGGAAAGCAAGAGAGACTTGCCTGGGTGGACATATTTTGAGTAAGGAGTACTGAAGAAACACCATAGAGCCTGATAAGAAAGGGGGGGATAGAAAAGGAGAGTCCTCCCTGAAGCCAGTTCTCAGGTATGAGGCCTGAACTTTAGAGGCTACAAAACTCCCTCACCTGGGGAGTATGGACTGGCATCCAAAAGCTAGGATCTCAAACCCAGAGCAGTGAAGAAGGGAAGGAGAGCCAGTGTAGGGTGAGCAGAGGAAGCCAGGGGGAAACAGTGCCTGGGAGGAGGGGGCCGTGCCTTCTCAGTGAAACAACATGCTTAATTGTGGCAGCTGGAACAGGAGAGTTTCACCCTAGGTGCTGAAATCATGAAGGGCTATCCCACAGGGAAGGGCTTCTGAATGGGAAGAGACACTCAGCGGCCACCTATAGGGACCCTCTGATTTCCTGTAAGGCATTGTGTAAAACCCCAGAAAGCATTTGAACTGTGTGGCATGGGGAAGGGGAAGAGAGCCTTCCAAACACCAGAGAGGGACTGAGCCACCAGTGAGGTGGATCAGGACTCTAGATGCCTGGGGTGACAGTGAGGGCAAATTAGAGAATTTTTACCTGCTCTGAGGAGAGCCACTATAGCTTACAGAAGCTGCCCCAGCTTTACTGAAATCAGCTGTGCAGGAGACTTGGGTGAGGCCGACTTTGTAACCCTTCGTGCACGGTTCTCAGGTGAGAGGGTGTCGGGACCTTGTAGGGCGGATTCTCTGTTGCTTTGTGAGTTTATGATTGCTGAACAAGCATCCACCTTCCTGGCTTGCATTGGGGAGACAGACCAGTGAAAGCTGGGATTTTTGTGTGCACTGTAGAGAGTTTGAACTGAGCTCACTGTGAGATCAGCCAAGCAGAGCTGGGAAAGGAGAGGCGGAGCACACCTACCTCTCCCACAGGTTAAGAACCTTCAACAGGAAAGAGGTTGGTTCAGTTCACTGAAACCCCAGATATCCTCTGCAGGGCACAGTCCTGAGGGGGAAGGGAGAACAGTACACAGACAACAATACAAGAGTAATAATCTCAGGGACTATTGTTTGGGGACTGTAGGAAAACCTTAAAACCCCTTCTGGGGGCTGGGCAGACAACATGCTCACCAGAATATTTTTTTAATCAAACCCACTGAGCCCCGGCTGCTGAAACTACCCATACAGAAAGGGCAACAGACTGAATTCGATCTGAACCTACAGCAGTCCATTGTACGGGGAACTAGAATTGGAGGATAGGGTAGAGACTGAGGAGTTGGCTTTGAAGCAGAGACTAACTTCCCCACAGTGAGTGCCTGACAACAAAACCTCTAAATAAAGAGAAAAATAGCCCAAGCTACACTAGTTGATCTGCACCATAGAGACTCTCTTCAGAAGATACTGGAGTAAGACCAGGCAACCACAAAGGGGAGGCAAAATAGCCAACAGTTGGAGGTGGTCCACAGAGAGTCTCAGAACAGCCAACTACCTAAGGACACCAGAGCAAAACCCAAACAGCTCTTGATATTGGTTGACACACAAGTACCTCCCAGGAGAACAAAAAACAGCATACAGAACAATAAACCTCAGATAACATAAACTGCCCAAATGAAACTAACCTGGTTGACTTTTTTCTTTTTCTTTTTTTTTTTTATACAAGAAGGTGATAAACATCACTTTTTAAATATATATATATATCTTTATTAATTTCAGAGAGAGGAAAGGAGAGGGAGAGAGAGATAGAAACACCAATGATGAGAGAGTCATTGATCGGCTGCCTCCTGCACACCCCTGACTGGGAATCAAGTCTTGGCATGTGCCCTGATGAGGAATTGAACCCTGATAGCCTGGATCTTAGGTCGACGCTCAACTGCTGAGCCACAACCGGCTGGGCCTCTTTTTTCTTTTTTTTGAAAAGAGAGGAAAAAGATTTTTTTGAAATTTTAAAATTGTTTTTAATTTTTTAATTAATATTTTAGGATTTGTTTTGTCTTGCTTTGCTTGTGTTTTCTTTATTGTTGTTGTTGTTCTATTATCAAGATTTTCTTGATATTCACTGCTTTATTACTGGGATATTTTCATTATAACCAAGAAGTTTATTGCTTGTCTTTATGGTTTCTTCCATACTATTTATTGGCCACCTTCCTTGCCCTTGCTTTACCTCAATCTCTCTTCGTGTCCCATTGGCATAACTTACTTTTTTTGTTTGTTTTGTTTTTGCTTTTAAATATATCTTTATTGATTTCCGAGAAAGGAAAGGAGAGAGAGAGAGAGAGAGATAGAGAGAGAGAGAGAGAGAGAGAGAGAGAGAGAGACATCAATGATGAGAGAGTCATTGCTCGGCTGCTTCTTGCACGCCCACGACTGGGGATCAAGCCCGAAACCCGGGCATGTGCCCTGACCAGGAATCAAACCCTGATTGCCTAGATCCTAGGTCAATGCTCAACTGCTGAGCCACTCCTGGCCGTGCAAACATAACTTTCTTTTTTCTTATTTTTTTCTCTTTCTTTTTCTCCACTTTTATTCTCTGTCTTCCTGTCTTTTTGTTTGTTTGTCTTTTTATTTTATTTTTTAACCATTTTCAAATTCCTACTCTCTACCCTTAGTTTTTTGTTCATGCAGCTACCTTTCAGAACTTTTCTCTGCCCTTTTTATATCCCAGTAACCTCTCTATTTATTACTTTTATGATTATGATTATTTTACTATTAAGAATAATATCCTTTTCTCTCTTTTCTTTTAACATTTGTGTTCTCACCTCCCTCTCCCAATTCTTCTTTCTCTTGAATTATTTTCATTGTGATTGTCAAGATATTTTTAAGTTACTGTTTGTTTCCTGGCACTTTGGTTGTGTTTTGTTTTGCCTTGTCAGTACACAATGTGGTTGTAGCTGAGCCTCACAGTTAGCCAACCTGAGTGGAGGGTCTTCCCATGAATACGTCAACAACAATCTAGACCCAATCACAAAAAAAGATCCCAAAGAATCCAGAAAAGGGACACCCACAAAAGGGACACACCTAGAGCAAATAACTCACAAATATAAGGAAAATACAGCTCTTGGTCTCACTGGACATACACTACAAAATCCCACCCCACAAGACTGAGAAAGAGCAAATATATCTAATATACAGATACAAACACTAAGGGTCACTAAAATGGGAGGAAAAAGAAACAACCCCCAAACTAAAGAAAAAATCACCAAAAAAAGACCTTGATGAAATGATGGTAAGCACATTATCAGAAATAGAGTTCAGAATAATGGTTACAAAAATACTCAAGGAAATTAATGAGAACCACAAGACAAATAATGCAGAGGTCCAGGAACTTAGTGAAAGCTTCATCAGCATGAAAAAGATATGAATATAATAAATAAGAACCAGGCAGAAATGAAGAATGTTGTATCTGATATCAAGAATACACTGGAAGGCATTAAAAACAGGCTCAAGGACACAGAGGATAGAATAAGTGGATTAGAAAATAAGGTAGAAAAAAGCACTCAATCAGAGTGAGAAAAAGAAAAAACACTTAAAAAGCATGAGAGGAGTTTAAGGGAACTTTGGGACAACATGAAGCAAAATAACATTTGCATCACAGGGGTGCTAGAGGGGGAAGAAAATCAGCAAGGGATATAGAACATGGTGGAGGAAATAATGACAGAAAACTTTCCAAACTGGTGAAGGAGAAAGTCACACAAGTTCAGGAAGCACAGAGGGTTCTAAAGAAGAGGAATCCAAAGATACCCACTCCAAGACATATCATAATTAAAATGGCAAATGTTAAGGATAAAGAGAGAATATTAAGGGCTTCAAAAGAGATACAAGCAGTGACCTACAAGGGAGCCCCCATAAGGCTCACAGAAGTTTTCTCAACAGAAACCCTTAAGACCAGAAGGGAATGGCATGAATATCTCAAAGTAATGAAAACCAAGAACCTATAACCAAGGTTGCTTAATCCAGAAAGGCTAAAATTTAAAATTGAAGGTGAAATAAAGACCTTCGCAGACAAAAAAAAAAAAAAAAGGCTAAAGAAATTTAGTACTACCAAACAAGCATTATTAAAAAATGCTAAAATTACAGCTTTAAGAAGAAGAAGAAATATTGAGAGAAAAGCATATCAGCATACAGGGGGAAAAATGGCATTAGATAAGTATATAGCAATGATAACCTTAAATGTAAATGGATTAAATGTTCTAATCAGACATAAGTTAGCTGAATGGATAAGAAAACGTGACCCATATATATGCTGTCTACAAGAGACCCACCTGAGAGCAAAAGATTCACACAGTCTGAAAGTGAAAAGATGAAAAATAAATATTCCATGTGAATGGAAAGGAAAAAAAAGCTGGAACAGCAATACTTATTTCTGACAAAATAGACTTCAAAATAAAGACCAGAACAAGATACAAAGATGGTCATATATAATGTTAAAGGGATCAATCCAACAGGATGAAATGACCCTTATAAATATACATGCACCCAATATAGGAACACCCAAATATATAAAACATTTATGGTGAACTTTAAGAGATGTACAGCAACACAATAATAGTGGGAGACTTTAACACCCCACTGTCATAACTGGATAGATCATCAAGACAAAAAATCAACAGGGAAACGCAGACCTTAAATGATACACTAGATCTAATGGATTTTTTTAAAAATATATCTTTATTGATTTCAGAGCGAGGAAAGGAGAGGGAGAGAGAGAGAGATAGAAACATCAATGATGAGAGAGTCATTGATAGAGCCCGCAACCCGGGCATGTACCCTGACCAGGAATCGCCTGGATCCTAGGTCGACGCTCAACTGCTGAGCCATGCCCGGCCAGGCTAGATCTAATGGATTTAATTGACATTGACAGAACATTTCATCCCAAAGCAGCAGAATACATATTCTCATATGCACATGGAATATTCTCAAAAATAGACCACATGTTATGGGACAAAACAAGTCTCTATAAGTTCAAGATGACTGAAATCATATTCAGCATCTTCTCAGATCACAATGGCATGAAAGTAGAAATCAACCATTATAAAAAAGCTCAAAAATATTCAAACACATGGAGGTTAAATAGCATGTTATTAAACAATTCATGGCTTACCAATGAGATCAAGGAAGAAATCAAACACTTCCTGGAAAAAAAGAAACAAAAATGAACAGACAACAATCCAAAATCTATGGGACATAGCAAAAGCAGTCCTGAGAAGAAAGTAAATAGCATTACAGGCATATTTCAAGATACAAGAAAAAATTTTTACAAAACCATCTACCACAACAAGTAAAAGAATTAGAAGGAGAACAACAGCAAGAAAAACTAGAAGTAGAAGAAGGAAATAATAAATATCACAGCAGAAATTAATTACACAAAGATTAAAAATCAATACAAAAATCAATGGAACCAAGAGCCAGTTCTTTGAAAAGATAAATGAGATTGATGCACCTTTACCCAGACTCATCAAGAAACAAAGAGAGAGGACCCAAATAAATAAGATCATAAATGAAAGAGGTGATATAACAGCAGATCCTACAGAAATACAAAGGATCATAAGAAAACACTACGAGCAACTATATGCCAACAAACTGGACAACCTGGGTGAAATGGACAAATTCCTAGAAACATACAATCTTCCAAAGATGAATCAGGATAAATCAGAAAACCTGATCAGGCTGATAAAAAATTATGAAATTGAAGCAGTAATCAAAAAACCCCCAGTAAACAAAATTTCAGGGCCAGATGGATATACATACAAGTTTTATCCAACATTCAAAGAAGAATTAACACCTGTTCTCCTCAAACTATTCTAGAAAATTTAAGAGGAATGAAAAATCCGAAGCAATTTTGATGAGGCCAGCATCATTCTAATTCCAAAACCATATAAAGACACTACAAAGAAAGAAAATTACAGGCCAATATCCCTGATGAACATAGATGCTAAAATTCTCAACAAAATACTAACAAACTGTATCCAGCAATGCATTAAAAAGATCATACACCATGACCAAGTGGAATTTATTCCAGGGATGCAGGGCTGGTATTATATTTTCAAATCAATAAATATGACACATCTCAAAAGCAAAATGAAAGACAAAAATTGTATGATCATATCAGTAGATTCGGAAATAGGGTTCAATGTAATTCAGCACCCATTTTTGATAAAAATTCTCAGAAAAGTGGGAATAGAGGGAACATACCTCAACTTAATAAAGGCCATATAGGACCAACTTACCACCAACATCATATTCAATGGTGAAAAACTAAAACCATTTCCCTTAAAAACAGGTCCAAGACAAGGTTTTCTGCTCTCACCACTCTTGTTCAATATAGTACTGGAAGTCCTTGTCACAGTCATCGGACAGGAAGAAAACATAAAAGGCATCCAAATTTGAAAGGAGGAAGTAAAACTGTCATTATTTGCAGATGACATGATATTGTACATAGAAAAACCTAAAGACTCCATCAAAGTACTACGACATTTGATAAATGAATTTGGCAAAGTAGCTAGTAACAAAATTAACATCCCAAAATTGACGGCATTTTTATACACCAACAATGAACTCTCAGAAAGAGAAACTCAAAAAACAATCCCATTTACAATTGCAACTAAAAAAATAAGATACCTAAAAAAACAAACAAAAAAAAACAAGGATGTAAAAGATCTGTACTTGGAAGGCTAAAAGACACTGAAAAAAAAAAGAAAAAGAAAAGAAATAGAGGAAGATATAAACAAGTGAAAGGATATACCATGTTAATAAAGTGGAAGAATTAACATGATTAAAATGTTCATACCACCTGAAGCAATCTATAGATTCATTCCACTTTCTATTAAAATACCAACAGCAGATTTCACAGAGCTAGAACAAAAATTTGAAAAATTCATATGGGACCAAAAATGACTCCGAATAGCTGCAGCCATCTTGAGAAAGAGCAGAGTGGGAGAGATCACTTTAGCAGATATCAAACTATGCTTCAAAGGCATTGTAATCAAAATAGTCTGGTATTGATACAAAAACAGACAGATAGATCAATAAAACAGAACAGAGACTCCAGAAATAGACCCACACCATTATTGTCAGTTGAAAGAGGCAAGAGCATACAATGGAATAGAGACAGTCTCTTTAATAAATGGTGTTGGAGCCTGACTGGGTGTGGCTCAGTGGTTGAGTATTGACCTAGGATCCAGGTGATTGATGTTCTATTCTCAGTCAGGGCACATGCCCGGTTTGCGAGCTCAATCCCCAGTTGGGGGCATGCAGGAGGCAGCTGATCAATGACTCTCTTATCATTGATGTTTCTATCTCTTTCTCTTCCTCTCCTTTCCTCTCTCTAAAATCAATAAAGTTATATTTTAAATAAATAAATAATAAATAAATAAATAAATAATGTTGTAAAAATTGGGCAAGCATACACGAAAAATGAAACTAGTCCAACTTACTCCATATACAAGAATAAAGTCAAAATGGATAAAAGACTTAAATGGAAGTCACAAAATTATAAAAATCCTGGAAAAAAACATAGGCAGTAAAGTCACAGGCATCTTATGTACTGTAATTTTCACCGATACATCTAGGATAAGAGAAACAAAGGAAAAATATACAAATGGGACTACATCAAACTATAAAGCTTCTGTACAGGAAAAAAAAATCAACCTCAAAATACAAAGGAACCCCATGGTATGGAAGAACATATTTGCCAAGGATACATCTGATAAGGCACTAATTTCCAAAGTGTAAAAAGAACTTATACAACTCAACAAGAGGAAGACAATCTAATTAAAAAATGGGCAAAGACCTCAATAGACACTTCTCTAAAGTGGACATACACATGGCCAAGAGACATATGAAAAAATGCTCAATGTCGCTATTCATCAGAGAGATGCAAATTAAAATCCCAATGACGTATCCCTTCACACCTGTCAGAATGGCTACCATCAACAAATCAACAAATGACATGTGTTGGCCAGGATGCAGAGAAAGAGGAACCTTGGTACATTACTGGTGGGAATGCAGACTGTTGCAGCCACTATGGAAAACAGTATGGAGGTTCCTCAAAAATTTAAAAATGGAACTGCCTTTTGATCCATTGATCCCACTTCTAGGAATATATCATAAGAATCCTGAAACACTAATCAGAAAGAATATATGCACCCTTATGTTCAAAGCAGTAGAATTTACAATAGGTAAGACCTGGAAATAGCCCAAGTGTCCATCAGTAGATGAGTGGATAAAAAAGCTGTGGGGCATTTACACCATGCAACTGTAAAGAAGGATCTCTACCCTTTGGGACAGTATGAATGGACCTGGATAATATTATGCCATGCAAAATAAACCAGGCAGAGAAAGACAACTATCACATGATCTCACTTATAATGTAGAATCTAAAGAATATAATAAATGGATGAACATGATAGGTTCAGTGAAATAGAAGCATGTAATGGACTGAAAAATTTCAGAGGAAAGGTGGGCGTGGGGGGGTGGGTGGGGAGAGATTAACCAAATAATTTACATGTATATATGCATAACCCATGGTTACAGACAATAGTGTGGTGAAGGCCTGGGTCATGTAGTGGATGTGAGGTGGAAGAGATCAATGGGGAAAAAAGGGGGACATCTGTAATATTTTGAACAATTAAAAAACCATAAATAATAAATAAAAAATTAAAACAATGAATGATTAGAAGAGTAACTTTTATGCTATATAAATTTTAGCATAATTTTTAAAAAAGCTAATGTGAGTACTCTTTTGGTTCTCCAATAGTTTTATCATAGACATTTCTGTTTGTGATTGTGGTTTTCTTGTCCCAGGAAGATGCCCAATTCTCTCTCTAGCTGGATTCCCAAAGTCTTCCACATACTTGCATGTCCATTCCACTAATTACTGGCAACAAAGCAAAAGTGTTTAAAATATGAAATCTGGAATTAGACTCCCTTGAGTTCTGGCTCTGAAACCAAACACAATGGGTCCAGGCTACCTGTCAATACTTTAGCCAATTAATCAGAGACAAAATTGAATCATATATCAGCATTTATTCCATTAACGTTGGAAGTATGGTAGACCAGCAGGACCCATCCACATAAAATCTGTTCTATGCATCCTTCCCCATAAGTCAGTTGCTTATATTGGGTAAAAGGCCAAAGATTACCTGGAGAAGTGGGCAAAAGAAATAAGAATGGGTATAATAGTTTACAGGTTACAGGAAAAGTGGTCTAGGGGTCAAAAAAGGTGAGGCCCCTCAGGGACTCCATTGTTTAGGAAACAAGGTTGTTATCTTTCCATGGTCAAAGGAGAATGGGCCACACTCCAAGACCAACTCCCATATCTGGGGGCATACAACTTCCAGCTAGGTTAGAAATTGCTTTTTCTAATCAGAACAGGACAATTACGGTTAACTCAGCATGATTATTATTTCTTATAGCGAAAATTGGTACCTGAATTTCTTATTGGGTTTGCATTCATTGTCTTGTGAAGTGGAAAAATGAGTTTCATGGACATGAAGGTAAGCAAAAACAAAGTTTTATTGAGTACAGAAAAGCTCCCTACAACAGAGAGAGGTCCCAAACGGATTGCTGCTGAAGCTGCGTTGTCTAGGGGTTTATATTTTCCTAGCTAACTTTCTATTAGTAACATCTAAAAACTCTGCCTTAGCAACATCCAATCCCTTCAAATTCTGTTTCCTGCTCTCCTTTCCTGCCATCCGGGTTCATCAGTGGGGCAAGCTGGTTTTTTTCTTTGTGTGTTCAT
The DNA here is from genome assembly GCF_964146895.1 of Miniopterus schreibersii. Lineage (NCBI taxonomy): Eukaryota > Metazoa > Chordata > Mammalia > Chiroptera > Miniopteridae > Miniopterus > Miniopterus schreibersii. The sequence goes on along the minus strand of NC_138104.1, from coordinate 41,148,876 downwards.
GGATTACTGTACATATTCACATTCTTGCCCCTAATCCAAGTCCTGTTAGTGCAAGGCAGTCTTATCTGTACAGACATTCCATCCCTCAAAGCTTCCTTCTTCCTTTAGGTCTCCTTAACCCTAAACTGCCTGGGTCATTTTTGACTCTCACAATCATGATTAAAAGAGCATGATTAATATTTCTGCCCCTAATAGTTCTACCATCTAAGCATGTATCCCTATGTAACCGTATGCTTGTTTCAACTGAAAAAAAAAAAGAAAAACATGCCAGATAAATTGAGTATAGAGCAAATCCCACATATAGATATAACAAAGTAAATGTATAAAAATATATTCTATAAATCTTGAACTTCCTCAGCCACCTTGAGAATAAAAAAATAAGATTATAGTTGAAGAATACTGTTAAAGAAATTTATTTGAAAAACAGGGAAAGTTGACTTTAAGAGAACTTTGAGATATGTTTTCTACAACTAGGAAACAACTAGAGGCTGACCCACACCTGAGAAAGAAAAACTAACCTGTGTCAGCAAAATAAAGGTGGCTGCATTGCTTTAGGCCTGCATGCCTCCTACCCATACAGATGTTAAATCCTCTAGTCATCTGAAGTTAAAATATTCGAATTAAATGTCCGGATGCCTATTCTTATGCTAAAACCACTCCATTTTGATTACTGTAGCTTTTAGTCTTTAAATCAGGATGATTGAGGACTTAAAATTTATTCTTTTTTTCAAGATTGTTTTGGTTATTTGGGGTTTGTTGTGTTTCTGTTGTAAAGAAGTGGACAGTAAATAAAATTTAAAAATAAAAAATTTTAAAAAATAAAAAAATAAATAAAAAAGAAGTGGACAGGGATTTTCATAGCAATTGTATTGAATCTATAGATTAATTTGAAGAGAATTGGCATCTTAACACTATTAAATTTTTTGATTCATATATACAGACACCTTTCCATTTATAAAGGTCTTTAATTTCTTTCAATTATATATTTTAGTGTACAAATCATTCCTTTACTATTAGAATCAAAATAATAATAAATACATTAGTATTTTATTACTTTCATGCTTTTGTAAAGGTAATTGTTTTCTTCAGTTTTTGATTTTAGATTGTTCATTGCTAGTGTCAATGTAAGAAACATTCAAACCTATAGAGAATTTTGTGAGTTTTGAAAGGTTAACTGTCAGTGGTGTGTGGGCAGGCTACATAGCCATCTCAGACTTGTGAATAAAGAAAAATTAAGTTAATTAAAAGGGGATGGGGATATCAAAAGGTAAGGATTACACAGCACTGAGTCAAAGGGATATTGGGTCGATGATGGCAGCAAAAATATACTTGGGACAGTAAAACAAGAAAAAGCATAAAAGAAGCAAGAGGAGAGCCTAGGCTCAGTTGCTTTAGCTCACTAAGAAGTCAAAATGAGGAGGGAGCCTTGGAGATGGGGTCAGAGACCTTAGAGACAAGTTCAGGGAGTAAGCCCCTGATGAACAGCTGTTGCCCATTGCTCCCCCTCTGCAAATCTCATGAGATCCCATTAGAGGGATGGAGATGATGCTGGCATGCTTCCCAGGGGTAGAGGGGTGATGGTGCAAGTGCTGGGTCCTTTGTCCTGAGCATATCTAGCTCTTTTCTGTAGGCAGGAATCTGAGGGGAGCTCTCAGGGGAGTGTCTCAACAGAATATTCATCAGTTTTCCAGGTGTGCTCTTTCAGAGTCTTGATCTCCACTGATTGGTCGGTGCCAGGGCGGGGTCATTAGTGAAAGTATTAGTCAGCCAGGGCACCACTTGTTTGGTTTTGCTGCTTTTCTGGGCCTGGAGCTGAAATCCAACTGAAGCCTAGATGTTAGCTTTAAGGAGGAATGCTCAGGAGGGTCTTAAACAGCATGACCAGTGATATGCTAGGGGAGGATAGATTACCCCGGAGACAAAGTTCTTGTTTTCCCAGTTTCACCCCTTGCTAGGCATCTGGGGCTTCCTTCCCTGGTGAGTTTCTATACCTGCCTTCTGTACCTGGCCCATCTAATAAGTTTATTTGAGCCAAACTGTGGACAATTGCCAGGATTGTCAATGCATTGAGAGAATGTTCCAGAGAATGGCAGTTTTGCTCTTTATTTTATGCATTATAATAAAAAGAGAAAATGCAAGTGGGTTACATAAAATCCATTGGTGCTAGATTAGGGAGGTGGGAGAAAGCAAAGTGGAACCCTTTGGGATTGGATGAAAAGTAAAATGATAGCCATATACTTCTTTTACATAAGAGAGTGTAGAATAGTTAACAGTCAACAATTAACATAACAATAACAATTCGAGGATTTATGGTTTCTGCCCTGGTGCGCTGATTGTGCCTTGAAGGGTCTAGAAAAAGGGGAGTTACCCTGACATTTCTAAGGAATGTTATGGTAGATGCAAAACATTATAGGTGTGCTCTTTCAGGGTGCTCTTTAAGGTAAAGATTGATTTTTGTCAGGGAAGATTCTAGCCTAGGACATGAGTACCTGTCATAAACTGCTTTTAGTTAAAAAGTTTTAATTTTATACCATCCTTTAGGTCTTTGAGTTTGCAAGGCTGCTACACAGGCTTTCCATGAGTTTGTCAGGTCAGTATATGGCCACTTTTCATCCACACACGTGTATACAAATAAAACACACTTTTGCATATTAATATTGCATCCTGCCCCTTTGCTGAGTTTGATTATTAGCTCTAGTAAGTTTTGATTCTTTATGATTTTCTATATATAAGATCATGTCTTCTGCAAATAGAGATATTTTTACTCATTTACAGTCTAGATGGCTTTGATTTTTTTTTTCTTTTTTAAAACCACCAGCACAATAATGGATAGAAATAGTGGGAACAAGCACCTTATCTTGTTCCAGATCTTAGGAAGAAATTTTCAGTCTTTCACCATTAAGTATGATTTTAGCAGTGGGTTTTTTGTAGATCCCCTTTATTAGGTTGAGGAATTTCTCTTAGAATCAGAGTTTGTTGAATGCTTTTGTGCTTTTTTTTTTTTTTTTTTTTTGTCAAGAAAGTGTGTTGGATTTTGTTACCATGCAATAGCTAGTAAAATTCCCCATAAGCATTTTATTTCTATAAAATGAGTAGTAATATCCCCTCATTTATAACAGATTTTAGTGATTTCAGCTTTTTCCCTGTTTTTCTGGATCAGTTGAGCAAAGGATTTGTCAACCTTGTCAATTTTTTTAAAAGACCATGCTTTTTGCTTGTTGATTTTTTTTTCTCTCTTCCTACTTTCTATTTTATTTGTATTTGCTCTAACCTTTATTACTTTTCTTCTTCTGCTTGCTTTGATTTTAGTTTGCACTTCTCTTCTAGTTTCTTAAAATGAAAAGATAGGTTATAGATGCATTTTGTTATATTTTCATGACATTGTTTCATTTTTGTATGTCACATCTCTTTTTTGTTTCTCTCTTTTATTGCCTTCATTTGTACTAAGTGGATATTTTTACATTTAACATTTTAATTCCTTTCAAGGTTTTTTAAATAACATTTTGAGATAGTCTCTCAGTGGTTGTTTACATCTTATAAAAACAACTTTTTAATTTTTATTTCTATATTTTCCTTCCTGTTGAACTTATTGGACTGTCACTAGTTAACAAAATTATACAGGTTGCATTATGCTAAGTGAAACAAGCCAGTCAGAGAAAGACAAATTAGATTTAACTCATATGTGGAATCTAATGAACAAAATGAACTAACAAGCAAAATGGAGACAGACTCATAGATAGAAAGCAAGCTGATAGGTGGGGTAGGAGGTGTTGGGTGGAGGGAAGTGGAGGGATTGAGGAAAAAAGAAAAAACATCTTAACTTATAAAAATTTACTTCAGATCATCCTACCTTAATTCCAGCAAAATACAGAAGTTGTACTCTTATATATGTTTATTCCTTCATACTCTTTTTGTGTGATTATTGTTTTACACGGTACATCTGCAAATTTTAAAAATCCAACAATACATTGTTAAAATTATTAATTTAGATAATCTGATGTTTTTCAAGAAATTTTAAGAAGTTATGTGATAATATTTCACATCCAAAGATATGTTGACTTTGTCTTTTTATATTGAAAAAGAACCAGTACATTTGTTTGTTTATAAGAGAAAATTGCCAGTTTAAAAACTGAATTTAAATATTTACAAATTGAATATATTTAATATTGACTGGTTAATGTGAGGGGATGCCTATATATGTACACATTTATAACAGCCTTGAGACATAATTCACACACTATAATGCTCATCCTTTTTTGTTTGTTTGTTGATCCTCACCAGAGGATATTTTTTCCATTGACTTTTCTAGAGTGAGTAAAAGGGAGGAAAGGGGGGAGAGAGGGGGAAAGAAAGAGAGAGAGAAACATCCGTGTGAGAGAGACACATTTATTGGTTGCCTCCTTCACATGACCTGAATGGGAACAAGGATCAAACCTACAACCCAGGTATGTGCCCTTGACTGGGAATCAAACCCATGACCTTTCAGTGCAGGAGCTGGTGCTCTAACCCATGAGCCTCACCCACCAGGGCTATAATGTTCATCCTTTTAAAATATACAGTTTAGTTGTTTTGTACATTCCAACTTACATCATACACAAGAATAAACTCAAAATGGGTAAAAGACTTAAAATTAAGTTGTGAAACCATAAATATCCTAGAAGAAACCAAAATAGGCAGCAAAATCTCAGATATTTCTCATAGCAGTAATGTTTACTGATACATTTCCTAGGGTGAGGGAAACAAAGGAGAAAATAAATAAATGGAACTACATCAAAATAAAAAGCTGCACAGCAAAAGAACCCATCAACAAAATGAAAAGGGAGTCTACCATATGGGAGAACATATTTGCCAAGGATGAATCTGATAACGGGTTGATATCCAAATATAAAAAGAACTCATACAACTTAACAAAAAGAAGACAATCTCCCAACTAAAAAATGGGCCGAGGACCTAAATAGACACTTCTCCAAAGTGGACATACACATGGCCAATAGACATGAAAAAATGCTCAAAGTCACTAATCATTAGAGAGATGCAAATTAAAACTACAATGAGGTATTACTCAAACCTGCCAGAATGTCTACCATTAACAAATCAACAAATGACAAGTGCTGAGGAGGATGTGGAGAAAAGGGAACCTTAGTATACTGCTGGTGGGAATGCAGACTGGTGCAGCCACTGTGGAAAACAATATGGAGTTTCCTCAAAAATTAAAAATGGAACTGCCATTTGACCTAGCAATCTCACTTCTGGGAATATATCCTATGAATCCCCAAACACCAGTCAGAAAGCATATATGCACCCCTATGTTCATAGCAGCACTATTTACAATAGCTAAGATCTGGAGACAGCTCTCAAGTGCCCATCAGTGGATGAGTGGAAAATAAAAGCTATGGTACATTTATACCATGGAATATTATACAGTTGTAAAAAAGGATCTCTCACCCTTTGCAAAAGCATGGACAGACATGGAGAATACTATGCTAAGTGAAATAAACCAGTCAGAGAAAGACAAATATCACGTGATCTCACTTATATGTGGAGTCTAATGAACATAATAAACTAACGAATAAAATGGGTTCAGAAGCATGAATGAATGGAAGAGAATGATGGATCTCAGAGAGGAAGAGAGCAAGGAGATGGGAAGAGATTAACCAAAGAACTTATATGTACATATTCATAGGCCTGGACACAGACAATAGTGTGGTGAAGGCCTGGGGTGGAGCAGGAGCTGGGTGGAAGGGGGCACAGGGAGGCAAATGGAGGACGTCTGTAATACTGTCAACAATAAAAATATATATGTAAAAATATTAAAAAGTAAACAAATTAAACAAAGCCTAATTTACAAACAAATCAAAGACCTTAAGAGACACATCCTCCAAGAAGAAAATATATATGCCAAATAAACATATGAAAAAATGCTACAGATCATATGTCATCAGGGAATGCAAATTAAAACAATTATGAGATGCCATTACACATCTATTAGAATGGCCAAAATCTGGACCACTGACAACACCAAATGATGGTAAGGATATGGAGCAATATTTTCTGAGGATTAGGAATACAGTAGTGGATTTGTTGTGTGGTTCTGTATCAGAGTCGCTCATGAGGTTGCAGTCAATCTATAGGCTTGGGTTAAAATCATCTTAAAATTTGAAGTGTAAACCCATCCTGAAGTTTCACAGGATGCCCAAGAAATGGATAATGTATCAATGACTGTTGTGAAGTAAATTGACTTTTAAATATTGAAATCCTCTAGAAATTATCTTTGTTTCTTTGTAGTTCATATGCTTTATGTTAGATGTATATGATGTTTGGTATATTTTTCTAATTATAGTTCCTAATTTGACTCTCAATAAAAGAACCACCGCTGTACTTTAGATGAGTCTTGGGAAAGGGTTTGGTGTTGTTGAGTTACCATATCAACCCATTATTGTGTCTTTATGTAGTAGAAAGATTTAGAGTAGAAATGACTTGATTTCAAATCCAGATTCTGCACATACTAGCTGAATTATCTTAACTTCTTAGAACCTATTTCATCATCAGTACAATGGAAATAATAACGGTACTTACTTCATTTACAGAACTTTAGTGGGGATCAAATTAAGCAAAGGATAGATATACATATATGACAGATAAATATTATATACATGCACATTCACATGCATATATATGAATATATATGTATGTATATAAAAATCACTTAGTCTTACAAAGTATTCAATACATGCCAATAATTATTGTGATATTTTTATGTGCATGCATGTGTGCACATTGCCTGCCCAACAGCTAATCATTATAAAGCAAGCAAGGGTTTTGAGGTTAGAAAAAATTATATTTGTGTCTTGGTTGGCTACACCATTTAATAGCTGTGCAGTTGTCATAGTTTGTTCAGACTGCTGTAACAAAACACCACAGTCAGGGTGGCTTATAAACAAACAAGAACCATATGTATTTTTCACAGTTCTGGAGGCTGGAGTTCCTAGATCAGTATCCCAACATGGTCAGATGAGGGCTCACTTCAGGGTCACAGACTTCTTGTTTTGTCATTACATGGCAGAACTGGCTAAAGAGCTCTATTCGGGTCTTTTTTTTTATAAGAACACTAACCTCAGTCATGAAGGCTCCACTCTCATGATCTAAGGACCTCCCAAAGAGCCCACCTAGTTATACCACCACTTTGGCCACTAGGATTTTCAACATATGAATTTTGGAGTGACAAACATTTAGACCACAATAGTGATCTTTACAGGTTTTTTTTATAAATCTTCTCTAAGATTCATTGTCTTTTTCTGTAATTTGTGACTTTAATAATACTATCTACCTCAAAGGTGTCATATATCCTAACTCCCACCACATTGAAAAGAAAAGTTAGCAGAACCACTACTACTATTGCCCAAATAACTTTGCTGCTACTACCTTCTCTCACCTTTCCTAACCAGCTTCTTCTCTCCACTGCATGGCAGTCCTGAGACAGGAAGAAACACAGATGGGCACACACAAAGGTACACACATACAGAGACTTATAGTACTGTAACTGTACACTGGAAGCTGGAGAGAAAACTGCTGCAATTGATGATTCTTATAAGTAATTTCACAATGCACATATGTCTATTCTTCGCTTCAGACCATAATTCTATACTCCCCACCCAATAAAATCTGGCAAAATCAGCAGTAGACTATTAGGGGAATTCACCATATTTCCTTCTCTCACCCACATCACCAATCCCACTGTGCTCATCTAAATTACCTAACCCTGCCCCGTGGTTCCTGGCTTGACACAGGTACCAGGCTTCAGGCTCCTCACTTTCAGTTTGGGTCGTAGCAATCACCTTTTCTCCTGTAGACAATTGGTGCATAATGTTCTCTGTCACTGAAGCTCAACATGACTGGAGGGAAGCCTGAGGTCTCCTGATTCCAGCCAACACATCATTGCACTATTTCTCCACCAAGTCCATTGCTCAAGACACAACAATACTGACCCATGTGAATTAAATACATACAAGATGAGGAAATGTAAACAGGCATCTGTTCTTTGTCTTTCCCAGGTATGAGCTTTGTTTTAGATTGATATTTCTTAAAGAAGATTCAAGGATCACCTGCATCAGAATGACTTGGGCTCTTTGCTTGAAATACATATCCCTGGGCTGCACTTTAGGGCTGCACTCCAGACCTACTGAATCAAAACATATAAGAAGTGTGATCCAGAAATCTTTATTTCAAAAACTAGGAACTTAGGTGATGCTGATGCATACAAAAATTGAGGAAAACTAGTTTTGTCACATCTTCTGTAATTTCAGATTTTCTCAGTAGATGGTGTTATCTGACCAGTTTTCTCTGTTTCTGTCATCACATTAATAGTTTGCTATCTGTATAAAAAGAAGCTGCAAAGTCTGTCACTCCATACTCTTCTCACTGATGAATTTCCATTTTCTTAGTCTCACACCTGCTATTTTCTCAAGAGACACATACATCCAAAATATATAAAATGGAGATGTTGTCCAAAGTTAGGAGAACAGGTAGCTAGATCAGAGTTGGCAATCATTTTCTATCAAGGGACAGATGGCAAATATTTTAAGTTTAACTGGCCAAACTTTCCTTGTAGCAACTATACAACTCTGCTGTTGTGGCATGAAAGCTGCCATAGACAGTGTGTAAATGAATGTGTGTGGCTTTGTTTCAATAAAATTTTATTTATGGACACTGATATTTCAGTTTCAAGTAATTTTACATATCACAAAATTGTATTATTCTTTTTATTGTCTTTTAACCTCTTAAAAATGTAAAAAACATTCTTAGCTCATGGGATATGTAAAAAGAGAGTGGGCTGTATTTGGTCTGCTGCCTGTGGGCTGCAGTTTGCCAATCCCAGACCTAGATACTTGTATTTGTTCCAACCAAAAGCATGGTAGTGACAAGCTTGGATTCCAATGTCAAGCAGCCTGGGAGCAAATGCTGACTTGATTTTTTAACATTTCTAAGACTTAGTTTATTTATATACAAAATGGGAATAACAATAGTGAAGACCTCTTAACATTATTGTGAGGCCTGTAGGAACTGATTTGTGAAAAGAACTTAGAAGAGTGCTGAACAAAAAGAAAGCAGCTAGTAAGTGATAACAATTGTTATAGGCTAGGTCTTTTCCCAGGTATTTTCAAGACAATATCTCATTTCAATCTCATAGCAACCTTTGTATGTATGTATTATTATGCCTCCTTAAAGGATAAGGAAACTGAAGCTCTGAGAGGTGAATGCTTTGCAGCAAGGTTACATAGCTAGTAAGTGGTAGAACCTGGATTTGGAGTCAGGCTCAGGTTTGCCCGACTTCAGAGCTCATGATTTTGCCACTATGCTGATCTCTTCCTTCCATTCATTTTTGTAAAGCTCTGGATATAGGTTAGAAATCTATAAATTTATCTCACAGTAGCAAAATTTCTGTTATAAAAAATTAGTGAGATTCACAATCAATATATATTACGTGCGCTTATTCAAAATAGCTTGTGAAATTCAAAAACATATTATGGCATTATGATTAGTTTTATGTGTCAATTTAGCTAGGCTATGGTGCCTAATTATTCAAATACTAATCTGGGCATTACTGTGAAGGTACTTTACATATTGGGTTAACATCTTCAATTGTTTGGGCTTAAGTAAAGATTACCTTCACTGTGTGGGTGGGCACCATCTAATCATTTAAAAGGGTTTGAGAGAAAAACTGAGGTTTCCCTGAGAAAGAAGAAATTTTGCCTCAAGACTGCACCAGGTCCTGCCCGAGAGTTTCCAGTCTATTGGTCTGCCTTACAAACTTCAGACTTACCAGCCCCCATGATCACATAGGCCAGTTCCTTGACATAAACCTCTGCTGGTTCTTTTTCTCTGGAGATGCCTGACTAATACAGATGTCCTGTTTTGACATATATGAAAAAATCTAGGTATATGTTTGTATATGTAACCAGGGTTTTTCCTACTCCTCTCTCTTGGTGGGGGGGACTTAAATGACAGTAACATTCACAAACAAGATTTCCCTGACTTTGCTCTCTCCCTCTACAGCAGCATTTCTCAAATGGGACAAATTTTGCCTACACATGGGACATATGTGTTTGTCACAGCTGACAGGTACAACTAGCAGGTAGTAGGTAGAAATCAGGATGTTACTAAACATCCTACAATTAATTACACAGGATAGCCTCTGACAACAAAGGACTATACATCCCAAAATGTCATAGTGATAAAGTTAAGAAAACCTGCTGTACAGGAATACAGTCCCTTTTTGAAATCTTCTCAAATAGTTATTGGAGTCCCCAGGTGGGAGCAGAGAGGAGTGGTTTTCCACACTAAGTCCTCTATTTCTCCCTTCTCTCACTTTGACTTTCTTGTTGCTGCTGATGCTCAAAGTAGCACCTATACCATCATTTTCCAAGAATTGTTCGACACTGGCGCTGGGATTTTGCTAAAGGTAGAGGTGCTATTGTTAACGCCCATTGACATCTGGTACGAGGTGCCAGATGCCTAATATCTAGAGTCCTGGTGTCAGTATTGAGGACATCATCTCTCATCACCAAAACTGTTGGAACCTGTGCTGCTAATACCAGGGCTTTCTGGACTCTCAGCATTGCTATTCTTCTCAATTTTAGCTGCTGTTCATCACAACACTCTTCTCCTGAGACTTAGGAAGCAACCTGTGATACTCAACATGCAGTGCTCAGTCGTTCTACTTTGAACTGGCCCATTTTCCCAGAACCAGGTTAGGTTCCTCAACTACTTTGTCCTTAGGACGAAATCTCTCCCAATAGCATTTAAAATTCCTCATTCTAATCCATAATGGACACATACCATTAATTCTCAAAATATTGCTAAGATGTACCCCAACCTTAAGGTAAGCCACTTTTTGTTCACATGAGGATTCCCCACTCCATAGACAACTGATTACTTCATTCAACTCTTATATACATATGAATGGAACACAACTTATTCATTCAAAAAATCTATTTAACAATTAGCGTGTGCTAGGTAGTATTTTGAGACACGAGGATATAGTAGTGGTAAAACAAGGCAAGATCTTTGCCCACATGGTACTCACACTCTAGTTGGAAAATAAATGTTTTAAAGAAAACAAAGGAATTTCAGAAAGCAGTGATTACCCTGAAAAACAAAACAAAACAAAATAAGACATTAATGTGACTTGTAATAAAAAGAGTATTCTCTGGATTGGTGGGTCAAAGAAGGCCTTTCTGAGGAGGTAATATTAACCTGACACCTCAATGATATGAAATACCTAGACAAAACAAAATTTCAAGCAATGGATATAAGTACAACCACTCCCCACCCCTCCAAAAAAAACCAAAAAAAACAAAAAAACAAAAAAAGCCCTTATGACTGGAACATGGTAAGCAGAGGAGTGTGGTACAAAATAAAATCATAGTTTGGCAGGCTCTAGATCATGTAGATACTACTAACTTCCAAGCACAGTGCTATGTACTGGGATAGCTAGGTAAGCCAAATATATTATGAACCTCACAGCATAGTTTAAAAGGTATACATTAATCAAGATTAACATAAATAAATGTATAATTGCAAAATATATTAAGTGCAATAAAGGAAATCACCTAACGAGAGTGTATAAGCATGCAACCTGATCTGATTAAGGGAAGGCTACCCTGAAGATGATAAGGTGAAATCTCAAGGATAAACAAAAAATAAGGGAAAGATTGGCATTATGTAGATAAATTAACTTTTTTTTTTTTTTTTTTACTTTTAACAAGTAGTGAGGCAGAGAACAGATGCTTTTTTATTTTATTATTTATTTTTAGTTTTTAATGCTCACCTGAGGATATGGCCTTTATTGATTCTAGAGAGAGAGAAGGATGGAAAGAGAGAGAGAAAAAGAGAAAAACATTGATGTGAGAGAGAAACATCGATCAATTGCTTCCCATATGCGCTGTGCAAGCCTTGACCGAGAATTGAAGCTGCAACCATTTTGGTGTATGGGCCGATGCTTCAACCGACTGAGCCACCTGGCCGGGGCTAAGAACAGAGGCTCTTTTAAAGGGCTAAAGTTAGTTTTCTCCTTTCACTTGGATACACAAGATAAGAAAATTTAAATTAAGAAGAAACAACCAGTTTGAGAGTAAAAGTACATTTTGGTTAATGATGAAATCATTAAGCCTGAAAGGCCAAACTCCAGGTTTCTAGTGGCTATTGATTTCTCATTCTATTCAGCTGTTACAGCATGACTTGGAAGAGAAGGCAACACTTAGATCAGGTAAAGTGGAACCAATGTACATTGAGCAGCAAACTGCTGCTACAGTCTCCCAGGGGAAGGCCGTGGTCATTTGTTGGTGGATAGCCATTTTTGGAGAGGCACAGTGCTTTCACCTCTGGAAAATGTTCTCAGTAGTCTGTAGTCTGGCATCACGAAAATTTCCACTAATCAGCCTGTTCTACTAACTTGCAGTTAAGAAAATGTTTTTCATGAAGCAAACAGAAAAGAAACGTTAAATGATGAAAATTCATATATATGAACCAAAAGATCATTTTATAATACATTTATTTGTGTATATGTCGGTAAAATATCAGCTGCAAGTACCAAAATGATTAAGTGGTTTAAGCAGAAATTTTAAATGTATTGCATAAAAAGTAATCTAGAAATAGGTAACCTCTGAGGTGATCAAGGGGCAGAGTGACTGACATGATTGTGATAATCTTTGAAATATTTCTTATTCTGAACTTGTAAACACTTTCTGATATCCTGATATTAGTATTGATATTTACAAATGTGAAAGATATATGTCATTAACATCACCACCAGTACACTGTTGTTGCTGATATTTGTTTCAGAAATAAGACAAACACTAACCTGCAATCAGACAAACCTCAGATCTTGTGAGAAGTTAGGAAGAAGTTTGAAAAGCTAAAAGATATTTCTTTTAAGTTGACCTAAGAAGTACTTCTATAGTCAAAAGTAGATTTCTCTCAGGTGCAAATTAAAGTCAAAGCAGATAAACACTTTGAAAGCTATAAACAGTTTTATGATTTTGCTGATGCCATTTGATTCTCAAAAGCTAACATAGTTGACACTGAAAATTTTTTTTTAAAACTTTGATATTCTAAAATGAATACAGAACATTTTCTACCAGTAGCATGAAGACAATCAAAACAGATTACCATAACAACATATGCACTGGAATTTAAACAAATTCATTCTGGAAGGCCCAATTGAAATATGAGAAATATGACATATACAGATGTATTGTACAAAAATTCCATGTTTTATAGCTTAGGCTCAGAAACAGTCAAATTAAGACCACAAATACTAATTAGATGATTAAGGTGTTTATTGTAGCCATTTCAGAAAATATAGTGGGAAGGAGGTTATGCTACTTTTACTTTTCTATTGTTTTTGCAGCTGAAATGATTTATGAGACCTTAAATAGGTTCTTAGAACCTGGAACTTTTCCAAGGGTGAAAGCTGGAGAAGTAACAAGAACTCTCACTTTATCTTAGGAAATATGCATGTACCACTAACTGAGGAAAAAGTGTTGTGGCAGGCTTTACAGTAGTCCACTCAAAAAGGTCCATTCTGGTTTAGTTTTTTCTCAGATGTGTCATTTTAACAAAATATTATTATTAATGGGTATATTAAAATTAGCTTGGAGGTTCTATTAACCTTCATTTTGTACTTTCAGCTTTTGCCATTGTCCTGTTTAATAGTGTATGAGATGTGTGTAGTGAGCAGAGTCTCACTAACATTTGGGTAAATCTGAAAGACCTTTACCAAACACAACATTATTAGCATCTCCTTTTTGAAGACAACATGAAGAATTCTTAGTGATAAAAGAAAGTAAATTAGGACATAAGCATCTAAGGAGTGCTACTCCTTCTGGCCTTAAGGGGTGGTACTCAGGCCTGGCAGATGTACAAAGCCACCAAGCTACTAATAGTTGAGATTAGTTGGAAACATGAAAAATCAAACATTAAGTGGATATGAAATACATACCAGATCAGGTTGAACGCTGCACCATAGATCTAGTCTCTAAATTTTATTGTAACATTGCACTCTTACTGCAGTGGTTTTGCCATATGTTTTACAACAGTTTATTAACTCTATTGTTTGGCAGAACTTATTTTTGTAATAAGCACCTTCATGAATCATTAAACTTTAAAAAGTGTGTTCAATAAAAAATAAAATATAACTTTGTTTCTCAATAAATTGATGATAAATATGGAACTTGCACAAAATGTTTTGTTCATTTAGATCAAATAAGTTATTCTAAATTAATTTCTCATATTTAGTTCTAGCCTTTCACATGCATAAACAAAAAAATGAAGTGATAACTTAAGGAGCTGGTTCCATTAACAGAAGAACTTCACAGTTACAGGATGGCAATTTTAGATCAATGACATCAAATGCTTCAAATAGCAAATGTTATTTTTAACATTTAAAAATTTTTTCATTCAATTGATGGAATCAATGTAAAGCTTTTGGAAGTTTATTCTGTAAAGAGTGAAACATGAAATTATTGTGAAAGTTATTTTAAATTCAGTTTAAAGTTCAATCAGAAGATAAAATTATTTTTGTGATCATCATCCTATAAATCCAAATACTAGTGGAGCAAAATACCACAGTAAAAATTTGCTTGTTAAATTAAGAAACCTCTGTGAGATCCAACATGGCAGCGGGGAGGACCAGAGTAAGGGTGATAAACTGCGTGGGTGTGAGTGTTGGAGGGCGGCTGTCTGTGGGAGTGGAGCTCCAGGGAAGTTAGGGAGCTCCTAGCAGAGGAGCTACTGGGCACTGCATGCTGTTCGGCTGGAGGCTCCTCTCTGACGTGCCCCATCTCCCCTAGGCCACAGTCTGACACACACCACCTCACAGCTAGAACCCAAAGGCCCAAGGACACAAAGGCCAGACATAGAAACTCAGGGCATCTGAACTTTGGGCCTTGGAAGACCTGCCTGTGGCTTTGTCGGGAGGTGTGTGGGGCCTGACATTCCATATTGTCTAGCTGGGTGCCTGGCTCGCCCAGCTCCCTCTGCAGCAGAGCCACCGCCTGCCTTGTAATATTGGTGAGCCGGGCGCTTGGATGCTGGTCTCACCCACACCAGAGCCCCTAGACTGCCCCACCCCCTCCTTGAACCACACTGAGCCTGGCCTGAACCTGCATAGGAGCAAAGGCAACCCTTCCCCCTCCGTGAGAGGAGCATCTGTGCTTCACGCCCCTTGGTCAAGCAGCGCTTGCAGTCTGCCCAGCACTCACCACCAGTGCTGGGCCCTCCACCAGCACCAGGACTTCCACCAGCTGAACTGACGACCCTCCCTGCCCCCTCCAGCAATGGGGCCCCAAGACCGGCCTAGCCACTTCAGCAGTAGAGACCCAGACTTGGCTCAGTGCCATCTGGCAGTGGAACCCCAGGCCAGGGCAGCTGGCCCAGCCCCTCCAGCAAGGGAGACCCTGGGGACCTGCAGCCCCAACCCAGCATGCCCTCCCTGTGCCCCTGGACAACTGGCCTCCCTGCCTAGATGTGGAGCTCAAGGCCCTACCATCAAGACTCAATGCTCCCAGAAGCCACCATGACACAATGTGTTTGACCCAGCTTGCAGCCTGACAACTGTCCAGTATCTGTGACCTCACCACCTTCCCCTCCCACACACATATACCGACCTGCCTCCACAACACAGGGGACCTGACCCCTTGCCCATGAAAGCCGGACTCACTGCAACCCAACCCCCTGGACATAAGAACCTGCCACAGCTCCCCTCTGGCCTAACCCAGTGCAACCAGAAACTCAGACCCTCTGCTGTGACCTAGCTCAGACTTAACTAACCAGTCACCTCTGGACACACAAGACTGACACCACGACCCTACCCACCTCACCTGGCACCCCAGACTAGTGGAGTGCTAAAATGGGCAAAGAAACAACCTTCCAATGAAAGAAAAGGAGGGATCACCTAAAGGGAACTAAATGAAATGGAGACAAGCAATTTGTCAGATGATTAATTCAAAGTAATTGTTATAAGGGTGCTCAAACAACTTAGAAGGACAAGCAACTTAATGAGCTTAATAAAACTACACCACCACGAAAAAAGAGGTTGAAACATTAAATAACAATCAATCAGA
Organism: Miniopterus schreibersii; assembly: GCF_964146895.1. Taxonomy (NCBI): domain Eukaryota; kingdom Metazoa; phylum Chordata; class Mammalia; order Chiroptera; family Miniopteridae; genus Miniopterus; species Miniopterus schreibersii. The sequence continues at coordinate 41,132,755 of NC_138104.1, read as the reverse complement.
AATGAAAAATGGCATAGCAGAAATGAAGAATACCCTGGAAGGATTCAACAGTAGACCAGATGAAGCTGAAGACCAAATCCGTGAATAAAAAGACAAGGTAGAAAAAGACACCCATTCAGAGCAGCAACTGGGAGGAAAAAAAGCAGCAGGAGTGTAAGGGAGCTTTGGGACAACATGAAACATAACAACATTTACATCATAGGGGTTCCAGAAAGAGAGGAAGCTGAGTGAAGAATAGAGAACCTGTTTGAAAAAACAATGACAGAAAACTTCCCCGACCTAGTGAAGAAAAAATTCACACCAGCCAAGGAAGCACAGAGAGTCCCAATCAAGATGAATACCAAGGACCCACACCAAGACACATCATAATTAAAATGGCAAAAGTTAAAGACAAAGAAAGAATATTGAAGGTTGCATCAGAGAAGCAGAAAGTTACCTACGAGAGAACTCTCATTAGACTGTCAACTGATTTCTGCACAGAACACTTCAGGCCAGAAGGGAATGCCATGAAGTATACAAGGTAATGTAAAATGAGGGAATGAACCCAAGATTACTCTATCCAGAAAGGCTATCATGCAAATTTAAAGGTAAAATCAGGAGCTTTGCAGATATAAAAGGCTAAAGGAGTTCAGTACCCCCTAATCAGCACTGTAAGAAATGCTAAAGAGACTACTGTCAGAAGAAGAAAAAGAGAGGGAGGAACACAGACATAAAAAATAATAATGGCAGCAAATAATTTTCTATCAATAATAACCTTAAATGTAAATGGCTTAAATGTTCCAATCAAAATACATAAGGTAGCTGAATGGATAAGAAAATATGACCCACATATATGCTGTTTACAAGAGACCCAGCTCATAACAAAAGACTCACACAGGATGAAATCATATCAAGCATCTTCTCAGACTACAACGGCATGAACTAGAGATCAACTACAATAAAAACACCACGAAACATTCAAACATGTGGAGGCCAAATAGCATGTTATTAAACAATGAATGGGTTACCAATCAAATCAAGGAAGAAATAAAAAACTTCCTGGAAACTAATGAAAATGAACACACAACCACCCAAAATCTATGGGACACAGCAAAAGTAAACCTAAGAGGGAAGTTCATAACACTACAGGCCTACCTCAAAAAGCAAGAAAATTTTTTAATAAACCATCTAACCCTACAACTTAAAGAATTAGAAAGTTTCCCTGTGAAGCCATCCAGACCAGGGCTTTTGTTTGCTGGGAGTTTTTTAATTGCTGTTTCGATTTCTTCAGTTGTTTTTAGCCTATTCAGTTTTTCTGATTCTTCCTGATTCAGTTTTACATGATCTCACTCATATGTGGAATGTAATAAACAAAACAGACTGAGGAACAAAATAGATCCAGAGACATAGAAGCATGGAACAGACTGATGAATCTCAGTGGGAAGGCTGGGGTGGGGGAGTGAGTAGGGAGAGATTAATCAAAGAACTTATATGAATATATGCATGACTCATGGACACAGTCAATAGTGCGGTGAAGGCCTGGGGGTGGTGGTGGCTGCAGAGTGGAGTGCACCAATGGGGGAAAAAGGGGGGATATCTGTAATACTTTCAACAATAAAGATAAATTTTTAAAAATAATAAAATAAAAATAAATAAAAAGTTAATAAAAAGAAACAACTTCTTGATGAATTTTATTATGTAAAAAACATTGGTTGAAGAAATTTACTCTAAATAGATGCAAATAATATATTTAAGCTAAAGCAAATACACATTTTAATACGAAAAGTAGAATTGGAAATATACTCAATTTAGCAGTATTTCCTCTGAGTTTCCCAACTACTTCAGGATGGTCAGCATTTTCTCAAAACTATTATTGTCTGGAGAGAATAATCAATTGACAGTATAAAAAAATTCAAATTTATTGACCACAAAATTAAACTTTGAAAAACATTTCAGGGAAAAATTTTAAAGAGTAAGATAAATTTTTAAATATATTTTTTCCAAAAAAATAACAAATTACAAATATGGCTAAGAAAGTGATTAAAGTACATTAAGATATATCAAGAGGAATGTTCCGTATATGTTACTTTTCAATGTTCAAGTAAATTGTATAATTTTTTAAAATGTTGCTTTAATGTACATAGATATATTTTATTTTTGAGAATAGTTCTATATAAGTCAATACAGTGAAACCAGTTTGTCTTTTGACCATGTGCATCAAACTCACCTGGAGTGATTGTTAAAAATTACAGACATGGACGCATGAAACACTGACATATCTCAGAGGGTAGGCGGGAAAGAGGGTGGGAAAAGATTAACCGAAGAACCTATAAGCATATATGCACAGCTCATGGACACAGACAATAGAAAATACTCTCAAAAATAAAATAAATTTTTTAAAAATGCAGACTTTGAAATGAGACTCTTTCAAAGTGACCAGGAATCTGCATTTTTAACACCTCTGGTGATTATTAAACATACCAAGTTTTGAAAAGTGCTTTAAAATTAAGATCCTACTTCTTGTATATCTCAAAGAACCCATAAACCAAGAAAAGAAATAGAAGTTCTGTGGGGATAGAACCAGGGAAATGACCTAGCCCTTTGGCAGCTAGTGTACAAAAATAAGAAATATTACTCATTGTAATATAAGCATCTTTTTAATATAAAATAACTTCATTTTTATGTCTAATAAATGAATTCATTTTCATTATAGAAAATACAAACAAGCAAGAAGAAAATAAACACCCATATTACCTCCATCTGAGGTAACTGGAGGTAATATTGTTGAAACTTTGACTGAATATATTTTCAAAGCTTTTAACTTGGAAATTCCCCTAAATTATATTGTTCATTTAATTTTAATTTCAAAAATAATTGCTCATTTTTGTTTTGAGCACAATAAGTCTAGTATAGCTATGCAAAGAGGAAGGTGTGTGAATGTAGATGTGATAGCAGTTATCTTGCTGGTTGTATATTATAATGTCCAAGGGCTTGTGCTGTGGAGATAGACTGCCTGGATTCAAATTCTGGCTCTATCACTTCCCTGCTGAGTGATCTTAGAAAGTTACTTAAGTTCTCTCTGCCTCAGTTTGCTTAGTTGTGAGAGGATGTTTATAGTATCTACTTCATATTCTTGTTCCAAGTATTAAATAAGATAATATATAGAAAGCACCTGGCATACTGTCAGCACTCAGTAAATGTTAGCTGTTATTATTGTGGGCTCTGTGATTATGCAAATATCATCTAGCTTAGCTCTGTGAAGGGTAAAACTCAATCTTCTTTGAAGATGAACTTCTATATATCTTTCTCAGAAGACCTATGAGCTCTGAGTGCCAGCGGTGCATTTTTGCCAAATATTACATTTCTTCAATATAAGTAATTTTTATGTTTATTGTCATTTCTTTCTTTAACTTAAATTTCCTACCAACTTCCCAAGACCAGAGCTCATGTTGGCATTTAATGTCACAACCTCTAGCCCAGTTGGGTGTGGCTCAGTGGTTGAGCATCAGCTCAGGAACCAAGCAGTCACCCATTCAATTCCCGGTCAGGCACATGCCTGGGTAGTAGGCTCAATCCCCAGTGGGGGTGCGCAGGAGGCAGCCGAATAATGATGTTTCTCTTTTATTGATGTTTCTATCTCTCTATCCCTCTCCCTTCCTCTCTCTGTAAAAATCAATTAAAACATTTTTTTTTTTAAAAGAAAAAAATGTAACAACCTCAATTTGCAGGCCATCACCCTTACTTCCATTGCACTCCAGTTAATTTTCTGTTAATGGCCCACTACATAGGATTTTTTTTCTTCTTTTAGCACTCATTTGAGCAGTAATAAAAGGCTAAAAGGAGCAGAATAATAACTTGGTCTCATTTTTGTGGAAGTTTTCAGAATTGGATTGTTCTTGCACTAAAAAAATATTAAAAACTCATGAAATAAGTTCATCAGCAAATTAGTCTGTCTTCATCAGTTTACATGTCCTCAGTATTTTATTCTTCAAATTATATTTAGGCATACTGGAGAATCAAATTCCCCTGTCAGTCATGGGAGTGAAGTTCTTGCAATATCTTCAGAAAATGAATCTTCTAAGATTCCCACCGGAAGATGGGATGTAAGAAGGCTTCATTTGCATGATGTTACATTTCTCGGGTTCCAAAGTCCCCTGCCCCTTAAGCCAGTCCTGGAAAAGGTGCAGCTGGTAGTTCAGCAGAGCCAGAAATAAGGCCAGTGTCCAGAGCTTCCGTTCCATGTTGCAGCTGAGTGTAGTTCAGCATCCAAGCTAATTAAAGTCCATTAGTCCATGTGTGAAGTCCAACATGGTGAAGCACCATGTGGGCACAGCCTCATGACACAGGAAAGCCAGGAACCCAGAGTGCCAGAGGGAGAAGAGAGAGAGAGGAGAAAGGAACTTCCTTTGTTAAGAAGTTTAAATATTCAGGTTTCGAGTGCTTGCAGTGGCCATGACTCTTCTGGCCACTAACTCAATTTCAGGTGTTGAGTGAAAGGTATGCACCTTCCCATGTCACTCAGACCTTCCTGGGCATGCATCTATCTGTTCTTTGCTTTCCTCCTTTCCTGTTAAATAATAACCAGGTTATTACAACAGCATCACTAAGATACAATTAGGCATGAAGACAAAATTTTCTTTAAATCATGTGAAAGTGTGAATGTGTTTGTGTGTGTTACTATTTTATAAGATTGCCAATCTTACAGGTCACAAGCCCTCTTACTTTAATGAAAATTATAATCAGTTACTTTTAAATATTATGAGAGTTTGTTGTGGTTTTCTTTGAATACTTTATACATATATTTCTGACGTCCCTTCAAACATGTCTTTATTTCTGATATTACTTTTGACAAATAAGAAAATCCAGAAGTAGGTAAGGAAATACTTTATTCAAAAGGATTATTTCCATAAGGGGAAGGTGACTATTGCAATAGGGAGAATGTTCCAATCATGAGATCTGCAAGTCTCTCAAAGGAAAAGTTGAATTTTATTTTGTTGGAAGGAATAAACAAGGCTAAAAAAACCAGGGTACGGCTCATTGGGGTGAGTAGGTGTAGTGATTGACAGTTGAGCAGGAAAGATTTTAGTCAGCCAATTCTCTGGAGGAGCCATTCAGGAGGAGCTGCTCCACATTGCAAGGCTGGCCCAGGTTGAGGGTGTGTAGAAGTACAGGTACCTAAGAGTAGGAAAGAAAACTGGATAAATCTTGGTCAAACCAAATTAGTGGAATTTAGTCCAGATTGATCAGTGAGGAAAACAGTTCAACAAAGCATTTATGAGGCAAGGTTAGGAATTTTGAAGGTCATTTTCTAGTCCTGTCATAGATAAACAGAGGGTCATCCACCAGTCTTATTTAAATTATATGGGGAAGTGTAATTCTTTGCAGTTAGCTATTTTATTATTAACTGAATAGACAATTCTTATCATTAGATATATTTATTTACATTTTTATAACTTCAGGCTATTATTTGTTTAGTTTGTTCCCTTGCATAATTTTCCAGATGCTCTTAATTCTTTCTATATGCACCATCATATTATCTACCATAGCATCTGCTCCATTGAGTTTAATTTTCATGGATACTTCCCTTCAGAAGCCCTCCATCTCCTCTAATCTGGACAGATGTCTCTGCATGCTTGCCATAAATTTAATCCCCTAGGATTAATTTTCATAGCTCCCTTGAGTAAGACTCACTGGCACCAGAACCCAGAACTGACACTTAGCTGGTACACACCAGTACAGTAGAGTAGCCAGCCTCTATCTTTTTTTTATTTATCTTTATTGTTGAAAGTATTATAGGTGTCCCATTTTTCCCTCCAATTGACCCCCTCCACCTCACTCCCACCCGCGCCCCAGGCCTTCACCCCGTCATTGTCTGTGTCCATGGGTTGTGCGTATATGCACGTAACTTCTTTGGTTAATCTCTTCCCACCATCCACCCCCTTTCCCTCTGAAATATGATCATCTGTTACAAGCATTAATGTCTCTGGATCTATTTAGTTTGTCAGATTCTTTTGTTCATTAGCTTCTTCTTAAAGAAGACCCTTCAACATTTCCTGTAGTGCTGGTTTGGTGGTGATGAACTCCTTTAGCTTTTTCTTGTCTGAGAAGCTCTTTATCTGACCTTCAATTCTAAACGATAGCTTTGCTGGGTAGATCAATCTTCATTGTAGTTCCATGTTTTTCATCACTTTGAATATTTCTTGCCACTCCTTTCTGGCCTGCAAAGTTTCTGTTGAGAAATCAGCTGACAGTCGTATGGGTGCTCCCATGTAGGTAATTAACTGCTTTTCTCTTGCTGCTTTTAAGATTCTCTCTTTGTCTTTAACCTTTGGCATTTTAATTATGATGTGTCTTGCTGTGGGCCTCTTTGGGTTCCTCTTGTTTGGGACCCTCTGTGCTGCCTGGACTTGTAAGTCTATTTCTTTCCCCAGATAGGGGAAGTTTTCTGTAATTATTTTTTCAAATAAGTTTTCAATTTCTTGCTCTCTTTCCTCTCCTTCTGAATGTTGGGCTTTTTGAAGTTGTCCCAAAGGCTCCTTATGCTATCTTCATATATCTGGATTCTTTTTTCTTTTTGCTCTTCTGGTTGGGCGTTTTTTGTTTCTTCATGCTCCAAATTGCTGATTTGATTCTCAGCGTCCTCTACTCTACTATTGATTCCCTGTAAATTATTCTTCATTTCAGTTCCTGTAGCCTTCATTTCAAATTGGTACTTTATTATGTCATCGATTTTCTCAATTATTTTCATCATACTCTTACTAATATCCTTGATCATTCTTACAACCATTATTCTGAACTAAGTATCTGTTAGCTTGCTTGGTTCTATTTCATTTAGTTCCTCTTCTAGAGATTTCTTCTGTTCTTTCCTTTGTGAAATGTTTCTTTGCCTCCACATTTTGGCTGCTTCCAGGTGTTTGTTTCTTTGTATTAGGTAGAGCTGCTATGTCTCCTGAAATTTGTAGAGTGGCTTTGTGTAGTAGGTGTCCTGGAGGGTCCAGTGGCTCAGCCTCTCCAGTCACCTGAGCTGGGCCTTCTAGGTGCTCCCCTGTGCGGGCTGTGTGCACTGTCCTGTTGTAGTTGAGCCTTGGTTGCTGTTGGCGTCCCTGGGAGGAACTGACCCCCAGGCCAATCAGCTGTGAGGACCAGCTGCAACTACATCCAGAGAGTTGCTGTGCTGGAGACGCCCCTATGGAGCAGGATTTACTTCAGTGGAGCTTTGCTGTTCACCAAGTGCGCCCCTTGAGTGTCCCTCGTGGATGTGGTAGGGTTGTAATCCAGCATGGTCGAGTCTGACCACCAGGTGCACTGTCTCTGGGGCCTCCCGGGAGGTGCAAAGTCAGCCTCTGCCAGTGCCTTGCCCAGGGCCACCCAGCATGACCTACACAGCAAACCGTAGTGGCTGCTCCTTGTGCTGGGCTTGGCGGTGTCCAGGAGAGGCCAAGCTATGAGCCAGTGCAGGCTGCCCGTAGTGCCACTTATCAAGATGTGTGGGGCCCGATGCTGCTTGTTTGAGAGATTTTAGGAAATTTCTAAGCATAATGCTCAAGAGGCCACTTGCACAGAAAAGGCCCTGGAAATGGCCTGGATGAGCTGCAGGTGGGGAGGGGCGGGGCCTCCGGGAATCACGGGGCGGGGCCAAAGGTGTGAGTCAGGTGCTGGTGATTCAAATATGGCGCCTGCCTGCCGGCTGTGTGCGGGGAGGGCTCGCCAAACGAGCAATGGCCTCCGCCAGCCCTTCTGCCTGGGAGGAAGCCACCCCTCCGCCTCTCACCCGGATCTCAGGCAGGTTAGTTCCTCCCCGAGTTCCCAGGTCCTTTCAGGCTGCTGCCCGGCTCTGGGCTCAGAGGGAGCGCGTCGAAATGAGTCCTTGCACCGTGCGTGGGCCCTTTAAGAGGAGCTGCTGGGGCTCCCGCCGCCTCCGAGACCCTCAGGGACAGTCCCCGCTGGTTTCACAGCCCAGAGTTGTGGGGACGTCTCTTCCGGGCCCTGAAGCCCTGGGCTGGGGGCCTGCTGTGGGGCTGGGACCCCCTCTCTCCTCCGGGAAACCGCCACCGCCAAGATGTCCCTCCCGGGTTTAACCCACAGCCCCAGGTATGGGCCCTCGGCCATGTCTCAGAGATTCAGCCGCCATCCGCCCGCGTCCCCGCCCCTCCTGCTGCTCTCAGTGCTCCTTCAGCTCCCTGGCTGTGGGGCTTCTGTGCAGCCAGATCTCTGGAGGCTCTGAGCGATGGTGGTTCTGTATTTTAGTTGTAATTTTGATGTGGTTGCCGGAGGCGGCGGGTGCAGCTGTTACCTGCACTGCCCTCTTGTTTCACCCCCACCAGCCTCTGCCTTGATTGTTTGAGAATACATTCTCATTAGTCAGAGTCATGCAACATTATTAAATATTTTTGTATATATAAATTTTCATTGATATACATATATATAAATGAACTCAATATACTGTTCTTTCTTACTGTATATCACTATATTGATGGAAAACATGTTCTCATGATAGATTTTCTAAGGACATCCCTATTTTCAACCCTTCATCTCTACTATAAATGCTTCCTATGGGTCCTGAACTTTTCTGGAGTTCTGTGGGGACATAGCAGTCCTGTTTACTTTTTTTTTTTAAATATAATAATTTTTATTGTAACCTATTGTATGTTGATGTTCCTTCATCATTACCTTTGTCTTTATGTGGTTTGTACAATTTTTGTTCATTCAATTTTAATTATAATTATTAAAATCTGACTGTAATACAAAAAGTTATAAAGCATAATCATAATAATATTGACCTAAATTCAGAAAAAATTGTAAAAATTTTCCTGTATATTCTTACTTTAAAAAGTCTTTTGCCTTTATAGCTGATTTTTCCATTATGAATTTAAGTTAAAGAAATTACTAAAAATAATTTTTTTGCACCAAATTTTGTAGTCAAATTAACTCCTCTGCACAGAAATTCCTTGTTAAAGCATCAAATATTTTAACAGAATTGGAAATAACTTAGATTAAATCTTAGGTTAAAGCTATGTACGGATATTCTGGAAGGCATTATCTCTTATACAGACAGGAAATATTTGGGAAACATCATATCTCAATGCTTGTTATGACTCAGAAAAGCACAGCTTTAGAGAGACTTCTAAGGCTTTGGAAAGTATAAATAACATAGCTCTAGTAAAAACAAATCTAAAAATATCAGTGTAATATATACAGAATATAATTCCACTTATTGAATTAGAGAAGATATTAGAAAAACTTTAAAATAATGAAGGATATCACTTAAAAAAAAATTATACCTCTTAAGAGAGCCCTTATACAGACCTGTTCCATTTCCATATTTCTCTCCTTCCTAATTTGGCTAATCAACTTCTGATGAAAACTATAATTCTTTTAGACCCATGGAAAACTTCATTTCTCAGCTGCTCTTCTTTCCCACCAAATAAAGAACTTTAAGTAAAAATTCAAATTTTAAGAATCTCTTAAAATATAATTTCCTATTAAATTGTGTTATTTAACTATGATTTCTTATGCAACTTTTCACATGATATATATTATGTCCGATACTTCTCTTACAGTAGAATATATAATTTTTTAAATTAAATTTATTGGGGTGACATTGGTTAATAAAATTATGTATCATTCATTCACCAATGCTGAATACCTACTGTTCATTAGACATGGTACCCCTGAATCACTGAGATACAATAGTGAATAACAGAGGCCCTCTCAAATGTATCTAAGAACTCAAGTGCTGGACTTGAATCTCACAACTACCAACTGTGTGACATTAATAACATCCATTTCACAATTTTAATCTCATGAGTTTCTGGACACACAGAGAGCTATCAATAAATGTTAACTGCTATCATAAATAATAAATATTACCATGGCTATTATTAGTTTTTGTTAGGTGTGTGTCTTTGAGTGTCTATGTGTGTGTGTTAACAGTACCAAATAAATAAGTGGAAAATAGTTATGCCTCTTACTGCTGAGGAATGAGTGAGGAGAAAATTATTTAATCAGGAAGTGGGTATATTTTCACTTCTAGATTTTTTTTAAATTGGAAGGATTCTCAGGGAAAAGAGTGAAAAAAACAAAGTTGACTAAAGCAAAACTATTATAATGAACATGCTTAAGAAATTATTTTTAGAACACACTGTCCTTCCTTTTTTATCAAAATTAAATTAAATTTTCAATGTCACTTTAATAATAAGCCCTTCTACATATATATTGTTTGATAATGGCTTTGGGGCTACCATGAGACTATTAGACTTGATAATCAAAGAGCTTCTGATGAACAATCAAGGCTCCATTTGAGATGCAAGTGACAGTTTAAATGATGGTAAAGGGAAATTATAGATGAGATGAAGAGAAATGTAAATATAAATAACTGTGATCTTAAAATGTGTGAAACTTCTAAAACAAAAAAATGGGGAAGGGCTCAAAAGATCCTAAAGAGAAAGTAACCTGAGAGTATTTGAAATGTCTAACTCTGAGATCGATTGTGTTTTTCATTCTACTTAGAACTTCTTACCTGACTATTCTGAGGTAAATAATGTTTTTGCAAATTTGATATCTTTTGTTCTCCCCTACGAAGATCCTCACATCCTTCATAACATAATTTTATAAATCCAACAAATACAGGATAGACAATCATAAAAATATATAGCCAAAGTGTTAAGATTTCTATATGTACAGAAGCACTGAACAGGTGGGGCTAGTTATAATGGAATGGCACAGCTCACATACACTTATTGTATTTGATTTAACAAGGGAACTGACAATAAAGAAAGACATTTTTTCCATGTGGAAAACTACTAGTCTGTCTGAATATTACACTGCATCAGTTCACAAGGGCCCTCTTATAGCCAGAAGATGCTCAAAAATTTATCAACAGCCAGATGTGTTCTTCAATGTGATTGAATAAAATAGATTCTTCAAAGACTATATGAAAGGAACACTGAAGAGGAAAAAGTTTCCTTCTTCAGAAATGAATGGCTATAGTTATATGAACTTGTTTGTTGCTTGAATGCAATTTCCCAAGAAGATTATGTCTACTGAAAATACCTATTCAGGGCTATTGCTAACTATACCGTTTTAAAGAAGGCACAGATGTTTCTACAGAGCAGTATCATTTTACCTCATGAAAGAATAACCTCAAAATGTCAATGATGTTTTTCTTCCTCTAATATCATCATCCAATCTTTTCTTATAGATGGAGTGTTTTTATCAAGAGGAAAGGTGATATTGAGTTAGATTGTATTTCTAAAGGATGCCCCAATCCAGAAGTCCCAGTCAATTAGCCTTGGGTCTGACTCAAAAAAGAAAAGCTATCATAAAACTCCGGGAAATTTGCTCTAAGTTCAGATGATATTCAAAGTAAGTTTAAAGTTTTAGTTTGTACTATTAAGAGGTTTAAGAAGTTTCAATTGCACTTTAAAAAGGACACTTTATACAGGAGGCACACAGAGTATACAACAATAATTTTCTAATTCAGTTTAACCCTTCTCATGCACCTTACACTTTTCCTCAGCTTTAATAATCTATAGATCTATGATACTTTGAAATTTCCCCAAGATCACCAAGCTAATAAGTGATAAACCTAAGATGAAACACATATTATCTGAACCTACTCCAATGCTTTTCCTACAGTCATGCAAAGAGTTTGCAAAATAAGAGATATAGGAGTAAATTTAAGATAAGAGGAAAGAGCCTATTGAGATAGAGCTTAAATGTTTTCAATCACTGATAAACATTTTATATTTTTTTCTCTGAGGATTTAGACACATTGAAATGCATATGTTTAAGTATAGAAGTTGATTTGCTTCTTTTTCAAATGTTAACATGGCCCTAGTCAAAATATAGAACATTTCCATCTCCCCAGGAAGCTTCTTCATGACTGCTTTTAGTCAATCACAAAACCCATAGGCAAACACTGTTTTTGTTTCTAAGAGCAGGGATTGGTTTTTGCCTATTCTTGAACTTTACAAGAGTGAAATTATACAATGTACACAATTTTATATACTGCTTCTTTCATTCAGCATAATGTTTTATATTCCTCCATACTTTGGCATAAATCATTAGTTCACTGGTTTCTTTTTGAAGAGAAATAATCCATTGCATGAAAATTGGTAATCTATTTATATATTGTCCTGAGTAAATAATCTAGGAGTAAAATTACAGGTCATAGTGTAGACATAAGCTTAACTTTATAAGTAATTGCTAAAACATTTTTTCAAAGTGAATAAAAATTTCCATTCCTACTCGAAATACATGGTAGTCCCATTTAATCTGCATCTTTATAAATACTTCGTCTTTGTTGACCATTTAAATTTAGATATTTTAGTAGATGTGAAATCTCTCACACTGGTTTTAATTTGCATTTAGCTGCCTAATAATAATATTGTGCACATTTTCATAATTTTAATGACCATTTGATATCTTCTTTTCAAAACTTCTATTTGGCCTTTTAACCATAACTTTTGGGGGTTTTCTTTTGGTTATTATTGAGTTGTAAGAATTCCTTATATATTTAGAATAAATTCTTTGTCAGATATATGTATTGAATTTTTTCTCATTCTGTGGCTTGCCTATTCATTTGATAAAACTCTTGTTATTCTGTTTTATTCTTTTAAAGGGAACATTTGTAATACTTTCAACAACAAAGATAAAGTGAAACATAAAAAAATTAACAATTTTTAAATTGAGGTACAATAGGCTTATAACATTATATTAGTTTAAGATGTAGAACATAATGATTTGACCTCAGTATACATTGCAAAATGATCACTACTTAAGTCTAGTTAACATCTGTCATCTTATATAGTAACAAAATTTTTTTCTCTTTTGATGAGAAATTTAAGATCTATTCTCTTAGCAACTTTCAAATATTCAATACAGTACTATTGTCACCATGCTGTACATTATATACCCATGACATACTGATTTTTTAATCGTGTTTGTACCTTTTGACTCCCTTCACCCATTTTGCTCACCTCCAACTCCATCTCTGACAACCACCAATCTGTTCTCTGTAGCTATGAACCTGGGTTATTTGTTGTTTGTTTGTTAGATTCTACATATAATTGAGATCATATGGTATTTTTCTTTCTCTTTCTGACTAATGTTACTAAACATAATGTCCTCAAGATCCATCCATGTTGTTACAAGTGGCAAGATTTTTTCTTCTTTATGACCAAATAATATTCCTATATATACAAACATACATACTACATCTCCTTTATCCATTTATCTACTGATAAAAATTTAGGTTGTTTGTATATCTTGGTATTATAGATAATGTTGCAATGAACATGGGGATGTATATATCTTTTGAGTTAGTGTTTATATATTTTTTGGATAAATACCCAGAAGTGGAATTGCAGAATCATATGGTAGTTCTATTTTAAATTATTTTTAGGAATATCCACACTCTTTTTCATGGTGTTTGCATCAATTTACAGACCCACCAACAATGCACAGAAATTCTCTTTTCTCCACATCCTCTCCAACACTTGTTATTTCTAGTCTTTTTGATAATAGCCATTCTAACAGGCGTGATGTTCTATTTCATTGTGGTTTTGATTTCCCTAATGATTCATGATTTTGTGTATTTTATTCATGTACCTGTTGGCCATTTGGATATCTTCTTTAGAAAAATGTCAGTTGAGCCCCTCTACCCATTTTTTAATCAAGTTGTTTGTGTTTTTTTGTTATTGAGTATTATAAGAGCTTTATATTTTTTAGATATTAACCCTTTATCTGACATATGCTTTGCAAAACTTTTTTTCCATTCTGTAGATTGCCTTTCTATTTCATGGGATCCACATGGGGCCACTGAAGCTGTCAGGTACCAGGGTGAGACACAAGCCTGAGTTCACAGGAGCCTACCGATAGCCTGAGGCTGTGGGAGCTGTTTGGGAGAATGAATGTGACAGGTGTTGGGGAGACCCAAGGGCCTGGATTCATAAGAGCCTGCTGGGAGGCTGGTGCCAGGGATGTCATCTGGGGGCCTACTGTTTTTAATATGTAGTTGGTTGAATCTAGGGCTGACTGCATTTATTGAAAAAAATCTGTGTATAAGTGAGCATGCATAGTTTAAACCTGTATTGTTCAAGGGTCAACTGTATATACATTCTGGAAAAGGCAAAATTAGGGAGACAGTAAAAAGATCAATGGTTTCTAGGGGTTCAGCAGAAGGAAAGAAGAGATGAATAGGTGAAACACAGGGGATTTTAAGGGGAATGAAACTATTCTGTATATATGTGTCATAACACATTTGGCAAAACCCATAGAAGGTAAAATACAAAGAGTGATCCATAATGGAAACTACACACTTTAGTTTATAATACTGTACCCATAATGAATGGCACATTAATTGTAACAAAAGGACCACACTAGTGAAAGATGTTAAAATAGAGGGAAATGGTGGGGGAAGGCTTAGGGGGCATACAGAAACTCACTGTGCTTTTTACTCAATTTTTCCATAAGCCTAAAGCTATTAAAAACATCAGATCTATTACTTTTAAAAAGAATAAATACAGATACATGCTATAATAATCTTGAAAACATTATGTTAAGTAAAAGAGGCCAGACACAAAAAGCCAAATATTGCATGATTTCATCTATATTAAATGTCCAGAATAAGAAAATCCACTTGAACAGAAAATAGATATATGCCAGAATATAAGGAGAGAGGGGAATTGTGAGTGCCTGCTATCAGGTATGGAGTTTATTTCTGAAGTGATGAAATGTTCTGGAATTAAGCAGTGGTGATGTTTTCACAACCTAGTGAATATATTAAAAAACAATGAATTGTATACTTTGTAATAGTGAATTTTGGGCATGTGAATTATATCTTAATAACAATAATTTTTATTAAAGATACCACCAGATCATCTCCAGCACCATACATAAGGGTACATAAAAATATATAAAGGACTCCTTTTTTTCAATCTGTAGGGATATTTGGTCTCTAATGCAGAGTCAAAGGCTGAGTTTTTATACAAATTATACCACTTCTTGTTTGTGAGACTTTTGACAACATATTTAATGTACTTAAGCTTCAACTTAATCCCCTACAATAGCAGTTCTTACATCACAAGAGTATTTAAAGATTACATGGAATAATATATGTAATGGGCATAATACAATTTCTGAACATACTAAGTATTCAATAAATATTAACTGTTATTTTAATCCCTTGTAATTCCATGCCTTTTTAGGAGAAACTTTAAAGACTAGAAAGAGGAAATATATTGGATAGAATATACAACACAAATATGGTTAATCTATTTTACTGATATATGTAGCTCAGTAGGTAATGATACTAATGGCCCTGTCCATAATTTAGGGCGTTTTTTCCTATTGCATTGGACAACTTGGCAATGATAAAGAGCCACCTTGCAACCAGCAACTTCACAAAGCACACCAACCACGCTGTATGCCACTCTGCTCAGTTCAAAAGACCCCAGGAAAACTAGGAAGTGAAGTCTTCTTAATTTCTGTATTACTTAGAATAGGCTAATCCTATGCTAACCAATACACAAACATCTTAGCACAATTGAAGCTTCAGCAAGTATAATTTGCTTTCACTCAACAGTTCTTGGCAGCTTTCCTCAGGGTAGTAATTTAGGGACTTAAGTGAAAGAGATTCTGCTATATGCAAAACAGGGCTGCCTAGATTGCCCTGAGGATTGCCACTGCAGTCAACTGAAAAGGAAAGAACAGAGATTTTGAAAGACTTAATGGGACATGCCTGATTGTGGTACAAAGACATCCACTGGAGAAAGCTCACTGGTATAGCCACACCCAAATTCAGGGAAAGAAAGAAATGCCCTCCAGCTGAATGCCAAAGAAGAAAAAACAGATTTTGATGCACAATTAGAAGTCTGCTACAACTTCTGAAATTGGGAGGAAATCGTCCATGTCTCATGAACAAGTGATTAATCCTGGTATCCCTGTACGGATTCAGTTACTGGTATATAGTTGGCACTCAATAACAATTTATTGAATGAATGAATTAATTAATTAATTAATGAAAAAATATAAATGAACTAAATAAATGAACGAGAGCCTGAGAAACAAATAACAAAGCTAACAAGAATAGCCCTGGCCAGTGTAGCTCAGTTGGTTGGGCATCATCCCATGCACTGAAATGTTACCACTTCGGTCAGGGCACATGCCTGGGTTGTGGGCTTGATCCCTGGTAAGGGGTGTGCAGTAGAAGGCCAATGGATGTTTCCCTCTCACATTGATGTTTCTCTCTCTCTCTAAAAATCAATAAAAATATTTTTTAAAAATTATCAAGGATAAGTATGGGTTTTTCAGTATAGCGTAATTACAAATCCTACCTCTGTCACTTAATATTTTGTGAACTTGTTGAGTCACTTAATCTCATGAAGTATCAGTTTCCATGTCTTTAAAATATAGATACTGATAGTAACACCTACCTTATAATATTCTGGTAGTGGTTAAGTGAGATTTTTTCATGTAAAGCAAGGAGCATAACACAATGCATAGCCATAGTAAGTATTCAAAAACAGTTATTTTTACAACAACTAATCCTACTATTCCTACCAACCTTACTACAACCACCATCACTGGACTTTCATGGGAATTGCCGTGTGTAGAACCTATTTTTAACTGATAAATTAATACTAATAGTGCCTTTTTATTGAAACAATTGCAAATGCAACATAGTTTAAAAAGAGCCTCATTTCTACACTAAAACTTCATGACAGATTTATTCGTCCTTATTGGCATATGTTACAAGCTCTTTTATATGATCTTTGAAATGTCTAGAACCAGACCATTTGGTTTGTGAGCAAAGAAAATTTCCCTAGCACAGCAGAGGGCTTATCACTAGTAGCAGAATGACATTAATAGGACTAAATATGATTTATTATTGATGAAAACCAATTGTTTCATGTATACATTATTGTTAATATTGATATAATGCAGAGTTATTCTTGAAAAGCATAAACATTGAACTTAAATGAATTTATTAATTGTGCTTCCTTGTTTCCTATTATTTTGCAAAAATAAAAACAATAACAAACAATTAAAACACTAAGTGTGCATGTTGTTTTACCAAGAATATTTGACAGCACAAGAAAGCATTACATATTTTGTTGCCCAAAAAGCTTCTATCTTTGAAAATTGAACTGAGAATCTGGTTACATTTTACTTTTAAATCAAAACTGTATCCAAATAGCAAAAAAATAATAATAATAATACAATAAAATTTGAGAATTAGCTATCTTATGTTGGTTAGATTTCATTTTCAGTCAATCTTTGTGTACATGTGTGAGCTTTTCTAATAGCTTGTCTTTTTAAAATGTTTAAAAACCTCTAAAAATTGTCATATTGTTCATCTCTCTGAAAGTCTGTATGATAGTACTTATGCTTCCCCTGACAACTTGCCACAAATTCAGTGTTTAGGAACACTGAATATATTTCTTATAACCGTTAGGATTCAGAAACTTATTCAATAATTCTAACTGCCTTAAAATGTTTCAAATCCTAAGAGTAGCACTGAAAACTTAATACCTCTCTGGTATACAAGCCCCAAAATATATAATTCTTCTGTAATACAGCATCTAATACATCCAAGTAATCATCATGGGGGACTTGTAGATTACTATATTTTAATAGAAAAGAGTGACATTCTAAACACAGAAGTTAGAAAGGGTTATTTGGCAACATTGAATAATGCTATACCAGTATTTTCTCCAGAGGTACAGTTAATAAACAGTAATTCTGTGGCGCCTTAAACACCATCTTGAAGGAAAAAAAAAAACAAACTAAAGATATCAGACTAAAACACTAATATGCTTTTAAATTCTTAATTTCTACAGTTTTATAAAGCAGATGAATGGTATGCCATCCATCACTGAGCTAATATTATAACATTCACATTTAAATAGCAATTTTCAATTTATAAAGTGAATTTTACATATAGTTTAAAAGTATTTTTACACACATTATTTTATTTGATTTATAAAACCTTAAAATATCAAACTAAAAATTAACACTAGTATTTCTATTTATAGTTAAGAAGACAAAGGTCTGAGAGATCAAAGGGTTCTCCCCAAATTCAATAGCTTGTGTTGGTATCTAAGCACAAAGATCAGGTCTCTGACACTTCATTCCACTTTGAAGTATAAACTGTATTCTCACAAAAAAGAGAGAAAAATGACCATGATTTGTTAGAATAAATTTTGTACATTTGACTCCATGCTAATGAAGAAGGGTAGCTGAGACTTAGAAAGTGATGAAATATTCCAAACAATTAAACTATTTTAAAGTTATTTAATGGACTATTTATACCACACCTTTATGGTACTTATTTAACATATGTAGTAATTAAAATCGATCCAGAGACACAGAAGCATAGAACAGACTGAGGAATCTCAGTGGGAAGGAGGGGGTGGGGGAGAGGTCTGGAGAGATTAACCCTGGAATTTATATGCGGACAATAGTGTGGTGAAGGCCTGGGGGCGGGGGGCAGAGTGGAGGAGATCAATGGGGGGGGAGGGGGAAGAGGACATCTGTAATACTTTCAACAATAAAGACAAAACAAAAATGATCAGTGGCAGTCCTTCCAGATTTCCTAGGAAAACACTGATATGGAAAACATTCAGGAAGTAGAGTGAAAAACAGCATGAACAAAAAATAAAAATACATCAGCAATAATGAAAAATACTCATAAATTTTCCAAATGACGGGCTTGGTGACAGTTTTAGTTAAGTCAGTATTGCAATATTGCAATCAAATATGATTTATGAAATACAGTGTGATGTCTCCAGTGAAATAATAATCACAAGAAAAAACAGCTCTCTGCGAAACAAAAACAAAATACTTTCAACAGCCTTTCTACAGGATGTTTTTTAATAAGTTTTCCTCTGTATGAAAACTTGAACTGTGAAAGTCCATTCATGATACGAGTAAATCATCTTAGTATACATAACCAACTGTTTTATTCTCATTATTTCTTAATTATATGTTATATTGAACTGTTGTTAAATAAACTGTATTGTTGCAGAGGCTATGCAAACCAGTCAATACTTCTAAAACCCTGTGACATTTTTCCATTTGTGTACATATGTGAATATCTAGCTAGAAAAATATTTATAGCAAAACAAAATTAAAATATCTATACAAAAGATTTTGTAGATAACTTTAGAGTTTTTCATTCACAAGGTATTTATTATTCTTATATCAACACTTTTATTGACATTTTAAAAAATTTTTATTTTCTTCAGAGTTTTTTATTTTTTTACTTTAAATATATTTTTTAATATTTTAATTATAGCTGATGTACAATATTATATTAGTTTCAGGTGCACAAAACACAGTGATTAGACATTATGTAACTTACTAAGTGATCACCTCATAAATCTAGCACCCATCTGATACCATACACAGTTATTACAATATTAATGACTATATTCCCTCTGCTGTACTTTACATCCCCATGACTATTCTGTAACTACCAATTTGTACTTCTTAATCCCTTCACATTTTTTACCCATCCCCCAACCCCCTGCCCATCTTCCAACTGTTAAAATGTTCTCTATATCCATGAGTCCGTTTCTGTTCTTCTTGTTCATTTATTTTGTTCTTTAGATTCCACATTTAAGTGAAATCATATGGCATTTGTCTTCTTCTATCTTGCTTATTTCACTCGGCACAATAGAATTTCTGTCCATTCATGTTGTTGCAGATGGCAAGATTTCATTCTTTTTCATGGCTGAGTCATATTCCATGGTATATATACATCACTTCCCCTTTATCCATTCATATATTGACGGATACTTAGGTTGCTTCCAAATCTTGACTATTGTAAATAATGCTGCAATGAACATATGAATGTATATGTCTTTTCAATTTAGTGTTTTGCGTTACTTTGGATAAATACCCAGAAGTGGAATTGCTGGGTCCTTCTTTGTCTGCTGTTATATAGTCTTTGTTTTAAAGTCTATTTTGACGAGTATGAGTATTGTTACCTCAGCATTTTTTCCCTTTGCTTGTTTCCGTTTTCTAAAATATCGTTCCCATTCCTTTACTTTCAGTCTGTTTGTATCAGATACAGTTGGCTCTCAACCTAAGAGGCATTTTCCCATTTTTCTTCCTCAAAGGTATCAGATGGAAATCCCTTGATATCAGGGATAGTGTGGCCCCATTCATAGATTTGTGATGGGCTTATGATCCAGTTCTGCTAAATAAAATATAATGAGAAGTTTGCTGGGATAGGAGCACTATTAACAAATAATATTCTGCTTAATATAAGATGAGCATAGGAGAAGAAATTCTGCTCCATGTCATGCCCTCTTTCCCGCCTTTAAGTACAGTTTAGAGAATATAAAATATACAGCTATAATGACCATATTATGGCTATGAGAGGAAAGGCAAGAGAAATACAGATTAAACTATCTAAAGACCTAACCTTATTAAGATGCTAAATCAGTACCAGAATCTTAATTTCTGACTTAATATTTGGAAAAATACCTCTTACTTAAGTCACTATAAATGGATATGCTGATTCTTTTTTTAAAATTGTTCAAAATATTACAGATGTCCCCTATTTTCCCCATTGACCACTTCCGCTCTGGCCCAGGCCTTCACCACACTATGGTCTGTGTCCATGGATTAGGCATATATGTATACAAATTCTTTGCTAATCTTTCCCCACCCACCCACCCACTCACCTTCCCTCTGAAATTCATTGGTCTGTTCCATGTTTTTATGTCACTGAATCTATTTTGTTCATCAGTTTATTATGTTCTTTAGATTCTACAAATAAGTGAGTTCATGTGATACTTGCCTTTCTCTGACTGGCTTATTTTGCTTAGCATAATATTCTCCAGGTACATGAATTCTTTCCCAAGGGTATGAGATCTTTCTTCTTTACAGCTGCATAGAATTCCATGGTGTAAATGTCCCATAGCTTTTTTATTCACTCATATACTGATGGGCACTCGGGCTGTCTCCAGATCTTATCTATTGTAAATTGTACTGCTATGAACATAGGGGTGCATTTATTCTTTCTGATTGGTGTTTCAGGATACTTAGGATATAGTCCTAGAAATGGGATCACTGGGTCAAAAGACAGTTCCATTTATAATTTTTTGAGGAACCTCCATACTGTTTTCCATAGCGGCTGCACCAGTCTGCATTCCCACCAGCAGAATACTAGGGTTCCCCTTTCTCCATATCCTTACAAGAACTTGTCATTTGTTGAATTGAGCATTTTTTCATATGTCTCCTGGCCATCTGTATGTCTGCTTTGGAGAAATATCTATTCAGGTCTTTAACCCATTTTAATTGGATTGTTTGTCTTCCTGTTATTGAGTTGTTTGTATGAGTTCTTTGTACACTTTGGAAATTAGCCCTTTATCAGATGCATCCTTGGCAAATCTGTTTTCCCATACCATGGAGTTCCTTTGTACTTTGAGGCTGATTTCTTTTGATATGCAGAAGCTTTTTAGTTTGATGTAGTCCCATATGTTTATTTTTTCTTTTGTTTCTCTTGCCCTAGGAGAAGTACGGGTGAAAATTCCACTACATGAGATGTCTATGACTTTACTGCCTATGTTTTCTTCCAGGATTTTTATGGTTTGGGGACTTACACTTAAGTCTTTTATCCATTTTGAATTTATTCTTTTGTATGGAGTAAGTTGGTGATCTAGTTTAATTTTTTTTGCATGTACCTGCCCAATTTCCCCAACACCATTTATTGAAGAGAATTTCTACTCCAGTGTATGCTCTTGCCTTCTTTGTCAAATATTAACTGACCATAATGGTGTGGGTCTATTTCGGGGGTCTCTGCTCTGTTCCATTGATCTATAGGTCTGTTTTTCCACCAATACCAGACTGTTTTGATTACAATGGCTTTGTAGTATAGTTTGATAGGTGGTAAAGTGATCCTTCCAACTATCTACTTCTTTCTCAAGATGGCTGTGGCTATTTGGGGTCTTTTTTAGTCCCACATAAATTTTTGGAATATTTGTTCTAGCTCTGTGAAATATGCTCTTGGTATTTTAATAGGAATTGCATTGAATCTATAGATTGCTTTGGGTAGTATGGACATTTTAATGATATGAATTCTCCCAATCCATGAACATGGTATATTCTTCCACTTGTTTATATCTTCCTCTGTTTTTTTCCAGTGTCCTACAGTTTTCTGAGTACAGGCCTTTTACCTCCTTGGTTAAGTTTATTCCTAGGAACCTTATTTTTTTAGTTGCAATGGTAAATTGTATAGTTTTTTAGTTTCTCTTTCTGAGAGTTCATTGTTGGTGCATAAAAATGCCATCGATTTCTGGATGTTAATTTTGTATCCAGCTACCCTGACAAATTAATTTATCAAATCTAGTAGTACTTTGGTGGAGTCTTTAAGGTTTTCTATGTACAGTATCATGTCATCTGCAAATAAGGACAGTTTTACTTCCTCCTTTCCAATTTGGATATCTCTTATGTTTTCTTCCTCTCTGATGGCTGCGGCCAATACTATGTTGAATGAGTGGTGAAAGAGGACAACCCTGTCTAGTTCCTCTTTTTGGTGGAAATGGTTTTAGTTTTTGACCATTAAGTATGATGTTGGCTGTAGGTTTGCCACATATGGCCTTTATTATGTTGAGGTATGTTCCCTCTATTCCCATTTTGCTGAGAGTTTTTATCAAAAATGGGTGCTGGATTTTATCAAATGCTTTTTTTTTTTTACACCTATTAATATGATCATATAATTTTTAGCCTTCATTTTGTTTATGTGGTATATCACATTTATTGATTTGTGAATATTGTACCAGCCTTGCATCCCTGGAATAAATCCCATTTGCTCTTGGTGTATTATCTTTTTAATGTATTGCTGGATCCAGTTTCCTAGTATTTTGTTGAGAATTTTAGTATCTATGTTCATCAGGGATATTGGCCTGTAATATTCTTTTTTTGTGTTGTCTTTAATTGGTTTTGGGGTTAGGGTAAAAAAAGCTGGAGCGTTTTCTTCCTCTTGAATTTTTTGGTACATCTGAGGAGACTTAGTGTTCATTCTTCTTTGAATGTTTGGTAAACTCACCTGTAAATCTGACTGGTTCTGGACTTTTGTTTGCTGGGAGTTTTTTGATTACTGCTTCAATTTCATTAGTTGTTATTGGCCTATTCTGGTTTTCCGATTCTTCTGATTAATCTTTGGAAGATTGTATGTTTCTAGGAATTTGTCCATTTCACCCAAGTTGTCCACTTTGTTGGCATATAGTTTCTCTTAGTATTTACTTACGATCTTTTGGATTTCTGTTGGTTGACTTGTTATATCGCACCTTTCATTTCTGATTTTATTTATTTGAACCCTTTTCTTTGTTTCTTGATGAGTCTGGCTAACAGTTAATCAATATTGTTCACCTTTTCAAAAAACCAGCTTTTGGTTTCACTGATCTTTTGTGGTTTTTTTTTAGTCTTTATGTCATTAATTTTTGCTCTGATCTTTATTATTTCCTTCCTTCTACTTCCTCTGGGCTTTTCTGGCTATTGTCTTTCTAATTCTTTTAGTTGTTGTGTTAGATGGTTTAGTAGAGCTTTTTCTTGTTTCTTGGGGTATGCCTGTATTGCTATGAAATTTCCTGTAATGACTTATTTCGCTATGCCCCATAGGTTTTTGGTTGTTATTTGTTCATTTCCTTTTTTTTTCTAGGAAGGTTTTGATTTTTTTCTTGACCCCATTGGTCACCCATTCATCATTTAATAAATTATTTAGCCTCCATGTGTCAAAATATTTTTGAGCTTTTTTATAGCGGTTGATTTCTAGTTTCATGCCACTGTGATCTGAGAAGATGATTGATATGATTTCAATCTTTTTGAACTTGTAGAGTTTTGCCTTGTGCCCTAGTATGTGGTCTATTTTTCAGACTGTTCCATGTGCACTTGAGAAGAATTTGTATTATGCTGTTTTGGGATGAAATGTTGTGGAAACGTCAATTAAATCCATTAGATCTAGTGTGTCATTTAAGTTCTCTGTTTTCCTGTTGACTTTTTGTCTGGAAGACCTATCCAGTGAAATCAGTGGCGTGTTAAAGTCCCCCACTATGATTGTGTTGCTGTTGATCTTCCCCTTAAATTTCCCCCCCCCAAATTTTTTATATATTTAGGTGCTCCTGTACTGAGTGCATATATATTTTTAAGGATTATTGCCTCCTGTTGGATTGATCCCTTTAGTATTATGTAGTGACCATCTTCGTCTCTTATTATGGTCTTTATTTTGAAGTCTACTTTGGCAGAAATAAGTATTGCTACTCCAGCTTTTTTTATTTGTTTCTATTTGCATGGGATGCATTTTTCCATCCCTTTGCTTTCAGCCTGTGTGAATCTTATGCTCTCAGGTGGGTCTCTTGTAGACAGAATATATATGGGTCCTGTTTTCTTATCCATTCAGCTACTCTATGTCATTTGATTGGAGCATTTATTCCGCTTACATTTAAGGTTATTACTGATATATTCTTATTTAATGACATTTTCCCCCTTTATGCCAATATACTTTTTTCTCAATATTTCTTCTTCTTCTTAAAGCAGTCCTTTTAGCATTTCTTACAGTGCTGTTTTGGTGGTACTGAACTCTTTTGTTTGGGCTTCTTTTGTTTGGGTAGCTGTTTATTTCACTTTTAATTTTAAATGATAGCTTTGCTGGATAAAGCATCCTTGGTTGCATGTTTTTGCTTTTCATTACTTTGAGAATTTCATGCCACTCCCTTTTGGCCTGAAGTGCTTCTGTTGAGAAATCTGCTGTCAGCCTTATGGGGGCTCCCTTGCAGATCACTGCTTGTCTCTCTCTTGCAGCCCTTAATATTCTCTCTTTGTCCCTAACATGGACATTCTGATTCTTGTACCAATTACATTCCTAAATTCCCCCCATTTGGTCCTTCATCTTCTCTTTTACTCTACCTCCTTATACAGAGGGAACATTTTAGGTGACTAAGATAAGAAGGTAAACATATCCAAACATGGCTCTGCTTTACATGGACTGAGGCAAAATACTTGTTATATGAGTAAGAAGAGGATGAGGATTTTGAAGAGAAATAATCAATTAAGAATAAAAGTGGACAAAATGTCTATGTAGGGTAGAGACTAGAATGGGAAGGGTTTAATGTGCTGCCATTGGGCTGTCTTCACAATGCTTAATAGAGTGTGGGAGGGATAATTTTCTTTTAGAACACCCTGGTACCATCATAGGTTATTTACAGCATCTGTTCCAAGTAGTTGGTACTCAATCTGTACTAATTGTTAACTTATTTGAATTTTAATGATTAAGTGTTGAAAATAATGACTTATTTGTATCAAGAAAAGTCCAACCAAATACTTTACTATAGTCCAGTCTTAAAGGAAAACCCCAAAAGAGTAATGACACTTTCTTTATTGCCATTTACTTTTAAAATAATTGTCAAAGTATACTTGGCATACAATATTATATTAGTCTAGGATGTACAACATAGTCATTCAACATTGATGTATGTTACAATATGATGATTTGGAGAAAACAATGCTCCTTTGTGAAGCAAAAGTAATCTGCAATAAATTACTCAAAAAAGCAAAGTTAAAAAGACAAATTAAATGGGGAAAGTTCAAACAAGATTATAGCTTACTGTTTCTTTCCCCCTCTCTCAATTTCACATTAACAAACACAGCAATGGCAAGCTAACTTTACAAAATATTTCTAGTCTTTCTCAACAATTGCTACCCTCAACTAATCACTAAATTAAAAGTGTGAGCCTTTTTTCGTATTCAAAGAATACCAATTGCATATATATTTTTTCTTTTCTTTCTGCCTCACTTTGACTTACATTACAACATACTAGCTCACAATTAGCACTAATAGGGTCACCTAAAACAGCAACTTAAACTAATATAATTAAATAAAGAACAAAAATAATCTCACTATTTTATGCTAATTACTCTGGCAAAGTTCTCACACATCAAACTATAAAACCATGACTACTTGGCATTATAAAATTTTCAATACAATTTAACATTTTAAGTGGAAAATTGTGACATGTATGTGCTATATTAATTTGTAACATATTCATGACTTTTTTTCAGAAATTACATTTCAAATAAACTTAATGTTCTTTAGCAGCTTACGCTGTGTGATTCTATTCAAAAGTATCCCAAAGGAGTAGGCTCAGTATATAATAATACTCATGTTCAGGTAGCTAATTAAATCATTTTCATATTGTTATTTGGATACCCCTTTGTCTTATAGAATACACACACACACACACACACACACAGTTAGTAACTGCCAATAGTATATAGCACAGAAAAGGAAGAAATGATTGTTAGGTGAATTCACCTGAGCTATTTACCTTAAAAACACTCCTAAATTGAATTATGTAATAGAAAGAATGTTTTATCAACTAACAAAGCTGTAAAAACCAATGGTACTTGTTATGTATAAAATAAACAATAGCTCAAGTATATAGAAAATTCACAATGATACCATAGTACACCAAAAACCATATTTAAATTACTTCATAAAGTAATCCAATCCCTAGCTAATACCCCCCGTAGCATACTTATTTAAATATGTTTTCAAGATATATATTTTTTGTTGGTGACATTTTCCTATGAGTAGCTAAAGTATGGATCAACTTAAAGAACTAAATTTCATGTTTTCCTTAAAAGGAGATTTCTTAGCTTATAACTCATCTGTTATCAGTCCATTTTGCACAGAAAAGATTGAATGAAATAAAAATGTGTATCTGGATCCTGATGACAAATCAAAATATTAAGTATTAATACAATTCACTCTTTATTAGTGTCACATTCCGACTAGGCACACTCAAAAGCACTCATATGTTTGCCATCTGATACTGTGCTCTCACAAGCAAGCCTGTGATATCCTAAATGGTGTTTCAGTCATGGATGAAACTTTCTTATTTCCTCTAGCCCTCCCAGATGATCAACAATACTTCTCATCCTATCCTCAACATTAGTTTGCTTCAGAAATTCCTGGAAATCAGACGAATAATACACATCTGTTCTTATTTTTCACAACAGTCAATTAACTGCATTAATCCCCAAAGACCTCTGGGGCAGAAAGAGTTGTTCAG
The DNA here is from genome assembly GCF_964146895.1 of Miniopterus schreibersii. Taxonomy (NCBI): domain Eukaryota; kingdom Metazoa; phylum Chordata; class Mammalia; order Chiroptera; family Miniopteridae; genus Miniopterus; species Miniopterus schreibersii. The sequence goes on along the minus strand of NC_138104.1, from coordinate 41,105,693 downwards.
TTTGTTTTGGAATGTATTTTATTGCTCATTAAAGAGGACATTAAAATTTAGTAGTCTCATTACCAAATATAATTGGATTTATTCAAATTAAATTCTATAGAATGTAACATTAATAGACCCTTCATGTGATTGAAATTCTTCTATTTAGGATTATACTGTTACAAGAAGAATGGCATATCCCAGTACTAGATAGATACAGAACAGTGTTAAGGTAGGCACAGGCTAATGTTATAATTGGATATAAGTAGACAATTGCCAAAATTCATTTCCTTACTTGATGAGCACTAAAGTATTCTATGATAACAAAGGGAGCATGTAGTTGTTCATCCCTTTCTGTTGGTGAGCTGTTAATACTCTACTAGTAAGCACCTTTTAAGTCATTGGAGAGTGTCTAAGAATAGAGCTGGAATGAAGTAAGATCCTTTTCAGACCTTTTTTTTTTTTTTGCATTTCTTGGATTCAGCAATTCACCTTTTATGAATATGTTCTAAACACATACACATGATCATTACAAAGATTTTTGTAAAAGAATGTCCATTGCAATATTATTTATCATGAAAAACTAGAAACAACATAAATGTTCAACAACAGGGGATTGCTTAAATTGAATTAGTACATACCACAGTAGTTTTCAGATCTATTTTTTTGATAGTTGGCAATGTTTTGATGTGCATGATAAAAATAATTGGAATTAGGAGTAGTAGAGATTACAAAGATGTAGAGGAGCAAAATAATCACTTGGAATCTAAGTAATTAATATATTCAATCATTTAGATAATTTTTTCCCCCAGAAGGATGTAGGAATTTTTTAAAAAGAAAAATATAGCCCGGCCGGGCATGGCTCAGCAGTTGAGCGTCGACCTAGGATCCAGGCGATCTGGGTTTGAATCCCTGTCAGGGCACATGCCCGGGTTGTGGGCCTGATCAATGACTCTCTCATCATTGATGTTTATGTCTCTCTCTCCCCCCTCCTTTCCTCTCTCTGAAATCAATAAAAGATATATTTTTAAAAAATTAAAAAAAAATAAAATAAAAATATATATAAATCTCACATTAGGGTCCTTATATAATAAGCATAAATACAGTCACCCAATATAGGAGCACCTATATATATATAAACAGTTATGGAAGACTTTAAGGGAGACTTTGACAGCAATATAGTGATAGTAGGGGACTTTAACACCCACTGACTTCACTGGATAGATCTTCCAGACAAAAAATCAGCCAGGAAACAGTGACTCTAAATGATAAACTAGATCAGATGGATTTCATTGACGTTTACAGAACATTTTACCACAAAGCTGCAGAATATACATTTTTCTCAACTACACATGGGACATTCTCAAAGAAAGACCCCCATGTTAGGACATGACACAAGTCTCCACAAGTTCAAAAAGATTGAAATCTTATCCAACATCTTCTCAGATACACTGCTGGTGGGAATGCAGACTGGTGCAGCCACTGTAGAAAACAATATAAAGTTTCCTCAAAAAATTTAAAATGGAACTGCCATTTGACCCAGTGATCCCACTTCTAAGACTATATCATAAGAAACCTGAAACACCAATCAGAAAGAACTTATGAACCTCTATGCTCATAGCAGCACAATTTACAATAGCTAATGTCTGGAAATAGCCCAAGTGCCCATCAGTAGATGAGTGGATAAAAAAGCTGTGGTACCTTTACAACATGGAATTCTGTACAGTCGTATAAAAGAAGTATCCCTTACCCTTTGAGACAGCCTGAATAGACCTGGACAGTGTTATTCTAAGTGAAATAAGCCAGTCAGAGAAAGGACAGTATCATGTGATCTCACTCATATGAGGAATCTAATGGACAAAGTAAAGCTATGAACTACATAGATCCAGAGACATAGAAGCATGGAACAAACTGACAATTCTCAGAGGGAAGGCAGGGGTGAGTAGAAAGAGATTAATCAAAGAACTTATATGAGTATATGCATAACCCATGGACACATAATAGTGTGGTGAAGGCCTTGAGGGGAGCAGTTGCAGAGTAGGAGTCAATGGGGAAAAAGAGGGAGAACTGTATACTTTCAACAATAAGGATACATTTTTTTAAAAAAGATATTGGGCTAATTCAGGCTGTTGTCATGAAATCAAAGGCTATGACAGTAAGCAAAAACATGTAGAGTTGGAAATCCTCCCACAGGTTCACCTAAGAGTTACTGGATTTAGCTACCTGCCAAATAAATGCATGCATGAGAGAATGCTCTCCTTCACAGTCCCACAGGTTTACTGTGTTTCCTTCTGAAAGCTAGAGCAGGAGTATTGATCTGCTCAGATGTAAGGTAAGAAGGAAAAAGAAAAGGAAATCTTACCTTTTGTGACAGCATGGATGGACATGGAGAGTATTAAGTTAAGTGAAAGAAGCCAGTCAGAGAAAGACCAACACCATATTATATCAATTATATGTGGAATCTAATGAAGAAAATAAACAAACAAATAAAATAGACTCATGGATATAGAAAACAGACTGACAGCTGTCAGAGGAGAGGGAGTTTGGGGGGCTGGGTGAAAAAGGTGAAGTGATTAAGCAAAAAAACAAACAAACAAACAAAAAATCCTCATAGACACAGAAAGCAGTATGGTGATTATCAGAGGGAAAAGGGGATGAGAGAAGGTAGAAGAGGGTAAAGGGGGCATAAATGGTGATGAAAAGAGACTTGGCTTGGGGTGGTAAACACACAAAACAACATTCCAATGATATATTATAGAATTGTACACTTGAAACCTATACAATTTTACTAACCTATGTCGCCACAATTAATTTAATTAAAAAAAAAAACAAAAAACAGAAATTTAGCCCTAGCTGGTTTTTCTCAGTGGTTAGAGAGTCTGCCTGCAGACTGAAGGGTCCCAGGCTCCATTCTGGCAAGAGCACATACCTCGGTTGTAGGCTTGATCCCTGGCCTTGGTCGGGGTGCGTGCAGGAGGCAACCAATCAGTGTATCTCTCTTACATTGATCTCTCTCTCTCTCTGTCTCCCTTCCACTCTCTCTGAAAAGCAATGGAAAAAATATCCTCAGGTGAGGATTTAAAAAAACAACAGTAATTTAATATTTACAAAAAAATAAATAGAAAGAATGGCATTTCATAAAATTCTTCAAATCCAGCATTAATATTACTGTGCTACATATATAGTTCAACCCAACATCATGGACTAAATTACTTTTATCAAAAAGATAATGGAAGCCTCACAGTTTGCTGAAGAGAGTGTAAATAGGTACTTCTTTTCTGGAAGGTGATCTAGTAAAATATCAAGAGCCTTTAAAAAAATGTTTACCCAGTAATTGCCTTCCAACAATCCATTTCTAAGTAAACAATCAGATTTGTACAAATAATTATGTTCATTGCTGTTCATTGCAATGTTATTTTTAATAGCACAAAAAAGGAAATAATTTAAATTATACAACAGAATAGTATGCAGCAATTCAAATGAAAATTTTAAAACTATGAAGTGGAAAATGTTTATGACATAATGTGAAATGCAACCATCAAGACTTGCAACTAGATACACAGTATAATCTCAACTCTGTAAATATATGTGCATCAAAAATGAGTAGAAGGAAAGGTAAAAGATAACAGTGGTTATGTCTCTTTGGAATGTGATGACAGGTGATAATTTTCTTCTTTTTACCTTTTGCCACAGAATGAATATATCTTAATATTATAAAATATTAAACTTTTTAAGATTTATAAAAAGTGATGTTAATAGTAGACTTATTCAACACACAGGTAACTGAAGGAAAACAGGAGGGATAACGTAAAAAGATGTGAGCATGCCTGTGGCTTCAAGATTAGGGTGGAGTGAGGGAAAAGGGGAAAGGAGAGGCACCAATAATGTGAAATTAAATGGACTGAAACAGACTCACTTTGAGTGATAAATTATGAGTAAAGTATCATCTCATTTCATGCATGCCAAATTTTACTCTCTTTACAGTGAGTGCTGGTAAGGATTCAATTTTCCAATTACTGTCCTAGCATTTTTTATACCAGCTATGAAATTTACTTTCATAACTGTATTCAATTTTTTCCCTCCATTGAACTATAAAAGTGCCTCTTTCAACAAACATATCATCACAGAGTCTGCAATTTTGGACCCCTAAACTTGAAATTTTAGTGTTAATTAGGTTTCATAATACAGATTTTTACAAAGGAAAATATTTCTGCTCCCGTTCTTCTAGTTGGCTCTAATAAATTTTGGCTCATTGACACCCTGAAGAGTATGTCCATGGCTCTCACTGAAGCTAGAAAATGTGCATAAATTCATCAAACGTTAGAATTCACTCTCACACTCATTGGCCTATAGTGTTATTGATGATAGTAACTTACTAAACACCCTGCAGATAAACAGTGAAATAACAGATGGGGCAAAATGTGAGAGTATCATTTTAAAATCAAAGAAAGGAGAATGCTATGTGTTAAAAAAAATCACAATTTTTCTCTCATAAAGATTAAACAACCTCTTTTTCTTCCTCAGATATTTTAATTTGATGTAATAACTAAAGATATTAAGAAATTGATCATCATAGTAAGCATTTTTTTCTAACAGGTATCAAGATAGATTTATAAAAAAGAAAATGATTCAATTTATAGCTATATAAAGCTCTGAAACATTTAGACATAAACTTTTAGTTATTTGGGAAAAGACGCAAATAAATATTTTATATCAATCTAACTTCATATATTTTGAAAAAAAATCAAATTTTTGAGCAAACTTTTCCTCTAAATTCAGTATACTTCAGAGTATAGATGTTCTATGTGACCTATTTTTTTCTTTCAAAGACTATGCCCATTTAGAGAAATTTATTTATGATATATAATTCCACTGATAAAGACTGTCTATCTCATAGGCCTCAAAAACATTAGGGCTGAGAAAAATTTCACAATGTACATGACATTGACAAAGATACAAAACATTATATGCCAATATCTTTTAAAATTGGAATATATGAAAATTGATTAAAAATTGTAAAAATGATAATCAAGTAATAAGGCTAAGGGTATGAAGTTATTGAACTTGTAATAGAATAAAGTATCATACTTCAAAACAAATTTTTTAAAGGTGAAATTTTTTCAAGATTATTTTAACCTAAAACTATCTAATTTTACATTTTTTAAAGTTACACTTTTACAAAGGATCTAACATCACCAATGACTCTTCATTTCACTTTTCTAACAGATTTTGGAAATTGATTTCCAACCCAGTTTTTATGAGAAATGGGATAGTTCCTTACATTTGTTAGAGTGGTATTAATGATCATTTCATAAAAAAAAGTAGAACCACAGTTCTACTCATCAAATTGGCATATCAGGTAATGACTGCATGTCCAGGTTAGAAACACTGCATTGCATAAATGCAATCTCTTATCTTCCTAGCATAACAAATATCAGTTTGTATTTATTATTATTTATTAATCCTTACTTCAGTAAAAGTTTCCAATTTGTTCCCTTAACGGTAAAGAAAGTGTTTTCATGTTCAAGTTTAATTTGAAATCAGTGGCACAATTAAAATTGTGACAAATCTAATGATTTTTAAGATCAAAATTAAATTCTTCTTCTCCTTAGTATTCCATAATTGGAAATTAAATATGATTATATTTCTTTCTAACTCCATTGGCAGACCACTCTTGGCTTTATTTTACTTGGGAGGCAATAGGCATAATACTTCAATAATAATGTATTGTTATATTAGTCTCAAAGCAATTCATTTAGGTGATTCAAGACAAAATCTTATTGGGTTTATGCACAGGTATATTTCTACCTTCTTATGATATCTACTGATAGTAGTAGGATTAGAAAATATGACATTATTGTAATTTAATTAATCTTTCCATTAGACACCTATTCACCATCATATTATCAATTAAATTTAGTATAGAAATGATAATTTCATAATTCACATAACATTCTTTATGTGATCAGTGAAATGGTGAGGTAAACAAAAGAATTCTTGAGAAAAGAAACAATCAATAGTTCATGAATTATATTAGGTATTTGAAATGCTATGTTGTCATTCTGGCTTGTTTCAGGAAAGGGTAACTTCAGGCCTGAAGATGAATAACAGAGTATACGAAAGATCTGAGTAAATCTAGGGTGATTTAGACTCTAAATAACCCAGACTTTGAATGCCTACTTTGATAGGTACATAAATTCTCAAATCATTCTAGAACTTCACAATTGGAAATTATCTACTAGCTAGAATAGATAGCTTAAGTTCAAAGCTCCTCAGAGAGGCCAAGATGATAGTCTAATGATCATCAAGTAGTAAAGGGAGCTAATCAAGCAACTTAATTAATTAATTAATTAAGTTTATCTTTATTGTTGAAAGTATTACAGATGTCCCCTTTGATCCCCTCCACCGGACATCCACCCCACCCCAAGACCTTCCCCATAACAATGTCTGTGTCCATAGGTTATGCATATAAGCATACACATTCTTTGAGTAATCTCTCCCCAACCACTCCCCCACCTCTGCCTTCCCCTCAGATCCCTGTCTGTCCCATGCTTTTATGTCTCTGGATCTAGTTTGTTCATCGGTTTATTTTGTTTATTATATTCCACATATGAGTGAGATCATGTGTTACTTGTCTTTCTCTGACTGGCTTATTTCGCTTAGAATAATACTCTCCACTTCCATCCATGCTGTCCCAAAGGGTAAGAGATCCTTGTTTTTTACAGTTGCATAGTATTCCATTGTGTAAATGTTCCACAGCTCTTTTATATATTCATCTACTGATGGGCACTTGGGCTGTTTCCAAATATTAGCTATTGTAAATTGTGCTGCTATGTACATAGGGATGCATAAGTTCTTTCTGATTGGTGTTTTGGGTTTCTTAAGATATATTCCTAGAAGTTAGATCACTGGGTCAAATGGCAGTCCCATTTTTGATTTTTTGAGGAAACTGCATACTGTTTCCCATAGTGGCCACACCAGTATACATTCCCACCGGCAGTGTACTAGGCTTCTCTTTTTTCCATATCCTCTCCAGCACTTATTGTTTGTTGATTTGTTGATGGTAGCCATTCTGACTGGTGTGAAATGATACCTCATTGTGGTTTTTAAGTCGTAAGGTTAAGGAGTCTATTAGAAGTTTTTCTTGTTTTTTGAGGTAAACCTGTAGTGCTATGAACTTCCTCACAGAATTGCTTTCTTTGTGTCACATAGATTTGGGGTTGTTGTGTCTTCATTTTCATTTGTTTCCAGGAAATTTTTGATTTCTTTCTTGATCTCTTTGGTAACCCATTTATTAATTGCATTTAAAAACATGCAATTTAGCCTCCATGTGTTTGAATGTTTTTGAGTGTTTTTATTATAGTTGATTTCTAATTTCATGCCATTGTGGTCTGAGAAGATGCTTGATATGATTTCAATCTTCTTGAATTTGTAGAGACTTATTTTGTGTCCTAACATGTGGTCTATCTTTGGGAATGTTCTGTGTGCACTTGAGAGAAATGTGTATTCTGCAGCTTTGGGGTGGAATGTTCTGTAAGTGTCAATTAAGTCCATATGATCTAATGTCTCATTTAAGGCCACTATTTCCTTGTTGATTTTTTGTCTGGAAGACTTATCCAGTGAAGTAAGTGGGGTTTAAAATCCTCTACTATAACTGTATTGCTGTTAATCTCTCCCTTAAAGCCCTCCAGGAGTTTTATAAATTGAATTGCTCTTATATTGGGTGCATATGTTTATCAGGGTTATATCCTCTTTTTGGATTGATCCTTTTAGTGTTATGGAGTGACCTTTCTGGTCTCTCAATATGGTTTTCATTTTGAAGTCTATTTTGTCAGATATGAGTATTGCTACCCCAGCTTTTTTAAAATTTTTATTTGCATTGAAAATTTTTCCCCAGCCCTTCATTCTCATCCTGTGTGAGTCTTTTGTTCTGAGGTGGGTCTCTTATAGACAGCATATATTTGATTTATATTTATTTATCCACTTTGCCACCCTATGTCTTTTTATTGGAGCATTTAATCCATTTATATTTAAGGTTATTATTGATAGATACTTATCTATTGCCATTTAAATTCTTTATGCCTATGTTTCTCTCTATATGTATTTCTACTTCTAATTACAGTAGTCCCATTAACATTTCCTGCAAATCTCGTTTGGTGGTGATAAAATCCTTTTGCCTTTTTCTGTCCAGAAAGCTCTTTATTTCCCATCTACTTTGAATGATTGCCTTGGTGGACAGAGTCTTCTTGGTTTCAGATCTCTATTTTGCATGACTTTGAACACTTCATGCCATTCCCTTCTGGCCTTTAGAGTTTCTCATGAGAAGCCATTTGACAGCCTTATGGGGGCTCCTTTGTAGGTAACAGATTGCTTTTCTCTTCCTGCCTTTAAGATTCTCTCTTTGTCTTGAATTTTTAGCGTTTTAATTATGATGTGTCTGGGCATAGGCCTTTTTGAATTCTTCTTGCTTGATTCTCTCTGTGCTTCCCGAACCTGTGTGAGTTTTCCTTTACCTGGTTAGGCATATTTTCTGCCATTATTTCTTCAATTAGGTACTCTAATCATTGCTTACTTTGACCTCTTCTGGCACTCCTATGTTGTGAATATTGTTACATTTCATTTTGTCCCACAGCTCCCTTCGACTGTCCTCCAGTTTTTTAATTGTTTTTTCTTTTCAGATCTCTTATTGAGAGATTTTTTTCTAATCTGTCATCTAATTCTCTGATCTGATCCTCAGATTCCTCTAATGTGCTCTTTATTTCTTCCAATGTATTCTTTACTTCTTCCATGTCATTATTCATTTCTGACTAGTCATTTTTCATACTTTTCATATCTTTTTTCATGCTGTTGAGCATCCTTACAATCAGTATTCTAAGTTCTATATCTGATATTGCTTATCTCCATTTCACTTGGCTCTTTTTATAGAGACTTCTCTTGTTCTTTCATGTGGGGCTTGTTTTTTGTCTCCCCATTTTGGCTGCCTCTTTAGTTTTTTTCTATGTATTAGGTAGTCCTGCTAGTACTCATTCTTTTTGGAAGGTCTCTGGTGCAGACCAATGTCAGATGCTGTTTGTGACTAGCTTGAGTTCCCTGTTTGGTGCTATCAACAACAGATGACATGAGGTGCCCTCTGCTGGGGCTGAGTGCATTTAGACACTACCAAGATGCACACCAAAGTCCTTTTCTATGGCCCAGGTCCAGAAGCAGATCAGGCAAAGACTCAAAGACCTCTGAGGTCTGCCTCTGCCTGCAGGTTGATTAATCTGATTCTCTTAATGAGCCTCAGGCTGTAGAAACTCCACAGGGTAGAGTGGCTGATTGTTATCAGTCTCTTAATGAGCCTTGGGCTATAGACACTATTCTGGGTAGGGCAAGAGGTCTTCCAGCAGGGTGGGGCAATTTCTTCCCCTTCAGGTAAAATCTCCTTAAAAGATAAATGTCTCCCTATGAAAGATGTGCTCTGCAATATGGGGGAATAACTTGGCACAGGAATACAGAGGGGCTCCCTCTGAGCTTTATCTTCAGAGCCCACAACCTTAGATTCTCCACACATAGCTGCAGTCCACTCTGCCCTCCTGCTGCTGGAGCTCAAAGCAAGTGGCTACACACAAAATTTTGTGAGTTTGCTTTTTAAGAGGGTGGCTGCATTTCTAACCTTCTCTCCCTGGCAGGCAGAAACCCTGCTGCTTTTCACAAACAGATGTTATGTGGGCATCTTTCTCAGTTCTGGCTGGGAAGCTCATCCTGGGGTCTAGACCTCAGAGTCTTCAGCGGGAACCCCTGAGAGCTGAGCTATCCCTCTGAACCTTCAGCTGCTGCCTGTGGGAGCCCAGCCTTCACTCTTGTACCTCCACACTTCCTACCAACCTCTATGTGGTCTCCACCTTTCATCTTTGCTTATGAGGGTGCTCTCCATCTCGTCTTCAGTTGCAGTTGATTATTCAGTATTGTTTTTCTATATTTTAGTTGTAATTCCAGTGTGGTCCCAGGAAAATGTCAATATAGCTTCCACTCAGTTCTCCACCATCTTTCCATATGTCAAGCAACATATTTATCTTCTCTTTATTTAATGTTGGACTTCTTCAAAATGGTATACTAACACTGAATAATATTTAAAAATGCTAATGACAATTTTTTAATGGACACTTGTTTTTTCTCTTTGTATACATAAATCAGAGGAGATCATATACTTACTGAAAAAAAAGAACTTCAGAATATAAAGGCAAAACGTGAGTCAAAATATCAAAATATTAAATATATAATATTTATAATTTATATATAATATAAATTATATAATATAATATAATATATATATAATTTGTTCTCTACCAATTTAATATAATATATATATAATTTGTTCTCTACCAATTGTATAGGCAGGAAGGATTATGGTAAAGATATTTTTCCAACACTGTAAAATGAATTTAATATTAAAGGGAATAAAAACACATTTTTATTAAGTCAATGTGTGCTTTTTGAAAATATCATATTCCGAAGTCCTTCAACTTTTCTCTTCTGCTCATTGATAAGGATTCTGATCTTGCATGTTAAAGAGAATTGTATTGATAAGTACAAGTCCTCATTTTAACATCAGCTAATTGGAACTCTTAGAAGTGAGATGTTACTTGTAAAATATACTCTACCAAACAATTTTTGCTGAAGCTGGCAATTATATTGGTGATCCATAATCAAGAGTCTATAGAAATTTAGGAAAAATTAAAGCAGTGGATCAGAAGATTATCTGACCTATACACTATGTGCTACTCTCATTTTTGCTTAGAATTGCATTTTCAAACTACCCTGAAAACTTTCTTTAAAAGAAATCATAAAGTAACAATTAGCATTTCTACCTTTATCAAATAAATCATCTGTAGTTATTTATACCTGGTCTTGAGATGCTTTCCAAGACAATGTTTGAGTTTAATTCTTTCAAGAGTAAGAAAAATACTCCATTCCATAAACTAGGTATATTTTAATGTGAACAGCTAATTTGCACGAAATTATACATTGTCCATTCAATTTCATTTCACTGACTATAATTTCTTCCCATCTATAAAGAATACTTCTTCACCAAAATGAGTTTTTTTAATCCAATAATATACTCCAAAACATCTGAATTTCCAAAATGATAGAAGAGAGTAAGGTAATTAAAAATGGTTTTTAAGAAGAGCAAAAGACAAACATGCAAGCATAATACCCATTTGCAGTCTAATATGGTTTAGACTGATACATTTCAAACTTTAATGTGCTTATGAAACACTTAACAGTCTTGTTAAAATGCAGCCTCTGATTCAGTAGTTCTGAGGTAGTGACCTGAAATATTGCATTACAAACAAAGCTCCAGGTGAATACTACTTGTCTGTGGATCAAACTTTGAGTAACAAGAGTTTATACAGTGGTAAGTGGCAATGTAAACACCTGTTGAGTTATAATAATAATAATAATAATAATAATAATAATAATTACATTTATCTAATGCCAACTTTATGCCAAGAATTATAGTAGACATTTTGCATGCATTATCTCAATAATTTCCTCAAAACCCTTATTATTATTACTATCCTCATTTTATAATTAAAAGGACTGAAGCTAAGAGGAGAGTAATTGCACAAGCTCTTACAAATACTGAGATTCTACCAAGATTTGTGTCATCCCAAAGGCCAATTTTTTTTTGTATAATCATTGACATCACCTGGACAGTAAGAAGATGCAAATAAATGAAAAGATATTCCATATTCATAGATTGAAAGACTTAATATTGTTGCAAATGTCCATACTTTCCAAAGTGATACACAGATCCAATGCCATCTCCATTACATCCCAATGGCATTGTTTTTACAGAAATGAAAAATAAAAAAAACAATACTAAAATTCATATGAGACCACAAAAGCCCCAGAGTAAGCCAATGCAATTTTCAGAAACAATAAAGCTGGAGACATCACAGTACTTGATTTCAAAATCTATTGCAAAGCTAAAGTAATTTAAAAGGATGGTATTGTTATAAAAACTAACATATAGACCAATGGAACAGAATAGAAAGCTCAGAAATAAACCCTCCCATATATGGTCAACTGATTTTGGCAAGGAGGCCAAGAACATGCAATATGGAAAGGATAGTCTCTGCAACAAATGGTGTTGGAAAACTGGATATCTACATGCAAAAAAAATAAAATTGGACCTCTTCCTTACCACCACACAAACATCAACTCAAAGTGGATTAAATATTAAAATATAGTACTGAAACTGTAAAACTGCTAAACAAAACAGGAGAAAAAAAAGACAATTAATATTTCTATCCTTATCAAAGAAATTATCTGTAACTATTTATATCTTGAGAAGTTTCCAAAGTCAGTCTTCCAGTTTTAATCCATGTGATAATATTTGGGAAAATAGTTAAGTCTATAAAATTGAGGTTATATCCTCTTGATGGATCAATTTCTTTATTATTATACAGAGACCTTCTTTGTCTCTTTGTCTTTTTTGTGCTCTCCTTTTTAAAGTCTATTTTGTAAGATTTAAGTATTGTTAGTGCATCTTTTTTGTAATATTTATTTCCATGGAATATTTTTTCCAATCCTTCACTTTCAGCCTGTGTGAGTCTTTTGTTCTGAGTTGGCTCTCTTGTAGACAGCTTATATACAAATCATATTTTCGTATCTATTTAGCTACACTATGTCTTTGATTGGAGCATTTAATCCATTTTCATGTAAGATTATTGAAAGGTACTTATCTATAGCTATTTTACTTCTTTATGCACATGTTTTTCTCTCTCTTGATTTGTACATCATTATTACAGCAGTTTGTTGGTGATAATCTCCTTTAGCCTTTTTTTTTTTTGTCTGGGAAGCTCTTTATTTCACCATCTATTTTCAATGATAGCATTGCTGGATAGAGTATTTTTGGGTTCAGATCTTTGTTTTTCATTACCTTGAATACTTCTGCCATTCCCTTCTGGCCTGTAGAGCTTCTGATGAGAAATCAGCTGAGGGCTCTTTTTAGGTAACAAATTGCTTTTCTCTTACTGCATTTAAGATTCTCTCTTTGTCTTGAATTCTTGGCATTTTAATTATGATGTGTCTGGGTGTAGGCCTTTTTGGATTCTTCTTGCTTGAGACTTTCTGTGCCTCCTGAACTTGTGTGACATTTTCCGTGACCTGGTTAAGAAAGTTCTCTGCCATTATTTCTTCAAAGAGGTTCTCTAACACTTGCTTACTTTCAACCTCTTCTGACACTCCTATGATGCAAATGTTACTTTTCATGTTGTCCCACAGCTCCCTTAGACTGTCCTCCTGTTCTTTTATTTTGGACCTGTTATACAGATTGCCAATAGACATATGAAAACACGCTCAATGTTACTAATAATTGGGGGATGCAAATTAAAACTACAATGATGTATCACCTCCCACCTCCCAAAATGGCTATCTTCAATAAATCAACAAATAACAAGTGCTGGTGAGGATGTGGAGAAAAGCAAACTCTAGTGCAATGGTGGTGGGAATGCAGACTGGTGTAGCACTGTGGAAAACAGTATGAGGTTCCTCAAAATATTAAAAACAGAACTCTCATTTGACCCAGTGATCTAAATTCTGGGAATATATCCTAAGAACCCTGAAACACCAATCAAAAAATATGTGCATCCCTGTGTTCATAGCATCATTATTTACAATAACCAAGATCTGGAAACATCTGAAGTGCCCATCAGTAGATGAGTGGATAAAAAAGCTGTGGTACATTTACACAATGGAATACTAGGAGCTGTAAAAAAGAAGGAATTCTTATCTTTTGCGACAGTATAGATGGACTTGGAAAGTATTTGCTAAGTGAAATAAGCCAGTCAGAGAAAGGCAATACTATATAATCTCTCTAATATGTGGAATCTAATGAACAAAATAAACTGAGGGACAAAATGGAACTAGAAGCATCGATACATGAAACAGACTGACTGGTGCCCAAGGGATGAAGGGGTTAGCTAAATAACTTAGATGCATACCACATGAACATGGACAATAGTTTGGTGAAAGCCAAAGGAAGGGGTCGCAAAGATGGGTGGAGGTAGGCAAAAAGAGAACAAAGGGGGACATCTGCAATGATGTCAACATTAAAAATATTTAATTAAAAAAAGTGAGGTTAAGTTGAAACTAAAATAAAAAAAATAAAAAATAAAAATCATAAAGGTATACTCTAGCTTATCACAGTATTTGGCATATAGTAGGAGCTCAATGATAAAATAAATGTAGGTGACAAATACATTCATTCACTCTTTACAAATGTGTATATTGATTGCCTACCATGTATTAGGCATGTTCTAAAAACTGATATTATAGTAGGAGAAAAAAATATAAACAAGTTTGTTTTCTCAGTGAAACTCAATTTAATGAAATCAAGTGAAGGAGGAGCTTAAAGAGAGGAAAAAACAGTTGTTATAAAATGTTGAAGTGGGAGGCAGAGGTCACATCTTGCAGCACATTGCAAAGCACAGTAAAGAGTTTAGATTTTGCCTCATGTTTTATGGATAGTCACTGAAAGGTTTTAAGCAGGAGAGTGATATGTTCTAATTACTGATTTTTATTTTTATTTTATTTTTTTAAATTTATATTTATTATTTAAAGTGATACAAATATCCCTTTTTTTCCTCATTGATTCCCTCCACCCTGCATCCATCCGACCCCCCAGCCTTCCCCACACTATTGTCTGTGTCCATGGGTTATGCATATATGCATATAAGATCTTTGATTAATCTATTCCCCCATCCTCCATCCCTGCCTACCCTCTGAGATTCATCAGTTTGTTCCATGCTTCTACTTCTCTGGATCTATTTTGTTCATCAATTTATTTTGTACATTAGATTCCACATATGAGTGAGATCATGTGATACTTGTCTTTCTCTGGCTAAAAATTATCCTTGCTTCTCTGTGGACAATGGATTGGACCAAGTCAACTGTGGAACTGGGAAAACATGTTAAGAGTATATATTGATACTTCCAGTGAGAGATACTGATAGTTTGGTAGTACTAATGGAGAGAAGTAGGTAGGCTCAAGGTATGAAACAGAGAAAACAAGGATTATTTATAGCATCTTGGAGGATGGTGGAATGATTTACTATGAATAGGGAAGACGAGGGATAGAATAGTTGGGGGAGGAGGTACTCTTTTGTGATATAAATTTCACAAGTGTATTTAGACAGCCAAGTAGTATTGTTCAAAAATCAGTTGATAGACAAATTTGAGAGTTCAGATATACCTTTTAAAGTCATAAAAATTATATTTAAAGCTATAAACTTAAATGGAATTAACTAGAAAAAAAGTGCATATTAAGAAAAACAAGGATGACCGATAAACTGCACTGCATAATCCAAAATCTGGAAGTTAAACATAGGACAAGGAACTAGACAAGAAAACTTAGAAAGTAGCCAGTGAGGTACAAAGAAATGCAAGAGAATGTAATTCATGGAAACTTAGAAAAGAAGAAGAAGAAGAAGAAGAAGAAGAAGAAGAAGAAGAAGAAGAAGAAGAAGAAGAAGAAGAAGAGGAGGAGGAGGAGGAGGAGGAGGAGGAGGAGGAGGAGGAGGAGGAGGAGGAGGAGGAGGAGGAGGAAGAAGAAGAAGAAGAAGAAGAAGAAGAAGAAGAAGAAGAAGAAGAAGAAGGAGAAGAAGAACAAGAAGAACAAGAACAAGAAGAACAAGAAGAAGGAGAAGAAGAAGGAGAAGAAAAGTATATGAAGATTCAGGGAACACTTATCTCAAACACTACAGGAGGATGAGGTGATGAGGACAAAGTGACCATTGATCTTTTGGATATCAACATGATGGTAATTGGTGACCTTAATAAAAGCAATGTCAGTGAAATAGAGGTCATGGAAGCCTGACTAAAGGAAACTGGAGAAAGAATGTGGGTGGTTATAGAAAACTCTTCAAAACAGATTTTCTGTAAAGGAGAATAACATCAAAAAGCAGTTGATGGAGATGAGCATAAGATCAGGATCTGTTAAGTACATTGTTCAATATCACATAGTTAAGGAAAGGATATTTTTCTTAAAATGACAGATACAAACTAGAACATTTTTGTATGCTGAAGGTAATGATTCAGTTAAAAAAAAAAAAAAGTGTGAGAAAATAGGAGAACTTCATGAGTGTAGCCCCTGAGAAGAAAGAGAGCAGAACCTAGAACACAAATGTAGGAGTCTTTGATGAGAGCAAGGAAACCTCTCCTATTATGTGAGAGAAGACAAAGGGTAAGAAAACAAACAGGGTGACAGCTTTCAGGGGGAGGGAGGGAGGCTGCATGAGGTGGGTGAAGGGATTAAGCAAAGGAAAAAAGACTCATGGGCACAGAAAGCAGTATGGTGATCACTAGAGAGAAGGAAGGGAGGGGAGAGGTAGAAGAGTAAAGGGGGGATAAATGGCGATGAAAGAAGATTTGACTTGGAGTGGTAAACACACAATACAATATACAAATGATGTATTATACAATTGTATACCTGAAACCTATATAATTTTAATAACCAATGTCACCCCAATAAATTCAATTAAAAAATAAAAAGACATTTGACATTTTGAGTGGCAGGAAGTTAAAAAAGTTTTGTACTTTTTTTTACTGTTTTCTCAATAAAATGTTATATGTATTCTTACATTTAAAAATGAATTAGAAGCCTGCTATTTAACATACTGTTCAATTTGTGGCCTGCCAAATTAACAATTTTTTTATTGCTACTGTAAATATTGGTAAATAATTACTGGATTTTATCTGTAATAAAAATTTTGAGTTGATTGAGCTTAGTTAAGAATTATATATTATTCATGTTTGAATATCCCTTTGTGCTTATTATAGTGCTTAACTCACAATAGTTGATAAATATGATATAATAGAACAAAAATATGAGTTTTGGAATCAGACAGATTTTTGTCTAATTATGGTTCTGCCACTTATTAGCTATGTGAGATATTGGATAAGTTATTTAATATCTCTGAGCTTTAGTTTTCACATTTGTAAAATGGAAATAATGTTTTCTTCATAGAGTTATTGTGAAGATAAAATAACATAATAAATTTGGTTAATTGTCTAGCATAGTGTCTGATACATAGGAGGACCCAGTGCTCTACTGGTAAATGCTTAACAACCAGCTTTAAAATATTAAAATAAAAAACTCTGAACTTGTGAGGTTGGCCAGTTTCCATGATGTAAATATTCCCACCATGGCCAATTTCAATTTTTTGATATTATATCACTGAATGCAGAGTTGGGAAGAGATGTGCACAATCAACTCTTAGAAGATGGTGCCAACTGGCTTCTTCACAGCACTGGAGGGGCACAAAGTATAGCATCTAACATTGTAAATGTTAAAGATATCCAATCATTGTTGAAAATGTGATTAAGAAGGACACTACCCAAAGCAATCTACAGATTTAACACAATTCCTATCATGATACCAATGGCATAGTCACAAAACCAAAGCAAATATTCCAAAAAAGTTATATAGAACAACAAAAGACCCAGAATAGCCACAGCAATCTTGAGAATGAAGAAAAAAGTTGAGGAGGTGGGTCGGGAAGAGATTAACCAAAGAATTTATATGCGTATATGTATAACCCATGTGTCGGGGTCTAGCCCCAGCCGGTCCAGGGGTCCCCAAAGGTGTGGATGTGGTTGGCAAAGAATAAAGGACAGACACGGAGACAGCGTTCAGAGCATCAGGAGAATTGGCAGCTTTTTTTTTATTGCCTTGTTACAACTGTATTTATACTATTTGATTTTGTTGCTGGTTAAACAACATGACAACATGCTTCGTTCCGGTTTCGGTTTTGGCCTTTCACAGTTAATGAATAGACCTTCTTATCTGATCTTTTAAAGAATTTACATCTGTTTAGGTATGTTAATTTTTGTCTTACCTACTGTTTTATTTATATTTTGAAGTTACTGTTTTATTGCTCTACCACATAGCTAAAAGGAGAATAACTAAGCCAGCTTTTCTTATGTAAAGGTTATGCGAGTCCTAAGAGAGGGCTCTGTAGCTTGTGTGGGATTGTTTTTAGCTGTGGTGACTGACCCCCTGTCTGGCACCCAGCCTCAGTCTCTCCACTTGCATTCCATACAGCAGCCCATTCTCACTGTAATATCCTGTGTATGATAAGGGTTCAGGTGTAGATTGAAATAATCTCTTTCCTAGACTGCTCTTTCTTTGTGGGGATTCCCAGAGTTTTCCTTTAATATAAACATCCCCCAGTAATACATTCCTTGGTGGGAACTCACTGGTGGCCTCCCTGTGGATGGCCCTGAGCCAGCGAATCAGCAGGGGCCCGGACCCAGGCCTTTTCCCCGGTGGGGAGCTTCCTGTGGTAATGGACCTAACAAGTTTTAAACTTTCTGCTGACAGTCTGAGTTCCTCATGAGCGGCACATGATTTTCCCGTACTCCTTGGGGCTTTTACTGAATCATTGTCTTTTCCAGTCCCACCCGACTCCCCTTGCTAGGGAAAAGTTTCCAGCTAGGGCAATGCGCTTTTCTGATGCAGTGACTCGGTTAAGGACACAGAGCGTTAGAAAGGGAAACAAGCATGGGAAGAGGGATATGCCACACGCCAAGTCCCATAGAGCACTGTCTTTGCAAATGTCTCTTCCTTGAAGGACCGTGTCAAGCAGCAAGGATGGAATGGCTTTCAGCACCCATGGACACAAACAATAGTGTGGTGAAGGCCTGGAGGCAGTGGGGGAGGTATAGAAGGGGTCAATGGGGAAAATAAAGGGACATCTGTAATATTTTCAACAATAAAGATAAAAAATAAAGAACAAAGTTGGAGGAATCACACTACCTGATATGAAGCTATACCACACAGCCATAATAATCAAAAGAGCATTGTACTGGTATAAAAACAGACAAAGAGATCAGTGGAATAGAAGGGAGAGCCCAGAAATAACGGTCAATTAATATTTGACAAAGCAAGCAGAAACAAACAATGGGGTAAAGACAGTCTAGTCTATTCAATAAATTTTGGTGAGGACATTGTACAGATACATGCAAAAAAAATGAAGCTAGACAGCCTTCTTACATCATATACAAAAATAAACTCAAAGTGAATTAAAGACTTAAATGTTAGACTCAAAACCATAAAAATCTAAGAAGAAAACATAGGCAGTAAAATCTTGGACATTTCTCATAGCAACATTTTTTGTAATATATCTCCTCAGGCAAGGGAAACAAAGAAAAAAATAAACAAATGGGACTACATCAAACTAAAAAGTTTTTGAACAGCAAAGGAAACCATCAACAGAAGGAAAAGGCAACTCATTGAATAGGAGAATATATTCACTTATACAGATAAGGGGTTAATATCTAAAATCTATAAAGATCTTGTACATTCAACACCAAAAAAACCCAAAAAAAACAAAAAACACCAAAAAACGAACAATACAATTAAAAAATTGGCAAAGGTTCTGAATAGATACTTCTCCCAAGAGGACATATAGATGGCCAATAGACATATGAAAAGATGCCCAATGTCACTAATCATCAGAGAAATCCAAATTAAAACCACAATGAGATACAACTTCACACCTGTCAGAATGGCTATCATAAATAAATCAATAAGTGTTGATGAGGTTGTGGAGAAAAGAGAACCCTTGTGTACTGTTGCTAGGAATGCAGACTGGTGAAGTTACCATGAAAAGTACTATGTTACCTAAAAAAATTAAAAATAGAACTGCCTTATGACCCAGCAATTCCACCTCTGGAAATTTATCTGAAGAAACTCAAAACACTAATTTGAAAGAATATATCCACCCTTATGTTCACTGTAGAATTATTTACAATAACCAAGCTATGGAAGCTGCCCAACTGTCTGTCAGTAGATGAGTGGATGAAAAAACTGTGGTACATTTACACAATGGAATACTACTTGGTCATAAAAAATAAGGCATGAATGGACCTGAAGAACATTATGTTAAGTGAAATAAGGCAGTCAGAGAAAGACAAATACTTTATGAATTCACTCGTATGTGGAATCTAATGAGAAAAATGAACTCACAAGCAAAATAAAGACAGACTGACAGAGAACAGGCTGACAGCTATCAATCAGAGGGGGGAAGTTGAGGGGACTGGAGGGATAGAGTAAAAAATAAAAAGAGAAAAAAACTCATGGACGTGGACAACAGTGTGGAAGGAGGGGAATGAAGGGAAGTGGAGGAGGGTAAAGAAGGGATAGGTGGTTATGGACAGATACTTGACTTTGGATGAACACACAATACAGCATACAGATGATGTGTTGTATAATTGTGCACCTGAAACCTGTATAATTTTAATTGGTGTCACCCCAATAAATTCAATAAAAACAACAAAAATACAGGACATTGCCATTTGTCTGCATTTATCACTATGTATTCATTTCATCAGAAGCTGATAATAGTTTTGGCAGTGGTGTAATTTGGAATTTGAAGAGAAGTATGCATATATAACTCAAAGTTCCTTCTTCTGTTATAAGAAACAATTGACTAATAATCTAGCAAGGCTTTGGTGGAGCAATAAAGAACTAACTATAAAATACATTCTTCATGATAGACAATTTGGAAAAATAGAGGCAATATATTTGAGGAGGTCTTGATTTAGTCTGAGCAACAGAAACTCAAAAGAGAACCAAATTTTCTTTGACTTGTGAAAAATGTAAAGTAGAGTACCATAGCCAGGAATCAAATTTGTATACTTTATGTAAATGTTATGCAAATGCAAGTGTGAAGTACAAGGTTGAAATATGTTAAGATACATGTTAGTTTTTCCTTTTTCCCCATCTAATTTACTAATTCAATATAAAATTAAACAACATGTGTAGGGAAATTTTAGAAGTCTTCCTCAAAATGTAAATAGTTAATATCTGATTATATATATTTCATAATCATTGAATTGACATTTAATATCTTCATATTTTTCTCATAGCCTTTCAACATGCATAATTACCTTTATTTGGTATAGAAGTCATATCTAACCATGACCACAGCCATCAATTGCTTTTATGACAGACCTCACTATTTCTTATGAAAATATTTCACTGGCAGATTTCTCTGCATATCCACTATCACAATGGCTAGGTTCCTCGTTATCCATTATTGAATTATGGAGAAAAAATTATCTAGAGAAGATGTCAGGGGAATAACAACTGGAGGTAGAGAAAGAAAAGGATGATAGAGACAAAAAGAATCAGGCTTGCTTCTGTGTTCTCCAAATGAGCTTTTTTCTTACTCTGCCAGCCATAGGGATCTTCAGCTTTCAACACAGGTGCCAAATACAAACAGAGCCAATAGGGAAGCAACCAAATATAGTGACAGTTCATTAGATATTAGAATTAGGCCAGGGTCATCAGGTAATAATTTGAGAGTTACATGGAAACCACTCTAGATGACTACTTATTTAAATAACACTTTATTTTATAATTGCAGAGTCTGTAAGATCTGTTGTGTAGATTTGTGAAGCTTCTTGAGACTGAATAAAAGAATAAGTGACAAGGAATAGACTGACTGAAGAAGACTGTGATTTTTCCTCCTTAGAACAGTATTTACTTCTATCCCCTTTCCTTGGTGAAGTTTACTGATTTGAAAATTAGTTGAATACTATCATTTAGTTTTTAACTAAAATGTGCAACAATATGCAGTTTCTTCAAGCTAACTTCATGTGGTCATGAAAGTCATTCTCAGGGTTAAGAAAGGAATTCAGATATCTATCTCAATTTCTGCTTCACTGATGAGTTTTGGGAGAATGCAGGAATTCTCTCAAAAGTATGGCTTACAGTCATACAGTAGATTTTGAATTGTTTTAAGAATAAGCTAGCTACTCTGTGTGCACTTATAAATTGTTTCCCTGTTGATCTACAAGAATGAATGATCCTGCAATGCACTCAACTAGCTAGTACCTGGAGCCTAACCCACTGTTCTGAAGAATTTGTGCTTATTTGATATGGCAGCTGAGAGAACATAAGTTGTTTGAGAAAGTAGTTTTAAAATCAGAGAGCAGCTTAACTAGTAGTTTTTAGAACGTGTTCTCACATCTAAATTTGATCATAATGAAACACCACAGCCATTACTAGTCTCAAATTTCTCTAGTGTGTGGTGATTCTTGAAATTCTTTTTTAGAAAAATCAAGTAGAAGGAAACACTTTGTAAATAAGGGTTGACTTTCATGAGAAATTGTTTATAGGTTATGTTACAAGGATTTAAAATGCTCGCTAAAAGCTTAATGATGGAAATGTGGAAAGTTCAGTGGGTAAAGGAAACTACCTCATTCTTTGAAGGTTTTGTAGAAGCACAATTAAACATAAAATGGTTTTGTTACATATGAACCATCTGGTGTGAAAAGAGCTTTGTAATGTCTAAAGGACCTGGAATAATTGTGTATTGCTGGCAATAGACACATTCTTCATTGTTGTTTGCAGGTTCCTCATCAGATCTTTAATTATGCACTGATTCTATCATCAATAAACAACTTCAAGGAATAAAAAATATATGTATATGAAGACACTACCCTTGGAAATCCTGATTGAAGAACTCTGAATTGGAACCTGAGCAATTGTATGTATGAAAAAGCTTCACAAGTGATTCCATTGTGTAACTGGAATTGTTAACCACTGTTTCATTCATATCCATAAGGCAGAATGTGCAATGTTTATTTTCTAGAGGCCTGTTTCTGAAACTGAGGTCCTCAAAAAAGCTGCATCAGCATTACCTGGTAGCTTGTTAGAAGTACAGAACCCAGGAACTGAAATGTATGCCCGGACCTACTCAGTCTCCAGGAGACTTGCAAGCAATTCAACCTTTGCGCCCCAGGAGGACTGCAAATGATCAACATGGTATCTGAGCCATTGTGCTCCAGAGAGAGTGCATCTGCCACCCAGGATGCAGACAAGGAAACATGGGTCAGCAGATGAAGGGATGCTAAGAAAATCACTGGATTGCAACTTTTATCTGATTAACCTTTTTCCCTGGATTCCAAACTCCTTACCTACTTTTTCCTGAATTCTAACCCCTTTACCTTTTCTTCTCCTTATGAAAAGCATTGACTTGAGATGAGATGAGATGTAAGATGGTCTTTTTAGTTACATAACCTGCCGTGTTCTCAGATCAGTGGCCATCTAAATAAAGCGCCAATAAAAGTTTAATCTTTGTCTCTACTTATTGGTTCTGGTAGTAATAGGTAGCACGGATGCTGACTTTCTGGTTTCAATATTTCAAAAATGTATAAATGATCTGTTTACAATAAGGAGATTTGTTGCCAGTATTAAATAACATTCTTTATAATATACGTTTCTTGGACCTTTCTCATTGCATCTATTTCAAAAATTGATCTTTTGTATGCTCTCCCTCCTTTTATTGTAGGGTCTTATATCAAAATGCATGATTACATGTAAGCAAAGAAAAGGTAACAAGTTCATCAAATAAGCTATTGCTATAAATTGTAATATTTTTGTGTGTGTATTACACAAATTTAATTGCAACCTAATGGATTTTTTTTATGAAGGCAGATAGTGTTTAAAGTTGGATTGACATTACCCAAAAGAGTAACTTAAGCATTTAAGTTTTAAGAGTGTAAGCAAATAAAAATGTAATTCAAATCTAAAGAAGATTTATGCTACTCAAAGGAAGCTGAAGAGCACTAATTTGCATTTTAGTAATCAGTAATAGGGGTTATGAGGTGTCGATTATCTTCCATGTATGACCTTTTTAAGTTTCTAGGTAATGTACCTCAATTAATTGTCTGTGGCGTCATAAAGAAACCTTTTCACTGCAGCATGACTATGAAAAGCAATAAAATTCTTTCATTTCAGCTGAAGTATGAAAACTGACCTTAGCACTTAGCTGTAGCTCACTGTGTTACTGCAAATTTTCTAATGGCATATATTACAATGCGGTCAAAAAATTTGACTAGCTCAACAAATGCTTTCCTGTAAGACATACTGAGTTTTGTGAAGTCACAGAAATAACCACACTTTTAAATTTATATTTCATTACCAGCTGTCTCAATATACACCAAAAACAAATTAGGAATTTTAGTACTACCATAATGAGCCAAATTAGAAGGTAGTACTAATGAAAAAATTTCAAGTTCTATGGAAGACTTCTCTGTTTGTATCTATGCCTACCACACACCATGAAGAAAACCTGAGTCATTCATTCGCTATTCATTTATTGACTGTCTACTATGTGCAAATCAATGCATATATATGTTTGTAGATAAAAATTAATAACAAGAGATAGATAAGACATTGTTCTTTTCCTCGAGTTACCCAATGAAAGGCAAGATTTACAGTTACAACAGGAATCTAACTATCTTACCTCCATAAATAATAATTCTGAAAGCAGACATATTGTGAGTGGATCAAGGGGATTATATGTATCTTGGTGGTGGCAGTGGGGACGAAGGGTGGAGAAGTAAAATTGTTTTAAGATTTACTTCTTGAGACAGAAAGGAAGAACAATAGTAAAGAACTCAAATGAAAACATTGGTAATCCAGGGTCTCCTGAACTATTAAATCTTGCTTCAGGATCTCTGTTATATTCCAAATTCTAATGCATTAATACCATTTCTGTGACAGCAATTTACACAATCAATTCTTCTATCAATCACTTTAATTAGGATTACATGAATTAATTAGAATTTAGGATTAATTAGAATTTATCATGTAGCAACAGACAGAACATTATTTCCATTCCTTGGGACTGTATTTATATTTCATGTAATACAATTGGACAAAAAGATTATGTTTAACCTAGCCATTTCACTGTAGTGAAACTAAGATACCACCTATTAAAAACCTGAAATAAATGTTCCTCCCATTAAGATAACCTCTGAGCCCTAGGACCATTCTTTTCAGCTAGTTCATAATTCAGTATTCTATTTTGATATTGCCATGAGTATGTGTGTGGATTTGGAAAAAAGTTGTTCTAATTCTTTATATATTTATATTTAAGATTACTTTCATTTATATTTTTATTGAGATATAATTGATATAAAAAAGATTACTTAAAAAATTTCTCTAGTTTCTTGAGTTAACAGAAACATAATGAAGTATGTTTAGTAACACCTTATTGTAAAATACAAAAAGCCATAATTAAGAAAATAAAATCACCTTACTTATACCAAGTTGACTGTTATTTTATTTACTTATGCATTTTTTTACATATGTATATTAGGGGTATACTGTATATATGGTTTTATATCCTACTTTTCATGTCTCACCTTATATTCTTAATGTCATTTTAAAATAAAATTTACTAAAATTTTTGAGGTTCACATATTAAACTTGTATGTGATTATCTAAGCTATTGGGTTATGAGAGCTAAAAATATGCCATTAAAATATGATCTTAGATAAGTTGTTAATTTTAAATTATGGCATTGCTAAATATATTATGTGTGCGAATAGTGCATTCTTTCATTCTTACCCACTAGACTATGGACAGAAAACAAAACTATTTGAGATACTCTACATTAATATTTGAAAATATGTACATGGAATATAATTTTTGAATCTTGATTCAGTCAAGATTCACTGCATTCATTTGGGTATTTTTTCTATTCAAGGGGTTTGCCAAATCCACAACAGAAATTTTAGTTGTTCATTTGACCTAAGAAGAATCATTAGTTATGAATGCTCAAAGGTACAAGAAAAGTTTATCTCTAGGAATTTAAAATAAAACAGAATCTATGAAAATCAATTTTGAAGCATGGCATATTTGAGGATTAAGAATAACATCACTGGAAAACAGAGGGTGATTTTATAAGGATATATGGTATTAGGGGTCAGAACATTGTAAAGTGCACTACAAATTTCAGTTGTGGTCTGCTGGGTGGTAGTGGGAAAATGGGGATGGAGTTAAGTTCTAATGTTGACCCACAAGTGGTGCTCAAAGTCCTCTGAAACAGGAAGTGGAGGGTAGGGGGAAAGGGCTGATAGAAAGTGTGTGAACCAAGGAGCCAGACTAACTTGGGAGAACAAATGAGTTTGCAAAAAAAGGTAGGTAAGAAGTAGGGCATTGACCAGATCAATGTCTAGATTGGCTGGAAGTTAACAAGTGGATGGAAAGGCCTTGCATACACACACACACACACACACACGCGCGCGCGCGCACACACACACAAAGCCAGATGGTTTCAAAGAAAAATAAAACAGGGAGGCTATTAATTTATCATTTCCATATCAACTCCACTTACCAAAGAGATTATAAATATGCTTAGAATGAAAGGCAAATATCATAGCAGACTTTGTTAGACATTTAATTCTGTTTCTTCTCCCCTGAATCTATTACCAAAAACAGAAAAGAGATTTAGCATTTTTACGAAAGGAGTGCAAGCTTGCAAAAAACATTGCATCACCTGTGCTTGTGAAAACCTTATTTATCCTTCAATACACTTCTCACTATACCTGTGAGGACTATTCTGATGGGACTTATTTTCTTCTGAACCTACCCATGGCTTAACAACATATAGTGTTCTACCTCATGTTAAACTTTTGGCATATTTGTTTCAACCTTCTGTGAGTTCACAAAGACAAGAACCTTGTTACTCTTTATCTTTTTTTTCTCTTTTATATCTATTGGATCTTTAATGTTCTGTTATAGGAAACCTTACTCTCCTCCCTCAATATTCTTTCCATTTTTTTTCTAATATTGAATATCTGCGATCAATGGTGAAGGAACCCAACACTACATATTATTGTTAACTGTTTCTCAACCATTTGGGTGCATCACAATCACCTATCACCTGGAGGACTTGTTAAAACACTGATTGCTGGTCACCACCCTTGAGTTTCTAGTTAGTGGAGGTAGAGTAGGCCTAAATTTTGGCATTTCTAACTTTTTCTCATTTTTTTTTCTTTGGTGTCCAGACTTTTTCACTTATATGTGTTAGATGGGCCAGGTACTGAAACCCAGGTACAGAAACCCAGGTACAGAAACTCATCAGGGCAGAACCCCAGATGCCTAATAAGGAGCAAAACTGGGAAAACAAGACCTTTGTTCCCAGGGTATCCTATCCTCCCCAGCATATCGCTGATCATGCGAGATAGATCCCCTGAGCGTTTGTCCCTAAAGAAAACATCTAGGCCTCAGTTGTATTTCAGCTCCAGGCCCAGAAAAGCAGAGAAACCAGACAAGTGGCACCCTGGCTGCCTCAGGACCAGCTACATTGACTAATGTGCACCTGCCCTGGCACCGACCAATCAGAGGACACCCTGAAACAGCACACCTGGAAAGCTGATGAATATTCTATTAAGACATTTCCCTGAGACCTTGTTTCACTGTCCCAAGTATAATTTTCTGGACATCATGGGCCCAATGCTCTTTGGCTCAGTGCTGTGTAGCCCTTCTCTTTGGATATCCCCATCCCCTTTTAATAAATTTAATTTTTCTTTATTCACCATCTGAGATGGCTATTTAGCCTGCCTGCCCACCACCACGTTACTCTTTGAGTATGTTTATTAAGGGTGTGGGGACTGGGTGGAGGTGGGTAAAAAGGGGGGTAAAAGGGGGGACAGCTGTAATAGTGTTAACGTTTTCATTTACTGCTGCTACTGCTGTGAACTCTATTTTGAGAAACATTATCCAACAGGAGTTGGCAAACTGCAGCCATGGGCCAAATCCTATCCTTAGCTTTTTTTTTTTTAATTTTTCCCCCTAGTTTAATATTATTTATTTTTAGAACTATTTTATTAATACAGAATTCACATACCATGCAACTCACACATTTAAAGCGTAAAATTCAATAGGTTTTGTTAAATTCACAGATTTGTGCAAACTTCACCACAAATTTAGAACATTTTCTTCATTTCAAAACAAAACTTGTAAGCAGTCATTCCCCATTTCTCCCTTCTTCCTAGCCCTCCTCAGCCCATTTTTGTAGGTCTGAAATATGATTTTTGTATTTTTTAAATATTATAAATAAAAAAGCAAAGATGAACATGTGACAGAGACCTTATGTGGCCCACAAGGCCCGATGTATTTATTATCTGATCATTTACAAGAAAAGTTGGCTGACCCTTTTAGATATACACTATACCACTGTTGAATACAAAAATCCAACATCTCAGAGTCAGACACTAATAAGGAAACAAAAGCAAATTCTATTTCACAATATCCTAATAATTGCTTCCTGCCTCAGTTCCATGATTTAGCTATCAGAGGCCATAAAAAATGAGTTAGGAGAAAGCCTGATCAGCTACCAAAATCACAGTAATACCAATTAAATGACCTTAGGGTTGAAGAAGCTTGGAGAGACAATGTGATGAGTATTGGGCTCTAGATTTAATTGCTGGGCAAAATTGTCTGATTTTGGATCCTCAGTTCCTAATCTCTTGGAGTCTCAATTCCTACTTTTTTTTTTTCTCCAGAAGGAAGAAGGTGGATATTGAAGGGACCAAAATTCTGCCACCCTAAAGCTGCTTTTTGGGATATTGATTTTTAACTTTTATTAAGAACCAAAGGATTCAGGACCTTTGACCCTTTTAAGCTTTCTTGCCCAAGAGATTCCGACATAGAATTCTGCTTCAGGAAGGAAATTTTAGATCTTCCCCTTAGCCTAATTTAATTAAGTGTGGTAAATAAGAGGGCTTCACGCAAGTGTCTGATAGCTAAATATCCACTGAGTCCCATTGTTTCTGAGTCACAGATCAAGGTTTTTCTGTCATGTGTGCTCCATTCTTCCTCAAATACTTGTAAATTGCCCATTCTCACTTCTGAAATTTAATACCCAGTTACCTCCCTCTTCTTTGTCCAATGTGTCTTATATACCCAATGTTGTCTCAGTGTCTTTAGAATTTTCATGGATTTATCATATCTATGTGAATTCCCCATGTGCATGTATTAAACTTTGATTTTTCTCTTGTTAATGTTTCTGTTAATTTGGTTATTAGCCCAGCCAGAAGAATTTAGAAAGTGGGAGAAAAAGTATTAATATTTTGTAGCCTCCACAGTAATATTTATATATCTTCAATATTGATATCACAGTTTTTTGTGAGAACCTAATAAAATGGTGAATCTGAAAATACCTTCTAAAGTATAAAATATAGAAGTATATAGCTGATATTATTGGCCTACATTCTTAACTAGTTCAACAACAAAAAAAAGGGCTGTCAAATAGAGTATTTCATGGCCCATACTTATATAAAAACTTTATTAGTTGTTTATCTGAAATTCATATTTAACTGAGAATTATTTATTTTATTTGCTACCTAATAGCAATCCTAATAACAACATAATTTATTTGTAAATTATGCTCTTTAGAAAGTAATTTAACATGCATCATTTAAATGAATGAATATTTGCAATAATGGTTATACTGTTAGCTCTATTTTACATTAAAAAATGAGGCCTAGTGTGGTTATATTACTTGACAAAAGTTAGACAAAATGTAGGTATGTGTCAAGTGTTGGAATCAGGTGTTTTGAGTTCAGTTACTGGTAATGATAACAGAGGAAGTGAGAAGTCCTCTTTCCAACTGTGTGCTACTGGGAATGGAGTTCTTACAATACCCTGAGAAAAAGAATTTTCTGAGACTCAAACTTGAGAATGAATGACTTTTATTTGCATAGAATTACATCCTGTGTTTCTAAAGTCCCATTTCCCTTAGTCCAGTGATAGAGAAGTGTAGCTGGGATTTTAGCAAAACTAGAAGAAAATTCAGTGTCCAGAGTTTCCTTTCTATGTTGGAGATGGGTCCAGAACAGCATCAGCCTACCTACAGTCCATTAGTCTATTGGGTTCGGGGGTCTGCATGGCCGTGGGCCACACAGAAATACGCCAGGAAGCAAAGTGTTAGCCATGAGCCAAGTGTGCCAAGAGGAACCAGGAGCCCAGGAGCACATGAGGGTGTTTCTTTGTTCAGGAAATTAAATATTCCAAATTTCAGCTTCCTTGCAGTGGCCATGCCCATTCTGGCCAATGACCTCTGTTCCCAAAAGTGACTGACAACAAGCACCTTCCCTAGTCATCCCAACTTTACTGGGCACACATCTATCGTCCCTTTGATGGGAGCCTCGGGAGTGTAGCTTCCCGGTGTAGCTGTCTAAATGACTTGCCTATAATATCTGGCCTTCCCTTTGCTCCTTTCCAATTATTAATAAGTAGTTAATTACAATGGTATCAGTAGCTCTTTAAATCTGTGTTCTCCAGTCCTTTTGGACTCAAGAATCACTTATAAAGTAGTACATAATTTGGAGACTCTCTTAGGAATTAAGTGATTACCCCGTTTTTAAAAGTAAAAAATTTAAAAATGAAATATCTCTTTTTAAAAGTTTTGCTCAGTATATAATAAAGAAATGATGTTAAAGGTTAATTTAGCCCAAATATTTTATTATAAAGTGTATTTAAATAGACTTCTTTAATATGATACATTTAAAAACAAGTTTCACCTATTCCCATTTAACAAATGGCTCAATGTGAGAGAAATAGGAAATTGTTTCCTAATAGCTATTCTCCTCTCATTTGAAATAGAAACTAGTTTTTAGCTGAGCACATGGCTTCTCATATTGAATACTATATTTCTCAACCTCCCTTGTGGCTAGGTGTAGCCTTGTAACTAAGACAATGTTTTTGAAGGAAAGAACCATGCCTTTTCTTTGCTTCTGACACATTCCTAAATGCATATATGATCCATAAACCTTTTGGATCATAAGGTGGAAGTTGCCTTATGAGAATGGGAGAGCAGCAAGCTAGAAGAAAACTGTTCCTGATGACTTTGTAAAGCCACATCCTCCTTGAAATGCCTACTTTCCATCTTCTTTTTCATTAGACATAACCTTCTAGTATCTCATTTAAGCACCCATTGTTGCTGAATAAGAAAGCTGACGACCAATGGCCCATGCTGCTTATTCTACAACTTTCATTAGTCAAATGGATGATTTATAACTTGCATCTTTTGTCCACTAAATTCCCTTTCAAATTAAGTCTCATGTGAGTACATATGATCGGAGGAATAAACTCACATCTGTGCTGTAAAGGGTATAGAAAATGTAATTGTTAGCTTTCCAGTATCCATAGCATAGTGAGGCACATTAAAAGGGTGTTGGGGTGGACGATGATCAAGCCAATTCACAACAGTCACCATGCACACTGTTTTAGTGTGTATTAATTATGTAAGTATAAATATTATTTCTTGAAAAAGAAACTCATGTTTGTGTTTGGGATTGAATATGTTAACAAAAAGACAGAAGATCAACCATGTTATACACCAAAAATTGATAAAATTGTTTTATAATTTGATATACAGTATTAATTTGGCATTTAAAAATAAATTTATTTATTTATAGAATTATGTTTTATTTTCTATAAAATTACAAGAGTAGGTTTTAAGCTATGCAACTATCATGATATGGGTGGAAGTCATTTTTATTTCAATTTAATAAAAGAGTGAGAAAAGATGTAATTTTCTTTTTCAATACATTTTAACTTTTTTGCATTGATTTTGCATTCATTTTAACTTTATGCTTCATGTATGATTTTGACCAGATTAATGAATTTTTGGATCTGATGGTCATGTTGAATTACATGAATTATCATTTATTCTAATTAACTTGTACTTCAATAGCAATGTTCTTTATGCATATAAATTAAATATATGAATAATAAATAAAATAATTAAAAATTATATCATGGTCAAAATCATCATGAAATTAGTACGTTCCAGCTGAGTGATTAAAAACGTGAATAACTCATGAGAATTGTTACTGATCTTCACTAGCTACTGTACATATTTACTCAATAATAGATTTAAAGGCCCTTTAAAATTTAAAGAAACAGGTACAAATGATAATTTTATTCATTCACTGTTTAAAGTTAAAATAAAAACCTTTATCCTATTTAGAAATTAAAATAGACACCTTTAACTTTTTTATTATATGGATCTCTGGAATGCATTTTTAAAATGTGGTGCTAAAACAAAATAGATTATATAGTAAAGTCTATTTTTCATTAGTGAAGCAAATTTTTGTTACATTTTTTTTTTACTCAAAACAACAAACATATATTCCAAACAGCATTGCTGAGAAATAACAACCTTTGCTTATTTATCATTTTTCCTTGCTTTACTTTGGAATAATTAATTTAAAACCAGAAAAAAGGGTAATTCACTCATAAATCCCCTTAGAAAATACGTAAGATATGTATATATATATATATATATATATATATATATATATATATATATATTATATAAGATTATGTTTTATGTAAGTATATTATGTGTTTATAAAATTGGTAACTAATTTATTGCAACAACGGGTTCAGCAAAGTACTAGGGAACATTATATCCGAGACAGCTTAAAAGCTTTCTATGATGTTTCTAATTAATGACTTGAATGCAGCCCATGTGGTTTCTTTTTTTGAATCCTCACCCAAGAATATGTTTTCCATTGCTTTTCAGAGAGAGTGAAAGGAAGAGAGAGGGAGAGAGAAACACTGATGTGAGAAAGATGCATCAGTTGGTTGCCTCCCGTATGAGCCCCAACCAGGGTCGGGGTTTGAGCCTGCAACTGAGGTACATTCCCCTGGTCAGAATTGAACACTGGACCCTTCAGTACTCAGGCCAATGCTCTAACCACTGAACAAAACCAGCTAGGTCCCCAAGTGGTTTCTTTATAAAGCCTTATGACATCTGGTAAAATGAAATAATCCAGTTGTCCATCAGTTTGTGGAAGAATATCTACTTGTGGCCCTGGCCAGTGGGGCTCAGTTGTTTGGGAATCCTTCCAGACAGTGAAAGGTTGTTGGTCCAATTCCTGCACACACCCAGGTTGCAAATTCAATCCCAGGAGAAGGCTTTCAGGAAATAGTCAATTGATGTTTTTGCTCTCACATTGATGTTTCTCTCTCCCACTCTCGTCCACTGTCTCTAAAAATCTATTTGAAATGCTAACATCAGTATATGGCTCAACTAAATTTTGGGTAGAATATGATCCAGATATAGTGGCAAAATACAATTTTTTTAAAAAAAGTATTATTTGCCAAGTAAGTAGTTTTTTGAAATTTAAGCATTTTGAATAAAAACCTATAGCTTTATTGTATGAGATGCTACAACTCACAACATACATTTAATTTTTTCTTTCATTTTAATATTCTAATGTTTATGTAATTCACTTTGATATTTAATTTGTAACCTAAAGAGCTCTTTGGAAGCATTTCTCCCAGAACAGCTCACCATAAACCTAAACTAAGATTAGATTCAAAACAATGAAAAGTAATTTATAATTTAAAATTTGATTAGTATAGATAGTAACTAAGCAATTTTATGAATTTTTATGATAAAATGACTAAATTCAAATTCTTTAAATCAAATCATTAATATAATTTCTCAAGAAACCTAAAATTTTGGTCAGATAGAAAATAGGATGCTGGAATATAAAGATTTCCAATGAATGCAGAGTAAAATTTAGAAAAAATAATAATAAAAGTTGGATAAGAAACAAAAACAATTATACTTAAGAAAAAATAGTCGATGGACTATGAAAACAAAAATAAAAACAACATTTGCTTCTGTTTACAAACTATTAATATTTTTGATATTGGTTTCAGTGCTTTCAAATGAAAAGCATTTATATTTAACCAACATTAAGTAGATTGCATAGAAAAATGTTTTATTTTTTAAAGCAAAATATGTTTATTCTTGATTACTAATACAAACTACATTTTTCACACCTTCTCTTAAATAATTCTTAAATTGTTTATATTATTATATTAGCAAACAAGCTTTTAAGTGCATTTATGGGAATTTTTCATGATCTTATTTTTTTTAACAATATTGAGATATAATTTACATGACATACAGTTCACCTATTTAAAGTATACTATTTTTTAAAAAAATTTTATTGTTCAAAATATTACAGATGTCCCATTTTTCCCCATTGGCCTCCTCCACCCTGCAGCCACTCCCTGCTCCAGGCCTCCACCACACCATTGTCTGCGTCCATGGGTTATGCATACATGCAAATAAATTATTTGGTTAATCTCTCCCCAATCACCAACACACCCCTACCTTCCTTCTGAGATTCATCAGTCTCTTCCGTGCTTCTATGTCACTGAACCTATTTTGTTAATCGGTTTATTATGTTCTTCAGATTCCACATATAAGTAAGATCATGTGATATTTGTATTTCTCTGCTTGGCTTATTTCATTTAGCATAACTTTCTCCAGATTCATTGATACTGTCTGAAACAGAATGAGTTCCATCTTTACAATTGAATATTCCATGGTGTAAATGTCTCACAGCTTTTATATCCACTCACCTACTGATGGGCACTTGGGCTGTTTCCAGATCTTAGGTATTGTAAATTCACTGCTATGAACATAAGAGTGCATTTATTCTTTCGGATTAGTGATTCAGGATTCTTAGGATATATTCCTAGTAGTGGGATTGCTGAGTCAATAGGCAGTACCATTTAAATTTTCTGAGGAACCGCCCCACTGTTTTCCATAGAGTCTGTACCAGTCTGCATTCCCACCAATAGTGTACCAGGATTCCCCTTTCTCCACATCATCACCAGCACATGTCAGTTGTTGATTTGCTGATGATAGCCATTCTGACAGGTGTGAAGTGATACCTCACTGTAATTTTAATTTGCATCTCTCTGATGATTGGCAATGTTGAGCATTTTTTCATATATCTCTTGGCCATCTGTATGTCCTCTTTGGAGAAGTGTCCATTCAGGTCCTTTGCTCATTTTTTAATTGGATTGTTTGTCTTCCTCTTGTTGAGTCTTATGAGGTTTTTTTACACTTTGGAAATTAGCCCCTTATCAGATGCATCTTTGGCAAATATGTTCTCCCATACCATGGGGTTTCTTTGTATTTTGAGGATGATTTATTTTGCTTTGCAGAAGGTTTTTAATTTGATGTAGTCCTATTTTTTTACTTTTTCCTTTAGTTTCTCTTGCCTTAGGAGATGCACTGGTGAAAATTCCACCATGTGAGATGTCTGCGACTTTACTGCTTATGTTTTCTTCCGGGATTTTTATGCTTTCATGCCTTACATTTAAGTCTATTATCCATTTTGAATTTATTCTTGTGTATGGAGTAAGTGGGTGACCTAGTTTCATTTTTTGCATGTACTTGTCCAATTTTCCCAGCACCATTTATTGAAGAGACTGTCTTTACTCCACTGTATTCTCTTGGGGCTTTTGTCAAATATTAACTCACCATAATGATGTGGGTCTATTTCTGGGATCTATGTTCTGTTCCATTGATTTATATGTCTGCTGTTGTACCTATACCAGTGTGTTTTGATTACAATGGCTTTGTAGTACAGTCTGATATCTCGCAAAGTGATCCCCCTAACTCTGTTCTTCTATCTCAAGCTTGCTGTGGCTATTAGGGGTCTTTTTAAGTTCCATATAAATTTTTGAAATATTTGTTCTAGCTCTGTGAAATATGTTGTTGTTATCTTAATAGGAATTGCATTGAATCTATAGATTGTTTTACGTAGGATGGACATTTTAATGATATTAATTCTAATCCATGAACATTGTATATTCTTCCATTTGTTTATATCTTTCTCTTTTCCTTTTTTTAGTGTCCTGTAATTTTCCTGGTATAGGTTTTTACATCCTTGGTTATGTTTATTCCAAGGTATCTTATTTTTTGTTGTTACAATGGCAAATGTTATTATTTTTAAAGTTTCTATTTCTGACAGTTCATTGTTGGTGTATAAAAATGCCATTGATTTCCAGATGTTAATTTTGTATCCAGCTACATTGCCAAATTCATTTATCAAATCTAGTAGTACTTTGGTGGCGTCTTTAGGATTTTCTATGCACAATATCATGATATAAGCAAATAATGAAAGTTCTACTTCTTCCTTTCCAACTTGGATACCTTTGAGGTTTTCTTCCTGTCTGATGGCTGTGGCAAGGACTTCCAGTACTATGTTGAATAAGAGTGGTGAAAGCAGACAACCCTGTCTTATTTCTGTTTTTAAGGGAAATGGTTTTAGTTTTTGACCATTGAGTATTATTATGTTTGCTGTAGGTTTGTTGTATATAGACTTTATTATGTTGAAGTATGTCCCCTGTATTCCCACTTTGTTAAGAGTTTTTATCAAAAATGGGTGCTGGATATTATCGAATGCTTTTCCTGTGTCTATTGATATGATCATATGATTTTTGTCCTTCATTTTCTTTATGTGGTATATCACATTTATTGATTTAGGAATATTTTACCAGCCTTGCATCCCCGGAATAAATCCCAGTTGGTCTTGGTGTATGATCTTTTTAAGGGATTACTGGATCCAGTTTCCTAGTATTTTGTTGAGAATTTTAGCATCTATGTTCATCAGGGATATTGGCGTGTAATTTTCTTTCTTTGTAGTGTCTTTATCTGGTTTTGGGATTAGGATGATGCTGGTCTCATCAAAAAAGCTTGGGAGCTATCCCGCCTCTTGAATTTTCTGGAATAATTTTAGGAGGAAAAGTGTTAATTCTTCCTTGAATGTTTGGTAAAACTGGCTGTAAATCCATGTGGTCCCGGATATTTGGTTGGTGGGAGGTTTTTTACTACTGCTTCAATTTCATTAGTTGTTATCAGCCTATTCAGAATTTCTGATTGTTCCTGATTCAGCTTTGGAAGGTTGTATGCTTCTAAGAATTTGTCCATTTCACTCATGTTGTCCAGCTTGTTGGCATATAATTGCTCATAGTATTTTCTTACAATCTCTTGTATTTCTGTTGGTACAGTTGTTATATCACCTTTTTCATTCCTGATTTTATTTATTTGGATCCTCTCTGTTTGTTTCTTGGTGAGTCTGGCTGAAGTTTCATCAATCTTATTTATCTTACCAAAGAACCAGCTCTTGGTTTCATTAATTTTTTGTGTGGTTTTTAAGTTTTTATGTCATTAATTTCTGCTCTAATCTTTATTATTTCCTTTCTTTTACTTCCTTGGGGCTTTTTTTGCTTTTCTCATTCTAATTCTGTTAGTTTTTGTGTTAGACGTTTTAGTAGAGCTTTTTCTTGTTTCTTGATGTATGCCTGTACTGCTATGAACTTTCCTCTCAGGACAGCTTTCACTGTGTCCCATAGATTTTGGTTTGTTGTTTGTTCATTTTTTTTTTCCAGGAAGTGTTTGATTTCTTTCTTGATCTCATTGGCCACCCATTCATTGTTTAATAACATGCTATATAGCCACTATGTGTTGGAATATTTTTGAGTGTTTTTTTATACTGATTGATTTCTAGTTTCATGATATTGTGATCTGAGAGGTTGCTTGATATGATTTCAATCTTCTTGAATTGTAGAGACATTTTTTGTGACCTAACATGTGGTCTATTTTGGAGAATGTTCCTTGTGCACTTGTGAAGAATGTGTATTCTGCTGCTTTGGGATGAAATGTTCTGTAAATGTCAATTAAATTCATTAGATCTAGTGTGTCATTTAAGTTCTCTGTTCCCCTGTTGATTTTTTTCTTGATGAGCTGTCCAGTGATGACAGTAGGGTATTAAATCCCCCACTATGATTGTGTTGCTGTTGATCTTTCCCTTAAAGACCCCCAAGAAATTTTTTATATACTTAGGTGTTCCTATATTTGGTGCATTATATTTATAAGGTTTATTTTCTCCTGTTGGATTGATCCATTAAGTATTATTTAGTGACCATCGTTGTTCCTTGTTATGGTCTTTATTTTGAAGTCTATTTTTCATAAATAAGTATTGTTACTCCAGCTTTTTTTTAGTTTTCATTTGCATGGAATATTTTTTCCATACCTTCACTTTCAGCCTGTGTGAATCTGTTGCTCTCAGGTGGGTTTCTTGTAGACAGCATATATATGGGTCATGCTTTCTTATCCATTCAGCAAACCTATGACTTTTGAGTGGAGCTTTTAATCCATTTACATTTAAGGTTAGTATTGATAGTTACTTATTTAATGCCATTTTTTCCCCTTCATGTTGATGTACCTTTCTCTCAATATTCCTTCTTTTCCTTAAAGCAATCCTTTTTGCATTTTTTGCAATGTTGGTTTGGTGGTACTAAACTCCTTTAGGCTTTTTTTTCGAGGGGAAGCTCTTTATTTCAACTTCAATTTTAAATGATCACCTTGCTGGATAAAACAGTCTTGTTTGTAGGTTGTTGCTTTTCATTACTTTGAGAACTTCATGCCACTCCTTTCTGGCCTGAAGTGTTTCTGTTGAGAAATCTGCTGTCAGTCTTATGGTGGCTCCCCTGTAGGTCACTGCTTGTCTCTTTCTTGCAGCCCTTAATATTCTTCCTTTGTCCTTAACATTTGCCCTTTTAATTATGTTGTGTCTTGGATTGGGTCTCTTTGGGTTCCTCTTGTTTAGAAATCTCTGTGCTTCTTGAACTTGTGTGGCTTTCTACTTCACCAACTTAGGGAAGTTTCCTGTTATTATTTCTTCCACCAGGTTTTCTATATTTTGCTGACTTTCTTCCCCCCAGGTACCCCTCTTATGTGAATGTTGTTTCTTTTTATGTTTTTCCAAAGTCCTCTAAACTATTTTCATGTTTTTTAAGTGTTTTCTTCTTTTTGCTGTTCTGGTTGAATGGTTTTTTTTGTACCTTATCTTCTAATTCACTTATTCTATCCTCTGCTTCATTGAGCTTGCTTTTAATTCCTTCCAGCATATTCTTGATATCAGACACAGTATTCTTCATTTCTTCCTGGTCCTTATTTATCATATCTAGCTCTTTTTTCATGTCAATGGAGCTTTCACTAAGATTCTGGAAGTTCTTATTAAGTGTCTGGTTGTTCTCATTAATTTCCTTGAGCATCTTTATAGCCATTACTCTGAACTTTATTTCTGATTACTGCCTTAAGTCCATCTCGTCAAGGTCTTTTACTGGCTATTTTTTCTTTTCTTTATTTTGTGGGTTGTTTCTTTGTCTCCTCAGTTTAGTGACTCTTAGTGTTTGTATCTCTATATTAGGTGTATTTGCTGTCTCTCAGTCTTGTTGGGTGGGATTTTGCACTATATATCAAATGGGGCCCAGTGGTGTGTTTTCCTTATACTTCTGAGCTTTATACTCTAGGTGTGTCACTTTTGTTGGTATCCCTTTTGTGGGTTCTTTGCGCTCTCCTTTTGTGATTGGGTCTAGATGGTTGTTGACCCGTTCATGGGAAGACCCTCCTGTCAGGTTGGCTAACTTTGAGGCTCAGCCACAACCACATTGTGTAAGCTTTTGTACAGGTGCTAACAGATCAAAACAAAACACAACCAAACTGCCAGAAAATACACAGTAACTTACAAAATATCTTGACAGTCACAGTGAAAACAACCCAAGAGAAAGTAGAATTAGTAAAGTGAGAACACAGAAAAAGCTAGAGAGAGAGAAAGAGAGAGGACATTATTGCTGATAGTAAAAATAAAAGTAATAATAATAAAATAAGATAAAAAGTAATAAATAGAGAAGCTACTGGGGGATAAAAAGGGCAAGAAAAGATTTTGAAAGGAAAAAAGGGTGAGCAAAATATTAAGGGTAGAGAGTAGGATGAAGAAAAATAGTTGAAAAGGAAAAAATAAAAATTAGATAGACAAATACACACAAACAAGCAATCAAAAAGACGGGAAGACAGAGAATAAAAGTGGAGAAAAAGAAATGAAAAGTTAGGCCAATGGAACAAGAAGAGAGAGAGTGCAAAAGTAAGGTCAGGGGAAGGAGTCCAATAAGAGATATGAATGGAACAGTAGAGAAAAAAATAAACTTATTGGTTATAATGATAATGTCCCAGCAATAAAGTAGAGAGCATCAAGAAAATCTTGATAATAGAAAAACACAACAAAACAAATCAAAGCAAAAAAAAAAAAGCAAAGCAAGAAAAAACAGACCTTAAAAAAATTACTGAAAAAATTAAAAAGTTAAAAGCAAATTAAAAATTTTAAACAAATTTTTTTCTTTTCTCTATTTTTTCTTAAAAAAAAGAAATCAGATGAGTTTCACCTGGGCATCTTATGTTGTCTGAAACTTATATTTTTTTATGCTGAAGTCTCAAAATGTCAGGAGCTGTCTAGGTTTGGCTCTGGTTTCCTTAGGTAGTTGGTTGGTCTGAGGCTCTCTCTGAACCACATCCACTTGTCAGCTATTTTTCCTCCCCCTAGTGTGTGCCTGGTCTTATTCCAGAGTCTTCTGAAGAGTCTTTAGGGTGCAGGTTAGCTAGTGTAGCTCGGGGTATTACTCCCCTTACTTAGTGGTTTTGCTGTCAGGCACTCACTGTGGGGCAGTTAGTCTCTGCTTCAAAGCCAACTCCTCAGTCTCTACCCTATCCTCCAATTCTAGTTCCCCATACAATGACCTGCAGCAGGTTCAGACTGAATTCAGTCTGTTGCTTTTTCTGTATGGGCAGTTTTAGCGCTGGGGCTCAGTGGGTGTGATTTTAAAAAGATTCTGTTGAGCAAGGTGCCTGCCCAGACCCCAGAAGGGGTTTAAGCTTTTCCCCCAGTTCCCAAACAATAGTCCCAGAGAGTTTTATTCTTATGTTGTTGTCCTGTGAACTGTTCTCCCTTACCCCTCAGAACCGTGCCCTACAGGGGATATCTAAGGCATCAGTGAGCTGAACCAGCACCTTTCTTGTTAAGGGTTGGTGCTCCTAGCCTAAGGGAGAGGTTGGCTTGCTCCACCCCTCCTTTCCCAGTTCTGGTTCACTATTTTCACAGGGCACTCAGCTCAGACTCTCTAGAATGCAAACATAAATCCCAGATTTTTCTGGTCTGTCTCCCCAATGCAAGACAGGAGAGTGGGGTCCCATTCAACAATAAAAAACTCAAAAATGTACAAAGCAGCAAAAAGGCAGAGATCCTACCCTGTGAGGTTCTGGCACCCCCATGCTTCAGAACTAAGCAAAAGGGATCACAAAGTAAGCCCCACACAGCTCCCCTGCACAGCTGACCTCAGTAAAGCTGGGGAATCTCCTTATAGGCTATCCTGTCTCTCCTCAGAGCAGGTCAAAAATCTCTGATTCACCCCACCAGCAGATCTGGCAGCTGGAGTCTTGATCCACCCCACCAGCAGTTCTGGAGGCTGGAGATCTGCTCAGCCCTACTTGCAGCTATGGTCCCTCTCTGGCAGTGGAAGGGCTTTCTTCCCCTTCCCTGCGCCACACAGTTCAAATGCTTTCTGGGGTTCAACACAATGCCTTACAGGAAAGCAGAGGGTCCCTCTGGTGGCTGCTCAGTGCACCCCTCTGGCCCCTTTCTATTCAGAAGCCACACACTTTGGGACAGCCTTTCTTATGGTCAGAACCCTGTGTGAAAATCTCCTGTCTTTGCTGCTGCCATTAGGTGCATTGTTTCATTGGGAAGGCAGGGTCCCCTCCTCGCAGGCACACTGCTGCCCTGGCTCCCTCTGCCAGCCGTGCACTGGCTCTCCTTCCCTTCTCCTCTTTTCTGGGGTGTGATCCCAGCTTTTGGATGCCAGTCCACACTCCTAAGGGGAGGGAGCTTTGCAACCTCTAACCCTCGGGTCTCTCAACCCAGCGGAGGCTTCAGGAGGGACTCCCTGTTTCTACACCTCCCCTCTCTTACCAGACTCTGTGGTGTTTCTTCAGTGTTCGTTACTCAAAATATGTCCACTCAGGTATATTTCTCTTGTTTTTCCAAGCTGGTTACACAGTATTTTAGCAGTAAATCAAGTCCATTGCTGGGAGAAAGGTGCTCTGCTTCTTTTCAGAGTGCCGTCATCTTCCCTCTCCCCAAAAATATGTTTTAATGATTGTTTGTAACATTTTATCCAAAAACTAAATTCACAACCAGAATGAAGAAAATGAAGCTAGTGAGAACATAAAACAATGATCTTCATACTTCTTGCTGAGTCAGTTCTAGAATTCCATGACCACATGCTTGTTAATATCTGCATTCATAAAGTGCTTCTACCATCCACCTCTAAGACTTTACCTTTCTTGAATTAGAACTGCACTTTTCACTGTTTTTCTGTTTTTAATCTTTTTAAAAAAATATATCTTTATTGATTTCAGAGAGAGGGAGAGAGAGAGAGATAGAAACATCAATGATGAGAGAGTCATTGATTGGCTGCCTCCTGCACGCCCCTGACTGGGGATTGAGCCCACAACCGGGCGTGTGCCCTGACCAGGAATCGAACCCCGATCGCCTGGATCCTAGGTCAACATTCAACCACTGAGCCATGCCTGGCCGGGCTTTCTGTTTTTAAACTTCTTTATAAATTTCTTTAACAACTTGATCATAAAAGAGTAAGGCTTTAAATGTATCATCATTAGAATAACATTTAATAACATTTATTTAAAATAAGTTAAAATAACACCAATTTATAACCTGATATTCACCCACCACTTAGTTTAAAACACTCAGTTGACATAAAAATAAGTTTGATTCCTAAATACTGCCTCATGATATTGGAAAATATCCATTTATTGGAAGAATCAAAGTAAGTACACAAATGATATATAAACTTGAGTAGAGAGGTCTTTATTTTTTTTACTGTATTTACTGTTACAATCTCTTCCTGGAATGGAATGAGGGTACTAAAGCATTCAGCAGAGTAGCTGCAAGTATTTATAATGACATTAGAAATAAAATCTAATATGTTCCCCGTTAATTTGTAGCTTCAACTCCATCAGACAGAAACATTTTCTTAAACACAATAACTTATCACCTCGAGAACCTCAATTATACCTTTTATCTCAAAGCAACAATAGTTCTCAGAGATTTCCCTCTCTCTGGGGCCTGAAAAGCTTGGGCCTGCAGCTTCCTCTGGGTAAGAAATAGTCATACAGACATTAGCTCAGAGTTTGTGTGTAAATATGGTTTTCTTCATAATTTAAATATTACTCAATTATTTGTATAAAGCATAGCTCTTTATGGGTGAATTCATCTTTCAGTATTTGGGTCTTTCTTATTTAGTATGCACTTTAATCACCATCATTAGCCAGTAGTCTTGGTCAAGCCATTAACATGTACGTATGTCCTTTATGTTCTGTGCTGTAAATGTATGTTCCGGAATTTTTACTAGATGTAGTGGCAGAAAATTAGAGAACAAGGTTAGATATTTCTAAGTAGTTTTCCAATGTTGGGAATACAAAGTTTTCCATTTTAGAATCATACTAGTTCATATATTGATGCTCTAGTTTTTTAATTTTAAGACTTTCTTTACATGTTTACTCTTCATGTCTCAACATGGCTCAGAGATTGTGATTGAAAAATAAAATTTCAGCACCCATAATAATGTTCTAAGACTATTTTTAAAAAAGCCAGAATCCAAATAAGTTGCAGCCTGCTGAGAGGTAAATAAAAGCAAAAGACAAAATCAGGATATTTTATTATGTAACTGCTTATCTCGATTTAATTTAATTTAAGTAGTATGAGTTCTACTTTGCTTTTGACTTGCCAATGTTCATCTCAATGTTTCAAACAATTCAATCATGACTAAACACAGGTCATTTCAGGAAAAATAGCCCACACTATTATATTAATTATAGTGACATTTTCATCTGTGGACTGGTAATACAGTCTCCTAGAATTTATATCAATAATAATCACTAAATGCAATGCTAAGAAAAGCTGGATGGTTTAATATTTTAATGGCTATTTTAAATTTAATTCAATCAACTTCACTAGTATACAGATTGTGACTAAAAATTGCAAATGGGGAAAATGGATTCAGTTTAATTTCAGATAATATTAGTCAATAGCCTTGGGCCTTAAATGTCAATATAAGAATTTATTAGAATATTTTAGTTAAATCAAAGCTTTGTTAAATAACTGTGTGCAAGGTACACACATGTGGCCAGTAAATCCAGAGATATGACTTGTTTTTCTTAACAAATAACATGGTTTGTGGAAAAAGTTTACTCAATTTCATATTCTTGAATTTGATCAGCATGAATTTCAACTGTGCACAATTATATTGTCTAAAATATGTCATGCAAAGACACAAGTCTACATTATTCTTAACACCATTGCTCCTCAAACTTTAATTTAAAATGCTTTAAATTGACTTCTGGTTTCTAGTCCAACATGTAAGTAGCTTAGATGTCACCACTCCATCCTAACAAGTAAAAAGCTGAACAGAATGAAAAATCACCAACTTTTCTTGGATCCATAAAGGAGGTATGTACAAAGGAAAATTGCTGCCCCCATGAATGGAGAGACAGACAGAAGAAGACAGGGAGTCACAGTGGCTTACTGGACAGAGACCATGAGCAGAAACCACCAAGGGAACAAATGCCAGGGAAACCAGAACTGGAATTGAGGAATAGCTAGAGGCTCAGTGTGAACTAGTTTGAGAGTTTAAATAAATCCAAGGGGACCCAATTAGAGGGTGATCCTATACAGTTGAGAGTTTTACTTCTAGGAGCTTTATAAGGTCTTCACAGTGAATATCAGGGGGAAAACTCCCCTCCTGCCTGTGGCAGGGGAAGCAGAAAAGGAACCATTTATAAATACACCAACATATTCTGCTCTTCTTAATAAGGCTCACCCTCAGGAGAATCTATATGTACCAGAAACTAACTTCCTAGGTTTTTACCAGAGCCTAGCCTACCCAGAGAGAAGAAAATTATTCAACCCCAGCTGGCTCTAG
The DNA here is from genome assembly GCF_964146895.1 of Miniopterus schreibersii. Classification (NCBI taxonomy): domain Eukaryota; kingdom Metazoa; phylum Chordata; class Mammalia; order Chiroptera; family Miniopteridae; genus Miniopterus; species Miniopterus schreibersii. The sequence continues at coordinate 41,061,202 of NC_138104.1, read as the reverse complement.
CCCTCCTCCTGTGGGAAGGGACATGCCCATCTTCAGCTCCCTCTAGTCATCCTTTCCCGCCAAAAGGTGAAAATGCAGAAGCACTGATGAAGTTCACAGTCCAGGGGCACAGGCTCACCAAATACTGAGGCTATTCATAGGACTCAAAAAATCTTCCCCTCCTCCTACACCTTACCACTACATCACTAAATATCTATTTGCTATAGTTCCTTTTACCTACCACATCATGTCAATCTTTCAACAAAAACTTACAAGACATATAAAAGGCATAAAGCACAGTTTAAAGAGTCTGAAGTATTAGAACTCAGCAAAATAGACTATTAAACACTCTGCAATATAATCTTACCAGTTATTTTGAAAAGTAGATTTGAAAAATTAGATACTTATACATTAAATAGAAAACCCATAGATTAAAAATATTATAATCACAATGCATGGGCCTTATTTGTATATGGATGTGTAGAAACTATAATAATAATGAAATAATCAGGGAAATTTAGATATGGGCTGACTATCTGACTATCTGGTGATATCATAAAATTAATGTTTGAACGCTGGACAGATATTTGAGTACATTTAATAAGTAATGCTTATTTATTAGGTATAATTGTACTTTGCTTATAGTTAAAAATAAAATAAAATGGTCACTGACTTATGTGTAAAATATGCTGTAGTGGAAGAGGAGAGACTACTTGGAGGACTCTTCTAGGAGTTGAGACAAGATAGTGGCTTGGGCTAGAGAGAGAGCAGGGAACATGTCAAGTATTCAAGATATATTTTGAAACTATAATCAATAGAACATAGTGATAAAATAAATGTTGGAGATAAGATTAATGTCAGAAATGACACTGTTTATGGCTTGAGCAGCTAAGTGATAAGAGGTACCATTTCCTGAGGCAGAAGAAAATGGTGAAAGAACATTTCTGGAAGCAGAGCACAAGTTGTTAAAACACCTCCCTTCTGTGAGATACCCAAAATGTCAAAGAGACACATGGGTTTATATTTCAAAGGAGATGTGTGAGTTTATACATATATTTGGGAACAATATTAATACAGATTTTAAAGGCCTGAGTCTAAAAGACATCATCTAGGGTGTAAGTGTAGACAGAAAAGAAATAAAGAACCAACAGAGCCAAGGTCATTTCAAATTAAAATATTTATAAATCAGCAACAGAATAGTAAATTCATCTGAAAAAAAATAGTAGCCAGAGAGGGAGAAGGAAACCATGAGTGTGATTCTAGAAACCAATTGAGTGTTTCAGGAAATCAAGATTGACTAATTATGCTTAAAGCAAACTTTACAACATAGTAATCTAATGTGGCCAAAATTACCCCAAATTATCAGGTTAAAACAAACATTTATTATGTCACATAGTTGTTGAGGATCAAGAATCTGAGAGCAGCTTACCTGGGTCATTTGGGTTCAGAGTCTCTCATGAGGTCACAGTCAAACACTCAGTGCTACAGTCCTCTGAAGACGACTAGAGCTGGAGGATCCAATTCTAAGAAAACCCACTCATTCACATGGCTGTAGTCAGATTCCTCAATTCCTTGGGGATTGTTGACAATAAGCCAAAGCTTCTCTCTGCTATTGACTGCATGTTTATATCACAAAAATTCATATGTTGAAGCTTTATAATGTCTAGTGTGATGGAGTTTGGACATAGGGACTTCGGGTGGTAAACTGGGTCATGATGGAATTAGTATTTTTTTTGAAAAGACAGAAAGTAGTGTGATCATCTGCTTTCCTTTTGATATTGGAAAACTTGAGGTATCCTTTTCCCCAGTGAGTGCTGGGGTGGAGTCCTTACGATACTTAGAGAGAAAGAATTTCCTGAGACTCTCACAGAAGGTTGAGTGATTTTTATTTGCACGGAATTAAATCCCTGAGTTTCCAAAATCCCATTTCCCTTAAGTCTTGGAAGAAGTGTAGCTGGGGGTTTAGTAGAGCTAAAAGCAGAATCAATGTCCAGAGTTTCTGTTCCATGTTGCAGCAGGGTCCAGTTTAGCATCAGGCTAGTTATAGTCCATCTATCCATTGTGTGTGGGCCATGGACCATGGGGGTGAATGCAGGGGAGCCAAGAGAGCTGGCCCCCTACAACAAGTATCCCAAGGGCAGCCAAGAATACCAAAAGCACCAAGAGCACAAGAGAGTGAGTTCCTTTGTTTTGGGGATTCAATATCCCAAATTTACGCCCTTGCAGTGGCCACCAATATTCTGGCCAATTACCTGTTTTCAGATGTGACTGACAGCAAGTACCTTTGCTAGTCCCCCAAACTTTATTGGGCATGTGTCTATCTCCTCTTTGTCCAGTCCCATTCCCCAGGGATCTGTGGGGAATGGACTGGTGGCTCCCTGAGGAATGTAAAGCTCCAGCTTTCTGGCAAGCTGCCCAAATGACATGACTCTAATATTTGGCCTTCCCTTTGCTCCTTTTCTGTTACTAATAACTAATTAATTACAATGGTATCACTTCCACCTCCTGCCTTCCCGGTGAGGACACAACCATGAAAAAGGCTCTCACTAGAAACCACATCAGCCCTGGCCAGTGTGGCTCTGTTGGTTGAGCATTGTCCCATCCACTGAGAGGTGAATGGTTCATTTCCCAGTCAGGGTGCCAAGAGAGAAAGAAAAAAAGAAAAAAAAAAAGAAAGAAACCAAATCAGATAGCACTTTGATCTTGGATGTCCCAGCTTCAAAAATTATATGAAACAAATTTATGTTAAGTTGCATTTTTGTTATAGCATCCAAACTAAGACACTCTCCATTGTTAGCATCTTCTCAAAATATCACAGCTAACTTATTAGTACTCTAAGAGAAAGAGAAAGAAGGAAATAGCAGTGCCTTTTATTACTTAGCTGCTGAAGCCATCTACCATCAATTCTATTTTATTCTACTCATTAGAAATGACTTACTAAGTCCAGAACACATGCAAAGAAAGGGAAATTGGGTTGTACATCCTGAAGGGAAGAGTATAAAATCATTTGTTGACATATATTTTTTTGGTTGTTGTTCCACCCCGTTACTTCATTAGTTTGGAAATCTTTATTTTTGTTAATTGTCCAATTATACACATTTTTGTTTCTTTTTTCAATAATATTTATTCTTTTAAAAATGAAAAAAAATAATTTATCTTTATTGTTGAAAATATTACAGATATCCCTTTATTTTCTCATTGATCCCTTCCACCCGGCATCTGCCTCCCCCTCAGGCCTTCATCACACTATTGTCTGTCCATGGGTTATGCATATATTCATATACGTTCTTTGATTAATGTCTTCCTACCCACTCCCCTACCCCCTTTCCCAATGAGATTCATCAGTCTGTTCCATGCTTCTGTGTCTCTGAATCTATTTTGTTCCTTAGTCTATTTTGTTTATTAGATTCCACATATGAGTGAGATCATGTAAAACTGAATCAGGAAAAATCAGAAAACATGAATAGGCTAATAGCAACTGATGAAATTGAAGCAGCAATAAAAAACTCCCAGCAAACAAAAGCCCTGGTCCAGACAGATTCACAGGGGAGCTTTCTAATTCTTTAAGTTGTAGGGTTAGTTTACTAAAAATTTTTCTTGCATTTTGAGGTAGGACTGTAGTGTTATGAACTTCCCTCTTAAGAATGCTTTCAATGTGTCCCATAAATTTTGGGTTGTTGTGTGTTTATTTTCATTCATATCCAAGAAGTTTTTTTATTTCTTTCTCAATCTTATTGGTAACTCAATCATTGTTTAATAACATGCTATTTAGCCTCCATGTGTTTGAATGTTTTTGAGTGTTTTTACTGTAGTTGATTTGTAATTTCATGCCATTGTGATCTGAGATGCTTGATATGATTTCCATCTTCTTTAACTTGGAAAGACTTGTTTTGTGACCTAACATGTAGTCTATCTTTGCAAACGACCCATGTGCATTTGAGAGGAATGTATATTCTGCAGCTTTGGGGTGAAATGTTCTGTAAATATCAAATTCATGTGATCTAGTGTGCCATTTAGAGTCACAGTTTCTGTATTGACTTTTTGTCTGGAAAATCTATCCAGTGATGTCAGTGGGGTGTTAGAGTCCATGACTATGACTGTATTGCAATTGATCTCTTCCTTAAAGTCCTTAAGGTTATTATTGATAGTTCCTCATTTATTGCCATTTTAAATCGTTATGCCTTTGTTTCTCTTTTTATTTCTTCTTATTTTAGCAGTCCCTTTAACATTTCCTGCAATGCTTGTTTGGTGGTGATAAACTCCTTCAGAATTTTTTGTTTGGGAAACTCTTTATTTTAACATCTCTTTTGAATAATAGCCTTGCTGGATAGAGTATTCTCAGTTTCAGATCCTTGTTTTGAATTACCTTGTATACTTCATGCCATTCCCTTCTGGCCTGTAGAAGTTCTGATGAGAAGTCAGTTGACAGCCTTATGGGAGCTCCTTTGTAGGTAATAGCTTGCTTTTCTCTTGCTGCCTTTAAGATTCTCTTTTTGTCTTGAATTTTTGGTATTTTAATTATGATGTGTCTCGGCATGGGCCTCTTTGGATTCTTCTATGTTGGGACTCTTTATGCCTCCCAAATTTGTGTAACATTTTCCTTGACCAGATTAGGGAAGTTTTCTGCTATTATTTCTTCAAAAAGATTCTCTAACCCTTGCTTACTTTTGACCTCTTCTGGCACTCCTATGATGTGAATATTGTTACACTGTATGTTGTTCCACAGCTCCCTATGACTGTCCTCCTATTTTTTAATTGTTTTTTCTTTTTGGATCTCTGATTGAGTGATTTTTTTCTACCCTGTCTTCTAATTTTCTGATCTGATATTCTGCTTTCTCTAAACTGTTTATTCTTTCAAATGTATTCTTTAGTTCTGTTATGATATTCTTCATTTCTGACTGGTCATTTTACATAGTTTCCATATCTTTTTTCATGCTGTTGGGCATCCTTACAATCAGTATTCTTAACTCTATACCTGATGGATTGCTTATCTCCATTTCATTTAGCTCTTTTTCTGAAGACTTCTCTTGTTCTTTCATATGGGGCCTGTTTTTTTGCCTCCCCATTCCCCCTGCCTACTTGGGTTTGTTTCTATAATATTAAGTAGGGCTGCTAGGACTCTCAGTCTTTTTGGAAGGTCTATAGTGCAGGCCAAAGTCAGATGCTATTAGTTACTGGCCTTGAGTACCCTGTTTGGAACTATCAATAACCCATAGCTTGAGGTCTCCTCTGTTGGAGCTGGGTGTGTTTGGAGAGGACCAACATGCATGCCAAACTCAGCTTTTCCAAAGCCTGCATCCTCCCACTTCCTCCCAGTCTCTATGTGGTCTCCACTTTTTCTCCTTGATTATGAGGGTGCTCTCCAGCTCATCTTCATTTCCAGTTCATTATTCAGGATGGTTTTTCTATATTTTAGTTGTAATCCCAGTTTGGTCCCTGGAGAGGGTCAGAGTAGGTTCCACTCAGGCCACCACCATCTTTAATCCTCCTGTTGCCATATCTTAAAACTATCAGAGTAAATTTTATTGTGCAAAAGAAAAAATGATGTGCCCTCTTGCATGTAAAATATACTTATGCCTTCCTAAGGTACTTAAAGATTCATCTTATTATAGAATCAATTCAAAGTCCACAAAATATGTTTGTAGTTGGGTGGTCCTCTTATTCTATTTCCAACCAGGAGGAATTTTTGGTCAAAGGCCTTTTCACATTTTCTACATCTCTGACCATTTCAATTCAAATTGGCAATGTTTCTGCAAATATACTTCTACATGATACTTTGTGAGACTCCCATAAATCTTGTTGGGGTTCACTATACTAGACTAAAGCCCTGTTCACAAATTTATTCAAGATAAGCACTCTCTACTTTGAGCAAATGACTGAAACACAGATGAAAATTACTGGAAACTCTACTTTTTGCTCAGGTCTAAGACATAAATTCTTAAATGCTTTAGAGGGCTTTTTATAAGACTGAAATATATACTGGAACCTTACCTTAGATCATTTTCAGGTCTGAAAAGGAATTTTACAGCCATACCTTTGGCTTCATTTTTAGTCCATATTATTTTTGTATGAGTGCTGGAAAATATCCTTTAGATTTGCTAACACTAAGATCATTTATGACCTTATAAAAATAAATTTTGGTGGAATAGTCATAGAAAAGTGCAATTTAAAGTGAATTGAAGAATATATATATGGTAGGTGGGGAAGGAGAGTGTATATGTTAAAAATATTAGCTGTAATGGGGAACAAAGAAATAAGCCAGTAACTGAAGGAGAATATGTAATTAATAAAGTTAAGCCAAAATATTAGGACATAAATAAATGTAATATTTTCAAGGTGTAACTGCACAGAAACTTTATTTCTTTCATATGACCTTGTCTTCTTTGTTTTTATTTTATTCAAACTGGCTTTATCTAGCACTCTGGCTCACATGCCTCTTTCTCTCTTGCACATACACTCCTTTAATCATTAAGCACTCAGGACAATGAGGTCAGCATTAAAATATAAATACAGCCTCAGGGCTATTGACCATAGAGATAGAATTTTAATCAAACTAAAGATAACATCTAGGCCTCAGTTGTGTTTCAGTTCCAGGCCCAGAAAAGTAGTTTGCTGTGTCTCACATCAAGATTAGCACCATTGATCAACTATCCCTACCCTAGCACTGACCGACCAGTAGAGGCCACAACCATGACCAAGACCCTAACTCCCTTAGTCACCTTGATTAATGATATTTCTACTCATCCCTGGAAAGCCACTAGGGAGCCAGATCTTTGAGTACTGCTTACCTGTGATTCCAGACTTGTCACCATTTTCTCAGCTAATAAACTATAACTTTCTAGGCTGCAAACTTCAGCTCAAATTTGATTGGGTTTTGACTTGCACAGGCAAATAAACACCTTTAGTCTGGTAACAATTTTCATGTCTTGTGCAGGGCACCTTTTGCTTGTGAATTCAGGGATTCTTGGCCCAGGGCTTGCCACTAGGCCCCCACCTAGCAGCTGCCTGACCTGTTATATCAGAGGCAGAGGCTTAATGGCAATCTGTGAATGGGAACCCCCAAACTATGGTGTTTATGTTTGCAGCATAAGAAATGACAAGTTGAAAAAAACCTAGATTTGGAATTTGCTCTGGTTTTGAAAATTCAAGATGTCTTATAGTATGATTTCATGGGTAACAACCCTAGGAATACCACCATCTTCTAGACTTGGGGACACCCAATTGGGTACAGGGAGGGAAACAGTTCCTGAGATATCTTATTGAGTTTGTTTTGTTAGTCTTCTCTCAGATTCAGGAAAAGTTTATGGGAACAAAGAGGAAGAAATATTGTGTGTCAGTATGCTTAAGGCTATATTCATTACCTATTGAGTCTGTGCCTCATCTTGTGGGAAGGGGGCCAATTCTTACCTCATTTCAGCTGGCCTTGAAGGATTGGGCAGCAGAAGCTCAACTTATTCCAACTGTTCTTTTCTCAACCAGAGAGTTTTGCATTATGGTGCCTGTCTCATAGCTAAAAGAGCTCTGTGTGTGTCTGTCTGTATGTTCATGTGTATTGTGATATTTTCTACATCAGAATGATATTATTATATTTTTTAAATGGAGCTCTATAAATTAGCTTAAACAAATACTAATATGAGAATTCTCTAAAATCTAACAGAAAGTGACCCAAATGCTTTTCAGAATCATTTGATCTGTGGAAATATTTGATATTAAAGCTGGTTTGAGTTTTGTTTGGTTACACAGACTTATCTTTAAAATCATCAGCATTAAATAATATTTTATTCTACTTGGGTTTATTAGTTAAATAAGTTCATGTTATCTCTTGCAAATTTTGTCAGCAAAAAATCTTAGAATGATAAAATTTGTGTAAGTAATATAAACTTAATTGTAGGAGTAAGTAAATTAAATAAATGTAAATGGGATAAAAAGCTTCTTTTATGTTAGCTCTTTAGCAATAACTATAATTACTTAAGTGGTATTATAAATGTCTTTGATAACTTTAAATTCTAAAGTTTTGCAAGTTAAATTAAATAATAGATATTCATTGAATCTCTAGACCATTTCCAAATAAAATAAAATTTTGAAACATTAATTACTGAACATAAGTTAATATACCTTCTGCTTATTATAGAAAAACTAAAGATATTTGGGTCCATTAGCAAACATTTATATGCCACATTTAAAAAATTTGTGTTATGAAAAAAAACATTTTTTAGAAATTAGTAAATGTGTTAATAAATGGATCAATGTAAGGAATATTAATTACTTCCTTTTTAGTTGTCACTAGAAATTGAGATTCCTAAGAGCTAAGATTTCTATTTAAGATGGATAGAAATTGTATATTTTCAGTATTAAATAAAAGGTATAAGGTATGGAAATACATTTTTTAAGGAATTAAAAAAAGTTTTTCTTAAAATAAGGTTGTTTATTTCTGAATGATTAAGAAGAGACAATCTAAGAGGGAGTTAGAAAGTTGGATTTTTCCAATGAGCCACTGGGACACCTCAAAACATTTTTTTAATCCTTGTATTGGAAAAGTTTTGAACTAATTAGGCCTATTTGATATGCTTAAATTGCAACAGAATTAAACTAGACTGCTATATATGTCACCATACACAAAAATTAATTCAAAATAGGTCAAAGACCTAAATATAAGATGTGAAACAGTAAATTACATAGAAGAAAAGAGTAAGTTACATAGAAGAAAACTTATTGACCTTGGTCTTAGAGAGGATTTTATGAATTTGACCCCAATGGCAAGGGAAGTAAAAGCAGAAATAAATGAATGGGACTATATCAAACTCAAAATTTTCTGCACAGCAAAATAAACTGTCAAGAAAACAAAGAGGAAAACAACAAAATGGGAGAAGATATTTACTAACAGCCTTGACAAGGGTTTAGTATCCAAAATATATAAATAAATCATACAACTCAACAACAACAAAACAATACAATTAAAAAATGGTCAGAGGACCTGCACAGACACTTCTCCCAAGAAGACATACAAATGGCCAACCAATATATAAAAAGATGTTCAACTTCGCTAGCTATAAGGGAAATACAAATCAAAATTAAAATGAGATACCATCTCACACCTGTTAGAAGGGTTATTATCAACAAGACATGTAATAACAAGTGTTGGAGAGGTTGTAGAGAATAAGGAACCCCCATTCATTCTTTGTAGGAATGTAAACCGGTATATACACTATGGAAAACAGTATAGAGGTTCCTCCAAACAATAAAAATAGAGTTACAATATGACCAGCAAACCCTCTTCTGGGTATATACCTGAAAATTTTGAAAACATTTATTCAAGATGATACATATACCCATTTGTTTATTGCAACATTATTCACAGTGACCAAGACATGGACACAACAGAAGTGTCCTTTCAATAGGTGATTCAGTAAAGAAGATGTGGTACATATATACAATAGAATGCTACTCAGCCATAAGAAAAGATAAAATACTCCCACTTGTGACAACATGAATGCATCCTGAGAATATCATGTAAGCACAATAAGTGAGAAAAAGTCAAGAACCATATGGTTTAACTCATATGCAGAATATAAAGCTGAAAAAATAAATTAACAAACAAGACAAACAAACAAAAACTCACAGAAATCGACAACAGTAATAAGGTTACCAAAGAGAAGAGGAGTGGGGGAAAGGTAGTTAAGAATAAAGGGGGTCCTAGATATGGTAATGGAAGAATATTTGACTTTGGGTTGAAAACACACAATACAATATACAGATGGTGCATCATAGAATTGTGCACTTGAAACCTAATTATTTTATTAACCAACATCACCCAAAAAATGAATAAAAATGTTTTAAAATGTTACATGCTAGCAAAGGCAGTTCTTTGTTGATTCCATTATAATCAGATCTATAACCACCTCAGTTTATTTTTTTTTTAATTTGCAGTCACTGTTTTAGTCTGATGCTTTTTCAAATGTTTCATCTTTAGAAAGATCTGTAAAGAGAATTCTGACCTATTCTAAAATAGAGTTTTCTGAGAATAAACTTTCAGTTCATACCTTTAAACTGGATGAAGATTTTAAGGCTCTAAGGAATAACTGGATTTATTAACTGCTGACAAAAGATTAAGATAGATAAGAATTAATTATATGGACTAAATGAATAAAGAATAATTATAATTTTATAATTTTTAAAAAATATATTGCTGAATTTTAATCTTTTTTCCAAATAAAAGAAAATTTGTTTTCTCTTCAGATATTTATTACTTAAAACAATTTGGTAATGTATACATTTGTACGCAATATTGAAACATTTATATTTTTCTCCTTACCAATCTAATCCCTCCAGTAGTTTTGGAGACTCTGAATGAGTGACAATAATTATTTTCATGGTAATGTGGTTGTGTGCATAAATTTGATAGGAATATATTCTTTTTTTAACAGGGCACAATTGGAACTTTGTTTATTACCAAGATTTTGGCTGTAATGTCATGTCTGAAAGGTACATATGTAGAATCTGGATGTCACCAGAAAGCTTTAAGAAATGAAGGTTGACTTTGGAAGCCAATAAAGGCCTCTTAGAGAAACAAACTGATACCTTACTTACATGGTTCACAGCAGTCTTTCTGGGTAAAGAACAAAGGTTTCTTTCCTGAGAGATAGCGAAGGAAGAATCTCAAGACATTTTGGGGAACCCGGAGAACCTGAGAAATTTACCCCCATTGATAGGCATTGTGGGCAAATGCTGATGGCAACTATGTAGCTTGACATTTTAGCCTTTCGATGTTAATTAAAGTTCAATATGGATGTTCCTAATGAAATTCTAGCAAAACAAATTTAATAAGAGCCTATATGATCAATTACCATTCTTGTCATACTTATGCAAATAGCAGCCCAAATTTATTGAAACTAGACTTATACAATAAATTGGTCTTAACTTGGTTTTCTTTGATAAAATGAGGGCAATTTTAGAAAGAAATTTGTTTCAATAGAAACCATCATGCCCAATAAAGAGTTAAATTCTACTTCAGTTATTTGCCTTTAAAATCTTATTTTTCACCTGTGGACTAGACTGGATCCTGATTTTTAAATAAAAATGTCTAGCTATAGCCCTCTGAACTAGTGTTTCATTTATCTCCCATCTTCTGCTGTGGAAATATTGAGAATTAAAACTGTTTCTTTCTGAGCCTAGCAACTGAAGACCCCAGCTAGAACCTATAATGTAAACCTCAGAGAAATAATCACAACAGCCCATGCTTGAATAATTTCAGTGACTGATATTGTGTAAGCAACAAAGAGCTAGTGTCAAGGTGTACATCAGGGACGTTCAGATGGAAGACTACGGTAATCTGTCAGGTTGTAACTGCCTGCCTTTATTCCTGTAAAAATGAAGCTCTGAGCCTTTTATCTGGAGGTCTTCTCAACTAGCAGTTGTAAAGACTCAGAGACTAACTTATGGTTTCCTCTGATTTTTACTTATACTACAGGTATCCTGGCCTCCTGCTTCTTCTAGCTTTGCTGGGGTTCCTGCTTATAAATTGAATGTCTAGAATGCTTCCTCCAAGGCTCAAGGACCATTATGGAACAGGTGGGCTTGTGAGACTGTAAGAGGCAAATAAGATGAGCACAATAGTCAGACAAATCTGACTCTGTCTTATGAATTTATCTTCCCTCTTGATTGACCTTGAACTCAATTCCCTTATATTCCTTAAGACTGTGGAATGAACAAAAGAAAAGGGGGCATTGTAACTACACAAAAACTTTATTTCTTTAATATGAATTTTTCTCCTTTCTTTCCTTTGATTCAAACTGGCCTTATCCAGCACACTGACTCGTCTGCCTCCTTTTCCTTTGTACCTTCGCTTACTTAATCATTAAGCCCTCAGGACAATGAGGACCTTGTCAGCATCAAATAATCTTAGACACAAAGCCTTGGTTCTGTTGACTACAGAGAAGGATTTTCAACCAAAGTAAAGATAACATCTAGGCCTCAGTTGTTTTTCAGCTTCAGACCCAGAAATGCAGTGAAACCAGATGAAGCAATGTCATGGCTGACATCAGGACAGAGGCAATGGTCAACTACCCCCTGTCCTAGAACCAACCAATCAGCAGAAACCACAACTCTAACTCCCTTATTCACTATGAATAATGATTTTCCCGCTATATAACCCAGCCCCTAAAAGCCATCAGGATGCCTGATCTTTGAGCACTTACTTACCTGTGACTCCAGGCTTGGCACCATTCCCTGAACTAATAAACCCTTATTTTCTAGGCTGCAAACTCCTGTTGGCATTTAATTGGTCTTTGATGTGTGCAGGCAAATAAACCCCTTAAATTTGATAACAAAGGAACTTCAAGGGGATTCTTCTGCTTAGACTACCAAGATAAATAGAGTCCTTCTAGAGTCAGGAACCTTTTTACCAAGTCGCACATTGACAGTACCACAATTAAGAAGCTGCCAATGGCCAGGAAACCACTAGAATAGGAAAGACTGCACAGTTATGAAGTCACTGCAAGGGCTGTGGGCTCTGAATCTACTTCATGCTTATTACTGAAGTATAGCACTCCCATTTTAGCACTCCTGTTTTCTACCCTTACAATTGCTACTTCGAAGATAAGCAGAAGCAACAAAATTTGGTAGAAAACAATGACCTCTTCCCCTCCCCTGGCTCTTTGTAAAAGGTTGCCACCCACAAAATTCCAGGGAATAGCTAACCAAAGAAGATTAATTAACGCTCAGCTTAGCTTCTGTATGCCATCTTCATTAGTCCCCCACCTGCTCCCCCTCCCCAACCAGGATGGGTTTTTTTTTGCCTTTATATTCTCCCTGCAAAGACTGTTCAGGGCTGTGAGTTTTGTTTTGGGCAGGAGCCTGCTCACAGTCACCAGCTATTAAAATCTCCAAATGGTCAATTTGGTCTCTGTGTGAATTAATCAGGTGAAAGCTGGGTATAACACTGTAATGCACACCAAGATAATAAAAGCCTTAAACCTTACCAGTCTGTGGATAACTAGGAAGCTGGTAACCTGATACTGGGACCTCTGCTAACTCTGCAAAAGAGAAACAAGATGATTTTGCTTTCTAATCTCATGTAGAGGCATTTGATAAACCAAACATACCCACTGCCTAAGCTCTAGCAGAAAGATTTTTTTTTTCCTTTTTATTAAAATTATTGGTGTTACACTGGTTAACAAAATCATACAGGTTTCAGGTGCACAATTCCACAACATATCACCTATACACTGTATTGTGTTTACCATCCCAAGTTAAGTCTGTGTCCATCACCATTTATCTTTCCTATACCCCTCTTCCCCCACAATCACCACACTGTTAATTTCCCAATCTTTATCATTATAAAGAGATGGGGGAATCAATGTTTTGTGCCAATTTATCATATTCACAACAATAACTATAGCATCATGATTCTGAGACTCAGAACTACATACAATACTAATGAAATAATAAAATGACAGAAAGACATCCAAGTGGAAGTAGTGTTGTACTGGATCTGGTTTGTTCTTACTCACAAGGGCCATTGTTAAATTTTTTGGATTTTTGCAAGCCATTAGCTTGAAATCACCATGGTGGTATTTCAGTAAAAAAAAAAAAATAACATCTTAAAATGTTACAAATCAAGGCTTTTGTACCCTCCCAAAAAATTGATGGTTAAAAATTTATCAGCACTCTGGCTGCTAATGACTTGGAATTTTATATCAGTTGTAATGTTTTTAAAATTGCTCTAATACTTTATGCTTTATATAGTTAAATGTCTTTCCATATAAAATTTGAGAAAGAAAACATTTATTGTGTACTTAACTTATGTTCCATATACTCTACTAGCTATAGTAAATATAGATAACCAATATTTGGCTAGATAATTAAACTTACTTTTACTGGACTTAATTAATCCAGGAGAATTATGTTATGTATGTTTGGATGCTCAGGTTCAATTATTTGGAGGGGTTTTAAATTTTCATAGTTTCAGGTACAGTGAATTTAAGGTGCTGTTAACTCATATGAATTTCACAACTATGTAGACCAGGATTCAAACCTGTAACTACCTGCCTATAAATTGTGCATAATTATGCCACAATATAATGCTACAGTTTAACTAGAAAAATTTTACCCAAGGAGAAGTACTAAATAATAAGATGATATTAATTACAACTATGTTGTTTGGTTGTATGCTACAATGAATTTCAGTTGCTGCTGATCCAATGTGTTATAAATTTAATTAACTAAAGCAAATATAGCCAATTCATTTGCCCATATAAAACTGAGTAAGTGCAACAATTACATAAACAGTGGTTAATTACAAATGTTAACAAGTGCAGCATGCTTTTTATAGCCTACAGTAAGAATCAGCTATGTCTATAATAAAGTCAAACATATGTTCCAAAAGGTATGCCTACAGTACTTAAGTTTTATATATGGCATATTAGGCCTTGATGATTCAATTATTTTTAGAGAAATGTACAAAAGTAATTTCATATTTAGTACAGCACCAAAATCAACCTCCCTTTATCAAGTAGAAGCCTTAGTTGTATTTTTAAAAAAGGGTTGGCTAAAATTGAATTCAAGAGAAATAAACAGCTAGAGTAAAAAATAATATTACCTTATAAAGGTTATTTTTTTCAAAATGAAGTCAGTTATGTTGTTTACATTTTGGACTCAGAATTCTTTCTTCATCTTTAATCTACAAGATAAAATATATACATTAATTTTTTAAGACCTTTTTTTGTGTGAAATATATATATTTTAATATATCTTTATTGATTTCAGAGAGAGGGGAAGGGAGAGGGAGAGAGAGATAGAAACATCAACAATGAGTCATTGATCGGCTGCCTCCCCCATGCCCTACACTGGGGATGGAGCCCGCAACCCGGGCATATGCCCTGACCGGGAATGGAACCACGATCTCCTGGATCCTAGGTCGATGCTCAACTGCTGAGCCATGCTAGGCTAGGCATGTGTGTGAAATCTTGTTTAACAAACACTGCAATGCCTAGAAGAAACTATTATTCTCAAGCTTTATATGTTCACTAGATGGCAGCATTAGATAAATAGATAATCATAAAACTTCCAATCACTTTCTGTAAAGTGAAATAGCAATATTAATTCATATTCCTTCCAGGCACAACTCAAAATTATTTTCTGTAACAGAGACATGAGATCGTTTGACTATTTTTTTTTTAATTTCATGCAATTGCTCTCATTTCTTTTGCCAGAAGGGTGTGTTAATTTTAAAGGTTTTCTTATTTAAGAGGGAAAAAGTATTTCAACATTTTGTTCAGGAATTGTTCTTGAAACTTATTTAGAAAAAAGTAGCTTGGGTTTCTGATGACGGTTTAATTTAGAGTGCATTCAAATATTTTATTTGAGTGTCATATTACAAATTCCTGATTGGGAGGGCATGTAGGAGTGAGCTCAATATATATTAAATATAGTATCACTAATGATTTTGGCTTGTGTCTATGGATCAAAAATGTATACTAAAAGTTAGCCACTTTGTATCTCTGACTTGACTCACACTGTAGTATACATGTACATGAGCTGGGGATTAGTGAAGGTGGTATGTTAGTAAATGCAGATAGTTAAAAATGAAGTTACTAGTAACCTGGTAAAAGAAAAAAGTACTATAAATATCTAGTAAATGTCCCTAAATCATGAAGGATTGAGTTAAACATATCTAAGTTAATGTGTAAAAAAGAGTAAAAATGAATTTTCATAATATTGATGATATTAATATAAATTTGATACTCTAAAATAGTTTGTTATGGATCAGAAGCTATCCCATGTAACACTGGTGTTAATAAACAATGCATCACCTGGAAATAATAAATGAAAGGCCTTTTCCACCATGTGCAGGAGATGGATGGAGAGTGTTATAGTGTTGATTTGTGTTCCCCATAAAAACTCACATGTTGAATTCCTAACCCCTAATACTTCAGAATGTGATCTTATTTGAAAATAGAGTAACTGCAGATGTAATTTGTTATGATGAGGTCACATTAAAGTAGAGTGGACCCAAAATAAAATATAACTGCTGTTTCTACAAAAAGCAGAAATTTGGACACAGAAACACTTAAAAGGAAAATGATGTAAAGAAACAGAAGAAATTTGCAGTCACCATTACTGAGAGGAGACAAAGCCACAAAGGCACCAGTCAGCTCCTTCCAGCTTATACTACCCCCACCCATCATGGTTACACCACTTTGATGATCTGGTTGCCAGGGACAGTGTTGGAAATTCACAGGCTTAGAACCCCATTGTCCAGTACATCCTTCCACGGAGTAGTGCCCTGTAACCAAGACAAGCTGGTCAGAGAGAAGATGCCCATCACCCCAGGGAATATAGGACTTTTCCACCACCCGACAGAGATCCCAGAAGACAGAGCAGTGTAAAAGAATCTAAAAAAACTGCTTCAGTGCCACCAATAGGAAAACAAAGGCAAAATTTCTTAACCTAAAAGAGAAGAGACACTTTTAATAATCTCATTTCCATAGATGCCTAGACATAGAAAAAATCCATCAAATACCAGGAATAACCAAGGTAACAAGGCATCTCAGAAAGAAAATTTTTTAAAAATCTACAGAAAATAAACTTAAAGACATGGAAATATGTGATTTAAATGATAGAGAATTTAAAATTGGGTTTCTGAAAATAAACTCAATGAGATAAAAGAAAACACAGGTAGGTAGTTTAATGAACCAGAAATAAAGTAAATAAACAAAATTAGTACTTTAACAAAAAAATTAAAACTTTAAAAGAGAAACAATTAGAAATTCTGGAGATGAAAAACTCAAGGAAATAAATGAAACATGAAACAAGCTTAGAAATGAAAGCTGATCAGGTGAAGGAAAAAATTAGTGATATCAAAGATAGAAATCTAAATATGATACAGATGAAAGAGAGAGACTTCAGAGAGAGAAGAAAGGAAGAAAGAAAGGAAGAAAGAAAGATGAAAGAAGAAAGAAAAGAAAGAAAGAAAGAAAGAAAGAAAGAAAGAAAGAAAGAAAGAGAAGAAGGAAGAAGGAAGGAAGGAAGGGAGGGAGGGAGGGAGGAAGGAAGGAAGGAAGGAAGGAAGGAAGGAAGGAAGGAAGGAAGGAAGGAAGGAAGGAAGGAAGGAAGGAAGGAAGGAAGGAAGGAGGAAAGGACACTACAAAAACTGACTCTATATATAGATAAGAATAATGGGTATAGTAGAAGAAGAAGAGAGGAAGAAGGGACCAGAGAGCTATTCAAACAAATAGTCAGTGAGAACTTTCCAACACTGGAAAGAGCTAGATCCTCTAATCCAAGAAGCAAACAGAATGCCTAATTACCTCAATCCAAAGGAACTTCTCTACCAGGCACATTATATTAAAACCATCCACAATTAATGACAAAGAAAGAATTCTCAAGGAAACCGGGGGTGGGGGGGGGGGGGAGATGGTAATATAAAAAGGAAAGCCCATTAGGTTATCATTGGATTTCCCAGCAGAAAGCTTACAAGCTAGGAGAGAGTGGAATTAAATATTCAAAGTATTAAAAGAGGAATACTACAAGCCAAGATTAATATATCCAGCAAAGTTATCCTTTAGATAAGAGTAAAAAATAAAGACTTTTCTGACATACAGATGCTGAGGGAATTTACCACAAGACTCCATTACAAAAAATACTGAAGGGAGCTATTCTACTTGAAACAAAATACAAAAGGAAACATAACTATGAATAAGATTACTAGCAAACAGATAGATAGAAGCAGAATGTTATAACCCTTTTTCAGAATTGTGTATTATACACTTGAATATAAAAGTTAAAGGAGATAAAAACATTTAAAATAGAAGACAATAGCTACTGCAGTTATGAAATAAACTCACAGCATAAATAGGAACAATTTGTAACAACTAAAACAAAAAGGGGTGCGAGTAAAGATCAGAATTTGCAAAGGGGAATGAAGATAAATTCAGAAGGAAAAAATTACTGTATATATGAAATTTTCTTTTACATATTCTTAATGGTAACCATACACACAAAAAACTTAAGTAAGACACATTACTTAAAAAAAGAACACAGAGGAGAAAAAATCATAGAATACTACCAAACTAAATAAAATGAAAAACATAAATGAAATTTTTAAAAATATATAATCATAGTCTACTGGAAAACAAAAGATAAGATGGCTATAGGAAATCCTCATATACCAATATTCATCCTAAATGTAAATGTACTGAACTCACCAATAAAAAGGCACAGAGTAGCAGATTGGATCAAAAAACAAAACACAACCCTATGCTGCCTTCAGAAGACATATTTCAGCTGCAAAAACAAATATATACACAAAGTGAGAGGGTAGAAAACTTCTTCAATCAAATAACATTGAGAGAAAAGTGGGTGCAACCATACTTATGTCTGACAAAATAGGTTTCCAGATAAAAAAGGTAACAAAAGACAAAGATGGATATTTTATAATAAAGGGGATAATATATCAAGAAGACTGAACAGTTCTCAATACATATGCATGCAACCATGAAGCACCGAAATATATAAAGCATCTACTAAGAGAACTAAACGGAGAAACTCATAAAAACACAATTCTGGTAGGGGAACTAAGTATGCCATTGACAGCTATGGACAGATTAGTCAAACATAAAATCAATAAAGGAAAAAATGGCCTTGAATGACACGTTAGACTAAATGGACATAATTGACAATTACGGGGCCATTCTTCCCAAAACACAGATTATACATTCTTTTTTAGTGCACATGGAACATTTTCAAGGATAGACCATATGTTGGGACACTAAACTAGTCTTAATTTTTTAAGAAGACTGAAATCATACCAAGCATGTACTCCAACAACAAAGTTCTGAAACTGGAAATCAACTGAAAAAAGAAATCAGAAAAAAAACCCACAATTATGTAGCGTTTAAACAACATGCTACTAAAAAATGACTGAGTCAAAGAAGAAATAGAATGAGAATTCTAAAGGTACATGGAAACAAATGATAATTACAATATGACATATCAAAACTTTTGGGATGCAGCAATAAGTGTAATAAAAAGGAATTTTATATCAGTACAGGACATTTTCAAGAAACAAGAAAAATTCCAAATAAATAGCTTAACATTACATCTTAAAGACCTAAAAAAGAGAACAAATGCAGTCCAAGTCAGCAGAAGGAAGGAAATAATAGAAATAATAAATAATAGGGAATTAAATGAAATACGAGAACAAAATGACAATATAAAAAAATAAGACAATAAAGAGCTGATTCTTTGAAAAGATGAATAAAATTGACAAACCACTGGCTAGACGCACTAAGAAAAAAAGAGAAAAGACACATATAAACAAAATCAGAAAAAATGAGAAGTAAAAATGGACACCACAGAAATACAAAAAATCATACAAGAACACTATAAAAGACTACATGCCATGAAATTCAATAACTCAGAAAAAGTGGACAAGTTCTTAGAAATATATAACCCTTCTAGACTGAATCACAAAGAAGTGGAAAATCTAAATAGACCAATTAACAGTGAGGAAATTGAAACAAACATTAAAAACCTCCCCAAAATTAAAAGTATAGAACCAGATAGATTCACTAGTGAATTCTACCAAACAGGCAAAAATGATTTAAGACTTATCCTTTTTAAACTCTTCCAAAATATTGAAAAAGAGGCAATACTTCCTAATACATTTTATGAGGCCAACATTACCCTGATACCAAAACCTGGCAAGGATATCACACACACAAAATAAACTATAAACCAATATCTCTCATGACTACAGATGCAAACACCCTAAACAAAATACTGGCAAATTAAATGTAACAATATATTAAAGATGTACTATATCATGATCAAGTGGGATAAATTCCAGGGGCACAAGAATAGTTTAATATATGCAATCAATCCCAGTGAGAGGCCACATTAACAAAATCAAGGATAAAAACCATATGATTAGGCTGTTCCCGCTTTTCTTTAGAAGAGAGATTTAGTTTGCTCTTGCTTAAAATTAAACGTCTCAATTTTAGCAGTACCTGAGCCAAAGCAGGGTAACATGAGTCGGATTTAAATTAGGCCTGTGGAGAAGATGGTGGCCAAATAGGCAGATCTTTCTTGCACCTCCTCCCAGGGCCTGACTGGAAATACAACTAAACTAGGGAACATTCACCTGGAATGACCAACTGAGGCCCAGCTGAGGAGGAGAGATATATCAAGGAAGGACAGAAAACACCTGGAGACTGGTGGGAAGGGCAAGGCCAGAAAGGGGCTGATCCAGCTTCCAGGGGTAGTAGGCTGAGAGTGAGGAGGAATCTCTTGGCTACAGGAGGGTTATTTCCCTGAGAACATTAAGGCCCAAAACCCAGGCTGGGCTGCACACCCTGGAGCACCAGAGCCCAGACAAGAAGCCCACGTAACATCCAGCTGTGAAAAGCAGCAAGACTGCTGGCCACCTGGGAGTCTGGAGCTGGTCAGAGTTAAAGCCGCAGTTTTGTTTTTAAACCCAGAGCACACAGGAGTTTCCTCTGCAGCTACTCACCTGAAGCTTTGGAAGAAGGAGGGTGGCGCAGACTCAAGGTGCCTAAGGAGAGGCTTGGGTGGAAAGTACTGGGGGTGACAAGGAAAAGCAGTAGCCGGGAGTCCTGCATTTGGTCCTATACCCCTAAAACAAAAACAGCTGGCCCCTCCCATAAGTCACAGCTCAAAAAAGGAAAATACCAAAGAAAATTATACCACCCTAGGCACTACAGGCTGCCACAGCCTCAGGAGCCCTGCCTGCCACACCTTGCATTTCGATTTTTGAAG
The DNA here is from genome assembly GCF_964146895.1 of Miniopterus schreibersii. Classification (NCBI taxonomy): domain Eukaryota; kingdom Metazoa; phylum Chordata; class Mammalia; order Chiroptera; family Miniopteridae; genus Miniopterus; species Miniopterus schreibersii. The sequence continues at coordinate 41,040,448 of NC_138104.1, read as the reverse complement.
AGGAGACAGCAAGAGAGCCCAAGCCTGAAGCTTTGAAGGGTCCAGGACGTGTCAGTGACAAGATAGGTTGTGGGGCCATCCACCCCACTATCCCTGGAACCTGACTGGTGTTTACCCTGCATGGGAGAGCTGATAGAAATTCGAGGTTCCACCTGATACCATTAAATCGCATACAAGAAACTACACCCAGCTGAAGGAAGGGAAATATTCTGGGGCACTCTCAGAGGAGGGACAGGGAAAACACCCATCATTTTCCCTCAAACCTGAATGTCACCTGGGACAGGGAAACACACCCGTCACTTTCCTTAAAACCTGAATGTCACCTCCTTATCATGGGGGATCCAGAGGTCAAGACTCCTGATTCCACCTAAAGCCCTTTTATAAACAGACTTTTGAGTGATTAAGATTGACAGCCTGCTGGCAGATGGAGACGGGGTGAGGAGGAGCCTGGGGAACCTGGGGAAGTTTGCTGACCCATCCCCTGGGCCACAAGCTGCTAGCAAATCAGTGTTAGAATGCAGCTTGGAACCTCCCACATGGAGCCAAGTCCTGTGGAGAAAGACACAAACTGTGGATCACTTGAAGCTTCAAACAGGTTGCTGAGAGGCAAAGGATAGTTTCTGACAGTGGTTAGCCCTAAATACTTCCCAAGAAGTCCAGAATTTACAGACAAAACAATTAGCTTCAGTCAGAGGACCAGGATGCAAAGGGAACTTCCAAGAGACAATAAACTCTGCTGAGATGAACACCACATTAATTTTTTTCTTCTTTATCTCCCTTATCTTTCTTCTTTATTGATTTGTTATTAGTCTCCCCTTTTCCTTTCATAGATCTAAATGTTCCCTTCCCTTTTCTTACCATATTTTTTTACCTTCTTTCTCCTGTTTTCTCAGTTTTTCCTTTTCTTATTTGTTGTCTATCTGCTTTCTCCTCTATTTTCCTTTTCATAATTTTCTTCCTCTTTTATTTTATACAATTTTTCTTACCTTATTTTTTTTTCAATTTTTCTTTATTGTAGAAAGAATTACAGATGTCCCAATTTTTCCCGCATTGATCCATTCTACTCAGCCCCCACCCCCCAAGGCCTTCACCACAATATTGTCTGTGTCCATGGGTTATGCATTTATGCATATAAATTCTTTGGTTAATCTCTCCCCAACCACCCACCCACCCTTGCCTTCCCTCTGAGATTCCATGCTTCTTTGTCACTGGATCTATTTAGTTCATCAGTTCATTTTCTACTTAAATTCCACATATTAGTGAGATCATGTGATATTTGTCTTTCTCTGCCTGGCTTATGTTGCTTAGCATACTATACTCCAGGTCCATCCGTACTGTCCCAAAAGGTACGAGACCTTTTTTCTTTACAACTACATAGTATTCCGTGGTGTAAATGTCCCACTGCTTTTTTATCCACTCATCTGCTGTTGGGCACTTGCGCTGTGCTCAGATCTTAGCTACTGTAAATTGCGCTGCTCTGAAGATAGACCTTACCCTATTCTTTATTCTTATTTTTTTCTTTCATCTCTGCCATTTCATATTCCTTTTTCTTCCCCCTTTTTTTCCCTTGTATTTTCTTCTATTTTTGTTCTATATTCTCCTTCCTAACTCTATCTTCGTTTTTGGTTGTTTTTGTTGCCATTGTAGGGGTCTGGTATATGTTTTTATTTTGTTTCTTGTTTTGGTTTCTTATGCTTTGTTTTGTTCTGCCAGCACCTGTACAACAGCTTGCATGACATGGTGAGTCAGCCAGCCCAAGAGGAGATTCCTCCCACAAATGGAACAACAACATTCAATACCTAGTTACAACAGGACAGCTCAAAGAAGTCACACAAGGGACATTCTGAGAGCACTCAGCTCAGGAGATCTGAGATTGCACTACTGAGTCCCACAAAACACGTACTACATAAAGCCATCTGAGGAAGAATGGGAGGTATAGAAATTTGCATAGAAACAAATACAAAAGGACAGCAAAAATGGGGAGACAAAGAAATAACCCCCAATGAAAGAAAAAGAGGAAATTCCAGGATAGCTAAATGAAATGGAAGCAAGCAATTTATCAGATGTAAAGTTCAAAATAATGGTTAAAAAGATGCTCAAGGAATTTAGTGAGAATTACAAGAAACTTAGTGGGAATGACAACAGCATGAAAAAAGAACTAGAAACCACAAATAAAAATCAGTTGGAGGGGATACCAGATGTGGCTGATTAAGTAAAAGCTACACTAATGCTCTCCCCGAAATAAACTGAAATTGCAACTAAAATATAGAAAAACGGTTCTGAATAATCAACTGAAAACTAGCTGGAGAGAACTCTTATGACGAAGGACATAAAATGGAGACCACATAAAAATTGGTAGAAAGTGTGGAGGTGCAAAAGGACTGGCCAGGATTCCACAGGCAGCAGCTGAAGTTCCCCATGGATATCTCATCTGTGGGGAGTTCCCACTGAGGACTCTGTAGTCTAAACCACACGCTGGGCTCCCCATCCCAGAGCATCAGAATTGAGAAAGGTACTCACATAACAACTGGCTATGAAAAGCAGTGGGGTTTCTGTCTGCCAGGGAGAGATGGTTGGTAATACAGGAAACTTCTTAAAGGGCTAATGAAAAAACTTTGTGTGGTGCCACTCATCTTGGGCTCTGGCTGAGGGAGGGCAGAGTGGACTAGAGCTTTGTAAGGAAAATCTAGGGGTGCTGGCTCTGGGGATAGAGCTTGGAGGATGCCATCTGGATTCCTGTGCTGAATCATTTCCCCATACTGTAGTATATATGTCTGCCTGAGAAATATATCCTGCAGATGGCAGACCTTTACCATCCAGGCAGCTTTTGCCTGGGGGAGGGTAATTGCCCCACCCATCAGAAAACCTCTTGCCCCATACTGTGAAGTTTATACCTGGCTGTGGTCTACAGTCTGAGGTTCATTAAGAAACTAAGAATAAGAATCAGCATGTAGGCAGAGATAGATCTCTGGGTGCTGTGAGTCTTTGCCTGATCTGCTTCTGGATCCAGGGCTTTAAAAATCAGACCTTGGTGCACATCTTGGTCCTTCCAAATGCACCCAGCCACATCAGAGGGAGCCCCAAGTTGTGGATCACTGATAGCTCCAAACAGGATACCAAAAGACAGTCACAAACAGCATCTGACATTGGCCTGTACCAGAGGCCACCCAAAAAACCCTGGGAGTCTTAACAGATTTACTTAATACATAGAAACAAACTCAAACAGGCAGCCAAAATGAGGAGACAAAAAAAAAAAACCCAAAAAAACAAGCGTAAATGAAAGAACAAGAGAATTCTCCAAAAGAAGAGATAAACAAAATGTAGATAAGCAATCTATCAGAATGATTATAAGAATGCTCAGCAGCATGAGAAAAGATACAGAAACTATGAAAGAAATTAAGAGTGACATAGCAGAAATAAAGAATACATTGGAAGAGATAAATAACAGATTAGTCGAACCTGAGGATCAGATCAGCAAATTAGAAGACAGGGTAGAAAAGCACTCAATCAGAGATCCAAAAACAAACAATTAAAAAACAGGAGGACAGTTTAGGGGAGCTGTGGGACAACATGAAATATGAAAATATTCAAATCATAGGACTGCCATAAGGGAAGGTAAAAAAAGTGAGCAAGGGTTAACAAATCTTTTTGAATAAATAATGGCAGAAACCTTCCCTAACCAGGTGAAAGAAAAAGTCACACAAGTTTAGGAGGCACAGAGAGTTCCAAGGAAGGTGAAATCCAAAAGGCCCACACCAAGACACATCATAATTAAATCTAAAGGGGAAATAAAGAACTTCCCAGACAGTAAAAGGCTAAAGGAGAACATTAGCATCAAACCAGCATTGTGGGAAATGTTAAAGGGAGTGCTTTAAGAAGAAGAAATAGAGATAGAGAGATGAACATAGGTATAAAAAAAAAGTGGCAGTACATAAGTACTTATAGATAATAACCTTAAGTGTAAATGGATTAAATGTTCCAATTAAAAGACATAGCATAGCCCCACCCACCTCCTGTGTAGCCCAGGGGAGGAGTCCGGCCTCCCCCTCCCCAACCTGAGGAAAACTCCAGAGGGCCAGGATACGCTTGCTCAGTACAGAGGGCGGTGGTGGCAGCAGTGGCGGCGGGGAGGGGTGGGGGTGGGGGTGGGGGCGGGGAGGGGGGGTGGAGGGGGAGGGGGGCGGGGGTGGAGGGGGGAGGGGTGGGGGGAGGGGGCAGGGGGGGTGGGGGGGCGGATGGGGATGGGGGACGGCGGGGGCTGCGGGGGGGCGGGGCGGTTCCGGGGACGCAAAGCCTGGCTGCCCCAGCGTGGGGGTGACACGTTGGGGCTGCCGGAGCTGGGAAGGTCTGCTCTCCTTCCTCTGCTGCCCAAAGGAAATTTTGCTGTCCTTCCACGGTGCTCCGAAGTCCTTGCCCCAGTTGCCAGGTTCCCCGGGTCAGCGAAGCACCACTGTCTCAGAGTCTCGCTCCCTCGCCAGGTGCGGGGCCTCGCGCCATGCACTGGGCGCTGGAGAGGGACGCTATGGAGTTTGCTGGGCCCACGCGACCAAGAAGGTCGCTAGTCTGAGGCGGTGTTTTACTACAAGGAAGCTGCACAAGCCTTAATTTATGCTGAGGTGGCAGGATCAAGTCTAGAACGCATTCAAGAAAAAATAAATGAGTACCTGGAAAGAGTTCAGGCTTTACATTCAGCAGTTCAGTCAAAGAGTGCTGTGCTGATCCTTTGAAATTAAAACATCAGTTGGACTTGCAGCGCGCCCATTTCCTTGTTACACAAGCTTTTGACGACAATGAAAAAGGGAATGTTGAAGATGCTATAGAATTGTATACAGAAGCTGTAGATCTTTATCTAAAAACTGCTGATAAAACTGCAAAGTAAACTTGAACAGTTGGCTCGGCAAGCACTAGATAGAGCAGAAGCACTAAGTGAGCCTTTAACAAAGCCATTATGCAAAATCAAGTCAACCAATATTAAACCAAAGCCACCTCCAACGATAACACATTTTCCACTAGGAACTAATCCCTTCCTTGAAAGACCTCAGCCATTTATAAGTCCACAGTCATGAGATGCACAAGGACAGAAATACACAGCAGAAGAAATAGAAGTTCTCAGAATAACATCAAAAATAAATGGTGTAGAATATGTACCTTTCATGGATATTGACCTGAGGGAATGCTTTGCCTATCCCATGCCTTTCTGTGATAGATTGGGCAAGCTACCATTATCACCTCAGCAAAAAGCTATGTTTTCCAAATGGATACGCCCAGAAGACCTCAGCAACAATCCTACAATGATTTATACTGTGTCCAGTTTCAGCATAAAGCAGACAATAGTATCAGATTGTTCCTTTATTGAATCACTGGCTATTAGCGCAGCTTATGAAAGACAATTTAATAAGAAGTTGATTACCAGCATAATTTACCCTCAGAATAATGATGGTGAGACAGAGTACAATCCTTGTGGAAAGTATGTGGTAAAACTTCACCTCAGTGGTGTCCCAAAAAAGGTGATAATTGATGACCAATAACCTGTTGAGCATAAGGGAGATTTTCTCTGTTCTTATTCTAACAACAAAAGTGAATTATGGGTTTCTCTCATTGAAAAAGCATATATGAAAGTCATGGGGAAGATATGATTTCCTAGGATCCAATTCAAATATTGATCTTCATGCTGGGTAGATACCAGAAAGGATTGTTATGCATTCAGACAGCCAGACTTTCAGTAAGGATAATTAATTTTGAATGCTTTATCAAAGGTTTCACCAAAGGGATGTCCTTATCACTGCATCAACTGGAATGATGACTGAAGCTGAAGGAGAAAAGTGGGGTCTGGTTCCCACACATGCTTATGCTGTTTTGGATATTAGAGAGTTCAAGGGGCTGTGATTTATCCAGTTGAAAAATCCTTGGAGTCATTTACACTGGAAAGGAAGATATAGTGAAAATGATATAAAAAACTGGACCCCAGAGTTGCAAAAATATTTAAACTTGGATCCTCGAACAGCTCAAAAAATAGACAATGGAATATTTTGGATTTCGTGGGATGATCTCTGCCAGTATTATGATGTGATTTATTTGAGTTGGAATCCAGGTCTTTTTAAAGAATCAACATGCATTCACAGTACTTGGGATGCTAAGCAAGGACCTGTGAAAGATGCCTTACAGCCTGGCCAACAATCTCCAGTACAAATTGGAGGTGTAATGTCCACAAGGGGGCGCTGCAGTTTGGGTTTTGCTTAGTAGACACATAACAGACAAGGATGATTTTGCAAGTAATCAAGAATTTATCACAATGGTTGTATACAAGACTGATGGGAAAAAAGTGTATTACCCAGCTGACCCGCCCCATACATTGATGGGATTCAAATTAACAGCCTTCATTATTTGACTAAAATAAAGCTGACCACACCTGGCACCCATACTTTTACATTAGTGGTTTCTTAGTATGAAAAACAGAATACATTCCATTACACAGTTCGGGTATATTCAGCATGCAGCTTTACTTTTTCAAAGATTCCTTCACCATATACCTTATCAAAACAGATTCATAGAAAGTGGAGTGGTCAGAGTGCTGGAGGATGTGGAAATTTCCAAGAGACTCATTAAAATAGTCCCATTTATCAATTCCATATTTTAAAAAAGGGCCTTTACTGATAGAGCTAAGAGAACCAAGGCAATGTAGTGTTGCATGTGAAGTTGTAGCAGTATCTATGGTGGGAGATCCTGGTCCCCATGGCTTTCAGAGGAAATCTAGTGGTGACTATAGGAGTGGGTTTTGCTACCTGGAATTAGAAAATATGCCTGCTGGGATTTATAACATCATTCCCAGTAATTTTTTGCCTCAACATGAAGGACTTTTTTTCTTGGACTTTAATAGTATTATCCCCATCAAGACAACACAACTTCAGTGATGGAGAAATCTCAACAATTACTAGATTTTGTACTTATCAATCAACCAACTCTTCCAATGAGGGCACAAATCTGCAAGATGCTAAACAAAAAGAACAGAATTAATTCTCTAAAATTGTTACAGTGGAATCTGGTGCTCAAGTCAGGGAGTTCAGTGAGAATTGTATATAGTCAGAATTACCTTAAATTACTTCAGAAGTACCATTTACATGGTTTTGTGTGTCTGTGAATTGGCTTGCATTTAGGGGCCACATTGTATAAAAAATGTGCAGATGATTAAAGTTTATACTCAATCAACACTGTGATATGCCTTTGCTAAGACCAGATAAGGGGCATAGATTCATTGAGTGGAATGGTAAGCTGGTATAATATTCTGAACTATTTACATTGTCTTTCTGGCAGAGCATGTTGTAAATCTGCTTGTGTTGTGACTCTACTGTGCATCTTGGGCACCTAATTACCAACTGAATTATGTTACCATCACAGATTTTATTTATGACTTCTAATGTTTGTTGCCCAGATACTATGAAAGAATAAAGCTTTAAGAAATACTAAATTAAATTAGCATGAAGACACTCATGCTTAAGAATGAAGGTTGTTGAAGTTAGACACTTGTCTCCCATTGAATCATGTAAAGAGAACTAAAGTATATATTCGCTATTGCAGTCATTTTTTATCAAGTTGATGAAAGTAGTAGCCTGAGACATTGAAGACACACTATTTAGTTGGTATATTCTTTTTTTAATTGCTCTGTAGCTCAGTGTTTTTAATGCTAACAGCACTCTGAAGAAAATATAATTGAGAATTTAATATATTGTAATTGGAGTTGCATTCAGGAAAATTCCCAAGATAATACTGTTCTGTGTAAATTCTCAGTTGTTTACATAAAAATCCATCAGAGCAGAATGATGCTCAAGATTTTAAAGACTGAAGATAGGTGGTATTTCTCATCATCTCTACTTTATAATTATCAAAACTTCTTATTTTGTATTTCTGCTACTTTTAATTGAAATAAAATGTTTATACTTATGGAAACTGCAAAAAAAAAAAAAAAAAAGACATAGTGTAGATGACCTGATATGAAAACATAACCCATATATATGCTGTTGACAAGAGACACACCCCAAAACAAAAGATTCACACAGACTGAAAGTGAAGGGTTGGAAAAATTCCTAGAAAAATATAGTCTTCCAAAACTGAATCAGGAAGAATCAGAAAACCTGAATAAGCTAATAACAACTAATGAAATTAAAGTAATAATCAAAAAACTCCCTGCAAACAGAAGCCCTGGTCATGATGAGTTCATAGGGGAGTTTTACCGAACATTCAAAGAATAACTAACACCTATGCTCCTCAAACTCTTCCAAAAAATCCAAAAGGAAAGAACACTTTCAAGCTCTTTTTACAGGGACAGCAGTATCCTAATCCCAAAACCAAATAAAGATACTACAAAGAAAGAGATTACTGGCCAAATCCCTGATGAACATAGATGCTAAAACACTCAATAAAATATTAGCAAATGAAATCCAGCAACATATTAAATAGATCATACTTTATGACCAAGTGAGATTTATTCCAGGGATGCAAAGCAGATATAATATTTGCAAATCAATAAACATGATACATCACATAAATTGAAAGACAAAAATCAAATGATCATATCAATAGATGTAGAGAAAGCATTTGACAAAATCCAATACCCATTTTTGATAAAAACTCTCAGCAAAGTGGGACTAGAATGATCATACCTCAATATAATAAAAGCCATATGTGAAAAACCTATAACCAACATCATACTCAATGGGCAAAAACTAAAAGCACTCCCCCTAAGAACATGAACAAGACAGGGATGTCTGCTCTCATCACTCTTATTCAACAGAGTATTAGAAGTCTTAGCCACAGAGATCAGAAAAGAAGAAAAAAATAAAAAGCATCCAAATTGGAAAGGAAGGAAGTAAAACTGTCATTATTTGCAGATGACATGATATTGTACATAGAAAATCCTAAAGACTCCACCAAGAAAGGACTAGATTTAATAAATGAATTCAGCAATGTAACAGGATACAAAATTAACACCCAGAAATTGATGGCACTTTTATACACCAATAATGCTCTCTCAAAAAGACACACTAAAAAGCAATCCCATTTACCATTACAACAACAATAAAAATGAGATACTTAGGAATAAACTTAACCAAGGGGGTAAAAGACCTGTACTCGGAAAACTACAGGATGTTGAAAAAAAGAGATAGAGGAAGATATAAAAAAGTGGAAGAATATACTGTGTTCATGGATTGGAAGAATCAACATCATTAAAATGTCCATACTACCCAAAGCAATCTTCAGAGTCAATGAAAACCTTATTAAATTACCAATAACATATTGCACAGATCCTGAAGAAACACTCTAAAAATTTATATAGAACCAAAAAAGATCTTAAATAGACTAAACAATCTTGAGAAAGAACAAAGTTGGATGGATCACAATACCAGATATCAAGTTATACTACAAAGCCACTGTAATCAAAACAACCTGGTACTGGCACAAGAACAAGCATATAGATGAAAGGAAAAGAACAGAGAAACCAGAAATCAACCTATCATTATGCTTAATCAATATTTGACAATGGAGTCAAATATTGGGAGAATCACCATAATTAAAAGGGCCATATTACCCAAAGCAATATACAGATTTAATGCAATCTCTATCAAAATTCCAATGGCATTAAAAAAAAAAAATACAACAAAAAAATTATCAGATTTGTATGGGACCACAGAAAAACTTAAATCACTAAAGGAATCCTGGGGTAGGAGGTGGGGGAGGCTAGAATTATCATACTCTGAGAATTCAAATTATACTACAAAGTGACAATAATCAAAATAACGTGGTATTGAAAAAAAAATAAAACAGACACAAAGACCAACAAGACAGAATTGAGAAACCAAAAAGTAAACCTACATGTATATGGGCAAATAATTTCCTACAAGAAGCCAAAACCATACAATTGAGAGAGAAAAAAAGCTTCTCCAATAAATGGTGCTGGGAAAATTGAAAAGCTACATAAAAAGAATTAAACTAGACGGATATCTGTCACCATACTCAAAAATTAATTAAAATGGATCAAAGACCTAAATATAAGCTGTGAAAGAATAAGTTACATAGAAAACATATGTACTAAACTTATGCACCTTTGTCTTACAGAAGATTTTATGAATTTGACCCCAAGAAAAGTAAGGTTAAAAAGAAATGAATGGGACTGTATCAAACTCAAAGAGCTTCTGCACAGCAAAAGAGAGTGTCAACAATACAAAAGGGCAACCAACCAACTTGGAGAAGATATTAGCAAACAAAACCTCCCATAAGAGCTTATATCCAAAATATATGAAGAACTCATGCAATTCAACACCAAACGTACAATGTAATTTAAAAATGAGAAAAGGACCTGAACAGACACTTCTGCCAAGAGAACATACAAATAGCCAACAGATACATAAAAAATTCTCAACTTCAGTAGCTATTAGAGAAACGCAAATCAAAAGTACAATGAGAAACCACCTCACACATGTTAGAGTGGCTATGATAAAAAAACAAAACAAAACAAAACAAAAAACAAGTAACAATAATATTGGAGTTTGTAGGGAAAAAGAAACACTCATTCACTGCTGGTGAGAATGTAAACTTGTACAAAACTCTATAAAAAAGTAGTATTGAGGTTCCTCAAAAATTAACAATAAAATTACCATGTGATCCAGCAGCCTTTCATTTGGTTATTTACCAGCCAAAATTGAAAATGCATTCACTAAGATATATATGTACTTTTATGTTCACTGCAATATTATTCACTGTAGCAAAGACATGAAAACAACCCAAGTACCTTTCAATAAAAGAGTGCATAAATAAGATGTGATTCATATAAACATAGAATACTACTCAGCTATATAAAATGATAAAATACTACCATTTTTGACAACATGGATGGATCTTGAGAATATCATGCTAAACAAAATAAATCAGAAATAAATAAGTCAAGAAACATAAGTTCACTCATATGTGGGCTATAAAACTGAAAACAACAAATAAGACATCAAAACAAACAAAAACTCATATACACAGAGAACAGTATGATAGTTACCAGAGGAAAAGAGGAGTGGGGAGAAAGTATAAAAGGTAAAAGGGGTTAAATATATGATGACAGAAAGAGATTTTACTTTGGGTAGTAAACAGGCAATGCAAGATACAGATGATGTATTATAATATTGTATACTGAAAACCTATATAATTATATTAACCAATGTCACCCCAATAAATTTAATAAAAATGGAAAAAAAAGAAATTACAAAGAAGGAATGCTTAATAGCTGACATTGTATAGAAAGGAATGAAATAGTGAATATAAGACTAGGATATGGAATACTATTAAGAAGTATTTTTGTACCCATCTATAAAATAATTTAAAAATTATAATCAATATCAGGAAGCACAAAGGGTCCCAAAAAGAATGAACTCAGAGGCCCCACACCAAAATACATCACAATTAAAATGACAAAGAGAGAATCTTAAAAGCAGCAAAAGAAAGAAAGTTGGTGATTTATCAGGGAGTTCTCATAGAACTGTCAGCTGATTTCTCAACAGCAACTTTTCAGGCCAGAAGGGATTGGCATGAAATATTCAAAGTGATGAAAAGCAAAAACTTACAACCAAGACTACTCAATCCAGCAAGGCTACCATTTAAAATTAAGGGAGAAATAAAGAGCATTCCAGACAAGAAAAATACAAAGGAGTTCGTTACCACCAAACCAGTATTACAAAATGTTAAAGTAACTTCTTTAGGAAAAAGAAGGAAAAAAGAGAAAAATAGTTATAAAGAATGAAATGGCAATAAATACATACCAATCAAGAATCACTATAAATGCAACTGCTTTAAACGCTCCAATCAATAGCCATAGGTTTGATGAATGGAAAAGAAAACAAGACACATATCTATGCCATCTAAAGGGACACACATCAGGATGAACAACACACACAGACTAAAAGTGAATGAATGAAAAAAGATATTAAATGCAAATGGAAATGGGGGGGAAATGCTGGGGTAGCAATACTTATATATGCCAAAATAGACTTTAAAACATAGGCTATAGTAAGAGACAAAGGACACTACATAATGATATAGGAATCAATGCTACAAGAGTACATAACCCTTGTAAACATTTATGCACTTAACATAGGAACATCTAAGTATATAAAGCAAATCTTGGTGGACATAAAAGGAGAGGTTAGCAATAATACAGTCATAGAAGGGAATTTTAACACACCACTGACATCAATGGATAGATCTTCCAGACAAAAAATCCACAGTGAAATAGGGCTTTAAATGACATATAAGACCAGATGGATTTAATTGATATTTTCAGAGAATTTCACTCCAGAACAGCAGAATATGCATTTTTTCACATGCATATAAAATATTTTCTAGGATAGACCACATGTTAGGACACATAAAAAGTCACAATAAGTTTAAAGAGACTGAAATTATATTAAGTATCTTCTCTGACCACAATGGTATGAAAATATAAATCAATCTAAAAAATCAAAAAGGAAAAACACACAAACACATGGAAGGTAAATAACATGTTACTAAACAATGAATGAGTTAAAAATGAGATCAAAGAAGAAATCAAACGATACTTGAAACAAATGAAAATGAAAATACAACCAATCCAAAATCTATGGGACACAATGGAAGCAGTCCTAAGAGGGAAATTCATAGCAATATAGGCATACCTCTAAAAAAGAAAAAAACAACAAAAATCTCAAACAATCTAACTTTACACTTAAAGGAATTTTAAAAATAAAAAAATAAAATAAAACCCAAAGTGAGTAGAAGAGCAAATAATAATATTCAGAACAGAAGTAAACAAAATAAAGTTCTAAAAATACATTACAGAAGATCAATGAAAGTAAGAGCTGGTTCTTTGAAAAGATAAACAAGATTTATAAATCTTTAGCCAGACTCATTAACAAAAAAAAAGAGAAGACCCAAAAAGTAAAATCAGAAACAAAAGAGGAGAAATAAAAACTGACACCACAGATATACAAAGGATTATAAGAAAATACTACAAACAACTATATATCAACAAATTGGACAATCTGGATGAAATTGATAAATTCCTAGAAAAATACAATCTTCAAAAACTGAATCAAGAAGAAACAGAAAATATGAACAGACTGATTACAAATAATGAAATTGAAAGAGTAATCAAAATATTTTCAATAAACACAAGTCCTGGACTGGATGACTTCACAGGTGAATCTTATGAACATTCAAAAAAGAACTGACACCTATCCATCTCAAACTAGTTCCAAAAATTAAAAAGAAGGGAAGACTCCCAAGCTCATTTTACAAGGCCATTGTTATCTTAATTCCAAACCCAGATAAAGACACTTCAAAGAAAAAAATTATAGGACAATATCCATGATGAACATAGTTTCAAAAATCCTCAACAAAATATTAGCAATCCATATCCAACAATACATTAAAAGATAATACATCATAATCAAATGGGATTCATTTTAGGGATGCAAGGTTGATTCAATATCCATAAGTCAACTGATGTAATATACCACATAAACAAACAGAAAGATAAAAATCATATGATCATATCAATATATGCAGGAAAAGCATTTGTTAAAATCCAGTACCCATTTAGAATAAAAACTCTCAGCAAAGTGGGAATAGAGGGACTACATCTCAACATAATAAAGGTCATATATAACAAACCCACAGCTAACATCATACTCAATGGAAAAAAACAAAAAGTATTTCTTTTAAGAACAGGAACAAGACAAGGATGTACACTTTCACCAATACTGAAAGTCCTAGCCACAATAACCAGACAAGGAGAAATCAGAGGCATGTGCATTGGAATGAGGAATTGAAACTGTCATTATTTGCAGATGACATGATACTCTATGTAGAGAACCCTAATGATTCCACCAAAAAACTCTTAGAACTGAAAAGTTCAGTAAAATAGCAGGACACAAATAAATATTAAAAAATCAGTAGCATTTTTATATACCAATAATGCATGATCAGAAAGGGGAACTAAGAAAACAATTACATTTATAATTCCATCAAAAGAATTAAAATACCTAGGCAAAAATTTAACCAAGGGTGTAAAAGACCTCTACTGGGAAAATGATAAGGCACTGAAGAAATGAATTGAAAAAGATATAAGTAAGTGGAAGCGTATACCTTGTTCATGGATATGAAGAATTAACACAATTAAAATGTACTTGCTACCCAAAGCAATTTATACATTCAATGCAATTCTTATCAAAATAGCAATAGCATATTTCATAAAACTAATACAAATACTCCAAAAGTGTATATGGAAACACAAATGATCTCAAATAGACACAGCAATCTTGAAAAAGAAAAAAATAATTGGAGGTATCATGCTACCTGATATGAAAACACATTACAATGCTATAGTAATCAAAACAGCATGTTAATAGCATAAAAACACATATAGATCAACGGAACAGAATAAATATTCCACAAATACATCTACACCTATACAGTCAATTAATATTTGACAAAAAAGGCAAGAACATACAATGGGGTAAAGAGAGTCTGTTCAATAAATGATGTTGAAAGAACTGGCAGATACATGCAAAAATATAAATCTAGACCAGCTTCTGACACAATATATAAAATTAAACTCAAAATGGATTACAGACTTAAGTGAAAAACTCGAAACTGTAGAACTCCTAGAAGAAATCATAGACAGTAAAATCTCTGTCACTTCTCTTAGTAATATATATTTTTTGATATATCTCCTCAATCTAGAAAAACAAAAGAAAAAAATAAACACGAAACAAACAAACAAACAAACACCAATCCAATTAAAAAAACAGGCAAAGCACCTGAATAAACACTTCTCCAAATAAGTAGTACACATGGCCAATAAACATATGATAAGGTGCTCAACCTCACTAAAGATCAGAGAAATGCTAGTTAAAACCATAGTAGGACATCTCACACCTGCCAGAATGGCTATCATTAATAAATCAACAAACAGCAAGTGTTGTCAAGGATGTGCACTATTAGTGGGAATGCTCACTGGTGCAGCCACTATGGAAAACAGTATGGATAGTCCTCAAAAAATTGAAATTGGAATTGTCTTTGGAATCAGTAATTCCACTTCTGGGTATATATCCAAAGAAACCCAAAACACTAATTCAAAATAATATATGTACCCCTATGTTCATTGAAGTGTTATTCACAATAGCCAAGATATGAAGCAACCCAAGTGCCCATCAATAGATGAGTGGATAAAAAAATGGTGGCACAGTACATATATACTGTGGAATATTACTCAACCATAAAAAAGAATGAAATCTTACAGTTTGTGACAGTATGGATGCATCTAGATGGTATTATGGTAAGTAAAATAAGTCAGCAAGAGTAAGATAAATACTATATGATTTCACTAATATGTGGAATCTAAAGAACAATATAAAGGAACAAACAGAAACATACTCGTAGATACAGAGAACAGACTGATGGTTACCAAAGGGGAAGGGTTTTTGTGGACTAGATAAAAAAGGTGAAGAGACTGAGAAGTACAGATTTTTTGTTATAAAATATTCATAGGTATGTAAGGTACACCATAGGAAATATTGTGTAATAACTATGTATGGTACCAGTTGGATACTGGAAATATCGGAGGGAACAGTTTGTAAAAGTATATGATTGTCTAATAACTACACAGTATACTTGAAACCAATACAAATTTTTTTAAAAACCAGACAAATACATATATATATATGTATATATATATATATATATGTATATATGTATATATATGTATGATGTCTCCAAAAATATATACACAAGCTGAGTAATTATAAAGGCAGTGTTTATTAAAATACATACATTTCATTTTCAAAATTGAGCTATCAGCTGTTAAAGTGTGTATATATATTTGGGGACATCCTGTATACATGATCAACAAATTTAACCAAGCCACTGTTTCAGTATTTCTACTGAACTGACTAGTTGTTTGCAAATGGCTTTTACATATGGATGCAATATTAATTTAAAGGATCATAGGTTTTATGTAAAAAAATACATTAGTCATATAATTCTGATAACAGATTTAATAATGCCTAAATGAATTTATCTTCTCTAAGACTTCTGAGAAACAATATTATCAGAAACTTGCATATGTTTGTTTGCACTGAAATCTTCTAGAGACATACTTGACTAAACTTCATCAAAGCTCTGATTGAACTATCACATTTTATTTATAATTTGGATCTTAGTTTCAAAAACAATGGTATTCCCAAAACATTTCTATGTGGTTATATTCCATTGGTTTTGCAGAACATAAATGTAGATTATTATTAAATTGTATCAGAATTAAAAATAAGCATAATATTTGAATATCTCAGGGATGACTCTTATCTTTGTAGTTGTGCTTCATTTTATTTGCTATATAACATTTATCTTTTTAAATGAATGATCATATAATATAAACTGTGGAAATAGTATGATTTAATAATTATGGTTTTACTGGCTAATTATTGTAAGCTTTTTTTTTGTTATTATCACAAGGTTTGTGTAAACTATCATAACAAAATATAATTTGATTTGCTATAATATAATCTAAATTTTGATTAGGTTAAGTAATTTATAAAAATAATATTTAATCTTAGAATATGATGTTTAGGTCATGTCTGCATGGAATAATGATTTCAATCATCTTTCCTAATTTTGTTTGTAGATTGAAAGTCTAATGACAAATTAAACAAGACAGCCAATTTGATTCTTAAAGAGAAAATATACTGTTGGTTTTAAAGAATTTAAAAATTACTATAACACGTAAATCCATTCTGTGAATAGTCACAAAGGTTTCTGCTTGGTTAGAAGCAACCTTGAGTAGCATACAGGCTGGTTAAAAACATTAACACATTTCTTTTACCATCCATAGATTGGGTTAAAATGAAACAAAATAAATTATCTAGGTTCTCCTTCTGATTTTTCTAATCATCATTTGATTCAATGAACCCTTTCCTTTGGAACAGAAGAAGAATGCATCATCACTAATTTCTTCCTGAATTTTAAGGTCACTGAACTTTATTTTTCTAAGTTGCATATTGTTTGTAAATGTGAATTTACATTTGTAGTTGTGCTTCATTGGAAATATCTAAGAAATATTCATAGTTTAATTATTATTACAAAATAGGCTTACTAGAATTTAATTTAGCTCCAAATTACCTATCTCTGAATCTCCCTCTATTTTTAGTGGAATATCACATCTCAAGTTAATTATAAAGTATACTCACCTCATAACTTGCTAGTACCTGCCATATATTATGATAATAAAAAAGAGAAAAAAGAAATATGGCAGATTTTTTTTTTACAATTAGGTTAAAATTGGGTGGTTGGGTTGGTTGCTAAAATTAGTAAAGTTTTAGGTTTGTTGAGATTTTATTTCATGTTTAATTTTCTCTATTTTTAAAACTTATAGAAGTATTTATTACCTCCAAGTGTTGTAAAGAAATAATTTGTTACTTAAAAAATTAACAATCAATTAGTGGTCAGCTACTACATGGTTGACTGATTTCATTTGCTTCAATGAAATCATGAAGTATTCCGTGTTATCATGAAAACATAATAGAGAAGTGTGGAAAATAACTGGAAAAACTTGTGCTGTTCAACAACATTTTGGGTTGTCATTTTGGGCTGTGCTTGAAACAATGTTATGTAGGAAAATATATTAAAATTAAAAACATCTTTAACTTTAAAGCTCGAATAACAAACTATATGAGAACTGTGTGCTCTAAAAAGTTAAGTCAATGCTTACCTTTTGTAACAATATGGAATGGTATTTGAAAAAGCTATCAAACTGAAAGATAACACAAACTTTATATTTAAGTGTGCCACTTTAAAATATGCTGCTATTTTCATAAATATATTAAATAGTAAGATGTTTAGAATCAATAATTCCTAACAATTCTGTTTTCTAATTTAAAAATGCTTTTCTAACAATAACACTAACAGTCTTATCCATAAATACTAAAATTTACTACTTCATCTTGTGTAGATAATTGAGCAAATTTTTGCTACTAATCTTTGCTATTTCTTGAGCTTAAATTTTAATTATTGCAATCACTAGCTTGAATATGTCCTCCACTATGTTGCTCCTAGTCACTTAGCAAAACTGCAACACTGGTTTCATACAATATTAGTGTAAACGTTGCCTGCATGCATGCAGCTGAACACAGCTGGGAAAACATATAGGGGTGGGAAAAATTAGGTTTACAGTTGTGAGTACATGAAACAGAGTTTATTCTTGTAATATTTATTTATTAATTAATGTATTATTTTCCATACAAAAAACTGTAAACCTACTTTTGCCAACCTCTGTAATATCGCTTAGTGGTGTCACTTTATTTCCTGACCATGAACCTCAAGAGGGCATTCAGTGCTGGCTAACAGTCATGCTGTATTTCTATTGTCCATACAGCTGCATAGTATTTCGTGGTGTAAATTGCCGGGGTCCAGCCCCAGAGGTCCAGGGGTCCCCAAAAGTGTGGACAGCGTCTGCGAGGAATGAAGGACATGGAGAGAGCATTCAGAGCATCAGGACAATCATGTTCTCTCTTTATTGCCTTGTTACAACTATCTTTATACTATTTGATTTTATTGCTGGTTAAACAACATGACATCATGCTTTGCTCTGGTTTCTGTTTTGACCTTTCACAGTTAATGTTTATACTTTCTTATCTGACCTTTGCTAAAGAATTTATTTCTGTTTAGCTATGTTGATTTTAGTCTTATCTATTGTTTATATATTTCTATAGGCTATTCTACAGGTTAATCTCTAGTTTGTTATTTTATTCTAAAGTTACTATTTTATTGCTCTAGCACATAGCTAAAAGGAGAATAACTAAACCAGCTTTTCTTATGTAAAGGTTATGCAAGTCCTAAGTAAGGGTTCTGTCACTTGTGTGTGATTGTTGTTAACTGTGGTGACTGACCACCTGTCTGGCACCCAGCCTGTCTCTCCACTTGCATTCCCTGCAGCTATCAGATAAGGAAACTGCCTGCATACTTTGCAATGGCATTTTCTAAGTTGTTTGCTCAAAGCCTTTTTTTACCTTCTCCTCTAACAGGCACCAAGGGGGGCCCCCATCTCCCTAACCTTTCTTTTTTTTTTTTTTTAATATATATCTTTATTGATTTCAGAGAGAGGAAGGGAGAGGGAGAGAGAGAGATAGAAACATCAATGATGAGAGAGTCATTGATCGGCTGCAGCCCACAACCCAGGCATGTGCCCTGACCGGGAATCGAACCCTGATCGCCTGGATCTTAGGTCGATGCTCAACCGCTGAGCCACACCCTGCTGGGCTCCCTAACCTTTCTAAGAAGCTTGTGATATCCCGTACCCGTGTATGTTTGCCTCTGTGCATGACTGTGCTATATCCGTCCTCATTATAATATCCTGTGTATGGCAAAGGCATAGGTGTAGTTTGAAACAACTTTAGTCCTAGGCTTCTTTTTTCCTTGTGGTGATTCCCATAATTTTCCCCAAATATAAACATTCCCCAGTATTATATTCCTTAGCAGGGACTTACTAGTCATTTCTCTGGGAATAGCCCTGTGCCAGCGAGTCAGCAGGGGCCTGAACCCAGGCCTTTTCCCCAGTGGGGAACTTCCTGTGGTAATGGGCCTAACAAGTCCTAAACTTTCTGCTGACAGTCTGAGTCTGAGTTCCTCATAAACAGCACATATTTCTGTACTCCTTGGGGCCTTTACTGAATCATTGTCTTTTCCAGTCCCATCCAATCCCCTTGGCTAGGGAAAAGTTTCCAGCTAAGGCAATGCCCTTTTCTGGTGCAGTGACTCAGGTAAGGACACAGAGCATTAGAAAGGGGAATAAGCATAGGAAGAGGGATATGCCACACGCCAAGTCCCATGGAGCAATGGCTGTGCAAATGTCTCCTCCTTGAAGGACTGTGTCAAGCAGCAAGGATGGAACAGCTTCCGGCAGTAAATGTCCCACAGCTTTTTTATCCACTCATCTACTGATGGGCACTTGGGCTGTTTCCAGATCTTAGCTATTGTAAATTGCACTGCTATGAGCATAGAGGTTCATAAGTTCTTTCTGATTGGTGTTTCAGGTTTCTTAAGATATATTCCTAGAAGTTGGATCACTGGGTCAAATGGCAATTCCATTTTAAATTTATTGAGGAAACTCCATACTGCTTTCTACAGTGGCTGCACCAGTCTGCATTCCCACCATCAGTGTACTAGGCTTCCCTTTTCTCCACACCCTCACCAGCACTTGCCATGCCATTGCCATTCCTTGATTTGTTGATGGTAGCTATTCTGACAGGTATGAAGTGATGACTCATTGTGGTTTTAATTTGCATCTCTCTGATGGTTAGTGACATTGAGCATTTTCTCATATGTCCCTTAGTCCTCTGAATGTCCTCTTTGGAGAAGTGTCTATTTAGGTCTTCGCCCATTTTTTAATTGGATTGTTTGTCTTCCTTTTGTTAAGTTGCATGAGTTCCTTATATGTTTTGGATATTAACACTTTATTGGATGTGCTTTGCTTCCTACCTCACAGAAAAAATTGAAGCAATCAGAAGAGAACTGCCAAAGGTTCTCACTACAGCATCTACATAATTACCAACATTTGTGCTTGTACCCTCTACCTTCTTTTCTGTTAGAGTACATTGTCCATGCTCCTAGCTAACATCAGCCCCTCCACTCGTGTATGAGATCCCATCCCCTCTGACCTACTAAAGGATATTCTTTTGGAAATTCTCCCCTTCCCCACCCCCAATCAGCAAGGGAAATATTTTGTTATTTCTCTCATCTTACCAAAACAAAACAAATTCTCTTAACTCCACTTCCCCTAATGTTGCATTCCTTTCCTTCCACTTACAGGAAAATGCTTTGAAAAAATTATATTCAGTCTTTTTTCTTAATTCTTCCACTCAAATTCTTTTTCTTTATTTATCTTATATAAAGTTTTATATTGAAATAAAACATATGCAAAAGTTGCAGGAATTATAGAAAGAACCCCCATGTACCTTTCAACCAGATTCACATTCTTCAATTCTCTCTTGGATCCACACCTATTAGATTTTTGCTATCACCATGTCACTGAACTACTCTTACTTAGGTTCTTAGTACAATGGCACCCTGCTATATCTGATGGCCATATTTGGGGCCTCATCACACCTAATCTTTCAACAGCATTTTACATAGATGATCATTTCTCTCTCCATAAAACACTTTCTTTATTCAGCTTCCAGGACACTCAATTCACCTGCTACCTGATTGACACCTTTTCCTCAGATTCCTCATATACACTCTCATCTTATTGACCTCTTACCATTTGGGTGCCCCAACAATCAGACCTTGAACCTCTTCTCTTTTCTATCTACAAACATATTCTATGTAATTTAATCCAGCGTCATGACCTTACATATAATCTAATGTATAATAATTCATCTGGTCTTTGTTTCTCATTCTTGGTAGGAAACCTCTAAACCTTTGGAATTTCCCAAATGATAGAACTGTCTGTTATTCATAGTGGGGTGAGATAATTTATGTTAATGAGATCACTCACAGTGAGCTCCTAGATAATTTATACTAATGAGATGATTCAGAATGGGGGCAGGCCACACCAGAAAGACCAACCTTAGGGTTACAAGGTTGGAGTTTTGAACCACGTGATATCAGCATTACCTACCTATCTGGCGAAGGAAGGGATATCAGTGGTTGCGTCCAATCATGTGATCATCGAGCCAATCAATCATGCTTAATTTAAATTTTTATTTTATTGGCACCCCAATTAAACTCGGGACAATGATTCCATAAAACTCCTTTGCTGGCGAATACATCAATGTGCAAGGAAGTGAAACACCCTGATTTTGTGAGGAAAGGGCATGGAAACATTACATTTAGGAGTCTCCCAGACCTCACCATATGTCTTTTCTTTTGGCTGATCCTGGATTTTATCTTTCATAATAAACTTTAAACTTAGCGATAGCATTCTCTTATATTCTGTGAGTTTTCCTACCAACCTGGGATGAGCATACCCAAATTTGTGAATCCCCAAATTTGTAGTCAGTTGGTCAGAGTTCAAGTGGACTTGGGACCCTTGAAATAATGGCTGGAATGTGACATGAGGACAGTCTTATTGGTAGCTGTGTTCTTAACTTTGTGGTCTGTGATAACTCCAGATGATTCATGCCAAAATTAAATTGCCATATTGTCCCATTAGTATATTGACAAATCTCTTATTTATATCTCCAGCCCTGACCTCTTCTTTAACACTTAACTCATATATACAGAAACTTATTCAAAATCTTACTTGGATATCTAACTCAGCTCAATTTTAATGAGTTCAAAACTAAGTCTCTTATATTGTGCCCCAAATTTGATTGACTAAGATTCTTCCCTATTTCAGTCAATGACCATTCCATTTTTCTAGTTGTTCAAGGCAAAACTTTTCATTAACTAATAAGGTAAATTAACAAGTTAATGTAATTATTTTGTTCAAAACCATGTAAATGCTTACTTATCTCAGAGTATAATTTTTAATTCTTGGAATGGTTTACTAGGCTCTGTATTATCTTATCTCAAGTATCCACTACCTCTGACCTCCAATCCTGCTAATCTCCCACTTTCGTTCAAACTAATGCAGCCACATGAACCTTCTTTCCATATTTTGAAAATTATTGCATGGGTACTATTTTATAGATGTTTGTTTTTTCTGCCTGGAATTTTATTCTAAATTCACATGATTTAACCCTTCAAGATTTTACTTAAACATCATCTTTACAGGTAGGCTTTTCCTAAGCAGGCAATTAAAAACTACACAATCAACTCTCTGTCTCCCTTCTCTGCTCTTCATTTTTCTTTATTGCATCTATCATCATCTAATATTCCACATATTTAATTTATTTCATTTCCTGTATCCCCTCAGTAGAATGTAAGTTCCATCATGGCAGACACTTTTGTATAGAACAGTAGTTGGGGTGGGAGAAGATGGTGGCCCTATGAGAAGAAGTAGAGTGACCTTGCTCCCAGCCACAGACTCAATTTCCTGCTAAAATTCAGTGTAACCAGCATGGAAAAAACAGAAAAATATGCCTAAGTAGACATATTTCGAGTAGGGAGCACTGAAGAAACATCATAGAGTCTGGTAAGACAGGGTGGGGCGTAGAATGAGGGAGTCTCCCCTGAAGCTTGTGCTGGGAGCCAAGGCCCTAGGGCTAGAGACTGCAAAGCTCCTTCCTCTTAGGAGTGTGGACTCCCATCCAAAAGCTGGAATCTCAGTCCTCGAGTGAGCAGAAAGGAAGGAGAACTCCGCACAGAGGGAAGAGGGAACCAGGAGACAGTGTACCTGAGTGAAGGGGACAGCGCATTCTAAGTGAAACAAAGCTTCTAATGGCAGCCGCAACAGGTGTTTTTTGCACTGAGTGCTGACCCATAGGAAAGGCAGTCCCACAGTTTGTGGCTCCCAAATAGAAAGGGGCCAGAGGGCTGCACTGTACAGCTATATACAGGGACCATCTGCCTTATTGTAAGGCATTATGTAGAACACCAGAAAGCATTTGATCTGTGTCACACAGGGAAGGGAAAGAGAGCCTTCCCACCACCATAGAGGGACTGGAGCTCCTTGAGGGGTGGATTTGTTCTCCAGCTGCCTCAGCTCCCGGTGGGCAATTCTGGGACTTTTGACCTGCCCTGAGGGGTGGGCGGGATAGCACACAAGGAACCGCCCCAGCTTTACTAAGGTCAGCTGTGCAGGGGAGCTCCATGAGACTGACTTTGTGACCATACCTGCCTGGTGCCAAGGCTTGGGGGCTGCGGGACATTGAAGGGCAGACTCTATGCTTGTGTGTTGTTTTGTGCCTTTTTGAGTTTTTGATCACTTGAACCGGAGTTCACCTTCCTGGCTTGCATTGGGGAGACAGACCAGTGAAACCTGGGATTTATGTCTGCATTGTGGAGATTTTAAAATTAGCATGCCCAGTGCAATCAACCAACCAGATCTGCGAAAAAAGGGATGGAGTATGCTTACTTCTCCTGCAGGCTCGGAACACTACCCCCAACACAAAAGGGGCTGATTCAGCTCACTGAAGCTTCAGATATCCCCTGCAGGGCCCAGTCCTATGGGGAAAGGAGAACAGCTCACAGGAGGACATTAGAAGAATAAAACTCTCAGGGACTATTGTTTGGGAACTGGAGGAAAAACTAAAAAGCCCTGTGGGGTATTGGGCAGGCAAAGTGCTCACTGGAATGTTTTTTAATCGAACCCACTGAGCCCAGGCTGCTGAAAGGGCCCATACTGAAAAGGCAGCAGGCCGAACTCTATCTGAAACTGTAGTAGGCCATTGTATGGGGTACTAGAATTGGAAGATAAGGTAAACACTGAGGAGCTGGCTTTGAAGCAGAGACAAACTACCCCACAGTGAGTGCCTAACAGCAAACCTCTAAGTAAGGGGAGTGATATCCTGAACTACACTAGCCATCCTGCACCCTAAAGACTCTTTAGAAGACTCTGGATTAAGACCAGGCAACCACAAGGGGGAAACAAAATAGCCGACAAGTGTAGGTTGTTCACAGAGAGACTCAGATCAGTCAACTACCTAAGGACACCAGAGCCAAACACAAAGTCCCTGACATTGGTTGATACACAAATACATCCCAAAAGAACTGAAATCAGCATAAAAATCAGTGGGCTGCAGACAACCAGAGCTGCCCAGATGAAACTCATGTGATTGACTTTTTTTTTTTTTAAGAAAAAGAGAAATGAAAAAAAATGTTTTCTTTTTAAATTTTACAATTTTTAAAAATATTTAAATATTTTAATTAATTTTTTTTAAAAGAATTTTGTTTTGCTTAGCTTGTTCTTTGTTTTGTTTATTTTGCCTTCATTTTGTTTTGTCTTTTGTTCTATTATCAAGATTTTCTATATATTCCTTGGTTAATTTCTGGGACATTATCAGTATAACCAATAAGATTACTGCTTTCCTCTATAATTTCCTCTATATCAATGATTGGACTCCCTCCCTTCCCTTGCTTTAACTCTCTGTATCTTCTTGACCTATTGGCATAACTATTTTTTTCTTTTTCTCCCTTCTGTCTTCCTGTTTTTTGTTTAATTTTTTGTTTCTCTTTGCCTCTTTATTGTATTTTTATTTTTTCAAATTCAACTATTTTTCTATTCCTACTCTCTACCTTTAATTTTTTGCTAGCCCTTCTTTTAGAATCTTTTTCTTTTTTTGACCTTTTTATCTCCAAGTAGCTTCTTTTTTTTTTTTTTACTTTTTATTTTAGTTTATTATTATTATTTTTTTATTTTTTGTTAGTAATAGCAATAATATTGTTTTCTCTATATATATTTTTTCTCTCTTCTTTTTATTTCTTATATTTGCTTTAGTATTTGTGTTCTCACTTCACACTCCTAATTCTACTTGGGATGTTTTCACTGTGATTGTCAAGATATTTTGTAAGATACTGCTTGTTTCCTGGTAGTTTGGTTGAGTATTGTCTTGCCTTGCCAGTACTCACACAACGTGGTTGGTGCTGAAACACACAGTTAGCCAACCTGACAGGAGAGTCCTCCCAAGGATGGGTCAACAACAATTCAGACCCAATCACAACAGGGGAGCCCAAAGAACCCCCAAAATGGACACCCACAAAAGGGAAAAAACTAGAGCAAATAGCTCAGAAGTATAAGGAAAACACACCTCTGAGCTCAACTGGACATACACTACAAAATCCCAATCCACAAGACTGGGAGACAGCAAATATATCTAATATACAGATACAAACACTAAGAGCCACCAAAAAGGGGACAAAAAGAAACAAGCCCCAAAATAAAGAAAAAATCACCAGAAAAAGACCTTGTTGAGACAGAGTTAAGCAAGTTATCAGAAATAGAGTTCATAGCAATTGTTACAAAGATGCTCAAGGAAATAAATAATATTAGCAAGACACTTAATGGAAAAATTGAGGAATTAAGTGAAAACATGAAAAAAGAGCTAGATATCATAAATAAGAATCAGGCAAAAATGAAGTATACTGTATCTGATATCAAGAATATGCTGGAAGGAATTAAAAGCAGGCTCAGTGAAGCAGAAGATAGAATAATGGACTTAGAAGGTAAGGTAGAAAAGTACACACAATTAGAGCAGCAAAAGAATAAACAGTTAAAAAGCATGAGGACAGTCTAAGGGAGCTTTGGGACAACATGAAGCAAAACAACCTTCCCATCATAGGGGTAACAGAGGGGGAGGAATGAGAGCAAAGTTATAGAGAACTTAGTGGAGGAAATAATAACAGAAAACTTCCTTATGCTAGCAAGGGAGAAAGCCACACAAGTTCAGAAAGCACAGAGGGTTCTAAACAAGAGGGACCCAAAAAAATCCACTCCAAGACTCATCATAATTAATATGGCAAAAGTCAAAAACAAAGAGAGAATATTAAAGGCTACAAGAGAAAGACAAGCCGTGATCTACATGGGAACCCCCATAAGGATGACTGCAAATTTCTCAAAAGAAACTTTTAAGGCCCGGATGGTGTTGTATAAAGTTATCAATGTAATGAAAAGCAAGAACATGCAACCAAGACTGCTTTATCCAACAAGGCTATCATTTAAAACTGAAGGTGAAATAAAGAGCTTCCCAGACAAAAAAAGGCTAAAGGAGTTCAGTACCACCAAACCAGCATTGCAAGAAATGCTAAAAGGACTGCATTAAGAAAAAGAAGGAATAGTGAGAGAAAGGTACATCAGCATAAAAGGGAAAAATGGCATTAAATAAGTATATATCAACAGTAACCTTAAATGTAAATGGAATAAATGCTCCAATCAAAAAACATATGGTTGCTGAATGGAAAACAGGACCTAAATATATACAGTCTACAGGAGACCCACTTAAAAGCAAAAGATTCACATAGCCTAAAAGTGAAGGGATGGAAAAAAATATTCCATGCAAATGGAAATTTTAAAAAAGGTAGAGTAGCAATACTTATTTATAACAAAATAGATTTCAAAATAAAGACCATAACAAGGGACAAAGATGGTCACTACATAATATTAAAGGGATCAATCTAACAGGAGGGAAAAAACCCTTATAAATATATATGCACCCAATGTAGGAGCACCTAAATATATAAGAAATTTCTTGGGGGACTTTAAGGGGGAGATTGACAGCAACACAATCATAGTGTAGGACTTTAACACTCCCTGACAGCATTGGACAAATCACCAAGACAAATTATGAACAGGGAAACACAGACCTTAAATGAAATTCTAGATCTAATGGATTTCACTGACATTACAGAACATTTCATCCCAAAGCAGCAGAATACACATTCTTCTCAAGTGCATGTGGAACATTCTCAAAAATAGACTACATGTTAGCGCACAAGGCAAGTCTCTACAAATTCAAGAAGACTGAAATCATATCAAGCATCTTCTCTGACCACAATGCCATGAAATTGGAAATCAACCACTATAAAAAACCTCAAAAATATTTAAACACATGGAGACTAAATATCATGTTATTAAACAATGAATGGGTTACTAATGAGATCAAGGAAGAAATCAAATACTTCATGGAATAAAACAAAAATGGATAGACGACAACCCAAAATCTATGGGGCACAGCAAAAGCAGTTCTGAGAGGAAAGTTCATAGCAATACAGGCCTATCTCAAGAAATAAGAAAAAGCTCTACAAAGCCAACTAACACAACAACTAAAAGAACTAGACTGAGAACAGCAAGAAAAGCCCCAAGGAAGCAAAAGGAAGTAAATAATAAAGATAAGAGCAGAAATTAATGACATACAGACTAAAAAAACACTACAAAAAAACAACAATGAAACTAGGAGATGGTTGTTTGAAAAGATAAATAAGATTGATACACCTTTAGCCAGACTCACTAAGAAACAAACAGAGAGGACCCAAATGAATAAAATCAGAAATGAAAGAGGCGATATAACAACTGACCCAACAGAAATCAAAGGAACATAAGATAATACTATGAGCAACTATATGCCAACAAACTGGACAACATGGATGAAATGGATATATATTCCTAGAAGCATACAATCTTCCAAAGCTGAATCAAAAAGAGGCAGAAAACCTGAATAAACTGATAACAACTAATGAACTTGAAGCAGTAATCAAAAAACTACCAGCAAACAAAAGGCCTGGACCAGATGGATTTACAGGCAAGTTTTACCAAACATTAAAAGAATTAAGACCTATTCTACTCAAACTATTCCAAAACATTCAAAAGGGAAAACTCCCAAACTCTTTTTATGAGGCCAGCATCATCCTAATCCCCAAACCAGATAAAGACACTACAAAGAAAGTAAATTACAGGCCAATATCCTTAATGAACATAGATGTTAAAATCCTCACTAAAATACTAGCGGACTGGATTCAGCAGTAGATTAAACAGTTCATACACCACGACAAAGTGGGATTTATTCTGGGGATGCAAATCTGGTATAACATCCTCAAATCAATAAATGTGATACATCACATAAACAAAATGAAGGAAAAAAATCATATGATCATATCAATAGATGCAAAAACAGCATTCGACAAAATCCAGCACCCATTTCTGATAGAAACTCAGCAAAGTGGGAATAGAGGGAGCATGCCTCAACATAATAAAGGCCATATATGACAAACCCTCAGCCAACATCATACTCAATGTGCAAAAACTAAAACCATTTCCCTTAAAAACAGGAAAAAGACAGGGATGTCCACTTTCACCACTCTTATTCAACATAGTAGTGGAAGCCAGTGCCACAGCCATCAAATAGGAAGAAAATATAAAAGACATCGACATTGGAAAGGAGAAATATAACTGTCATTATTTGCAGATGACATGATATTGTACATAGAAATCCCTAAAGACTCCATCAAAGTACTGTTAGATTTGATTGATAAATTTCGCAAGTTATCTGGATACAAAATTAACATCCAGAAATCAATGACATTCTTATACACTAACAATGAATTTTCAGAGAGAGAAACTAAAAAAACAGTACCATTTACCTTTGCAACACAAAAAATAAGATACATAGGAATAAATTTAACCAAGGATATAAAAGACCTGTACTCGGAAAACTACGTTACACTGAATAAAGAAATAGAGGAAGATTTAAACAAGTGGAAGAATATACCATGCTCATAGATTGGAAGAATTAAGATCATTAAAATGTCCATACTACCCAAAGCAATTTATGGATTCAGCAGCACATTTCATAGAGCTAGAACCAATATTACAAAAATGTATATGAAACCAAAAATGACCCCGAATAGCCACAGCCATCTTAAGAAGAACAGAGTGGGAGGGATCACTTTACCAGGTATCAAACTGTACTACAAAGCCATTGTAATCAGAACAGCCTGATATTTGTACAAGAACAGACATATAGATCAATGGAACAGAACAGAGACCCCAGAAATAGACCCATGCAGTTATGGTCAGTTAATATTTGACAAAGGAGGCAAGAGTATCCAGTGGAGTCATGACAGTATCTACAAAAAATGGTGCTGGGAAAATTGGACAGCTGTATGCAAAAAAATGAAACTAGACCAACAACTTTCACCTTACATAAAAATAAACTCAAAATGGATATGTGTCTTCATTATTTCCTTGCTGCTGGCTCTTTTCACCATGAGGCAAATGGCAGAGCTGCCCTTGGGGCAATTTGTCAGTTTGTTATGCTGGATCTGGGAGCCTTACTTAGCTTCCCATTATCCAAAGGCACTTTATAGAAGACTCTTAATGACTTAAAATCCCAAGTTGTCATGCCTCCAGTGATTCTGGTAGTGCAAAATTTATGACAATCTTGTTTGTCCACCTCATAAATAGATACTGAATGATGATATTCTGGTGCAGCATCTCCAGGGCTGTATCAGGGTCCTTGATTGTGGCTTTCTTTCCATGTTTTGGAAACTTTAATGGCAGACATGTTGAACTGGATGCTGTTTTGGAATGTCTAGCTTGAAGAAAAAAAATCAATCAGCTGTGGTCATCATAGTTAAAGAGCATTGGCCAGCAGTCATAGCCAGCAGCTACAATGCTATTCTCCAAGACAAATGACACCCTCAGGGGGGTCAGGAAGTCTCTTTTGAGAGTTGAGAACACAATTTTTGAGCCATTGGCAATGGATGGACACTATGATGTCATAGCTGACCCAGGCCAGGCGGCTCCCACTGCCAGAGAAGCTGACACTGTGCACCTAGCCATCAGTGTCACTACCACCAAACCACGACATCAGCTGACCAAAAAGTATCTTGCTGAGACCTGAGTATACATGGACAAAATACTCTGTATTTAAAATCATATGATCCTGCTGCCAACCAAACATTGTTGGGATGCCAATCCAAGCTGAGGAAACTTGGAGAAAATTTGCTTTTCTTAAAAAACATTATTTGTTGATTTTAGAGAGAGAGGAGGGGGCGGAGAGAGAGAGAGAGAGAGGGAAACATCAATTTGTTGTTCCACTTATTTATGCATTCATTGGTTGATTCTTGTATGTGCCCTGATCTGGGATGGAATCTGAAAACTTGGCATGGGGATGACCATCTAACCAACTGAGCTATGGAGACAGGGCCTGAATTGGATTTTTAATGTGCTTGCTTACTCAGCAGTCATTTTCAGACTGGAACTAACAAACAAAAATGAGTTGTGCTCCATGTCCCACAGCAAATTTGTTCCCTGGTGAGGACCACTTGACAAAAGTGGCTGCATGATTAATTCTCAGGATCACCAGGATTGACTTAAAGACATCATTTTTCTGACACCAGACAAGAATTTGGTCTGCCCCTCAAGTGATTGATATGATCACTCTTGGGAGCCCAGTTGATGCCTGTGATGTGACTACTGTGCTCCTTGAATTCATGAGATTTTACCAAGTGACTCCCATTCTTCTTACAGATGTGGATCAGTGATTATTGGTACTAAGGGCAATCTGTGTTTGATCCATGTTCCAGGAATAACAAGTGATTGGCTCTAGTAAAAACTGATGCAGGGACATTATTCTTTTTTAAAATTTTTATTGAATTTTTGGGGGTGATGTAGGTTAATAAAATTATATAGGTTTTGGGTGTAGAATTCTATAATACATCATCTGTATATAGTATTGTGTGTTCATCTCCCAATGTCAAGTCTCCTATCATCACCATTTATCTCCCCTTTACCCTCTTTCCCTCAGGGATCACCCATCCCTCTCCTTTTCCTCTGATAACCAACATATTGTTGTTTTTGTCTATGAGATTTTGATGGTTTCTTTTGCTTAATCCCTGCATAATCTCTTCACCTTTTTCACCCAGCCTCCCAACCCCTCTGCCCTCTAACAGCTGTCAGTCTGTTCTGTGAATCCATGAGTCTGTTTTTATTTTGTTTTTTAGTTTATTTTGTTCATTTGATTCCACATATAAGTGATATCATATGGTATTTCTCTTTCTCTGACTGGCTTATATGCAAAGGATATGAATAGACACTTTTCCAAAGAGGAAATAGACACATGAAAAAATGCTCAGCATCACTAATCATTAGAGAAATGCAAATTAAAATGACAATGAGATATCACCTCATACATTTCAGAATGGCTATCATCAATAAATCAACAAGCAACAAGTATTGGAAAAGCTGTGGAGAAAAGGGAGCCCTCACTCTCTCGCACTGTTGGTGGGAATGCAGATTGGTGTAGCCATTGTGGAAAACAATGCAGGGTTTCCTCAAAAAATTAAAAAGAAAACTGCCTTATAACCCAACAATCCCATTTCTGGGACTTTATTCAAAGGAACTTGAAACACTGATTTGAAAGAATACAGGGTGTCTCAAAATAATATATACACATTTTGAATGATTATAAAGTCAGTGTTTATTAACATACAGTTTATTTTCAAAATTTGAAGGAATAGACAAAAATGAATAATTTTTTTATCAATGACTGTTTTCAAACTGATGAGCCTTCTGGTCCAGGCACTGTTGATAACACAAAGCAATGGAATCACAAACATCAAGAATCATTTCATTCAGTATTTTTGCACCCTCAATTCATCAACTGGTGCGGTTTGATACCATAAAATTTATCTTTTATGTATCCCCATAAAAAAATCTAGTGGCACTTTAGGATAAATTTTCTTTGTTCAAAGCCTGGTCTGGCTTCATCCATTATTTCAAATCAGTTAAACCTGAAAAGGAGTGAAAAGTAAGTGAGGTATCAGCTGTTAAAATGTGTATACATTTTTGGGGGATGCCCTATAAATGCACCTCTATGGTCATTGCGACACTATTTACAATAGCCAAGATTTGGAAGCCACCCAAGCATCCATCAGTAGATGAGTAGATAAAAAGGCTGTGGGACATCTACACAATGGAATACTCAGCCATAAAAAAGAAGGAAATCTTACCTTTTGCAACAGCATGGATGGACGTGTAGATTATTATACTAAAGAACATTATTTTTAGTGTTTTCAAAAGATAGAAACCTGGGGTTGGAGCAGTCTGGAACAGCTCAGAATGGAGAATTTGTGGACTCTGGTCAGTAGATGCAAACTTGTTATTTTTAATTATACTTATGAGATGTATGGCATTGACTTATTTCTACTTTAAGAAATAATGTTCCACCAACACAGAACATGATAATTAAGGAAATCAAGACTGTCTGTATCTGACTTGATTCAGGTAGTATTTTTTTTGCAGTATAATAGCAAATTGTTAAGCAATTATCCATATTGTTAAATTGATAATGCTATTTGGTAGTTAGAAGTCCTAGATAACCTGATGTTTGATAACTAAGCACCCTGATCCAGTTTGCATCTTAATAACAAATTGATGTTTTGGTGAAGACATAGCCAAAGTGTCAATAATATTATTTTAATATATTTTTTATCATTTTCTTACACTGTCAATTGATATCCTTTTATGTGATAATGTGTTTGATACATTTTAAAGAAAATAATTTATCTTTCAATGCAATGTATCTATATATAATAAAGTTATTATAATAGTATAAATACTAATGTAAAGTAAGCATAGTCTGAAAGTTTAAGAGGTACTAATTTCTAGCTTAATAATCACTTTGCTCACTCAAAAATCAAACATTCTTTCTTAAATTTAAAAATAATGCAAACACTGACATCTTATATTTGTTTTTTTCTCTTTCAAGTCTATTCTCCTACAGTGTAATATTTTCACATTAAGTCAGTAAAACTGTGAGTGGTTAGTTGGCAGAAGTTGGGAAATACATAAAGCAGAATAGAAAGAAGTATTCCACCATGTCCTTATGACAAATGTCCATGAATGATATCAAACTCTTACTTTTGCATATATATTTTTGTGGCTGAGATATAGCAGTTTAAAAGTAAAAATATCGACATTTTCAAGAAATATCAACTATATTGACTTCTTATAAAAATTGAAAAGTGGGTTAAAAGTGGATACATTTTTTGAATATCCAGTCTATCACCCATGATCTGAAAATTAATCTTCTGATCCTTCTACATGTAATTTGAAGGTACCAATTTGAATATAATTTACACACGAGAATGGACCTTTTTATCTTATGCCATAATAGCTACTGTCTTTTGTTCCCAGACTCTCTTTTTCATCATTTTATTGACAGGCCTAGTTTCTCCTTGATGCACACACATATTATGCTTTACACTTCTATAGAATTGTGGACATGCCCCTTTGTCTTCTAATACATGAGAAGAAATAATAAAAGGTGATCATTTAATTATAGTCTTGTGGTACATTTCACCTTGCGTGCATCTGTGTGTGTGTGTGTGTGTGTGTGTGTGTGTGTGTGTTTAATGTTTGGCTAGTTGTTTGCTGCCCTTGTGATCTGTTCTTCTGCTTGACTAATTGAAAACTTCAAATTTTTTTGGTACTGTAAAAATTCCAACTTATTTATTCATAAATTCAAACATCTGTGATTCACAGCTTTCATCTATTACCAAGGCTGAATAAATGTTGCTTAAATTCCATTTAATCAAAATAATAGGTTCAAATCTCATCATACTTCTATAACATGAATTAATTGGACAAAGATGTATAAAAAACATTTATATTTATTTAAAATGACATAAGAGATAAATGTAATCCTTTAAAACAAAACTCAATATAAACATCTGATTATAAAATAGAGGAAGAGAGATACTTTATACTAAACAGAGTTCTATGCTTGAGAACTTGAGTTTGAGCTGTACAATTTTGGAATTTAGCAGCTGAATGACTTTTTACAAATAAGTTCTCAAGTCTTTGTATCTTTACAAGTAACATTGGAATTATAACAGATAAATCACAGAGTCATTATAAGGATTAATTTAGTTTATATACATCAAAATGATGGGGAAAAAATGAAATATTTTACAACAGAGTTACAAGTTGAATAGTTTTCAGTCATAAGCCTTTGTAGTAAAATATAAATAGTTAATTTTCTCAAAAGCTTAATTTTATATCTGTTATTTTAGGGGAAGATTTATATTTCTAGTTTACTCATTCACCAATGTTTATATAACAAGGCTTAAAGATGAAAGTTTCTATGGAAATCTTATTTTCTTAATACAGCCAACACAAGTAGAATGGTCATGTTATTCATTAATAGACAAATATTTTATAGTAGATATCATGTGCATAGCACTTCTCTAGTGTTACAGAAGATATAAAAAGATTTGAGGTGTGATTGAATAATCATAAGTAGATTGATAGTATTCTCACACAGATTACCTAGTATCATCTCACTGTCAAATACATTTCGCACATTTCCATTTCTGTTTTCCTTACCTTTCTGTGGCATTTGTCATTATTAAGTTTCCTCTCCTTCATGAACCTAACCCTTTCCTTGGTTTTCAGAAAATAATTCACTCTTGGTTATTCATCTCACTGACCTTTGCTTGCCTCCTTGAATGTTAATGTCTCCCAGATTATGGCATTGACCTTCTCCAATTTTACATACCACCTTGGTGATCTCATTTATTTCCATATCTTTGCTAACTATACATTGATAACTCTCCATTACGGATCTCTAGCTAGAATCTTCTGTATTCACTTCTTAATTTCCAAGTGCTTAATAGACATAGCATCCTCATTTTTCAATGGGAACCTCAAAGACATTATAAAATTCCCTCTTCTTTAAAATCTGTTTTTAATACCCCATCCCTTGTATCAGCTGATGTCTCACCATCAACTCAAAAATCTTTGCTAAAAATAAATGTCTAGCTCCATGCAGGCAAAGTCTATGTATTGCTTTCTCAACACCATATACTGAGCACTGAACAGTGTTCATAAGTTGGCAGAAGCTCAATAACAACTAAATGAATACATATTTGAATGAACAAAACAAAGAATCATCAGGTTGGGGAGTGGGTGAAAAATGGAAAGGGGATAAAGAAGTACAAACTTCCAAGTATAAAATAAGTCATGAGGATATAATGTACAGCATAGGGACTACAGAAAATATCATAATAACTATGCACAGTGACAAATGATTATTAGATTTATTATAGTGATCACTTCATAAGGTATATAAATGTTCAATTACTATGTTTACACTGGAAATTAATATAAAACTATATATTAACTATCATTAAAAAGAAATTTTAAAAAATAATCATCAACTTTTTTCTTTTCTCTCCTCCCATATTCAACCAGTTGTCAAGTCCTATGAAACATCTCTCACATTTGTACTTTTTTATTTTCCTCCAATCACTTTAGTTTATACACTCAGACAGTCCTAAGTTCAAATCCAAACTGAAAATACTTACTAACTATATATTTGGGTAGTAAAACAGTTTTTCTTAACCTGTTAAGCCATTTATAAACGTGAAGAAT
Source organism: Miniopterus schreibersii (assembly GCF_964146895.1). Taxonomy (NCBI): domain Eukaryota; kingdom Metazoa; phylum Chordata; class Mammalia; order Chiroptera; family Miniopteridae; genus Miniopterus; species Miniopterus schreibersii. Next base: position 41,004,630 of record NC_138104.1, on the reverse strand, counting down.
ATTGATCTCATATAATAGTGTGAAGATAAAATTGAAAGTAACTGTGATAGTGATGTCAGCATGATGGCAGATTAGAAAACCATGGAACCTCATTCCCTATAAAATACAACACTTTCAAAACAATTCACAGATGAATCCCTTTTGTGAAAAACAAACAAAAAAACAAAACTAATTTAAAGACCCCAGCACTCCAGGCAAACATAAAGTCAGGCTCTTTGAAATCAGCAGGGAGTTTTGAGACATCCCCTCACCACAAAGTATCTGAAAAGGAAATTAGAAAAACAATCCCACTTACAATAGCACCAAAAAACCCCACAACCACCCCTCCCCCCAGGAATAAACTTAACTAAGAAGGTGAAAAATTGTTTTTCTATACAATAATAGCTATCTATAATTTTAAAAACAAGTTTTAAAATCCCACTTATAATTGCGTCAAAAAGAATTAAAATACTCAGGAGTACATTTAACCAAGGTGGTGCATACCTTGAAAATCACAAGACATTAATGAAAGAAAATGAAGAAGATAATGAAAAGATATTCCATGCTCATGGATTGGAAGCACTAATATTGTTAAAATATCCACCCTATCCAGAGCAATCCATTAATTTACTGAAATTTCTATCTAGTTTGTTCATAAATGACTCAGAAACTAAATATCAAATTTTCCAAACTGTTTTTTATGTATTTTTTCACCTGATTTGTCTATAATCTTGGAGATTACACATTAGGCACTTTAGAATAGAGGGGTAAGAAACATTCTTTACATTTCAAGGAGCACCATAAAAAAACACTTTTAAAAGTTCAATCACAAATACATATCAGTCATATTGCAACCGGACACAATGGGTCCAGGCTGCCTGTCCCTACTTCAGCCTATTAAGCAGAGACAAGGTTGAATCAAATATGAGCATTTATTCCATTTTTGCCAGAAAATGGGAAAGCAGTAGGATTTGTCCACATAAAATCTGCTCTGCCCTTCCCTTAATACCTGGCTGGTTATATAAGGCTGCATGCAAAGGGGAAGGGTTGGGGAGGTGGGAGGATGGCTGCAAGGTCTGTGGTCCCTGCGTCTCCTTCCAGGATCTTGAAGTCTGATAACAAGGTAGTTAATTTTCAATGGTGTTAAAACCCAGTTCCACCAGTTCCTAGGGCTGTGAATGGTTGGCATTCCTGAGGTAAACTATGAAGGTGGTCCAGGCTCCAGGGAGAGCAACCAAATCAAAGTGCATAGTGTCCTTTGTTCTCGAAATGCTTTTTTTTTTTTTTAATTTTTCTGAGCAATGGATCCATCCAGGCTCTGACAGGTCTCTATCTTTTTGCAGCTCTGTTTTTCTTCTTGCAGCACACTTCCAGTTTCCTAGGGTCTGTAGGAAAACTCCTTATCTATAGTTAGTAAAGTGAATAATCATTAAACAACTATGTTCCTATTCCTATTAGGTGCTCTCCCCCCTTTCACAATTACGGTCAGAGCATGATCAATAGTATTAAATACAGCAGGGCCTCAGGAATTAAGAAGGTGGTAAATTCTACTTTGGATGTTAAAAAGGACAGCTAGGCTACTCCCAAGAGGTAATTCTGGTACTGAGTCATAAAAGACAAAAAGATATTTGCCCTTGAGGGAGCAGTGGGGCAGGAAAACAAGGTCAGGGACAGTGATTACATTATCAAAGACACTCAGGCATGGTGAAATAAGAAAGCCATGTATATTAAAATATGAAAAAGGAATGAGGGGGATTGAAAATCACCACTAGAACACCACAATAACTGTTCCAGGAAAGATCCACAGATAAATGTTAAATTAGTGGGTGAAACAATAAAGAGAAAGCAGGTATTTGTAGAGCCTCAAAGTATCTCACCAAAAATATTAATTAGTTACTATTGTGTTTTTTGTATATATTAACAAACTCTTTCACATCCCCCCTTCCAAGAGATGGAGCTTAATTCTCTCCATTTTGAATGTGGGCTGAATTTAGTGACTTGCCATCACCATAACCAAATTATCAGGGTTAACATTACCAGCAATAAATTATGTAGATATCTAGCCCATGACATAAGTATAATGAAAATCACAACTGAGGATACTGGATGTTAATGAAGTCTGAGGCACCATGCTGGTTGTTTTATGCATGCTCACTCTTTTGCTTATTATACCATTTTATGAGGTAGGCACTGTCATTTGCTCTATTTTAGAAATAGCAGAACTGAGGCACAGAGGGTTTAAGGCACTTCCTCAGGTCACACAGATATTTCAAACTAAGTAATGCAGACCAGTTTGGTATTTTTATTCCCCTGCAGATAATATGGCAGAGGTGGTGTATAAATAGCCTAACTTCTGGAAATGTTAATGAAATGTGTGTAGGCAAAAGGTGGCTCAACTAGTTTTGTTCATCCCTTATTTTGATCTTGTGTCACAAAATAATCTTAGCACTGCTCTATCATCTTTATGGAGTTCAAGGTTTTGCTACAAGTTATAATCAGGTGCAAAGGGCCCCTTAATATTTCTAAGTCATTAAAATGTATTCAACTACCACAAAATAGTTTCTACAGAGAACCAATTAAGTTCAATATGTATGTGCTATATTGAGAATTTGTTTACCACCACTTTTTTTAAAAAAAGGGAATCTTCTACTTATTTACATTTGTATCATGAAATTATACATCATCTCAGAGATGGTCTTTTTCTCTATGTATTTCACCTGTCACAGTGATTGAAATATGAGCAATTTACATTGTTAGTCTAGAACTACTATCTTTACAGTCTGTGGAGACACTAATGTCCTTTTTGTTGTTGTTTTTAAAATATAATTGAAAACATAAAGCATTCTTCAGCAGCCAATTTACATGTAACAGCTAATGAAAATCCCAGCAATAATAATGGGACATAAGCTTAAGGCAATACAGGCAAATGTAATGTTATCTCAGCGTGCAGCTAATTACTCAATTTTTAAACTAATTTTAAGAGTATTTTAGTAAATGGTTGTTTTAATAGGTCTAATGTGCTTCATTTTAATGCATTGCTCTGATGTAAAAAACTGATTATTTGTAACAAAACAAAAAAACTAGTATTGAGAAATATACTTGATTATTTTGAAATAATTTATCTATTAGAGTATATTTGCTTGAACTGATTTTTTTTTTTTTGCTGTTATACAAGAGTAAACACCATTGAGCAGTTATGAAACTCCTATATTTTCTTAAATTTTATTACCACAGGACAATTTCAATTAACTCTAAAGTTACAATTTCTGACTTTTCCCAAAAATATTGTATTGGCAGAATTCACAATAACATCTCTAATCAGCCAGTACATTGTACAAACAAACCAAATATTTTTAATTACTTTTTTCTAAGGATATATACTCTAAAACGTAGTATTCAACCTCTGTATATGAAAATACTGTTGTATATATAGGGATACAAAGTATAAGGCAGAGGAAGAAGAAAAAAATTGTTTTCCAACATTTCAATTCCAATATTTCAATTTTTTTTTTGTTTAATCATCCAATAAAATCTATAGGTTATTTTCCTCTATCTTTAATGTAAACTACTGCAGACAACACACTCATAGAAATTCTATGACAAACTATCATTTGATGTTACTTTTATATATATATAACTTTTATATATATTGAATCATAATCTGAGAATATTTTTTCTATTGCTTTTCAGAAAGAGTGGAAGGGAGAGAGAGAGAAAAAGATCAATGTGAGAGAGAGACACCTCAATTAGTTGCCTCCCACACATGCCTTGACTGGGGCCAGGGATGGAGCCTGCAACCAAGGTGCATGTCCTTAGCCGAAATCAAACCCAGGACCTTTCAGTCTGTGGGCCAATGCTCTAACCACTGAGCAAAACCAGTTAGGGCAACTTTCATATATTTTGAAAGTAGGTTCACCTGAATTAAACTTAAGATGTAACATAAATGATTAACAATATATGAAACCGATAAGGTGTTCAAAACTGTTAAAACTAATAAACAATTTCAGTAAATCCGAAGAGTACAAAAACAATATATAAAAATATTTTGCACTTTTATACAATAACAACAAACTGTCAAAAAAAGAAATTAAGAAAACAATCCCATTCCAAATTGCATAAAATAACTAGGAATAAATTTTACCAAGGAAGTGAAAGACATATACATTTAAAACTATAAGACATTAAGGGAGAAATAGAAAAGGAAACAAATAAATGGAAAGATATATTGGCTGAATTAATATTGTTAAAAAGTCCATATTACCCAAAACAATTCATATAGATTCAATGCAATCCTTATCAAAATTCTAATGGCATTTTTCACAGAAATAGAACAAACAAACCTCAATTTGTATGGAACTATAAAAGATCCCAAATAGCCACAGCAATTTTGGGAAAGAAGAACAAAGTGGAGACATCATACTCACTGATTTCAAACTATATTACAAATGTATAGGAATCAAAATAATGTGGTATTGGCATAAAAACAAACATAAATCAATAAAATAGAATAGAAAGCCCAGAAATAAACCCACATATATATGGTCAATTAATTTAGTAAAAAGGAGTCAAGAATATACAACTAGGAAAAGGCAGCCTCTTCAATAAATGGTGCTGGGAAAACTGGACAGTCACATGCAAAAAAATAAAACTGTACCACCATTTTACACCAAACGCAAAAATTATCTCAAAATGGACTGACGACTTGAATGTAAGCCTTCAAACCATAAAACTCCTAGAAGAAAACATAGGCAGTAAACTCTTTAATGTTGATCTTGGTGATGTTTTGTGTTGTTTTTTTAATCCAAAGTCAAGGAAAACAGAAGTAAAAATAAACAAGTGAGACTACATCAAACTAAAAAGCTGTCACAGCAAATAAAGCCACCAAGGAAACAAAAAAGCAACCTACTGAAGGGAAAAAAAATATTTGCAAATCATATATCTGATAAGGAGTTAATATCCAAAATTATAAATAACTCATACAACTCAATAGCAAAAAAATTAAACAATCCAAATTGAAAATGGGCAGAGGATCTGAACAGATATTTTCCCAAAGAAGACACAGATGGCCAACAGGCACACTGAAAAATGCTCAACATTACTTATCAGAGGAATGCAAACCAAAACCACAATGAGGTATTACCTCAAACTTGTCAAAATGGCTATTATTAAAAAAGCAAGAAATAATGAGTGTTGGCAAGATTGTGAAGAAAAAGGTACCCTCATGAACTAACAGTGAGAATGTATATTGGTGTATCCACTATAGAAAGCAGTATTAAAATTTCTCAAAGTATTAAAAATAAAACTACCATATGACCCAGCATTTCTACTTCTGGATGCTTATCCAAAAAAATGGAAACACTAATTCAAAAAGATATATGCACCCCTATTTTCATTGTAGTACCATTTACAATAGCCAAGATATGGAAACAACCTAAGTGTCCATTGATAGATGAATGGATAATGAAGATGTGGTACATATATACAATGGAATACTACTCAGCTATAAAAAAGAATGAAATCTCCCAATTTGTGAAAATACAGATAGACCATGAGGATATTATGCTATGTCAGAGAGAAAGGTAAATAGCAAATTATTTCACTTATATCTGAAATCTAAACAAAACAAAACAAACTAGACAAAACAAAAGTAATCTGTAAAAACAGAGAACATAATGGTTGTTGCCAAAGGGGAGAGGAGTTGGGTTGTGGGCAAATTAGATGAAGGGGGAGATCAAGAGGTATAAACTTCCAGTTATATAAGTCAGGGGATGTAATTTACAGCACTGTGACTATAGTCAATAATGTAATAATGCATTTGAAAGTTGTTAAGAAAGTAAATCTTAAAAGTTCTCATCATAAGATATTCATAATTTTGTAAGGTGATAGATGGTAAATAGACTTAGTGTGGTAATCATTTCACAATACATTCTCATGTCCAGTAATTATGTTCTACACCAGCAACCAATTTAAACATGTAGAAGTCCTTCCTTTACCTATGAGTGACAGTCATTTTGGTTCTCTTTTTTTTAAATTTTATTTTTGTTTAAAATATTACAGATGTCCCTTTTTCTCCCCAATGACCCATTCCACCTCGTCCCATCCCCCTCCCCAGTCTCTCTCCCCACCATTGTCTGTGTCCTTTGGTTGTGCATATATGCATATAAATTCTTTGGTTACTCTCTCTCCCTCCACCCACCTCCCTTGTCCATCACTCTGACATTCGTCAGTCTGATCTATGCTTCCATGTTACTGAATCTATTCTGTTCATCAGTTTATTAAGTTCTTTAGATTCCAAATATAAGCATAATCATGTGATGTTTGTCTTTCTCTGCCTGCCTTATTTCACTTAGCATAATTTTGTCCAGGTCCATCCATACTGTCCCAAAGGGTACAAGATCGTTCTTCTTTACAGCTGCATTGTATTCCATGGTGTATATGACCTACAGCTTTTTTATCCACTCATCTACTGATGGGCACTTGGGCTGTTTCCAGATCTTAGCTATTGTAAACTGCGCTGCTATGACATAGGGGTGCATATATTCTTTCTGATTAGTGTTTCAGGATTCTAAGGATATATTCCTAGAATTGAGATCACTGAGTCAAAAGGCAGCTCCATTTTTAATTTTTTGAGGAACCTCCATACTGTTTTCCATAGTGGTTGAGTCAGTCTGCATTCTCACCAGCAGTGTACTAGGGTTCCCCTTTCTCCACACCCTCGCCAGCACAAATCGTTTGTTGATTTGTTGATGGTAGCCATTCTGACAAGTGTGAAGTGACACCTCATTGTGGTTTTAATTTACATCTCCCTGATGATTAGCAAGGTTAAGCATTTTCTCATGTGTCTCTTGGCCATCTGTATGTCCTCTTTGGAGAAGTGTCTATTCAGGTCCTTTGCCCATTTCTTCATTGGGTTGTTTGTCCTCCTCTTGCTGAGTACTATGAGTTCTTTGTACACTTTGGAAATTAGCCCCTTATCAGATACATCCTTGGCAAATATGTTTTCCCAGACCTTGGAGTGCTTTTGTATTTTGAGGCTGTTTGTTTTTGCTGTGCAGAAGCTTTTTAGTTTGATGTAGTCCCATATGTTTATTTTTTCTTTTTTTTCTCTTGCCTTAGGAGATGTATCAGTGAAAAGTCCACTGCGTGGAATGTCTGTGACTTTACTGTCTATGTTTTCTTCCAGGATTTTTATGGTTTCCTGACTTACATTTAAGTCTTTTATCCATTTTGGGTTTATTTTTGTGTATGGTGAAAGTTGGTGGGTTAGTTTCATTTTTTTGTATGCATCTGCCAAATTTTCTCAGCACCACTTATTGAAGAGACTGTCTTTACTCCATTGGGTGCTCTTGCCTTCTTTGTCAAATATTAACTGCCCATAATGGCGTGGGTCTATTTCTGGGAACTCTGTTCTGTTCCATTGATCTACATGCCTGTTTTTGTACCAATACCAGCCCATTTTGATTACAATGGCTTTGTAAAACAGTTTGAAGCCCAGCAAAGTGATCCCTCCCACTCTGTTGTCTTTTTTTTCAAGAAGGCTGCAGCAATTCGGGGTCCTTTTTGGTTGCATATAAATTTTCAAAGTCTTTTTTATAGATCTGTGAAATATACTGTTGGTATTCTAATGGGAATTGCATTGAATTTATAAATTGCTTTCGGTAGTATGGACATTTTAATGATATTAATTCTTCCAATCCATGAGCATGGTATATTCTTCCAGTTGTTTAAATCTTCCTCTATTTTTTTTTTTCGGTGTCACGTAGTTTTCTGAGTACAGGTCTTTTACATCCTTGGTTAAATATATTCCTAGGTATCTTATTTTTTTAGTTGCAATGGTAAATGGTATTTTTTATGTAGTGTTCTCTCTGAAAGCTCATTGTTGGTGTATAAGAATGCCATTGATTCCTGGATGTTGATTTTGTATCCAGCTACCTTGACAAATTCATTTATCAAATCTAGTAGTACTTTGATAGTGTCTTTAGGATTTTCTATGTACAATATCATGTCATCTGCAAATAATGAGTTTTATTTCGTCCTTTCCAATTTGGATACTTTTATCTTTTCTTCCTGTCTGATGGCTATGGCGAGGAATTTCAGTACTATGTTGAATAAGAATGGGAAAAATGGACATCCTTGTCTTGTTCCTGTTTTTAATGGAAATGGTTTTGTTTTTGCCCATTGAGTATGAGGTTGGCTGTAGGTTTGTCATATGTGGCCTTTATTATGTTGAGGTATGATCCCTCTATTCCCACTTTGCTGAGAGCTTTTATCAGAAATGGGTCCTGGATTTTGTTGAATGCTTTTTCTGCATCTACGAATATGATAATATGATTTTTGTCCTTCATTTTGTTTATGTGATGTATCACATTTATTGATTTGCGGATGTTGTACCAGCCTTGCATCCCCAGAATAAATCCCACTTGGTCGTGGTGTATGATCTTTTTAATGTATTGCTGGATTCGGTTTGCTAGTATTTTAGTGAGGTTTTTAACATCTATGTTCATCAGGGATATTGGCCTGGAATTTTCCTTCTTTGTAGTGTCTTTATCTGATTTTGGGATAAGGATGATGCTGGTCTCAAGAAGAGTTTGGGAATTATCCCTCATCTTGAATTTTCTGGAATAGTTTGAGTAGAATAGGTGTTAATTCTTCTTTGAATGTTTGGTAAAACTTGCCTGTATATCCATCTGGTCCAGTATTTTGTTTGCTGGGAGTTTTTTGATTAGTGTTTCAATTTCATTAGTTCTCGGCCTATTCAAGTTTTCTTCTCTTCCTGATTCAGCTTTGGAAGGTTGTATGCCTCTAGGAATTTGTCCATTTCACCCATGTTGTTCAATCTGGATAAAGCAATCTTGGTTGCATGTTCTTGCTTTTCATTACTTTGAGAACTTCATGTCACTCCCTTCTGGCCTGAAGAGTTTCTGTTGAGAAATCAGCTGTTAGACTTAGGGGGTTCCCTTGTAGGTCACTGCTTGTGTTTCTCTTGCTGCCCTTAATATTTTCTCTTTGTCCTTGACATTTGCCATTTTAATTAGGATGTGTCTTAGAGTGGGTCTCTTTGGGTCCCTCTTGTTTGGAACCCTCTGTACTTCCTGAATTTGTGTGGCTTTCTCCCTCGCCCACCTAGAGAAGTTTTCTCTCATTATTTCCTCCACCAAGTTCTCTATCCCTTCCTCTCTTTCCTTCCCCTCTGGCACTCCTATAATGAGAATGTTGTTTCACTTCATATTGTCCCAAAGCTCCCTTAGACTGTCCTCATGCTTTAAGTGTTGTTGTTTTTTTGTTTTGTTTTGTTTTTTTGCTGCTGTGATTGAGTGATTTTTTTCTACCTTGTCTTCGAAGTCTCTTATTCTATCCTCTGCTTCATTGAGCCTGCTTTTAATTCCTTCTAGTGTATTTTTGATATTAGATATAGCATTCTTTATTTTTGTCTGATTTTTGTTTATGTTATGTATCTCTTTTTTATTTTTTCCCTAAAGTCTTTGATCTTATCCTCTATTGTCTTTTTTTCTCATTAAGTTCCTTAAGCATCTTCATAATCAATACTCTTAACTCTGTTTCTGAGAGCTTGCTTAACTCTATCTCATCAAAGACTTTTTCTGGTGATGTTTCCTTTTCTTTAATTTGGGGGTTGTTTCTTTGTCTCCCCATTTTGGTAGGTCTTAGTGTTTGTATCTATATATTAGATGTATTTGCTGTCTCCCAGTCTTGTGTGATGGAATTTTGTTTTGTGGGTCCAGTGGAGGCCAGAGGTGTGTTTTCTTTGTACTTCTGAGCTCTTTGCTTTAGACATGTCCCTTTTGTGGGTTCCATTTTTTGGTTTCTTTATGTTCTCCTGTTATGTTTGAGTCTAGATTGTTGTTAACAAGTCCTTGGGAGGACTCTCTTCTCAGGTTGGCTATGTGTCTCAGCCCCAACCTCATCGTGTAAGCTGTCATACGGGTGCTCGCAAGGCAAGACAATGCATAACTAAACTTCCAGGAAAGAAGGGATATCTTACAAAATATCTTGACAGTCACAATGAAAACAACCCAAGTGAAAATAGAACTGGAAGAGTGAAGGGAGAACACACACACACACACACACAAGCTTAAAAAAAAGAAAGAGTGAAAGAAAAGTAATGCTTAGAGAGAGAAATATATCTTGTTGTTAATAATAATGAAAGTTTAGAAAACAATAATAAACTAAAATGTAAAAAATAGAGAAGCTACTGGGAGATAATAGAGGCAGAGAAAATATTTTGAAAGAAGGGCCAGCAAAAAATTAAGGGAGAGAATAAGAATAGGATAATAGCTGAAAAGGAGAAAATAATGATACAATAAAAAGAATAAGGAAACTAACAATAGAACAAAAAGACAGGAAGACAGAAAGGAGGATAACAAAAGAATGACAGAAAAGAAGAAGAAAAATGAAAGAAAGAAAAAAAGTTATGCCCTTGGATCAAGAGGAGAGAGAGAGATAAAACCTGGGCAGGGAGGGAGTCTGGTAAGAGACTTGCAGAAACTATAGAATAAAGCAGTCAAATTGGTTATAATGATAAAATCCCAGTCATTAAACAAGTATACCAAGAAAGTCTTGATAGTAGAAGCAAGAATAAAACAAAACAAAGAAATTAAACAAAACAAAACAGAGAAACAAAACTAAAAACAAGCTAAAGAAAACAAAATTATTTTACATAAAAAAGGAAAAATTAGTTAAGAAGTCTTTTAAAAAAAATTAAAAAAAATTATTATAAAATTTAAAAAGAAGAAAAAACAAATAAATCCCCCCCTTCTCTTCTTCCTAAGGGAAAAAGAGAAAAAGCAAACAAACAATGGAAAAAAAACAAACAAAACCAAAACCAAAGCCAAACAAAACCATAAAAACAGGAAAAAAAGAATCAGATGAGTTTCTTCTGGGCAGCTTATGTTGTATGCGGCTCTCTGGTATGCTTATTTCCATTCTTCTGGGAGGTATTTGTGTATCAGCCAATGTGAGGAGCCGTCTAGGTTTGGCTCTGGTTTCCTTAAGTAGATGGTTGATCTGTGGACCATTTGTCAGCTATTTTGCAACTTTGTAGTTGCTTGGTCTTACTCCAGAGTCTTCTGTAGAGTCTTCAGGATGCAGAATGGCTAGTGTAGCTCAGGGTATCACTCCCCTTACTTAGAGGTTTTGCTGTCTGTTGGGCACTCACTGTGAGGGAGTTAGTCCCTGCATCACTGCCAGCTCCTTTGTCTCTACCCTGTCCTCTGATTCTAGTTCCCCAGGCACTGGACTGCTGCAGGTTCAGATTGATTTCAGCCTGTTGCCTTTTCTATATGGGCCATTTCAGCAGCCAGGGTCAGTGAGTTTGATTAAAGAACATTCCAGTGAGCTGCTTGCCTGCCCTGCCCCCAGCAGGAGTTTTCAGCATTTCCTCCAGCTCCCAAACAAGGGTCCCTGACAGTCTTATTCCTGTAATGTCCTCCTGTGAGCTGCTCTCCCTTCTCCCTCAGGACTGTGCCCTGTGGGTGTGTCTGGGGCTTCAGTGAGCTGGGCCCTCCCCTTTCCTGTTGGGGGCGGTGCTCCTGGCTGTGGGAGAGGCAGGCTGGCTCCGCCCCTCCCTGCTCAGCTCTGGTTGCTGGTCGCACCAGGCCCACCCCTCAAACAGTCTACTGTGCAGACCCCAATCCCAGCCTCTGCTGGTCTGTCCGTGCAGTGTACACTGGGAAGGTGGCAGCCAGTTCTGTGATCAGAACTCGGAAATGCACAAAGTAACACACAGGCAGAGTGTGCCTTGCAAGGTCCCACCACCCGTGCACCAAGGCCCCCAGCGGGAGGGGACCCAAAGTCAGCTCCATGCAGCTCCCCGCACCACTGGTCTCAGCAAAGCTGGTGCAGCTCCATGCACCACCGCGGTGCCCCTCAGGGCTGGTCACAGATCCCAGCCTCTCTGCACTGGAACTCAGGGCAGGAGGGCTCCTCCCCTCCCCCACGCCATGCAGATTCAGTGATTTCTGGGGCTCAACCCAATGCCTTACAAGGAGGCAGAGGGTCCCCATGTGCGGCTGCTCAGCGCAGTCCTCTAGTCCCTCACCACTCAGGTGCCACAGGCCTTGGGGCAGCCTTCCCTATGGTCAGCGCCCCGAGCATTAGATGAGGATCCCGTTCACCACTAGAAGCTTTGTTTCCTAGGAAGGCACTGTCCCCTCCTCGTGGACTCACCGCTCCCCGGGGTTCCTCTGCCCTGTGCGCGGGGTGCTCCTTCCCCTCTCGTCGCTCCAGGTGTGGGATCCCCGCTTTTGGATGCCATCCACACTCCCTAGGGGAGGGAGCTTTACAGCCTCCAAGCTTCGGGGCTCAGAGCCCAGCACAGGCTTCAGGGGGGATCCCCCTTCCTACGCCCCCCCCATCTCACCAGACTCCGTGATGTGTCTTCAGTGCTTCCCATTCGCACTCCGCCCACTCAGGTATGTTTCTCTGGTTTTTCCAAGCTGGGCATGTAGGATTTTAGGAGGAAATTGAGTCTGAGCTGGGAGAGGCCACGCTCAGCTGCTTCTCACAAGGCCGCCACCTTCCCTCTGCTTTTGGTTCTCTCTTAATATGATAGCAAAAACAGTTTTGACATGAAGTTTATTTCGGCTTTTAGATTTGGGCCCAGAAAGTGAAGTTAGAGTTCTTTCCACATAGGCGATATGAATTCATAAAGGGCTATGGAACCCTAACACCAGACATGAGCTTAAGATATTGCTTAAATCTATTTGCAGCTCAACACTCCAGATTTGATTCATCACTGTGGTAGGCAGAATAACGCATCCTTCCAGAAAAAGGTCTACACCCTAATCTCTCAAACCTGTGAATACATTGCATAGTGTGTCAGAAAGGATTTTGCAGATATGATTAAGGTTTTGGATGTTAAAATAGGAAGACGAGATTATCCTGGATTACCTGGGCAGGCCCAATGCAATCGCGTGCAAATTTTAAAATGGAAAAAAAGAGAAGAGTAAGAGAGAGATGTGGTGGAAGAAGAGACAAGACAATTTGAGGTGTTATTGCTGGTTTTAAAGGTGGGCCAAGGAATCCTGATAACCTCTAGAATTTGGGAATGGCCCTTAGCTGACAGTCAGCAAAGAAGGAAAACCTTAGTTCTACAACTTCAAAAAACTAAATTTGTCAACAACTTGAATGAGCAAGGAAACAGATTCTCCCCTAGAACCTCAGGGGGGGGGGGAAGCAGCCTTACCAATACTGATAGATGTATGCCAGACTTCTGATTTACAGGACTGTGAAATAGTAAATAGTTGTAACATAGCCACTAAATTTATGGTAACGTGTTATGACAACAATAGAAACCAATACAGTCACTGTTGCTTGAATGGGTAGTCATTACTTCAAAACAGGAATAATCATTACATGATAGTGTTTAATATAATTTTCCCAGGTTCCCTCAGCTTTCTTCAATAGTTTTAAAAAATCTCTGCTCTAACAAATTAACTGAGGCTGTTACAGTCTTTCTCAAACATTAGCAAAGATTCCACTGACAGGGAGAAGAGCAGAATAAATGGTTAAAAGGAGAAAAGATGAATTCTGTACTAATGTAGTTACACAGAAGCTCTGAACCAGTTGTATATCACTGTATATCAATCTTGCATTAAAAACCTTAAAATTCTATCATGAAATTCCTCTAGAAAAATATTTTAAAGTTAAAAAAATTAAAGAAAAAGAAGCTTTTTAATGAACACTAAAATAGAGCTCAGTTTGACAGTTCAATAATGCTATTAATAGGTAAAGTTTTTGTTCAAACCATTAAAATCTCTCCAAATATGTATCACACAATATTAAAGTTTACAACTAACTTGGCTTCACATTGCAGTCTATTTTAATAAGTTAAAAAACTTGTTTAAGAGTTTGGTTAAAACCATTAAAATCCATGGAGTTGACATCTGTCAAAAAAGGTAAGTGCACTTTAAGGAAATGACATTCAGTCATAGTAAACAGTAACTGTCAAGCAAGCAAATGTAAGAAATTGGTTAAGGAAGAAATATAGATATTGTTTAGTAGCATGCCAACACTTTCAATCTTTCCAAATCACAGGGATTTAAGTCAATTATGAGGGTTGTAAAAACCATTTCAGGTGGGAGGAAACACATTTTCATAGTCTTAATGCAAAGTTAAAGTTTTCTTGCAAGACTTTTCTAGCTTCAACCTGTCACTTATGTGGTAAATAAAACTTTTCATGAAAATATGAAGTGATAAAATTTCTCACTGTCAATATTTCTATCAATTCTTCATTTGAACAGGGACTATTTTAATATAATCTGTGCTACTAAGGGCAAAATAACAGAAAAAAATAACAGAATTTATGCAATACAACAATGAAAACATTGACAAAAAATGAATATTTCTCTGGATTTTCTTCTTGAATTATCTTTTCCCTCCTTCCACTGGCACTCTAGCCCATTAGCCAAATAAAGTTGGGATACCATAGTGTCTCACATGTGATGTGTATTTTCAGTTTGCCTGTCACTATCACCATTTTTCATCTTTCCTGTTCAGTCTCTCTCTGAGGATATCTTGGTCATTGATAATAAAAATAAGGGGGCTGTTCTGCCACTGATGCCCAATGAAGGCATGCTTGCTGCTGCTCTGTACTAGGACCAGATTGAGATCATCGAAAAAGGATCACAGAAGCTAATAAAGATCTAGCTCTAATCTAAGCCTTACCCTAATGCTTCTCTAACTGTTCTACCAAAATACCCCTAAAGACAGATAAAAGAAAAAATACATACACTCTAAAGCAGCCTACCAAAATACACATTCTTTGAAATGTTAAGGTTGTAACAATGTATACAAATGTTAAAATGCATTCCATTATAGATCTTTGCTTCTTTTAATATAAACTAATGACTTCAACTACTCACAATAAAGTAAATTCGATGACCTAGGAGAATAGGAGAAATATGAGACTATAAAGGCATACAATTATTTTTCTTTTTAGGCTTCTAAATTGACCAAGTAATTTCTGAAGTTGAGGGGTGATGGGATTAACCAGATTTTCCTTTGTCATATTTTCTATTCTTTTGGGTACCATAATGATACTAGAAAGGCATAACAGAGATAAAATCTAGTCCCGGTTACAACACACAATGAGTTCAGCCAAGCACAAACTTAAAAGGGACAGATTCTTCCACAAAACCACACTCACTTATGCAAGTTCAAGGAGTTCCTAAAACTACCCTCAGGTTTGACTGTTCATTGGAAAGAGGAATAGGAATCACTGGAAGTTGTTACATTCACAAGTTATTATAAGAAAATGGTGCAGGTTAAAATGAACAAACTGAGACTGAACATAGAGTCAAACACACAGTCAAACTGAGACGGTGTGACCCAAAGCCTCTATCATAACTTACACTGAAAAACTCTCTGGTGGCCACAGGGCAAAGGTGAACAAAGACATTCCCATCATACAGGGCATTTCAAGAGCCTAGAGACCACCTCCCAGAGGTTGAGGGCAAAGGCGAGATTGCTTTTCGAATAAGGTTCATTCTTCACATATCCTGACAAAATTTTGCCATTTAGATAAGCTATGGCTAAAAATCACATTTCTCAAGCATATCCATATAATAAAAGCCCTATAAATCATAGATGTTCAGTCCTCCAATATCAGTAATGAAAAGGGCTTCAATTTCTTTCTTTTTTTTAAACATATCTTTATTGATTTCAGAGAGAGGAAAGGAGGGGGAGAGAGAGAAAGAAACATCAATGATGAGAGAGTCATTGATCGGCTGCCTAGCCCGCAACCCGGGCATGTGCCCTGACAGGGAATCGAACCCCGATCTCCTGGATCCTAGGTCGATGCTCAACCGCTGAGCCACGCCCGGCTGGGCTTCAATTTCTTTTTTATGGAAGAATCTCTAAAGGCTACCTAAAGAAAACCCTAGAACCCAAAGGTGTGCATAAAATAAAACCTTACACTAGAGACTTTCCAAACACCATTCAGTACAAGCCATAAAATCAGGTTTTCGTTATTTACTGAAAATCCTATGTACATGGTGGTAGTTCAGTTTTTATTAGTTTCTCAGTGTCCTCACCTTTTTTTTTCCCAGTACTTGAAAAATGTAAATCATTTATGAGAATACAGACCCAAAGCAAGTGAGAAAAGAAATAGAGAAGAGTCATAATAAGCCACCTTGTTTACAGAAGCTTCAGACAAGAGTGTAGCAGAAGGAAAGGTTAGCTTTGAGGAATCATTTGATTCTGGCTGCATCACTGTTTTATAAAGGTCTGTGTGAGAATAAAGTTGAGATAATGCCCCTGTGATTTAGGTGTTTTCCTCTTTGTGTTTTCTCTCTATAAATAAACTTTGGATTATATATAAAAAGGCAAGGATTCATAATGATATTCTTGCTTTTGTTTCTTCTCTGCTCAACAGTCCTTAAACATTACTTACATACTGAGAAAAATTAGGGAAAATCTAAGTGATCTGCTCCATAGATAACTTCTGGGCTGTCTTTATTTATTTTGCTAATTAGGTAATCTTATTTTGGAGAGACTGGTGCCTAAGGAGTTTCAGTGAAGTAGGGGGGCAAAAGAATCATTTAAGTGATGTATTAGTGATGTTAGTTAGAAACCAGAAATTATTCTAAGTATTTAAAACTAAGGGAATTTAATTTACGGGATTGGTGATAGATGAACTGAAAAAAACTACTGGCAGACATTAAGGCAAACCAGAGATAACAACCAGAGGTATCTATTCCCACCCTTTGAATTGAAGGTAATAGAAGGCAGTGGTGTTACTAGAGTGCAGAAGCCAGTCCAGTCCATCAGGGGTGAAAACCACTATAGGAGCTACCTAGAAGGCCAAAGAAGGAAGCACTGTGCGGTGGGACCTGGGGCCATGGGGGAGACACAGCTGACACTAAAGAGGCTGCCTGAGAAAGGGAAAAGTAGAGGGAAATATTATCTTCTCCTTTTTCTCCTTCTCCACTGTCCCACTAATGTCTCTCATTGGCTAACCACAGCAAGAAGGAAGCTGACAGGGAGCATGGGAAATGCAGCTTGCAAGTGTCAGCCCCCTTGTAATTTACATCAGCCAGAGGAAAGGGTGAAAAGTAACAGTGCAAACAGGCATATGGTTGACCTAAGTGGGTTCAAAAGAGAATGGGGCACATCTGTAAATAAAGAGTTTCTTTTCTAGGAATAATCCTCCTGCTTCCAGCAATTAAAACTGCTAGAGGCCATGTGTGAGGTGATACCTCACTGTGATTTTAATTTGCGTCTTTTCATATGTCTATTGACCACCTGTGTGTCCTCTTTGGAGAAGTGTCTATTCAGGTCCTTTGCCCATTTTTTAACTGGGTTGGGTTTTGTTGGTGTTGAGTTTTATAAACTCTGTATAAATTTTGGATATTAACCCCTTATCAGATGTATCAGTGAGGGCAAACGCACAATATAGTGTACAGATGATGTGTTGTGGAACTGTGACCTGAAACCTGTATAATTTTGTTAACCCTCATAACCCCAATAAATTCAATAAAAAGGGAAAAAAAAATCCAATAAAAAACTGCTAGATAATTTTTAAAAATATTTAAATAATTAAAGTGCTCTCAACAAGAAAAACAAAACAAAACTTTCCAGATTTGAGGGAAACCTGGAATTTAGAGATAAAAGCAGAGGGCAGGCAGAACAAGGCGCTTATGCTCTGAGGAAATTTGTCAAAACAGGAAAATGTACAGGACCTTGAGGCCAAGGTGGACAAAAGTCAAGGCTCAAAGCCATCCAGAGCCTGTTGAAAGACATGTGGGCTGTTTCCAGATTTTTAAATTATAAACAAATTGTTGTACAACTCTAGAAATATACTAAAAACCATTGACTTGTACACTGTAAATGGGTGAACTTCAGGGTAGATAAATTCTCTCTCATAAAGTTTTTAGAAAAATGAGTGAGAATAAAACATTCTCTAATGAAAAATTGAGAACATTTGCCACTAGTAGTAGATCCTCAGGAAAGGATATTCTACAGCATGCATTCCAAAGCAGGAGAGAGACCCCAGATGAAAAATCTAGGCAAATAAAAAGGTAAGTATGTAGGTAATCTTTAACAGATACTGTCTCTATAAACAATGGTATGAATAATAATGATGCCTTTTTTTTTGACACCCTTTGAAGAAAAAAAAAACTAGAATGAAAATGCATGGCCCAAAAAAAGACTGAACAAAGGATGGTGAGAAATCCAGAAATCAGCAGCAGTTGGCATTTGTTTTTGTCAATAGGACTGCAAGTGACAGAGAAGGAAATAGTGTTGCTGGAGCTCAAGAGCTAAACTTGGGTGAAGCTTCCCAGTGAGAGTTATGGTTCTTGGAAGATACAACTGCTGCCAAAAACTAAGCACTACAGCAGGGAGGGTATAGGATAAAAATAACAACATATATTTCTCCATCTGTATTTCAAGCTATTGTTTATGCTGCCCACTAGAAAAAAGAAACAAAGAAATAGAAACGTCAAAAGAAACAATAAAGAGAATGGAAAGGAAAGCCTCAGTAGAAAAAGAAGTTTCCAACAAGTTTAACTAGCAGAGAACTAATATTCTGAATATATAATGAACCTTGAAAACCGGTAAGAAAAACGCAGATAAGGTTATAGGAAGAAAAAAAAAAAAGGACAAGCTACTTGATTAAGCACTTCACAGAAGAGAAAATACAAAATAGTAATTATTTACATATGAAAAGGTGCTCAATTAAAATTAAAATTCTGGGAATATCAAGGCTTAGCAAAAATACAGAACCATGGGAATTTTTATCCACTGCTAGTGAAAAGGTAAACTAACACAATAACTTTGAAAATTGTTTGGCAATATACATAGTTTATAATTTAGCAATTTCACTTTCAGGTATTAGCCCTCAAACTTATGCATGTATGATGCACCTAGATAACTGCACAAGAATATGCATTGCTGCATTGTCCTTAATACCTCCCAATTGGAAATAATACAGATACCAAACAACAGTAGCACAGATGAATATACTGTTAGAATACTCAGTTATTAGAATATTCTACAGCTTTATAGCAGTGAAAATGAATGAACTACATCTATGCAATAGGATAAATGAAACAGAGATATTGACTGAAAGAAACAAGTAAAAAATAACATAGAGTATAATTAGATTCATTAAATTTCTGAAAATATTGGCCAAACTAACAATGGCATTGTTTAGTGATGCATAGATAAGTGATAATGCATTAAAAAAAAAACATAAAAATGATTATCGAACAGGATTGTGGATAATTCATTAGTTGTAACAGGAGAGAAGGTAAAGATTCTACTGCAATAGTTGCAAGGAAATCCACAGTTGTGATTGTGAGAAATATAGACTCTAGAGCCAAATTGCATGGTATAAACCTCAACTATTTGACCTTGGGGGGAAAACTTTGTGATTTTTCTGTGTCTCTCAGGACCCTCATCTGTGAAATAGGGAGAATAACCGTCGTTATATAACAGAAAGCATACAGAAAATGCCGAGCACATAAGAAGTTCTCAATAAATGGTAGTTATTATGAGTATTATTGATTTTTAGGTTCTCCACTTATTCAATATTCATTAAGGACCTACTATGTGCTAGAAGTTCTGCAAGGCATAATGTTTACCCTGAAGGGGTTTACAATGTTTCAGAGGTTGTGGTCATGTAGACAATAATTTTACTGAAAGCTTATTATGTAACAACACATTTAAATGCTTTACAAAAGTAAAATGGACTGCAACTGAATGTAGAGTTTGTTGTAATGATCAATCCATAAATTCCTCACCAAGTGTTGAATTTAATCTAGTTAATGATGTAGTTTGTTATTTTTGTTTTAAGATGTATCTATGTACCACTATCTCATAAATTATTAATAATTCTTTGGACATGGCCAGATCCAAGCTCTTATAATATTCTGTCTTTCCAATGAAACACCACATTCTCATTTGTTCATTTAATATTTATTAACATTCATTATATGTAAATTACTGGGGCTTACACAAAGATGTATGTCAGTCCTTCTGAAAAATGACCTCAGCACAATGAAAATACAGACCTTTAGAAATTTTGATGTAAGGTAGTAAATGTGTGAAGAAAAATTAAAATAGGTTACTATTGGAGCATTTAGAAGGAAAGAGGGACTGATTGTTCAGTACCCTGAGAGGTCAAGCAAGGGCTTTCTGGAAAATATGATACGTGAACTAAATTTTAGGAGATGAGTAGAATGTAAACAGATGAAAGTAATGAGGAGGAGCAACAGAATATTAAAGGCTGTATGAGGATCATGTGAAAGGTTGTGCAAAGCTGCCAGGCATATTTTAGAATTTAATGTGGCATGGAAAGAGTGGAGTTTAGGGTACAGTGCAGTAGAGAGAGTGAAGCTGGGAGATATGATGAGGCCAGACCATAAAAATCCTTGTATGTTAAACTAAGGTGTTTGGCTTTTATTTTAAAGATGATGAGGAACCACTGAACTGAAAGACTTTAAGTACAAAACTGAATTGTCTTTCTAGCCAACCTATAATGATTTGTATATGATATCCCCATTATACCAAACTTAAGCCCCTGCTTTTACTAAATTAGGATGGAACTTGGATCTGGCTAATTTAAGAAAAATTTAGCCCTGATATGTATGCTATACTATGACTCAATTACTTAGCTATTCCTCAAACTCACACCCATTGCTGCTGAATTGCCAAGTTGTGTGCAGTCAGCAAGCAGGTAAGAAAGGAACCATTTATGGACTTTTGTAGAGTGACAATGTACCTAAAAGAGGGGAGAATTATAAGAGGATCCATTCTGCTTCTACTGTTGTGGCCAGGGAATATATAAATGTTTACCTCATTTCTCCAGGTATATCTATCAAGTCCTAGTTTTACCTGATACCTCCTCTTGCCTCTGTGACTAAATTTGCATAAGACCTAAGGACATAGGGAAAGGAAAATGCCTGGATTGACTTCCTCAGACCTTTGGAATAAATGAAATTGGTCTGATGCTTGGAAATATTCTCATTCATCTTCCGGATCTTAAAGTTTAAGGTAGACATCTGTGACAATAGGCTATTTTAGCTCTTTCAAAACACTCTTCTTCACTTGTTTCTGTCAATAAAAAGTAGTCTATTTTTTGTTGTTGTTTTAATTACATTTATTGAGGTATCGTTAGTTAATAACATTATATAAGTGTCCAGTGTACAATTTTATAATAAACAGCTGTATATTGCTTTGTGTGCTAAACACCCAAAGTTTAGGCTCCTTTTGTTGCCATATATTTGACCCCTTTCACCTTTTACTAACCCTCCCAATCCTTTCCCTCTGGTAGCAACCATACTGTTGTCTGAGTTTATGAGTTGTGTTTGTTTTGTTTGTTTGTTGCCTTCAGTTTTATATCACACATATGAGTGAAATCATATGGTCCTTGTTGTTTTCCACCTGCATGATTTCACAAAGCATGCATTTCCTTGTTGTTTTCACAAAGCATGATTTTTCTCAAGGTCTATCCATGCTGTAAGTTATCACCTCACACATGCCAGAATGGCTGTCATCAGTAAATCAACAAACAAGTACTGGTGGGCTGTGGAGAAAAGGGAATCTTAGTACACTGTTGGTGGGAATGCAGACTGGTGCAGCCACATCCTCTCCAACACTTGTTATTCTCCTACTGATGATCAACATTCTAACAGGAGTGAAGTGGTATATATGTTCAACCCTCAAACAAATTTCAAAGACTGAATTGCATATGAAATAAGGGGACTGCCTTTAAAGTAAACTGAAAGGAGCCAGGATATTTTTCTTATGACAGGAAACCAAGAATTATAAAAAGTAACTCCAAAAGATGAGAGTTCCACTAGCAGGAACCAAAGGACTATAGAAGCCAAAGGGCTATGTCTGTAAGTTACAGGGAAGGTATTATATTTGTTTTTTCTATCTGAAGTGAAAAAAATGTGTGTGTGTTATAAGAGCCACGGCAAGGAGACAGTGAAGGAGGTTGAAGAACACCTCTCTCTAGACTCCACCTTAATCAGAGAGAATAAAGATGGTTAGATTAACTGTATAAAATACTGTAAAAGTAATCCAAAATATAATTCAACGATGAGGAAGGGAATCAAAAGTTGATTTAAGCAACTAGATAGAGAATAATAACATTATAGAGAAAAAGGAAAGAAAAGCTGTGCTGTTGGAGACACATTGATAAATATAAAGCTGTTCACAAGCAGGCTATTTCCAAATCTTCCATTAAACAGCATCATCCTTTGATATATAGACAATTGGAAAGAAACTGGAAGGTATTTAAAATAAAAAGATAAATAGACAGATGTTAAGAACTTGACACAAGAAGATATAGAGAAATAAAAGAAATAAAAAAGGAAATTATTACTCAACATAATCTGATAACAAACTGAGCAATGATTTGAGTGAGATTTCCTTTTTTTAATGTTTTATCTTTATTGTTCAAGTATTATAGATGTCCCCAGATTGCCCCCCCATTGACTCTTCCCCACTGCACCCACCCCTCCCCCTCCAGTCCTTCTCCACACTATTGTTTGTGTCCATCTGTTACACAGATATGAATATAAGTTCATAGGTTAATTTCTCTCCATCCACCACCCCATCCCTGCCTTCCCTCTGAGACCCTTCAGTCTGTTCTATGCTTCTATCTTTTTGGATCTATTTTGTTCATCGGTTTATTTTGTTCATTAGATTCCACATATGAATGAGACCATGTGATGATACATGTCTTTCTCTGACTGGTTTATTTCCCTTAGCATTAAACTCTTCTGTTCCCACGAAGCTGTCTCAAAGGGTAAAATATACTTCTTTTTTAAAACTGCATACTATTCCATGATATAAATGTCTAAAAAGGTGCTTGGTATGATTTCAATCCTCTTGAACTTGTAGAGACTTGTTTTGTATACTAACATGTGGTCTCTCTTTGAGAATATTTAATGTGCACTTGAGAAGAATGTATATTTTGCAGCTTTGGGGTGAAATGTTCTGTAAATGTCAACTAAATCCATCTGATCTAGTGTGTCAATTAGTATCACCGTATCCTTCTTGATTTTTGTCTGGAAGATCTAGCCAGTGAAGTTGGTGGGGTGGTAAAATCCCCTAATATGACTGTATTGCTGTTGATCTCACCCTTAAAGTCCTCCATAGTTTTTTTTTGTTTTTGTTTTCTTTAAAAATATACTTAGGTGCTCCTATATGGGGTGCATATATGTTTACCAGGGTTATATGCTCTTGTTGGATTGAATCCTTTAGTATTATGAAGTGATCTTTATTGACTCTTGTTATAGCCTTCATTTGAAGGCTATATTTTGGCAGATATGAGTATTGCTACCAGAGTTTTTCTTTTTCTTTCATTTCTATTTGCATGGAAAATTTTTCCCACCCCTTCACTCTCAGCCTGTGTGAGTCTTTTGTTCTGAGGTGGGTCTCTTACAGACAGCACATATTTGGGTCATGTTTTCTTATCCATTCAGCTACCCAATGTCTTTTGAAAGGAGCATCTAATTCATTTACATTTAAGGTTATTAGTGATAGGTACTTATCTATTACCATTTTAATTCTTTATGCTCATGTTTCTCTCTATATATATTTCTACATCTTATTACAGCAGTCCCTTTAACATTTCTTGAAAAGGTGTTTTGGTGGTGATAAACACCTTTAGCCTTTTTTTTTTTTTTTTTTTTTCTGGGATGGTCTTTATTTCACCATCTATTTTGAATGATAGGCTTGCTGGATAGAATAGTTTTGGTTTCAGATTCTTGCTTTTCAATACCTTGAATACTTCATGCCATTCCCTTAAGGCCTATAGAGTTTCTGATGAGAAATCAGCTGACAGCCTTATGGGAGGTAACAAATTGCTTTTCTCTTACTGCCTTTAAGATTCTTTTTTGTTTTGAATTTTTGGCATTTTAATAATAATGTGTCTGGGCATGGGCCTCTTTGGGTTCCTCTTGCTTGGGACTCTAATTTCTGAACTTATGTGACTTTTTCCTTTACCAGGTTAGAGAAGTTTTCTGCCATTATTTCTTTAAACAGGTTTTCTATCCCTTGCCCACTTTCTTCACCTCCTGGTACTCCTACGATGCAAATATTGTCACATTTCATGTTGTCCCACAGCTCCCCTAAACTGTCCTCCTGTTTTTTAATTGTTTGCTTTTGGATTTCTGATTGAGTGTTTTTCTACTCTTTCTTCTAATTTCCTGATCTGACTCTCAGTTTCCTCTAATCTGCGGTTTATCCCTTCCAATGTATTCTTTATTTGTGCTATGTCATTCTTAATCTCCTTTTCTCATGCTGTTGAGTATCCTTATAATCATTATTCTGAACTCTATATCTGATATATATATTTTTTTATCTCCATTTTATTTATCTCTTCTTCTGGTGAATTCTCTTCTTCTATTTGGGGTTTGTTTTTTGTCTCCTGATTTTAGATGCCTCTTAGGGTTTGTTTCTATGTGTTAGGTAGATCTGTTAGGACTCCCAGGTTTTTTGGATGGTCTCTGGTGCAGGCCAATATCAGACGCCATTTATGACTCTCTTTTGGTATACCTGTTTGGAGCTATCAGTGATCCACATATTGTGGCTTCCTCTGCTGAAACCGGGTACATTTGGAAAGGACCAAGATGTTTACCAATTTATGTTTTTCCAAGCCCTGGATCCAGAAGCAGATCAGGCAAAGATTCAAAGCACCCAGAGACCCACCTCTTCCTGCAGGCTGATTGTTATTAAAAGTCTCTTAATGCAACTCAGGCTGTAGGTCACAGCAAGGTGTAAACTCCACAGGGTGGGGTGAGAGGCTTTGCAATGGGTGGAGAAATTTCTTCCTCTCCAGGCAAATGCTGCTGGATGGTAAAGTTCTGCCTGAGAAATATGTCCTCTGCAGTAAGGGAGGGTGTCTCAGTACAGAAATCCAGATGGCTACCCTCCAAGCTCTATCCCCACAGCCAGCATCCCTGTATTTCCTCACACACCTCTAGTCCAATCTACCCTACCTCTGCTAGAGCCCAAGGTGAGTGGCTACACACAAAATGTTGTGCATTGGCCCTGTAAGAATGTGTCTGCATTACCAGCTGTTTCTCCTGGAAGACAGAAACCCCATTGCTTTTCACAGCCAGTTGTTATGTGGGCACCTTTCTCAGTTCTGGTGCTCTGGTATGGAAAGCCCAGCTTGGGGTTTAGACCCCCAAGTCCTCATTGGGAAGCCTCCACAGCTGAGATATCCCTCCAGACATTCAGCTGCTGCCAGTGGGAGCCCAGCCAGCCCTTTTGTACCTCTGCACTTTCTACAAGTCTGTATGTGGTCTCCACTTTAGGTCATTTGTTATGAGGGTGCTCTCCTGCTAGTCTTCAGTTGATTATTCAGGATGATTTTTCTACATTTTATTTGTAATTCCAGTTTGGTTCAGGGAGAGTGTCAGTGTAGCGTCCACTTAATCTGCTGCCATCTTGGCATCTCTCTGAACAGAGATTCTTAAATATGAATTTGCTTTAGATGATTTTTTGTGACTTATTTTCCTCTTTGTCTATTAATTCACCAAAATTTAAGCATCTTTTAGTCAAATTAAATACAAAAATATGAACCAGTAGCAGCAAATATCACCAAAATATTATAAAATGCATTTGTTTAAGGTTTTTCTTTTAAAAAGTATTTTTAACAAAAAGATAATTTCATGTTTATTTTTCTAGAGTCATCTTAATTCCTTTTTTATTTTAATTAAATCTTTGTATACACTAACACAGTGTTCGTGACAATAAGTCTTGTTATCATCTGTCACCATTAGCCCATTTTGCCCAACCCCTTCCCCTCTCTTAACCACTAATCTCTTCTCTGTATCTAGAGGTTTTATTGTGTTTGTTTTTTAGATTTCTCATACAAGTAAAAGCAAATGGAATTTATTTTTCTCTGACTTATTTCACTTAGGATAATGCCTTCAAGTTCCAACTATGTTGTCATGAATGGCAAGATTTCCTTCTTTTTTAGGGATGAATAGTATTTTATTGAATATACATATACCATATCTTCTTTATTCATTTATTCATTGATGGACGCTTAGGTTATTTCCATATCTGGACCATTGTAAGTAATGCTTCAATGAGCATAGAGATGTATGTATCTTTTCGTATTAGATTTTTCATTTTTGTCAAATACCCAGAAGTGGTATAGCAAGATGATATTGTAGTTCTATTTTTAATTTTTTGAAGGACCTCCATAATGTTTTCTGTAATGGTTGCATCAATTTACATTCCCACCAACAGTGCACGAGGGTTCCCTTTCCTCACATCCTCACCAGCACTTGTTATTTCTTGTCATTTTAATAATCACCATATTAGCACATGTGCTATGATATCTCATTGTGGTTTTGATATTCATTCCCCTGGTGATTAGTAATGTTGAACATGTTTTCATGTACCTCTTAGCCATCTGCATACCTTCTTTGGAAAAAAAAAAGCCTATTAAATCCTCTGCCCGTTTTGAAATTTAATTATTTTTCTGATATTAAATTGTATGAGTTCTTTATATATTTTGTATATTGACCCCTTATCAGTTATTTTCATCCATTCAGTAGGTTGCCTTTCATTTTGTGGAGGCATTTTTTGCTCTGCCAAAGCTTTTTAGTTTGACATAGTTCCATTTGCTTGTTTTGGCTTTTGTTGTCTTTGCTGTTGGAGTGAGATCAAAAATTCAATGCCAAAACCAATGTCAGGAAGATTACCCATGTTGCAAATTAATTCAACATATATTCTGTTTCATGTCTTATTTGTCTGTTTTTATGCCAGTACCATACTGCTTTGTAGTATTAATATGTCTGTAGTATAGTTTAAAAGAAGGTAACATGATGCCTCTAACTTTGTTCTTTGTTCTCAAGATTGTTTTGGCTATTAGAGGATTTTGTGATTTCATACAAATATTAGAATTATTTCTTCTAGTTCTGTGAAAAATGTCATTGGAATTTTGATAGGGGTTGTATTGAATTTGTAGATAGTTTCAGTTAGTATAGACATTTAAAAAAATTTAATTATTCTGATCCATAAGCACAGAATATCTTTCTACTTATTTATCTTCTTCAATTTACTCTGTCAATGTCTTACAGTTTTCCATGTACATTTCTTTTACTTCTCTTTTTCTTCTCCTTAGGGGTCTCATATAATACAAATATTATTCTGTTTGATATCTCAGTGGTCCCTTAAGCAATCTTCACTTTTGAAAATTCTTGTTTTCTTTTAGCTTCTCTGTTTGGGTGAGTTTCACTTCCCAGTCTTCCAGGTCTCGATTCATTCTTTTACTTCATCTATTCTGCTATTGAAACTCTTTAGTGTATTTTTTAGTTCAGTTATTGTGTTCTTCAACTCTGTGACTTCTGTTTGGTACTTTCTTATATTTTCTCTTTGTTGAAGTTGTCACTGTGATCATCCGTTCTTCTCCATATTCCAGTGCACATCCATATGACCATTACTTTTAAGTTTTTATCTGGTAAATTACTTATCTCCATTTCATTAAGTTTTTTCAATAGGGTTTTATCTTTTTCTATTGTTTGGTTCATAATCATTTGGTTCTTCACTTTTCTTGTCTCTCTGTGATTGTTTTTATGTATTAGGTGAAATAGCTATCACTCTTAGTCTTGAAGGAGTGGCCTTGTGTAGGTGGTGAACCTTATTGTTCAACCTTGCCCTAACTCTTTGTTGTCTCTGGGTCCTTTGTGATTACCTAATCAGCCTGACTTATTATTGATAAGTCCCATTTGCTTAGGCTGTGCCAACCCTTGCACAAATGGAAAGATCTCAATCAGTACCTAGTTATAGGCAATAATGTAGTTCAAACCTCAGGCAATGGCTTTTAAAGTATGCAAATATATATAGTCCTCTCAGACCACAGTAATCCCTGCTGGCCTCTATATCAGGCAATTTAGAGATGTTTCCTTGGAGACAGTTACAAAAATTGGGGTTCCAGATAAATGTTTAAGCTCCTTTCTGGAAGGTGCTGGTGAGCTATAGTGAGGCCAAGGGATAATGCAAAGATGCCATCCCCTATTCACATTCCCTGAGACGCTCTGTAGTCTATACATATTTGGTATACCTTAAAACTGTCCCTCAAGCTGAAGCTCCAGGACAAGTAAATAGGCCTTTTTCACAGGTAGACTAGAGGTATATTACAGTCTGTTGCCTGTGATTTGCCCTGGTGGTAGTAGGCTGCCAAGAAATGTCTCTTTGATTGCTTCAGACTCATGAGGCCCAGCAAGGTAGGTCTCTCAGGCCACAAGAGTTAGGTGTTCAAGTTGTGTCCCCTGTGTGAACTACACACATGCTTGCTGGCTTCAGTGGGGTCACTGGGGAGCCCAAGTCCAGGGCTAGATTGTCAGTTTTAGTATGGCTGAGGGAGAGTCCAGGGCCAGGGCAAGTCCACTAACTGCAGCAGGGCTGTGGGGAAGCTTGGGACCTAGGAAAGCCTGCCATCTTCAGCAGAGCCATGGGGGAACCCAGAGCTGGGACTAGCCTGCCTCCCGGCTGTACTGGGGTTGTGGGAGAGTGATGGAGGCAGGTCAAGCCTGCCAGTGTTAGCAAGGTAGAAGAAGTGCAACAATGGCACCCACTAGCACCAGTGCAAACAATGTTGAGTGAGAGTTCAGAAATGGTACCCATCAGCTCTTCTGTAATCATAGAAAATCCTAACAGACCCCTGTACCTACTGTAGATGCTTTCAGATTAGTTGATGAATCATCTTCACATATTGTTTATACTCCGTTCAAACTGTTGCTTTTGTCCTATGTCCAGGGTTGAGTGAATCTGTTCATAAACCCTTTAAGAGCAGACTTTCTGTTCCTCACACACTTTTGGGTCTCTTGGACGTAAGCCCTATTAGTTTTCAAAACTAAATATTTTGGGAACTTTTTTTTCCTGTCCAGGTTCCAGGGGTTTAGGTGCCTCAATTGTGAGATACCTCCCAGTTATGGGCCACAGTGCTGGGTGTGGGGTTTGGGGCCAGACCTCATCTCTGCCTCTCCTATCTGTCAGGATCTAGTCTTTTTATCCTATGTTGTGAAGGAGCTGTTTAGCTAGATTTTACATCTTTTTCTGAAAGAAGTGATCCATATGTAGCTATAGGCTTGGTTTGTCTGTGGGAGGTGAGTTCAGGATTTTCCTCTAACTGCTATTTTAATCCCATCCTAAAGTATTTCTTATACAAAGTATTTTCAGACTCATAATTATCTGTCAGTTTTTCTCTGCCTCCTTCTGTGATTATAGAACAAAATTGCTGCTTTCTGTGGACTATTGCCGAGCAACTGAATTTGAATCAGGAAATATGTCTTCAGAATAGGCTAATATTTAGATAATATTATTTGAATAAGGCAGCTTTGAAGATGCTTTGTCTAGCAGAGGACATAGCTATTAAGGTCCCTTCCAAATTAAAAACCATTTCTCTGGGGATATTTCAATGAAGACATAAATTCCAGATATTAGAATACTATTTACATCCTAATCTCTCAGTGATTAGCTCTGATTCCTTTTAGAAAGAAACCAACCTTCTCATTCGCATTCCCTTAATACATAAAACAGGCTAGTAAACCTTTATTGTCTGTATATCCCCCTTCCCCTTACAGTTCCTTACAAACTTCCTCTTGCTCTGATAGCCTCTAGGTTCATGCTCATTAGAGTTGTGATAATTTGCCCAGAGGTGCTGAAACTGAAGTTACAGGGTGATATTGACAAAGTACACCAGACGCTATCATTTACTTGCTAAAATAACATCAGTAATTGCAGCATTAGCTGAGCAGTAGTGACAGAATCTGTCTCCCTGACTGTGGTAGTGGTGTTTTGAGGGTGCCATAACTATGGTAATGAATTTGGACATCCTACTAATATATAACCAGGGCAGAAAGCAGTAGTCATGAGGGAGCAAGTAAGTTCCTTTCCCTTATTATTTACTACTCTTTACTACTATGTGTAAACCAGGGTATATGCTGGAAGAAGGCAGGCAGCAAGAAAACCATTTTTTGAGATTTGTGCCAAGTACTGTAAGATCTTTTCCATGTATTTTCTCATTCAATGAATCCCATGTATATTCTTTATGTCCATTTGGAGACAATTGTAAAGGTCACCAATGGCAATGGATCACCATTGAATAACAATATTAAGATGAATACAATTTAAAGATGTACACTAGCAATGACTTTTATTAATGTCGATATGTTTACATGCTTCTGCATACACAGAAGTACATTAGAGAAGATTAAAGATGGTGGTGGACTGACTGGAAGCTACACAAACACTCTCCCAGAACCAAACTGGAATTACAACTAAAATATAGAAAAACCATCCTGAATAATCAACTGCAACCAAGAAAAGCTAGAGAGCACCCTCATAACCAAGGAGGAAAAGGGGAGACCACATAGAGACTAGTAGAAAGTGCAGAGGTGCGAGAAGGCTGGCTTGGATCCCAAAGGAAGCAGCTGAAGGTTTGTAGGGATATCTCAGCTGTGGGGGGTTCCCACTGGGAACTCTGGGGCATAAACCCCAGGCTGGGCTTCCCGGCCAAGAGCACCAGAACTGAGAAGGTGCTCACATAACATCTGGCTGTGAAAAGCAGCCAGGTTTCTGTCTGCCAGGGAGAGATGGATGGAAATGCAGACGCCCTCTTAAGAGCCAATGCACAAAGTTTTGTGTGCAGCCACTTGCCTTGGGCTCCAACAGAGGGAGGGCAGAATGGACTGGATCAGTGTGAGGAAAAGATAAGGTTGTAGGCTCTGGAGATAGAGATCAGAAGGCATGACTCTGAATTCCTGTGCCTAGTCATACCCCATACAGCAGAAGACATCCTTCACTGGCAGATATTTGGCTTCTTTTGCCTGGGAGGGAAACCAATTACCCCACCTTGCTCAAAAACTTATCACACTACCCAGGGGAGTTTCTGCAGCTTGAGACTCATTAAGAAAATCAGATTAATCAGCCTGAAGCCAGAGGCAGACCTCAGAGTGCCTTGAGTCTTTGCCTGATCTGTTTTGGACTGGGAACTTGGAAAAGCAGACTTTGGTGTGCATTTTGGTCCTGTCCAAATGCACCCAGTCCCAGCAGTGGAGACCTCAAGCCAAAGGTTGTTTATAGCTCCCAACAGGGTATTCAGGGCCAGTCACAAACTGTGTTTGACATTGGCCTGCACCAGAGACACTCCAAAAAGGCTGAGTGTCCTAGCATATCTACCTAATACATAGAAACAAACCCAAACAGGCAGCCAAAATGGGGAGACAGAAAAACAAGCCCCAAATGAAAGAACAAGAGAAGTCTCCAGAAAAAGAGCTAAATGAAATGGAGATAAACAATCTATAAGATATAGAGTTCAGAATACTGATTGTAAGGATGCTCAACAGGATGAAAAATATATGGAAGCTATGAAGGAAATTAAGAATGACATAGTAGAAATAAAGAATACATTGGAAGGAATAAACAGCAGATTAGAGGAAGCCAAGGATCAGATCAGTGAATGAGAAGATCAGGTAGAAAAAAATCACTCAATCAGAGATCCAAAAAGAAAAAATACAATTAAAAAACAGGAAGACAGTCTAAGAGAACTGTGGGACAACATGAAACATAACAATATTCACATATAGGAGTGTCAGAAGAGGTCGAAAGTAAGCAAGGGTTAGAGAACCTGTTTGAAGAAATAATGGCAGAAAACTTCCCTAACCTGGTGAGGGAAAAAGTCATACAAGTTCAGGAGGCACAGAGAGTTTTAAACAAAAAGAATCCAAAAAGGCCCACGCCCAGACACATCATAATTAAAATGCTAAGAATTCAAGACAAGGAGAAAATCATAAAGGCAAAAAGAGAAAAGGAATCTGCTACCTACAAAGGAGCTCCCATAAGCCTGTCAGCTGACCTCTCATCAGAAACTCTACAGGCCATAAAGGGAATGTCATGAAGTATTCAAGGTAATGCAAAACAAGGATCTGATACCAAGAATACTCTATCCAGTAAGTCTATCATTCAAGATAGATGGTGAATAAAGAGCTTCCCAGACCAAAAAAGGCTAAAGGATTTTGTCCCCATCAAACCAGCATTGCAGGAAATGTTAAAGGAGTTGCTTTAATTAGAAGTAGACATAGAGAGAGAGGAAAACATATGCATAAAGAATTAAAATGGCAGTAGATAAGAACCTATCAATAATAACCTTAAATGTAGATGGATTAAATGCTTTAATAAAAAGATATAGTGTGGCTGGATAGCAGGCTGGTGCAACCACTATGGAAAGCAGTATGGAGTTTCCTCAAAAAATTAAAAATTGAACTCCCATTTGACACAGTGATCCCACTTCTAAGAATATATCCTAAGGAACCTGAAACACCAATCAGAAAGAATTTATGCACCCCTATGTTCATAGCAGAGCAATTTATAATAGCTAAGATCTGGAAACAGTCCAAGTGCCCATCAGTAGATGAGTGGATAAAAAAGCTGCAGTACATGTGCACCATGGAATACTATGCAGCTGTACAAAAGAAGGATCTCTTATCCTTTGGGACAGCATGGAGGGAACTGGAGAGTATTATGTTAAGCAAAATAAGCCAGTCAGAGAAAAACAAGTATCACATGATCTCACTCATATGTGTAATGTAATAAACAAAATAAACTGATGAACAAATTTATCCAGAGTCATAGAAGCAAGGAAAAGACTGAGGGATCTCAGAGGGAAGGTGGGGGTGAGGGAGTGGGTGGGTTGAAATTAATCAAAGAACTTATATGTTTATAAGCATAACCCATGGGGAAAGCTTGGGGGTGGGGTGGATGTGGGATGGAGGGAATCAATGAGGGGAAAAGGTGGACATCTGTAATACTTTCAACATAGAGAATTTTTAAAAAATATATGAGTACTTTATAATACCAATAACTATATCAACATCATGCTTACCTTATCTATATATTATAAAGTCATATCTGTCAATTCCTGCTTTCCCTGTCCCACTTTTGCCAGTTCTAAAGTCATTCATCTTAGTGCTTCTGCTTTCCATAGTTTCTGAGGCATTATTGACCTCTGAAAGTATATTGGAAAACCATTCCTTTATTTTTACTGTTTTAAATCACCCAGTATACAGTATATGCTGGATTACTCCCAGCATACTGTGTCCACTAAATTGCTGTTTTTCCCACTTTCTACAGCAGATTTAGATATGTTAATTCATTATCAGTTTATTAGTGTAGGTAGCAAATTAAACTTCTTTTCCATTTTGGGAGCTAATTTCTTGTCCTGAATTCAAGTAAGTTTGGATTTTGGGTGCCTGAATGCCTTGTGTTTAGTTCTTGTCTGCCCTTTTGTTAAAAGGCTAGATTGTTTAATAAACCCCAAGTAATTGACCAGTGAGGTGGTTTTAAATATGTATGCTAATTTTTTGATATCTCTCTCTTTAAGAAGGGGAGCTTAATTCCCTTTCCATGAGTGTGTTGAGACTTAATGACTTGCTGCCAATTAATAGAATAAAGGATAAAAGACTATGTGGTTTCAGAGACTAAGTCATAAAAGGCACTGTGACTTTCTCCTCTCTCTTGGATCATTCAATCTGGGCTAAGCCAGCTGTTATGTCATGAGAAGAGATCCATGTATGAACAAACTGAATCCTCTAACAAACAATCATATGAGTCATTTTAGAAGCAATTCTCCCACCCTAGTAAAGTCTTCAAATGTCTACAGCCCACTTTCAATCTTGAATAAAACCTCATAAAAGATTCAGCCAGAACCATCCAGTTCAGTCATTCCTAGACTCCTAATCCATAGGGACTGTGAAAAATAAATAAATCTTTGTTGTTTTAGGCTGCTATATATTGGGTTATTTGTTATACAGAAATAGATAATTAATACAACTGGATTTCTGTTATAAATAAGATGGACAACTCAGAACCAAAACTCTAACACCTGTCTGATTACATGTATCATTACTTCTTCTTATTCCAGCCTATTTACCCAAATGGATTCCTTTAGGTGTCATTGCTGACCTGATAAAGTTCAAATTCTCCAAAGCTTTGGTACCAATTTGCAACATGGGCCACTCACAGGTGACCAGACTGACTTGTCTACTTATTTGTAGTCTATTTCTGCCTAGGCTTATTTTTCCCCCTCATACCTTGAATTCAAGTCAATATAGGTCCTGACACCATGTATTATGCTTATATTTTCATTGTGCAACAATGATAACTTTTTATATTTCAACCACTATACAAATCACTAATAATATAAAACTAAGTAAAAGCCAATCCCTACATTAATAGAGTTTATAGTCTGTGACACAGATTGTTAAATCCTTCTATTCCCATTACTCTTCCTTTCTTTTGTAATAGAATACAATATTTTCTCTGAGCATATGATACCCTACAAAATAACTATATTCCCCAGCCTTCCTTTAAGCTATTTGTGACCAGGTGACTATGCTCTTTCTAATGATATGTGAGAAAAAGGAATTATGCCATCTCATTCCAGAAACAAGGTGGACCCTTCACTTCCTTACTTTCTTCTTGCTGGCTGGAATATAAATGGTAGAAGGTTTCAGATTTCCAATTTTAGAATATAAGGTGAGAGCCTTGGGTAGAAAATAGTGGTGAAAATAGCTAAGATCTGGACTTTGCTTTTAATTGGAGTTTTATGGCTAACAGATACTTGATTGTGTACTTTGTTGAAATTTTCTAATAATTTCTTACATTAGAATTATTTAAATAGAATAATATAATTTTTCCAAAGTTATCCGTTTTATTATATAAAGAAGACAAATAGGTCATCATAGATTGGGAGGATACAAACTTTGAAGGTGGTAGTCTGCATTACTCAAATGCTGAAGTAATCAAGTTCATCAAGCTCAAGACAAACTGAGAGCTCAGACATAACAACCTATGAGCCTCCTTGGTGCTTGATCTCTACCCCATCAAGAAGAGTCATTTGCCCCTCTGCTGTGCTCGTATAAGACTCTATGCTTACCTCTGTTTAAAACATTGAGTTAAAATTATTTGTTTACATGTCAGTCTTATCAGGCTATGCAATTATTAGATAGCTTAAACAAGACAGTTTATTTCTTTATTCTATACTATTCCCAGCATAAACAGTCCAGAAATAATGTAGTGATTCCATTCCTTTTAACGTTTTTCTTTGCCATCTTCTTAAAAGATGTCAAGAAGACTTTCTTCTATGGGGAATAGTAGTGAGGAGTGACTATCACAATAGGTATAGGGACTACTGCAATGAAGACTTGTAGTGAGGGAAAAAAGATTGGGCTCAATTCTGAATACAGCATGGGCAAGTAAAATTTATAGCCAAGGAGCAATGTGGAGGCTTCAGTGGATGGAAAATTAGTAAAAATAAATATCAGGAGTAAGGGGAATTCTGGCTAAAGCAACCTGACAGGATTCTTGTTGAAGGCAAGCCAACAATCAGACAAGGAGCCCAATTAGATATAGAGAGTAATCAGATATTGCAGATAGGGGATTCTGGGTAAACTTTACCTAGGATTCTTGCTAAAATTAGACAATGGAGAGATGAAAATTGAAGTCTAAAAGTTGAATCTTCATTGAAAAAGAGCTCAAGGGAGCCTGAATACAGTTTGGTAAGGAGAGAATTTTTGCTTTGGTCAAAAGAATGTGACAAAATGTAAGGTGTATTACATCTGAGAAGAAGCTTTAAGAGCTACTGAGAATTCTGACTATTCTTACCCTCTACCTTGAGAAAAACTTGTCATAAATACTGACTTCTTCAGCATTAGCCATGAATAAAAAATTGTATGAATTAGATCTATAGTGACCCCACAGGTGACATATAAATTAAGTCTGAAATAAACATTTGGCTTTGTAAGTCACGAAGATTTGGATATCATTTATTACTACAACAAAATTGATATTAATATTAAAATATGTCTTGTTTTCAAAAGACACAAATAAGATTTTTTTAAAGAGAGAATGTAGAAAAGAACAGAAAAGTCATTTGCAAGAAAGTGCTACAAAGGAACTATACAAGCACTGGGGTGCTGAGCTTGTTTTTGCTGTTATTCCAAGCAGAGAATAACTTCCCTGTATAAATGAGGAATGCCTCAATTGCTAGTTGAAGCATTCTGTGCACAAAATGAATCCTGTTCAAACCTCTGGACTAAGAGACTTGACCAAACTTTAAAGTGGCTTCCAGCAGCCTCAGGCTACATCCCTGAAATGACTCAACCTCCCTTTTGAGTTCCTGTCTGGAAAAGCTAAAGGCTGTCAAAAGAATTTGTTCCAGTCAACACCTAATGATTTATCTTAGACCTTCTCCTTCTTAGACCATTTACTACAAAGGGCTTACAATTGTGAATCCTTCCTTTGTCCCTTGAGATACATCTTCTAAACTCAGGAGTATTTTTCTTAAGGACCTGAAAGCCAGTCCTTTGAAATGCAATCATCAGGAAGGATAGAGCCTTTGTCTCCTGGTCTCTATGGGAGGACAGAACCCTAATTTAGATAATTTCCAGGTAGCAGTACAGCAGGCCTAACCCCATATACTTTGACCAGTCGCTTCCCAGATTCTACCTGAGCTATACTTCTTAGGTCCTTGTTCTTTCTTTAAAGCACCCAGTCACCTTCACACACATAAGAATGGAGCTCAGCATTTTCCTTTACAATCAGTAGTTACTTAATAAAATGTTTTTTCCACCATTCTAACTGATGACTTTCTTTATTTCTTTTTCTGTTTTTTTCTTTTCTTTCTTTCTGTCTTTCTGTCTTTCTTTCTTTCTTTTTTTTTTTTTTTTTTTTGCAGAACACACTGGTATCTAATTTAAAGGGTAAGTTATAACTATCTTACATCAAACATACATCACAACATTTGTATTTATATAGAATTCTACTTACCATATAATAATTATAACAATAATAATAATAAATAGTATTTACTATATTTACATTTACTGTAAAATTTTGATATTTGATAAGTATATATTTTTTTAGGTTTATGTGCTAATGGTGTAAGGGCCCTAAGTGAGCATCTGCTAGATCCTTTTGGCATTCTCATTGTTGCAAGAATGTTACTGCAATTACAAGCATGAAATCCTTATATGAAAGCCTCCAAACAGGGAAAAGAAACAGGAAGTGCACAAAGGGAGGTCTTCACAATGGAGTGAGTCTCTTAGGGTCCCTCTTGTTTGGAACCCTCTGTGCTTCCTGAACTTGTGTGGCTTTCTCCTTCACCAGCCCAGGGAAGTTTTTTGTCATTATTTCCTCCACCAAGTTCTCTATCCAAGTTCATGTTTTCTCTAAAAACCTGGATCTGATCCTCTATTGTCTTGTTTTTCTCATTAAGTTCCTTAAGAATCTTCATAATCAATACTCTGAACTCTGTTTCTGATAGCTTGCTTAACTTCATCTCATCATTGACTTTTTCTGGTGATTTTTCCTTTTCTTTAATTTGGGGATTGCTTCTTTGTCTCCCCATTTTGGTAGGTCTCACTGTTTGTATCTATGTATTAGATAAACTTGCTGTCTCCCAGTCTTGTGGGATGAGATTTTGTCTTGTGGGTCCAGTGGAGTCCAAAGGTGTGTTTTCCATATACTTCTGAGCTCTTTGCTCTAGGCATGTCCCTTTTGTGCTTTCTTTATATTCTCCTATTATGTTTGAGTATAGATTGTTGTTCACCATTCCTTGGGAGGACTCTCTTCTCAGGTTGGCTGTTTGTCTTATCCCCAACCTCATCGTGCAAGCTGTTGTACAGGTGCTGGCAAGGCAGGACAATACACAACTAAACTTCCAGGAAAAAGAGGTATCTTACAAAACATCTTCACAGTCACAATGAAAACAACCCAAGTGAAAATAGAACTGGCAGAGTGCAGGGAGAACACACATACAAAAAAAAAAAAAAAAAAAGCTTAAAAAAAAAAAAAGAGAAAAAGAAAAGTAACGCTTAGAGAGAGAGATGTATATTGTTGTTAATAGTGATGAAAATTTAGAAGATAATAATAAACTAAACTGTAAAAAATAGAGAAGCTACTGGGAGATAATAGAGGCAAAGAAAATATTCTGAAAGAAGAACCAGCAAAAAAATTAAGGAAGAGTAAGAATAAGATAATAGTTGAAAATGAGAAAATAAAAATACCATAAAGAGAAGACAAACTAACAATTGAACAAAAAGACAGGAAGAGAGAATCGAGGATAACAAAAGAAGAGAAAAAAATGGGAACAAAAAGTTATGCCAATGGATTGAGAGGAGAGAGAGATAAAGCCTGGTCAGGGAAGGAGTCTGACAAGAGATTTGGGGTAAACTATAAGGGAAAGCAGTAAACTTGGTTATAATGGTAAAGTCCTATTCATTAAGCAGAATATTAAGAAAGTCTTGATAGTAGAAGCAAGGGTAAAACAAAACAAAACAAAGAAACAAAACTAAAAACAAGCTAAGCAAAACAAAATTATTTTTTTTAAAAAAGCGAAAAATATAGTTAAAAAATGTTTTTTAAAAAATTAAAAGAAAAAATGACTATAAAATAAAAATAAATAAATAAAAACTTCCCCCTATCTCTTCTTACTAAGGGAAAAAGAGAAAAACAAACACACACACACAAACCAAACCAAACCAAACCAAACCAAAACAAAACCAAACAAAACAGAAAAAAAACCAACAGCCAGTCAATCAGGTTAGTTTCTTCTGGGTAGCTTATATTGTCTACTACTCTTTGTTTGTATACTGATTTCTATTCTCCTGGGAGGTGCTTATTTATCAGCCAATGTGAGGAGCCATCTAGGTTTTGGCTCTGGTGTCCTTAGGTAGATGGTTGATCTGAGGCTCTCCGTGGACCACCTCCTGTTTTCGGCTATTTTGCAACTGTGTAGTTGCCTGGTCTTGCTCCAGAGTCTTCTGTAGAGTTTTTAGGGTGCAGGATGGCTAGTGTAGCTCAGGGTATCACTCTCCTTACTTAGAGGTTTCACTGTCAGACACTCACTCTGCGGAAGTTAATCTCTGCTCCCCGGCCAGCTCCTCAGTACCTACCCTGTCCTCTGATTCTAGTTTCCCATGTACTGGCCTGCTGCAGGTTCAGATTGATTTCAGCCTGTTGCTTTTTCTGTATGGGCCATTTCAGCAGCCTAGGCTCAGTGGGTTCAATTAAAAAAACATTCCAGTGATCCCTCTGTTTGCCCAGTCCCCAGTAGGGGTTTTCAGCTTTTCCTCCAGTTCCCAAACAACAGTCCCTGAGAGTCTTATTCTTGTACAGTTGTCCTGTGAGCTGCTCTCCCTTCCCCTTCAAGACTGTGCCTTATGGGTGTGTCTGAGGTCTCAGTGAGCTGCACTAGCCCTTTTCCTGTTGGGGGTGGTGCTCCCAAGCTGCAGGAGAGACAGGCGGGCTCCGCCCCTCCCTTCCCAGCTCTGGTTTGCTGGTCAAACCAGGCCCACCCCTCGAACAGTCTGCTGTGCAGACACCAATCCCAGCTTCCTCTAGTCTGTCTTTCCAGTGCATGCTGGGAGGTGGAAGCCAGTTCAGAGATGAGCAACTCACAAATGTACAAAGCAACACACAGGCAGAGAGTCCACCCTATAAGATCCCTCAGCCCGCACTCCAAGGCACAGAGCAGGAAGGGACCCAAAGTCAGCTCCATGCAGCTCCCCGCACTGCTGATCTCAGCCAAGCTGGGGCAGTTCCGTGGGCCACCATGACACCCCTCAAGGCTGGTCACAGATTCTAGATTCTCTGCACTGGGAGCTCAGGGTGGGAGGGCTCTCCTCCCATCCCCCAAGCCACACAGATTCAATGCTTTCTGGGGCTCAAAAAAGTGCCTTACAAGGAGGCACAGGGTCTTTGTGTGCAGCTGCTCAGTCTCGACCTCTGGTCCCTTACCACCCAGGTGTCACAGGCCTCGGGACAGCCTTTCTTATAGTCAGCGCCCCAAAGATTAGACTCCAGTAGTGTCTGCCACTAGAAGCTTTGTTTTCTAAGAAGGCGTCTAACCTCCTTGCAGACTCACCACTCACCTGGGTCCCTGTGCTCTCTGTGTGGGGCTCTCCTTCCCCTCTCCTGTTCCAGGTGTGAGATCCCCGCTTTTGGATGGCGGTCCACACTCCCAAGGGGATGGAGCATTGCAGTCTCCAAGGCTAGTAACGTGGAGCCCAGCACAAGCTTCAGGGGGGGACTCTTCTTTTCTAGGCACCCCCTCTCTTACTGGACTCTATGATGTTTCTTCTGTGCTTCCTACTCACACTCCGTCCACTCAGGTATGTTTTTCTGATTTTTCCAAGCTGGCTACATAGGATTTTAGGAGTAAATCTAGTCCATGGTTGGGAGCAGGGGCACTTTGCTACCTCTCACAGGGCCGCCGTCTTCCCTGTGATAATTATTCTAAGCTCTATATCTGATAGATTGCTCATCTCCATTTCATTTATCTCTTCTTCTGGAAAATTCTCTTGTTCTAACATTTGGGGCTTGTTTTTTGCCTCCCCATTTTGGCTGCCTCTTGGTTTGTTTTTATGTAGTAAGTAGATATGCTAGGACTCTCAGTATTTTGGATGGTCTCTCATGTAGGCCATTGTCAGCTGCTGTTTTATGAGTACTCTGTTTGGAGCTGTCAGCAAATTAGCTCCTTATGCTGGAGTTGGGTGCATTTGAAAAAGACCAAAATGCTCACTAAGGTCTGCTTTTCCAAGCCCTGTGTCCAGAAGCAGATCAGTCACAGACTCAAAGAACCCAGAGATCTGCCTCTGCCTGAGGGTTTATTGTTATTCTGTCTCTTAATTAGCTTCTGACTGTAGACCATAGGAAGTTGTGAACTCCAAAGTGGGGAACAAGAGGCTTTCCAATAGAGTGGGTCAATTGCTTCCCCCTCAGATAAAAGCTGCTTGGATGGTAAAGGTCTGCCAGAGAAATATGTCCTCTGCAGTATGGGTGGATGACTCAGCACAGGAATCCAGATGGTGGCCTTCTGAGCTCTAACTCCAGAGCCCACAACTTGGATTCTCCTCATACAGCTCTAGTCCACTCTGTCCTCTTTCTGCCGGAGCACAAGTTGAGAGACTGTACACAAATCTTTGTTCATTGGCTCTTTATTAGGGTACCTGCATTTTCATCAGTCTCTTTCTGGCAGAGAGAAACCCTGCTGCCTTTCTCAGCCAGATGTATATCTGCAGCTTTCTCAGTTCTGGTGCTCTTGGCTGGGAATTCCAGATTGGGGTTTAGACTACAGAGTTCTCGGTGGGAACTCCCCACACCTGAGATATCCCTCTAGACCTTCAGCTGCTGACTGGGAGCCCAGATAGCACTCTTGAGCCTGTGAACTTCCTACCAATCTCAATGGACTTTCTGATTTACATCATTGGTTATGAGGGTGCTCTCCAGCTCATCTTCAGTTGCAGTTGATTATTCAGGATTGTTTTCCTATATTTTATTTGAAATTCCATTTTGGTCCTGGGAGAGTGTCTATGTAGCTTCCACTCAATCTGTCACCATCTTGGAATCATCCCAGTGCTATTTTTAAGGCTTTCATCTAGAACCTTAAGCTTTTATTATCTTTATATCAGCCATCTCCTGACCTGTTTCCCAATAACCATTTTCTCAGCATCTAGACTAGAAATTCAACTGTGGATTAAAAAGGCACTCTGTAAATTGTCTGTCATGTTCATTGACCAGAAATAACCTCACAGGTTGATCTACTCATAAATTCTTAACTGTGCAGACCATAGTGGGTAGTGAACCCCAGAACTATAACTTTTTTAGTCAAAGTTTTATCTTCATCTTAAGCAAGCCATGTCCATTATTCTTGTGCATCTACGTTAACATACTACTGAAATGTCATGTAATCCCTTCTTTCAGATCTCGGAAAGGTAATCACCCTCAAGGAAACACATAATCTCCTTAATTATTCTGTAATCCATTCATAAAGTTTTCCTTGCCTTGCTACATTCAATGACCATGTATTCTTCATCATTATAAATGTTTAAAAGGAATTGAAAACCTATAATTCTCTGGAGCATTTGATATCTTGGTTCCCAGCATGTTATCTGTTTGTATCAAATAAACTCATAAAAATTCTCTACAGGTCTGAACTTTTCTAACATTGACACAACACACTTACCCATTCTCTTATCCAGTAAACACACCCAAGATACCCCCAGTGGTATTTATCACAAACTTATTTAAAACTATTTCCCCTATTATTTATTTATCTATTTATTATTTTTTGGTGAATTTTTAATTGAATTTTTTAGGTGGCATTAGCTAATAGAATTGTATGGTATTCAGGTGTATAATTCTACAATACATCCTGTTAAAGAGAATTTTGCCCAGAATCCTCCCACCTTTGTGAACATGGTGTTCAGACAAGCTCAGAGCCTGCAGGCCTTGGCTTTTTATCTTATGTGCAACCTCATTGTACTAACCATGCCCTGCCTTCTGCAGTCCTGGGGAGTGAGGGCAGGTGCCATCGGGATGCTGCATACCACCTGCAGTCTGCTCTTGGTTGCATAAATTCACAGACAATTGTGAATGTATAGCAACAGAAAATGGTATTGAAACAGTGGGAATCAGCAATTTTTCACAGGAAGCTTCAGGAGATGTTATTTACTGCAGTCTGCCTGAAATTGGGACAAAATTAAACAATATGAGTTTGATGCTTTAGAAAGTGTGAAAGCTGCTAGTGAATTCTATTCTCCTCTATCAGGGAAGCAACTGAAATTAATGAAGCACTTGAAGAGTATCCAGGCTTGTCAACAAATCTTTTTATGAAGATGGTTGGCTGATTAAAATGACACTGAATAACTCTTCAGAACTATATGAACTAATGAGTGAAGAAGCATATGAGAAATGCATAAAATCTATTGAGGAGTTAAAATGGAAGAGCTAAATAAAGTATGAAACTACTTAATTTAGCATAGCTGTCTTAAATTAGTGGTGGATAGAAGATTTAAAATAGCCACTTTTAGTAATATCAATGGAAAAAGAAACTGCAACAATGCTATTGGAAGAAAATTTCCTTTAACTTTCTAATGATGGCAGATAAACACAATATGCATCGTTTTTGAAATACCCTATGACTTTTATCCAAGACAATAAAATCTGTACATCTGTCTTATGAAGTGCAGACAGGCTCTTTTAGCTAATCCGAAGAATGAGATGGGTTGGGGTTTGAGGCATTATATACCTTCTTGTCTATATGTTTCAAAATTCCTCTGCTGAATACTTTGATATAGATGAATTCTGGAAGTCCCCTTTTACTTTTTTGTGGCCTTCCCATAATTCATAAGAAGCACCTGGGAATTTTATCTTGAGACTGCTGGCTTTTCTGTTTATGGAGTACTGCCCTTTTGTTTCCCTTTCCCCCTTCTTTCCTGCATTCTCTCATTAGTGAGGTTTCTAACCATTTCCTCTCAAGTGTCCATGATTTGCAGAAGATAATATCTTGTTATTTATAAGACAGATGCAAATTACCCACACTATTTGGCCTTGTTTTAACTTTCTTGTCTCAGTTTCCCTATTTCTCTTGCCCTGGAATTTCCCTAGATTTCCACTGCCCTGTAAAAGGATGACAAAAAGGTTATTTTAATTCTGCAATATACTGAGTTTGCTGGTGCTATTTATCTCCAGTGAAGCAGCAACCTTGCAGGAATACAAGAAAGTTTAATTATAAGACATTCAACCTCTTCATTAAAAACAAAACAAAAAAAAACACACAAAAAAAACTTTTAATGATTCTCCACTCACTATTATATAAATCTTCAAGGCCTGTGGTAAAATTCCCCCAATTTTTATGGCTTAGTCTACTATACCAGAGACCTTCACACAATCCATTGAAGATGGGCTGAAAGCATTCTTGTTAATATTATACCTCTTTTATATTACTGTGTTGTTAATATACCACATATGTGATATAATTATACTTAATCTGTGAAAATAGGGAATTACTAAGTATAACTATGTGGGCTTGATACAGTAAGGCTTAAGCCATTCCATTCTTATGAGATAATTCATGTAGGTTTTAACAAGTTAATACATGATATTATGCTATATTACCTTGTCTTGTATTATCATATATTATCTAATATTATATTATCTTTATATTCTTTTAAGAGTTGCTGCCTGTTACTTTGTATTACCTCTAGAGAGAATAAAACTTTTCAGTTACCCAACTAAAAAAGAGAAATTTTTCTCTGTACGTTGTCAATAATTTTGCTATAAAATTG
Organism: Miniopterus schreibersii; assembly: GCF_964146895.1. NCBI lineage: Eukaryota > Metazoa > Chordata > Mammalia > Chiroptera > Miniopteridae > Miniopterus > Miniopterus schreibersii. Next base: position 40,960,531 of record NC_138104.1, on the reverse strand, counting down.
CTCGCCTCAGTAGAGAGATGATCTTGTACATTGTACTAGTCAGAGGATAACTATCCTATTCTCTACTCCTCCTGAAAGTAACAGTGTGTTCTTGAATCTCTACTTCACACTTTGAAATAGTTTGTGACAGTTATTTTTGATAATTGGATAGGCCACGGTTCCCTGATATTTGGTTAAACACCAGTCTAGATATTTGGGTGAAGGTATTTTTTAGAGGAGATTAACATTTAAACCAGTAGACTTTGAATAGAGAAGATTAACCTGTGTAATGTGGGTGGGAATAATCCAATTAGTTCAAGGCTTTAAGAGAAAAAACATGAGGTATTTCAAGAGGCAAGAAATTCTTCTTACTGAAGGAAAACTACCAAGCACGCTCTTTTTATGAGGCCAGTATTATCCTAATCCCTAAACCAGATAAAGACACTACAAAGAGAAAATTACAGACCAATATCCCTGATGAACATGGTAAAATCCTCAACAAAATCTGATTAGCAAATCAGATCCAGCAAAATATTCCAAAGATCATACACCATAACAAAGTGGGATTTATTTCAGGGATGTAAGGCTACTATAATATTCACAAATCAGCAAATGGGATACATCACATAAACAAAATGAAGGACAAAAATAATATGATACTATCAATATGAAGTATAGCACTCCCGTTTTAACACTCCCATCTTTTACCCTTACAATCGCTACTTTGAACATAAGCAGGAGCAACAAAATTTGGTAGAAACAATGACCTCTTCCCCTCCCCTGGCTCTTGGTAAACTTTGTAAAAGGTTTCTGGCTGTAAAAATTCCAGGGAATTGTTAACCAAGAAGGTTAATTAACGCTTACCTTAGCTTCTGTATGCCGCTTTGCTAGTCCCCCACCTGCTCCCCCTCCCCAACCAGAATGTGGTATTTGCCTTTATATTCTCCCTGTGAAGACTGTTTGGGGCTGCGAGTTTTGCTTTGGGCAGGAGCCCTCTTGTAGTCACCTTTGGTCTCTGTGTGAATTTATCTTGCAAAGGTCGGGTACAACAAATAGATGCAGAAAAAGCATTTGACAAAATCCAGCACCCATTTTTATTAGAAACTCTCAGCAAAGTGAGAGGAGAGAGATCATACTTCAACATAATAAAGGCCATATATAGCAAACTTACAGACAACATCATAGTCAGTGCTCAAAAACTAAAATCATTTCCCATAAAAATAGTAATAAGACAAGGTTGTTTGCTTTCACTACTCTTATTCTACATAGCACTGAAAGTCCTTGCTACAACAATCAGACAAGAAGAAAAAATTAAAGGCATCCAAATTGGAGAGGAAGAAGTAAAAATGTCATTATTCACAGAAAACATGATATTGTACATAGAAAATTTTAATGACTCCACCAGAGCACTACTAGATTTAATAACTGAATTCAGCAAAGTAGCAGGGTAAAAAATTAACAGCTGAAAATTGACAGCATTTTTATAATAATTTTATAATGCCAGCATTATCCTAATTCCAAAACCAGATAAAGACACTACAAAGAAAGAAAATTACAGGCCAATACTAGTGATGAACATAGATGCTAAAATTCTCAACAAAATATTAATTAATAGGATCCAGCTATCTATTAAAAGGATCATACACCTTGGCCAAGTGGGATTTATTCCAGGGATGCAAAACTGATACAATATTCATAAATCAATAAATATGATACATTACATAAACTAATTGAAAGACAAAAATCAAATGATCATATCAATAGATGCAGAAAAAGCATTTGATAAAATCCAACACCCATTTTTGATAAAAACTCTGAGCAAGGTAGGAATAGAGGGATCATACCTTAACATAATAGGCCATATCTGACAAACCTACATCCAACATCATACTCAATGGAAATCCTAGCCAAACTGATCAGACAAGAAGAAAACATAAAAAGCATCCAAATTAGAAAGGAGGAAACAAAACTGTCATTATTTGCAGTTGACATGATATTGTACATAGAGAATCCTAAAGACACCACCAAAAAACTACTAGATTTAATAAATGAATTCAGCAAGGTAGCAGGATACAAAATTAACACCCAGAAATTGATGGCATTTTTATAAAGCAATAATGAACTCTCAGAAAAAGAAACTAAAAATACAATCCCATTTACCATTACAACTAAAAAAATAAGATACCTAAGAATAAACTTAACCAAAGATGTAAAAGACCTTTACTCAGAAAACTACAGGACACTGAAAAAAGAAATAGAGGAAGATATAAACAAATGGAAAAATATACCATATTAATGGATTGGAAGAATTATCATCATTAAAATGTCCATACTACCCAAAGCAATTTATAAATTCAAAGTAATCCTTATTAAAATACCAACAGCATATTTCACAGATCTAGAACAAACACTTTGAAAATTTATGTGGAACTAAAAAACACCCCGAATAGCCATGGCAAACTTGAGAAGGATAAATAAAGTTGGAGGGATCACAATACCAGATATTAAGTTATACTACAAAGCCACTGTAATCAAAACAGCCCGGTACTGGCACAAGAACAGACATATAGATCAGTGGAAGAGAACAGAGAACCCAGAAATTCACCCACACCATTATTGTCAATTAATATTTGACAAAGGAGGCAAGAGCATACAATGGAGTAAAGACAGTCTTTTCAATAAATGGTGTTGGGAAAATTGGACAGTTAAGTGCAAAAAATGAAACTAAACCACAAACTTACTCCATACACAGAATAAAGGATAAAATAGTTAAATATAAGTCACGAAACTATAAAAATCTGAGAAGAAAATGTAAGCAGTAAAGTCATAGACATCTCATGTAGTGGAATTTTCAGTGATACATCTCCTAAGGCAAGAAAAGCAAAGGAAAAAATAAACAAATTAAAGTACATCAAACTAAAAAACTTCTGCACAGCAAAAGGAACCATTAACAAAATGCAAAAGTAACCCATTATATGGGAGAATATATTTACCAGTGACACATTGGATAAAGGATTAATATCCAAAATCTGTAAGGAACTCATACAACTCAACAAGAGAAAGACAAATAATCCAATTAAAACATGGGATAAGAGCCTGAATATATACTTATTCAAAGAGGACACACACATGGCCAAGAGACATATGAAAAAATGCTCAACATAGATAATCACCAGAGGTGCAAATTAAAACCACAGTGATGTATCACTTCACACCTGTCAGAATGGTTACCATCAACAAATCAACAAATGACACATACTGGCAAGGATGTGGAGAAAGGGGAACCATGGTACACTGCTGGTGGGATGCAGACTGGTGCAGCCACTATGGAAAGCAGTATGGAGTTTCCTCAAAAGATTAAAAATTGACCTGCCACTTGACCCAGTGATCCCACTTCTAGGAATATATCCTAAGAAACCCCAAACACCAATCACAAAGAACTTATGCACCCCTATGTTTATAGCAGTGCAATTTATAGCTAGGGCCTGGGAAAGTTTAAGCGCCTATCAGTAGATGAGTGGGTAAAAAAGCTGTTGTATATTTACACCATGGAATACTATGCAGGTGTAAAAAAGAATGATCTTTTATCCTTTGGCACAGCATGGAGGGAACTAGAAAGTATTATGCCAAGTGAAATAAGCCAGTCAGAGAAAGACAAATACCACATGATCTCACTTATATGTGGAATATAATAAACTGATGAACAAGATGGATCCAGAGACATAGAAGCATGGAACAGACTAAGGGATCTCAGAGGGAAGGTGGGGAGAGAGAAGTGGGTGGGGAGAGATTAATCAAAGAACTTATATGTTTCTAAGCATAACCCATGGACACAGACATTGGTATGGGGAAAGCCTGGGGGTGGAATGGATGGGGGGTGGAGGGGATCAATGGGGATAAATGTTGGGAGCCGGTGACATGTCTGGACATGGTCCACATAGCCTGAGTGCCTGGAGCCAAGGACTCACCCCTCCACATAAGTTCCCATTAGAAGCCTAGATAAAGATAATTACCAAGGTCTGAGCTCATGCAGGAGGCAGGGTGTTTACTCTGAGTGTTCATGCAGCCTTGAAGGAACTACTTTGTATCACTCTCGCCTCATTACTAATTGTTTGTCACTTACTATATAATAAAGGCTTTGAAGCCATTTGGTGCTGCACCTCATTGGAGGGCAGCCCTCCTGATCCCATAACTTTGTTTGTCTCTTTAATTCCCACTGCTCGAACTCAGGTTTGTTCATTTTTCAGGCTGGTTCCTGACAGATAAAGAAGCGACATCTGTAGTATTTTCAACAATAAAGATAATGAAACTAAAAAATAAAGTACCAACAGAAAGAGCATTGCTGAGTGGAGATTTTGATAGTCTAACAGGAGTAGGGAACAGAAATTGGGGTTTATGGCCACCAAGACATTCAGGATATAAGGGACCAAGATTACAGATTGAAAGTAATCATAGAGTAGCGAGCATGAGACTGGTGTTCGATCCAGTTTTCCCCTTGAGGCATTTGCTGACTTGGCAAAGAGCTGAGCAGAAAATAGGAAAGAGGCTGGGAAGCTAAACAGAATAAATGATCAGCTCAGGATCCTGGGGAGATAAAAAATGGAGTTCAGAGACACCAAGAAGTGCATCTGGTATTACCTCAGGCTTTTAGATCAGACCTCTGAAGGACTATTTTTTAGGAGTAAGGGCAATCGGGGGGTTGAAGACAGAAACCCAGCCTGTAACCAGTTCAGTCCCTAATTGGATTAATGCAAGTTACTCCCACTATAAAGCCTGCTAGAAACTAAATCTTCCCTGGGGGGATTTTTATTAAAAATATTCATCATTCACACTGAGGAATCTTAGAGGGAAGGCAGGGGTTGGGGAGTGGGTGGGAAGAGATTAACCTAAGAACTTGTATGCATTTATGCATAACCCATGGACACAGACAATAGTGTGGTGAAGGCCTGGGGCAGGAGGGAGGCCATGCGAGTGTGGGGTAGAAAGGATTAGGGGTAAAGTAGAGTAAGAGGATAAATTCAGTCTGGGATATGATGATATGAGGGACATCTGTGATGAGAACTATGCTGGGCAACAGAAACTGGATGTATAGATCTAGAAGTTAGAAGAGAGCTCTGAACTAAGGGATAAAGGTACGAATGGTCGGCATTTGCCTGCTGGTGGCTGTAACCTCAGCAATGGGTAAGCTGGTTAGGATGAACGTAGGTTAGATGGCCAAAGGGATCTGTGAAGAAAAGATTTTCACAAAAACAGCACAGGCAGAATTATTAGAGAAATGAGAGGAGAACCAAGAGAGAAGGAAAGAAGAACAGAGTTTAAAGAAGTGAGTCCAAATGGAGTCTTTGGGCTTCAGAACTAAAAGTAGTCTAGGCTTCTCCTCAGTATTTGGTTCATGTTCCTATTGTTCCGTTGGCTGCTAGGAAGCTCAGAGGCTTGTGACATACATCGAGTAACTGCACAGAACTTTAAAATCATTATGTTCATTAACTTTATGCTTAGTTTTATTTTTCTTATTGTTATTTCCTCCTTCTCCTATCCCTTATTTTTTTATTTTGTTTCTTTGTATCACCTTAAAATCCTAAGATGGAGGGAACAAGAGTGCACAAACACATTGCATCTAAAATAAGGTCCCAAGCTCCAGGCATGGCACAATGCCTACTACTCCCTTTGTCTTCTGCACAGCCCACTTCCCTCATTTACCTTACCTGCTTCAACCCTGCAGGCATTTAAGTTTGAGACTCCTGGTCTAAACAATCACTAAGATCCTTTCCTGCTCTAAATTGGATGAATCTGTACTTCTTCAATATTAAAATACCATGATGTAAGTTACTAAATATAACATCAAGCAGTAAGCCTAACAGTTATTTTTATTAAGTTCTACTAAAAACATTGAAACAGTGAACATATATGATACCTGCAGCATTTGAGAAGAGGTGGGTTGGGCTTCAAAAGAAACATGACAGCATTTGCTCCAGATCCTTCTTGCTCATCACTGTGAGGTCCAGCACTAGCACACATGTTCAATGGGATTTAAAATAAAGTGACTGTGTGGCACATCATTAGACCATGATGTTCAAGGCTAATTCCATGAGCCTCTGCATTAATGGGGTGGTACTCTGTTTGGCTTTATTCTATTAATATTTATAGAGTACTCATTACCATAGCAACTAAGTGCTTTCCACAGAAAACTGATCAAATTATTAAGGAGAGGGGAATGAGAGAGGGGAGGAGCACTGCAAGAGCTGCAAGGAAGCTTCTGATCTCCCTCTAAATAACCCTTTCCTTCCCCAACCTGACAAAGCACAGTTCTCATAGAGTATTTGTTTCATTCATTCCCCCCCAGAATCCTGGCGATATCCAGTTTTGGTTTCCTGGAGCACTGCCCCATGCAATATTGGGCCCATCCTTGACAAAAATCTTAATATATAAGTAGTCTTCAACCCTGATTTTGCTTTTCTGTGCCCCCTTTCCTCTCCAGGGAGGCTGTAGAGCATATCATTTCAGAGCCAGGTTTTGAAATCAGACTTCTGGATTTGAATTCTAGCTCTTCCACTTACTAGCTAAGTCTCCTTTGGGGAAGTTACTTAACTTTTCTGACCTTGGTTTCCTCTTCTATAAAATGGGAATACTAAGAGTGCCTACTTCATAGGTTTATCATGAAAATCAGATGGGTTGATAATTATTAAGTACATTAAAGAATTCCTGGTACATAGTAAATGATCAATAAATGTTCACTGTTATTTCAATATATTCTTATCTTCTATTCCCAGTGACTAAAACACTCATGCTGTACTGCTCTTCCTGGCTTTCAGTGAGTGAATGGATAAAACTTTTTCTCTAAGATGATATAACCCTTAGAAACTACCCAGAGGAGTGAGAGGAAGATGACTCTTATCTGGCCGGATCAATTGACTAGATCAAAAGTGCCTAACTTTCTACCACTGGAAACACACTTCTCTGGGTAAAACAATCTCTTTATAAGTATGTTCTACTAGATTTAACTTTCATAAAGGCAAAAACATGCTTCAGCCATTTGTTTTAAGTGTAAAGCCAAATTCACCCTCACGTCCCATAAAATTTTAAAAGAAAAAAAAATTTTTAAATAATGTTTTTCTATTAGCCATTACAATTTCACAAACAGCTAGTTGCATGTTAAAATATTATTATGTCTCTTTGTAAATTTGATTATGATTCTATTGCTTCTGTGGATATGATACTTTTTAAATCCAACACTAGTTTACATACACAGAAAATACAGTGGAACTTCATTTCTCAAATATAATTCATTCCAGAACATTGTTTGAGAAATGATTTGTTCAAAACCTGAATCATTTGTTCCCATTAGAAATAATATAAGTTAAATTAATCCATTCCAGATCCCCAAATGATTCCCTGTTCTAACTTTCCTCAATTGCCTAGGATGGTTGTTTTGTGAGCACTTTCACTTTCACTCTCTTAACAACATCAGCACCCTTGATGGCCTCTTTATGTTTTAAAATCATGCTAATCAATTTCGCTGTGCCATTCTTTGTAGCCATATCAGACACAGGAACACTTCTATCATACTTTGCAATGATTTATTTTTTCAACTCTATCACTATCCTCATAACTTTCCTTTTCACTTTGCTGCTATCACTAACCTTCTTAGGATCCATGGTGACTTACTGTATGCATTTAACAATAATAAGCAACAACAAAACAAAAAAACAACATGAAAATATTCACAGCACAATTTCCTGAGATGTCAACAACATGAGGTTTATTGGTAAACTGACCCATACTTGCACATTCTCTCCTTTGTTTGTCACCTGAGAAATGTGTGGCATACAGGTATCAGCATGAAAGGGCTGGCGCGTTGAGATCTGAAATTTGGTTCTACAACTGAGATATTTTTACGTGAACAACTTGGTCAATAACCAAATTGAATGGGAGATGTTTGAGAACTGAGGTTTGACTATAAATCCAGTTGCATAATTTTGAATGCCATTAATAAAAACCACGTAACACTACTTTTTAGCTTCTGAATTCTTTCAGTCCCATTTCTTTATACTCTTCTCTGATGTAGCTGATTCTTGATTATTCCAAGAAAATAAGAGGTCAAATTTTGAAATGAATATGAGAAAAAACACTTTCCTACAACTGTAAGCTCATGGACTGGCCTTGGGACTGCTCAATTAAATATAATGATGCAAAATCTAACAGAACAGTTAACAGAATAGCTTGCTCAGCCACTAAAGCCATCAAAGCTCAAAAAAAACTTTATATACTCTGGCTCAATATTCCTCAAATGACAGAGTTGCTTTAGATTATTTAGCTGGTGCCCAAGGAGACATTTGTACTGTATACCTATTGTTTTGCCTAATTAAATATCTCTTTCCAGGTAGGATTAGAAACAACACCACTATTTATTTATTTATTTATTTATTTATTTATTTATACTCAATTGAAGATATTTTTTCCCATTGCTTTTCAGAGAGAGAATGCAAAGGAGAGAGAAAGAGAGAGAAAGAAATAGAGAGAGAGAAATATTGATGTGGGAGAGACACAACAGAGACAAATCATTTGGTTGCCTCCCACAAGTGCCTTGACCAGGGTCGGGGATCTAGCCTGCAACCAAGGTACATGCCCTTAACTGGAATTGTACCTGAGACACTTCAGTATGTGAGCCAATGCTCTAACCACTGAGCAACTGGTTAGGGCAACAACAACACTTTTTAAACTAAAAAAATCTCTTAAGGTACATTCCACTTTTTGCCATGAGTAACATTAACTGGTTAGGATTTAAATTTTCTGTGGGCTCAGGATTATTCACGTTCTGGATTGCAAATTGTTCTACTCACAGAGACAGGTTACTAAGCCAGGAAAATTAGAATAGGGAAACTGAAACAGCTAAACAGCTAAACAGCCAAGCAGTTTACAGCCATTCAGTATATCACAAAATTCTATCTTCCCTAACCAAAGACACTTAAGAGTAAATGGTTTACACTTCTTCCTCCTAACCAGATGGTAAGTAGCTTAAATCACCCTACTCGGGGAGATAAATAACAGATATCAAACTACTTTCATTTGTGCCAACCATAACCAAGGACATAAAATCAGGGGAATAAAGCTCATTTTGGCACATCAACATGATGACTGTTCTATTGAGATCCGCTTCTAAGACCTCCCCTAAACTTCCACCCTTTAAAACCCTCCAGATGAAGGACTCAGCACACACTCTATTTCATGGGATCATGCCCATGCTTTCCTTTCCCTCTTCCTCTCCCCAGACATGTTATCTTTGACTTTCCCTCTCCTCAGTTCCAAGCGGCCTGCTTCTGTCTCTGTAACTTGTTTCCTGAGCATATGCAGCCCAGCTGGCTTACTGCTACTACCTCTGTAACTTTCTTTTTCTTTTTTTTATTTTAATTTTATTTTTGTTTAAAATATTACAGATATCCCTTTTTCTCCTCAATGACCCATTCCGCCCTGTCCTATCCCCCTCCCCAGTCCCTCTCACCACCATTGTCCGTGTCCTTGGGTTGTGCATATATGCATATAAATTCTTGATTACTCTCTCCACCTCCACCCACCCACCCTCCTCCATCCCTCTGACATTCATCAGTCTCATCTATGCTTCCATGTCATTGAATCTATTCTGTCCATCTGTTTATTAAGTTATTTAGATTCCACATATAAGCGAGATCATGTGATGTTTTTCTTTCTCTGCCTGGTTTATTTCACTTAACATGATTTTCTCCAGGTCCATCCATACTGTCCCAAAGAGTGCAACATTCTTCTTCTTTACACCTGTGTAGTATTCCATGGTGTATATGTCCCACAGTTTTTTTTATCCACTCAGCTACTGGTGGGCACTTGGGCTGTTTCCAGATCTTAGTTATTATAAACTGGGCTGCTATGAACATAGGGGTGCATATATTCTCTCTCATTAGTGTTTCAGGATTCTTAGGATACATTCCTAAAAGTGGAATCACTGGGTCAAAAGGAAGCTCGATTTTTAATTTTTTGAGAAACCTCCATACTGTTTTCCATAGTGGTTGCACCAGTCTGCATTCCCACCAGCAGTGTACCAGGGTTCATCTTTCTCCACATCCTCACCAGCACAGGTAGTTTGTTCATTTGTTGATGGAGCCATTCTGACAGGTGTGAAGTGATATCACATTGTGGTTTTAATTTACATCTCTCTGATGATTAGCAATGTTGAGCATTTTCTCATGTGTCTCTTGGTCATCTGTATGTCCTCTTTGGAGAAGTGTCTATTCAGGTCCTTTGCCCATTTCTTAATTGGGTTGTTTATCTTCCTCTTGCTGAGTAGTGTGAGTTCTTTGTATACTTTGGAAATTAGCCTCTTATCAGATACATCCTTGGCAAATATGTTTTCCCAGACCGTGGGGTTCCTTTGGATTTTGAGGCTGTTTTCTTTTGCTGTGAAGAAGCTTTTTAGTTTGATGTAGTCCCATATGCTTATTTTTTCTTTAGTTTCTCTTGCTTTAGGAGAAGTATCAGTGAAAATTCCACTAAGTGGGATGTCTGTGACTTTACTGCCTATGTTTTCTTCCAGGACTTTTATGGTTTTGTGAGTTACATTTAAGTCTTTTATCCATTTTGAGTTTATTTTCGTGTATGGTGAAAGCTGGTGGTTTAGTTTCATTTTTTTGCATGTATCTGCCAAATTTTCTCAGCACCACTTATTGAAGAGACTGTCTTTACTCCTTTGGATGCTCTTGCCTCCTTTGTCTAATATTAACTGACCATAATGGCATGGGTCTATTTCTGGGGTCTCTGTTCCGTTCCGTTGATCTATATGCCTGTTGTTGTACCAATACCAGGCCATTTTGATTACAATGACTTTGTAATACAGTTTGAAATCGGTAATGTGATCCCTCCCACTCTGTTCTTTTTTCTCAAGATGGCTGCAGCTATTTGGGATCTTTTTTGGTTCCATATAAATTTTTGAAAGGTTTGTTATAGGTCTGTGAAATATGCTGTTGGTATTTTAATAGGAATTGCATTGAATTTATAAATTGCTTTGGGTAGTATGGACATTTTAATGATACCAATTCTTCCAATCCATGAGCATGGTATGTTCTTCCACTTGTTTAAATCTTCCTCTGTTTTTTTTTCATTGTCACATAGTTTTCTGAGTACAGGTCATTTACATCCTTGGTTAAATTTATTCCTAGGTATCTTACTTTTTAGTTGCAATGGTAAATGGTATTGTTTTTATAGTTACTCTCTCTGAAAGTTCATTGATGGTGTATAAGAATGCCATTTATTTCTGGATGTTGATGTTGTATAGAGCTACCTTGCCAAATTCATTTATCAAATCTAGTAGTACTTTGATGGAGACCTTTTTTTTTTTTTTAAACATATCTTTATTGATTTTAGATAGAAGAAAAGAGGGAGAGAGAGAGATAGAAACATCAATGATGAGAGAGTCATTGATAGGCTGCCTAGCCTGCACACTGGGCATGTGCACCGACCAGGAATGGAACCCAGATCTACTGGATCCTAGGTCTACGCTCAACCACTGAGCCATGCCTGGATGGGCTGATGGAGTCTTTAGGGTTTTCTATGTACAATATCATGTCATCTGCAAATAATGACAGTTTTACTGCCTCCTTTCCAATTTTCCTTTTATGTTTTCTTCCTGTCTGTTGGCTGTGGTTAGGACTTCCAGTACTATGTTGAATAAGAGTGGTGAAAGTGGACATCCTTGTCTTGTTCCTGTTTTTAATGGAAATGGTTTTAGGTTTTGCCCATTGAGTATGATGTTGGCTGTAGGTCTGATATATGGCCTTTATTATGATGTAGTATGATCCCTCTATTCTCACTTTGCTGAGAGTTTTTATCAGAAATGCGTGCTGGATTTTGTCGAATGCTTTTTCTGCATCGATTGATATGATTTTTGTCCTTCATTTTGTTTATGTGATGTATCACATTTATTGATTTGCAGATGTACCAGCCTTGCATCCTTGGAATATCCCACTTGGTCATGATGTATGATCTTTTTAATGTATTGCTGGATACAGTTTGCTAGTATTTTAGTGAGGATTTTAGCATCTATGTTCATTATGGATATTGGCCTGTAATTTTCTTTTTTTGTAGTGTCTATCGCCTTTGGGGATTAGGATGATGCTGGCCTCATAAAAAGAGTTTGGGAGTTTTCCCTCTTGAATTTTCTGGAATAGTTTGAATAGAATAGGTGTTACTTCTTATTTGAATGTTTGGTAAAACTTGCCTGTAAATCCATCAGGTCCGGGACTCTAGTTTGCTGGGAGTTTTTTGATTAGTGCTTCAATTTCATTAGTTGTTATCATCCTACTCGGGTTTTCTGCCTCTTCTTGATTCAGCTTTGGAAACTTGTATGCTTCTAGGAATTTGTCCATTTCCCTCATGTTGTCCAATTTGTTGGCATATAGTTGCTCATAGTACTTTCTTACAATCCTTTGTATTTCTGTTGGGTCAGTTGTTATATCACCTCTTTCATTTATGATTTTATTTATTTGGGTCCTCTCTCTTTGTTTCTTAGTGAGTCTGGCTAAAGGTGTATCAATCTTATTTTTCTTTTGAAAGAACCAGCTCTTGGTTTCATTGATTTTTTTGTATTTTTTATTAGTCTCTATGTCACTAATTTCTGTTCTGATTTTTATGATATCCTTCCTTCTACTTCCTCGGGGCTTTTCTTGCTGTTCTCGTTCTAGTTCTTTTAGTTGTTGTGATAGATGGTTCATTAGATCTTTTTCTTGTTTCTTGAGATAGGCCTGTAATGCTATGAATTTTCCTCTCAGGACTGCTTTTGCGGTATCCCATAGATTTTGGTTTGCTGTCTGTTCATCTTTGTTTCTTTCCATGAAGTGTTTGATTTCTTCCTTGATCTCATTGATAACTCATTTGTTGTTTAATAACATGCTTTTTAGCCTCCATGTGTTTGAATAGTTTTGAGTTTCATTATAGTGGTTGATTTCTAGTTTCATGGCATTGTGATCTAGAAGATGTTTGATATGATTTTACTCTTCTTGTATTTGTAGAGACTTCCCTTGTGCCCTAACATGTGGTTTATTTTTGAGAATGTTCCATGTGCACTCGAGAAGAATGTGTATTCTGGTGCTTTGGGATGAAATGTTCTGTAAATTTCAACTAAATCCATTAGGTCTAGTGAGTTATTTAAGTTCTTTGTTTCCCTGTTGATGTTTTGCCTTGATGATCTGTTCAATGCTGACAGTAAGGTGTTACAGTCCCCCACTATGATTGTGTTGCTGTCAATCTCCCCCTTAAAGTCCATCAAGAAATTTTTTCTATATTTAGGTGCTCCTATATTGGGTACATAAATGTTTATAAGGATTATTTCCTCCTGTTGGACTGATCTCTTTAGTATTATGTAGTTACCATGTTTGTCTCTTGTTATGGTCTTTATTTTGAAGTCTATTTTGTCAGAAATAAGAATTGCTACTCCAGCTTCCTTTTCCTTTCCATTTTCATGGATTATTTTACTACATCCCTTTACTTTTACTTTGTGTGAGTCTTTTGCTCTCAGGTGGGTCTCTTGCAGACATCATATATTTGGGTCCTATTTTCTTATCCCTTCAGCTACCTTATGTCTTTTTACTGGACCATTTATTCCATTTACATTTAAGGTTACTATTGATATAAACTTATTTAATGCCATTTTTCTCCTTTATGCTGATGTATCTTTCTCTCACTATTCTTTCTTTTTCTTAAAGCAGTCCTTTTAGCATTTCTTGCAATGCTGGTTTGGTGTTACTGAACTCCTTTAGCCTTTTTCTGTCTGGGAAGCTCTTTATTTCACCTTCAAGTTTAAATGATAACCTTGGTGGATAAAGCAATCTTCGTTGCATGTTCTTCCTTTTCATTACTTGGAGAACTTCATCCCACTCCCTTCTGGCCTGAAGAGGTTCTGTTGAGAAATCAGTTGTCAGCCTTAAGAGGGTTCCCTTGCCCGCCACTGCTTGTCTCTCTTTTGCAGCCTTTTATATTTTCTCTTTGTCCTTGACATTTTCCATTTTAATTAAGATGTGTCTTGGAGTGGGTCTCTTTGTGTCCCTCTTGTTTGGAACCCTATGTGCTTCCTGAACTTGTGTGGCTTTCTCCCTTGCAAGCACAGGGAAGTTTTCTATAATTATTTCCTCCACCAAATTCTCTTTCCTTTGCTGTCTTTCCTCCCCCTCTGTCACTCCTATAATGTGAATGTTGTTTTGCTTCATGTTGTCCCAAAGCTCCCTTAGACTGTCCTCATGCTTTTTATGTGTTTTTTTCTACCTTGTCTTCTAAGTCACTTATTCTATTCTCTGCTTCACTGAGCCTGCTTTTAATTCCTTCCAGTGTTTTCTTGATATCAGATACAGCATTCTTTATTTCTGTATGATTTTTTTAAATATTATGTACCTCTTTTTCCATGTTTTCCCTAAAGTCCTTGATCTTATCCTCTATTGCCTTGTTTTTCTCTTTAAGTTCCTTGAACATCTTCATCATCAATACTTTGAGCTCTCTTTCTGATAACTTGCTTAACTCCACCTCATCACAGACTTTTTCTGGCTATGTTTCCTTTTCTTTAATTTGGGGGTTGTTTGTTTCCCCATTTTGGTAGGTCTTAGTGTTTGTATCTATATATTACATATATTTGCTGTCTCCCAGACTTGTGGCATGGGATTTTGTCTTGTGGGTCCAGTGGAGCCCAGGGGTGTGTTTTCCTTATTCTTCTAAGCTCTTTGCTCTAGGCATGTCCCTTTTGTGGGTATCCCTTTTGTGGTTTCTTTATGTCCTCCTATTGTGGTACTGTCTAGATTGTTGTTGATCAGTCTTTGGAAGGACTCTCCTCTCAGGTTGGCTAACTGTGTCTCAGCCCAAACCTCATCATGTAAGCTGTTGTACGGGTGCTGGTAAGGTAGGACAATAAACAACTAAACTTCCGGGAAACAAGAGGTATCTTACAAAATATCTTGACAGTCACAATGAAAACAATCCAAGTAAAAATAGAACTGGGAGAGTGAAGGGAGAACACACACACACACAAAAGCTTAAAAAAAGAGAGAGAAAGAAAAGTAACACTTAGAGAGAGATGTATATTCTTGTTAATAGTGGTGAAAATTTAGAAAATAATAATAAACTAAAATGTAAAAACTAAAGAAGCTACTGGGAGATAACAGAAGCAGAGAAAAGATTCTGAAAGAAGGGCCAGAAAAAAATTAACGTAGAAAATAGGAATAGGATAATAGTTGAAAATGAGAAAATAAAAACACAATAAGAATAAGAGAAATTAACAGTTGAACAAAAAGAGAGGGAGACAGGAGGGAGGATAATGAAAGAATGAAAGAAAAGAAGGGGAAAAAAAGAAAAAGAAAAAATAAGTTATGCCAGTGGATCGAGAGTAGAGAGATATAGCCGAAGTAGGGAGGGAGTCCAGTAATAGATTTGGTGAGAAGTATAGAGGAAAGCAGTAAACTTGGTTATCATGATAAATACCCAGTCGTTAAACAGGGATATCAAGAAAGTCTTGATAGTAGAAGAAAGGATAAAACAAAACAAGGCAAATAAACAAAACTAAACTAAAAACAAGCTAAGCAAGACAAAATTCTTTTATAAAAGAGAAAAAAATTTAGTTAAAAATGTTTTTTAAAAAAATTATTAAAAAATTATTATAAAATTTAAAAAAGAAGAAAAAACAAATAAACTTTTCCCCCTTTCTCTTATTCCTAAGGAAAAAAGAGAAAAAACAAATGGAGAAACACACACACACACACACACACACACACAAAATAAAACAAAACAAAAAAAACAAAAGAAAAAAAGATATTCAATCAGGTGAGTTTCTTCTGGGCAGCTTATGCCATCTGAGGCTCACTGTTTTGTGTGCTGATTTCAGTTCTCCTGGGAGGTACTTGTGTATCAGCCAATGTGAGGAGCTGCCGAGATTTGGCTGGTGTCCTTGGATATTTGGTTGATCTGAGACTTTCTGTGACCCACCTCCTTTTGTCAGCTATTTTGCAACCTTGTAGTTGCCTGGTCTTACTCCAGAGTCTTCTGTAGGGTCTTTAAGGTGCAGGGTGGCTAGTGTAGAGGAGGGTATCACTTCCCTTACTTAGAGGTTTCTCTGTCAGTCACTCACTGTGAGGGAGTTAGTCTCTGCTCCTCAGCTAGCTCCTCAGTCCCTACCCTGTCCTCTGATTCTAGTTCCCCATGCACAGGCTTGCTGCAGTTTCAGATTGATTTCAGCCTGTTGTATTTTCTGTATGGGCCGTTTCAGTAGCCTGGGCTCATTGAGTCTGATTAAAAAAACAGTCTGGTGAGCCCTTTGCCTGCCCTGCTCCCAGCAGGGGTTTTCAGCATTTCCTCCAGTTCCCAAACAACAGTCCCTGAGAGTCTTATTCTTGTACAGTCGTCCTGTGAGCTGCTCTCCCTTCCCCCTCAGGACTGTGTCTTGCGGGTGTGTTTGGAGATTCAGTGAGCTGGACCATCCCCTTTTCTGCTGGTGGTGGTGCTCCCAGGCTGTAGGAGAGGCAGGCGGGCTCCGCCCTTCCTGTCCCAGCTCTGGTTGGCTGGCCGCACCAGGCCCGCCACTCAGACAGTCTACTATGCAGACCCCAATCCCAGCCTCTGCTGGTCTGTCTGTGCAGTGCACACTGGGAAGGTGGGAGCCAGTTCTGCAATCAAACTCAGAAACACACAAAGCAACACACAGGTGGAGAGTCTGCCCTGCAGGGTCCTGTTACCCGAGCGCCAAGGCTTCCAGGGGGATGGGACCCAAAGTCAGCTCCCAGCAGCTCCCCGCACCGCTGGTCTCAGCAAAGCAGGGGCAGCTTCACACGCAGCCACAGCGCTCCTCAGTGCTGGTCACCGATCCCAGCCTCTAGGCATGGGGAGCTCAGGGCAGGAAGGCTTCTCCCCTCCCCCGTGGCATGCAGATTCAGTGCTTTCTGGGGCTCAACACACTGCCTTATAGGGAAGCAGAAGGTCCCCGTGTGCAGCCACTCAGTGCAGTCCTCTGGTCCCTTACCACTTCGGTGCCACACACTTTGGGACAGCCCTTCTTAGGGTCGGCACCCTAAGCATTAGACGTGGGTCTCGTCTGCCATTAGAGGTTTTATTTCCTAGGAAAGCACCATCCCCTCCTCACAGACTCACCACTTCACTGGGTCCCTCTTCCCTGTGCGAGGGGCGCTCCTTTCCCTCTTGTCACTCTGGGTGTGGGATCCCCACTTTTGGAGGCAGGTCTGCACTCCCCAGGGGAGGGAGCTTTGAGCCTCCAAGCCTCGAGGCTGGGAGCTCAGCTCAGGCTTCAGGGGGGACTCCCCCTTCCTATGCCTCCCCCTTACCGGACCCCGTGACGTGTCTTCAGTGCTCCCCATTCGCACTCTGTCCACTCAGGTATGTTTTTCTGGTTTTTCCAAGCTGGTTACATAGGGTTTTAGGAGTAAATCAAGCCCAAGTCCGTGGCTGGGTGCGAGGGCACTCTGCTGCTCCTCACAGCGCCACCGTCTTCCTCTCTCCCTGTAAATTTCTTAATGAACTTTCTTTTATAGTTTGAGATATTCACTCTGAATTCTTTCTTTGTCAAACTCAAGAACCAAGGTCCAATTTCACCACCAACACCACTGGTAACATCACCTTTGTTCTAATTTGTTTAAAAGAAACTTATTCCCAAGTTGATGCTGTTCTATATTCTGGTACCTAAAACCCCTTATAATGACAAGAGTGAGAACCAACAGGGAAACCAAATGAGTGAGCTAAATGCTGCACCAGAGGCAGCCCTTGCAAGCATGCCCATGGCCGGTGGGGCACCAGCACTGTAGCATGGATCCTCTCACCTTACCATATGCATTACACCAAGGACTGTGTAGAAAGCCAGTGAGAGCCAGGGAATTCAGAGGAAGTAGCAGAACAATCTTCACTCTTCTCCTCCTACTAGACTCCTGCCCAAACCAAGATGGTGGTGTAGGTAAACATGGTATGCACTTCCTCCCATAACCACATAAAAATTACAACTAAAGTACAGAATAACCATCATTCATAACCACCTGAAATCTTACAACTAGGGATTTAAGGAAGAAACCACATCGAGACTGGTAGGAGGGGAAGAGATGCAGAACAGGCTGGTCCCACACCCACATGTGGTGGATAAAAATTGGGAGGGTTAGCTTGGCCCCCCTTGAAGAGTGAGGGGTCCTAGCCCTGCACCAGGACCCCCAGCCCAGGGTTCTAATGACAGAAAGTGAAATCCCCATAACTTCTGGCTGTAAAAACCAGTGGGGAAGAAAGCTAAGGGAGATGAAGGGCTGCTAGAATCCCAGGCAGTTCCTCTCAAAGGGCCCTTCCACAAACTTACTTGGAGTCACTCCCTCTGAGCTCAAGCACTGGGGAAGGAGCTTGAAAAGCACAGGAAACTTATAGGGAAGAACTGATTTGTTAAGGCAAGACGTGGAGGAAAAAGTGAGAAGGCAAACACCATATCTGAGATTCCATAGACCTGGATCATGGTTTGCTCCAACATGGTGATTCCTGAAAGCTACACCAAACCAAAACTTTGGACCCAACCAAGCTGCTTCCAGTGGCTTTTCCATACATACATCTTGTCTTGGCTTATGCTTCAGATTTTCCTAAAAATCTCTCAAACAAGCAGCATCTGGCCTCAGCATGCACCATACCTCTCTATAAGTGGCCCCAGGCTGACACTGGAAGGAGCCAGCCTCAGTTTTCAGCTTGGCCTGGCCTGGGCACTTCCAAGCCTAGCATAAGTAGCTGCCACTTGCAGATCACTTTGTAACTCATGCTGGGTGGCCCCAGGCAGAATACAGGCAGTGGCTGACATTGGCTTGCATCTCCCAGGAGGCTTCAGAGCCATCACACCCATTGGATAGCTTCAGACCACATTGCAGCAACTCCACCTAACTGCCTCCACAAACAACACACTCAAAAGGTAGACTCATCAGAAACCAGAACCCCACTGAAGTAAGTACTGCTCTGTGGGTTCAACCCCTTCACAGCTGATCCTCCACAGTGGTTGCAGCCATTCCTCACAGCTTAAGGGTAAATTTCTCCCATTGATGTGCCAACAGCAATCATGGTTCAACAACAACAGGAGTTTCTACACAGCTCACACAAGTGGGGTACACCTGGAGCACACAGCTTGGGTGATCTTGGAGGCTGTGTCACTGAACCCCACAGGACACATATTACATAATACCACTCTACCAAGCCCAGGGAACAGAGCAACTCTACCTCACACATAGAAACACACACAGGGAGGCAGTCAAACTGAGGAGACAATGAAACAGGCCTCAAATGAAAGAACAGAACAAAACTCCAGAAAAAGAACTAAACAAAAGGGAGCCACACAGTCTACCCAACGCAGAGTTCAAACACTAGTTATAAAGATGCTCTACGAACTTAGGGGAAGAGTAAATGAACTTAGTGAGAACTTCAAGAAAGCTATAGAAAACATAAAAACAAAGATAGAAAACAAAAAAGAACCAGTCAGAAATAAAAAGATACCTTCAATGAAATAAAAAAAATATTACATGGCCAGGCCAGCATTGCTCAGTGTTTGAGAATCAAACTATGAACCAGGAGGTCATAGTTCAATTCCCAGTCAAGGCACATGGTCAGATTGTGGGGTCTATCCCCAGTAGAGGGTATGCAGGAGGCAGCCAATCAATGACTCTCTCCCATCATTGATGTTTTTATCTCTCTCTCCCTCTCCCTTTCTCTCTCTGAAGTCAATAAAAACATATTAATGATTTGTACATGAAGCCAAAAATAAAATAAGTGATTTGAAATATTAGGAAGCCAAGAAACACCCAATCAGAACAGCAAAAAGGAAAAAAGAATATAAAAAAGAGGATAGTGTTAAGTGCCTCTGGGATAACTTTAAACATACCGATATTCGCACTATGGGAATGCCAGAAGGAAAAGAGAGAGACCAAGAAATTAAATGAAAAAGTAATAACAGAAAACTTCCTTAACTTGGTATAGAAAATAGACATACAAGTTCAGGAAGCACAGAGAGTCCTAAACAAGATGAACCCAAGGAAACCCATACCAAGACACATCATAATTAAAATGCAAAAGGTTGAAGAAAAAGAACAAGTCTTAAAAGCAGCAAGAGAAAAGTAGTTACCTACAAGGGAGCTCCCAAAAGACTGTCAGCTCATTTCTCAGCAGAAACTTTGCAGGCCAGAAGGGATTGACAAGAAATATTCAAAGTGATGGAAAGCAAGGACCTGAGTTTACTCTATCCATCAAAGCTATAATTTATAATTGAAGGACAGATAAAGAGCTTCCCAGACAAGAGAAAGTTAAAGGAATTTATCACCACCAAACCAGTGTAATATGAAATGTTAAAGGGTCTTCATTAAGAAGAAGGGAAAAAAAAGATAAAAAATATAAACAATAAAATGCCAATGAATGCATATCTACCAGCAATTGAACCTAAAAAACAAAATAAACAAGCAAGCAGAACAGAAAAAGACTCATATACAGAAAAAATTCTGTAGGTTCTCAGATGGGAGTGATGTTGGAGGGGTGGGTGAAAAAAATGAGGATTAAGAAATACAAATTGGTTGTTACATAATAGTCATAGGAATGTACAGTACAGGATAGGCAATATAGTCAATAATATTGTAATTACTGTGTATAGTGTCAGATGGGTACAAGTTTTATTGGGATAATCACTTAGCAAGTTATATAATATCTACTCCCTGGACTGTACACCTGTAACTAATGTAATATTCTATGTCAACTATAACTGAAAAATAAAAAATTTTTAAAAGACAGGAGTGGTGATTGTGCGAAGAATAAAAATGAGACACCAAGTTGTTATTGGTGGAAGTGGGTGCTGGGGTTGGGGTCCTTATGGTATCCTGAGAAAAAGAATTTTCTGAGACTTGCATGGGAGGATGTGATTTTGACTTGTGTGGAATTACATCCCTGAGTTTCTGAAGTCTCATTTTCCTTAATCTAGACTTGAAAGATGTCAGCTGGGGATACAGTAGAGCTAAAAACAAAGACAGTGTCCAGAGTTTCCATTCCATTTGAAATTGGGTTCAGTTTAGCATTAAGCTAGTTGCAGTTCATTAGTTTCTTATGTAGGTTCCATGTGGCTGTGGGCCATGTGGGTGAATGCAGAGGAGCCAAGAGAGTGCCCCCCCCCCCACAAAACAGGTATCCCAAGAGCCCTGAAAACATAAGAGTGAGAACTTCTTTGTTTAGGAGATGAAATATCTCAAATCTTCCCATGCTTGCAGTGGTCATGCCTACTCTGTCCAATGACCTGTTCTCAGGTGTGACTGACAAACAAGTACCTTCCCTATTTAACCCAGACTTTACTGGGTATGTGTCTATTCTCCACATGTCCATTCTATTTCCCCAGTGATCTGTGAGGAATAGATTGGTGGCTCCCTTGGGAATGTAAAGCTGCAGCTTCCTGGCAAGGATGTACAAATGGCATGCTTATAATATTTGGCCTTTCCTTTGCTCCTTTCCTGTTATTAATAATGAAGTTAATAGCAATGGTATCATCTCCCCCAGAGAAAAAAAAGGAATCTCTTTTAATCTTACAAAGGAGAAATAGACAAAGGTCTCTATCTTCTTGTAACTGCTTCAATCTGTAAGAGGGGCATAGATTTGCATATCCCAGGGCTTGGAGATTCTCCCTGTCTGACAGAGGAAGTGGGAAGCAAAAAGGGAAAGCAGTCTTTAAAAATATATATATATATATGTGTGTGTGTGTGTGTGTTTATTGATTTTTAGAGAGAGAGAAAGGGAGACGGATAGAGAGATAGAAGCATGAGAGATAGAGAGGATGAGAGAAAATATCAATCAGCTGCCTCCTGCACAACCTCTACTGGGGATCAAACCTGCAACCCAGGCATGTGCCCTGACCCGGTATCAAACCAGCAACCTCTTGGTTCATGGGTCTATGCTCAACCACTGAGCCATGCTGGCCAGGCAAGGGAAGGAGTTTTTATGCAGGAAAGTGGGATTTTGCAAAGTCCATCTCAGCCTGCTGTCCCTGGGAGGTAACCATGGGTGATGTCGAAGAGGATGATGCATTGGATAAGATGGCATTCCTGTCTTATTCTAGAAATGACAAACTTGACAAGAAGGTTGAAAGGAACAATTCAAAAGTGAGGCAACTTACAACAACTAAGGGTCTAGTGAGAGGTAAAAACTCATGTGATAAAGGAAAGATTAACTTACAGTATCCTAGATTGTGTTGCAAGAGTGGTTTCCCTGGAGGCAGGTGTGTCATACCTGTCTGAAGGCCTTTTGTCCACCATACTTAATCTAAATTAAGCTAAGATTTCCCCCATGAGAAACTGTGGGCCTTTTCTGTTTGAACACTTTGGGCAAAAAAGAGAAAGCAGTTTCAAGTGAATCTGATAGACAGTCCATGATTCACTGACTCAATCATAAGTCAAAACTATTATGTCTCATTTCAGAAGATAGTGATACAGGTGACTTCTAAAGTGAGGCCTATATTGTGTGAGCAAGAAATCAGGTAAAAATGGGCATAGGTATACATTCTATGAAAACAGAAGTAGACAAAACACAAGTCTTCTGCTGGAATTAAAGCAAGCAGTGACAAGCTGATAGACTGTCTGCAGTTAGAATATTTCTGGTGATGTCATCAGATGCTGAGCTCTGAATGGCATACACAGACACAGTCTTAAAAACAAAACTTTGAAGACAGTTAACTGCACTGGAGTTCAATACCCTCAATTGGGCATTGTGGTTTCCATTGAAACACAATTTTGCTCCCTAAGATTACACCCATGTTCAAATAGACTGAGTTAAGACCAGTCCTAGTTTGGCTTGACTATTTGCATAAACACAACAAGAGTAGCAATTGATCAAATTGATGGCACAGGCTTTATCAAATTTGCTTTGCTGGCATCTCATTCATAAAGACTCTTTAGATTGAGCTTTAGTGAGTAGTCAGCCCTCAGGTAGGAGAAGCCAAGGCCGTAGTTGACATCAGGCTGTGCCTGGAATACCTGTAGGTTTGGGTCATGGCTCAAGTCCTTGTGGTCCCCAAGGAGTCTTGAGGTTCTTTCTTGGCATCTTTCAGGAAAGCAACCTTCCTTACTTACCTGGGAAGATTGCCATGAACCATGTGACCAAGCAAGGTATTAAACCATTTCTGCAAGTGGCTTTTGATTGGTTTTGAGAATCAATCTCAATTCTTCAAGGCTTTCTGGTGGCAACCAGAATTCAGGCATGTCTCCTTTAGACATGGCATTCCAGTCAAAGTCTTAGTCAATAAGACCATATAGTTTGGAATTGATCTTATTGGATGTATGCAATGATATGTATTGCCATGATTCATTCATTAAAAGCTGCCAAATTCTGGAGGGATCAGTTAAGGAGAAAAAAGCTAAAGGTGAGCAATTAGTATTCCCACCCTCCATAGCTTTTAGAAACATAGGCTTCTTTACTGGCAAGCACACTGACACTTTAAGAGACCTGTATCCATGGAGATTGATATATAGTAAAATTCACTGATTGATCAAACCACAGGTAAGTTGAATTAAACTAATTGGCTTAGGTAGCTTAGGCCCAGATAAGATCTATTTCTCAGAGTCTGTATTCCAATAGATGACTCAGAAAAGATTTGTTAGAGACCAGGTATTAGCATTACAAAGGCAGACAATTCTTTTTGACAAACCCAGAATAAAATTACAGGTCAAAGTGGCCACTCTTGAGGAAAGAAAGTTGTACTGTTGATTTCATGGAGGAAAACCAAAAAGTTGAGGGAGATATGAACACTGTCTATGCTCTGGAGGTTCAAAACTAAGCCAGCTGGGAGAATTGACATTTGCTTGCAGTCTGATGTCCCTTCCAGGGTCTGAGACACTCTTCCCAAGACAGTAGTACAGTTGTCCAGGTGTGGGGCCTATAATTCCACTTGGAAGATTCTGATGCCCTCTGACCTTACTGGAGGATTTTTATCACTCTGTTTATCTTGGCTCTTTTAAATTGTGGTTAGTAACCTGTCAGTACCTTGTATTTTCTAACAGCCTCGGTCCCTTACCAGGCTTGGTAGTGTGAGACAGCTTCCTATAAGAAAGGAGTAAGTATTCTCTCTTAATTTGACTGAATATAATTTAATATCCTGGGCCTTGGGTTTAAATTCTGTTTCCAGTTAGTTCCCAAGATTAGATAACAAAAAACCTTTCATTTCTATGAATACCTGTACATTTGAAGCTTTTTTCTATTAGCTATATCTGTGGAAGAAGCATTAATGACAGGCAATAACATTTGTATGCATTAAAACATAATTGCTTTTGCAAAAGGAAACAGTATTACTAACAAGCATTAGGTTAAAAAACTTGCATCAGTTTGGTTCTGTTGCTTGGTTACAATTTTTGCCCCAAGCAAGATGGCCACCAGGGGTGGGACTTCCTCCCTCAAGCAGAGGGCCTTCAATGACAACTTCTACCTTTGAGCAAAATGGCTGAATAGTAACACTGTTGTTTGCACCCCCAAGCAATTAGCAGAAGGGGCAGGGCCATCGAAGCTAGCAGAATCTGTTTGCTATGGGCAGGGCCCATGCAGCAGCTTTTTAAATTGGCATCCCTGCCCAGCCAGCATGGCTCAGCTGATGAGCATCGACCTATGATCCAGAAGTTCACTTTTGGATTCTTGGTCAGGGCACATGCCTGGGTTGTGGGCTTGGTCCCCAGCAGGGGGTATGCAGGCGGCAGCCAATAAATGACTCTATCATCGTTGTTTCTCTCTCCTTCTCTCTGAAATGAATAAAGGTATATTAAATAAATAAATAAATAAATAAATAAATAAATAAATAAATAAATAATAAATAAATAAATAAATAAATAAATAAATGGCACCCCCTCCCCTTTCCTCCCCAGCACACAGCCACAAAGTCAGAAGAGAGCACCCTAGGCCTGCAGGGCTGTGGTGGAAGGTGAAATTCCCAAGTTGCATCTTCCAGCGGTAGGCCAACACTTGTTGGTCTGAGTCCGGAGAGAGCAAGGAGGGAAAAACAGAGTAGCTAGGGGTGGTTAGGGTTGCTGGCACTAGGGTTAAAGAAGCTGGAGGAGGGGGGCAGGTGGCTTGGAGTCAACCTTAAACTCCCTTCCCCTGGGTCTGGGAGCTTAGCATCTCCGATATTTGGGGCATGGCTCCTGAGATGCTGGCAACACACTTTCAGAGTGGAGGCTAGGTGCTGAGAAAGGATTAGTCTGTGCGTGGAATGTTTCCAAAGTCTCCCAGGCCAGGCACAGAACCCATAAAATTGACATGTGTGCACCTCCGTTTCGCCCCATGGACGTTCCCAGTCCTGACAGCTGTGGTGGTGGCACTGAGGAAAGCTGGGTGCCAGCCCCACCTCTCGAGGAAGTACAGGCAGCTGTGGCTGGGGACCAGGCTGGAAGCCAGTCCTGGGTCTGAAATAGCAGCATGCCAAGCAGCGACAGGTAAAGAAAGTGCCTTGCCAACACTGGAATTAAGATAGGGGATAGAGAGAGGGATGAATTTTAGAATTCCCAAAATAATGAAGTTAAATTCCATTTCTCACCAGGCTCTCCAGGGGCTTGGTCAACCTCCACCTCTTCTGCTCTTTCTTTCTCTGAATGATGGCTTGGTGGCTGAGCAGCAGGGTGATGACAATGGCAGGGAGGGATGCCTTCTATGGAGTCCACAAGTCCATTCTCACAATTAAATCCATTTGCTGGTTGTTATTCTGTTTTCAGAGAATTGCGTGGGTGGAATCTCTCCATTGCTAGTGGAAGTGGCGTTCTTGAGGTGTTGTTGGAATAAAAATTTTCAGAGGCTCCCATGGGAGGATGAGAAGCTGTAAAAAGTTTTATTTGCATGAAATTATATCCCTCAATTTCCAAAGCCCCATTTCCCTTAAACCGGTCCTGCAAAAGGTGCAGTAGGGGATCCAGAAGAGCTAAAAGCAAAGCGAGTGTCCAGAGTTTGCGTTCCATGGTGGAGCTGGGTCCAACACAGCATCAGACTAATTCCAGTTCCATTCTGTGTGGGGTCTACATAGCTGCCGGCCATGTGGGTGAGTGCAGAACTTGGGAGCCCCACAAGCCAGTATTCAGGTGCAAGCAGTGAGCAAGAATGGAGAAAATGGCCAAGAGAGGGAACTCCCTTTGTTTATGAGTTTATGTATCTCAGATTTCATGCCCTTGCAGTGGTCCTGCCTTTTCTGGCCAATGACCTGTCCCAGGTGTGACTGACAGATAATCACCTTCTTATGTCATTCGGACTTTACTGGGCATGAGTCTATTCTTTGTTTGTCCAGTCACTTCCCCCAGGATCTTTGGGGAACAGACCTGGAGAGTGTTAAGCTGCAGCTTCCTAGCACAAATGGCATGTGCACATTATCTGGCCTTCCCTTTGCACCTTTCCTGTTAATTAATAACTGGGTTATTATAACAGTATCACTTGGGGAGTGTTAAATTTCAACTTCCTGGCAAAGTTGTACAAATGGGGTGTCTATAATATTTGACCTTCCCTTTGTTCCTTTCCTATTATTAATAACTAGGTTAATTACAATGGTATCAAAGTCACTATCTCCTTTAATTTAAAATGTTTTGAATTCTTTCCCTGCTATACATGAATTGCTTGAACATACATCTCAATCAAGAATATATATGCTAACTAGGCTCATAACTCTGATTGTCTTTTTCCAATTGCTCTTGATTTATACAATGTGTGTAGAAATAATGCCTGTACTTACTTTTCAACTTCTTTATATTGTTTATACCAGCCATTTACTGGACAGTGTTGAGAGGTTTTGCTAAAGTCTTACTGATTCAACTTCGAATGTCAAAATCTACTCTAAAAACCTTAACAAGTCCAGGAGAAAACCCTTAAAGGTCGATGGCCTTAGTTGCTCAATTGGCTATAGCCCAACCATGAGAGTCCCACTAAGGTACTAGGTAGACCCAGAGCAGGTAGCCAAACTATTCTTGTTTTGAACCAAGTGAAACACACCTAAGAGGGACAAACCTGATTAATCATCAAGCTCGTCTACTAACAGTTTCCAATAATTAAAAAAAAAGCTGACCCCCCAGAAGAAAGATACATTTGATGTAGGAATGTATCTGTTAAGATGGACTCCCCATGGTCAACTGAGGGCCTAAATATTATAAATAAGCATGTTATTATTCTTTATCATAGTCTAATTTTTTTACAAGTCTTTTTATTCCTACAAAATGTTTTATAACTTTAGTTTTTTTTTCTGTTTAAAACTATTAACTGGTTTTTATCAATATAAATATTTGAGAGCTTTACTATTCAATTATTTTCTTCACTTTGGGAATGTCAGAGAGGAACATTTTTTGTTTTGTTTTTGTTTTGTTTTTATTCTTCAAGGTTATTCTAGCTGGTCTAATAATCAAATTGACATAAGAGATTAACAGGAGAAAAACAAATTAAAGCTTAATACAGGCATACCTGTTTACGTTAAGACAGAGCCAGGAAAATTGAGTAACTCACCAAAGTGGTGAAAGCCATCACCTAAATATCACCTTCAGCTAAAGACAACAGAAGTTATTTGGAGTGCGGAGTCAGATATGAGAGATTACCAGGATGAGCACAATAAACATGGATAAGATTGTTATGCAGATTCAAGTCTCAACCTTCTCTGTCCATAGTGTATATAGGCCTGGTAGTGAGGGAAACAGCATTACAAATGGAGATTTCCCTTACAAATGCAAATGTCCTTTTACAAAGGGTAAGTTCTACTTGGTTTTCAGAGCTTTTCTCTCAGCTGAGTCAAAAATTAAAGTCTAAAATAATCAATATCCCCATAGAGGCATATTTTGTGGTGTCAAACTTTGCTCTCCTTCAGAACTTGTACATCAGGCATGCAGTGTTATTAATTTTGATTCTTTTGTAGATATTTGTTTGCAATATTGATACCAGATTTTCTCCTTACCGGGTTCTTTGTCTTGTGGAAGACTGAAATTTACCGACAATGGAAGAACAAGTGAAAGAGTACAAAAGTTTATTGTGTGAAGAAAGCAAAGCTCTCAGCATACGAGAAGGGTCCCAAAAAAAGGTTGCCACAGAGGCTCACTAGTCTAGGGGGTTATATGCTCATTACTTGGACTCTATTGGTTAATTCTAAAAGCTGTCTTAGCAACATCCAATCCCTTTAAATTCTGAGTTTCCCACTCTCTTTTCCCACAGTCCAGGTTCATCCATGGGGCAAGCTGGTTTTTTTCTTTGTGGTTTCATGGATGACTGCATGTATTCACATTCTTGCCCCTCACCCACATCTTGTTTGTGCTAGACAGTCTTATCTGTACAGAACATTAGATCCCTAAAGGCCTCCTCCTTCCTACAGTCCCCTTAACCCTAAACTGCCTAGCCATTTCTAATTCCTCAATATATAAAATTGATGGCTCTAGTGATGTCTTAATAACCTGGTTATTATTTAACAGGAAAGAAGGAAAGGGAAAACTGGATATAGGTATGCCATTGATACAGCTTTGCCAAAAGCTGCATTTAAAATTCTCCAAGTGTATTCCCCTCTGATCAATGGAGGAAGGGACTGGACAATAGACAAGTGCTCAATAAGGTCTGAGTAATGTGAGAAGATGCCTACCTCTCTGTCTTACATGGGAACAATTTAGTGGTTAGAATAGCTGTGGCCACTGAAAACATGCAAAACTTGAATATTTAAACTTCCAAAGAAAATTTCTCCCTTCTTCTCCTCTCTCTCTCTCTTACACACACACACAAACACACACACAAGCATGCTGGCCCTCCTGGAATGCCTGTGGCAGGGGGATGCACTCCCCTGAGCCCATGTGGTGCTTGGCCATGTTGGACTCCACACATGGACTAATGGACTTTAATTAGCTTGGATGCTGAGCCACCCCCGGCTGCAACATGGAACGGAAGCTCTGGACACTGGCCTTGTTCCTGGCTCTGCTGCAACCTCAGCTGCACCTTTTCCAGGATTGGATTAAGGGGCAGGGGACTTTGGAATGCAAGCAATATAATTTTACGCAAATAAAGCCTTCCACATCCCATCCTCCTGTGGGAGCTTCTGAAAATGCTTATTTCAACAGCGCCCCAAGAACCTCCATCTCACTCCTATGAGCGATGGGGAAATTTGCTTCTCTGGTAACAATAGTACAGAGTAGTCCAGGATAAAATTATAAAAAAACAAAACAAAAATTCAAAGAAGAGTTATTTCTCATTAGGGCATGACATAAAAATGCACAGGTAAAAACCCCGAAATTAAAAAATATATATATTTACCAAATTTGTCTTTAAGAAACATATTTAGAAGAGAGAAGGAGGAGGAACCCAAGCATATATAAATCTGTATATAAAAATTATTTTACTAATAATAAAAATTATTTTACTAACCTGAAACTATTATCTTGTACTGTTGACTTTAAAGGTTCACTGCCATTTTCCAATAAGAATGGCCTGAAAAACATTCCATCTTTCTAAGCCATGATGAATGAGTGTCTATTAAAAGCAGCTAAAAGAAGAAAAGCCACTAATGTATTTCATACAGTCACTGATCAGTTACTGACATGTAATATTTCATTATCTTTAGGACATTAAGAGATGTTGTGTACCTGAAAACAACAGCTTGTATGATAATACATCTATCATTACATGTGTCATAAAAGCAAAAAGGACATAAATTAGTTTCTGCCTCTTAAAGTCTAATTATTTGTAAAATCATTACTTGGCACTTTAACAAATTTACACAACGAGGTTAATGTCCTGCAACATATTAAATTTTGCAATGTGTTTTCACTTACTGCCTTGTTAACCATTAGTGTTTAGTGGTGTGAATGACATCATATGGACAGGAACACTAACTTAAATTTCCCTGTTATGTGTGATAGTGATAGTAGTAGCACTACTGTTGCTCAGGTATGTCTTTATACAACTCTTAATGAAGATTAAAACAATGTTGCTAGGCGAGAATTTACTTTTCATTATATTTCTGAACCTTATTGATAATACAGTTTCATGGATAATTGCAGAATCAACTGTAAACTAGTACTATCTTGGCCTAGAAAATGACCAAGAATGAGAGCTTATGGTGAAATATTATGAAATAGTTTTTTTGTTTTTTGTTTTATTTTTGTTTAAAATATTACAGATGTCCCTTTTTCTCCCCAATGACCTGTTCCACCCTGTCCCATCCCCATCCCCAGTCCCTCTCCCCACCATTGTCCATGTCCTTGGGTTGTGCATATATGCATATAAATTCTTTGATTACTCACTCCCCTTCCACCCACCCGCCCTCCTCCATCCCTCTGACATTCCTTTCATCTATGATCCATGTCATTGAATCTATTCTTTTCATCTGTTTATTAAGTTATTTAAATACCACATATAAACAAGATCATGTGATGTTTGTCTTTCTCTGCCTGGCTTATTTCACTTAGCATAATTTTCTCCAGGTCCATCCATACCGTCCCAAAGGGTACAAGATTCTTCTTCTTTACAGCTGTGTAGTATTCCATGGTGTAAATGTCCCACAGCTTTTTTATCCACTCATCTACTGATGGGCACTTGGGCTGTTTCCAGATCTTAGCTATTGTAAACTGTGCTGCTATGAACATAGGGGTGCATATATTCTTTCTGATTAGTGTTTCAGGATTCTTAGGATACATTCCTAGGAGTGGAAATAGTTTTTTGAATTTTAAGTTTAGTTTTAGACAGTATAATTTTTAAAAGACAGTAGAGCTAATTGAACAGCAAAATATAAATGTCTTTGGACATGTTTGGCTTAAATGCAAAAGATAGAACATCTTGCCACATGTATTTACTGGGTTTGGGGTTTGAAAAACTCAGAGCTCAGAAGCTGTACAATTGATCAGAAAATATCTGATCTTAACAAATGTCCTAGAACTTAAGTGTGAATAATCTGCTCACTGTATATAATAGATGTATTTGAAAACAGTTACAAAGTTTTAGACAGTGCCAAGTATATTAATAGTGCTAATGAGCACTAGATTACCTTAGAACCTGAGATTTTTTTCAGTATCTGTGGTGTTATTGTTTCAAGTCCTGCAGAGGTTTCAATAATTTGAAATCTATAGTGAGAGGTTATATAGAGAGAAAAGCAAAGCTTTTGTTACAAAGAGCCCAATGTTTGTTTTTTGAGTCCATCTGTTTGCATGAATTGGCCCAAAGAAATGCACAAGCAAGAGTTTGCAGTACAGAAAGAAAAAAATAGTTTAGTATTGAATTGGACAATATGGAGGCAAGGAGCTTATGCTCTAAATATCCAACACCAAATGGCATGTAGATTACAGATTATCTAGGGCAAAATCAGAAGACACTATGCTTTAGGGGTTCAAGGTAGTGCTGGAAGCTGACTGGTTGGAGGTGAGGTAAGGGTAATAAATCATTTCTTTGGGTCTTGAGAACAGTTCTGAGGTCTTTTCCTGCATTCCTCTGTCTGGTCTCATGGGAAGTTAACCAGGGAGTCATACACCTTAGAGATCAAAAGCTGAAACATAACAGGTCAAGAGGTGCGGGTTTCATTTTGGGTTTGGGTCCAAATGGACAGCACTGGCCCTCTCCCTCCTGCACACCATTCTCTCCATCCTAAATAGATGTGACATCCTCAAAGCCAGTAGGATGAAGAAAGTAACCTGCTGAATGGGGAGAAAGGTGCTAAAATATTGTCTGTATCTTAAACGATGCCATCCTGTATATGTGCTGTAAAATCTCTGTAATTTTCCCCAAAGCTCTTTCTCTTTATCTGCAAATCTAAATAATTAATAGAAGTTAATTTATCTGAATATAAGAAGCATATACTGACTTGTAATTTCTAACTTCTTATGTTGCAAAAGAAACCCTGTGGTGCGAGATATATAAATATATTTAATTCTGCCAGATTAAAGTTCTGCTTTCAAAAAGAAAAGAAAAAAGAGGTATCTTTAGCCTGCCAGAGGTACAGACATTGTGACCATTAGTCAAGTCTCAGCTAGTGTCTCCTGCTGCTTAGAGGTTTGCTGGTTGTGTGGAGGCAGGTGGGGGCAGGCTAAGTCTCTGAGGGTTATATATATAGAGAGAAGGATATGATTTCTAACATTAGGATTTAAAACTAGGTTTACTCAAAGTCATAGGGGCCCTTGGTTTCACTTTTTCCCTATTACAGGAAGGGAGTGTGGGATAAAAACAAAGTATGAGTACCAGATTGCCTGGATTCAAATCTTAGTTTTGACACTTATTAGCTCTAAGATCTGGTGAGATTACTTACCATTCCTGTATCTCAGTTTCTTTATATGGAAAATGGCAATAAAAGTACCAACTTCATAAAGTTGGTGTGTAGATTAAATCAATTAATACAACCAAGTCACTTAATACATTTTTGCTTTATTTTACTGCTCTGCCTTACAGACAATTTGCAAATATTCTCTTACATAAAACTTTTGGAATAACAAAATAAAATACAGGAAGACTGTACAGTGAGAAAATAAATCTCTGTTTTGTCACATGGAGATTATTTTCAGAGTTTAGGGAATTATTATAGAATTTGTGAATTATTGCTGATTTCCTAAACGGAGGTCCAAGGTCCAATCCCCATTGACACATATGGTACAAGAATTCCCTAAACAGGATGATCAGTGAGTAGTTTGGAGAATTTTATGCATCTCAGTTCTCCTTAATGCCCCCTAATTCTCTCTTATTAATTTTTATATGTAGGAAGGTAATAGTGCATCTGCAAATTTCCATCAGTCAATTTAAAACAGGCCAATAATAGTATGTTATTTTATTTTTTTTTAAACTTGACATTTTCCTACTGATATTTCAATTTTTTAAAATTTTATTAGCCCTGAAAACCATCCTATCTCAGGCATGCTAAAAAACAAAACAAACAACAACAAAATCTAAGGTTTAAGCTGCATGAATTTATTCCAAAGTAAAATCTGATTTTTAGAGCAAAAGGAAGGGAGAGGAGAGAGAGAAAAATATCAATGTGAGAGAGCAACATCCATCCACTGCCTCTTGTAATCACCCTACCAGGGATCAAGCACACAATTCGGGCATGTGTCCTCACCAGAATAGAATCAGCAACCTTCTGGTTCATAAGACTATGCCCAAAGAACTGAGCCACACTGGCCAGGCCTCCAAAGTTAAATTTGCGTAACAAAGATAAGCAACATCATGGTTAAAGAAATTTGATGCTATCACAGACATTTGTGAACTCCTAATTTCATTGGATTACAGTTAAACTAATCTTTATGTGAAAAATCTTGAAGTTGGTATTGATGAAAAATGAATGAGAAGAGAGTTCTCTCTGTTTGGAACAATCACTAATGCCAAGGTTATGATGGAGGCAGGCCACAGCAAAGGCGTTGTCTTTCTTTGCTATATATCTCATAAAGAAGTGAAAAAGCCGTCATGAAAATAAATGGAAAGACTGTAGTCATCAAACCACTGTATGTGGCTATAGCACAAAGCAGGAAGGAGCTCCAGGCTCTCCTCACTAAAAGCAACATGGAGAGATGGAGGTAAACCTATATTAAACTCTCACAAGGTAGCAACAACATCAAGTAACTGTCTGCCAATTCTTCCTCAACCTCAACATGGAAATGTACTTTTTGCAAGTCTGTTCAGGGCCAAACATCATCCATCTTAAAATATACATTATGTTCACTACTCAGCACAAACAGCACCTAAGCCATTTTTCAGCACCTTCAGATCACTAAAAGTTCCAAAAGTCAACTCAGCCTATCGGATTACCAATACTTCAACTAAGACCACAGCTCTTCACCCTCAAAATTCTGCTGTAGGACCAAAAATGTTTCAGGCATTGGAAGCGCTCTAAAATTTAAGTGGGAAGGCCAGCACCCATTGAGAAGCTTGTCCCTGTTTATACGCAAGTTCGTTTGCCAAATATATATGTGTTGACATTGACTACTATGCAGAAGAAGCTCTTGGGTGAAAAGCAATTTCCTCTTGTTCAATGCATTTATCCAGTTCTAACTGGAGAAATCTCTGGCATACTGTTGGAGATAGATGATGCTGAAATTCTTCATATGCTCAAATATCATGAGTCTCTAAAAAGCCATCCTTGATCTGCAATCCCACCAAGTTTAAAATACTGACCTAGGGGAGGGAAGATGGAGGCACTCTGACAAGAAGCAGAGTGCCCTTGCTCCCAGCCATGGACTCGATTTACCACTAAAATACTGTGCAACCACCTTGAAAAAACAAGAGAAATATACTTCAGTGGACATATTTCAAGTAAGGAACACTGAAGAAACATCATAGAGTCTGGTACATCATAGAGAGGGGGCCATAGAAAGGAGGAGTCCCCCTTGAAGCTTGTGCAGGGCTCTGAGCCCTGAGGGCTAGAGGTTGCAAAGCTTCCTCCCATTGAGAGTGTGGACTGGCATTCAAAAGCTGGGATCTCAAACCCGGAGTGGAGGAGAAGGGAAGGAGTGCCCATTCAGGGTGGGCCGAGGAAGCCAGGGCAACAGTGTGCCTACAATGTGCCTAATGGTGGCTGCTGGAACAGGAGACTTTCACCCTGGGTACTTACCATAGGAAAGGCTGTCCTGCAGTGTGTGGCTTTTGAATAGAAAGGGTCCAGAGGGCTGCACTTAGCAGCCACCAAAGGGACCCTTTGCTTTCCTGTAAGGCATTGTGTAAGACCACAGGAAGCATTTGAACTGTGCGGTGTGGGGGAACAGGAAGAGAGCCCTCCCTCCACCAGAGAGAGGACAGGAACCCCTAGCAGGGCAAATCAGGTCTCCAGCTGCTGGAGCTTCCAGTTGGGTGAATAAGAGATTTTTGACCTACTCTGAGGGAAGCTGGGATAGCATGTAATGAGCTGTCCCAGCTTTACTGAGATCAACTGTGCAGGGGACCTGCATAGGGTTCGCTTTGAGAACCATCCTGCTTTGTTCTGAGGCAAGGGAGCACCGGGACCTCGCAGCACTGGTTCTCTGCTTGTTTGTTGCTTGGTGGGTTTTTGATTGCTGAACAAGTGTCCACCTTCCTGGCTTGCATGGGGGAGACAGACAAGCTGATGTTGGGATTTGTGTCTGCATTGTGGAGAGTTTGAACTGAGTGCCTTGTGAGATCAGCCAATCAGAACTGGAACAGGAGTGGCAGAGCATGCCTATCTCTCCAGCAGGTTAGGAGCACCACCCCCAACAAGAAAGAGGCTGGTTCAGCTCACTGAAGACCCAGCTGTCCTCTGTAGTGCACACTCCTGAGGGGGAAGGGAGAACAGCACACAGGACAATACAAGAATAAGACTCTCAGGGGCTATTGTTTGGGAACTGGAAGAAAAGCTTAAAAACACTTCTGGGGGCAGGCAGGCAATGTGCGTGCTCACTGCAGTCTTTTTTTAATCAAAACCACTGAGCTTAGGCCACTGAAACTGCCCATACAGAAAAGGCAACAGACTGAATTCAATCTGAACCTGCAGTAAGCCATTGTATGGGAAACTAGAATTAGAGGATAGGGTAGAGACTGAGGAGTGGGCTGTGAAGCAGAGACTAACTTCCCCACAGTGCCTGATAACAAAACCTCTAAATAAAGGGAACAACAGCCGGAGCTGCACTAACTGACCTGCCCAATAGACTCTTCAGAAGACGCTGGAGTAAGACCAGGCAACCACAAGAGGGAGGCAAAATAGCTGACAGGTGGAGGTGGTCCACAGAGAGCCTCAGACTAGGCAGCTACCTAAGGACACCAGAGCCAGCTCTAGACAGCTCCTGACATTGGCTGACACACAAGTACCTCCCAAGAGACCCAAAATCAGCATACAAAACACTGAGCCTCAGGCAATATAAGCGGCCCAGATGAAGTGACCCTGACTGACTTTTCCTTTGGGAGAAAAGAAAAAAATTACCTTTAAAAAATTTTTGTTTTTAATTAATTTAAAACATATATTTTGTCTTGCTTTGCTTGTTTTTTGTTCTGTTTTGTTTTCTATTATCAAGATTTTCTTGATATTCTGTGCTTTATTGCTGGGATATTACCATTATAACCAATAACTATTGCTTTTCTCTATTGTTTCCCCCATATCTCTTATTGAACTCCTTCCTGCCTTTGATTTACCTCTCTTTCTCTTCTTGTTCCATTGGCATAACTTCTCTCTCTTTTCCTTTTCTTTTGATCCCTTTTATTCTCTGTCTTCCTCTCTTTTTGTTTGTTTGGATTTGTCTATTTAATTTTTATTTTTCAACCACCTTCCTATTCCTACTTTCTACTCCTAATTTTTTGCTCACTTTCTTTCCTTTCAAAATCTTTTCTCTGCTCTTTTTATTTTCCAGTAGCTTATCTATTTTTTACTTTTTATCTTATTTATTATTATTGTTATTTTACTATTAGCAATAATATCCTTCTCTTTCTCTCTCTCTCTTTCTCTCTTTTTATTTTGCTTTAGCATTTGTATTCTAGTTTCCCTCTCCTAATTATAGTTACTCTTGAGTAGTTTTCATTGTGATAGTTAGGATATTCTGTAAGTTATTGTTTGTTTCCTGGCAGTTTGATTGTGCTTGTTTTCCCCTGTCAGCACCTGTACAACAGCTCCACGACATACTTGTGGCTGAGCCTCACAGTTAGCCAACCTCAGAGGAGGGTCCTCCCATAAATGGGTCAATAACAATCTAGACAAAATCACAATAGAAGAGCCAAAGAACACACTAAAAGGATGCCCACAAAAAGGATATATCTAGAGAGTATAGTTAAGAAGTGTAAGGAAAACACACCTCTGGGCCCCACTGGACATACACTACAAAATCCCACTGCACAATACTGGAACACAGCAAATATACCAAACATACAGTTACTAACACTGAGAGTCACTAAAATGGGGAGACAAGAAACAACTCCTAAACTAAAGAAGACAAAAGTTGCCAGAAAAAGACCTTGATGAGATGGGAGTTAAGCAAGACATCAGAAATAGAGTTCAGAGTAATGGTCATAAAGATACTCAAGAAAATTAATGACAATCACAAGACACTTAATGGGAAGTTCCAAGAACTTAGTGAAAGCTTCATCAGCATGAATATATATCTATATCTATATAGATATATATTCAACCTGGGTGAAATGGACAAATAAGGAACAGGCAAGAATGAAAAATACTATATCTGATATCAAGAATACACTGGAAGGAATTAAAAGTAGGCTCAATGGAGTAGAGGTTGGAATAAGTGAGTTAGAAGATAAGTTAGAAAAAAGCAATCAGAGCAGCAAAAGGAAAAAAAAAAACTGAAAAAGAAGGACAGTTTGAGGGAACGTTGGGACAACATAAAGCAAAACAACATTCACATCATAAGGGTACAAAGGGGAAGGAAAGCAAGCAAGAGATAGAGAAGCTGGTGGAAGAAATAATGACAGAAAACTTACCTAACCTGGTGAAAGAGAAAGCCACACAAGTTCAGGAAGCAAAGAGGGTTCCAAACAAGAGGAACCCAAAGAGACCCACTCCAAGACACATCATAATGGAAATGGCAAATGTTAAGAACAAAGAGAGAATTATAAGGGCTGCAAGAGAGAGAGACAAGCAGTGACCTACAAGGGAACCCCATAAGGCTGACAGCAGACTTCTCAACAGAAACACTTCAGGCCAGCAGGGCTTGGCATGAAGTTCTCAAAGTAATGAAAAACGAGAACCTGCAACCAAGACTTCTTTATCCAGCAAGGTTATCATTTAAAATTGACAGAGAAATAAAATGCTTCTCAGACAAAATAAGGCAAAAGGAGTGTAGTACCACCAAACCAGAATTGCAAGAAATGCTAAAAGGACTGCTTTAAGAAGAAGAAGGAATATTAAGAGAAAGGTACATCAGCATAAAGGGAAAAAATGACATTAAATAAGTATATATCAAAAAAACCTTAAATGTAAATGGATTAAAAGCTCCAATCAAAAGACTTAGGGTAGCTGAAAGGATAAGAAAACATGACCAATATATATGCAGTCTACAAGAGACCCACCTGAGAGTAAAAGATTCACACAGGTTGAAAGTGAAAGGATGGAAAAATATATTCCATTCAACTGGAAAGAAAAAAAATAACTAGAGTAACAATCCTTATTTCTGACAAAATAGACAGCAAATTAAAGACCATAACAAGAGACAAAGAAGGTCACTACATAATACGAAAGGAATCAATCCAACATGAGGAAGTAACCTTTATAACGATATATGTACTGAATATAAGAGCACGTAAATATATATAAAAATTCTAGATGGACTTTAAGGGAGAGATTGACAGCAAAACAATCATAGTGAGAGACTTTAGCACCCCATTGCCACCACTGGACAGATCATCAAGACAAAAAATGAACAGGGAAACACAGGCCTTAAATGACACACTAGCTCTAATGTACTTAATAGACATTTACAGAACATTTCATCCCAAAGCAGCAGAATACACATTGTTCTCAAGTGCACATGGAACATTCTCAAAAATAAACCACACGTTAGGGCACATAACAAGTCTCTACAAATTCAAAAAGATTGAAGTCATATCAAGCATCTTCTCTAATCACACTGGCATGAAAATAGAAATCAATCCCTATAAAAAAAAAAGGCAAAAATATTCAAACAAATAGGGGCTAAATAGCATGTTCTTAAACAATGAATGGGTTGCCAATGAAATCAAGGAAGACATCAAAAACTTCCTGGAATAAAACAAAAATGAATAGAAAACAACACAACTCTATGGGACACAGAGAAAGTAGTCCAGAGAGGAAAGTTCACAGCATTACAGGCCTACCTCAAAAAACAAGAAGAAGCTCTAATAAACCATCTAACACAACAACTAAAAGTATTAGCAAAAGAAGAGCTAGAAAAGCCCGGAGGAAGTAGAAGGCAGGAAATAATAAAGATCAGAGCAGAAATTAATGACATAGACTAAAAACACAATACAAACAATCAATGAAACCAAGAACTAATTTTCTGAAAGCATAAATAAGATTGATGAATTTTTATTCAAGCTCCCTAAGAAACAAAGAAAGAGGACCTAAATAAAAAATCAGAATTGAAAGAGGCACTATAACAATTGACAGAAAGAAATACAAGGGATTGAAAGAAAATACTATGAGCAACTATGTGCCAACAAACTGGACAACCTGGGTGAAATGGACAAATTCCTAGAAGCATACAACCTTCCAAAGCTTAATTAGAAGACTCAGAAAACCTGAAAAGGCGAATAACAACTAATGAAATTGAAGCGGTAATAAAAAAATTCCAGCACACAAAAATCCAAGACCAGATGGATTTACAGGTAAGTTTTACTAAACATTCAAAAAAGAATTATCACCTGTTCTCAAACTATTCCAGAAAATTCAAGAGGAAGGAAAATTGCCAAGCTCTTTTTATGAGGCCAGGATCATCCTAATCCCAAAACCAGATAAAGAAACTACAAAGAAAGAAAGTTATAGGCTAATATCTCTGATGAACATAGATGCTAAAATCCTCAACAAAATACTAGCAAACCAGATCCAGGAATACATTAATAAGATCATATACCATGACCAAGTGGGATTCATTTTGGGCATGGAAAGCTGGTATAATATTTGTAAATCAATAAATGTGATACATCACATAAACAAAATGAAGGACAAAAATCATATGATCATATCAATAAATGTAGAAAAAGCATTAGACAAAATCCAGCAGCCATTTCTGATAAAAACTCTCAGCAAAGTGGTAATAGAGGGATCATACTGCAACATAATAAAGGGTATATATTACAAACCTACAGACATCGTACTCAATGGTCAAAAACTAAAACCATTTCCCTTAAAAACAGGTACAAGACAAGGATGTCCACTTTCACCACTCTTATTCAACATAGTAGTGGAAGTCTTTGCCACAGCAATCAGACAAGAAGAAAACATCAAAGGTATCCAAATTGGAAAGGAGGTAGTAAAACTGATTATTTGCAAATGACACGATATTGTACATAGAAAACCCTAAAGACTCCATCAAAGTACTAATAGATTTGATAAATGAATTTAGTAAGGTAGCTGGATACAAAATTAACACGTGAAAATCGATGGCATTCTTATATACCAACAATAAACTCTCAGAAAGAGAAAATAAAAAAGCAATACCATTACCAATGCAACTAAAAGATACTTAGAAATAAACTTAACCAAGGATGTAAAAGACCTATACTCAGAAAACTACAGGACACTGAGAAAAGAAATAGAGGAAAATATAAACAAGTGGAAGAATATACCATGCTCATGTATTCGAAGAATCAATATCAGTAAAATGTCCATACAACCCAATGCAATATATAGATTCAATGCAATTACTATTAAAATACCAATAGCACATTTCACAGAGATAGAACAAATATTCCAAAAATTTATATGGAGCCAAAAAAGATCCTAAATAGCTGCGGCATTGTTCAGAAAGAAGAACAGAGAGGGAGGGATCACTTTACCAGATATCAAACTATACTACAAAGCCACTGTAATCAAAACAGCCTGGTATTGGTATAACAAACATAAATCAATGGAAGAAAATAGAGGCCCCAGAAATAGTTCCACACAATTATGGTCAGTTAATATTTGACAAAGGAGGCAAAGAATACTGTAGAGTACAGAGACTCTCTTCAATAAATGGTGTTGGGAAAATTGGACAGGTACATGTAAAAAAATGAAACTAGATCACCAACTTACTCCATACACAAGAATAAATTCAAAGTGGATAAAAGACAATGTAAGTGGCAAAACCACAACAATCCTGGAAGAAAACATAGGCAGTACAGTCACAGACATCTCACATAGTAAAATTTTCACTGATACATCTCTTAAGGTAAGAGAAAAAACAGAAAAACTAAACCAATGGGACTCTATCAAACTAAAAAGCTTCTGCACAGCAAAATAAAACAGCCTCAAAATACAAAAGAACCCCTCAGTTTGGGAGAACATATTGCCAAGGATGCATCTGATAAAAGGCGAATTTCCAAAGTGTACAAAGAACTCATACAACTCAACAAGAGGAAGACAAACAATTCAATTAAAAAAAAGGCAAAGAACCTGACTAGACACTTCTCCAGAGGACGGCCAAGGAACATATGAAAAAATACTCAAGCTTGCTAATCATCAGAGTGACGCACATTAAAACCACAATGAGATATCACTTCACACCTGTAAGAATGGCTGCCATCAGCAAATCAACAAATGACATGTGCTGGCGAGGATGTGGAGAAAGAGGAACCCTGGTACACTGCTGGTGGGAATGCAGACTGGTGCAACCACTATGGAAAACAGTATGGAGGTTCCTCAAAAAATTAAAAATGGAACTGCCTTTTGACCCAGTGATCCCATTTCTAGAAATATATCCTAAGAATCCTGAAACACCAAACAGAAAGAATATGTGCACCCCTATGTTCATAGCAGCACAATTTACAACAGCTAAGATCCAGAAACAGCCCAAGTGCCCATCAGTAGAAGCCACAATAATTTCCTGACACCTATTCAATTGTGAATTATGGTTACTAATGAAATTTATGAATTTTTCATCCTAGCTTACTATAAACCTGTCAACAAAAAGGTTGCTGCCACCAATCCAATGCCAACAGGAGCCCCTAGTCTGGGGTGCAGCAAAAAGAGGGACTTAATTCAAGTCAACAGTTTGCAAACTTGAGTAAGGCAGCCTCCTGTGGGCTCCCTTGAGACAATGGGGAGGCCAGCTTATATAAAGGAATTGCCTGCCTGGCCCTTGATTGGTACATTTTTATGCAAAAGAGGAATCCAAATTTCCACAGTTTGATTGGCCCAAATAGCACTGTCCTTATTGGTCAGAATTGCCTGTCCTGATTGGTTGTTATTGAGCTGCTCTTATTGGTCAGTAAATATGCAAATGAGGATATAGCTGA
Source organism: Miniopterus schreibersii (assembly GCF_964146895.1). NCBI lineage: Eukaryota > Metazoa > Chordata > Mammalia > Chiroptera > Miniopteridae > Miniopterus > Miniopterus schreibersii. The sequence continues at coordinate 40,918,699 of NC_138104.1, read as the reverse complement.
GCAGCTCCAATTGGACTGGGCAGGTCTCAGCCCATTGATCAAAATATGACTCCAGGAACTCCTTTATAAGGTCGACTTAGAGAGCAGTTACACAGTGTAGGAAGCTGGCAGATCAGTTTGTGACTTTTCCCTAAAATGCAGAGTGCATGAGAGGCCTGCCACCAATAGCTGCTAGACTCTATGAATTTGAGCCCAATTAAAGAAGTCCTTCTTGGTAGGTATATTCTTTCTAAAGGTCAACAGATCTAACCCTATAACTTTTTCTTTCTAATGTAAACAAGGTCTAATTATACCAACCACATACTTCTGTCTTCCTGACATTAATCTCTGCATCCAAAAAACTTCTCATTTGCTGAATCCAATCCTAACAGCCGTAAAGGCCAAGCTCATCACACTTAATAAAAAAAGCAGAATGAGCTGACTCCCAGGGTCCCTTTAAATTCTCTTTACTGATCTCCTGATGCAAATTTTCTCACCTACATCACTTACAGTGAGTTATTTATTTTCATTTCATTCCATCCAGTTCTTTCTTGTGTGTACTCTTATCTCTACAACTAACATATTATCGAAATAAATTTTATAGCTACATATAAAATGCATCACACGTGGCAAAAGACATTTGCTTCAGAGCTTCAAAAGCTATAATAAACAAATCTCCTAATACAAATTTTCTATAGAAATAAAGCATTTCCTATCTCTAATTAAATTTTTCATTTTTCATGTTGCACAAGTTTTGAAAATGCATGATGGAATTTTTTTAAATCATCATTCCTACCACAGAAAGATAACATTGTTAACAAGTAGGTATATATTCAAGACTTTTTCTTACTCATATGCACAAAATATATGAATATTTTGTAACTTGCTTTCTCATTAACAACATATTATGAGCATCATTCAAAAACAACACATACGTGCTTATACATTATTTTGAAATACTACATAGTATGCCATTGTATGGAATACTGTGAGGAATTCACCCAAACTCTTACTATTGAACATTAACCTCTGTCCAGTTTTTCTGTATTATTAACAATGTTAAAATTAACATCTCTATAAATACATCCTTAATCAGTGGTCTGATTAATTCTGCAGAAGTTTTCTAAAAGTGGAATTACTAAACCAAAAATAATACACACTGAAAGGTTCATGATAGCACCAATTTCTCTTTTGGAAAATTTGTACCAATTTACATTTTATTAACTGTATGTATGAGTGTTCATTGTCATCACACTTTCACTAATAAAGAATATTATTCTTTAAAGAAAAAATTCTTCCCTGAAAATAACTAATAGCACTGCCAGTGTGTAAGATGAAATTTCTGCTTGCAGAAATGAATGTTTCAAACAATGAAAAGTATAAACAATGGAGAAAATGATGACAATAAAAATTACAAATAATCTTCACCAAGCAAATGTCAACTGTCATTACTTATATTTAATTATTGAATATTTAAAAATAAATACAGAATATAATTTCTTTTGCCGTGCAGAAGCTTTTTAGTTTGATGTAGTCCCATTTCTTTATTTTTCCCTTTGTTTCTCTTGCCCTAGGAGATGTGTCACTGAAAATTTCACTACTTGAGATGTCTGTGACTTTACTGCCTATATTTTCTTCCAGGATTTTTGTGGTTTCTCAACTTATGTTTAAGACTTTTATCCATTTTGAATTTATTCTTCTGTATGGTGTAAATTGGTGATCTAGTTTCATTTTTTTGCATGTACCTGTCCAGTTTTCCCAGCACCATTTATTGAAGAGACTGTATTTACTCCATTGTATGCTCTTGCCTCCTTTGTCAAATATTAATTGACCATAATGGCATGGGTCTATTTCTGAGGTCTCTTCTCTGTTCCATGGACCTATATGTCGTTGTACCAATACCAAGCTGTTTTGATTTCAATGGCTTTGTAGAATAGTTTGATCCCACTTCTAGGAATATATCCTAAGAATCCTGAAACATCAATCAGAAAGAATATATGCACCCCTATGATCATAGCAGCTCTATTTACAATAGCTGAAGTCTGGAAAGAGCCCAGGTGCCCATCAGTAAAAGAGTGGATGAAAAAGCTGTGGTACATTTACACCATAGAATACTATGTAGCTCTAAAGAAGAAAGATTTCTTACCCTTTGGGACAGCATGGATTGACCTGGAGAATATTATGCTAAACAAAATAAACCAGGCAGAGAAAGATAAATATCACATGGTCTCACTTATATGTGGAATCTAAACAAAATAAACTGATGAACAAAATAGATTCAGTGACATAGAAGCATGGCACAGACTGAACTGATGAGTCTGAGAGAGAAAGTAAGGGTGAGTAGAGAGAGATTAACCAAGAATTTATATGCATATATGCATAACCATGAACACAGACAATAGTGTGGTGAAGGCCTGGGGATTCGGATGTGGGGTGGAAGGAATCAATGAGGAAAAAAAGAGACATCTGTAATACTTTCAACAATAAAGATAAATTAAAATAAATAAATAAATACAGAATATAAGAACAGGAAAATAAAAAAGAGAGGAAAGAAAAATAATTAAAATGTAATATTTTCAGAGCTGTAGTAGGAGTAGGCAAAATTACACACAAAACAATAATTTAAATTAGTTTTCACTTTTAATATTTTTCTATACTTTTGAACAGTGCAAAATGACTTTAGTATTTTACATTCCAGAATTGTGGTATTTGGATTTTACTTGGTGATTACTTGGAAATTCCAGAAGGATATGTAATTTGGATTTTAAAACTCTTGTTTAGTAAAAAATGAACAGAGGTGCAACTATGAAAGATCCTAATAGCTACAAATACCAGATTATTTCACAAATAGCTTCACAAAATATTACTGTATAAAATGGAAAATGTCAAAATAACAGGAAATAACAGGAAATATAAATATATTTCAATGACTTAAAATTAGGCAGATTTTTAAGAAAGGTGTTGGAGAGTAAGGGAATAACTATAAAAACTAGAATATGTAAATGTTTTTTAAAAGAGCAAAATTTCTTCCATTTTTATTGTTACTATCTTATACTAAATCCAAATTGTTGACCAAAGACAAGAAAAGTAGATCTCTCTCTCTCTCACACACACACACACACACACACACAAAATACATAATGCTCTCTATAAAGGTTTATTTTTTTTAAATGTTAAATACATAATTTTTGCTAACAGAACAGTTTCAGATTTCATACTAACAATTTGTAGTAAAAATTACTATTCTGTACAAAAGATAAAATTTTTGTATCTTTCATAAATAGTTTAGATTAAACAAATTTAAAGAAATAAAATGTTTGATAACTTAGATTGATAATCTTATGAAAAGACAAGGCTAATGAGTGGCATTCAACAAGTGCTACTCTTTTTTTTTCTTCTGTTATCTCCATGCTTTTTAAAAAAAATTTATTTAAATTTATTTTTTATTTTTTTCCTTTTTTAAAAATTTATCGGGTTGACACTCGTTAAAAAAATTATATAGATTTCAGGTGCACAATTCTACAACAGATCATCTGTACACTGTATTGTGTGCTTCCCATCCCAAGTCAAGTCTTGGTCTATCAACATTTATTGGCCCTTTATCCTCTTCCACTTCCCTCCACCTCACCCTCCCTCCTATCCTCCACCTGGCAGTCACCATGCTGTTGTCCCTGTCCATGAGTTTCTTCTCTCTCTCTTTTTTTTGGTTGAATTCCTCCACCCCCTCAGCCCCTCCTCTCATAGTTGTCATCTTGCTCTCTCTTAACAAATGGAACTAATGATAAAAGAACTAGAAAAGTTGTGTTTTGAACTATATTTCCTTGGTATGCTACATTCAAAATCTCTGTTACTAGGATTTCATACATGGTAACATAAACAGTATAGCTTAGACCAAAAAAACTGATGGGTAAACTCTTGTCTAAATATTTACCTCACATGTGAAAGAAGAAAATAGTAAATTAAATTTAAAAATATATAGTTTCATGTTTGAAGCTTGTATTATTCCCATGTTTTAGCTGTTTGCTGGGAATAAGTATATGGTTCACATTTCTTGTGTATTATGTCAAACTTCTTCAGTAGTCCATAAGGCTGCTCTTTCAGGAATAATTTCAGCCCAATACCAATCCAAGCAGTGGCAAATCTGTAGGGATTGATTTCAAATGTTTTAGATTCTTGGTGCTGGTCCTTCTACTATTTGATAAAAATGGTGTTTTACAGAGTAGTGTCTTCACCCTCAAACACAGATTGCTCCTCTTGTTGAGAAGGATTTGACCTCTGACATAAAGACGCAATAATTGTTCAAACTCAGAACAACTGTACAGTTATAAGAGTGAAAAGTTATGGGTGAAATGACAACCTGTCCAAAAGGCTGGCAAAAAACCATAAGCACTGGACTCACAAATAAAATATGAATCTATGGGGGTGGGGGAAAAACAATTTTATTGTAGCTTGCCTGAGTGAAGCTATTGTTGGGGCTAGCCCAACGATATCCACTGCTTTCAGCTGGGCCAATAACCTGGCAGATTTCATTGTACTAGTTTAAACCCATGGGCTGAATAAAAAACAAATGTTTCTTTCTGGAAAAACAAGTTTTCCCTCTTTGAAGATATACCAGGTAGGATGTGTTAACTTCAGAGTTTAGTCAGAGACCCAATTTGGATGAGACTACATGCCACATGACAGTGGTAACAGCAGAGAGAACTTCTTGACTAGGGCACTGGTTTGTGTAAAGGAACAATGAAGCTAATGGGAAAAAGTAAGCAGAAGCAACAATCATAGGTGATTTTAGTTTCAAAATCATGCCAGGCAAAAATTGCTGAAGATTTTGGAACTGAGGAAGGGAAAGAGGAGAAGGGGCAGCACAGAGCAGAAACAGCAGCGTAAGCCAGGAAACATTTCTATGATCAGCATTTAGAGATAATTCTAGAGATGCCCAAATTCAAGGTTAGGATGAAAAGGGAAATATTAAATTTGAGGCAGGGTTTTTGTTCCATTGTTTTGGACAGAAGCTGCTTGCTATTTGATGTCATTTGTTACAACTTTTATGGAAAAGTCTCTTTTGTGCCATAATATGCTTGAGAAAGACTTTGAGAAATCTTAGTTTAGAGACTCTGGTTAAGGTAGAAGTTGAGTTGATCAGAGGTGGATGTCTTGTTAGTTGAGACACAAAGAACCAAAGGTCTATTTCTTGTAGTTTGCTTGGCTGTCATGTTAGTGATAAGAGGACCTGGCAAGGAACTTCTAGTGGGACTCCACAGCAGTTTTTGTTTGGTGTTTATTCCTGTACACTAAGTCTTCTGGTTGAAGAACAGAGGTGGATTCTTTAGAAAGACAACTTGACCCTGTTGATGATAAGTTTTAGTATATTGCATTAGTCCTTTACATTATTGGACCATATTTACTTGCAATAAAGTGGAGCCTAAAGTAAAGATGCATAGCACCCAGTCAGTTTGGTTTGCCTGTGACAAATTTTTAAGGTCACAATCTATGTTTGCCATTTGAGTCAATGGGAGTAGTTTAGGCAAGTTAGTTTATATCTTCAGACACTTTAGCAAGTTTTTAATTTTAAAGTATCACTAGCTCTTTATATTTTTTATGATGATTGGGAATAGTAAGGACAGTATAATTATTAGCCAACAGGAAATCTTACAAAATTTCTTATTTATGGTACAGTTAAAATGAGTAGCTCTTTACCAGAAAGTTAAATAAGGCCCTGGCTGATTGATTCAGTGGTTAGAGTGTCAGCCCACAGACTAAAAGATCTGGGTTTGATTCCAGCCAAGGGCACTTACCTCAGTTGCAGGCTCAATCCCCAGCCCTGGTTGGGGTCGGGGCCTGTGTGGGAAACAACCAACTGATGTGTCTCTCTCACATCAATGTTTTTCTCTCTCCTTCTCTTTCTCTCCCTTTCACTCTCTGAAAAGCAATGGAAAAAATATCCTTCGATGAGGATTAAAAAAGAAAAAAAAAGTTAGATTCCATAAGTCGGAAAAAAATCTAATAATTTTTTTAGCCACAATAAGAGCAGTTTTCTTTCAGAAATTTGGAAAGCCTTTCACCATTGAGAGAAAAGACAAATAAGTACATTTTCAAAGGCTTGTAATATAAGGTGATATATGAAGTCCATTTGCAAATGTTCAAAGGCTTCCTTGCAGTTCTTATCCATGTACTACCTTTTTCCAGAGTTATGAATCTGGTAGGTTGGACATAAAGTGGAGGTTCTTAATGTTGTTCCAAAATATTTTTCAAGTTTTATTTACTGTAATGGTTCACAATGTGCACATTTTTAACCAAGTTCTATTTCAGAAGGTCTGGAGAGACCAAGTGGTCATCTTGCCATCTCTATAACCCATTGGATTGGAGTCCACACCCAAATTTCTCCAATTATCTTTTTTTCAGAATCTGATAGTTGTGGTTTTAATTTCTTCAAAACTAAATAAATTGATATGGATTAGCCATATTACCTTTAATGTGTTGACATTGTTGAACTTGGGTAAGAGTAACTTGGTTAATGTAATGGTCAGCTTACACGTTTCCTTTTCCCTCATGGGTTTGAGATTCAATGTTAATTACAACTATTGTTTAAGGGAGAAACAAAGCATTTAGTAAAACTCAAAATTGTTCACTGTACTTAATGAGAGCACCAGCAACAGTTAAGAAACCATGTTGTTGCCATAACATCATAAAGCACACCAAAAGCATATCTGCTATGAACGTTAGCCCTTCTATCCTTTGCTAGCTAACAGGCTCTAGTCAGTCAAGTTGAGCTAGTTGTGCTGATTAGACTTCAGGAAATGGATTAGATTCAATAAACTTTTAGAAAGTCCTAACAGCACTTCCAGCTTGAAAATATCCTTGTCCACTCTTAATATGTGACCCATCTACAACAAATTCTAAGTCTGGGTCTTATAGAGGAGATCAAAGTGAGGCAGGGAATATTCTTGGATTAATGTTAAGGGATTAATGTCTTCCCTTCTTTGGAAGAGAGAATAAGGTAGATAGCTTGATTAAGGATATGACACCTTTGGTTATGTTACAGTTCATCTTGGTCTTTTGCTAGATCTGCTATTCCTCTCTATTAAAAAGTAACAGATGTCAAAACACTTCGCACAAAAGCCACTGATTCCAAGTAAACAGAAGGTTTATTACTCTTTCAGGAATTGGCAAAGCAAGGGGAGTCCCCAAACAAGAAAGCCAACCAGTGAGAGGGACCACTGGCAATAGGGCACTCACTATAATGTCCAGAGGGAGAGAGGGAAAGAGCCTGGTCATAGTGACATTTATAGAACTGAGACCCATGGGTGGGATTTTGTTGAATAATGTTAGGGTTGAATTAATTTCAGATCACCTGCCCCTTGTGAGGGGTAAGGAATCAAAGGGATAGTTCCTTAATGTTTTGAGCTTTAGTGTTCCTAGGGTAGTATAAGGAGAGGCCATGTGGGGTCTGTACTGACTCATTATAGTTATATATTTGTTTTCCCTACATCTGTAGATGAAGTAGCCCAGATGACATTAAGTATTAAGGAAATTCAGAAAATTTAGATAATTCTAGAGTAGAAGAGAGTTAGAGACACCAGAGTCAAGAATAGTCAAGTTGAGCTAAATAATGAGATATTTGACTATCAGAGTCAGGAAAAGAAAGAAAAAGTCCTTGGAATATGCACTTAATGATAGCTCCCCATTGAGCCAAAAGATCCCATCCTAGCCCTGCCCAGTGTTGCTCAGTTTGTTGAGCGTCAACCCACGAACTGAAAGGCTGCCTGTTGGATTCTGGGTCATGGCACATGTCCAGGTTGCGGTTTCAGTCTTGGTCAGGGTGAGTGCAGGAGGCAACCAATTGATGTTTTTCTCTCTTTCCAAAAGTCAATAAAAAACCATATTTTTAAAATCCCATCCTAAGAAATTACTGGAGGTAGAAAGACTGAGGAGAAAGACATATTGAGAAGTTAAGATTCCCAAGAAGGTAGGCAAAGTGGGGAGATGAGATAAAGATGATAAAGAGGAAATGTGTTTAGTAAACCTTTTATCACCAAGACCTTTTGATTGTTCTGAGGAAGGGTGATACAAAATTAGGAGAAATTGTTGGTAAAGAGTGTCGCTCCAATGTCTACTAAAAACAAAGTAGGTGGGCGATTTACTAATATAATTATTTCTCCTTGTTGACCCAAAGACAACTGGAACACTGAAGGAGGCCTTCCTCAGAGAGGAGCTGTTTTGTTTCTGATTTAGCAGACTGTTGGGTGGTTTATTTTCTGGCCAAAGAAAGACAGTTGTGTACTCAGTAGCGATTTTCTTTGCAGTATTTTGAAGTATCCTTGCTTACCTGTTTTGTGTCTATCAAGCTGTTTAAAATCAAAGTGCCATAATTTTTTATTTTCTCTTTATTATGCTATCCTCAAAATGCTGGGCTACATGATCTGTCATTCTATATTATGCTTCTGAATAGCATCTATTTTAGGTTAAGAGCTGTTAACAAAAATGTGAAGATTGCTTGTTATAGTGTTAATGCAAATACCAAACCCTGAGCATTTCTTAAAAGTGGTTTCTAATCAATGCCTAAAATTAAAAGACATTAATTTGTTGACAGGATTGAATTATTCTAAGTAAATCTTAGGTGGAATCCTTTAGGAATTGTCTTTAAAGACTTTCTCTTATTCCCAATGCTTTCACATATTTAGAGAGGAGGGGACAAAGATCTTACTTTAAAGGTGAAAAAGAGCTGGGAAAGGGAAATAAGAGGAGAAAAAGTCAGAATGGAGGTTTGAGAGCAAAATAGAAGGGAGTTAGAAGGGAGTGGCACTATAAGTAGCACAAACAGAGTTTAAAAGGAGAAGGTCTTTGGGGAGCTAAAGGCTAGAGTTGTTTTAAAAGAGGCCTCAATAAACTGGAATCTCTTGAATTGTTTCTTTTCTTAGCTTCTTTGCAACAGTTAAGTGAAGCTGCTCATTATAAGTAGCTATCTTATTTCCTTTTTGTTTTAAGGCACCATGAAAGGGCCACTAAGCTCAAGATTGTCTTTCTTGAAGTCACACTACAGAGCCCATGGTAAAAGATTATAAATAGAAGAAAAGAGAAGGGACTTTTCCTACCTAAAGACAATTGTCTAATTCTTTACTTGGCCAGATATCCCAAAGAGATGAAAGGAAAACAGAGGTAGTGACTTCAGTTAGACAATAGATGAACCCTTTCAAAGATGCAAACAGCAGAACAGCAACCTCTGTGTTGCAGGAAAAATTGAAGCACAAATGTAAAAGAAGAACTTACCACTCAAAGCAGTTGTGATCCCAGAGAAAGAAGGAAGCCTGAGTTCCTTGGTGTACTCTGTCTTAGTGTGAAACCTCAGCAGATGGGTTCATCCAGACCAGGGTTCCATAACAGAATAAAATTGTCAAGGAAAAAAATACCCAAGGTGACTCAAATAGAAGTTAAACACTTTAGTTAGGTGATGCATGTCAGAAAGTACCTTAAGACCTGGAAACTCTCTGAAACAAAGCTGAATTGAAGGTTTTATAAGGTGAGGAGATGATGAGAGGTATGTGACTGTATTTGTTCTCCGTTGCTGCATAACAAATTACCACAGATTTATCTACTTAAAATAACACATTTATTATCTCATAGATTTTGTGGGTCAGAATTCTGAGTATGACTTACCTAGTTTTTCCATTCAGGGTTTCACAAGACTATAATAAAGATGTCAACCAGGCTGCATTATTTTCTGGGACTTAGGTTCCTCCAGCTCACATGGTTTTTTGGCAGAATTCAGTTCTTTGCAATTATATGACTGATACCTTCAGATCCTAGAGGCTGCCCTGAGGCCCCTGTCCCGTATACCTTTCCATAATCCATTCATCTAATCAAGGGCGTGACTTCCCATGACCTACTGTCATATTCTATTGGTTAAGAGGATAGGATTGAGTGAATGACTCTTGAGACTATTATGCTGAGTGAAATAAGTCAGACCGAAAAGATAAGAATCATATGTCACTCATATGTGAGATATAAAACAGCAGGTACATGTCCTCAGTCAGAATCGAACCTGGAACCCTTCAGTCTGCAGGTCAACACTCTAACCACTAAGCAAAACTGGACAGGGCAAAATTTATGTAATCTTATTAACCAATATCACCCCAATAAATTTAATGAAAAAAGAGGCTTATACAAGGGAGTGTATCACTGGGATTCACTTCAGGGTATGTCTGCGACAGTGACTGTGGCCTTCCTCAAGGTTTTAGTTTTCTTTATCAATAACTGCTGCAAAACTTGTAGCTGGAATGCTTGATATGTTTTGTTTTGGATATGTTTGGTTTTTCATGATGCCTGCTAGAAATTGTTGGTGTAATCTCATTTTTGCAGCTGTTATAACAGTGTTTTAGAGAGCTATCCTTACAAGCTTTGCAAGCTAACTATTAATTGTCTAATGCCAGTTAAAGTACAAAAGAAAGTGAGGTAGACAGTTTTAAAAAAGTAAAAAAAAAATAGGAAGAAGTGAAGGGAAGAGAGAGGGGGGAAAAGAAGCCAAAAATAGAAGCAAAAAGTGCTCATATATACTAAAATTGATCAATACAGAGATGATTAGCATGGACCCTGAATAAGGATGAAATGGAAATTTGTGATGCCTTCCTTATTTAAAAGAAAAAAATGTAGCCAGGCCGGGCATGGCTCAGTGGTTGAGCGTCGACCTGGGATCCAGGAGATCGGGGTTCGATTCTGGGTCAGGGCACATATCCAGGTTGTGGGCTCGATCAATGACTCTCTCATCATTGATGTTTCTATCTCTCTCTCCCCCTCTCCTTTCCTCTGTCTGAAATCAATAAAGATATATTTAAAAAAAAAAAAGTAGAAGCAAAAAAATGGGACTACTTTAATTCTTTTACAGTATTTTCAAAATAAATGTTATTAATGAAACTTTTCCTTGCCCAGTACAATACCAGGCATTTATGTTAGATGCTGGGTAAATAGTTGTTGACTTATAGAAATAGGTCAAGTTTTAATTTCATCCATTAGAAACTTCTTCTGATATTAAAACAAGCCTAAATAAACTAAATTTTATCAAACATTTCTCTTACTAAAAACTATACTTTATTCTGAAATTAATTTAAAATGCAATATCTTAATGACTGCAGATCAATAGTGAATATTCAGGAATTAGTGTATAAGATTATTCCACTGTATATATAAAGTCCTGAACACTTTCAAAATAATATTTATTCATATTTTAAGTTGTATGTAATCTCATTGCACAATGCGCATGAGACAAAACTACGACTTTCCACAACATAATATTTTCTTGTGCCATACTGTGCTTCCCATTATACATTGTAATGTACTCTGCCACCAGTTTCAATTAGTTTAATACCTTTTAAAATACCTCCATGTTTTCAAAACAAGGAAAGGGGTATAGGCTTTAATTCTGAAAATAGTCTTAAGAGGATTTATGATATGCTGGAAAGATATTTTAATTATTTGAGTAAGAGTTAAAGCAGAGTTTTATAAAGTGAGAAGAAATTACTTCCAATAAAAAATAACTCTGGTGATATGTGATTAAAGATGGTGGTGGACTGAGTGGAGGCTACACTGACACTCTCCCAGGCCCAAACTAGAATTACAACTAAAATATACAGAAAAAATCTTGAAAAATCAACTGTAACTGTAGATTAGCTGGAGAGCACCCTTATAACCAAGGAGGAAAAGTAGAGACCACATAGAGACTGGGAGTAAGTGAGGAGGCATGAGAGGGCTGGCTGGGCTCCCAAAAGCAGCAGCTGAAGCTCTGGAGGGACATCGCATCTGTGGGGGGTTCCCACTGAGGACTGGGGCCTGAATCCCAAACTGGGCTTCCCAGCCAAGAGCACCAGAACTGAGAAAGGTGCCCACATAACATCTGCCTATGAAAAGCAACCATGTTTCTGTCTGCCAGAGAGAGATGGCTGGAAATGCAGGTCCCCTCTTAAAGAGCCAACACACAAAGTTTCATTTGCAGCTACTCATCTTGGGCTCCAGCAGAGGGAGGGAAGAGTGGACTGGAGTTGTGTGAGGAGAATCTAGGATTGTGTGGGCTCTGGATATAGAGCTCAGGATACCCCTCTGGATTCCTGTGTGGAGTCATTTCCCCATACGGCAGAGGACATTTTTCATAGGCAGACATCTACCTTCCAAGCAGCATTTGCCTGAGGGGGGAGTTATTACCCTACCCTGCTGGAAAACCTTGCCTTACCCCATGGGCTTTCTATAGCCTAAGGCTCCTTAAAAGAATCAGATTATTCAGCCTGCAGGCAGAGGCAGACCTTAGAGTGCTTTGAATCTCTGCCTGATCTGCTTTAGGACTTGGGCCTTGGAAAGGTAGACTTTAGTGTGCATCTTGGTCTTGTCCAAATGCATCCAGCCTCAACAGAGGGGACCTGAAGCTGTGGGTTGTTGATATCTTCAAACAGGGTAATCAAGGCCAGTGACAAATGGCTTCTGACATTCACCTGAACCAGAGACCCTCCAAAAAGACTGAGAGTCCTAGCAGGTCTACCTATTTCATAGAAACAAACCGAAATAGGCTGCCAAAATGGGGAGACAAAAAACAAGTCCCAAATAAAAGAACAAGAGAAGTCTTCAGAAAAAGAGTTAATTGAAATGGAGATAAGCAATCTATCAGATACAGAATTCACTATACTGATTGTGAGGATGTTCAACAGTAGGAAAAAAGATATGGAAACTATGAAAAATGACCAGTCGGAAATAAAGAATGACAGCAGAAATAAGGAATAGATTGAAGAAATAAACAGCAGATTAGGGGAAACTGAGAATCGGGTCAGCTAATTAGAAAACGGTAGAAAAAAATCACTCAATCAGATATCCAAAAAAGAAAAAAAAAACAATTAAAAAATAGGAGGACAGTCAAAGGGAGCTGTGGGACACCATGAAACATAACAATATTCACATCATAGGAGTGCCAGAGGATCTAGAAAGTAAGCAAGGGTTAGAGAATCTGTTTGAAGAAATAATGGCAGAAAATTTCCTTAGCTTGGCAAGGGAAAAAGTCACAAAAGTTCAGGAGGCACAGAGGGTCCCAAGCAAGAAGAATCCAAAGAGTCCCACATTCTGACACATCATAATTAAAATGCAAGAATTCAAGACAAAGAGAATCTTAAAGGCAGCAAGAGAAAAGCAGTCTATTACCTACAAAAGAGCTCCCATAAAGCTGTCAGCTGACTTCCCATCAGAAATTCTATAGGCCAGAAGGGAATGGCATGAAATGCAAAACAAGGATCTGAAACCAAGACTACTCTATCCAGCAAGGCTATCATTCATCATAGATGGTGAAATAAAGTGCTTCCCAGACAAAAAAAAAAAAAAAAAAAAGGCTAAAAGAGTTTATCACCACCAGCATTGTAGGAAATGTTAAAGGGGCTGCTGTAATTAGAAGTAGAAAATAGAAACATTGCAAGAAATGTTAAAGGGACTGCTGCAATAATAAGAAGAAATAAAGAGAGAAACATAGGCATAAAGAATTAAAATGGCAATAAATAAGGACCTATCAATAATAACCTTAAGAACTTTAAGGGAGAGATCAACAGCGATACAGTCATAGTTGTAGATTTTAATACCCCACTGACTTCAATGGATAGATCATCCAAACAAAAAGTCAACACAGAAACATGGACTCTAAATGGCACACTATATCAGATAAATTTAATTGATATTTTACAGAGCATTCTACCCCAAAGCTGCAGAATATACATTTCTCTCAAGTGCACATGGGTCATTCTCAAAGACAGACCACATGTTAGGACACAAGTCTCTACATGTTCAAAAAGATTGAAATCATATCAAGCATCTCAGATCACAGTGGCATGAAATTAGAAATCAACTACACTAAAAACACTCAAAAACATTCAAACACATGGAGGCTAAATAGCATGTTATTAAACAATGAATGGGTTACCAATAAGATCAAGAACGATATAAAAAACTTCCCAGAGACAAGTGAAAATTAACACACAGCAACCCAAAATCTATGGGATACAGTGAAAGTAGTCCTAAGAGGGAAATTCATAGCACTACAGGCCTACCTCAAAAAGCAAGAAAATTTTTTAGTAAATCATCTAACCCTACAACTTAAAGAATTAGAAAGCTCCCCTGTGAAGCCATCCAGACAAGGGCTTTTGTTTGCTGGGAGTTTTTTTATTGTTGCTTCGATTTCATCAGTTGTTATTAGAATATTCAGGTTTTCTGATTCTTCCTGATTCAGTTTTACATGACCTCACTCATATGTGGAATGTAATAAACAAAGTAGACTGAGGAACAAAATAGATCCAGAGACACAGAAACATGGAACAGGCTGATGAATCTCAGTAGGAAGGTGGGGGTGGGAGAGTGGGTGGGGAGAGATTAATAAAAGAATTTATATGCATATATGCATAACCCAAGGCTACAGACAATAGTTTGTTGAAGACCTGGGGGTGGGACAGATGGGGGGCGGAGGGGATCAATGGGGGAAAAAAGGGGGATATCTATAATACTTTTAACAATAAAGTTAAATAAAAAAAAAATCTGGGGTGGGGAATCTTTTTTCTGCAAGGGCCATTTGGATATTTATAACATCATTTGTTCACCATACAAAATTATGAACTTAATAATTAGCTATGAATAAACTAGACTTATTGAATTTTGAGTCCTGCTTGCAGTTGCTTTGGCAGGACCACATCCAGTCATTTCAGTCAGCAAGCCATACATTCCCCACCCCTGAATTAAATAATGTGTGATTAAATGTAAAATCCTGCTGTAGTTAGCACTCAATAAATGTTAGTCTTCCCATGCCTCAAGTAGGTCTTCACAACTAAGAACCGGATTCTTTTTTCTTGATCATTTAATTAACACTTCTGTGGAAGTGTTACTCACATAAATTGGAAGGATCATTACAATCCAGCAGATGTATAGATAATCTAATTTCAAGTGCTCAGACTGGTAAATTCACTTTGAGACATTCTTTTCATCTCCCTGATGAAGAAGACAACACAGTCATCCCAGCAACCCCACTGGAATCCTAATATATATTACTATTCTTTAACAATCTTATTTTAGCTTAGTTTACTACCAACATGTATTAATTGGGTATACATTCTAGTGTACAATTCTGTGCTAACTAATGTGTGGTAAGTATGCAAGAAAAGAGACAAGCATGCTTCTTGCTCTTAAGGAAATTCCAAGCTAACTGGGACAAAAAAATAAATGCATATGGAACAATAAAAGACTAAATGGTTTTGCTTGTAAATTTAATTGGAGTTCAGAGATGTGAGCTCAACATAAAGTTGGAAAACATTTCTGTAGGAGGTGGGAGTTAGCTGGGGTTGCAAAGAATTTGGAAAGACATAGAAGAGGGGCAACATGTTTTTTTAGATTTGGATGAAAAGCATGAGGAAGTCAAATAGCTGGAATGCTAAATACTTTTAGGGTATATAGGCTATTGAATGCTTATAGAGTATATAGGATAATGTAGTAGACTGCCTCTAAAATATCCCTCAACTATATCCACCTCCTGGTACTCATGCCCATGCATTTTCACTTTAAGTGTGGACTATACCTATTGACTTGTTCCTAACAAATAGAATATGGGAAAAAAATGGTGGGCAATTACTTCTGAGATTAGGCTACATAGACACTACAGCTTATTTTGTGCTCCCTCTCCCTCTCCCTCTCCCTCTCCCTCTCCCTCTCCCTCTCCCTCTCCCTCTCCCTCTCCCTCTCCCTCTCCCTCTCCCTCTCCCTCTCCCTCTCCCTCTCCCTCTCTCTCTCTCTCCTGGCTTGCTTGCTCTGTTGAAGCAAGCTACCATGTTGTAAACTGCTTTATGAAGAGGCCTATATGACAAGCAAATAAAAGAGTCCTCTGATTAACACCCAGTAAGGAACTGAGGTTCTCAGTCCAACAATCCATAAGAAATCAAATTTTGACATCAACCATATAAGCAGGCTTGGAAACTGATCCCCTCACAGCCTAGCCTTCAGAGTAGACTACAGCACCAGCCAACACCTGGATGCAAACTTGTAACTGACCTTGAGGCAGTGACACTCTGATAAATTGCATCCAGGGAGTTCTGACCCATAGAAATTGTTAGATAATAAATGCTGTCTTAAACCACCAATATTTACAGTAATTGTTACACAAAATACAAAACTAATATGAATATGATGGAGAAACACATCTAACTGAAGCAAAGGGTATATGATAACCAGATACAGTGGTGACTAGAAGTGGAGGGTGGAGGGAGGGAAAATTAAAGGAAGGTGGTAAAAAGGTACAAACTTCCAGTTTTAAGATAAAAGAATACTAAAGGATGGCTCTCTCTGGACCATGCTTGTGTTTTCCCTTCTTCTTCCCCCAGGGACATTCTCTCTGCCTTTTTTTTTTCTAAGCTCCAAAGGCACTTCTTTTGCCTCTGTAACTTGTTTCCAAGCCCATGCAGCCCAGCTGGCTCACTTTTTCTACCTCAGTGACTTTCTACATAAACTTTCACTTATTGAAGAAAAAAAAAGAAGAATACTAAGGATGCGATGTACAACATGATGACTATAGCTAAACTTATTGTGGTAATAATTTCACAATATACAAGGTGGGGCAAAAGTAGGCTTACAGTTTTAAGTATGTATCATTATTTATTAATTATTGTATTATTTTCCATACAAACAACTGTAAACCTACTTTTGGCCCATGCTGTATGTAAATCAAACCATCATGCTGTATACCTTAAATTTATACAGTGATGTATATAAATTATTTTTCAATAGAACTGGAAAAATAACTATTTGTCAAAATAAGCTTCTCTTAGGCAACTTCAAATTATATATATATATAATCTCCAACATTAAAGTTAGGCTGGTTTCAAGAGAAGCACTGTTATTGCAGTTATCTTCGAGACAACAAGTGACAAAATCAGACAGAGCCAGTGAGTGTGAACCACTCATGTGTCAGAGGTGTGCCAAATCAGGCAGCATCCAAAGAAGGAAAAAAGTTTGTCAAAACTTATTCTTGTGAAAATAGATCAGAATAATTTTTCAGAGTTAAAATAAAAAATATACGATTTCTATTAGAACAGTGCAATTTTACTAAAGAATGAAATCTGACTATGAATTCAGCATATACTGTTTAATAAACTCTATAGAGATAGCTATGTTAGTTCCATATATTCTCATTGTGACAGTGTTACTGAAAATCTGCTAAAGAAAGTCATGCTTGCATAAAATGTATTGACCTATTATATCTTACTAGCATAAAAATATATAGAGAAGGTAAATTTTGGTTTTACCTCTGACTTGTTAAAAATAAAATGAGGTGACTAAAGATTGAGTGGAACTAATTATAAGGTTGAGCAAGTTTGAATTCATGCATCTTTGACTCTATCATCTTGTCCAGTATTTCTCTGCAGCAAAATGTGACAGCCTACTAATGAGAAAAGTGAGCTGTTTTATTGAGGAAAAAATGATGTATACATGCATCTTTAGAATCCTTATTGTTAAATTATCCATGGTCATTCAAATCTAAAAGTATTTTCAAAAATCTTATTCACATATTACAAATAGAAATCTACATATCTAATTTCCACTTTTTATAGAGATACAATTAACCATTTTAAAGTGTATAATTTAGTGGTGTTTAGTGTATTCACAGAATTGTGCAACTATCTCCATTATCTAATTACAGAACACTTTCATCAACCTGAAAAGAAACCAAGTACCCATTAGCAGGCATTCCCTAGTCTTCCCTTTCTCATCAATTTTTAATTTGCATTTTGATCTTTTAAGAACTGTGACTTTTAAATTTTTGAGTTAAGCATTTAGGAAAACATTTCTTATCAAGAACAAAATGCTTAAAGCAAGGAATTTACAGGCATTTTCTAATATTTCAAACAAGTGCTATTGCCTAGTGTTAAGAGACCTTGAAACCTCTGAGCAACTTAGGGACATATGCGTAGTACAGACGAATGAGTGAAAAGATGAATGAGAGCATCCGCTACTTTCATAGTAGAAAATATTTACAAAGGGGAGGAAATATCAAGCATTTGAGGTTTGAGAAAAGACATGTTGCATCCCTTAGTATAATCATAATATGTAACTGCATCACAAATATTAAGAAACAAAACACAACATTGGCAAATCTACAATATTTTATGTCTCATTATTCTTTTTATTTATGCCATTATGACTACAGATTTTTCATCTATTTCCTAATGTTGAAAGCTAAACACAAAGACATCTATAGATTTCCATGCTATGCCTTAAATAAACCCTCTTATTTATTTTCCAAGAAATATAATTTCTTAGAATAAACAGTGAATAATAGTTAGAATCTCTTCTCAGTAATATGAGTACTTTCTATTGTCCTTAGTCAAAATTAATATATACATTCAGTCATATGTACTTCACGGCTAATGACCAAACCATATCAATAGTGTCAAAGTTATTAACACCCAAAAAGTATTTGATAAATTAACAATTTCATATTTGTTAATATGTATGTCAACAATTTCTGCTTATACTAAAATTACCAATAAAATTTTCAGAAACAAAACATTTTTCTTTATCATATGAGTTACTAGCTACTTAGCTTGGGTTATGTAATCATTTGCCAACATCCAACTTGAACTATAGTATATTTTTTATAAGTGAAAAGTCATTTCTCACAGGGTAAGCCTACTACAATTATCAGAATACCATCTCTATTAGTTTTTTGCTGATTTGTAACAAATTACTACACACTTAGTGGCTTAAAATAAAGCCCTTTTTTATTATAGTTTTTTTAGGTTAGAAATTCAGGCAGGCTGGAATTAGGTTCTCTGCTTAGAATGTCATAGGGTCAAAATAAGGGCTCCAGAAGGGCTGAGCTCTCATTTGAAGGCCTCTAACTGACAGCGTAGGAGAAGAATTCACTTCCTAGGTCATTCTTGTTGTTGGCTGAATTCAGTTTCTGTGGTTAGAAGATTGAGGTCCCTGTTTCCTTATTGGCTGTCAGCTGGGGTCTGCTCTCAACAATTAAAGTTGCCCATATTTTTTCTCCTGTGGTTTCCTCCATCTTCAAAACCAGCAATGCTTCATCAAGTCCTTCCATGTTTTGACTCTCTTTTTCTGCTGCTCATCATTTGAAGAAACCTCTCTAATATTATAGGACTTGTAAGATTAGACTAAGCCTACTTACATAATCTCTCATTTGTCTTATAAAAACAATCATGAGTGATAGCTCATCATTTTCATAGATTCCAATATACTCAAGGAGGAAAAGTGAAGGTCATTTGAGGTCATTCTTAGAATTCTTCTTATCACACCATCTTTTCTCAAATTCAAAGTACTTTATGTAGCATTATCTCCTATATATTAATCTAAATACATATTTAAAATGATGCATTATAAATAAATGATACAAGTAAATATAATAAATAACATCCTTAGACACATACTCTCCCTGACTTGTATATTGAAAAAAACCCCAAGGTGGTTTAGTGGGACAGGTAGGAATTGAGTAAGAATCTGGTTAGTACGATTGTCTAGTATTTCTTGCTTTTTAAGGCTCAGAGCAGGTCTGCTTCAAAAGAGTCTATGTGAAATGATTCAGAGAAAGTTATGATATTTATTAGAGTATGAAGACAAACAACAGCAAGTATCAATTGTTTGGTCTGTATCTTCAAAAACTTACATTGCTTAAAACACAGAACCAAAATTTAAAGGTAGACTATTCAAAATACAAAAAAAAAGAAAATCAATTTATTCATCAAATAACTATGAACAGATTGTTTTGTGCCAGGCAACGCATACATGATACCTGCTTGCATATGGCTCCCTGTCTGGTGAGTGGGATGGACAAAAAATCAGCAAGAAAACAAGTAAAATAAACACATACTGCAACAAATACTGAAATCAAACAGGATGCTGAATCAGGGAGTGACAAAGAGAGTTTGTTCAAGTGTGGTTATGGGAAAATTTTCCAAGGATGTGACAGTAGAGTTGAGATTTAAAGGATAAAAAGAACTGAAAAGGAACCCAGAGGAAATATGAATAAGATTTCAAAAATGTTGACATTATTGACCCAAACTCTGACACTTTATGTGAATTCAAATTTTAATTCCCTCATTTGTAAAATGGGAATAATAATGTAAAATATATTCTTGCAGCAAAATTTTTGCCCAAGGACATTCTGGGCATTACAAAGAATGGCACTGTAGATAATATATATATATATATATATATATTTTTTTTTTTTTACTCATAATTTATTAAGCAACTGTAGGAATCCAAGAATTCTATGGTTCCTACCTCAAGAACTTACATTAATAAATTGGAATAATAGGCTAATACATATATTGATACTTCCTGTAAGACTGTTGTTTTCTTCTTAGTATCTCAGGTGCACAGAGTTGAGTTTATCATTTTCCTCAGCTCAGGGTGCATTGTCATTATTGCTTGTGCAAAGACCTTCTCTTGCTTGTTAATTCATTTGTATCTGTATTTGTATCCCTTTTCCCACTCTTCCCATCAACTATTCTAACATATTCAATACATATTTTTTGGTTTGTATTTTTGCAAAAATAGTTATTGCTGTCGGCGGATATATTTTAATTTACATAAATTGTGTTCTATTGTTTATATCTCAGTAGATGTCTTACTTTTTCACTCAGCACTATGCTTTTTGTATTTTAATACTTTACGTAATTTTAGTGTATTTATACAATGTTTTAAAATAAACAAATATTTTAGATGTAAGTTTTGATAAATTTTACTTTAAAAGATTTAGATTTACTGAGTGTTGAAAATGTAGTACAGATAATTTTATATAACCTTCCCTCAACTTCCCTTCATTTAATATCTTACAAAACCATAGAATTATTTATCAAAATTAAGAAATTAGCACTAGTATGACAATATTAACTAAACTACAGACTTTATCAAGATGCCATCACTTTTTTTCACTAATGTTTCAGGAGCCCACATTTCACTTAGTTATCATATCTCCTTAGTATCTTTCTATTTATGACAGTTTTTGAGTCTTCCCTTCTTTTGGTTTTCATGACCTTGACACTTTTGAAGAATCTTACATATTTTATAAAACATTCCTTAATTTGGATTTGTCTGATGTCTTCCCATAATTAAATTGAGGTTATTTTTTGTGAAGAATACCTTAGAAATGAGTATTTCTCTCAGTGCATCCATATCAGGGATATATGATGTCCATAAATATTACTGGTGATGTTAAACTTGATTGTGTGGCTAAGGGGTATCTGTTAGAATTATTTCCTATAAACTTTTTGTTTTTCTCTTTGTTATTACTGGTATTTTGGGGAAGATGCTTTGAGACTATTTAAAATATCTCGTTTATGTTTAAATTTTTGCTCACCAATTTTAACATGCATCAGTGGATATTACTTGAGGCATATTACTGTGGTATTCTCATTGTGATTCTCTACTTTTCTCATTATTTTTACATTTAGTAATTGGAATTCTTCTGTAAGGAAAACTTGTCACTTTTTCTCCACTTATTTGTTTATTCAGTTACTTATTTGTATCAATAGATTCATAGACAGTTTTTCTTTTTTAGTTATAAACTATACTATTATTGACTATTTTGTTGTATAATGTATTCCAGCTTTGGCCTTTGAAACTCTTTGTTTGGCTTCTGTGCCCTTTTTTCCCCCTTTTAAAATTTGTTTATTTGTTAATAATTTATGAATATTTATTTATGTCAATTAATACATTTTTGCAAGGTAACCTTTAATAACAAAACAGTATTCTAGTAAATGGGTGAGCCATAATTAATTTAATAAATCTCTGACTGTTGGAATTTTGGGTTGTCAATATATATTTATATTGTAATAAGAACATTTAATGTGAAATAAAGCCCTCTTAACAGTTTTTTTAAGTACAATAGAGTATTGTAAATTGTAGGCACAATGCTATACAGCAGATCTCTATAAATTACTTATCTTGCATAATTGAGAATTAAATTCAGGATCTCAAATAAATATTTACACTCCCACATTCATTGCAGTATTATTCATAATAGCCAAGATGTGGAAACAACCTAAATGCTCATTGACAAATGAAGGAATAAGGAAAATATGGCATATACAGAGTGTCCCAAAAAAATATATACACATTTCAAATAATTATAAAGGCAGTGTTTATTAAAATATATTTAATTTTCAAAATGTAATAGAATCAGCGGTTAAAGTGTGTATATATTTTTGGAGGGACACCCTGTATATACAAATACTGCATAAGAACAAATACTGCAAATTCCACTTCTATGAGGTATCTAAAATAGTCAAACTCATAGAAACAGAGAGTAGAATGGTGGTTGCCAGAGTCTGGGAAGTTGCTTCTGTGACTTTTTTGTTTTGTTTTCTAAATTTTATTTTTGTTTAAAATATTACAGATGTCCCTTTTTCTCCCCAATGACCCATTCCACCCCCTTCCCACCCCCCTCCCCAGTCCCGCTCCCCACCATTGTCGGTGTCCTTGGGTTGTGCATATATGCATATAAATTCTTTGGTTACTCTTTCCCCCTCCACCCACCTACCCTCCTCCATCCCTCTGACATTCGTCAGTGTGATCTATGCATCCATGTCATTGAATCTATTCTCTTCATCAGTTTTTTGGGTTTTTTTTACATATTTTATTTTTTTTAAATATATCTTTATTGATTTCAGAGAGAGGGAAGGAGAGGGAGAGAGAGAGATAGAAACATCAATGATGAGAGAGTCATTGATCGAGCCCGCAACCCAGGCATGTGCCCTGACCAGGAATCGAACCCCGATCTCCTGGATCCCAGGTCGACACTCAACTGCTGAGCCACACCCGGCCGGGCATCTGTTCATCAGTTTATTATGTTCTTTAGATTCCACGTATAATTGAAATCATGTGATGTTTGTCTTTCACTGCCTGGCTTATTTCACTTAGCACAATGTTCTCCAGGTCCATCCATACTGTCCCACAGGATACGAGATTCTTCTTCTTTACAGCTGCATAGTATTCCATGGTGTAAATGTCCCACAGATTTTTTATCCACTCATCTACTGATGGGCACTTGGGCTGTTTCCAGATCTTGGCTATTGTAAACTGTGCTGATATGAACTTCAGGATACATATATTCTTTCTGATTAATGTTTCAGGATTCTTAGGATACAGTCCTAGGAGTGCAATCACTGAGTCAAAAGGCAGCTCCATTTCTAATATTTTGAGGAACCTCCATACTGTTTTCCATAGTGGTTGCACCAGTCTGCATTCCCACCAGCAGTGTACTAGGGTTCCCCTTTCTCCACACCCTTGCCAGCACGTTTGTTGATTTGTTGATGGTAGCCATTCTGACAGGTGTGAAGTGATACCTCATTGTGGTATTAATTTGCATCTCTCTGATGATTAGCGACGTCGAGCATTTTCTCATGTGTCTCTTGGCCATCCCTATGTCCTCTTTGGAGAAGTGTCTATTCAATTCCTTTGCCTATTTCTTAATTGGGTTGTTTGTCTTCCTCTTGCTGAGTACTATGAGTTCTTTGTACTTTGGAAATTAGCCCCTTATCAGATATATCCTTGGCAAATATGTTTTCCCAGACCGTGGACTTACTTTGTATTTTGAGGCTGTTTTCTTTTGCTGTGAAGAAGCTTTTTAGTTTGATGTAGTCCCATATGTTTATTTTTTCTTTTATTTCTCTTGCCCTAGGAGATGTATCAGTGAAAATTCCAGTACGAGGGATGTTCTGTGACTTTACTGGCTATGTTTTCTTCCAGGATTTTTATGGTTTCGATACTTACATTTATCCATTTTGAGTTTATTTTTGTGTATGGTGAAAGTTGGTGGTCTAGTTTTATTTTTCTGCATGTATCCATCCAATTTTCCCAGCACCGCTTATTGAAGAGACTGTATTAACTCCATTGGATACTCTTGCCTCCTTTGTCAAATATGAACCAACCATAATGGCGTGGTTCTATTTCTAGGGTCTCTGCTCTGTTCCATTGATCTATATGCCTGTTGTTGTAACAATACCAGGCCGTTTTGATTACAATGGCTTTGTAATATGGTTTGAAGTCGGGTAATGTGTTCACTCCCACTCTGTTCTTTTTTCTCAAGATGGCTGCAGCTATTCAGGGTCTTTTCTGGTTCAATATAAATTTTCAAAATGTTTGTTCTAGGTCTGTGAAATATGCTGTTGGTATTTTAATAGGAATTGCATTGAATTTATAAATTGCTTTGGGTAGTATGAACATTTTAATGATATTAATTCTTCCAATCCATGAGCATGGTATATTCTTCCACTCGTTTAAATCTTCCCCTATTTCTTTTTTCAGTGTCATGTAGTTTTCTGAGTACAGGTCTTTTACATCCTTGGTTAAATTTATTCCTAGGTATCTTATTTTTTTTTAGTTGCAATGGTAAATGGCATTGCTTTTTAGTTTCTCTCTCTGAAAGTTCATTGTTGGTGTATAAGAATGCCATTGATTTCTGGATGTTGATTTTGTATCCAGCTACCTTGCCAAATTTGTTTATCAAATCTAGTAGTACTTTGATGGAGTCTTTAGGGTTTTCTATGTACAATATCATGTCATCTGCAAATAATGACAGTTTTACTTCCTCCTTTCCAATTTGAATACCTTTTATGTTTTCTTCCTTTCTGATGGCTATGGCGAGGACTTCCAGTACTATGTTGAATAAGAGTGGTGAAAGTAGACATCCCTGTCTTGTTCCTGTTTTTAATGGAAATGGTTTTAGTTTTTGCCCATTAAGTATGATGTTGGCTGCAGGTATGTCTTATATGGCCTTTATTATGTTGAGGTATGATCCCTCTATTCCCACTTTGCTGAGACTTTTTATCAGAAATGGGTGCTGGATTTTGTCGAATGCTTTTTCTGCATCTATTGATATGATCATATGATTTTTGTCCTTCATTTTATTTCTGTGAGGTATCACATGTATTGATTTGCAGATGTTGTACCAGCCCTGCATCCCCGGAATAAATGCCACTTGGTCATGATGTATGATCTTTTTAATGTATTGCTGGATCCCTTTTGCTAGTATTTTGTTGAGGATTTTAGCATCTATGTTCATTAGGGATATTGGCCTGTAATTTTCTTTCTTTGTAGTATCTTTATCTGGTTTTGGGATTAGGATGATGCTGGTCTCATAAAAAGAGTTTGGGAATTTTCCCCCCTCTTGAATTTTCTGGAATAGTTTGAATAGAATAGGTGTTAATTCTTCTTTGAATGTTTGGTAAAACTCTACTGTAAATCCATCTGGTCCAGGACTTGTGTTTGCTGGGAGTTTTTTGATTAGTGCTTTAATTTCATTAGTTGTTATGGGCTTATTCAGGTTTTCTGCCTCTTCTTGATTCAGCTTTGTCCATTTAACCCATGTTGTCCAATTTGTTGGCATATAGTTGCTCATAATATTTTCTTACAACCCTTTGTATTTCTGTTGGGTCAGTTGTTATATTGCCTCTTTAATTTCTGATTTTATTTATTTGGGTCCTCTCTCTTTGTTTCTTAGTGAGTCAGGCTAAAGGTGCATCAATCTTATTTACCTTTTCAAAGAACCAGCTCTTGGTTTCACTGATTTTTTTGTATTGTTTTTTTAGTCTCTATGTCATTAATCTCTGCTCTGATTTTTATTATTTCCTTCCTTCTACTTCCTAGGGGCTTGTCTTGCTGTTCTCCTTCTAGTTCTTTTAGTTGTTGTGTTAGATGGTTCATTAGATCTTTTTCTTGTTTCTTGAGATAGGCCTGTAATGCTATGAATTTTCCTCTCAGAACTGCTTTAGCTGTGTCCCATAGGTTTTGGGTTGTTGTCTGTTCATTTTCGTTATTTTCCATGAAGTGTTTGATTTTTTCCTTGATCTCATTGGTAACCCATTCGTTGTTTAATAACATGCTATGTAGCTTCCCTGTGTTTGAATATTTTTGATTTTTATTTATAGTGGTTGATTTCTACTTTCATGACAGCGTGATCCAAGAAGATGCTTGATATGATTTCAGTTTTCTTATATTTGTAGAGACTTGCCTTGTGCCCCCACATGTGGTCTCTTTTTGAGAATGTTCCATGTGCACTTGAGAAGAATGTGCATTCTGCTGATTTAGGGTGAAATGTTCTGTAAATGTCAATTAAATTCATTAGGTCTTGTGAGTCATTTAAGGTCTGCATTTCCCTGTTGATTTTTTGTCTTGATGATCTGTCCAATGCTGACAGTGGGGTATTAAAGTCCCCCAGTATGATTGTGTTCCTATCAATCTCCCCCTTAAAGTCCCCCAAGAAATTTTTTATATATGTAGGTACTCCTATATTGGGTGCATAAATGTTTATAAGGGTTATTTCCTCCTGTTGGATTGATTCCTTTAGTAATATGTAGTGACCATCTTTGTCTCTTGTTATGATCTTTATTTTGAGGTCTGTTTTGTCAGAAATAAGAATTGCTACTCCAGCTTTCTTTTCCTTTCCATTTGCATGGAATATTTTATTTCATCCCTTCACTTTTAGCCTGTGTGAGTCTTTTGCTGTCAGGTGGGTCTCTTGTAGACAGCATATATTTGGATCCTGTTTTCATATCCATTCAGCTACCCTATGTCTTTTGATTTGACCATTTATTCTGTTTACATTTAAAGTTACAATTGATATTAACTTATTTAATGACCATTTTTCCCCTTTATGCTGATGTACCTTTCTCTCACTATTCTTTCTTTTTCTTAAAGCAGTCCTTTTAGCATTTCTTGCAATGCTGGTTTGGTGGTACTGAACTCTTTTAGCCTTTTTTTGTCTGGGAAGCTTTTTATTTCACCTTTAAATTTAAATGATAGCCTTGCTGGATAAAGCAATCTTGGTTGCATGTTCTTGCTTTCTTTACTTGCAGAACTTCATGCCACTCCCTTCTGGCCTGAAGAATCTCTGTTGAGAAATAAGCCTTATGGGGGTTCCCTTGTAGGTCACTGCTTTTCTCTCTCTTGCAGCCCTTAATATTTTCTCTTTGTCCTTGACATTTGCCATTTTAATTATGATGTGTCTTGGAGTGGGTCTCTTTGGGTCCCTCTTGTTTGGAACCCTCCCTCTCTGCTTCCTGAACTTGTGTGGCTTTCTCCTTCACCAGCCTAGGGAAGTTTTCTATCATTATTTCCTCCACCAAGTTCTCTATCCCTTGCTCTCTTTCCTCCTCCCATGGCACTCCTATAATGGGAATGTTGTTTTGCATCATGTTTTCCCAAAGCTCCCTTAGACTGTCCTCATGCTTTTTAAGTGTTTTTTGTTTTTGCTGCTCTGATTGAGTGATTTTTTTCTACCTTGTCTTCGAAGTCACTTATTCTATCCTCTGTTTCATTGAGCCTGCTTTTAATTCCTTCCAGTGCATTCTTGATATCAGCTACAGCATTCTTTATCTTTGTCTGAGTTTTATTTGTGGTATGTTTCTCTTTTTTCATGTTTTCACTAAAGTCCTCGATCTTATCATCTAGAGTCTTCTTACGTTCCTTAAACATCTTCATCATCCATACTCTGAACTCTGTTTCTGATAACTTGCTTAACTCCATCTCATCAACTTCTTTTTCTGGGGATGTCCTTCTGTTTAATTTGGGGGTTGTTTCTTTGTCTCACCATTTTGATAGGTCTTGATGTTTGTATCTATATATTAGATATATTTGCTATCTCCCAGTCTGTGGGATGGGATTTTGTCTTGTGGGTCCAGTGGAGGCCAGAGGTGTGTTTTCCTTATACATCTGAGCTCTTTGCTCTAAGTGTGTCCCTCTTGTGGGTGTCCCTTTTGTGGTTTCTTTATGTTCCATTGTTGTGGTTGGGTCTAGATTGTCATTGATCAGTCCTTGGGAAGACCCTTCTCTCTGGCTGGCTAACTGTGTCTCAGCCCCAACCTCGTTGTGTAAGCTGTTGTACGGGTGCTGGCAAGGCAGGACAATACACAACTAAACTTCCAGGAATCAAGAGGTATCTTACAAAATATCTTGACAGTCACAATGAAAACAACCCAAGTGACAGTAGAGCTCAGAAAGTGAAGGCAGAACACACACCCACACCCACACCCACACACACAAAAGCTTAAAAAAAAAGAGAGAAAGAAAAGTAACGCTTTGATAGAGAGAGATGTATATTATTATTAATACTGGTGAAAATTTAGAAAATAATAATAAACTAAATTTTTAAAAATAGAGAAGCTACTGGGTGATACCAGAAGCAGAGAAAAGATTCTGAAAGAAGGGCCAGCAAAAAATTAAGGGAGAGAATAGGAATAGGATAATAGTTGAAAATGAGAAAACAAAAATACAATAAAGAGAATAAGAGAAACTAACAATCGAACAAAAAGACAGGAAGACAGAAGGGTGGATAACAAAAGAATGAAAGAAAAGTAGAAAAAGAAAAAAGAAAAAGAAAAAAAAGTTATGCCAGTGGATCGAGAGGAGAGAGAGAGATAAAGCCCATGCAGGGGGGAGTCAGGTAAGAGATTTGGGGGAAACTATACAGGAAAGCAGTAAACTTGATTATAATGATAAAGTCCCAGTCGTTAAGCAGGGATATCAAGAAAGCCTTGATATTAGAAGTAAGGATTAAACAAAACAAAGCAAATAACCCAAACAAAACTAAAAACAAGCTAAGCAAGACAAAATTTGTACTTCCTTGGGGTTTTCAGTCTTTTATCTCCTAAGGACTTCAACTGATTGAATGAGGCCCACCCACCTAATGAAGGGTAATCTGCTTTATTCAAAGTCTATTGATATAAATAGTAATCTCAAATAAAAATAACTTCACAGTAATTTTTAGTCTAGATGACTGGAAAAACTGTTGCTTCTCCTCTGGACCCATGTCAGTCACTCCTCTTTGCTTCTAAAAGTATAACTGGACTCAAGCCCCAGCAGTTTCTTAAATGTGGAAAGGTACTTTAAATCCAAAAGAACTACATGAGTTTAAAGATATATATTGATTGATTTTAGAGAGAGAGGAGGGAAAGAGAGAGAGGGGAAGCAAGCAAGAGATTGATTTATTGTTCCACTTATTTATGCATTCATTGGTTTATTTCTGTATTCTGACTGAGGATTGAACCTACGACTTTGGTGTATTCGGATGATGCTCTAACCAACTGAGCTACCTGGCTAGGCTCATGACTTTTTAAATTTATGCAGGCTGAAATCTGAGGACTATGTGTGGGAATGGATAATAAGGGTGTGGAATAACATTGAAGGGAATATACAGTTATATTTTAAAGTTAGATTGGGATGAGTTTTTTTATATTAGCCTGTCTGGATCTCAGCTGATCTTGTAGAGAAAGAGCCTTGAGCTATCAGGTGTCTCAGCTGATTAAAGCAATAAGCTAAAAATGAAAGTTTTAAGCTTTTAATCACTTATTACAATGATATAAGCAAAAGTCTAAAACTGATGGAAACAACTTTTGCTCTAATTTTCACCATGGAGCAGTGCATAGGTAGATCAGGTAGGTCAGGTGGATCAACATAGATTTGGGAGTCATCTCACACTTGAAGGAATGCTGAACAAAAGACTGGCAGTTTTATAGATTCTATGGTTGGAATAGGGTGTGGAGGCCTCAGAGTGCTAAAGTACTGGGGAAAATTTCATCAAGGACTCTTTTCCCTTCTTTTGTAAGGAGGTCTCTGCAGAGACTACTGAAAAAGAAATTTTCCCAAAGCTTCAGATAAAAAGACCTAGCAATGAAGTGCTGGGGTTAGAGGTATAAATATGTGAAGAGCATGTCTGCTTATAGAAACTTGACTACTTGACTGCAACTCCTTGTATAACTGCAATGCACTAGCTATGTCCCATGGAAGGGGAGGGCAGCTTTCTCCATGAGGCTTGTGAGGTAAAGCCTTTGTGATTGCCTGTCAGGCCCTGAAAAACACACATAAGTTTTTAACCAGGAGCTGGACTCCTTCAGTTTACGAATTGATTTTTCATGACATGAGCAAGAAACATAGCTACCCCATTAAGAACCTGGTCAAACTTTGAGGTGCTCTGACAATTAAAAGACAATTAGTCTGAGGTAACAGCAGACTAAAGCCATGATCAAGATCACTCCAAGCAGTATGATCAAGCTTGCTTGGAAGATTGAATACAACCAATATTCCCAATAATTACTAAGCTAGGAAAATATGGCATATTGCTCATCATTAAGATCTATTTCAGAGAGATAAGAGGTGTTTGCTTTGTTTTTGTATGAATCGTTTTATTTTGCTTTTTTTGGTATGCATCATTTTTTGATTTTACCCTGCCCAAGGCATCAATTTAGGTACAGCACAGCTTTGGAAAATAAATTGAAGCTGACCTGAACGATGTTCAGATCTGAGGTAATGTCAGGATAGTCATGGAACATACATAAGAAGTACAATCTTGGAAGACATATGTGGTCTCCATGAAAACAAAGACTTTATAATGCTAGGTCATTCCAAACTGAACATACATTTCTCAGACAGTCAGGTTAACAGTGTCCCCCTTGTGGCTTCCAATCATGGGGTCTTCTGTCCTTGTATCACCAGTTCAGTCATATAATCTAGTTTAGTCATTGATTTAAGAGGGCCTGCCTGAGGCAATAAGTTTTAAACAGTTTTTCTGTGACATTAGTCTCATGAATGTGGATGACATGTGGAGATGTTTTGTGTGGAAAATGCAGGAGCTGAGGCATCTTCTGCTGTCTCATAGTTAGCACTGTCAGGCATGATCATAGCCTCAGCAGTCAGTTTGAATCCAAAGTACTGCAGCTTAAAGAAATAGCACAGGAGGTTATCTTTAGAAGGAGAAGAAATCTTCCAGTAGTTCTGAAACATAAAGTTTATTAATGTCCTCCCACTACCCCTGAGTATTAGGGTTTTAGTTTGTTATTTTTATCATCAATGTGTCCCATATAGCAATTAAAGTTTTACATTTGTAATCATTCCTTATTTTTATCTAGACAATTTGTTCAGAAAGATAACATGTTAGAGGAATAAAAGTATTTTTATAGAAAAACACTTTTTTATAACTTAACCATATAAACACACCATGTTAAAAATTGGTTAGAACAAAATCCTGAATTTTCAATAGATTTCACTCATTACTGTTTAATAGACATATCTATCACTTATTTACTTGAGTTTTTGGGAAGAGTTCAAAAGGGATAAAAAGCCTTCAGAGAGACATCCATGGAGACTGAGGTGTCAGTAACTATAAAAGAAGGGTGCACACAGTTGAAGAAAAGGACCAGAGAATTTGGTCAAACATAACTGAGAAGTGTGTTTTTCAAGAAAATGTTACGTTGAAACCCCAGACTGTTTTTCTGTATTGTATAACCCAGGCTTGGGTTATCTCTCCCCTTCCCTTCCCCTCACCAGCCTCTTAAGCTCATCTTTTAATTGTCCATTAAAACACTCAACTACCCCTGCCACTTAGGAGTGGTATGGAGCATAGAAAGTCCATTGTATGCCCCATGATTGGTTCCATTTGTATATAGTTTGGGCCACAAATCCAGGACCATTATCAGATGCAATATGCTCAGGGATTCTGAACAAAAATCAAATGTGGTCTTGATAGTGTGGCCTGAGTCGATGGAACATATGAATATGGAAAGGCCAAACTTAGAGAAAGTATCAAATGCACTTAGGATGCAGCCAAATTCTGGATGGGATGAGAGGCCCAATATGGTCTACAAGAAAGTCCTGGCTTGTTGGCTTGGTATTCTATCTCTAGGCATTATTTTTAACCTGGGCCATCCTCTAGCAAGCAAGACAGTTTTTCTTACTCTTTTGGTAACCTCTGTCAACAGTGACAGTCCATATGAGAAGGTCCAGTTGAGGGTGGTGTCTGAATTTCTATGGGCGGTCCTCTTGTGGATCCAGAAACTGTTTGTTTGCATATTTGTTTGCTCTGGGAGATAAGATAGTTCAGTTTCTACATTTAACTGTCAAATGCAGTCTGATTGTTGGTTGTTTTCCCCTCCTCAGCCTAGAGACCTTTCTGGAAAACAATTACATGGGTAATGAAAAGCTGATTTGAATCCAAACTGATTTTTATCCAAATGTCTCATCCTCACAGTGAAGCTTATTTTATGTCAGTCTAAGGCTTTTCAACAGCCAGGTCAAATGGCCAGGCTATTAGTTATAGCCAATGAGTTAGGTAGGTTTACAGTTTTCCATATGCCCTTTTAGAATGGACATAACTGCAGCAATTCTCATTAGAGCTTGGAGGCAAAGGCTAGCAAAGGTGCACATAGACAATATATCAACATCAATAATACATCCAGTAATGAGGACCATAAAGAGGGAGATTTTTAGAGACCCAAAGGTACCTACCTAGAGTCACTTTTGAGCAAAGGTCCTGGAGGTGGTGGCCTCAGACCCCAAGCCAGAGAACATTATTTTTTTTTCTCTTCTTGGTGCCAGAGATTATAGAGATCACAGTCACCTGTGCACCAGTGCTTAAAAGTCCCAGAAAGTATATTTTTATTTTTATATTGAACCCAAATCTTAACAGAGGGCCTCCAGTTTCTCCTGGGTACAGAAAGACATTAACCTGATTTTTAGCCTTCATTATTTCTAAAGCTGAGACCTTTGAATAAATGCCTGTGGGGCACACCAATACATACCCAGGCCCATAAGGATGGGCAGCAGAAACAGTTCTTTTCAGTGACAGAGACTCTTCATCAGGGTTTGGTCACAAGTTTTCTGGGACAGGAAAAAAAGTGAAGAGCCTGGTAGAGCAGACAGACAGGATGGACATCAATTTCTTGATTGTAACTCCTGGGGGCTGTACAGGACAGACAAGATTCAAAGAAGCCTGGGCATCTCTGGAAGAGACATGTTTGGAAGACTATAGCTATTGTTGTTGCTGCTGTTGCTTATTCTGTGAGCTTGGCAGTGACTGCTGTCAGGGCGCTCTGAAGGAGGGATTTGTGGAAATGTGTCCTATACTGTTTCTCTCCCACTAGCTTTAGGGAGATGATTTCCAGATGGGATCAAACTAAAGACTCTAAGGTTTCTTCTGGGCATCTGAGTGAAGGAACATAAAGGACTCTACATTATTTTTAAGCTCATAAAATTTGCTACACCAGACATGATTGTCAGCACCAGAGACCTGTTTAGATTATTCACCCATCTCTGGTAACTTAGTTGGACCACAAACATTGGCTAGGAAACTGTATCCCTAGCTTTCCCACCTCTCTTAGATCTCTAGACTGACCAATTAAGTAAGCTCACCCCAAAAGTTAAGGGAAAGGGGATGAAAGTTCCCCTCAGAACTCAGAAGTTTATCTAAACAATCCATTAGAATTCATTAAGCATACCCTGTGGCTTCCTCTAGCACTCCCACAGACCCATTAACTTGACTGGAGAAGTACCCCAAGGAATCCACTAGCACTTTCCAAGACCTATGAGTAAAATGCCCTGCAGGACCCTCAGACTCTTGCAAACAATCTGTTAAAACCTCTTTTTACAATGCCAGATAGACTATACTAACATGTCCCATGGAAACTTTATGCCTTTTACTCTTCTAGAATGACATTGTGTTTAATTAATTATCCTGCTTAAGACACCAACTTGTTAGGAGCACAGCTGAGTATATATATAAAGAAAGCAAGCAGAGCTGTCATGTGTCTGAGTGGCTCATTAAGGCAACATGCCAAATATGAAAGATTTAAGACTTCAATCATTTACTGTGATAGTACTATATTCAAAATGCTAAAACTGGAAGAAATGGCAATTCTCTAAGTTTTATTTTCCACCATGTAATGGAACACTGCTGGAAGATCAGGTGGTCAGGGCAACCGTGGGAATCTGCATTGTTAAGGGAGCCTCACAAAAAGACCCTAACTGTTGCATGGACTCTAAAGTTAGGGGAAGGGCTTAAGTGGGGCTTGGAGTGCAGAAGTACTGGGTAGTGGGACAAAGTAAAGTGTCTTCAGGTTTTCCCTACTTCTCCTTATAAATAGGTCACCACAAAGGTACCTGTACAGGACATCATGCCCAAGGCCACAGGTAAAGAGACCTAAGAATGAAGGTTTGGGGGCTAGAAATGTAAATATGCAAATAACATGACCCGCAGCGTGGTGGCAGGGGTTGTGTGTGCTGAGTCTTTGCAACTCCCTTAAGAGACTGTGATGCACTTCTTGTGCTCCTAGTGTGTCATTGGGAAAGCAGCTTTCTCCATGAAGCCTGCCAGGTAAAGCCTTTGTAAATACCAATGGTTGGAATTGAAAAACCACACATAGGACTTTAAACAATGTCTTAGTCAGCTCAGGATGCTATAACAAAATACCATAAATTGTGTGGTTCAAACAACAAACATTTATTTCTCATAGTTCTGAAGGCTAGAAAACAGATGAATCTCAGAGAATGACAGTGGATTATCATAAATTTAACCAGATGGTGACTCCAATTGTAGCTGTTGTACCAGATGTGAATTCATTTCTTGTGAAAATTAACACATGCACTGGTACCAGGTATGCAGCTGGTGAGCTGGCATTTTTTTCCTATACTGTATCTGTTAATAAAGATTACCAGAAGTGGCTTGTTTTCAGTTGACAAGGCAAGCAATACAACTTCACTGTCCTATTCCAGGTGTATATTAACTCTTCAGGCCTATATCATAATTTAGCTCACAAAGATATTTTTTGCCTTCCCTGTCCACAAGACATCATAATTATATTGACAACATTATGCTGACTGGTCCTAGTGAGAAGGAAGTAGCGACTTCTCTAGACTTAACTACTTACATATTTGCGTGTCAGAGGGTAAGAAATATATTCTACAAAAATTCAGGTGCTTTCTACTTCAATGAAATTTCTAGAAGTCCAGTACTGTGAAGTATGCCAAGATATTCCTTTTAAGGTGAAGCACAAGTTGTTTCATCTCACCCTTGCTACAACCTCCAAAGGGACACAGTGCCTTTGGATTTTGGAGCATGCATATTTTTCCTTTGGGTGTAATACTTCAGCCCCTTCACCATGTGACCCAAAACTCTGTTAGTTTTGAGTGAGGCCAAGAACAAGGGAAGGCTCTCCAAAAGGTACAGTCTGGCATGCAAGCTACTTGGCCACATGGGCCATACTATCTAGCTAGCAGATCCAATGGTGCCTTAAGTGTCAGTAACAGGCAAGGATGCTTTTTGGACCTTTCACAGTCCCCCAGAGTTAAATTGCAAGGCAGGTTATCAAGAGTTTGAAGCAAAGCCCTGCCATTCTCTGTTGATAATTACACCCCAAAGCTACTGAGAGCTAGCTTTTAGCTTGCTACATGGCCAAACTGAAGGCTTAAGCATGGTTCAACAAGTTACCATGCACCTCAGTTGTCCATCATGAACTGGGTGTGTCTCACTCCCTAAGCCATAAAGTTGAGCATGCACAGCAGCCCTCCACTATTAAATGGAAGTGGTATACATGAGATTGAGCTTGAGCAGGCTCAATCTTTAAGTTACATAAAGAATTGGTGCAAATGCTTATGGTCCCCAGTCCTGCTATACTACCTTCTCTTTCCCAGCCTGCAACTACTGCTTCATGAGGCTCTTTCTACAACCAATTGACAAATGAAAGGACCATACAGGTCTTTTCTACAGATTATTCTGTGTGATGTGCAGGCACTACCTATAAGTGAACAGCTGAAACACTACATTTCCTTTCTGGGACACTCCTGAAGGAGTGTGATAAAGGAAATCCTCCCAATGGGCAGAACTTTTATCTGTGTACCTAGATCATAGTCCTTGGAAGGAAACATGGACAGATGAGCAATTACATTCTGATTCATGGGCTGTGGCCAACAGGTTGGCTGGATGGTCAGGGCTCTGGAATAAAAAATTAAAAAATTGGAAAATTTTTGACAAGGAGATCTGGGTAAGAGGTATATGGATATAGCTCTCTGAATGGATAAATAACTTAAAGATACCTGTGTTCCACTTGTGTTCTACATGCATGCTCACCAAAGGGAATTCTTATCAAGTGATATAGAAATCCAGTCAACGTTTTCCCTCATCCACCAATGTTATTGCTCAATGGGCCCATGAACAAAGTGGCCATAGTGGCAGTTATGTAGGTTATGTGTGTGCTCTGTAACATAGGCTTGCACTACCCAACCCAACATAACTAGAGTCACTGCTGAAAGCCAAATCTTGGAGCAGTATAGACCAACACCAAATCCTCAACATGACACCATTACCCAGGGTGATCAGATAACTACCTAGTGGTAATCTGATTTTATTGGAATGCTTTTATCATGAAAGGATCAATATTTGTTCTTTCTGAAATAAACACTTACTCTGGATACAAATTTGTATTTCTGACATGCAATGCTTTTTCCCAAACTACCAACGTTAGTCTTAAAATATGTTTTATCCACTGACATGGTGTTCCACACAACATTGCCTCTGATCAAGTACCTTATTTTACAGCAAACATAGTGTGGAAATAAGAACATGTTCATGGGATTTACTGACCTATCATGTTCTCCATCATCCTGAAGCAATTGGCTTGATTCAATGGTGAATGACCCTTTGAAGACTCAGTTACAATGCCTGCTAGGTGGCAATACATTGTAGGGTTGGAGCAAATTTCTCCAGGTGGCTGCATATGGTCTGAATCAATCTTCAATATGTGTTGCTATTTATCCCATAGCTATGATTAAAGCTAGAAATAAAGGAGTGGAAATGGGTCACTATTACCCATATTTATGAAATGGCAAAATTTTTCGCTTTCTGCTCCTGCGGACTTGTGCTCTCCTGTCCTGGAGGTCTTAGTCCCAAATGGAGAAATCACTCTACTAGGAGACACAACAGATTCCTTTGAACCAGAACTTAAAACTGCTACCTGGTCACTTTGGGCTCCCCATGCCTCTGAATCAACAAGCAAAGAAGTGAGTTACTTTGGTGACTGTGCTGATTAATCCTGATTATCAGGGGGGAATTGTATTCCTCCACAATGGACATATCATCGACTATGTGTGGGCTATAGAGGAACCCTTAGGGTGTTTTTTTATTATTACCATGCCCTGTGATTAAAGTCCATGGAAATCTATAATAACCCAATTCAGGCAGGGCTACTAATGACCCAGACATTTCAGGAATAGAGTTTTGGGTGATCTCTCCAGGTAAAAAAAATCATCTGAAGTACTTATTGAGAGCAAAGGGAAGACATACTGGGTAGTTGGAAAAGGTAATTTTAAGTACCAACTACAATCATATTACCAGTTACATAAACAAGGACTATAATTGTCATGAGTACAGTAAGTCCTTAATTAACATTGACAGTTTCTGCAAATTTAAGCAAAATGACAATTTTACCATAGGTTAATTAACATAAACAAAAGTTAAGTTCCTACAACAGCATCTCATCAATGATATAATGACTTTAAACAAAACATCACTTGCCGAACTGCTGTAGTTCTTCCTAATATGTTATGAATATGTACATATATAGCAAAGGTCTTTGTTTTCTTCCTTTTTTAAGTCTCTTGTCACAAAACATAAAATATATTGACTTTTTATCACATAGCATTTTAAGTATAGTTGACATTACATCATAATGTCCTAGTTATAGGATATCAAGATATCAAAGAGAAGAGTAAATATCATCAAAAAAATTTACATTATCTTCTGGGATGAGGATTAGTGTGTTTTTGATTGTACTCAGGATAGTGTTATCATATTAGGCAGATGTACCATCTTGTTATTGTCTTATTGGGAATTAAGTATGGTTTTAGATGTGCATAAGTGCCTAAATTGAAAACAGATTACTTGTGATGGGTAATTTTAGGTGTCAGCTGGGCTATGTAATGGTACCCAGATATTTGCCCAAACACTAATCTGGATATTGCTGTGAAAGTGTTTTTTGGTTGAGGTTAATATTTAAATCAGTTGATTTTGAATAAAGCAGAATATCCTTCATAATATTGGTGGGTATCATCTCATCATTGAACACGGTAAGAAATAAACTGACATTCTCCAAAGAAGTGAAAAAGCCTTCTTGCTTTTCCTGAGTCTTTGTATCCACAGCCAGATCACTCTGGATTTTGGGTGTCAGAAACAAAAGGATTCTTCCAGAGAAACTCACATACAGTTGGGGTCCAGCTACACAAGGCCTTTTCTGCTGGGCCCCAGCCTCTTCTCCCCAGGTGGCTGTTTTCTCTCTCTGCCTCCATGCGTGCGTGCGTGCGTGCGTGCGTGTGTGTGTGTGTATAAAATATATAAATATCAAAGAGATATTTACAACATATAAAATATAACAAATATAACATATATTTATATGTGATATAAATATAATATATACATATACTAATATTATATTATATTATTATATTATATTATATTAATTATATTATATTATATTATATTATATTATATTATATTATATTATATTATATTGTATTATTATATATTATTATATTTCCACAAGGGAAACTTGACCAATACAAAAAGTCACTCTGGTAAAATGCTATAAATCCCTTTGGGAAAGACTGGGGAAAAGAGTACCAATATAAATGTGGGGCACTATAGGGTGGTGTTCCTTCCTCTTGGTTACCCAGCTTTTTCTTCATTCAAGTGGTTCTGGGTTGGCAACTTGGTTGAAATTTGGGGATTTAATTAAGTAACAGAACTTTCTTTTTATGATTCAAGTTAGACTTTTGGTCGTTTGAGCTAGAGCTCTTCTGCTTGTACAGATATAGTAAGCATTTAGTAGACTTCATATTTATTACACTTCCAGAAACAGCATGATCAAATCTCCAATGCCGTCTTTAAGGTTCTGTTCCTCTCTAGAAGCACTCTCAGAGCCATATAATTCTCATTGCTGCTTTCACTCTGTTGTCCATTAGGCTCACCATGCCCACCTTGCCTTTGGTGATTAAGTGCTGCTACTTGTCCTCTGAAATCCCTGGAGCCAATGATCTCATAACATTTAGGCTTCCAAATTCAGTGCCACTTGTCCTCCCTGTAATTTCTATGATTCAAAAAAAGAATAATTACAGAGCCCTTCAAGGATGCTGAGTCTACCCTTACTTTCATTTTTTCTTTTTCTCACAGCTGCGGTAAAAGTTATGGTTCCTGGACTCTCAGGATGAGTGAGGAGATTTGAAATGATAATCCACTCTGATATTTCTTTCTTCATAAGCTTTTTTAAAATTTCATTTTCAATTACAATTTTATTCAATATTTTCTATAAGTTTCAGGTGTACAGCATGGCTGTTGGACAATCATATCCTCTACAAATGGATCCCCACATTATTTCAAGTATCCACTTAGTACACTACAAAATTATAAAAATATTATTGGTTAGATTTCTTATGCTGTACTTTACATTCCTTTGACTATTTTGTAACTACTAATTTGTACTTCTTAATTCCTACTTCGTTTTCACCCAGCCCCCCCAAGCCCCTTTTCTGCTGGCAACCATTTGTTCTCTATACCTATGAGTTTGTTTCTGTTTTGTTTCTTTGTTTACTTTGTTCTTCAGATTTTGCATAAAAGTGACCCCACTTCTGGGAATATATGCTAAGATTTCTGAAACACCAATTTGAATAAATATATGCACCCTTATATTCTTAGAAGCATTATTTATAATAGCTAAGATGTGGATACAGCCCAAGTGCCCATTATTAGATAAGTGGATAAAAAATGTGGTACATGTACACTGTGTGGTACATTTGCACCATGGAATACTATGTGGCTGTAAAAAAGAAGGATCTCTTACCCTTTGAGACAGCATGGAGGGACCTGGTGAGTATTATGCTAGGTGAAATAAGCCAGGCAGAGAAAGACTAGTATCACATAATCTCACTCATATGTAGAACCTAATGAATAAAATAAACTGATGAATAAATAGATCCAGAGACATAGAAGCATTGAAAAGACTGTCAAATCTCAGAGGGAAAGGGGGAAGTGGGTAGGAAGAGATTAACCAAAGAATTTATATGCATATTTGTATAATTCATGGAAACAGACAATAACAGTGCAGTAAAGGCTGGAGGGGGGCAGGAGCAAGATGGAGGAGATCAATAGGGGGAAAAAAGGGGGACATCTGTAATACTTTCAACAATAAAGATACATTTAAAAACAAACAAACAACCAAAAAAATTAATCATATTAGAAAACCAATTTCAGAAACTACAGAACTAATTTGAAAAACTAATCCTTAATGTTCTGTTCCTCTAGAACCTCTCTTGGAACCAGAATCTGCATTAGACAGTGTTCTCCAGAGAAACAGAACCAATATGTGTATGTATATAAATAGAGATTTACTTCAATGAATTGGCCCAGGAAATTTTGGGAATTATAATGTCTGAAATCTACAGGGAAAGTCTACAGCCTGGAGGCACAAGGAAAAGTTAATGTTGCAGCTGGGTTTGAAGTCTGCCTGGAGGAAGAATGCTTTCTTTTTTTTTTTTTAGATTTATCTTTATTGTTGAAAGTATTAAAAATGCCCCCTTTTTTCCCCTATTGATCCCCTCCACCCTGTACCCCTCTCCCCAAACCTTCACCCCACTATTATGTGTCCATGTGTTATGCATATATGAATATAAATTCTTATGTTAATCTCTCCCCACCTCCCACTCCCCCCTCCCCTCTGATATTCCTTAGACTGTTCCATGCTTCTATGCCTCTGGATCTATTTTGTTCCTTGGTTTATTTTGTTCATTAGATTACACACATGAGCAAGATCACGTGACACTTCTCTTTCTCTGACTGACTTATTTCGCTTAGCATAATACTCTCCAGGCCCCACCATGCTGTCTCAAAAGGTAAGAGATCCTTGGTTTATGAAGCTGCATAGTATTTCATTATATAAATGTCTGAGAAGATGCTTGATTTGATTTCAGTCTTCTTGAACTTGTAGAGACTTGTTTTGTGTCCTAACATGTGGTCTCTCTTTGAAAATGTCCCATGTGCACTTGAGGAGAATGCATATTATGCAGCTTTGGACTGGAATGTTCTGTAAACGTCAATTAAATCCATCTGAACTAGTGTGTCATTTAGAGTCACTGTTTCCTTGTTGATTTTTTTATCTGGAAGAGCTATCTGGTAAAGTCAGTGGAGTGTTAAAATGCCTTATTGTGACTGTATTGCTGCCGATCTCTCCTTTGAAGTACTCCAGAAGTTTTCTATTTTTTGTTTTTCAGCCTGTGTGAATCCTTTGTTCTGAGATGGGTCTCTTGTAGACAGCATATATTTGGGTCTTGTTTTCTTATCTGTTCAGTTACTTCATGTCATTTGATTGGAACATTTAATCCATTTATATTTAAGGTTATTATTGATAGGTACTTATCTATTGCCATTTTATTTCCTTATGCCTATGTTTCTCATTCTCTTTACTTCAACTTATTACAGCAATCCCTTTAACATTTCTTGCAATGCTGGTTTGGTGGTGATAAATTCCTTTAGCCTTTTTTTTTTTTGGTCTGGAAAAGTCCCTATTTCACCATCTATTTTGAATGATAACCTGGCTGGATACAATAATCTTGGTTTCAGATCATTGTTTTGCTTTATCTTCAATAAGTCATGTCATTCTCTTCTGGCCTGTAGAGTTTCTTATGAGAATCAGCTGACAGCCTTACGGGAGCTCCTTTGTAGTTTACCTATTGCTTTTCTCTTGCCACCTTTAAGATTCTCTTTGTCTTGAATTTTTGGCATTTTAATTATGATGTGTCTGG
Organism: Miniopterus schreibersii; assembly: GCF_964146895.1. Lineage (NCBI taxonomy): Eukaryota > Metazoa > Chordata > Mammalia > Chiroptera > Miniopteridae > Miniopterus > Miniopterus schreibersii. The sequence continues at coordinate 40,877,101 of NC_138104.1, read as the reverse complement.
GTGTGGGCCTCTTTGGGTTCTTCTTGCTTAGGACTCTCTGTGAATCCTGAACTTCTGTGGCTTTTTTCTTGACCAGGTTAGGGAAATATTCTGACATTATTTTTTCACACAGGTTTTCTGACCCTTGCTACTTTCAACCTCTTCTGGAACTCTTATGATGCAAACATTGTTATGTTCATGTTGTCTCACAGCTCCCTTAGTCTGTCCTCTTTTAATTGTTTTTTCGTTTTGTTTCTATGAGTGAGTGATTTTTTTCTACCCTGCCATCTAATTAGCTGATCCAGTCCTCAGCTACTCCTAATCTGCTGTTCATTCCTTCCAGTGTTTTGGGTTTTTTTTCTACTGTGTCATTCTTAATTTCCTTCATAGTTTCCATATCATTTTTCATGCTCTTGAGCATCCTAATGATCAGAATTCTGAACTCTGTATCTGCTCTATTGCTTATCTTTATTTCACTTAGATGGTCTTCTGGAGAATTATTTTGTTCCTTCATTTGGGACTTGTTTTTTGTCTGTCCATTTTGGCTGCCTGTTTGGATTTGTTTCTATGTATTTGGTAGATCTGCTAAAACTATGTATCTGGATGGTCTCTGGAGCAGTTTGTAACTGGCCTTAAGTACCCTGCTTGTAGTTTTCCACATTCTACAGCTTCTGGTTTTCTCTGCTAGGGCTGGGTGTGTTTGCACAGGACCAATATATGCATCAAGTTCTGCTTTTCCAAGCCCTGGGTGCAGAAACAAATCAGACAAAGACTCAAAGCACACAGAGGCTGTTATGCAGTCTCTTAATTTGCCTCAGGCTCTAGAAACTCTACAGGGTGGGACCAGAGGTTTTCTAGCAGGGTGGGGCAATTGCTTTCCCCACTCCCCCTAGCAAAAGCTGCTTAGAATATAAATGTCTGCCTGAGAAAGATGTCCTCTGCCTTTTGGGGGAATGACTCAGCATCAAGATCCAGATGGGTGCCCTCTGAGCTCTAGTCTCCCATCCAGCCCACCTGGATTCTCTTCACACAGCTCTAGTGCACTCTGCCTTCCCTCCACCAGAGGTGAGTGGCTGTACATGAAACTTTGTTCATTAGCCCTTTAAAAGGGGGCCTGAATTTCCAGCCATCTCTCCCTGGCAGACAGAAACCCTGCTGTTTTTTGTGGCTAGATGTTATGTGGGCACCTTTCTCAGTTCTGGTGCTCTGGGCTCAGGAGCCCAGCTTGGGATTTATACCCCAGAGTTCTCAGTGGGAACACCCCACAGCTGAGATATCCCTTGGGACCTTCAGCTGCTGCCTATGGGAGCCCAGCCAGCCCTCTTGTGCCTCTGCACTTCCTACCAGTCTCTATGTGGTGTCCACTTTAGGTCCTGGGTTATGAGAGTGCTCTCCAGGTTGTTTTCAGTTGCAATTGATTATTCAGGATGGATTTTTAAAATTTTAGTCATAATTCCAGTTTGGTCCCTGGAGAGTGTCAGTGCAGTTTCTACTCAATCCACCACCATTTTGGATCTCTCCAGAATGCTTTCTTTTCATTTTTTTCTCTTTAGTCCTTCAGTTAATTGGATGAAGTCTACCCATGTTGTATATAGAAAACTACTTTACTCTAACTATACTGATTTTGATATTAATGTCATCTAAAAAATACCTTCACAGAGATATCTAGACTGCTATTTTATCAAATATCCAGATTCAGTGGTCTACTGCAGTTGACATAAAATAAGCCATCATACACAATATCTCACTAGCCCATATTTTGCTTTAGAAAATTTGTCAAATATTCTATTTGAACTCCTCTTACCAATGTCTGCTTTCATCTCTCTCAGGTGAGCACATAATCTCACTCCTCTCCCTATATCGCCTTCTTTTTGATTTTGGTCTAGTAGGTTTCTCAGCAACTTCAACTTCTTGGTTCAATGTATTCATGGAGTGTTTGAAAAAAGTCATGAATTTCAAATAATATAGCTCAGATTGGGAGCAATGCTTCTTCAGATGTCAGTACTATATGTAAAAAATGAACTTATATTTCTCTCTATACTTCTTGCCCATTGCTTCCACCTGCAGCATAAGACTCCATGATGTACATCCACTGCATTTTGCATAATAACCCTGAAAAAGACTACAATGTGTACTTCTCTATGTGTGAATTTATAGATGTGTTCTATAATTGCTTTGTGTATAGATCCAGCAGTTTGTCCAAACTTTGAAAATAATCTACATAAAGACATGATGTAAAATGGACAGAAGAAACAGATTATAAAGATCCAAACATTTTGTTCCTATTACTCTTCTTTTTCCAAAACCTTCATTTATCATTACTATCATAATTATTAGCTCAGCTAGTAGAAACCAATAACAGTATCTAAATATGTATTCATATATGAAAGGATCATAAACCACCAGCAGTTGGGGAAATCCTAAAGCAATGTGTTTCAAAGTGTGGGTTTATACCTATGCTATGTGAAGAGTCAGAGATTCTACTTATTCTATTTGTAAACTATTTAGCCTACTACAGTTCATAGATGTTGACAGAATGGTCAAGATATATGGCTCTGAGACAAGAAACTTTATTACTCATGACACAATAAGCAACACAAGCGTCATGATTCTATCAGGTCCTCTTATCACCAAGTCCCATGGGAGAGATGCAGAGCAGTGCAGGTGAATGCTGCACACACAGTAGGTTTGTGTGGTACTGAGAATCCAAGAACATAAGAAACTCCCTGATATTATAGGGCAGGTTACTAGGAAGCTTATCCATTGTTTACCCCAGTGTAAGACATTATCTTTACTGTACTGGTCAAGAAATGAACCTGCCCTCTGCCCAGAAGGGAGATTCTACATCTTGCAAGACTTGCTGTACAATCATACATCAAAAGATAGTTTATAACCAAGTCCATAAGAGACTGCTATGGTCTGAATTGTTTGTGTCCCTCAAAATCACATTTTAAAGCTAACCCTAAGGTGACAGTATTAGGGGGTGACGTCTTTGGGAGTTGATTATATTATGAAGGCAGCATCCCCATGAATGGTATTAGTGACCTTACAAAAGAAGCCTGAAAAGCTCCTTTGCCCATTCTACCATGTAAGGTTACAGTAAGAAGACTCTCTATGACGAAGTGGGCTTTCACAAGACACTGAATCAGCTCACACCTTTGTCTTGGACTTCCCAGCCTGAAGAAATAAATGTTGGTTTTTATGAGCCACACAGTCTGTGGTATAATAGCCTGAACAGACTAGCAAGTGCTTATGTAAATATGAGACATAAATGAAGAATTGTTTCCTGCTGATCCCTGGGTGGATCATGAAATCACTTTAGTGGGTCACAACTAACACATTCAAACAGTAGAATGGAATACATGAATGCATAGCAGATATTATGTTTGCATATTGTTTAATGCTACTCCTTTCTTTCATTAATACGTGTGTGTATGTGTGTGTGTGCATGTGTGTGTAACTGGACATTATGCATTATGTACTTCTTACCTTGGATTATGGTTACAGACAGTTGAAAGTTGCTATCCTAGAACAGTTTACATAGCAGAAAGCTTCAGTGGGCTAAGAATTCATGAAGAATTAGGTATCTGAGGTGAATCTTTTACCTTGCCGTTGCAGTAGATATTTGGAAAATCTTTAAGAATGTTCAGAACTTTCATGAATGCCATGAGTTTGAAAATGATTTCTTAACTTCATTTGTTTGCTCATAGAATTTATGGTGAGCCTGTTGGAACTGTTCATCAATATTTACTTTTGGAAAGAATACTTCATTTACCATCAAAACAAAAATAATTTAGCTGTTGAAAACTTCAACTGTTACTCTGACTTAAAATAACACTGATGCTCATGGCTCCTAATTTTTTTATCTTCAGGGGAAAAAATTAAACAGAAATTTCAAAACTATTATTCTAAAAATAACAGTAAAAACATTACATATTAGCATAAATGACCCACATTTTAAAAGAAAATTAGCTATGTTTAGTGAGGGAAGTGGCATATTTTACATTTTTACAAATCTATTTTCTGCCTTATAGAAGACAGTGGGATTCTCATATCTGCTTCTTCCTGCAAACTATTGTTAATATTGTTTAGATTGAAGTATGTGAGCAAAATATGGCCTCACTCAGACATGTGGTTAGAAAAGGGAGGACCATGAAGATTACCTGTAAGGTCCCAAGGACCTGAGAATCCTGGGACCTCACTTTGACAAAAGTTGGGTTAGATATATCTTTTTCATCTTACCCTCCAACCTGCCTTGAAACCACTATCCTAATCTTAGTGATATTTGTGATATTTGAAAAATAAAGTGATATTAGAAAAATCTTCCCTGCCTGTCCTGTCTTCTGCATCTTTATTAACACTCATTTCATTCAAACCCTAATCATCTCTCATGTGGAGTCTCAGAATACCTTCCCATCTGGTTTCTGTATTTAACCAGACTTTTGCATTTTAATTTCTGCTCATGTCACTACTCTGTTCAAATTATTTATAATTGTTCTTTCTTACTTACAAGATCAAGTTTAAACTAGTCTTTATCATGGTGTGTCAGACACTCTACAGTTAAGCCTCTACCTACCTCTCCAATAACTTGTGGTGTAGTCATACTGAGTGTGAATAAAAAGCCACAATATACTTTCTCATTTTTTTCTTACCTTTGTGTGTGTTTCTTCCATCTGTAATGTTCTTTCTGTCCCTTATCCACTTAATGAAATCTTACTCATTTTTCAAGATTTAACTCAAGTATAATTACTTAATACTACCCTCCCTTCCCATCTTCATGCCAGAATTGGGTGGCTTTTGGTGTCTCTAACTGCATAGGGAGACATGAATTAATATTTTTTTAAAATCTTATCAAATAAAAATGTGCTCAATTAAAGCTTGATATTCCTACTACAGTGTGGAAATCCTTGCTTTCTAGCTCCCTTACTAGAAACATTAAGTGCTTGTGAAGCTTCATTTAGATAGTTATCTTCAGTACATTTGGAGGGAGAAGGGGAAAGGTTAATGTAACACAATATTCTATAATTGCTGTCTTGATCCAGTATTTTTTTAGCTGAAAGCTTTTATTTCTTTTTAATTTTTAATTCTTTTTGAATAGAAAAAAAAAATCAAAACTTTTCAAAATACACATCTGGGAATTTACATAGACATGATAATTCAATGAAAATTCCAAAGACAGTGGTGAGGAAATGTTGGGTATATAAAACATTTTGTTTTTTTTACGAAGTAGAAAGGGGGGAATGTGGTATTAGATTTCAGAAGTGAGAAAGGGTGATTTATCATTTGCATTCAACACTTTTTTGTATTATTTTCAGAACCTCTCAGTTCTGGTTCAGTAAGTTTGCTGAGTCCCCACCCAAACCATCTCCCTCATTAGGCTTCCATACTCCAGAGCTATGTACCAGAAAACTAGGGACAGTCCCTATGCTCAGAAACCTGGGAAACAGTCCCCTTTAGCAAATCCACAGAAAGGATGGGGAACCTAGCCAACCTCATTCTTACTTGGCATAATTATGCTGCCCCTTGCTACCCTGATCCTGGTGTGACTCCCAGTATGGCAGCCTTGTCTATTTTGTAACTATAAAAAACAAAGAGATGTGTCTTTCATCTATCCAAGATTAACTTGTTCTACTTCACCATCAAAGAATAATTAAATTTTATGAAAACATAATGTAATCCAGTGTCAATTCTTAAAACAATCTTGCTGAAGGACTTCCAAACAGAATTAACATGTTCACAGATTTAGTAAAAAATAAAGAAAGATACTTCCTATAGTAAGTGACCATGGATAAACATAACACAAATAGATATTTTAAGTGGAAAACCATATGCTTTTCAAGAGCTCACTAAGAATTTTTTGAAATAATTTAAACATTAATTGCACTCCTCATATGATGAATCCAAGAGCATACTTTATCCCTGTTTTTCATGCAAGTTATAACAAGATTAATAGTTCAAATTCTCTTGTTTGCAAAGCTATAAAATATTTAAGCTACATCTAAAAACAAATGAATTTGAGCATTGCTGGTAAAGTTAATCAAAATATTTTTGTGTAAAAAATCAGTTAAAGAAATGGTGTGCTGGTAGATAAGTCAAGATGCATTAAATCTTGGCACTTTCATTAATACAGATGCTTACCCTGTTTGCTAACGAATAATATCTGAATAAGCCATGCAATGAAATCCTCTTTCTATCAAGGTGTGCTCATTTTTAACCTGCTTAAAAATCATTCTTAATTATTGTAAATGCAGATTACTGGGCCCTTCTAGAAGTGGGACTCAGAAATCTGCATTTTAACCAGCTTTCAAATTGATTTTCTTGTACTCTGAAGTTTGTGTGCCTTCCTAAAAAAATATTGGGGAAGAGTGATACTTTGTGTGCCAGCCTTGTCAATGCACCCTTTTGTGAATTCCAAAATCAATTTAATTCATGGACTATGACAGTCCCTGCCTTCTCCCCCAGAAATCCTAGAGATATCAGAAATATAGAATTTCTCAGTCAAACCATTTTGCAGGCAGCTCAACACAAGTTTATATGAAAAGAATACATATAATGAAGAGAAATAATTAAGACAACTCCCATTATTAAATATATATTCAACAGTACAGGTTAGGTGTTTGTAATACATCATCTTATTTTTAAAACTCTAGGAAGTGTTATAGATAATATTCTCATTTAGTACTTGAGGAAACTAAGGCTCATAGGGGTTAACTAACTTGTTTAGTGTCACACAAGTAGTTACTTGTGGAGCCTGGGTTAGAAAACAGGCTTTTGCTTCAAAACCCATGCTTTTGCCACATTACCTTGGATCATAAAAAATCAAATCAGTCATTAGGTGGGGATAATGATAAAAGAAAAATATTCCCATGTTTCCAAAACCCTCAGTTACTTGCAGAATAGCTAAATTATCACTTAATCTTGTAAGACTCTCCCACTGTCTTCATTCCAAATTCTCCCTGTTTTTTCAGTCTCAACTCAGTCCTGGTAAGTCCCGTGGTAAATTCTTCCACCTGTGATACATCATCAGCTATGTGATTGACTCCCTGAATTACAGTAAAATTAAACATGCTTATGTCTTACCTTAAGTTCCAATTTTATAATATAGTAGCCACTGGACCTACATGGCAATTACAATATAATTAATTTACTTAATGTGTTAATTTAAAGTTAATTAAAATTGAATAAAATAAGAAATTCACTTACCTGGTCACACATCAATAGCTTCATTGGCAGTGGCTACTTGATTGGATAGTTAGATATAGAAAAATCCTATTTGGCAGCATTTCCTGAACGCATAAGTAAAGGAAGTTTTATATTTTAAGGGTTAGACTTATTTTGATAAATACTTAAAAAAATCTTACACCACTGATGTACTTAGGCTGACATAGGATGTCTTGAAAAAGGAGTACAACCCAGAGTGTGGGAAAGGCAGAGTGGTCAAAAGGGTGGGGATTGAAGGTTTGGGAGAAGGAGAAGTCTGTGAATAAAACACATCATTTTATTTTGTAACAAACCCTAATCCACTTAATTTTGTCCAGTTAAATTTAGACCTCAAAGTAGATGATATGGGTTAATATAAAACTTGGTCAATAAGAAAACAAAACACCTGAATAAAATAAATGACTAATTAGCTTTGTAATCTTCATCCGGTTTTTCCTCAGCATTGTCAGTTCTAAAGGACTGCTCATTAAATATGACCACACTTATTGGTGTAACTACTCTCATCTTAAAGACACTCCATGCTTTGTTTTGCTTTCCCAATTCTAAATCAGTAAAGAATGCTTTTAGTAGAGATTAAAACTGGTCTGTCTCACAGTAACCCGTTTCCCCAAACTTGTCCCACCTCTAAAGTTCCCTGACCCCATACTTCCCTCCACCCCCTCTACACACACGCTGATGTGGAAGGTATACAACCTGTGTCCAGAAAGATAGGGAAATGTCTCTTCATAGATAGCAGTCAAAAGACAACCAAATGAACTGTTTTATTAAAGTGATGGTGTTATCATTTATTTTTAAATTACATAGCATACTTCTTCATCCATTCTTGAGCCATGAAATCATACTTTGGCCTATCATTTATGTAAATCTTCACAAGTTCTGGAATCAGAATATTGTATGGCTTGGGATCACATATCATAGGGCTGACTGACAGCAATATTTTGGAAATTGTGTGTTCGGTGACCCCTGGGAATTAAGGATGGCCAGACCAAGGTACCCATTATGATTTATGTTCACATGGTAAATTGGGGTACTGAATTGGACCTGAGGTGGTTTTAAAGGGTAATCTCATGGGAAAACCATATTTAGGATGAAGACTCCTCCCTGGTAGAGGCTGTCCTTGGGCCCCAATATAACTCCCTGCCATGTGAACATATCTTCACCCACTCCTCCTTCAGAGCACAGGTCTTGGGGTCTCAAGAAAGGTCAATGAACTCTTTGCAGAGGCGCTTTAAGGCCAGGGACTGTGCCATGGGGCTGAACCTCCTCGTGAGTCTTCCTGATAAGTAGAAGGTGAGGGGAGACCACTGTTTGGGGGAGCAGAAAGCCACCAGGTCCGCAGATAAATGGGTAAAGCCGGGCTCTGGGGTGGAGGGGGTGACAGGGGACAGGGATGCTGGTGGAGAGGAGGTATGAGGAAGGAGAGAGGGGAACCCAGTGGGACTGGTGGGCTAGTGGACACCTGTGTCCCTCAAAGCCCCTGCCTCTGCGGCTGCCGCCCTGCTCGCCCCACTGCCACCACCTCCCAACTGTCCTTACCTGGACTCTGCTGCTCAGAGGCCGCACTGCCCCTAGACAACCCCGCCAGGTGACAGGGTTGCTCCTGCTCAGGGCCGCCTGCCCCTGCTGCTCGCAGCTCAAGTACACATTGGGTTGCCTTGCAACAGTAGGGGATCCACTCTGTGAGGTCACAGGGTTCATGCTGATGACGTCACCAAGTGAATGTCGGGGAGCAGGGACAGGGTCAAGAGGTGGCCAGAATGGAGCAGAGTAGAGGGCAAGAAGGACCATGGAGTGCAATGGAGGGGGTTCGAGTGCTGAAGGGGGACATGGAGGAAAATGGAGGGTGGAGTAGGGCGAGAGGATACAGGAGGGTTATGGAGTGGGGTGGAAGGATAGAGGCCTGGAAGGCGGTAAAAGGGGTGGAGGTGGAAGGTGGGAGGGAGCCCAGGCTGCCTGGCTTACCCAGTGCTTGTGCTGTTGCCTGGCAAGTTGGGTCACAGACACTGTCCACCTCCAAGAGCTACCCGAATATATAAGAGCAATTCAATGAATTCCCTCCACACTTCACTCACTCAGATTCACCTACCACCAACATTTTACCCCATTGGCTTATAAAGTTCCTCTGTCTCTCATTCTTTCTCCTGTGCTTGCTCTCTCTCTCTTTCTATGGATACCTACACTTGAGGGTATACTACATACATCGTGACCCTTTATAGACAGGGTCTCCCACCACAAACGAATTGTACGCTAACACCCACATCCTAAAGGTAGTTCCAGCCATATGTAATCATTTTTCACGTGTATCAGTAATAAAACAATACATCTTCATATACTTGTGCGAATTTTCCTTTCTTGATTGTTGCTTAGGAAGCAACTGTGAAATTTTAGTCAATTCACCAATTGCTTAACAATTACCAAACTCACCAATACTTTTTTCCAAGCCTTTCAGTGTACACAACTTTTTCTGTTGTTGCTTTATCATATTGTAATCTTTTAAAAAACTGAAATGGCAGTTAAACTCAAAATGTGTAACACCAACAATAAACAATTCAGTGGAACTGATGACAGTATAAGCAGCTTTAAACATGTTTACACTTGCATAGTCATTGAAGACTGTTCTTTGTCTGACAAAAAAAAATTACAGTATGCAAAGGATTGTAAATTACATTCTAAATTCAAAGAGAAGAGAATATAGAGAAAAATGTGCATCTTCAAATCTAAAATTATTAAGGTATTTCTATTTTAAAAAAAAAATATGTCTTTATTGATTTCAGAGAGAGAAAAGGAGAGGGAGAGAGAGATAGAAACATCAAGGATGAGAGAGTCATTGATCAACTGCTTCCTGCATGCCCCTGCCTGGGGATCGGGCCAGCAATCAGGGCATGTGCCCTGACCGGGAATCGAACCCCGATCGCCTGGATCCTAGGTTGACGCTCAACTACTGAGCCACTCCCAGTAGTGCAAAGGTATTCCTATTTTTTTCTGTCGGAGAAAACAAGCCATATACATAGAATAGAGTGACTCATTTAGAGTTTTCATAACTTTCAAAATCTTTGTCCTTCACTATTGCACAACTTTCATCAAAAATGTATAAGTAGACTGCCAGTTCATATTCCAGTACACAAAGAGCTAGGGAGTCTTTACTTTCATCCTGAGAACAACAACAAAAAAATCCACAAAAAAAAAAAATCCCGAAAAAACCTGAATATTAATAATTGCCCAATCTGTCACAGAAAAGAAGTCATGGGGCAAACCAGTGACCCCAAAACTGAAGAGACATGTGAACACACAGAATCAGAGGTTACAGGAAGCCAATACCACTGATGTACCCAACAACTCACAGGGACACTTAAAGGATAATTAAAAATTACTAGAAATTTAGCAGGGACTGGCTTGAGACATACAAATTCCCTGGAGTCCAATTTTGGGAGGAGGGGTAAAATATTTATGAGTTTCACATACAGAAGCCTCCACTAGATTCTCAAGGTGAAAGTCAGAGAAAAGTCACCTTGTGCTTCTACCAGAGAAAGGGGAAAAGCAGCCATTTAAAACACATAGTGTTCTTTTCTCCTTAACAAACGCCTGCCCTCAGGGAGAACTATTTTACCAGAGTCAAAGTGATCTGTGGGAAGGGAAATAGCAAACGCTACAGCCCCTAGCTTTTCTGTCTTATATAAGGCAGGAAAAACTGAGAAAAACTTATGAATGTTAAAAAATAGGGTATAGGTTTACTGAAAGTGTCTTAGGTGGCAGGAATGGCAACAGATGTTAGACCCATGGAGTCAGACTGGATCTGGGTTCAGTAATTGAGTTCTGGATCAGAAAGAATTTAGAGTCAAGACTCTAACTACAAGAGAACATTTATTTATAAAATCAGAGGTAGAAGAAGTAATCTGTAGAAGAAATGGATTTAGGAAAAAAGTTATAGAGGTAAGGGAAGGGCCCTTGGAGCTTGGGAGTGAGGAAGCTAATGGTAACGTGCCTGAGGGGCAGGGGGAAGGGGAAGGGAAAGGCAAGAGTGTGCTCCCCAAGGGAGAGTGAACTGGGCCCTCCATCCTAAGGGCTTTAAGAGTGGAGATTTTAGGGGAGGTCCCAGGGGAATATATTAATAGACTATTCCGCAGTTTTCCAGGTATGTCCTTTAAGGCTTGTGGTCTCCACTGATTAATGGGTACCAGGGCAAGGGGTCATTATTCAATGCAGCTGGTCCTGAGTTCAGCTGTGGCTGGTTCTGTTGCTCTTCTGGGCCTGGAGCTGAAATACAACTCCTGGCCTAGATGTTGTCTCTAGGGAGGAAAGGACAGGGGTTGTAACCAAAAGAGCAGCAATATGCTATGGGAGGAAAGGTCACCTTGGGTGCGAGGTCCCACACTACAATTGTCCTCTGCTAAACACCTAGGGTTTTCCACCTTGGTGACCTTCTATACCTGGCCCATCGTTCTTGCTCTGCTCATGTCTGTTTAACTGCCTACCACAAAAGAGTTTGACTTCCCCATAGCATTAAAGAATACTTTCCTACCAAGACATACATTACCATAACATCAATAAAGTCGCTGTATAATAACAGCAGTTAACAGCTGAAAGAAGCACAAGATTCAGACTCTATTAAAGAGTCAGTTTGTAAGAAAATCCAAAAATAGCTGCGTGAAAAACAACAAAAAACAACAACAAAAAAAAAACAAGGACATACAGAAATTTAACCTCTGACATCTAGAGCTTCAGCAAACAGTACACATGGCCCAAGTCTTAGAGAGATTAAAAACACACACACACTAAAAGCCTGTTTCCGTCAGTTCTTTTTGCCCAATGCATTATGTTCAGCTTTAAACAAAAAAATAATGTCACCCTAAAAGGAAAAATAAAACAATTTGAGGAAACAAAAAAAGTATCAGAATCAGACTTAGATATAGATTTTGAAATTATCAGGGAATTTGAAATATTTATATTCAATATGTTGAGTCTAATGAAAATAGTGGACAACATGCAAGAACAGCTGAGTAATGTAAACAGAGCGATAGAAGCTCCAAAAATTAATTAAAAGGAAATAGTTAGAAATAATATACTATAACAGAAATGAAGGATGCTTTTGCTGGGCACATTAGTAGACTGGACACAGCCTAGGAAAGAATCACTGAACTTAAATATATGCCCATATAAATCTCCCAAAATGAATAACAAAGAGCAAAAAAGACTTAAAAAATGGAACAAAACATCCAAAAACTATGGGTCAATTGCAAAATGTGAAACATGTACATAATAGGAATACCAGAAAAAGAAAAAAAGAAAGAAAGAAAACATAATTGAAGAAATAAGTGAGCATTTCAGAGGATTTCAGGAAGTTTAGAAAACACCAGTCAGGAAAAAACACCCAAAATATCTACACATAGGCATATCATATCCAAAATATGATATGAATAAATATGATATGAATAAAAAAATAAATAAATAAACTTTTGAAGAAAGCCAGAGAAAGGAAAAACTTTATTCACAAAGAAACAACTGGAAATCTCTATTTTTTTTAATTTTTCTTTTTCTCTCTCTTTTTTTAAAGTTTCTTTAACTTTATTGTTGAAAATATTACAGATGTCCCGTTTTTATCCCCATTGAATTGACCCTCTCGACCCTGCATCCATCCTACCCCCAGGCTTTCCCCATACCAATGTCTGTGTCCATGGGTTATGCTTAGAAACATACAAGACTTTGATTAATCTCTCCCCACCCATTCCCCCACTCCTCACCTTCCCTCTGAGATCCCTCAGTCTGTTCCATGCTTCTATGTCTCTGGATCCATTTTGTTTATCAGTTTATTTTGTTCATTATATTCCATATACAAGTGAGATCATGTGGTATTTGTTTTTCTCTGACTGGCTTATTTCACTTAGCATAATACTTTCTAATTCCCTCCATGCTGTGCGAAAGGATAAAAGATCCTTCTTTTTTTACAGCCGCATAGTAATCCATGGTGTAAATGTGCCAAAGTTCTTTTATCCACTCATCTACTAATGGGCACTTAGGCTGTTTCCAGATCTTAGCTATTGTAAATTGTGCTGCTATGAACATAGGGGTGCATAAGTTCTTTGTGACTGGTGTTTCGGGTTCCTTAGGATATATTCCTAGAAGTGGGATCACTGGGTCAAATGGCAGGTCAATTTTTAATCATTTGAGGAAACTCCATACTGCTTTCCATAGTGGCTGCACCAGTCTGCATTCCCGCCAGCTGTGTGCTAGGGTGCCCTTTTCTCCACACCCTCACCAGCACTTGTAGTTCATTGATTTGTTGATGGCAGCCTTTCTGACAGGTGTGAAGTGATACCTCATTGTGGTTTTAATTTGCATCTCTCTGATGATTAGCGATGCTTAGCATTTTCTCATGTCTGTTAGCCATGTGTATGTCCTCTTTGGAGAAGTGTCTATTTAGGTCCTTTGCCCATTTTTTAATTGGATTGTTTGTCTTCCTTTTGTTAAGTGGTATGCGTTCCTTATATATTTTAGATGTTAACCCTTTATCAGATGTGTCATTGGCAAATATGTTCTCCCATACAGTGGGCTCGCTTTTGTTTTGTTGATGGTTTCTTTTGCTGTGAAGAAGCTTTTTATTTTGATGTAGGCCCATTTGTTTATTTTCTCCTTAGTTTCTCTTGCCCCAGGAGATGTATCAGCAAACATATTGCTACAAGAGATGTCTGAGATTTTGCTGCCTATGTTTTTCTCTAGGATTTTTATGGTTTCATGTCTTACATTTAAGCCTTTTATCCATTTTGAATTTACTGTTGTGTATGGTGTAAGTTGGTGGTCAAGTTTCTTTATCTTTTTGCCTGTACTTGTCCAACTTTTCCAACACCATTTATTGAAAAGGCTATCTTTACTCCATTGTGTGTTCTTGCTTCCTTTGTCAAATATTAATTGACCACAATGGCATGGGTCAATTTCTGGGTTCTCTATTCTATTCCACTGATCTATATGTCTGTTCCTGTGCCAGTACCAGACTGTTTTGATTAGAGTGGCTTTGCAGTATAACTTGAATTTTGGTACTGTGATTCCCCCAACTTTGTTCTTCTTTCTCAAGATTGCCGTGGCTATTCGGGATGTTTTTGGTTCCATATAAATTTTTGAAGTGTTTGTTCTGGATCTGCAAAATATGCTGTTGTTATGTTAATAGGGATTGCATTGAATTTATAGATTGCTTTGGGTAGTGTGGACATTTTAATGATGTTAATTATTCCAATCCATGAACATGGTGCCTTTTTCCGTTTGTTTATATCTTCCTCTATTTCTTTTTTTAGTGTCCTGTAGTTTTCCGAGTAAAGGTCTTTTACATCCTTGGTTAAGTTTATTCCTAGATATCTTATTTTTTTTTGTTGCAATGGTAAATAGAATTGTTTTCTTAGTTTCTCTTTCTGAGAGATTAATATTGGTGTTTAAAAATGCCATCAATTTCTGGGTATTAATTTTGTATTCTGCTACCTTGCTGAATTCATTTATTAAATCTAGTAGTTTTTTGGTGGAGTCTTTAGGACTTTCTATGTATAATATCATGTCATCTGCAAATAATGACAGTTTTGTTTCTTCCTTTCCTATCTGGATGCCTTTTATGTTTTCTTTTCTGATTGCTGTGGCTAGGAATTCCAATACTATGTTAAATAAGAATGTTGAAAGTGGACACCCCTGTCTTCTTTCTGTTCTTAGGGGAAATTTTTTTTTTGCCCATTGAGTATGATGTTGGCTGCAGGTTTGTTATATATGGCCTTTATTATGTTGAGGTATGATCCCTCTATTTCCACTTTGCTGAGAGTTTTTGTCAAAAATGGGTGTTGAATTTTATCAAATGCTTTTTCTGCATCTATTGATATGATCATGTGATTTTTGTGTTTCAATTTGTTTCTGTGATGTATCAAATTTATTGATTTGCAAATATTGTACCAGCCTTGAATCCCTGGAATAAATCCCACTTGGTCATGGTGTATGATCTTTTTAATGTATTGCTGGATCCGATTTGCTAATTTTTTTTGAGGATTTTAGCATCTATGTTCATCAGGGATATTGGCCTGTAACTCTCTTTCTTTGTAGTGTCTTTATCTGGTTTTGGAATTAGGCTAATGCTGGCCTCATAAAAAAAGTTTGGGTGTGGTCCTTCCTCTTTGATTTTTTGAAACAGTTTGAGGAGGATAGGTGCTAATTCTTCTTTGAATGTTTGGTAAAACTCCCCAGTGAAGCCATCCGGGCCAGGGCTTTTGTGGGCTGGGAGCTCTTTGATTAATATTTCAACTTCATCAGCAGTTGTTGGCCTATTTAGGCTTTCTGACTTCCTGATTGAGTTTCAGAAGGTTTCATTATTCTAAGAATTTCTCCACTTCATCCAGGTTGTCCAGCTTGGTGGCATATAGTTGTTCATAATAGTTTCTTACAATCCTTTGTATTTCTGTTGGGTCAGTTGTTATTTCACCTCTTTCATTTCTTATTTTGTTTATTTGAGTCCTCTCTCTCTGTTTCTTGATGAGTCTGGCTAAAGGTTCATCAATCTTGTATATCTTTTCAAAGAACCAGCTCTTGGTTTAATTGATCTTTTGGATTGTTTTTTAGTCTATATGTCATTTATTTCGGCTCTGATCTTTATTATTTCTTTCCTTCTGTTTACTCTGGGCTTTTCTTGTTGTTTTCTTTCCAAGTATTTAATTTTTACAGTTTGAGAGTCTATTAGAAGTTTTTTTGTTTTTGTTTTCTGAGGTAGTCTTGCAGTGCTATGAACTTCACTGTCAGGACTTCATTCATTGTGTTCCATAGATTTGGAATTGTTGTGTGTTCATTTTCATTTGTTTCCAGGAAGCTTTTCATTTCTTTCTTGATCTCTTTGGTGACCCATTCATTGTAGAAAAACATGCTTTTCAGCCTCCATGTGTTTAAATGTTTTCTAGTGTTTTTATTAGAGTTGATTTTTAATTTCATGCTACTGTGGTCTGAGAAGATGCTTTATATGATTTCAATCTTCTTGAATTTATAGAGACTTGTTTTGTGTCCTGACATGTGGTCTGTCTTTTAGAATGTCCCCTGTGCACTTGAGAAGACTGTATATTCTGCAGCTTTAAGGTAGAATGTTCTGTAAATGTCAATTAAATCCATCTGATCTAGTGTGTCATTTAAGGTCACTCTTTCCTTGTTGATTTTTTGTCTGGAAGACCTATCCAGTGAAGTCAGTGGGGTATTAAAGTCCCATAGTGTGACTATTGCTGTAGATCTCTCCCCTGAATTCCTCTATAACTTTTTTATTAATTTAGGTTCTCCTATATTGGGTTCATATATGTTTATCAGGGTTATATCCTCCTGTTGGATTGATCCCTTTAGTATAATGAATTGACCTTTTTTGTCTCTCGTTATGGTCTTCATTTTGAAGTCTATTTTGTCAGGTATGAGTAGTGCTAGCCTAGCTTTTTTAAATTTCTATTTGTGTGGAAAATTTTTTCCATCCCTTCACTTTCATCCTGTGTGAGTCTTTTGTTCTGAAGTGGGTCTCTTATAGACAGCGTATATTTGTGTCATGTTTTCTTATCCATTCAGCCACCCTGTATCTTTTTATTGGGGCATTTAATCCATTTACATTTATGGTTATTATTAAAACATACTTATCTACTGTCATTTGGTTTTGTTATGGCTACGTTTCTCATTCTCTTTATTTCTACTTCTAATTATGGCAGTCCCTTTAACATTTCTTATAATGCTTGTTTTGTGGTTATAATATCTTTTAGACTTTTTTTGGGGGGGGGGTCTGGGAAGCTCTTTATTTCACCATCTATCCTGAATGATTGTCTTGCTGGATAAAGTAGCCTTGGTCTAAGATCCTTGTTTTGCATTACCTTGAGTACTTCATGCCATTCCCTTTTGGCCTGTAGAGTTTCTGATGAGAAGTCAGATGACAGCTTTATGGGGTCTCCTTTGTAGGTAACAGATTGCTTTTCTCTAGCTTCCTTTAAGATTCTCTCTTTGTCTTGAATTCTTGGCATTTTAATTATGACGTGTCTGGGCATAGCCGTCTTTGGATTCTTCTTGCTTAGGACTCTCTGTGCCCTAACCCCTGTTTACTTTCAACCTCCTCTGACACTTCTACAATACAAATATTGTTATATTTCATGCTGTCCCACAGCTCCCTTAGACTGTCCTCCTGTTTTTAATTGTTTTTTTGGGGGGGTCTCTGATTGAGTGATTCTTTCTACCCTGTCTTCTAATTCCTTGATCTGATCCTCAGCTTCCTCTAATCTGCTGTTTATTCCTTCTAATGTATTCTTTATTTCTGCTGTCATTCTTCATTTCTGCCTGATCATTTTTCATAGTTTCCATATCTTTTGTCATTCTATTGAGCATCCTTACAATCAGTTTTTTGAATTCTATATCTGAAAGATTGCTTATGTCCATTTCATTTATCTCTTTTTCTGAAGACTTCTCTTGTTCTCTCATTTGGGGCTTGTTTTTTGGTCTCCCCATTTTGGCTACTTTTTGGGGGTTTGTTTTTAAGTGTTAGGTTGATCTGCTAGGACTCTCAGTATTTTTGAAGGGTCTCTGGTGCAGGTTGATGTGTTTGAAAACACTATTCTCTTTTTCTATATTTCCACCTTAATTCATATTTTTTCCAGTTTTTACCTCTGAGCTCCATTTTGTAAGATTTTATGAGTGTAGTTTCATTTAACTAATTATGCCTTCAGGTGTGTCTAGTTTATTGTTGAATCTGTTTATTGAAATTTATCTTTCTTTTTCTTTTTAATTTCTGTTAATCTTCACCTGAGGATATTTTTTTTCCATTGCTTTTCAGAGAGAATAGAAGGGAGGGAGTGGGGAGAAGAAAGAGAGACACACACATCAACTGGTTTCCTCCTGCACACACCTCGACCTGGGGTGGGGAGAGAACCCACAACTGAGATACATGTTCTTGACCAGGAATTTAACCCATAGGCCCTTCAGTGTGCAGGCCTGAGCTACACTGGCCAATGTTTTTCAATTTTTCTTGATTGAGTTTGTATTTTAAAGTGTTTATTGTTTTTTCTTTATCTTTTTAAATTATGTTTAATCTTTTAAAAAAATTAAGTGTAGTTGATACAATATTATATTGGTTATATTAGTTGTAGGTGTACAATATAGTGATTGAGCATTTTTATACTTTAGAGTGTGATCACCTACTAATTCTAGTTATCAGATGTCACCATTCATGTTTTATTCTTAACTTCCTACTTCTGTTTCTGTTTCGTGACTCTTATTCTCCTTTTAATTTCTTTGAGGACTCTTTTAAAAATACTTAAAGCTTTTGTCATATTTTTATTTCCTTGGTGTTAATTGCCTCATTCTTTTGAGTCAGCAGACTGCATTTTGTAACACTTCATAAACTTTTATGATACCTGTTTTGCACTTGTCATCTGTAAGAGTGAAGGATATGGATGGATATATGTAATACTTGCTACTTGCAGACTAGACTCTTGCAAGCTTCATAGAAACCAGATATAGCCAAATGGTTAAGGCATTAGTTTTGGTAAATTGATGAGGTAGTGGTTCAGTCCAAGGTTTTGCCATATTATACAGCTACAAGTGTAAAGATAGAACCTTAACCCCCTCTTAATTTCAAGGGAAAGGATGGTTTTCCCACAAACATGAGTGCTAGAGTGATAAACAATCCCACTTGTCTTCCACATCATATAGTGGAGGCTTTAAGACATGGATCCTTGCTTCCTTATTACTTCTGCGGAGGACAGATGTCAACATACAACCACATCATAAATGATCTTATTAGAAAATGGGGGCCTTCGTGAATATGGACAAGCCCTGACTAGAGATATTACATGATGTTTTCAAAGAAAAGATTCAAACAGTAACTGGGCCAGTGGACAGAGCTAATTCTTCAAATTATATATATTATTTTAAATTTGATAAGGTGTGTTTTCTAACCCAGAATATGTTCAATCTTGGTGAATACTGTATATGAGCTTGAGAAAAAATTTGTATTCTGCTGTGTTGAGTGAAATATCCTATAAATGTCAATTAGATCCATTTGATTGATCATGATGTGCTGTTCAACTATGTGTTTATTGATTTTCTGCCTGCTGAATCTGTCCATTTCTGATAAAGAGGTGCTGATGTCTCCAACTATAAAAGTGGATTCAGCTATTTCTCCTTGCAATTATATTAAATTTTGCTTCATATTTTTTGACACATGCTTTTTAGGTGCATACACATTACAGATTAATATGTCTTTTTAGAGAATTGACCCCTTTATCCATATGTAATGCCTCTCTTTATTTTTGATAATTTTTCTTTCTCCAAAGTAAGCTTTGTCTGAAATTAATAAACTTAAGGCAGCTTTCTATTGATTAATTTTAGCATAGTATATCCTTCTCATCCTTTTACTTTTAGTATAAAGATGTCTTTATATTTAAATAGATTTCTTATAAATAGAAAATTGGGTCTTCTTTGTTGTTTCACCCTGATAATCTCTGATTTTTAATTTGTGTATACATTGCAACCATTAAGATTTTAAGGAATTATTGATACAATCAGATTGATATATACCATGTGTGTTACTGTTTTTTATTCATTGTATTTTTTATATTTCCCTTTTTACCTTTCACTGTTATTCTGCCTTTGTGGTTTTATTTGTTTATTTTACATAATGCCATTTTCTTTTTAAAAACAATTTATCTTTATTGTTGAGAGTATTACAGGTGCCCCTCCCTTTCTCCCCACATTGTCCCTCTCCACCCCGCTCTTGCCCAACCCCAGTCCTTCACTGCCCTATTGTCTGTGTCTATAGGTTATGGATATATGCATATAAATTCTTAGGTTAATCTCTTTCCACCCCTTCTCCCCTCTTCCCTCTGAGGTTTGTCAATTTGTTCCATGTTTCCAGGTTTCTGCTATTTCCTTTCCTTTCTCAACATAAATATCAATAAGAATTTTAAATTTTCTTATTGTTTGCTTTAATTTGCAATATACATTTACATTTAATTCAAGTTCACTTTCAATTAACACTATACTGTTTCACAGGGAGTAGAAATACCTTATAACGAAGTATTCTTAATTCCTCCCTTCTATTCTTTCTACATTGATGTCCTTCAGTCTACTGATCCATAAGTTAGGATCACTTAAGTCATTGTTGTTATTGTTTTAAACTGACTCTTATTTGTTAGATCAATTAAGAATTAAAAATGAAATGTTTTATTTTACCTTTACTTATCTCTTTTTTAAACAATTTTACTGTCTTTATGTAGATCTGAATTTCTGACTATAATTTTTCATTTGTCTGAAGAACTTCCTTTAACATTTCTTAAAAGTCAGATCTATTAGTGACAAATTTATTCAATTTTTGTTTGTCTGAGAAAGTCTTTATTTCACCTTCACTTTTATGGACAATTTCACTGGATTCAGAATTTTAGGCTTTTAAAAAATTATTATTATTGTTTTAACACTATAAGTAGTTCACTTTATCCTCTTTGCTTCTAAATATAATTTTGATAAAATCTTTTGGTAAGGGGTTTGTTTCGTGCCTCTGATCTTTTAAAGGTTTTTTTTTCTTTCCTTTTATAAAATAAAATTATGTAGTTTGAATATTATAATGCCTTGATATAGATATTTTGACATATATTCTGTTTGGTGTCATCTAAGCTTCGTCAATCTGTGGTTTGATGTCTGCATTAATTGTGGGAAATTCTCAGCCATTTTTTCAAATATTTCTTCTGTTCTTTTGTTTCATCCCTTTATAGTATTCTCTTTATGCATGTGTTATGCCTTTGGTAGTTGTCACACAATATTTTGATAATTAAGAAAAGAGAAAATTATGTTCATATAATTTCATGTGCTTGAGAATTTTTACTGTGGGTTGAAGTTAGCATTAGTGTCATTTACTTTTGACTGAATGCTTTCTTTTCTTTGTTTTTTGTTTTTTTAAATATATCTTTATTGATTTCAGAGAGAGGGAAAGAGAGGGAGAGAGAGACAGACAGAAACATCAATGATGAGAGAGTCATTGATTGGCTGCCTCCTGCACACCCCTGACTGGGATCGAGCCCTCAACCCGGGCATGTGCCCTGATTGGGAATCGAACCTCGATCTCCTGGATCCTAGGTCGATG
This sequence comes from Miniopterus schreibersii, assembly GCF_964146895.1. NCBI lineage: Eukaryota > Metazoa > Chordata > Mammalia > Chiroptera > Miniopteridae > Miniopterus > Miniopterus schreibersii. Next base: position 40,855,800 of record NC_138104.1, on the reverse strand, counting down.
CTCAACCGCTGAGCCACGCCCGGCCAGGCTGAATGCTTTATTTTCATATTTCTTGAAGGCAGTTATGAGACTAAAAAAATCACCTCATTTTCTGTTTATCCTGAAATTCTTTATTTTACCTTAGTCTTTGAAGGATAATTTTGCTGAATATAGAATTTTTAGATACTCTACTAGGTTTTCCCCCAGCTTTATTGAGCTATAATTGAAATATAACATTGAATTAGTTTAAAGTGCATAAATAAAATGATGTGTGCATACATGGAGAAATGATTATCACAATACTTTAGTTAACATTCATCACTTAAAATAGATACATTTTTATTGTAATGAGAACTTTCAAGATTTACTCTTTTACCACTTTCAAATATAAATTATAGTTACCATGGTGCACATTATATCCATAAACTTTTTCATTATATAACTGAAAGTTTGTAACTTTTGACCACCTTCATCCATTTCCCCTATATTCGACACCCCACTTCTGGCAACCACCAATCTGTTCTGTTTCTGTGAGGTTTTTTCCAAATATAAATGAGATTACACAGTATTCTGTCTGTCTGACTTCCCTCACTTAGCATAATACCCTCAAAATCCACTCATGTCATTGTAAATATTTCCTGCATTTTTATTGCTAAAATATATTCATACATATACATTTATTTATTAATGGACTCAGCTGTTTCCATGTGTTGGTTATTGTAAATAATTCTGCAATCAACATCGGGTGCATATGTCTTCATGAGATAGTAATTTTGTTTACCTTGGATCTATATTCAGAACTCGAATTGTTGCATCATATGAGAGTTATATTTTTATTTTTTTTGAAAAACCTCCATGCTGTTTTTCATAGTGCCTGCCCTAAGTTACATTCCCACAACAGTACACAAGAGTTCTTTTTTCTCCAAAATCTCACCAGCATTTGTTATCTCTTGTATTCTGGATGATAGCCATTCTAACAAGTGTGAGGTGATATCTCACTGAGGTTTTGATTTGCCTCTCTCTGGTGATTAGTGATGTCAAACAACTTTTCCAGGAACTGTTGGCTATTTGTATGTCATTTTTGAAAAAAAAAAAAAAGTCTTATTCCTTTCCTCTGTCATCTTTTTTTTTTATTTTTAATATAGCTTTAATGATTTCAGAGAGAGGAAAGGAGAGGGAGAGAGAGATAGAAACATCAATGATGAGAAAGTCATTGATGGGCTGCCTCCTGCACGCCCCTAACTGGGGATCGAGCATGTAACCCAGGCATGTGCCCTGACCGGGAATCAAACCTTGATCTCCTGGATCCTAGATCAATGCTCAACCGCTGAGCCACACCCTGCCGGGCCCTATGTCATCTTTTTATTTGAATTTTTTTTCTTATTGAGTTGAATGGGATCTTTATATATTTTGGATAGTAACCCCTTTTCAGATATATGATTTGCCAATATTTCCTCACATTCTGTAGCCTACCTTTTTATTTTGTTGATGCCTTCCTATATATATCTATGTGCTCCTGTGTTGGGCACATAAATATTTATAATATCTTCTTGTAAAATTTACCCCTTTATCATCATATTATAACCTTTGTTTCTTCCTTTTCCACTCCCCTCCCCTCCCCTCCCCTCCCCTCCCCTCCCCTCCCCTCCCCTCCCCTCCCCTCCCCTCCCCTCCCCTCCCCTCCCCTCCCCTCCCCTCCCCTCCCCTCCCCTCCCCTCCCCTCCCCTCCCCTCCTCTCTTTAGATATCACAACAGAACAGAATGCAGTGAAATGTTTTAAATGTTGAAGAAAAGAGCCCGGCCAGGCGTGGCTCAGCGGTTAAGCGTCGACCGAGGATCCAGGCGATCAGGGTTCGATTCCCGGTCAGGGCACATGCCCGGGTTGCGGGCTGCAGCCGATCAATGACTCTCTCATCATTGATGTTTCTGTCTCTCTCTCTCCCTCTCCTTTCCTATCTCTGAAATCAATAAAGATGTATTTTTTAAAAAAAAATAAATGTTGAAGAAAAGTAATACCAAACTAAATTTCTATATCCAGAAAATTATCATTCAAAAGTAACAGAGAAACAAAGGCTTGAGAGAGAGAGAGGAGAGAGTGAGGATCAGTAGACCTGAAAGAAGTGTGAAAAGTAGTTATTCACAGAGAAGAAAAACGATATAGGTCAGAAACTGGAATTTACATAAAGAAAGAGAGAGGGCTGCAGAAAGTATAAATGAAGGTAAAATACAGTCTTTTTCTTATTCTTAATTGATCTAATGGGTTAGTTTGTTAAAAGGAATAATAGTAATAATATATTCAGTAATTATACTTTATGTAAAAGTGAAATGAATAAAAGCAGTGTTACAAGGTATGAGAGGGAGAAATTGGTAATACTTTATTACAAGTTACCCGCACTATTTTTAAGGTTTTGGAGAATCTCCATGACATTTTCTATAGTGGCTGAACAAATTTGCAATCCCACCAACAGTGCATGAGATTGTATTTTTCTCCACATTCTCGGTAAAAATTGTTTGAATTATTGATGATAGCCATTCTGATAGGTATGAAGTGATATTTCATTACCAGGAGGTCATGGTTTGATTCCCGGTCAGAGCACATGCCCGGGTTGTGGGCTCGATCCCCAGTAAAGGACATGTAGGAAGCAGCTGATCAATGATTCTCTCTCATCATTAATGTTTCTCTCTCTCTCTCCCTCTTCTTTCTTCTCTCTGGAATCAATAAAAACATATTTTAAGAAAACAACTAATGGGCTTTTTCCTTCTGGGTTTCTAATATGCTTGAGACCAGTGGCTCCTTTATTCTTTCCAGTTTTTCCCTTTCATAACAGAAAAGTCTATCTTATGCCTGTCTCATCAGTGTTTGTTTTGAAACAGATAACTTGTTTTTTTCTTTACTGGTCCACAGATAATGAGGACTTTTGTGCCCAGGTTTATACCCAATTTAGAGTATTTAAGTCATGAAGCTTGGAACAATTTGAGTTGATACTTAGATGAGATGTTGTACTTAGAGTTAATACTGGAATGTCGGGGATGTTAAAATGGGGTGAATGTATTTTGCACATGAGACAAATGTGACTTTTGAGAGGCAGAGGGCACACCGCACTGGGTTGAGTGGTATCCTCCCCAAATTGATGTCTCTCTGGAGCCTCAGAATGTGACCTCGCTTATAAATAGAATATTTGAAGATGTAATCAAGTTGAGATAAGCTTGTACTGGATTTGGGTGAGCACTAAATCCAAAGACTGGTGACATTAACTGGAGAGGGAGATTTGGACACAGAAACACTACAGGGAAGAAGTCCACGTGAAGATTGGGTCAGAGATTTGAGTGATGCAGCTGCAAACTGAGGGACAACAACAATCGCTGGGAACCACCAAAGCTAGGAGTTGGTCAGGACAGATTCTCCCCTAGAGCCTTCATGAGAGAGCAGGGCCTTGATGACACCAGATTTCTGACTTCTTGCCTCCAGAACTCTGAGAAAGTAAATTCCTGTTGTGAGCCATTCAGTTTGTGGTACTTTGTTATTGCAGCCAAAGGATACCAAAAGAGGTGTATGTCTGTAAATTACTTTGCATTAACAAATTTACTCACATAACATTTATGTCAGTGGTTAGAATACACACACGTAAATTAATTATTCTTTCAGATTAAAATGTATATATAAATACAGGTATACGTATAGATGAGATAGAGAAAGAGATGATAGAGAAAAAGAGAGATGATAGAGAAAAAGAGAGATGATAGAGATGGTAGAGATAGAAATAAAGCTACATCTTAATCTGAAATCAGAATCAGTGAATCCATCAACATGATCTTGCACTACTTACTTAGCTTCTTGGGAAATGTAATCATTGCCACAAAAGATTTGTAACCCTCTCACTTTTTCAGAGAGGACTGGAGAATACAAACTTCCTGTGAGTGAAATAAGTTCATTCAAAATACAAATTTGAGCAGTCTTTCTTTTCCTCTTCTTCTTTCTCATATTGCCTGGTTTATTACTGAAGCTACAGGTTATAAGACTGGTACGTGTGAATGAGTGGTAGGGGACCGGTACTCTGCATTCTTCAGATGGCCAGTATCACAAAAGACACAGAAAAGCTGTGGCAATGTTCCAGTCTCAAGGAGACTAAATAGACAGAACAACTAAAGGCCATATAGCTGATCCTACATTGGATCCTGTACTGGAAGGGTTTAAAATAAGTTTTAAGGACTCTATTTGTCAACAGACACAGCTAGAATACAGATATTTAAATATCGTATCAATATTAAATTTGCTGCTTAATTTATACCAGATAAACTACTGGTTTCTTTTCCTTCCTTCCTTCCTACTTCTTTCCTGTCAGGTATTCTAAAATTAAATTGGTTTTAGCTCCAGATTGAATCTTCGAAGGCTTTAATTCTTCATACAATGTAAATTTATCAAAATGTTATTAAACTTATGAGAAATATTACATTATGTCAGATAAAAGTTAAAGTGGCTTTCACCTGCCATTGAGGGTTTGTCAAATGAGGAATAACACAATGTATTCCCACTTTATTGCTTTTTGTTTTTATTGTGTGTAATATCTTGTATCATATAATGTGTCTAATCTACATTTTAAGTTAAGTGGAAAAAAATTAGGATTATATCCTCCTTATATTAGTCATATTGTATAAATTATGCCATTCATCCTTTAATGAATGCATGCACTCATCCAGGAAATATTGATTACCTAGTATACACCAGGGAGTAAGTGGACAAAACTGATCAAGGCCACTCCTTCTTCAAAGAGCTATCAGACTGGTTAAAAGAATGAACATTTAAACAGACAATGGCAACAAAGTATAATACAAGCTATATTATAAATACCCAATAGATTATGTGTAGCAAAACAAAACAAAACAAAAAAAAACACGAAGTTGAATCTCCCTGGGGACTACAGAATAGAGCAGCCCTGAAATTTAGAATTCACCCTGCAGGTGAAGAAGCTATTGAAATCTATGATAGGAACTAATTTATGCTTTAGGGAGATCATTCTACATGGCAGTGTTGAGGATGGATTTGAGGGTGGCAATATTGCCAAAACAGACACTCATTGAAATATGTTATTGCAGTCCTGTGTCAAATGATCAGTCATATCCTGAATTAGAGCCATCACACTGGGAATAGAGCCAGCTGAATGTGAAAGGTATTTTCCACAGGATTTGGTCAATGAAAGGGTGAAGGAATCATGAGAACCCTTTTTCCTATGGAAGACTTACGCAGGATTACATTGTCCTGATACCCAACCCAATCAAAAAGGTTGGTGTTAATTGCATCTGATCTTGCAAAATAACTTTCAAGTCTCATCACCTTGGAAAAAGAATTTCAGAAGCTTTCCGCAACATTGGGCAATGTTATATGTGTTTCCTATGTAAGGAACTCGCCCTGGTTTTCTTTTCCAATTTTCTTACAAGTGTTCTGTTATTTTAAATGAAGATGTTAAAATTTGATTATCATCACAGTATCAAGGATATTTTATCTGTTCACAAGCACACAAATCAGTTCTTGTTTGGAACTACATAACACAATGAATTTGGAAGTTTTTTTCAATGAGTTAGACATTTTATGTTATATTAGTACAGGACCCAATCAGCCATTAATGTTCAACCTCTTTAAAGTGCTGTCAAATAATTATTCTGTGTTCTAAAATTGGCTGACTAGGTATATTACATAACTAGTTTGATAGGAAGAAATTTTTCTTTTTTACTTTTATATTTTTACTCTTTAAAGTTTATATTATTTTTTTTAATCTTTATAGTTGACAGTATAACAAATGTCACATTTTCCCCCCATTGATCTCCTCCACCCTGTACCCCTCGCCCCAGGCCTTCACCACACTATTGTTGTGTCCATGGGTTATGCATATGTGCATATATGTATTTAGGTTAATTTCTCACCACCCACCCATCCCTGCCTTCCCTATGAAATTTGTCAGTCTGTTCCATGCTTCTGTGCTTCTGGATCTCTTTTGTTCATCAGTTTATTTTTTTCATCAGATTCCACATATGAGCAAGATCATGTGATACTTGCCTCTCTCTGACTGGCTTATTTTGCTTAGCATAATACTCTCCAGTTCCCACCGTGCTGTCTCATAGGGCAAGGGACCCTTCCTTTTTACAGCTGCATAGTATTCCGTGGAACAAATGTCTGAGAATATGCTTGATATGATTTCAACCTTCTTTAATTTGTAGAGACTTGTTTTGTGTCCTAACATGTGGTCTCTCTTTGAGAATGCCTTGTGTGCACTTGAGGAGAATGAATATTCTGCAGTTTGGGGGTGAAATGTTCTGTAAATAGCAATTAAATCCATGTGATCTTGTGTGTCACTTGGAATCACTGTTTCATCATTAATTGTCTGGAAAATTTATCCAGTAAAGTCAGTGAAGTGTTAAGGTCTCCTACTGTGACTGTATTTCTGTAGATCTCTCCTTTAAAGCCCTCCAGAAGTTTGTTGTTGTTGTTGTTGTTTTTCTAGCCTGTGTGAGTCTTTTGTTCTGAGATGGGTCTCTTGTAGACAGCATATATTTGGGTCTTGTTTTCTTATCCATTCAGCTACCATATGTCCTTTGATTGAAGCCTTTAACCCATTCATATTTAAGGTTATTATTGATAACTGCTTATCTATTGCCATTTTATTTCTTTATGCCTATGTTTCTTGTTCTCTCTATTTCAACTTCTTATTACAACAGTCCTTTTAACATTTCTTGCAATGCTGGCTTGGTGGTGATAAAGCCCTTTAATTTTTTTTTTCTTCTGGGAAGCTCTATATTTCACCATCTATTGTGAATGCTAGCCTGGCTGGATACAATCATGTTGGTTTCAGATCACTGTTTTGCTTTACCTGGAAGAAGTCATGCCATTCCTTTCTGGCCTGTAGCACTTCTGATGAGAAATCAACTGACAGCCTTATGGGAGCTCCTTTGTAGGTACCAGATTGCTTTTCTCTTGCTGCCTTTAAGATTCTCTCTTTGTCTTGAATTTTTGGCACTTTAATTTTGATGTGTCTGGGCATGGACCTCTTTGGGTTCCTCTTGCTTGGGACTCTCTGTGCCTCCTGAACTTGTTGACTTGTTTTTCCTTAACCAGGTTAAGGAAGTTTTCTGCCATTGTTTCTCCAAACAGGTTCTCTAACCCTTGCTCAATTCCTATATCTTCTGGCACCCCTATGATGCGAATATTGTTACGTTACATGTTGTCCCACAGCTCCCTTACACTGTCCTCCTGCTTTTTAATTGTTTTTTTCTTTTTGGATCTCTGAATGAGTGATGTTTTCCTACCCTGTCTTCTAATCCTCAGATTCCCCTAATTGGCTATTTATTCCTTCCAATGTATTTTTTGTTTCTACTTAGTCATTCTTAATTTCCATCATAGTTCCCATTTCTTTTCTCATGCTCTTGATCAACCTTATGATAAGTATTCTGAACTCTATATCTGATAGATTGCTTATCTCCATTTCTTTTGGCTCTTCTTCTGGAGAATTATTTTGTTCCTTCATTTGGGGCTTGTTTTACTATCTCCCCATTTTGGCAGCCAGGTTAGAATTGTTTCTATGTATTGGGTACATCTGCTAGGACTCCCAGCCTTTTGGATGGTCTCTGGTGCAAGCCAATGTCAGATTCTGTTTGGCTCTTCGTGACTGGCCTTGAGTACCCTGATTGTAGTTTCCTGCACTGCACAGCATGTGGTTCCCTCTGCTGGGGCCTGGTGTGTTTGGACAGGACTAGGATGTACACCAAGGTCTGCTTTTCCAAGCCCTGAGTTCAGAAGCAAAGTAGGCAAAGACTCAAAGCACCCAGAGGCTGTTTAATTTGTTCCTTTAATGAGCCTCACACCAGGTTGGGTGAGAGGTTTCCCAGCAGGGTGGGGCTGCTGCTTCCCCCTCCCTCCCCCAGGCAAAAGCTGCTCAAAAGATAAATGTCTACCTAAGAAAAATGTCCTCTGCCATATGGGGAAATGACTCAGCACCAGGGTGCAGATGGGTGCCCTCTGAGCTCTATTCCCCCATCCAGCCCACCTGGATTCTTCTCACACAGCTCTAGTACACTCTGCCTTCCCTCCACCAGACCCAACTCAGTGGCTGCACACAAAACTTTGTGCATTGGCCCTTTAAGAGGAGGCCTGCAATTCCAGCAGTCTCTCGTTGGCAGACAGAAACGCCACTGTTTTTCGCAGCCAGATGTTATGTGAGGACCATTCTCGGTTCTGGTGCTCTTGGCTGGGAAGCCCAGCCTGGGGTTTAGGCCCCAGAGCCCTCAGTGGGAATCCCCCATAGCTGAGATATCCCTGGGGACCTTCAGCTTCTGCCTGTGGGAGCCCAGCCAACCCTCCTGTGCCTCTAAACTTCTTACCAGCCCCTATGAGGTCTCCACTTTTCCTCCTTGGTTATGAGGGTGCTCTCCAGCTTGCCTTTAGTTGCAGTTGGTTATTCAGGATGTTTTTTTCTATATTTTAGCTTTAATTCCAGTTTGGTTTTGGGAGAGTGTCAGTGTAGCTTCCACTCAGTCCACTGCCATCTTGCAAAATCCAAGGAAAGAGAGTTTCATGTGAGTAAGTATCTTGATTAGAAATCCTCATGAAAGAAAGAAAAAGTTCTGCAGTTATGATTGTTATTGGAACCACTACGTTCCCTAATGATTGCTTTTATAAAGAAAAATATCCACAGTCTTAGATATGCTCGGTGGATTCCTGCTTTTTCTTCCTTCCTTCCTTCTTCTTTTCCTTACATTTATTGAAAATTAAGTTTGTTTTAGCTCCAGATTGGGTCTTTGAAGGCTTTAATTCTTCATAAAAGAGGAAATTTATCAAGATTACGCAAAGGTACTTTAAAGGCTATAAAACTATGGGATCGATGTTAAATTTACTAAAGTTAATTATGTAAGAGAATGTCTGTCTTACACGGAAGTATCTGGGAGTAAAGGGCCATGATGTATGCAGCTTACTCTCAAGTGTATACATATCCACAGAGAGAGAAGGAGAAAGCATGCACAGGAGCAAGAAGGACAGGTGGAGAAATTAACATTTAGTCAAAGGGGTAAAATGTTAATGGCAGGTGAATCTGAGTGAGGAGGGGTGGAGGGAATTCATTGAACTGCTCTTATATATTCGGGTAAGTCTCAGAGGTGGGTAGTGTCTGTGGCCCAAGTTGCCAGGCCACAGCACATGTACTGGGTCATCCAGGCAGCCTGGTTTGCCTCCTAACCCCTATCCTCCCACCCCCACCCCCACGCCCACGCCATTTACCCCCTTCCAGGCCCCTCGTTCTCCACACCCCTCCATTCCCTGCATGGTCTGTTCCGCCCTCCACTCCCCTCCTGGATGGGTCCTGCTCTCCTGGCCCCTCCTTTCTGACCACCTCTGGACCCTGCCTCAGCTCCCCCACACTCACTGGGTGTCATCATCAGCCTGGCCCCTGTGACCTCACAGAGCCGATCTCTTACTGTTGCCAGGCAACCCAATGCGCATTCAGCGACCAGCTGCAGGACCAGGCGACCCTGAGCAGGAGCGGCCCGGTCCCTGGTGGTGGTGTGTAGGGGCAGCGCGCGGCCTCTGAGCAGCAGAGTCCAGATCAGGAGAGCCCGGAGGTGGCGGAGCCAGCAGCTGTGTGGAACACAGGTAACTAGAAGCCCATCAGTCCCTGTGGGTTCTCCTCCCTCCTTCCTCAACCCTCCTCTCCACCAACATCCCTGTCCCCCATCACCCCCCCGACCCCAGAGCCCGTCTTTACCTGCTTATCCGCAGACCTAATGGGTAGCTGATCCCCCCAACCATGATTTTCCCCTACCTTCCACCTATTAGGAAGCTTCACGAAGAGGATCGGGGACCCATGGCACTGTCTATGGCTGTAAAATGCCTCTGGAAGGTGCTCCTCGACCTTTCCCGAGACCCCCCCCAAAACTGTGCTCCGCAGGGCCAGTGGAAGGCGACATGTTCCATTGGCAGGGATATATAATAGGGCCCAAGGACAACCCCTACCAGGGAGGAGTCTTCTTCCATAGTATCCGATTCCCGAAGGAGTACCCCTTCAAACCACCCAAGGTCCTGTTCAGAACCCGAATTTACCATCCCAGCTTAAATCATAATGGGTGTCTCGGTCTGGCCATCTTTAATTTCCAAGGGTGGCCTGCACACAGTCTCCAAAATATTGCTGTCGATCAGCGCCATGTTATGTGATCCCAGACCACAAGATATCCTAGTTCCCTAAATGTGGAAGCTGTACATGAGTGATAGGCCAAAGTATGGTGTTATGGCTCCAGCATGGACGAAGTACACCATGTAATTTAAAAATAAATGATAATACCATCACCTTAATAAAACAGCTACTTCAATTGGTTGTACTTTGACTTCTATCTGTGAAGAGACATTTCCCCATCTTTCTGGGTACAGATGTACACCTTCCACATCAGGGTGTGTGTGGAGGCGGTGAAGGGAGGCGGGGGAGTAGGGCGGGCAGGCATTTGGGTGGGGCAGGGTTGGGGGTCATGGTTGAGCGTGAGATCGACTGGTATTAATCTCCATTTTACCAAAAACTTTCTGTACTGATTTAGGATTGGGAAATCCTTTTTAGGATGAGGAGAGCAGTTCTGCCAATCAGTGGGACAATTTTTAATGAGTCCCTTAGAACTGACAATGCTGAGGAAAAACTGGGTGAGGTTTACAAAACTAATTAGGCATCTATTTTATTCAGGTGTTTTGTTTTCTTAATCACCAAGTTTTATATTAACCCATATCATCTACTTTCCACTGTAAATTTAATTGGACAATAATTGAGTGGATTAGGCGTTGTTACAAAATAAAATGATGTGTTTTGTTCCCAGATTTCACCACCTCCAGCATCTTCAAACCCCACCCTTTTTGCCACTCTGCTTCTCCCACACTCTGGGTTGTACCGCCTTTTCAGGACATCCCTACGCTGACATAAGAACATTCGACCTGTAGAGAATTTTCATAGAAACTTATTTGGACCAAACCAAATACGTCTGGAAGCAGGATCTCAACAGACTGAAAGAAAGTCTCAGGATGACAGTCGGCAGCTTCTTTTATACATTTTAAATTAATGAGGGAACATAAGGAACATTACCTGAAGGTGGGAGAAAGCAAGGCGGGGAGTGGATTATAGGATAGTTACCAAGATTATGGGCTCTCTTGATGGTGGGAACCCATATTTCAAAGGTGTGTTAAGCTAGATGCACAAGAACAATGGACAGGTCTTGCTTAAGGCAAACAAACCTTTTATTAAAAAAGTTGTAAACCTGGGGTATGATAATCCACCATGACCTGCCCAGTTGGGAATTTTTGATCACAATGATCTAGGCTCATAGTAATCTGGATTTATGACCCAAGGCCCCACCTGGACTTACAAGCTTGGGAAAAGAAATCTTAATTTTGCTGGAGGCTATCTGGTTGCCTAAGGCAGTGGCAATAGTACACTGTAAAGGACATCAAAAGGGAAACTCAGTAGAGGCAAGGGGAAACCAGGTGGTGGACCAAGCAGCCCGGGAAGCTGCCCTAAAACCAGTGGCGCCACTTAAAATTCTAGTGACTGTGCCTGACCCAGATTTGCCTTTGTCCCCCACTTACACTGAATTAGAAAAGAAGTGGGCCGAACAGAAACAGGCCACTCAAGAGGAAAACAGGTGGTGGATCTTACTAGATGGGAGGCTGTTAGTACCAGAAATCCTAGGCCAGACTTTGGTAACTCGCCTGCACCAGGGCACCCACCTAGAAAGTGCGAAACTTACTGAGTTGATTAGAGGCAAGTGCTATGTTCCAAATCTAGGCAGCATAGTAGACAGCACGGCCAATAGGTGCAGCACCTGTGCCCAAGTGAATGAGAGGCAAGGTAGAAAGACCCCAGAGGGAATCAGAAGCAGGGGGGCTGCACCCGGGGAACATTGGGAAATAGACTACACAGAAGTGAAACCCCCAGGCTCAGGCTACAGGTACTTATTAGTCTGTGTAGATACCTTCTCAGGATGGGTAGACGCATATCCCACTAGGGCAGAAACGGCTTCCGTAGTAGTAAAAAATTGCTCCAGGAAATAATCCCCCGGTTTGAACTGCCAGTGACTAAAGGGTCAGACAATGGCCCTGCTTTTGTAGCCAGAATATCTCAGGACATAGCAAAGGCTCTAAATATTAATCGGAAACTTCATTGTGCTTACCGACCCCAAAGCTTGGGACAGGTAGAGCACATGAATAGAACTCGAAAAGAAACCCTAACTAAATTTGTCTTAGAGACCTGTGAAAACTGGACTACATTACTGCCCTTCACTCTTCTGAGGGCTAGGTGCACCCCTTATCGGAAAGGGTTCTCCCCCTATGAAATCATGTATGGTGGGCCGCCTCCACTCCTCCCCAAGCTCCGGGAGGAGATGAAGGCCAAAATCCATAACCATTCCCTGCTCAAGTCCTTACAGGCCCTGCAGTCTGTCCAACAGGCTGTGCATGACCTTATCCGTGACGCCGCACCCATTCCCTCGTCGGAGCCTGTACACCCTTTCCAGCCTGATGACTCCGTGTGGGTAAAGAAGTTCACCACCCAGGGACTGACACCTGCCTGGAAGGAACCCTACACTGTCCTCACCACACCTACGGCTGTTAAAGTCAACGGCATCCTGACTTGATTACATCATTCGCGGCTAAAGATGGAGAAGACAGGATGGACAGTCCAGGCTTCTTCGGATTCTTTAAAGGTAAGACTCTCGCAGGTGCCGGACTCTTGACCCTACTAATACTCTGTACAAAGGTTAAATATTGTGCATGCCCATTTCTGAGAAAGGGAGTGCTCCCCACACTGTTAACAGGGAGCCCCCTCAGCCTAGGAGTCTGGCTAATCTGGGGAGGAATAGGGAAGTGGATCATCCTTATAGGACCCTCCTAATGATTCTAATGGCCCTGATCTTTGGGCCTTGCATGATTAATTGGCTCCTCCAGTTCATTCAGAGACACATTAATTGGGTCAAGTTGTTAGTTATAAAAGAAAATTATAACCCCCTCCCCTAGGAAGATGAGTCTATGATTTGACTCAAAAGTCACAAAAACCAGTGGGGAATGATCTGGGCTCCTAGTAATCTGGGCTTATGGCCCAAGGCCCCACCTTGACTCACAAGCTTGGGAAAAGAAATCAACTAAAACTCTGTGATTAAGCTCTGACTTAATCAAGCCCTTTACATAAGGGAATGTTTTTTAAATTGCCCCCGGTTCTGGGAACGGAAACTTAAGATGGTGCCTAAGATAAATTAACTAATGCTTCTTTCGGCTTCTTTACCCAGCCACTTTGGCAAGGCCATTAAAACAGCTCACCCCCCTCCAGCCAAGGAGGAGATGGTATTTTGCTTTAAATACTGCTAGTGTAGGGGACGGGGAAAGGCCGATTTGGGTGCGGTGACCCTGTCGTCCGCTAGCTCAATAAGCTTTGCTCTTACATTTTAGTCTGAGTGTGGCGATTTTTGTCATTCTCACTGTTAAGCTATAACATCACCGTGTGAGATTATTTTCTTTAGTACCCCTTTTTGCGTCCATGCTTACTAGCTCTAATTTGCCTTATTTCCTCAAGAGCTCTGTGGAGTCTAAGATCTCACCGAGATTTTAAGCCCACATGTGAGCCAGTCACAGTCTCATGGAGGCTGCTGAATGAATGACACAGATTCTGGTGTAGAGACTCAACTCTACTCAGGGCCCAACAGAAAGCATGAGCTTCGCTGACATCAGTCCCCCTGGCCCCCAAGACCCAAGGGGGAGATGGGGCATGGACCACGTGGTGGGTGCTGCACACACAGTGGGTTTGTGTCACAACTGTGGGACCACAAGCCTAAGAACTTTTCAGTCTTTGAAAGGGGAATTCTAGCAAACCTGACCAACTTTTTCCCAAAGAGAGATACTAGATTCAACCTGCTCAGGAAACAAATCTGTCCCCTGCCCTGGAGAGAGCTCTGTCTTCCAAGGTTGTTTGCTAAACAAACGGTGTTGAAACTGATAGCCCAGGACACAGGCTGTCACAAGATGTGCCGAGCTGCACCCCAACAGATTTAACTGCTTGGATCTAGTTGATTGTAAACTTACAAAATGATTTCATGGAAATACTTGTGTGTAATGCAAAAAAAAGCAATTTTTACTTTAGAACTTGTACATTCAGGAATGTCTAATTAGTGTAATAAACAGATTACTACCAACAGTATCTTTAAAATCACTTTATAATCTACTGTCTTTTAAGTGGTGGAAGAGTTTATAATTATAAATAAGAACATAAAAACATCAGTGCCTTAGTATTATTTCATATTAATCAAAGTAAGTCTATAAATATATAGGAAATTTTTGTTTTTGTATTAAAGATCTTAACCCTTTAAACATAAAATTTCCTTTTACCTATACATTTAGGCAATGCTGCTAAATTGGATTTTTCTATATCTAACTATTCAGTAGAGTAGGCACTGGCTAATGAATCTTTTGATGTGTGACCAGGCAAGTGGATTTTTTATTTTGTACAATTTTAATTAACTTAAAACTAAAATGTTAATTAAATCAATTTCATTGAAATAGGCATGTATGTCCAGTGATTATCATAAGATTAGAACTTAATGTAGGACATATGTATGTTTCATTTTGCTGTAATTCAAGGAGTCAATAATATAGCTGATGATGTACCAGTGCTGGAATAATTTACCACAGGACTTACCAGGACTGAGCTGAGACTCTGAAAAAGCAGAGAGAATGTGGAGTGAAAACAGTGAGAGAGTCCTACAGGATTAAGTGGTTCTTTAGCTGTTGTGCAAGCAACTGAGAATTTTGGTAACATGGGAATATTTTTCTTTTATTATTCTTTTCCAGCACTAATGACTGTTTGATATTTTGTGATCAAGGACAATGTGGCAAAAGCATGGGTGTTTGAAACAAATAACCTGTGTTCTCACCCAGACTTCATAAATAACTAGTTGTGTGACCCTAGACAAATTAGTTAACTGCTATGAGCCTTAGTTTCCTCAAATATTAACTTAGAATATTATCTATAACCTCCCAAAAGTTTAAAAAATATGATGATGTATTAAAAACACCTAACCTGTACTTTTGAATATTTATTCAATAATGGGATTGTCTTAAGTATTTTTCTTCATTATACTTATTCTTTTCAAATAACAGTGTGCTGAGCTCCCTGCAAGATGGTTTGACTGGGAAAATCTGTAGTTCTAAAATCTCCAGGATAGCTGGGGGAGAAGGCAAAGACTATGAAAATCTGTGAATTAAATTATTTGGGAATTCATGAAAGATAGCATTTACAAGAGCAACACAAAAAGTATTGCCCCCTCCCAACATTTCTTTTAGGAAAACAAACTTTAGAGCACAAGAAAATCAATTTGAAGGCTGGTTAAAAATTCACATTTCTGAGTCCCACTTTTAGAACGGCCCAGTAATCTGCATTTACAATAACCAAGAATGATTTATAAGCAGGTTGAAAATGAGAACACCTTGATAGGCAGCAGATATCATTGCATGGCTTTTTCAGTTATTATCAGTCAAAAAACAGGGTGAGGGTCTTAATGAAGAATGCCATGCTTTAATGTATTTTGACTTAGTTACCAGAGTACCTCTTCTTTAACTGATGTTTTTACAAAGAAATTATTTGATTAACTTTACCACCAAGGCTCAAATCCATTTATGATTATAGATATATTTAAATACTTTATAGCTTTGCAAATAGGATGATTTGAACTATTCAGTGTTGTTACAAATTGAATGAAAGACAGGACTAAAGTGTGCCTTTGGATTCATTGAATGACAAGTGCAATTATTTTTTAAATGATTTTGAGTATTTCAGAATAAGCTCTTAAAAAAGATGTGGTTTTCCACTTAAAATATCTATTTGAGCTATATTTATCCATGCTACTACAGGAAGTAGCATTCAATTTTTAATTTTTATTTTGACTAAATCTCTGAACATGTTACTCAGTTCTGTTTGGGAGTCTTTCAACAAGATTATTCTAAGAATTGACACCATTTTTTTGATGGTGAGATGGAACAAATTAATCTTCGATACATGAAAAGCAGAACTCTTTGTTGCTTATAGTTCAAAATTAAACAAGGCTACCACACTGAGAGTTGCACTAGGAACAGAATATCAAGGGCAGCTTAATTATGGTCAGTGAGAGTGGGGTTGTCTAGGTTCCCTATTCTTCCTGTGAATTTGCTAAAGGGGACTATTTCCCAGGTGTCCCTAGTTCTCTGGTATATAGCTATGGAGTGTGGAAGCCTGATGAGGGAGGTGTTTGGGGTGAGGAATTAACAAACTTACTGAAGGAGAACTGAAAGTTTCTGAAACTAATACAGAAAAGTGTTAAATGCAAACTATAACTCTCCCATTCTCACTTTTGAAATCTAATACCTCATTCACTCCTTTTTTCCTTTTTCCAAAAATGTCTCATATACACAATGTTGCTTTACTGTCTTTGGAATTTTCATGGAATTATCATGTCTGTGTGAATTCCTCATGTGCCTGTATTAAACTTTGATCTTATCCTGTTAAAAAAATAAAAAATAAAAAATAAAATTTAAGATATTTAAAAAAATTAATAAAAGCTTTCAGCTGAAAAAAACATCGAATCAGGAGAGCATTTATAAAACAGTTTATTACATGAATCTTTCCCTTCCTCTTCTTAAATTTACCATAGATAACTGTGTGAATGAAATTTTACAAGTATTCAATGCTTATAGTAAGAGGCAAAAAAAGCAGGGATTTCCACACTGTAGTGGGAATATCAAACATTAATTGAGTTCATCTTTTTTATAAGCATTTTGTGAAGTTTAAATACATGTCTTCCCTATTCCTATTCAGCTGGAGATACCAAAAGCTATCCAATTATGGCCTGAAGAGGTGAAGGGGGAGATGATATTAGGTAATTATACCTGAGTTAGATCTTGAGGTATGAGTAAGATTTCATTAAGTGGATAAGGGGGGAGGGGGGGAAGAGCATTATGGATGGAAGGAACACACACAAATGTGCAAAAGAATGAGAAAGTATATTGTGGCTTTTTGTTCACACTCAGTATGACTACACCATAAGTTATTGGAGAGGTAGGTAGAGAATTAACTGTGGATGGTCTGATACACCATGCTAAAGACTAGTTTAAACTTGATCTTGTAAGTAAAAAAGAACAATTAAATAATTTGAAACGGGTAGTGACATGGTCAGAAATTAAAATGCAAGTGTCTGGTTAAATAGAGAGAGCAAATGGGAAGGTATTCTGAGACTCCACATGAGAGATAATTAGATTCTGAATGAAAAGAGTGTTAACAAAGATGCAGAAGACAGGACAGGCAGGGAAGATTTTTCAATATCCCTTTCATAAGATTAAGATAGTGGTTTCATGGCAAGTTGGAGTGTAGCATGAGAAAGAGATATTTAATCCAACTCTTACAAAGTGTGATACCAGGATTCTCAGGTCCTTGGGACCTCACAGGCAGTCTTCATGGCCCTCTCTTTTCTAACCACATGCCTGAGTGAGGCCATATTTTCCTCACACACTACAATTCAAACAATATTTACAGTAGTTTACAGGAAGAAGCAGATGTGATAATCTCATTGTCTTCACTAAGCCAGAAAATAAAGAGATTTGTAAAAAGGTAAAAAGATGCCACTTCCCTCACCAAATATAGCTAATTTTCTCTTTAACTTGTAAACACTTGCTCTGTGTCCCAACATGTGGTCTATCTTTGAGAATGCCACATGTGGCCAGGCCGGGCGTGGCTCAGTGGTTGAGCATCAACCTAGGATCCAGGAGATCGCGGTTCTATTCCCAGTCAGGGCACATGCCTGAGTTGCGGGCTAGATCCCCAGTTGGGGGATTGCAGGAGGCAACTGATCAGTGACTCTGTTATCATTGATGCTGCTATCTCTCTCTCTCCCTTCTTCTCTCTGAAATCAATAAAGATATATTGAAAAAAATAAAATAAAAATTAAAAATGGGTTATTTATGTTAACACGTAATGTTTTTATTGTTATTTTTAGAATAATAGTTTTGAAATTTCTGCTTAATTTTTTCCCCCTGAAGATAAAAAAATAAGGGCCATGAGCATCAGTGTTATTTTAAGTCAGATTAAGTAATAGTTGAAGCTTTCAATAGCTAAATTATTTTTGTTTCTTTGGTAAATGAAATTTTCTTTCTGAAAGTAAATATTGAAGATGATCAGTTCCAAAATACACAACATAAATTCTATGAGCAAACAAATGAAGTTAAGAAATCATTTTCAAACTCATGGCATTCATGAAAGTACTGAATATTCTTAAAGATTTTCCAATTGTCTACTGGAATGGGAAGGTAAAAGATTCACCTCAGATACCTAATTCTTCATGAATTCTTAGCCCACTGAAGCTTTCTGCTATGTAAACTGTTCTAGGACAGCAGCTTTCAACCTTTTGTGACCATAATCCAAAGTAAGAAATGCAAAAAGCATGGTGACCAGTTACACGCATATGCATACACACACACACACACACACACACACACACACACTTGTATTAATGAAAGAAAACAGTAGCATTAACCAATATGTAAACATAATATCTGCTGTGCACTCATGTATTCCATTCCACTGTTTGAATGTGTTAGTTGTGACCCACTAAAAAGATTTCATGACCCACCCAGGGATCAGCAGGAAACAATTCTTCATATATGTCTCATGTTTGCATGAGCACTTGCATTTTACTAGTCTGTTCAAGCTGCTATACTGCAGACTGGGTGACTTATAAACAACAGACATTTATTTCTGCAGGCTGGGAAGTCCAAGATGGAGGTTTGAGCAGATTCATTGTCTGGTGAGAGCCCACTTTTTCATAGAGGATCTTCTCACTGCAACCTCACGTGGTGGAATGGGCAGAGGAGCTTTTCAGGTTTCTTTTATAAGGGCACTAATACCATTAATGGGGATGCTGCCTTCATAATATAATCAACTCCCAAAGACCCAAATCCATAATACTGTCACCTTAAGGTTAGTTTTTAAATGTGATTTTGGTGGGACACAAACAATTCAGACCATAGCAGTCTCTTATGGACTTGGTTATAAACTATCTTTTGATGTACGATTGTACAGCAAGTCTTGCAAGATGTAGAATCTCCCTTCTGGGCAGAGGGCAGGTTCATTTCTTGACCAGTACAGTAAAGATGTCTTATGCTGGGGTAAACAATGGATAAGCTTCCTAACAGCATGCCCTATAATATCAGGGAGTTTCCTATGTTCCTGGATTCTGTGTCACGCGAACCTACTGTGTGTGCAGCATTCACCTGCACTGCTCTACATCTTTCCCATGGGACTTGGTGATGAGAGGACCTCATAGAATCATGAAGCTCATGTTACCTATTGTGTCATGAGTAATAAAGTTCCTTGTATCTGAGCCAGGTATCTTGACCATTCTGCCAACATCTATGAACTGTAGTGGGCTAAATAGTTTACAAATAGAATAAGTAGAATCTCTGACTCTTCACATAACATAGGTATGAACTCACACTTTGAAAGACATTGCTCTAGGATTTCCCCAACTGTTGGTGGCTTATAATCCTTTCATATACAAATACATATATAGATACCCCTAATCGTTTCTACCAGCTGAGCTAGTAATGATGGGAGTCATAGCACAAGAAGATTTTGGAAACAGAAGAGCAACAGAACCAAAAGTTTTTATCTTTTTTTTTTTTTTTAATATATCTTTATTGATTTCAGAGAGAGGAAAGGAGAGGGAGAGAGAGAGATAGAAACATCAATGATGAGAGTCATTGATCGAGCCCACAACCTGGGCATGTGCTCTGACCGGGAATCGAACCCTGATCAACTGGATCCTAGGTCAACGCTCAACCGCTGAGCCATGCCCGGCCGGGCAAAAGTTTTTATCTTTATATTCCCTTTTCTCTGTCCATTTTATGTTATGTCTCTATACTGGGTATTTTCAAAGTTTGGACAATCCCTTGGATTTATACACAAAGCAATTATTGAACACATCTGTAAATTCACACATATAGATGTACAGATTGTAGTCTTTTTCAGGGTGGTAAAGCAAAAGGCAGCTTATGTACATCATGGGGTTTTATGCTGCAGGTGGAAGCAACAGGCAAGAAGTATACAGAGAAACATAGATGTATTTTTTGCATATAGTGCTGACATCTGGGATACAAAGTTAGAAGAAGCATTGCTCCAAGTCTCAGCTATATTAGCTTCAAATTCATGCCTTTTTTTAAACACTCCATGAACATATTGAACCAAGAAGTTGAAGTTGCTGAGAAACCTACTAGACCAAAATCAAAGGAAAAGTGAGAGGGAGGTGGGGGCAGTTATCATATGCTCACTTGAGGGAGATGAAAGCAGGCTTTGGTATGAAAGTTCAACTAGAATATTTGACAAATTTCTTAAAGCAAAATATGGACTGGGGAGATATTGTGCATGATGGTTAATTTTATGTGTTAACTGCAGTGGGTTGTTGTATCCGGATATTTGGTAAAACAGCAATCTAGATGTTTCTGTGAAGGTATTTTTTTAGATGACATTAGTACTGAAATCAGTATACTAAGAGTAAAGCACTATAAAATATGGGTGGGCTTCATCCAATCAGTTGAAGAAATAAAGAGATCAAAAAGAAATCATTCTTCCTCCAGAAAAACTTTAATCTTGAGCAGCAACTCTTCTCTGGGTCTCTAAGTTGTGGCCTTTACTGCAGATTTCAGACATTATAATCTTCAAATCTTCTAATCAGAATAAACAAAATATAGTAAATTAACATAAGAAGTTATCTACCCGGCAACCCCAGATCGCCAATGTATTTTTTAAAACTCAAAGTTAATGTTATTCTTTTGTGTATTGTATGGGATGGAGCTCTCTATATTCTATCCTAGAATTCAGAAGCATTATAAAGCATTTTGATAATAATCTATAGCTTCAAAGAGTTTTATTTAATAATGAGATGCCCTTATAACTTGATTCCTCTAGGATGGAATATTTTTATGTAGAGAAAAATGTGTGTTACTTAGGTAGGAGTTAAGTAAAAATTTGGCAGTAGCTTTGATCTTATTGAGGCCCTACAGAACACATTTACACAAATGTGTGCAGTGTTAATGATCCCATTGTGATACAATCTGGAAATCACCAGATGGACAAAATTGCATTTGGCTCTATGTCATGGAGTAAAATATTTTCTAAATCTTTACCCTGTTGGCTACTCATTCTGATAAGCATATTTCTCAGTTTAAATTTTGAGTAACTTACATTCTGCAATTATTATGACTGGGACTATTTAACATTCATTGTAATTTATAAATAGTTCTATGATTTGATTTTTAAAAATTTATCTTTATTGTTGAAAGTATTATAAATATCCCCCGCTTTTCCCCCCCCATTGATCTCCTCCAATCTGCATCTGCCCTCCACCCTTCTCCCAGGCCTTCACCACACTATTGTCTGTGTCCCTAGGTTATGCATATAAGTTCTTTGATTAATCTATCCCCACCCACTCCCCCACCCCGTTTTCCCACTGAGATTCATTAGTCTTTCCAATGTTTCTATATCTCTGGATTTATTTTGTTTCTCAGTCTATTTTGTTTATGAGATTCCACATATGAGTGAGATCATGTGAAACTGAAGCAAGAAGAATCAGAAAATCTGAATAGGCTAATAAAAACCGATGAAATCAAAGCAGTAAATCAAAGCAGTAATTAAAAAAAAAAAATTCCCAGCAAACAAAAGCCCTGGTCTGGATGGCTTCACAGGGGACCTTTCTAATTCTTTAAGTTGTAAGGTTAGATAGTTTACTAAAAATATTTCTTGCTTTTTGAGGTAGTCCTCTAGTGCTATGAACTTTCCTCTTAGGACTGCTTTTTCTGTGTCCCATAGATTTTGGGTTTTTGAGTGTTTATTTTCATTTCTTTCCAGGAAGTTTTTGATTTCTTTCTTGATCTTATTGGTAACCCATTTGTTGTTTAATAACATGCTATTTAGCCTCTATGTGTTTGAATGTTTTTGAGTGTTTTTACTCTAGTTGATTTCTAATTTGATGCCATTGTCATCTGAGATGCTTGATATGATTTCAATCATCTTGAACTTTGAGAGACTTGATTTACATTTAAGTTTATTATTGATATATACTTAATCTATTGCCATTTTAATTCTTTATTCCTATGTTTTTTTCTCTTTCTCTCTTTCTACTTCTAATTACAGAACTTCCTTTAACATCTTCAGCAATGCTGGTTTGGTAGTTATAAACTCCTTTAGGCCTTTTTTTTTTTTTGGCTGGGAAGCTCTTTATTTCACCATCTATTTTGAATGATAGCCTTGCTGGATAGAGTAGTCTTGGTTTCAAATACTTGTTTTGCATTATCTTGAATATTTCATGCTATTCCCTTCTGGCCTGTAGAGTTTCTGATGAGAAGTCAGCTGAAAGTCTTATGGGAGCTCCTTTGTAGGTAACAGAGTCCATTTCTCTCACTGCCTTTCATATTCTCTCTTGGTCTTGAATTCTTGGCATTTTAATTATGCTGTGTCTGGGCATGGGCCTCTTTGGATTCTTCTTGCTTGGGACTCTTTTTGCCTCCTGAACTTGTGTGACTTTTTCCTTCACCAGGTTAGGGAAGTTTTCTGCCATTATTTCTTCAAACAAATTCTCTGTCCCTTGGTTTTTCTCTTCCCTGTCTGGTTCTCTTCTAATGCGAATATTGTTATGTTTCATGTTGTGCCACAGCTCCCTTAAACTGTCCTCTAGTTTTTTAATTGTTTTTTTCTTTTTGCGTCTCTGATGGAGTGATTTTTTTCTACCCTGTCTTCTAATTTGCTGATCTGATCCTCAGCTTCCTCTAATCTGTTATTTATTCCTTCCAATGTATTCTTTATTTCTGCTATGTCATTCTTCAGTCT
Source organism: Miniopterus schreibersii (assembly GCF_964146895.1). Taxonomy (NCBI): domain Eukaryota; kingdom Metazoa; phylum Chordata; class Mammalia; order Chiroptera; family Miniopteridae; genus Miniopterus; species Miniopterus schreibersii. Next base: position 40,832,917 of record NC_138104.1, on the reverse strand, counting down.
GACTGGTCATTTTTTATAGTTTTCATATCTTTTCTCATGCTGTTAATCATCCTTACAATCAGTATTCTGAACTCTGTATCTGATAGATTGCTTATCTACATTTCTTTTAGCTCTTTTTCTGGAGAATTATTTTGTTTTTTCATTTGGAGCTTCTTTTATTGCCTCCCCATTTTGGCTGCCTGTTTAGATTTGTTTCTATGTATTGGGTAGTTACATATGCTAGGACTCACAGTCTTTTGGATAATATCTGCTGCAGGCCAGTGTCAGATGCTCTTTGCCTTTTTGTGACTGGCCTTGAGTACCCTGTTTGTAGCTTCTTGCACTGCACAGCATTTGATTCCCTCTGCTGGGGCAGGGTGTGTTTGGACAGGACCAAGATGTGCAACAAGGTCTGCTTTTCCAAACTCTGAGTCCAGAAGCAAATCAGGCAAAGACTCAAAGCAGCCAGAGGCTGTTTAATTTGATCTCTTTATGAGCCTCACACCAGGTTGGGCTAGAGGTTTTCCAGCAAGGTGAGGCTATTACTTCTTCCCTCAGGTCAAAGCTATAAACTATTTCCCTAAGAAAGATATCCTCTGTAGTATGGGGATGACTAGGCACAAGAGTCTAAAGGATTGCCCTCAGAGCTCTATCTCCAGAGCCCACAAGCTCAGATTTTCTTCACAAAGTTCCAGTCCTCTCCCCTCCCTTTGCTGGAACCTAAGTTGAGTAGCTGCACACAAATCTTTGTGTGTTGGCTCTTTAAGAGAGTGCCTGCATTTCCAGCATTTTCTCCCTTGCAGACAGAAACCTGGCTGCTTTTCACAGCCAGATGTTATGTGGGCACCTTTCTCAGTTCTGGTGCTCTTGGCTAGAAAGCTCACCCTGGGGTTTAGGCCCGAGTGTCCTCAGTGAGAAACCCCCACAGCTGAGATATCCCTCCAGACCTTCATGTGTTTTTTGTGGGAGCCCAGCTAACCCTTTTGTACCTCCACACTTCCTTCCAGTCTCTTTGGGGTCTCTACTTTTTCTCCTTAGTTATGAGGGTGCTCTCCAGCTCATACTCAGTTGCAGTTGGTCATTCGGGATGGTTTTTCTATATTTTAGTTATAATTCCTGTTTGGTCTGGGGAGAGTGTCAATGTAGATTCCACTCAGTCCTCCATCTTTAACCTCTCTATGATTTGATTTTTGTATTGTATTGTAGGTACATGTGTAAATGTATGTTTTCAAAATATAACTGAATCTTCATTCAGGCTTTGTACATTACATGAAAAAAATAATTCTAATCCATATTTGAATATTCTTAATAGAATTTTGGGAAAGCAGAATTATCTTTTTATCTCTTTTGTAACTGCCACATACTACCTTGTAGAGGCACTCTCACATATAAATTCATGAAACCAAAGAATGCACAACTACAAATTACTATCTATTTATTCCAAATTTAGCCTGTAGTCAAAGAAATGTCACTTAACTTGCTTATGTTGTTGTTGCCTTAAATGCTCTATTTCAGTGAGTTTTATCAGATACATTTATTAACTCTGGAGGGCTGGGGTCTTGAATTTTTGTCTTTCAAATTTCAATGTTTAAATTAAAGAAAAATACCTCTCACAAAGTTTACATGAAATATCTTTATATTACAAATGCATTAAAATTTTGTTATAGCATACAAACACCAATTGCTGAAACAATATTGTATATTTTTTCCTATTGATAACACCCAAAAAGTTCGAATGGATCACAAATATGCATTATAAATCACCCTGCTTCTACAAAGACTCTAAAATGTTTTCATGATTAGACACTAAAATTTTAATCTATTCAGCCCATAAAGTTCTCATAAAATATGCAGTTAACGAGGTTACAAATAACTCAAATACATTATAGAGACTATGTATTTGTTTTTCCGATAGTATCCTTACTTTTTCATGTTTCTTTTATATCTAACCTATTTTGGAGGGAATTATATTCCTTCATATAAACATTAAATGAAGAAATTTATCTTTCAAACATGATTTGGTTCCTTTGCATTCAAAGTGTAATACCCTCTTCTGTGTTGATGATATTCTTCCAGCAAATGGGTGGACAGCTCATGAGCTTTGTAACAAAGAGAGATAGCAATGGACATATAATATATTTTTCCTTTTAGTACTCAAAAGTATCAGTAATAAAGTTAATCATGTGTGCCTTAAAATAGCTTCCTACTCATCTTGGGAAACTGTTCCACAATATATGCATCATTGGTTTTAGTTTTGGTTTTAGTTTTAATTACTTTTGATCAAAAGTTGTCAGTTACCTAGTGGCTCAGCCAATAAACTTAAGATGATCAGTTTCCTTTACAAATGGCTCATTTTATATAGAATGAAACCTTGCAAAGCATATACCTCCACTTACTATGAACTCTTGGAACCCCCAAATTATTGTATTATTCAATGAAGTTGTTTGCAATCCCACCCCTATGCTAATAATGCTTTTGTAAATTATTTAACAGTCATCAGTGTCAAGAGGAAATTGGAGTTAAAACAAGGTCCAATGTGAGAAGCATATAAGTAAAAGTTGTCATATGAAAATACAACGTATTTTTTCTTATGTTTTGTTAGCAAGAAAACATTGAATTTGTTAGTGTTTTGTGTTTTTTTTGTATTATCTATTTTTAATTTATTTTAAAAAGCAAAATTTTCCATCAAGTTTAATATTTGAGACATATTTTAGTTTTAAATTGAAAACTTCGTATTCCAAATCCTAGATCTAATATATTCTATAAGTCAGTAGTTATAATGTTTATGTTTATATTCTACTGTTTAATGGTATGTAAATTTCTGGAATAAAAATTTCCCATGTACAGCACAAGTCCAATTTCTTTTGTAGTATTGTATCTAAGAGACAGAGTAATATCAAGTGCCTGAAAATTCAAGGCCAAGTTAGAGTTGTTTTGCTAACATACAATTTCCAATAGATTGATGTGTATGAGAAAAAAAGTAAGAAAGAAAATCTAACCAATTGTTTAAAATTGTTGTTTAAAAAATATTACATACATACTTTGTAATGTATATTCACTCATAATCATGACAGGCTCTGAATTTGAATAGACTTTTAAAAAAATTAATATGTCACCTCATTCAATCTTGTGGCAATGCTACAATTTTATAGTTGAAAACACTGAATCTCAGACTGCCATATTTACATGGTGCTAGGTGGTAGAACTATAACTATTCTCCTAGGCTGTCTGATGACAAGTAATCTTCATTCAGGATTTATCAAATTTTTACTTCAACCTTGTGAAGGCTGGATTTTCTTTTTCTTTGCTCCTATCTTGAAAGGAAATTGAAGTTCAGAAAGTTTTAGTTTTCTGTCTAAGTGTCACAGCTTCAATAAATGACAAAACAGATTAGAACGTGGGTCTGTCTGACAACACCAAAGGCTTTGTTAAATGAATGATTGATTGATTGATGGATTTACTCATTAAAATGGACAATAGTTGTTTAGAAATAAAAATGATTCAATTTGTTACTCTAAAGTGTATCTTCACAATATGAATGCAATTGACTGAAAAGTAAAATATTATGTCCATCTAGTTTCTGTTTGACTTTACAATACCAACTAATTCACATATTTGACAAAAGATTTCTACAATAATAGGTCAACAAAATTAGGTACTTCATTTGATATCATGTGAACATAGCCCAAGTATATTATAAAGCTTTTTTATTTATTAACCAATCCATATATTTTATATACTTATTGTGTACAAGCTGATAACTTCAATCATCCGTTTTATACAAATAACTATCTTATTATAGAAATTTAATTTCCATTTTAGGAGGATACTTATTCAAAAGACTATTTTGATTTTCATATTTTTATTTAAGGTATTTAACAGTAAAAAGTTTTATTCATGCAGACAAATATCTATATCATTTTACAAAGTTAAACCATTATTTTAAATTGAGTAATCTAATATTTTATATTCACAAAGAATTTCCAGTTTAATTTTTTTTAATGTAAAAAACTTATAGAAAGAAAAGATTTTGTGGCCCATTTAACACAGAATTACATTAAATATTTTTATCCATTAAAACTATCTGCACATATATCTAGTTCAACTACTATGATGGCCAGGTAGAAAATCAGTCAAAATAATTATATTTAAATCTTTTCCAAGATAACTTAAGAATTAGCTAAATATTTTAGTGTAATTTTTGTGTGATAACAGATCAATTTTAATTCCAGCACCTGAAGCTATACAAAGGTATGCTTTATAAACCTCACAGGACTGTTGGTACATGTTCAAAAAAGTGACAACTATGCAATACCGCTTAGTATCTCAAAATCAGGGACACAATTTTAAATTGTTTAAACAGAATCCACAGAATTAAAAACAAAATCAAAGGCGATCCAGTTATACTAATTGTCAAATTAAAGATTCACACCCACTACTTGATACACAGTCAATATCTAGTAGGGATGTTGCATCCTGTTGTACTCTATTGGGAAGATCTCTTGAATATCTATGTAACTGGCCAAAAGTTGGTACAACTAAGATAAAAAGAGCAAGTAAAGTTCTACCACAGTTTCTGTAGTTTTCACTTTTTTTCTCTGTCAGTTAAAAGTGAATAGTGAGAATTAAATATTTATCTTTACATATACACAAGGTGTGTTGTGAAACCATAGATGCTTGCAGACATATAAAAAAACTTAACTAGTTTAATAAGAAAATAACATATAAAAGTATATAGCAAAAACATTAATTAGATTTGACCCTGGAAAGATCAATTTCATGTTTTATATTATAAGCAAAAACAGGTTTGGTTTTTTTGAACCCCTTATCCAGAAATATTTAAAAAGGAAGACAGACATAACTTCTTTATTTTTACTCTCACCATGTTTTGTGAAAGAGTGAAATTAGAAAACCAAGACCACTGAAATGCTTAAGTCCAGAATGAGTCCAAAAATTTGGCCAAACAAAATATTGTCACCTTTAAAAGCAGGACTAATAATAAAGGCTTTTCAAGCAGTTTTCAATTTGTAAATACAATAACTATTTTGGTATTTTGGCCACTGGAAAACAAAGGCTGGAACATCAGTAAAGGTCTGAGAAGTCTCACTATTGAGGATTGGATTCGGTGTATTTAATGTAACTGAAGGTGATATCAAAAGTTTTAGATAGAAGATTAAAGACTGTGGAGGACTGAGTGGATACTACACGGACACACTCCTTGAACCAAACTAGAATTACAACTAAAATATAGAAAAAACATCCTGAATAATCAACTGCAACTAAAGACTACTTGAACTGCACCCTCATAACCAAGGAAGAAAAGTGGAGACCACATAGAGACTGGTAGAAAATGTGGATGCAAGAGGGCTAACTGGGCTCCCACAAACAGCAGTTGTAGGTCCCAAGGGATATCTCAGCTGTGGGAGGTTCCCACTGAGGACTCTGGGTCATAAAACCCAGACTGGGTTTCTGAGACAAGAGCACCAGAACTGAGAAAGATGTCACATAATACTTGGCTGTTTCTGTCTGTCAAGGAGATAAGGGTGAAAAAGTAGGCACCCTTTCAAAGAGCCAACCCAAAAGCTTCATGTACAGCCACTAATCTTGGGCTCCGGCAGAGGGAGGGCAGAGTGGACTGGAGCTCTGTGAGGAGAATCTAAGGTTGTGGGCTCTATAGATAGAGCTCAGAAGGCACACATCTGGATTCCTGTACTGAGTTATTCCCCCATACAGTAGAGGACATCTTACTGAGGCAAACATTTACCTTCTAAGCATCTTTTGCCTGAAGCTCATTAAGAGAATCAGATTAATAAGCCTGCAGGCAGAGGCAGACCTCAGAGTGCTTTGAGTCTTTGCTTGATCCGCTTCTGGACCAGTGCCTTGGAAAAGCAGACTTTGGTGTTCCTCTTGGTCCTGTCCAAATGCACCCAGCCCCAGCACAGGAGACCTCAAGCCAAGGGTTGTTGATAGCTCCAAATAGGGTACTCAGGGCCAGTCACAAACTGCATCTGACATTGGCCTGCACCAGCTACCATGCAAAAAGACCGAGAGTCTTAGCATACCTACCTAACATAGAAAGAAACCCAAACAGGTAGCCAAAATGGGGAGAAAAAAAACAAGCCTCAAATGAAAGAACAAAAAAGTCTCCAGAAGAAGAGCTAAGTGAAATGGAAATAAGCAACCTATCAGATATAGAGTTCAGAATACTGATTGTAAGGATGCTCAACAGCATAAAAAAAGATATGGAAACCATGAAGGAAATTAAGAATGACATAGCAGAAATAAAGAATACATTGGAAGGAATAAGCAGCAGATTAGAGGAAGCTGAGGATCAGATCAGTGAATTAGAAGACAGGGTAGAAAAAAATCACTCCATCAGAGACCCAAAAAGAAAAAAACAATTAAAAAACCCGAGAGTTTAAGGGAGCTGTGGGACAGCATGAAATGTAACAATATTCGCATTATAGGAGTTCCAAAGTAAGCAAGGATTAGAGAACTTGTTTGAAGAAATAATGGCGGAAAATTTTCTTAATCTGGTGAAGAAAATAGTCACACAAGTTCAGAAGGCACAGAGTTTCAAGCAAGAGGAACCCAAAGAAGACCATGCCTAGACACATCATAACTAAAATGCCCCAAGTTCAAGAAAAAGAGAATATATTAAAGGCAGGTAGAGAAAAACAATCAGTTACCTGCAAAGGAGCTCTCATAAGGCTATCAGCTGATTTTTCATCAGAAACTCTACAGGCCAGAAAGGAATGGCATGAAATAGTCAAGGTAATGCAAATCAAATATCTGAAACCAAGACGACTATCTAGCCAGGCAATCATTCAAAATAGATGGTGAAATAAAGAGCTTCCCAGACCAAAAAAGGCTAAAAGAATTTTTCACCACCAAACCAGCAATTCAAGAAATGTTAAAAAGACTGCAGTAATAAAAAGTAGAAATAGAAAGAGAGGAAAAAAAATCACAGGCATAAAGAATTAAAAAGGCAATAGATTCATACCTATCAATAATATCCCTAAATGTAAATGAATTAAATGCTCCAATCAAAAGACATAAGGTGGATTAATATATAAGAATACATGATCCAAATATATGCTGTCTACAAGAGACCACCTCAGAACAAAAGACTCACACAGGATGAGAGTGAAGGGATGGAAAAAATTTTCCACACAAATAAAAATGAAAAGAACTGGGATAGCAATACTCATGTCTGACAAAGCAGATTTCAAAATGAAAGCCATAGCAAGAGACAAGAGAGCTCAATGCATAATACTAAAGGGATCAATCCAACAAGAGGCTATAACCCAGGTAAACATATTGGCACCCAATGTAGGAGCACCTAAATTTATAAAACAAATTTTTGGAGGACTTTAATGGAGAGATAAACAGCAATACAGTCATAGTAGAAGAGTTAACACCTCAGTGACTTCACATGATAATCTTCCAAACAAAAAATCAACAGGGAAACAGTGGTTCTAAATGACACACTAGATCAGATGGATTTAATTGATATTTACAGAGCATTACACCTCAAAGCAGCAGAATATACATTTTTCTCAATTGCACATGGCTCATTCTCAATGATAATCCACATGTTAGGACACAAAACAAGTGTCTACAAGTTCATGTAGGTTGAAATAATAACAAGCACCATCTTGGACCACAATGGCATAAAATTAGAAATCAACTACAGTAAAAACACTCAAAAACATTGAAATACATTGAGGCTAAATAACATGTTATGAAACAATAAAGGAGTTACCAATGAGATCAAGAAAGGAAAAAAAACACTTCATGAAAATGAAAACGAGTACGCAGCAATCCAAAATCTATGGGACACAGCAAAAGCAGCCCTGAGAGGGAAGTTCATAGCACTATAGGTCAACCTGAAAATGCAAGAAACATTTTAAATAAACTATCTAACCCTACAACTTAAAGAATTACAAAGAAAACAAAAAGAAAGGCTCAGAGTAAGTAGAAGGAAGGAAATAATAAAGATCAGAGTGGAAATAAATGACATAGAAACTGAAGAAAACAATACAAAAGATCAATGAAACCAAGAGCTGGTTCTTTGAAAAGATAAACAAGATAGATGAACCTTTAGACAGACTCATCAAGAAACAAAGAGAGGTGACCCAAATAAAAAAAATCAGAAATAGAGGAGGTGAAGTAACAACTGATCCAACAGAAATTCAAAAGACTGTAAGAAAATAATGTGAACAACTATATGCCAACAAACAGGGCCATGTGGATGAAATAGGCATATTCCTACAAAAATGCAATCTTCCAAGACTGGGTCAGGAAGACCAAGAAAACCTGAATAAGCCAATAACAACTGAGGGTATTGAAATAGTAATCACAAAACTCACAGCAAACAAAAGCCCTGGTCCATACAGGTTGAAACTGTTCCAAAAAATCCAAGAGGAAGGAACACTTCCAAGCTCTTTTGATGAAGCCAACATTATTCTAGTTCAAAAACCAGATAAAGACACTCCAAGAAAAAAGGAATTGCAGGCCAATATCTCTGATGAATACAGATGCTAAAATCCTTTACAAAATATTAACAAATCATATTCAGGAATATATTAAAAAGATGATACATCATGACTAAATAAGATTTATTCCAGGTATGCAAGACTAGTAAAATATTCACAAATCAATAAATATGATAGATCGCATAAAAAAACTGGAAAAAAAAAATCACATGATCATATCAATGGATGTAGAAAAAGTATTTGACAAAATCAGGCACCCATTTTTGATAAAAACTCTAAACAAAGTGGGAATAGAGGGAACATACCTCAACATAATAAAGGCCATATATGACAGACCTACAGCCAACATCATACTCAATGGAAAAAATGAAAACAATTTCCCCTAAGAACAGGAACAAGACAGGGATCTTCACTTTCACCATTCTTATTCAACATAGCACTGGAAATTTAGCCACAGTAATCAGACAAGAGGAAAACATAAAAGGCATCTAAATTGGAAAGAAAGAAGTAAAACTGTCATTATTTGCAATTGACATGATACTGTACATAGAAAACCCTAAAGATTCCACCAGAAAAGTACTAGATTTAATAAATGAATATGAAAATGTAGCATGATACAAAATTAACACCCAGAAATTGAAAGCATTTTTATACACCAATAATGAATTCTCAGAAATAGAAACTAGAAAAAAGGGTGCAGGGCAGATGGGATCCATAGGGTAAAAGGGGGCACATTTGCAATGCTTTCAACAAAAATGATAAATTAAAACATTAAGAAAATGAATTTTAAAAAAGGTAAAAACAAAACAAAACAAGACAATCTCATTTACCATTGCAAAAAAAATTTAGATATTTAGAAATAAACTTAACCAAGGTGGCAAAAGAACTAGGAAAACAGCAGGATGTCAAAAAAAGAGATAGAAGGAGATTTAAACAAGTGGAAGAAAATACTGTGTTCATGGATTGGTAGATTTAACAATAAAATGCCTATACTACCCAAAGCAATCTATAGATTAAATGTAACCCCTATTAAAATACCTATAGCATATTTCAGGTATCTAAAACAAATAATCCAAAAATTTATATGGAACCAAAAATACCTCCAATAACCTCAGCAATCTTGGGATAGAATAAGAAAGTTGGAGGGGGTCATGATACCAGTATCAAGTTATAATACAAAGCCACTGTAATCAAAACAGCCTGGTAATACTAAAACCAATTCCCTTAAAAACAGAAAAAAGAAAGAGGTGTCTGCTTTCACCATTCTTAATTAATATAGTACTGGAAGTCCTTGCCACAGCCATCAGACAGAAAAAAACATAAAAGGTATCCAAATTAGAAAGGTGGAAGTAAAACTGTCATTATTCACAGATGACATGATATTGTACGTAGAAAACCCTAAAAACTCCACCAAAGTACTTAGTAGATTTGATAAATGAATTTGGCAAGGTAACCGAATACAAAATTAACATCTGAAAATTGATGGCATTTTTATACACCAACAATAAACTCTCAGAAAGAGAAACTAAAAAATCAATACTATTTACCATTGCAACTAAAAAAATAAGATATCTAAAAATAAATTTAGCCAAGGATGTAAAAGACCTATACTTGGAAAATTACAGGGGACTGAAAAAAGAAATAAAGGAAAATATAAATAAGTGGAAAAATATAACATGTTCATGGATTGAAAGAATTAATATCATTAAAATGTCCATACTACCCAAAGCAATTTATAAATTCAATACAATTCTTATTAAAATACCAACAGCATAGTTCACAGAGCTAGAACAAATATTCCAAAAATTTATAAGGAACCAAAAAAGACACCGAATAGCTGCACTAACCTTGAGAAAGAAGAACAGAGTGGGAGGGATCATTTTACTATATATCAATAGATACTACAAAGCCATTGTAATCTAAACAGCCTGGTATTGGTAAAACAACAGACGTATAAGTTCATGGAACAAAGCAGAGACCCCAGAAATAGACTCATGCCATTATGGTCAGTTATTATTTGACAAAGGAGGCAAGAGCATACAATGGAGTCAAGACAGTCTCTTCAATAAATGGTGTTGGTAAAACTGGAGAGGTACATGGAAAAAAATGAAACTAGATCATCAACTTACTTCATAAACAAGAATAAATTCAAAACCTATAAAAAACTTAAATGTAAATCCCAAAACCATAAAAATTTTGGAAGAAAACATAGGCAGTAAAGTCACAGCTATATCATGTGGTGGAATTTTCACCAGTACATTACCTAGGTCAAGAGAAACTAAAGAAAAAATAAACAAATGGGACTACATCAACTCAAAAGCTTCTGCACAGAAAAAGAAATCATCCTCTAAATACAAAGAAACCCTATTTGATGGGAGAACATATTTGCCAAGGATGTATCTGATAAGGGGCTAATCTCCAAAGTGTACAACTCAACAAGTGGAAGACAAACAACCCAATTAAAAAGGGGGCAAAGGATCTGAATAGACACTTCTCCAAAGATGGCCATGAGACAGATGAAAAAGTGCTCAACATAGCTAATCATCAGATAGATGCAAATTAAAACCACAATGAGATATCACTTCACACCTGCCAGAATGGGTACCATCAACAAATCAAATGATATGTGCTGGCAAGGATGTGGAGAAAGGGGAAACCTGGTACATGGCTGGTGAGAATGCAGACTGGTGCAGCCACTCTGGAAAACATTACAGAGGTTCTCCCCAAAATTAAAAATGGACTGCCTTTTGACCCAGTGATTCCACTTCTAAGAATACACCTTAATAATCTTGAAACACCTATCAGAAAAAAATATATGTACCTTTATGTTCATAGTAGCACAATTTACAATAGCTAAGATCTGGAAACAGCCCAAGTGTCCATCAGTAGATAAGTGGATAAAAAAGTTGTGGGACATTTACCCCATGGAATATTATATAGCCGTAAAGAAGAAGAGTCTCGTACACTTTGGGACAGTATGGATGAACCTGGAGAATGTTATGCTAAATGAAATAAGCCAGGCAGAGAAGGACAAATATCATATGATCTCATTTTGTGTGAAATCTAAAGAACATAATAATCTGATGAACAAAATAGATTCAGTGACATAGAAACATGGAACAGATTGATGAATCTCAAAGGGAAAGTGTGGGGGGGTGGCTGTGTGGGGAGAGTTTAACCAAAAAATTTATATGCGCACATGTATAACCCATGGACACAGACAATTGTGTGGTGGGAGCCTGGGGATGAGATTGGATGGGGGTTAGAAGTGGTCAGTGGGGAAAAATGGGGACATTGGTAATATTTTGAACAATAAAATTAAAAATTAAAAAAAATAATAAAATTAACAGCCTCGTATTGGCATAAAAACAGTCATATATATCAATGGAACAGAACAGAGAACCCAGAAATTGACTCCAGTCAGTATGCTTAATTAATATTTGACAAAGGATTCAGGAACATGCAAAAGAGTAGCTACAGTCTCTTCAATCAATGGTATTGGGAAAATTGGACAGGTACAAGAAAAAGAAAATGAAATTAGACCACTAAATTACACCATACACAAAAGTAAACTCAACATGGATAAAGGGCTTAAATGTAAGACATGAAACCATAAAAATCCTAGGAGAAAACATAGGCAGCAAAATCTCAGACATCTCTTGTAGCAATATGTTTACTTATACATATCCTAGGGCAAAGCAAATGGGACTACATCTAAGTAAAAAGTTTCTGCACAGCAAGCAAAATAATCCACAAAATTACAATGGAACCTACTGTATGAAAGAACATATTTGCCAATGATACATCTGATAAGGGGTTAATCTCAAAAATATTAAATGAACTTAAACAACTTAACAAAAGGAAGATGATCCAGTTAAGAAAATGGGCAAAGGACTTAAATAGGCAATTCTCCAAAGTGGACATACAGATGGCCAAGATACATGTGAAAAAAAGCTGAAAATCAGAAAGATGCAAATTAAAACAAAATTGAGGTATCACCTCACATCTGTCTGAATGGCTACCATCAAGAAATCAATCAATAAATGACAAGTACTGGCAAGGATGTGGCAAAAAGGGAACGTTATTACACTGCCTGGGGGGAAATGAGACTAGTGCACCCACTATGGAAAACACTATGAAGTTCCTCAAAAAATTAAATTTGGAACTGCCATTTGACCCAGTGATCCCACTTCTAGGAATATATCCTAGGAAACCCAAAACACCAATCAGAAAGACTATGTGCACCCCTATGTTCATAGCAATACAGTTGAAAAGTGCTAAGATCTGTAATTTTCCAATTGCCCATCAGTAGATGAGTGGATAAAAAATTTATGGTACATTTACACAATGGAATACTATGCATCTATAAAAAAATGTATCTGTTTCCCTTTGCCACAGTGTGGAGGGACGTGGGAATTATTATGCCAAGGAAAATAAGCAAATATCACATGCTCTCACTTATGAGTGGAATCTAAAGAACAAAATAAACTGATGAACAAAATATATCCAGAGACATAGAAGCATGGAATAGACTGACAAATCTCAGAGGGAAAATGGTCCAGGTGGGTGGGTTGGTGGGAAGAGATTAATGAAAGAATTTATATGCATATATGCATAACCCATGGACACATAATAGTGTCATGAAAGCCTGGGGCAGGGGACAAGTGAGTGGTAGAAGGAGTCAATGGGGAAACAAAGGGGACATCTCTAATACTTTCAACAATAAAGATAAATTTTTTAAAAATGAGTTGTAATACAGCTCAATGAGAAAAAGCACTGAATCTCCATAAAATCAGACAAGCTAGAAGGTTGTGCTAGAAAACAGTTTATTTTCTATTGAAGATACCTAATAATTTTTAAAATTTTATTTTTCATAAAAATGGTACACATTTAAGGTCTACCTCATGATTATTTTATATACATATATATAGTTAAATGTTTAATATAGTCAAATTAACATATCTCCTGACACAGTTACCATTTTTTATTGTGATGAGACCACCTGAAATTTACTTCATTAACAAATTTTCATAATTCAATACAGTATTATTAAGTATAGTAACCATGCTATACATTAGATCTCTCAACATATTCATCTTACATAACTTTTTACACTTTAACCAAGATCTCTTGCCTGACCCCCTCTTCTCTACCCCTGGGAACCAATGTTCTGCTCTGCTTCTTTGTGTTTGACTTTTTTCAGATTACACATATAAATGAGATCATGCAGTTTTTAGCTTTATGTGTCTGACTTATTTCACTTAGCATGATGTCCGCTAGGTCCATTCATGCTGTCACAAAAGGCAGGATTTCCTTCCTTTTTGTGGCCATATAATATTCCATTATGTACAGGGGTGGGCAAAAGTAGGTTAAATTACCAGCCATCATTACCTAAAGATGAATCATAAGTACGGATATGAAATAATGACAATAATAAAAGTACAAATAAATAATACAATAATAAATAAATAATATAAAAATTAACTGTGTTTCTTGTACTCACAACTATAAACCTACTTTTGCCCACCCTGTACATGTACCACAATTTATTTAGCCATCCATCCTTAGCCATTTACATTGTTTTCATCTTGACTATTGTGACGAATACTGCAGTGACCATGGAATCCCAGATATCTCTTCAAGACACTGATTTCCCTTTCTTTGGTTATATACCCCCCAAAAAGAATGCTAGATCTTATGGTAGTTATATTTTAAATTTTGGGGGGCTGTCAGGAACCAGCCTGAGAAATGAACAAACCTGAGCTCGAGCCATGGGAATGAAAGAGACAAACAAAGTTATGGGATCAGAAGGACCGCCCTCTAATGAGGAGCAGCACCAAATGGCTTCAATGCCTTTATTATATAGTAAGTAACAAACAAGTGATAATGAGGTGAGGGTGATTTAAAATAGTTCCTTCAAGGATGCATACACACTCTTTCAGTGTAAACATCCTGCCTCCTGCTTGAGCCCAGACCTTGGTAATTTCTTTATCTGGACTCCTCATGGGAACTTGTGGGGAGGGTCGAGTCCTTGACTTCAGACCCTCAGGTGACATGGACCATGTCCAGATTCATCACCGGCTCCCAACAGGGGGCACATTCATAATGTTTTCCACAATGTCTGTACCAGTTTAATTCCCACCAACAGTGTACAAAGATTCCTTTTTCTCTACATTTTTGCCAATAGTTATATTTTGTCCTTTTTTTTTACATAACAGCCATTCTATCATATGTGAGGTGATCTATTATTGTGTTTTTGATTTGTATTTCACTAATATTAGAGATGTTGAGTATCTTTTCATATACTTGTGTGTCTTTTTTGGAAAAATGTCTCCTCAGACCCTTTGTCTATTTTTAATCAGGTTTTTTGTTTTGTTTATTTTTGCTCCTGATTGTGTGAGTTCCTTATATATTTTGGATATTAACCTATTATCAGATTATCTTAAAATATTTTCTTCTAATTTGTAGCTTGCTTTTTCATTTTGTTGATTTTTTTTCTTTGCTGTGAAGAAGCTTTTTAGGAGATGTAGTATGACATGTACTTTTGCTTTTGTTGACTGAGTTTCTGGAGACACCCAAAAATCTTTTAGTCAATTTCAAAGTACTTTACAATTCTCCATATAGTCCTTTTTTTCAATCTATGCATAACCCCAACCTATGATTTCTTGTCAAACCTAGAGTTGCAAATGTACTTGTTTATTCTTAAACTATCTGTTTGTGAAATATGATAAGGGACTATTTGCCTTCTTCCCTATGTCATATTATTATTTATTTTTTCTTCTATTTGTTCTCCTGACTTATCTGAGTGCATATAACATACAAAAACTGACTAATTGCTAGAAGGCAGGAAAGTTTCACTATCAGATCTCTACTCAAAGAATGAATTCAAAATAAAAATATCCAAAATATTTTTTCTGTTGGGCATTTTGTAGCAATGAATACCTAGAAAATGTTCTTATGAGGTCCCAGTAGATAAGTAATGACCTTTGAGGCCCGCTTCTATGAAAAAAAGAGCAAAATATATGAAATTTAGATAGTTAATATTTTTAAAAGTCCAAAGCATTGAAGTTATTTAGTGAATTTTCCTAATTGGAATAAATAATATAATTTAGAAAAAACAGTTATTTTAATTAGCATAATTTAATTGTGTCTGGTATTTTGATGAATATGTACTTTTTAAAAAAATATATGTCTTTATTGATTTCAGAGAGAGGAAAGGAGAGGGAGAGAAAGAAATAGAAACATCAATGATGAGAGAGTGATTGATTGGCTGCCTCCTGCATACCCCCTACTGGGGATTGAGCCTGGTACTCAGGCATGTGCCCTGACTGGGAACTGAACAACAATCTCCTGAATCATAGGTCAATGCTCAACCACTGAGCAACACTTGCCAAGGGATGAATATATACTTAATAAATGCCTACTGAATAAATTAAACAAATATTTATTTCATACTATTTGATAGGTATACTATGTGTTATAGTGAACAAAATCTCAACTGAATAAAAGCAATTGTTTAGTAAATAGTTGTGTGAAATTCACACCACACACACACACACACACACAACACACACTAGTGTGTAGATACTGTCAGTCTAATTTCTAAATTACTTATATTGATTATGCTAATAATTATTTGGTGGTATTTACATTTTTGAATTTTGCTTTTGATGGAATCACTTTTGGAGATAACTGGACATATAAAAATATTAATGTTCTATTTAAAATATAGCTATGGAATAGTTCAGATTTCTGGTAGAATTCAGAATCTAAAGACACTCATGCTGTGGTGACAAGTATTGAAGGTCCAGATTCTTGCACTCTGCAAATGATGATCTTGCATCCAATTATATGCAGTCTCCCTGGTGGTCTCTTATTATTGTCATTTACTCGTTGGATGAGCAGCTTGAAAATTTTTCAGTTGCACTCTGTGGGCAATAATGCAAAGGCACCTTCCATCTTTATATTTTTATTAAATCTATTACAGTGACATTGGTTAATAAGATTATATAGGTTTCAAATGTATAATTCTATGATACATCATCCATATATTGCACTGTATGTTTACCATCCAATGTCAAATCTCCTTCCTTCACCATATATTTGATCCCCTTTACCTAATATCCCCCAACCCCTTTCCCTCCTGTAACCACCATACAGTTGTCTCTGTCTGTGTTTTGTTTGTTTGTTTTTCTTGTTTGTTTATTTGTTGCATTCAGTTTTATATCCCATGCTTTCAATGATCATTTTTATAGTTCATTACCTTCCATCTTTAATCATATTCAGCTCCATTTGGGTTGCAACAGGAAGGAGAGAAATGTGTTTCTTTGTATTGAAGATTTAAAATGTTCAATACAAAGGAACTTTGTTTCCAACCTATTTAATCTTAGTGCTCATTATAGAAGAATGTTCTAGAAAGCTCTCTACTAATCACTTCCTTTCAGTAATGGAATTTGTGTTGTGCTTGTTACTCATAAAAAAACAAAACAAAACCCACAACATTTCTAAACAAATAGCTGATAAAAACAAGAAAACAGGTGCAAAATAAAGTTGCTTATGCTAAGTCTCATGTCACCAAACTGAGATGTAATTTATTTACATTTTCAGCTTTCTAAGAAATGGAATCTTAAACCAGTCAATCAGGAATCACCTGATCAGCACTAGTTAGGTCATCTGCCTGATAGACCTCTGTCATCCGTTAAAAGAAAGTAACTTTTCAATAACCAACCCACTTTTTGCCTGGTATAATTTTCTTGTTCTGCTCCCTTCTGCTTTTAAGTGTTTTATTCTGGACAACTCCTCTAAGCTCCTTTCTGTCTGCTAGATTGGATGCTGCCTGATTTGAATCAATTTTTTGATCAAATAAATTCTTAAAATTTTTTAATATGCCTCAGTTTATCTTTTAACATCACTTATCACATTTCTGCCATCATAAAACTGAGAACATTTAGTGTTCAGATCATATAACCTAACTGTTAAAAATTAACTTAAAAAAAATCACAAAGTCTAGGTTGCAAGTATCTTGATTTACCTAGCTGCTTCTAATTTTTAAAAAAAGGATAAAAGAAGATATCTTAGTAAAGAATAGATATGTGGGTATGCTGCTGAGAGTAGAGACAACCCTAGAATGCTCAGTAACTTAGTTGTAGTTTTCAAATAGCAAAACAAGTGACAAAATATATAAACTTGAAGTCTGCTAACTATCTTCATGTCACTAATAGCTACATAAAACACCACTCAAAGCAGGGAATGATTTAAAGACAGAAGTGGAGTCATTTTGAAGTGTGATACAGTGTGTGTTCTACCCAAGCAAACTATGTGGGACCTGTAAAATATACCACAGGAAAGGAGTTATCAGAGATAACCCAACTAAGCAAAATGAAGTTGAGGATGATTTTCTTGCAAAGAATTTCCTACTTAATACAGAGGCATGCCTGAGAGACCCACGCATTGAAACATCTAAATGTGGTCAACCAGGAATAAGTGGCGAGATGAGAAGGGAGGAAAGCTTGGATGGCCCTCAGACACACCCCTGCAGCTGGGAGCTCCAGGCAGAGCATGGCTTGGAGAGTGGAGTAAGCTGGCAGTAGCAGGCACTTTCTTCAGCTGGTTGGGAGGAACAGACAGCTGGTCAGGGCAGCCCAGCAGGGCAAAAAGAGAACAGTGACTGAGCCAGCAGAAGTGTGACAGAAAGCAGGGTTGTGCTGCACTAAATCGACTGTTGGTGGAGGTGTTTCTGCAAAAGAAATGGAACCATAAAACAATGTCACCCATTGAACTCCCAAAATCACCTCCTTTTGGTGTTAAGTCAAGGACCACTTTTCCTGTAAATTAAGAGCAATTGCAGTGGAATGGCAGTTTCCGTCTGTGACTGATCCCTGGGTTTGGTGCTTGGGGATGGACCTCATGGAGGTTGTGGTCTCCATTACATTGATTCCAAAATAAACCTTACCCCAGCAGCAAGGCTATACTATCTTATGGAAGCTATGGAGGTCAAGTATGGGAGATCACAGAGGAAAAAAAATCTTGCAATTCAGCATCATATACTGAAAATTACTAGAAAGACCTCTTCAAAGATATAGAAGGGATATGTGTGCCTAAACAAAAGAGAGGAGCAAATACCATGAATAACCATGGTAATGAGGATGATAAGAAAGAAAATAAAAAAATCTCTAGAAAGCAATTTGGAACAGATGGAAATATGTGATACAAATGACAAAGATTTCAAGAATGCAGTTCTAAAAATACTCAGAGATGCGAGAAAATACAGACATGTAATTCAGTGCATTCAGAAAACAAATTGATGAACAAAACAAGTACTTTACCAAAGAGATTGAAACTTTAGAATCAATCAAAAATCCTGGAAATGAAGCATGCAATTAAGATTAAGAATGAGCTACTGAGCATAGAAAACAGAGCCAACCAGATGGAGGAAAGAATTAGTGTAGTGATATTGAAGACAAGAATTTAGAAATGACACAGAGGGAAGAAGAGAGAGACCTGAGCATAAAGAAAACTAAAAGAGCTCTGTAAGACCTATCTGACTCCATTAGAAAAAGCAATATTAGAATTATAGGCATTCCAGAAGAAGTAGAGAGGGTTAAGGGAACTGAGAGTCTATTCAAACAAATACTGAATGAGAACTTCCCAAAAGGAAAAAACTAAATCCTTGAATCCAAAAAGCAAACAGAACACTTAGTTACCTCAATCCAAAGAAGCCCTCTCCAAGGCACATTGTATTAAAACTGCCAAAAATTAATGAGAAAGAAAAAAATCTCAAAGCAGCCAGGGAAAAGAAAGAATTGACCTACAAAAGAAAACCCATCAGAATTTCATCCAACTTCTCAGCAGAAACTCTACAAACCAGAAGAAAGTGGAATCAAATTTTCCAACATCTGAAAGAGAGAAATTACCAGCCATGAATAATATATCCAGCACAATTATCCTTTAAATATGAAGGAGAAATAAAATTGTTCCCAGACATACAGAAGCTGCAAGATTTTATCACCAGAAAACCTCCATTTCAGAAAATGCTCAAGGAAATTATTCTACCTGAAAAAAAGAACATAAGGTCACAATACTATAAGTAAGATCTCCAAAAACTTACAGCATAAAGAGGGATAATTTGTGACAGCAAAAACATAAAAGGGGAGGGGTTAAAGGTCTGACCTGGCAAAGGAGGGTGAACATCAGATGTACTCAAAAGAAAAAAAAAATTGTATATATGCAACTTTATTTTTTATAAACCTAATGGTAACCACACCCAAAAATCCCCTAACAAAGACACATAGCTTAAAAAAAGGGGACACACAGCAAAGAAGTATGAAACACCACCAAACCAAAACAACAGACATAAGTACAAAGGAAAAGAACCAATGGAGGCACAGAGCTACCAGAAAACAAAAGATAAAATGGCTATAGGAAATCCTCATACATCAATAATTACCCTAAATATAAATTGTCTGAATTCACCAATAAAGAGACACAAAGTAGCAGAGTGGATTAAAAAAACAAAAACCAAACCCAGTCATATGCTGCTTACAAGAAGCACATCTAAGCTGCAAAGACAAAGGTAGATTAAAAGTAAAAGGGTGAAAAATGAATCTCCAAGCAAATAACATCTACATAAAAGCAAGTTTAGCCATACTTATACCTGAAAAATTAGATTTTTTTTCTTTTTTTTTTTTCTTTTGTTTTTAAATCCTCACCCAAGGATATTTTTTTCCATAGTTTTTCAGAGAGTGGGGAAGGGAGAAAGAGAAACATCGATGTAAGAGAGACACATTGATTGGTTGCCTCCCCCATGTATCCTGGCCAGGGTAGGGATCTAGCCTGAAGCTGTGGTACATACTGTTTGCCAGAATCAAACCCAGGACCCTTCATTTGGCAGTCTGATGTTCTATCCACTGAGTCAAACCAACCAGGGCAGACAAAATAGATTTCAAGACAACAAAGATAACAAGAGACAAAGATGGACACTTTATAAATGATAAAGGGGACACTACATTAAGAAAACATAACACTTCTTAATAAATATGTACTCAACCAAGGAGCCCCAAAATATATAAAGCAACTACTCACAGAACTAAAGGGGGAAACAGATGAAAACACACTCATAGTTGGAACACTCAATACTCTATTGAAAGCTCTAGACAGATCCACCAAAAAAAATCAATAAAGAAATATTGGCCTTAAATGAAATGCTAGACCAAATGAATGTAATTGACATTTATAGAGCCTTTCATACCAGAACATCAGATTATACATTCCTCTACAGTGCACATGAAACATTCTCAAAGACAGACCATATCTTGGGTCATAGAACTAGCATCAACAAATTCAAGAAGATTGAAATGATACCAAGCATATTTTCTGACCACAATGCCTTGAAATTAGAAATCAACTGCAAAAAGGAAGTAAAGAAACCCACAAATACATGGAGATTAAACAACATACTACTAAACAATGACTGGGTCAAAGAAGAAAAAAAAGAAATAAAAAGATATATAGAGGCAAATGAGAATGACTATACAACATATCCAAACTTCTGGGATGTAGCAAAACAGTAATAAGAGGGAAGTTTATATCATTACAGGCTTATCTCAAGAAATAAGAGAAATCTCAAGTAAACAACTTGACATTACATCTTAAAGAACTAGAATAAGAAGAACAAAAGCAACCCAAAGTCAGCAGAAGAAAGGAAATAATAAAAATTAGGGCAGAACTGAATAAAATATAGAACAAAAGAACTATACAAAAAATTTAATAAAACAAAATGCTGTTTTTTGAAAAGATTAATAAAATTGACAAACCCCTGGCTATCCTCACTAAGGAAAAAAGGGGAAAGACCTATATAAATAAAATCAGAATTGAAAGAGTAGAAGTCACCACAGACATCACAGATATACAAAGGATTATACTAGAATATTATGAAAGACTGTATACCACCAAATTCAATAACCTAGAGGAAATGAATAAGTTCTAGAAATATATAACCTTCCTAGACTAAATCATGAAGAACTGGAAAAACTAAATAGACTGATCAGCAGTGAGGAAATTGAAACAACCATCATAAACCTCCCAAAAATAGAAGTCCAGGAGCAGATGGCTTTACCAGTGAATTCTACTAAAATTTCAAAGAAGATTTAAAATCTATTCTTCTCAAACTCTTCTAAAAAATTGAAGAAGGGGCAGCACTTCCTTACACATTTTATGAGGCCATTATAACCCTGATACCAAAACCTGGCAAGGATAACACAAAAAAAGAAATCTACAGACCAATATCTCTGATGAATACAGATGCAAAAATCCTAAAGAAAATACTAGCAAATCGAATACTGTGGTACATAAAAAAATAATACATTCTTATTAAGTAGGGTTCATTTTAGGGGCACAAGGATGGTCCAACATATGTAAATCAATCAATGTAATACACCACATTAACAAAAGAAAATATAGAATTCATTGTATCTTATCAATAGGTGCAGAAAAAGTATTTGGTAAGATACAACATACATTTATGATGAAAACACTCAATAAAATAGGAATACAAGGAAAATACCTGAACATAATAAAGGCCATTTATGATAAATCCTTAGCTAATATCATCCTCAATGGTGAAAAACTGAAAGCTTTTTCTCTAAGATCAGGAATAAGACAAGGATGTCCATGCTCTTCACTCTTATTCAACATAGTTCTGGAAGTCCTAGCCAGAGCAATGAGGCAAGATAAAGAAATAAAAGGCATCCAAATAGGAAAGGAAGAACTAAAACTGTCACTTTTTGTGGTTGACATGATTTTGTATATATAAAACTCTAAAGATTCCACCAAAAAACTATTAGAAACAATAAACAAATACAGTAAAGTTGCAGGATACAAAATCAATGTACAAAAATCCTTTGCCTTCCTGTATACTAACAACAAAATTTCAGAAATGAAAATGAAAAAAAGGAATTCCTTTTCAATCACAACCAAAAGAATAAAATACATAGGAATAAATTTAACAAAGAAAGTGAAAGACCTATATACTGAAAATTAAAAAGCATTATTAAAAGAGATTGAAAAAGACACAACAAAATGGGAAAATATCCCCTGTTCATGGATTAGAAGAATCAACATAGTTAAAATGGCCATATTACCTAAAACAAGATACAGATTTAATGCAACTCCCATCAAAATACTAATGTCATAAAGAAATAGAATGAGAAATCATCAGATTTGTATGGAACCATAAACGACCCCAAATAGCCAAAGCAATCCTGAGAAAAAAGATTGAAGCTGGAGGTATCATGCTACCTGACTTCAAATTATACTACAGAGCTTTGATAATCAAAACAGCATGGTATTGGTACAGAAACAGACACACAGATCAGTGAAACAGAATAGAGAGCCCAGATATAAAACCACCTGTACATGGGCAGATAATTTTCAAAAAAGGTTCCAGAAATATACAATGAAGTATGGATAATCTCTTCAATAAATGGTGCTGGGAAAACTGGAAAGACACATGCAAAAGAATAAAACTGCACTACAATTTGTCCCCATGCTATGTACAAATATTAACTCAAAATGAATCAAAGACTTAAATTTGAGACCCAAAACAATAAGTTATATAAAAGAAAACATAGGCACCAAATTTATATGGACCTTGGTCATAGAAAACATTTTATGAACTCAAGCCCAAAGGCAAGGGAAGTAAAGGCAAAAATAAATGAATGGGACTATATTAAACTAAAAAGCTTCTGCACAGCAAAAAGAAACTGACAACAAAAGAAAAAGACTCAGCCAACCAGATAGGAGATGATATTTGCAAACGGTAGTTCCAACAAAGGTTTAGTTTCCAAAATATATAAAGAGCTCATAAAATTCAACAAACAAACGAACAACTCAATCAAAAAGTGGGCAGAGGACTTGAACAGACACCTCTCCCAAGAAGACATACAAACAGCCAATAGATATATGAAAAGATGTTCGACCTCACTAGCAATTAGGGAAATGCAAATCAAAACTACAATGAGATACCACCTCACACTTGTTAGAGTGGCTATTTTCAACAAGACAAGCAATAACAAGTGTTGGAGAGGTTGTGGAGAAAAGGGAAGCCTCATTCACTGCTGGTGGAAAGATAGACTGGTACAATCACTATGGAAAACAGTCTGGCAATTCCTCAAAAAATTAAGAATACAGCTACCATACAACCCAGCAATCCCTCTCCTGGGTGTATTCCCAAAAAACTCAAAAACATGTATTTGCAAAGATATTTGCACCCCTATGTTCATTGCAGCATTATTTATGGTGGCCAAGACCTGGAAACAACCAAGTCCTGTGATAGAGGACTGGATAAAGAAGATGTGGTACATGTACACAATAGAATATCACTCAGCCATAAGAGAGAATGAAGTACTACCATTTGTAACAGCATGGATGGACCTTGAGAATATTTTGCTAAGTGAAATAAGTCAGTCAGAAAAAGCTAAGAACCATATGATTTCATTCATACGTGGGATATAAAACTGAAACTCCTGGACACAAACAGCAGTGTGGTGGTGACCATAGGGAATGGTGTGGGGGGTTGGGAGGTGAAGGGGGTCTTAATATACGGTGATGAGAGAAGATATGACTTTGGGTGGTGGGCACACAGTGCAATATATCGATCTTGTAACATAGAAGCCCACAGCTGAAACTTATATGTTCATATTA
Source organism: Miniopterus schreibersii (assembly GCF_964146895.1). Classification (NCBI taxonomy): domain Eukaryota; kingdom Metazoa; phylum Chordata; class Mammalia; order Chiroptera; family Miniopteridae; genus Miniopterus; species Miniopterus schreibersii. The sequence goes on along the minus strand of NC_138104.1, from coordinate 40,808,741 downwards.
ACCATTGTCACCCCAATGAATTTATAAAAGTATTTAAAAAATGAATTAATACGAGCACCTTGGTTTCTATAATGCAGTTATAAGATTTTTTTTTTTTCCTTGCAACTATATTCCCATCTTTTATCATTTCAGGGTCACTTTTTTTTCCTGAAGTTCTCAAGTGATATTTATTTACTTGTTTTGGTAAGAACACTTAACAATTTTAAGTGCCCAATGCATATGGGAGTTTTAAGAGTGAATAAGAAGTTCAATACTGTCAAAATTATTTTCCAAAATGCTTCAATTCTGTTTAAGCACCTGTGTGTGACATTGAAGCTTCCATGTTAAGTGTTGCATATGTTCTATAAAATTTCAAAAGAAGGGAATTTTTTTCTGTAGAGTGTCTTATTTTATCAGGATGGCAGCTGCCTTCTTTGGAGTTCTTGTAACATAGAATTGTACTCTAACATCTTTCCCTGTAGCTTAAAGTGGTTCATGCGTGGATAGTCTTGAAAATTTATAAACTAATGATATTAATTGTTGCTTCTGCACATGATTAATATTTTCTCAGAAACTCCAACCTCTTCATCCTTCTTCAGATTTCCTTTGGGATTCCAGTCCTCTTTGATGCTCCACATCCTTATGATCACATCATTATTCTGAATAATGCCCAAGAATGGAATTAGTGTCTCTGTCAGGACAGTGTTCAAACAACATGTTATTTATAAGCTCCCTGTTTTTTTATATTAGGGTGAGAGGTTGGTAGAGACTGGCTTTTATCATTAGGTGTTAACTAACTTATCATATTAGTAGAATTGTCATTGTGATCTTGAGAAAGACATAGATATCACCCTCCCCTTTGAGTATTGAGGAAACTGTTGTCCACCCAAGCCTCCTTATTCCTTATTTAATGGTAACAAAAGTAATCTGCCTGTTCAAAGAGAGACTGTATCATACAACTTTCCTTGTGAAAAATGAAAGTCACAGGTATGGCTGTGACTGTGTTATCAGCAATGTAATGTGTAAAAAAAGTAATGAATGCGATATTTACTTTATATTTTGAAAGAAAGTTTCTTGCTCTAGACCTCCTCTTCTAATGAGCTGGAACATGAATGTGTCCATGACCTAGCATTGAACACACAGATTAGGACAATGATTCAGAGAATAATGGTGCAACAATATGGAAGAAACATGAATTCCTTAATGACCATATGGAGCAGATCCACCCAGCCAATTTGGTCTGCCTACTTCATGAAACTTGTTTAAGAGTGAAATAAATGGCTATTACCTTTAAGATGCTGTATTTTTTTTTAACTTTTATTGTATCAGTTTACCCTAATGCACCAGGGGCTAGTGACCAGTTGGATAAACTGGATTAATGAAGGCAGATGTTAATAATCACAAGACTAAACTAGATACCTGTTGTGCTCATTGAGGATAGGTGAATAAGATGCTCTATCTTCTAGCAAGAAATGATGGTCTTACCTTGTTCCTACCAATGAAGAACCATGGAACCACTTATTTCTCATTCAATACTCAATATCTGGAGCAGCCCTTCTTGAGAAAGGGAGAGAATGTAAGTTAGTGAAAAAATTGGAGCATTTGGGAAGCTGTAAGGCATAGGTAAAAGTAGGAATTGTTTCTTTCTTATCATTGTAAAATTGGCTGAGAGGTTGGCTTTCTGCAAATTAAGTAGGTAGGATATGTTTAAATTATCTTGCTAGCCCAGCTGGAGAGACTCAGTTGGTTGAGTGTTATCTTGTGCATTGAAAGGTTGCCAGTTTGGGGCACATGCAGAAGGCAGCCAATCTCTCTCTCTCTCTCTCTCTCTCTCTCTCTCTCTCCCTCTCTCCCCCTTCCTCTCTCTAAGGATGTCCTGAGGTGAGGATTAAAAAACTAATAATTTTAGCCCAGCTTGGTGTGGTTCAGCCATTGAGTATTGACCTAGGATCCAAGAGATCTTGATTTGATTCCCAGTCAGGGCACATGCCCAGATTGCAGGCTCGATCCCCAGTTGGGGGCTTGCAGGAGACAGCCAATCAATGACCACTCTCTCATCATTAATGTTTCTACCTCTCTCTCTCCCTCTCCCTTCCTCTCTCTGAAATCAATAAAGATATATTTAAAATAAAATAAAAAAACTAATAATTTCATAAAATCCTCTAAATTATCTTGTTAATTCATCATTTTTGAAAGGTATTATCTTTGTCCCATTCTTCAATGGTACTATATATTTGCTCATTTAATGCAAAATGGCTATCACAAGAAACATCTTTTTTTTCTTCTTCTTGTTTAAGGAATTCTTAGCAATTAATGTATAAATTGCTGTGAGGCTAGCCTCATTGAGGACTATCAATCTATACTTCAAATGGTGAAATGAACTAGCAGAGTAGTTGGGTATGTGTTAGGCCAACAGTCATAGACAAGGTGTTGACTTGATGCAAGGTAGAATGCATCTTGAGCCAACAGTATTTCCCCTAGATTACACCCCTAAGTTATTGGAACCAGATAAAGGAAGCATTTTCCACCTATTTTCTGTACTATCAAATTACTATCCCCACAATTAGGGAATGATTAGCAGTTTACTTCAGTTTCTCCACTTAATTAAATGAGAAATAGTAGGCATACTATCACCCACAGTATTATAGGGAAACTAAGCAGCTGCCACTCTTTTGTATACTGAAATGGAACCATCCAACCCCAACTCCCAAACATTTCCGGAAAAAAGAACACTCTTAAATTTCCAGATAATAGCATACCTCATATATTAAAGACATGGACTATCCAAATGAGCCAGATGAGGAAAAAATAACTTTGAATCTTTTCCATTTATTATGTGTTTGAAATTCCTTAAAACATGCTCCATATTTCTCAGAATTTTTTTGTAATTTATAATCTTGAAATTTATAAGAATGTCTTGAAATGGGTTTGTTTGAAGCCCACATTGTTAACACATTTCTTGTCATTGAGAGAAACAAGCATCTTACTTTTTTCCTGCTGTTCAAGTAATTGAAGGTCTGAACCCAGCAGGGTCAGTTAGCTTGGAATGAGGCAATTATGACACATGACTTATTTCAAAGTACTTATTTTCCCTGAAATGTCAAAATATCTCAAGAGTATGCAAGTTATCCAACTTTAGGATGAAGTTGGCCTATCATCACATTTTTCTTTTCCCTCAAGAGAAAAATGTATGTGCAAATATCTGTTTACTAGCTGGCACCAGGGTGTTAAAGTAGGAAAGATAAAATATCATGAATTCCAAAGCTTGAATTTAATTTTACAATCTTGCCTCTTGTTTAGCTCTGAATAATTATTAATAAACATATTTTCAAAAGAAAATGTCAATTTAAAAATGCTTCTTTATATCAGAAAAATATATAATTTTGGGTTATGACTCTTGTTACTTTCCCCAATTGTCCTTTTTGATATTATCAATCTTATTATTTGAAGGGCTGGGATAAAACACTAAGGACTTACAAAACTGCCCTGTTGAGCTCCATACATCTATGATTTATTTACTAGAATGAGTTTTTCAAACTAAAAGTCACAAAAAGCAGTCTTTATTTTAAAATTTAAACCCATGGAATTTAATACACAAATTGGGGTTGTTAGGGCTGGGCTTGACATATTAACATAGTAGAAAATGATAATTACATACTAGAGCCTAAACCCATCCCTATGGTGTTGAGATTCTGAGGTGGCTGCAGGACTAGTTGTAATGTTCTTACCTATCAGGCATTATAGAGATACATACTCTGGGGTAAAGTGCCAGTGTTATAAATGATATTCTCTCTTCAGGATCTAAATTGATATTACCTACCCTATTATTTGAAGGTATATATATATGTATCTTTTTTTACTATTGAAAATCTTCTCACTAGTCATGCTGGGGATTCTAACAGATGCAACTAATTAGATTTTAAAAATCTTTGTTGCCATGGATTTTCTTTTTTATATTTTAAATTTTAAAATATAATTCACATAACACTAAATTCACCATTTATAAGTGGAAGTGTTTTTTAGTATATTCACAAATTTGCATAACCATTTCTATTGTCTAATTCCAAAACAATGCCATTACCCCAAAGAAAATCCTGGAACCCTTTAGCAATCATTAACCACAACGTTCTCTCCCAAACACTGGTCCCCACTAATCTATTCTTTGTCTCTGTAAATTTACCTATTCTGTACATTTCATGTAAATAAAATGAAACACGTGACCTTTTCTATTGTCTACTTTCACTTAGGATAAAATTTTCAAGATATATCCATGCTGTAGCATGATTCAGTACTTCATTCCTTTTTATAGTCAAATAATACATAATTGTATGGATACATCATATTTGGTTACCCATTTGGAAGTTGATAGACATTTTGGTTGTTTTCACATTTTGGCTATTATAAATAATGCTGCTGTAAACACTGGAGTATAAGTTTTTATGTGAACATATGTTTTCAGTAATCTTGGATATATACCCAGGGGTAGAATTCCTGGGTCAAAGGGAAATGCTATGTCTAACCACTTGAGAAATTACCAAACTTTTTTCCACTTATATTCCTATTGGCAATATATGAGTTTTCTACTTTCTCTGCATTCTTACCACTTGATGAATTTATTTTTAATCCAGCTATTCTAGTGGATGTGACATAGTTCCTCATTGTGATTTTGATTTGTTTTTTCCAAATGGCTAATGTTGATAATATTTTCATGTACATATTTACTATTTGTATGTCTTCTTTGGAGAAACAGTAATTCAAATCCTTTGTCCATTTTCTAACTGGATCATTTGTCTTTTTATTCTTGATATGTAAGAGTTCATCCTGATAGTGCACACTTAATCAGATATATGATTTTCAAATATTTTTCCTATTTCATGGGTTGTCTTTTCTCTTCCCATTAGTTTTCTTTGAAGTGCACAAGTTTTTAATATTAAAGAAATCCAATTAATTTCTTTTTCTTTTCTTGCTTGTGTTTTGATCTTATCTAAGAAAACTTTGACTACTCTAAGATCGCAAAGATTTACAACTATGTTTTGTTCAAAGAACTGTATAATATAAACTGTTACATTTGGGTCTATGATGCATTTTGAGGTCATTTTTGTAGATGGTTTGAGAAAGTGGCCCAGCTTTGGAAGTTCACTTCTCTCAGACTCATTTGTTGAAAGACTAATTTTTCCCCCATGGAGGACTCTTACCACTCTTTGTCAAAATCAAATGTGAAGTTTCCTTTCTGGACTCTCAGTTTGATTTCGTTTAGACAAACAAAATATGTGTATTCTTATACTCAAATCATACAGTCTTCATTATTGTAGTTTTGTTACAACTATTGAAATAAGGAAAAGTGAGGCCCACAAGTTTGTATTTTTTTCAACATTGTTCTGGCTATTCTGAGTCTCTTGAAATTTCTTATGAAATTTAAGACCACTATCAGCAAAAGTCAACCTGGAATTTTGATAGAAATTTTATCCAGTCTGTAGATAAAATCAAGATTATTGCCATCCATTCCAATCTATGAACACAGGATGCCTTTCCATTTATTTAGTTATTTTAAATTGCATATAGTGTGCAGAGGACAAGTCTTGCAATTTTTGTTTAAATTTATTTCTTTATATATATATATATATATATATATATATATATATATATATATATATATATATATATCTTTATTGATTTCAGAGAGAGGAAAGGAGAGGGAGAGAGAGAGATAGAAACGTCAATGATGAGAGAGTTATTGATCAAGCCCGCAACTGGGCATGTGCCCTGACGGGGAATTGAATCCCGATCGCCTGGATCCTAGGTCGACGCTCAACCGCTGAGCCACGCCTGGCCGGGCTAAATTTATTTCTTTGGATGTTCTTGTAAATCAAATTAGTTTCTTAATTCAATTTTCTCAATATTCATTGCTACTGTACAGATACACTATAGATTTTTAAAAATATATATTTTTTTAGAGAGAGAGGAAGGGAGAGGGAGAGAGAAACATCAACATGAGAGCAAAACACCCTTTGGCTGCCCCCAAGCACCCTTCATTGGGGATTGTCACAAAACCCTGTCATGTGTCCTGATGGGAATCAAACTGGCAACCTCTGGGTTCACAGGACAACAACCCAACCAACTGAGCCACACAGGCCAGGACCACAATATATTTTTAATATTTGTCTTTTGTACTGCAAATATACTTATAATCCCATTCACGATAGCTTCAAAAATAATGAAATACCAAGGAATAAGTCTAACCAAGGGTGTAAAAAACCTGTACTTGGAAAATTATACAACACTAAAGAAATGAATAGAAGATACAAATAATTGGAAGCATATACTGTGTTAGTATATGGGAAGAATTAACATCATTAAAATTTCCATACACCCAAAGCAATCTATAGCTTCAATGAAATTTCTATCAAAAAATTTATTGAAATTATTTATTAATTTTAATAACTTTTAGTGAATTCCTTGTGATTTTCTATACAAAATCATGCCAAATACAAATAGAGATACCTTTGTTTCTTCCTTTGCAATTTGTATACCTTTATTTTTCTTCCTTAATTGCTCTGACTAGAACTTCCAATACCATGTTGAATAGGTGTAAAGAGAGTAAACATCCTTAACTTTTTCCTGATCCTAAGAATGAAATATTTCAGAGTTTTACCACTAAATATGATATTAGTTATGTATTTTTCAGAGATGTACTTTATCAGATTAAGGATGTTGCCTTCTATTCCTAGCTGCCTAGTTTGCTGAATCTTTTTTTGATGAAAGATTGTTGGATTTTGTCAAATATTTTCTCTGCCTTATTGGAATCATGTGATTTTTTAAATTTGGATTCTATGAATATGGTGTATTACATTGATTGATTTTTGTATATTGAATCAATCTGCATTGTTGGCATAAATTCCACGTGGTCATGATATATAATTTTTTATATGCTGCTACATTCTATGGGATAGTTTCCTTTGGTAAGGATTTTTGCATCTGTATTTTGAAGGGATATTGATCTGTAGTTTTCTTTTAATTAATTCATCTGGTTTTGTATTTTACCAGTGAAGCCATTTGGCCCTGAAATTTTCCTTATGTAAAGTTTATTGATTACTTATTCTGTGGGGAGCCGGCTGGCTGCCCCTCATGAATAGTCTCCCTGGTAGGGTGTTGCCCTGGAGTCTCTCCAGGGGCTCGCCGACCCTAGCGTCGCCTTAGAGAGAAATCTCTGGCACGTTGACCCGCAGGGTGGGTCGGTTGAGCTAGCACCTCTACCCCCTGTAGCGTAGTTTAAAGATTTACCATTGCTTTCGGGAAATGGAAGCCTTGCATAAAGAGATTTATGGTTGCACCTGGAGACATCCAGTCTCGATAATCAGGTGCGGATATGCGGGAATTTGAATATGTAAAGGTCACTGCTTTGGGGCATTGTTTCACTGCTTGGAGTATTGTTTGGTTGCACTATAAAAGGCTTGTAATCAATAAACTCGGGGCCTCAGCCTGACTCAGCTTAACTTAGCTCTGCCTTGGTTGTGGCCCTCCCGATCCCATCCTTTTGTCTTTTTCTTTCTTTTCTAATCCTCACCCCCTCAATCAGGTCCTCGTTCGCCTGCCGGCTGGCTCCGGCAACTGGCGCCCGAACAGGGACCTGAAAACCTGGGACGACGGTAGAGGACACCGCTCGGAGGAGGTGCACCACGCTGCTCGGTAAGTGCAACCGTAGTAGCAGGGAGAGCGGTTAGTACATCGGGAGTAAGGAAATCATGGGACAGGAAAATAGTAGAATGCTGTTCGCACAAGTCTTAAAAACGATGCTCCGTTCTAGGGGCGCCAAGGTTAGTACCTCACAACTGCGTACATTTTTGCAGTTTGTGGAGGAAGTGTGCCCCTGGTTCCCTGAAGAGGGCACGGTGAGTTTAGAAACTTGGAATAAGGTAGGAGAACGCTTGCAGGGATATTTTCAGGCCCATGGACCCCAAAAGATGCCAGTAGAAACCTTTTCTCTTTGGAATTTGGTTAGGGACAACCTTGACCCACGCCATGAAGGCACCCGCATGAATCCTCCCCTAGAGGTCCGTGCTGACTCTGTAAAAGATCCACGCTCTGAGGATGTGGCCACCGCTCCCCCGCTTGAGCCGGGGCCCCTTGTGGGCAATAGTCGGCCTGATAGACTTACACCAAAGGAAGAGGGAGATCTTGAAGAAGCTGCCGCAGAGTATGAGAGAGAGAGATATGGGGAGTTTGCACTCCTTTCAGAGGAATGCACAAAAAGATCTGGCCCTACCCCCTCCGCAGTTACCGCGGAGGAGATGCAGGAAATGTTGCAGCAGATGAGAGATCTCTTGCAGGGACCAGACTCTGGCGGGACGCGAGGGGGTACAGATGACCCCCCTAGTTACCCTGGGACGAGCTTTGGTGCTGCTGCAGCGAGGACTGCCTTGCCGCACGCGGGCCAGGCAGGGGTTAAAATATCAGACCCCCGAGAGCGAGCCCTGCTTGCCCTAGCACAGAAAGGGCCGGGTCAAATCAACGACCCCGGATGGAGTAAAGTAAAAACAGAGATTCCACCCAGGTCATCGCTTCAATTGGCTTTAGCTCAGGCGCGGCAGCAGGGAGAGTCCTTAGAAGGCTTTGAAGAAGAAGCATCCATATGTTATCCAATTTTTGAGCAGCCTGCGCAGGGTAACAATCCCCCGCATAGATTTTATGGGCCTATTGATTTTAAAAAATTAAAAGAACTTAAACTTGCCTGTGCTCAATATGGGCCCACGGCACCTTATACAGAGGCCATTCTCGATGCCTTGGACACCGAATATACTATGTGTCCCAATGATTGGAAGCTATTGGCTCGGGCCTGTCTGTCTGGAGGGGATTACTTATTATGGAAATCTGAGTACACAGAGCAATGTGAAAAAGTACACCGCCTTAACCTGCGCAATAATATACCCTCAGATCTGCAAGGGCTTTTAGGGGAAGGCCCCTTTGCCGATACACCGGCTCAACTTCAGTACGGAATGGGGACTTATGCACAGGTAGCCGCGGCTGCCAAAAGAGCGTGGAAAAAATTACCCACTACCAAGAATGTTACTATGGATTTGACAAAAATTAGACAGGGTGCAGATGAATTATATCAGGATTTTGTCTCTCGTCTGCTGGATACGGCAGGTAAGCTGTTAGGGGACGGGGAGGCAGGTGTTATTATAGTGCGGCAGCTGGCTTATGAGAATGCAAATTCAGCTTGTCAGGCAGCCCTCCGCCCCTACCGTCAGAAAGGAACTTTGAATGACTATATTCGACTTTGCCAGGACATTGGGCCCTCTTACACCACCGGGGTGACCCTTGCGGCTGCCTTACGGGGGCAAACCATGCAACAGTATTTGCAACAGCAGGGCTCGGGGCGAGGAAAGGGGAGAAGAATCCCTGGTCCTCCAGGAAGCTGTTTTTCCTGTGGCCAGATGGGACATTATACTCGTCAATGTCCTCAAAGAGCCGCTGGAGGCCGCCCTGCACCCGCGGGACCGCTACAAGGGCCTAGTCCTGGGCGCTGCCCAAGATGCAAAAAGGGAAATCATTGGGCCCGAGACTGTAAATCGAAACTAGACCTGCAGGGACGGCCCCTTGCCTCTACCATCCCGTCGGGAAACTGGCAGAGGGGCCAGCCCCAGGCCCCGCAAACATATGGGGCTCTGCAGGGGGAGACCCTGGGGAAACCCCCAGTAAACAATCCATTTGTGACCTCTTCCGAGCCACCCCAGGGAGTGCAGGACTGGACCTCAGTTCCGCCACCTATGCAGTACTAACACCAGCCATGGGAATGCAGACCATACCCACGGGGGTCTATGGGCCACTGCCTCCAGGCACGGTGGGACTCCTCCTGGGACGAAGTAGCAGCACCCTGAAAGGTCTCTTAGTCGCACCTGGAGTTATAGATCAAGATTATACTGGGGAAATAAAAGTACTAGCTCATACTCCTCATAATGTGGCCACCATTAATAAAGGACAAAGAATTGCTCAAATAGTATTACTGCCCCTCGTAGAACAGGGCAAAATTATGACCAAAGAAACACGAAGAACCCAAGGTTTTGGGTCCTCCGATGCTTATTGGATTCAGCCCATAAAAAGGGGGCGGCCAGAGATGATTCTTTTGATTGATGGAAAGCCTTTTAAAGGCATCTTAGACACAGGAGCAGATGTCTCCGTACTTTCTCAGAAGCATTGGCCTCCTCAATGGCCTCTTCACCCGGCCATGACAGACTTACAGGGCATTGGCCAAAGTAAAGCCCCCAAGATAAGTTCACGATTATTAACCTGGACTGACAATGAGGGACATCAGGGAGAGTTTCAACCTTATATTTTAGAAGACCTCCCCGTTAATCTTTGGGGAAGAGATGTTATGGAGCGTATGGGAGTATATCTCCACAGCTCCAATCCAGCAGTCACACAACAGCTATTTGACCAAGGTCTCCTCCCTGATCAGGGACTTGGAAAAGCAGGAGATGGAATTACGGAACCTTTGCAGCCTCAACCGCGCCCTAGTCGCGCTGGCCTAGGGTATTTTTAGGTGGGGCCTTTGATATTCCTGTTACCCACGCTGATAAGATAACTTGGAAATCAGATCAGCCTGTGTGGGTAGATCAATGGCCCCTGTCTGAGGAAAAAATAGCTGCCGCTAGGGACCTGGTGCAGGACCAGCTCCGGCAGGGCCACATAGAGCCTTCTAACTCCCCCTGGAATTCCCCCATATTTGTTATTAAAAAGAAATCTGGAAAGTGGAGATTGCTCCAGGATTTAAGAAAAGTTAATGAGACTATGGAAATTATGGGTGCTCTTCAACCAGGACTGCCCACTCCTGCGGCCATCCCCCGAGATACTTTCAAAATAATTATTGACCTGAAAGACTGTTTTTATACTATTCCCCTTCATCCACAGGATTGCAAGAGATTTGCTTTTAGTGTCCCATCAGCAAATTTCAAAGAACCCATGCAACGATACCAGTGGAGAGTGCTGCCGCAGGGGATGGCAAATAGCCCCACCTTGTGTCAAAAATTTGTAGCCGCAGCTCTGTCCCGAGTCCGACGGGGCTACCCCACTGTTTACCTATGTCACTATATGGATGATATATTAATTGCAGCTAGTCAGGAAGGAATTTTACTTAGAGCTTTTGCAGACCTTGAACAGGACTTAAGTAAGCAGGGGTTAATTATCGCCCCAGAGAAAGTGCAACGTCATCCACCATTTGCTTACTTGGGGTTTCATCTTCAGCCTGACCTGTTTTCTTGCCAGAAGGTGTCCCTTAGGGTGGACGACCTCCGTACTTTAAATGACTTTCAAAAGCTGCTTGGAGACATTAATTGGATCAGACCCTATTTAAGCCTAACCACTGGAGAGTTAAAACCCCTGTTTGACATTCTCAAGGGTGACTCAAGCCCGTCTTCCCCAAGACAACTCACACAGGCGGGACGGGCGGCCCTACAAAGGGTCGAGACAGCCATAAAATCACAGCAGGCGACCTTTTGTGATTATAACAAGCCTTGGTATGCCTGCATCCTGGCCACCACCCATTCCCCCACGGCCGTCCTATGGCAGGACCGCCCACTCCGCTGGGTGCATCTCCCATCTTCACCTGCTCGAGTGTTAACCCCTTATTACGAGCATGTGGCAATTCTTATCCAACAGGCTCGAGAAGAATCTTGCCGATATTTCGGACGAGAGCCTGCGGCCATCTTAGTGCCTTATTCTCAAGCCCAGATAAACTGGTTATTCCAGAAATGCACACCTTGGGGCATTGCTCTAGCTGAATTCCCAGGACAGATAGACAATCATTATCCTCCAGATAAACTTTTACAGTTTTTTCTCAGGCATTCTGTTATCTTTCCTAAGATAGTGACGGACCAGCCTTTGCCTGATGCTGACACGGTATTTACTGATGGCTCTTCATCGGGCACCGCCGCCTATGTGCATGAGCAACGAGTTATCCGATGGACCACCCCCTATTCTTCAGCCCAAGAGGTTGAATTGGCTGCTGTATGTCGGGTGCTTATTGACTTTGCACACAAGCCTATAAACATCATATCTGACAGTCACTATGTAGTCCGAGGGCTCTCATGTATTGAAACTGTACCCTTTATTGGCACCACTAACTCTACTGTACAACAATTATTTCTGGCCATACAAACAGCCATTTTAAATCGCAGTCACTCTTGTTATTTTGGGCACATCCGCGCCCACACTAATTTACCTGGGCCTTTAGCTGATGGCAATAGACGGGCAGACGAAGCTACCCGACTTTACCTCGTCGGAGTGCCCGCCGCCCAGGCATCCCATGCCCTGCACCACCAAAATGCACATACTCTCCGACTACAATTCAAAATTACCAGGGAGGCGGCTCGTCAGATAGTAAAAGACTGCTCCACTTGTCCTGTTCTTACTACTGTTCCCTCTTATGTAGTTAACCCCCGAGGACTGCTTCCCAACCATCTATGGCAAATGGATGTCACTCATATCCCTAGCTTTGGTAGGCAAAAATTTATTCATGTTACAGTAGACACATATGCAGGCTTTATAATAGCCTCGGCCTTACCGGGTGAATCTAGTACTCAAGTTATTGCTCACTGCTTACGCTGCATGGCCATTATAGGACAACCTAAAATAATAAAAACTGATAATGGCCCTGGTTACACCAGCCAGCGTTTTCAGAATTTTTGTGCCCAACTCGGAATTCAGAGCAAGACTGGAATTCCCTACAACCCACAGGGCCAAGGCATAGTCGAGCGTGCACACAACACCCTCAAAAATCAATTAATTAAAATAAAAAAGGGGGAGCTGTACCCCCTAACCCCACAGAATCAGTTAAATCATGCTCTTTTTATTCTTAATTTTTTAATTTTGGATGCTGAAGGCCACTCTGCAGCCCAAAGGCTTTGGCAGCCGAGTTCATCTAAGCACCAAGCCTTGGTGAGATGGAAGGATCCGCTTGATGGGGCTTGGCATGGGCCAGATCCGGTATTAATCTGGGGCCGAGGGCATGTGTGTGTTTTTCCACAGGATGCTGAAGCGCCGAGGTGGCTCCCGGAGAGGCTGGTACGGCATGCGTTCCAGAACGTCCATGCACGGCCGAGCCCCGCCTCGACGGAATCCAGTGTCCCAGAACTCGGTGACGGAGACCCTCGCACGACTGACCGACCAGACGAGGAGGATGGTGCAGAACCATAGAATGGAGATTGGACACGTTGGCATGTGGACCTATGGTATCCCAGTAAGATCGCTGTGGGCAGTGCCACAAATCCCCCGGAAGGAGTGCCTATCTGTGAACCTGATTTCACCAATCATACAAAACAACCACATTGGATGAACTGTAGAGGGAAACTTGGTATATTAATCAATGCAACTGGGGGGTCCCCAATCCATGATTGGTCTGCTGCAGGCCCGGAATGGAAGGCCCTTGCTGAGTCCTTTTGGTCAGTGAACCAGGGGCCATTTCAGACTCAACTGTGGCGACTCGTTGCTGCCATGGGGGGAGACATCCAGACTGGTGACGAGCGGGGAAATACTACAGTCCTTATGGGGCCGACACAGCAGTTCCGCAATATACAGGCCTGTGTCCCGCCGCCCTATGCCCTACTCGTGGGCGCCCTAAACATTACTCGGGACGCCTCATATTGGCAGATCCATTGCAATAATTGTACCATCAGTAATTGTGTGTATAATGTATCTCTAAACTATCAACTTATGGTCATGTATCAACCCACCTTTGTAATGATTCCTGTAAATGTTTCTGGTAAAGTCCTAAAAATAGGACTACATACTCTCCACCTGCATACCCGCCCAAAAGTCTTAGAGCCTAAGTCTGTAGTTTAGAAAAGAAAGGGGGAGATGTGGGGAGCCGGCTGGCTGCCCCTCATGAATAGTCTCCCTGGTAGGGTGTTGCCCTGGAGTCTCTCCAGGGGCTCGCCGACCCTAGCGTCGCCTTAGAGAGAAATCTCTGGCACGTTGACCCGCAGGGTGGGTCGGTTGAGCTAGCACCTCTACCCCCTGTAGCGTAGTTTAAAGATTTACCATTGCTTTCGGGAAATGGAAGCCTTGCATAAAGAGATTTATGGTTGCACCTGGAGACATCCAGTCTCGATAATCAGGTGCGGATATGCGGGAATTTGAATATGTAAAGGTCACTGCTTTGGGGCATTGTTTCACTGCTTGGAGTATTGTTTGGGTGCACTATAAAAGGCTTGTAATCAATAAACTCGGGGCCTCAGCCTGACTCAGCTTAACTTAGCTCTGCCTTGGTTGTGGCCCTCCCGATCCCATCCTTTTGTCTTTTTCTTTCTTTTCTAATCCTCACCCCCTCAATCAGGTCCTCGTTCGCCTGCCGGCTGGCTCCGGCATTATTCATTATCTTTCCTTGTTATAGATCTATTTAGATTTATTATTTCTTCTTGAGTCATTCAATAGTTTTTATGTTTGTAAGAATTTGTCAATTTCATCTGTTAATTTATGGCGTATAATTGTTCATAGTATTACCTTAAAATATATTTTTTATTCTGTAACTTAGGTAGTATTTTTTCTTCTTTAATTCTTTTTATTTCTTTTATTTTTAAAAAATATATCTTTATTGATTTTAGAGAGAGGAAGGGAGAGGAAGAGAGAGAGAGATAGAAACATCGATGATGAGAAAGTCATTGATCAGCTGCCTCTTGCACTCCCCCAAATGGGGATTGAGCCCGCTACCCAGGCATGTGCCCTGACTGGGAATTGAACCATGATCTCCTGGACCTAGGTCAATGCTCAACCATTGAGCCACACCGGCAGGGCTCTTTAATTCTTTTAAAATAAATATTTATTTAATACATTTATAGGAATAGAGGAATGTAACAAGACTAGAATTTTACAATATACATTAGACATCAAACAGAAGTCAAGTTCATGTGAATGGATGCTAAAGGCCCAACTATTTTTAAATACTTATTCAATAACAGAGTGTCTTTGGGCACAAATCATCTATTTATTCATATTATTAAAACTTTAGTAATACAAATGTAAGCTAGTATAATGAAAAAGGAACTCAGGAATGAGTTAACTACATATAACTAAATATATTCTAAAATAAATGTTAGGTATTTTCTGATTAGTATCATGTAAATATCTAAACTATCTCTCCCAAGTAATGGTCTCAGGAAAAATGCTCAGAACAAATACAAAAAAGTTGCTTTACACCATCATGTTAATTTTTATATTATTTTAATTTTTTTTTTAAGTTTTATTTTATTGTTGACAGTATTACAGGTGTCTCTCATTTTCTCCCTTTTTGCTCCCTTCCACCCAACCCTCACCTCACCCCAGGTCTTCTCCATGCTATTGTCTGTGTCCATGGTTTATGCATATGTACATAAATGTTCTTTGGATAATATCTTCCTGTTTTAGCCTCCACACCCCCCTCCCTCCACTGAAATCTGTTATTCTGATTCATGTATCCATACCTCTGGACCAATTATGTTTGTCAGTTTATTTTGTTCTTTAGATTCCACTCATAAGTGAGATCATGTGATATTTGTCTTTCTTGAACTGGCTTATTTCACTTAGCATAATAGTCTTCAGGTCTATCCATGCTGCCTCAATAGGTAAGAGAGTCTTCTGTTTTGTAGCTGCATAGTATTATATTGTGTAAATGTACCACAGCTTTTTTATCCAGTCAACTACTGATGGGCACTTGGGCTGTTTCCAGATCTTAGCTATTGTAAATAACACTTATGAACATAAGGGTGCATATATTCTTTCTGATTAGTGTTTTGGGATTCTTAGGATATATTTCCAGAAGTGGGATTGCTGGGTCAAAAAGAAGTTCCATTTTTAATTTTTATGAGGAAACTCCATATTCTTTTCCACAGTGGCTGTAGCAGTCTGCATTCCCACCAAGAGTGCACTAGGGTTTTCTTCTCTCCACATCCTCAAAAGCACTTGTTTGTTGATTTATTGATGGTAACCATTCTGGCCGGTGTGAGATTGTACCTCATTGTAATTTTAACTTGCATCTCTCTGATGACTAGTAACTGAGTATTTTCCATATGTCTGTTGGCCATCTGTATGTCCTCTTTGGAGAAGTGTCTCTTCAGGTCCTTTGCCCATTTCTTAATTGGATTGTCTTTCTTTTGTTGAGGTGTATGAGTCCTTTATATATTTTGATAATTAAACTCTTATCAGATGTATCACTGGTGAATATGTTTTCCTACAAAGTGAGTTCCTTTTGTATTTTGTTGATGATTTCTTTTGTTGTGCAGAAGGGTTTTAGTTTGATGTAGTCCTATTTGTTAATATTTTCCTTTGTATCCCTTGCACTAGCGGAAATACAGCTATGTGAGATGTCTGAGGCTTAACTGACTGTTTTCTTCTAGGATTTTTATGGTTTTCCAACTTACATTTAAGCCTTTTATCCATTTTGAGTTTATTCTTGTGTGTGGTGTAAGTTGGTGGTTTAGTTTCATTTTTTGGCATGTACCTGTCCAATTTTCTCAACACCATTAATTGAAGAGGCTATTTTTACACCATCGTATGCTCTTTCCTCCTTTCTCAAATATTGAGCATAATGGCTTGGGTCAATTTCTGAGGTCTCTATTCTATTCCATTGGTCTATAAACCTGTTCTTGTGCCAGTGCCAGGCTGTTTTGATTACAATGGTTTTGTAGAATAATTTGATATCTAGTATTGTGATCCCTCCAACTTTGTTTTTCTTTCTCAAGATTGCTGTTGTTATTTGGACTTTTTTTGGTTACACATACATTTTTGGAATATTTGTTCTAGATCTGGGGTGAAATGATCAGTAAACAAAAATTAAATCCTTCTGATCTAGTGTGTCATTTACAGTCACTGTTTTCTTGTTGATATTTTGTCTGGAAGATATATTCAGTAAAATCAGTGGGGTGTTAAAGTTTTCTACTATGACTATATTGTAGATCCCTCCCTTAAAGGCCTCCAGAAGTTTTTTTTTTTTTCAAATTGCGTGAGTCTTTTGTTCTGATATGGGTCTCTTGAAGACAGCATATATTTGTGTAATGTTTTCTTATCCATCTAGCTACCCTATGTCTATTGATTGGAACATTTAATTCATTTACATTTAAGGTTATTATAGATAGGTACTTATCTACTGCCATTTAAATTTTTTATGCTTGTGTTTCTCTATCTCCATTTCTATTTCTTATTAAAGTAGTCCCTTTAATATTTCTTACAATGCTGGTTTGGTTGTGATAAATTGCTTTAGCCTTTTTTTTTAATCCTCACCTGAAGATATTTTTTCCTTTATTTTTTAGGGAGAATGGATGGGAGAGAGAGGAGAGAGAGAGAGAGAGAGAGAGAGAGAGAGAGAGAGAGAGAGACATTGATTGGTTGTCTCTTTCATACACCGTGACCAGGGCTGGGGATTGAGTCTGCAACTGATATATGGGCCATGGCAGGAATCGACCTGGGGACTCTTCAGTCCACCAAGTGACGCTCTAACCACTGAGTCAAATCAGCTATGGCTCCTTTAGCCTTTTTTTTTTTTTTTTTCCCCTGGAAAGCTCTTTATTTCACCACTTATTTTGAATGATGGCCTTGCTGGATAGAGTAGCCTTGGTTTCAGATCCTTGCTTTCCATTAGTTTGAATACTTCATGCCATTTCCTTCTGGCCTCTAGGCTTTCTGATTAGTAATCAGCTGACAGCCTTATAGGAGCTCCTTTGTAGGTAACAGATTGCTTATCTCTTCTTGCCTTTAAGATTCTCTTTTTGTCTTGAATTTTTGGCATTTTAATTATGATGTGTTTGAGCATGGGCTACTTTGGGTTCTTCTTGCTTGGGATTTTTTGTGCCTCCTGAACTTGTGTTACATTTTTCTTCAGAAGGTTAGGGAAGTTTTCTGCCATTATTTCTACAAACACATTCTCTAACCTTTTCTTATTTTCTTCACCTCTGGCACTCTTACGATGAGACTATTTTTACATTTCATGTCCCACAACACCCTTAAACTGTCCTGCTGTTTATTAATTGTTTTTTTTTTTTCATTTTGGTTCTCTTTTTCTACCTTCTCCTCTAATTCACTGATCTGAACCTCAGTTTCCACTAATCTGCTCTTTATTCCTTTCAATATATTACTTATTTGTTCTATGTCATTCTTAATTTTCTTCAGCGTTTCCATATTTTTTCTCATTCAGTTAAGCATCTTTACATTCATTATTATGAACTCTATATCTGATAGATTGATTATCTCCATTTCATTTATCTCTTCTTGTGGAGAATTCTCTTGTTCTTTCATTTGGGGCTTGTTTTTTTGTCTCCCCATTTTGGCCATCTGTTTGGATTTGTTTTATGTATTATGTAGATCTTCTAGGACTCTCAGTTTTTTGGAGGGTCCCTGGTGTAGGCCAATGTCAGATGCTGTTTGTAACTGGCCTTGAGTATCCTGTTTCAAGCTATCAGTGATCCACATCTTGTGGCTTCCTCTGCTGAGGCTGGGTGCATTTGGAAAGGATCAAGATGTGAACCAAGGTCAGGTTTTTCAAGTTCTGAGTCCAGAAGAAGTTTGGGCAAATGCTCAAACTCCCAGAGATCTGCATCTGCCTAAGGGTTCATTGTTATTCTCGGTCTCTTAATTAGTCTCTGGCTGAAGGCCATAACAAGGTGTAAACTGCAAAATGTGGGGCAAGAGGCTTTCCAACACAGTGGGGCAATTGATTCACCCTCAGACAAAACTTGCCTAGATATTGAAGGTCTGCCAGAGAAATATGTCTTCTGCGGTATTGGGGGATGACTCAGCACATGAATCCAGATGGCTGCCATCTGAGCTCTATCCCCAGAGCGAACATCCCTAGATTTTCCTCACACATATCTAGTTCACACACACTCTCTCTGCCAGAGTCCAAGGTGAGTGGTTACACACAAAATTATGTGTCCTTTAAGTGGGTACTTGCATTACCAGCTTTCTCTTTCCCTGAAAGACAGAAACCCCACTGCTTTTCACTGCCAGTTGTTATGTGAGCAGCTTTCTCAAGTTTGGTGCTCTGGGCTGGGGAGCCCGGGTTGGGGTTTATACCCCAGAGTTCTCAGTGGGAACCTCTCTACACACAACTGAGATATCCCATCC
The DNA here is from genome assembly GCF_964146895.1 of Miniopterus schreibersii. NCBI lineage: Eukaryota > Metazoa > Chordata > Mammalia > Chiroptera > Miniopteridae > Miniopterus > Miniopterus schreibersii. The sequence continues at coordinate 40,789,676 of NC_138104.1, read as the reverse complement.
AAACTTCTGCTACTGACTGTGGGAGCCCAGCCATCCCTCTCATGCCTCCACACATCCTACCAGTCTTTATGTGGTCTCCACTTTATGTCTTTGGTTATGCTGTTCTCTCCTGCTAGTTTTCAGTTTATTATTCAGGATGCTTTTTCTATATTTTAGTTGTAATTCCAGCTTGGTACTGGGGTAGTGTCAGCATAGCTTCCACTTAATCTGCTGCCATCTTTGACTTGATATTGGTTTTTTACATTTCTCTTTCTGAGGGTCATTAATGGTGTATAAAAATTCCATTGATTTCTGGGTGTTCTCTAAATGGCAATTAAATTTATCTGCTGTAGTTTGTTCTTTAAGGCTTCTGTTTCCTTGTTGATTTTTTGTCTAGAAGATCTATCCGGTGATGTCTGTGGGGTGTTAAATTCCCCTAATATGACTGTAATGCCATTTATCTCTCCCTTAAAATTTCCTAAGAGTTTTTTAAAATATATTTTTGTGCTCCTATATTGGGTGCATATATGTTGACAAGGGTTATATTCTCTTTTTCAAATGATCCCTTTAGTGTTACATAGTAACCTTTCCTGTCTCTTGTTATAGCCTTTGTTTTATTGTCTGTTTCATCAGATATGAATATTGCTAATCCAGCTTTCTTTTCATTTTCATTTGCATGGAATAATATTTTCCATCCTTTCATTTTCAGTATGTGTGAATCTCTTGTTCTGAGGTGGGTCTCTTGTAGACAGCATATATATGTGTCATGTTTTCTTATCCATTCAGCTACCTTATGTCTTTTGATTGGAACATTTAGTCCATTTACATTTAAGGTTATTATTGATAGGTACTTATTTACTGCTATTTTTTTCTTTATAAATATGTTCCTCTCTTGATTTCTTCTTAAAACACTCTATTTTATATTTCATGCAGTGCTAGTTTTGTGGTATGTACTCCTTTAGCCCTTTTTTGCATGGGAGGTTTTTTATTTCACCTTCAATTTTAAATGAAAGCCTTACTGGATAGAGTAGTCTTGGGTTCAGGTACTTGCTTTTCATTAATTTGAAAACTTCATGCCAATCCCTTCTGGTCTGAAGTGTTTCTGTTGAAAAATCAGCTAACATTTTAATGGGTACTACCTTGTAGGTGATTTCTGTCCCTCTCTTGCTGTCTTTAAGATTCTTTATTTGTCTTTAACATTGTCATATTGAATATTATGTGTCCTAGGGTGATTCTCTTTGGGTTAACCTTGATTGGAACTTTCTGTGCTTCCTGAACTTGTGTGACTTTCCTTCACAAAGTTAGCGAAGGTTTCTGTCATAATTTCTTTTAACAGGTTCTCTATTCTTAGCTCAGGTTCTTCTCCTTCTGTGTTCCCTATGATGTGGATGTCATTAACTTTCATTTTGCCCCAAAGTTCCCTTAAACTATCCTGCTTTTTAATTCTTTTTATTGCTGTAATATTTTTTTTCTACCTTGTCTTCCCAATCACTTATTTAATCTTCTGCCTCATTCAATTTCCTTTTGCTATTTTACTTTTGCCAATTTACTTTTACTTTTTGATCCTTTCTAGTGTATTCTTGATGTCAGATATGTTATTCTTTATTTCCACCTGATTATTATTTATGGTTTCTATTTTTTGTTTCATGCTATGTAGTTCCCACTAAGTTCCTGGTGATTCCAAATACATTCCATGAGGATCCTTTTAACAGTTACTCTGAACTTTATATCTGATAAATTACGTGCCTCCATTTTGTTTAGCTCTCTTTCTGGAGTTTCCTCCTTTTCTATCCTTTGGGACTTGTTTCTTTGCCTCCCCATTTTTCTGTCCCTTTGTATTAGTTTCTATGTGTTAGATCAAACTGCTATGTTCTCAGTGTTCATGGGGGACCCAGTGTGGTCTCTTAGATCACTTGAGCTGGGTGCTGTATGAATATCCCTTGTGTGAGTTATTTAGCCTTTCTTGTTGTAGGATCTTGAATGTTGTCCTATTCATGGATGGGATCTCCTCTCAGGCTAGCTGACTGTGAGGCTCACCCTCACCACATCATGTGAGATGTTGTGCAGATGCAGTCTCCAGGTGGTTTTGGTCCTTCCTTGTTATATGTTTCCTCCTGAGCTAGACCTCAGTTGGTAATTCCTGATAGATGTTCTCCAATTTTATTTTATTTCCAGTTTGGCTCCATAGGAAGTGACTGGCTTTTGCTTTCAAGGTCTATCTGGTTTCCTCATTAAAAGCTATTCCTGTAGCACCAAGTACAATGTTTCCCAGTTTCCTGAAGGGAGAATATTCCAGGCAGAGGCACCAGCAAGGAGAGGTCCTAAGGAGGCTAGTGTGGTGAAGTGGAAGGTGCTCTCTTCGGCTGACCCAAATACCCATGCTCCAGGAGGTGAACTCTTCAGGGCTTCTTCTATCAGGTTCATTTTAAAAACAATAAAATATTTTAAGAAAATCACTTTAGTTTTTCTTAATTTAATTTAATATATTTTTCCCATCACCATTTATCCCCACTGTAACCTCTTTCACCTACACCTTCCCCTCCCCCCCCCAAAATCACCACACTGTTGTCTGTGTCCATAAGTTCTTTCTTTTTTCCCCCTTTGTTGCTCAATTCCTCTATGCCCCCTGCCTTCCCCCTTCCCCAGAGAGCTGTCAGCCTGCACTTCATCTATGAGTCTGCCTCTATTTTGCTTGTTACTACAGTTTGTTCATTATATTTCACATATCATTGAAATTGTATGGTACTTGTCTTACTCTGACTGACTTATTTCACTTAGCGTGATGTTCTCCAGGTTTATCCATGTTGTCACAAAGGGTAAATTTTCTTTTCAAGTCTGAGTAGTATTCCATTGTGTAAATGTACCATAGCTGTTTTATCCATTCATCTACTGATGGACTCTTGGGCTGCTTACAAATCTTGGCTATTGTAAATAACATTGCAATGAATGTAGGGGCACATATATTCATTCAAATTAGTGTTTCAGGTTTTATCAGATACATTCCCAGAAGTGGAATTGCAGGGTCATAAGGCAGTTCCATTTTTAATTTTTTTAGGTAACTCCATAATGCTGTCCACAGTGGCTGCATCAATCTGCATTCCCAACAACAGTGCATGAGTATTCCCTTTTCTTCACATCCTCCTCAGCACTTGTTTGTTAACTTATTCATGATAGCCATTCTGACAGCTGTGAAGTGATATCTCACTGTGGATTTAATTTGCATCTCTCTGATGATTAGTGACATGGAACATCTTTTCATATGTCTTTTGGCCATCTGTATGTCCTTTTCAGAAAAGTGCCTATTCAAGTCCTTTTCCTATTTTTAACTGGATTGTTTGTTTTTTTGGTGTTGAGTTTTATAAGTTCCTTATAAATTTTGGATATTAACCTCTTATCAGATGCATCAGTCAATATGTTCTCTCATTCAGTAGGCGGTCTTTTCATTTTCTTGATGGTTTCCTTTGCTGTGCAAAAACTTTTGAATTTGGTACAGTCCCATTTGTTTATTTTTTCTTTTGTTTTCCTTGCCTGAGGAAATATATCAGAAAAAAGATATTGCTACTAGCAATGTCCGAGATTTTACCATGTATGTTTTCTTCTAGGATTGTTATGACTTTGAATCTAACACTTAAGTCTGTAATTCATTTAGAGTTTATTCTTCTTGTGTGTGGTGTAGAAGGTGGTTATGGTCTAGGTTTTTTGGGTTTTGTTTTGTTTTTTTGCATGTGTGTGTCCAGTTTTCCAGAGATTTCTTTTGGTGCTGTTGTTGGTAATCCAATTATGTGTACTTCCTTGTAGTCTAATTGGCCTTCATTTTTACCAGTGGTTTCTTTTAAAGCTTTTCTAAGTCACATATGATTAACAATGAGGGAAAACAGAACCTATCTGTATGGTTCCAGGGATTTTTATAGATACAGAGAAGAAATGGAATGGACAATACAAGGAATGCACATCACTGTTTCAGGCTTGAGCTCCTAAACCACAACCATGAATCTCAAATGGAAATGTCTCAACTTTCAGATGAAACAATGTGTTATAGCTGAACAAATGGGCACTGCAAAGGGAAGGTGACAATGGTGTACAGATGAAAACAACACAAAACATAATGGTAATGCCCAGGAGAGGACTTGACACCTTTAATTCTTGCTTATAGTAATTTCAGTGATGTCTCCTCCACCCTGTCTCTAACTAGAGGTTTGTCAATTTTTAAATTTATTTCAAAGAACTAATTTTTGTTTTGTTGATTTTTCTATTGTTTCTCTATTTTCCGTATTCTTTAAATTACCACTGTAATCTGTATTATTTTCTTCCTTCTCCTTGCTTTGTTTTAAGTTCAATGTTTTTCTAGTTTCTTAAGGTAAAAGTTAGGTTATTGACTTGAAATATTTCTCTGTTTTTAATATAGGTGTTCATTGTTATAAACCTCCTGCTAAGCACTGCTTTATGTGTAGTTTATAAGTTTTAGTATATTATATTATTGCTTTAATTAATCTCAAAGTATTTTCTAAATGACCTTGTGATGTCTTATTTGAGATATTGGTTATTTAGGAGTATGTTTAATTTTCAAGAATTTGTGAATCTCTCACATTTCTTTTTGTTATTTATTTCTAAATTGATTGCATTGCAATTAAAGATCATGCTTTGTATGATGTCAATTGTCTTATTGAAACTTGTTTTATGGCTAAAAGTATGGTTTATGTTGGATAATGTTCCATGTGCACTGGAGAAGAATCTTTATATTACTATATTGAGGGAAATGTTCTAAAGATGTCTGCCATATTTAGTTGATTTACAGTGATGTTCAAGATTTTAATTTTTCTGTTGATCTATTCATTATTTAAAGTGAAATAATGAATCCTTTATCAATAACTGTTAAATTTTTGATTTCTCCCTGAACTGTCAATTTTTTCATTATGTGTTTGGAGCTCTGACTTTTGTTGTGTACATGTTTATAACTGCTAGGTCTTCCTGATAGAGTCATACTTTTATAATTTTAAAATGTCCTTCTTTGTCTCTAACAACAATGATTGCCTTAAAGTCTATTTTGTCTGATATGAGTATAGTTTTTAAACTCTCTTTTAGTTACTATTTGCATGGTAAATTTTTTCCCATCCATCTTACTTTTATTTTGTTTGTATCTTTGATTTGAAAGGCAATCGATGTAGATAGAATAGAGTTTGATTATGTTTTAAAATCAGTTTTGCCATTCTTTAATTTTAATTGAAGATTTAAATCCATCAATACTTATTGTAATGACTAATAAAATGCTATTTGTATTCAAAATTTAGTTATTTATTTTCTCTGTGTCTTATGTCTGTTGTTTCTCAATACCTTCATCATTGCTATTATCTATGTAAAATAGTTAGCACCATTTAAATTTTCTTGTTATTTTTTACTTACATATTTTGAATTATTATTTTAATCATTGCCCTATAAATTATCATTAACAACTTACTTTAAAACATACTATTCATATTAATAGCAACTTAATTTCCATAGTATACAAAAACCTTGCTCCTATATAGCTTTACTTCCTAGCTTTTCTGCTGCTATTTTCCTGTCATATCTTTATAAAGTGTGTGTCTGTCAATAAGATTTATTATTATTGCATTATACTGTTGTATTTTAAATGAGATGGTAGAATGACTGATGAGTAAAATATATTTGTATTATCTTTATATTTATCTATACAGTTGCATTTATTGATAATTGTTATTTCTTCATGTGGATTTGAGTTATTCTTCAGTATCTTATCATTTCAGCCTAATGACATCCCTTAGTATTTCCTATAGGGTTCCAATGAAAGCAAAAAACTTAAAGTTTTTTTTTAAATCAAATATTTTTATTTTATTTTATTTTTAAATTTAACTTAATTATTTTTAATTATTTTATTGTATTTTATATTTTATTATTTTATTTTATATTTTATTAATTTTATTTTATATTTTTTTATTCCTCACCCAAGGATAATTTTCCATTGCTTTTCAGAGAGAGTGGAAGAGAGAAGAAATAGAGAAACATCGATGTGAGAGAGACACATCGATTGGTTGTCTCTTGTACAAGCCCTGACCGGGGCCAGGGATTGAGCCTGCAAACAAGGTACATGCCCTTGACCAGAATGAAACCTGAGACCCTTCATTTTGCAGGTATACAGGCTAACCACTGAGCCAAGCTGGCTAGGGCTAAATCAAATATTTTATTTCTCCTTATATTTCTCAGCTTATTTGAGATATTATTGACATATAATATATGTAAGTTTGAGGTATATATGAGATTATTAGATGCTTGTATATATTGCAAAATGATTATCACAATTTTAGATAACAACTTCAACTCTTCACATACAGATGTTAATGTGTGTGTTTGTTAAAAAAAGTAAGATTTAATTTAATAAATTTTAAATCTATAATATAATATTTTTTACAGTTGGAAGTTTCTACTCTTTGACATCTCCCCATTGTCCCCACTACCAGCCCCTAGCAACCATCATTATACTCAATTTTATGAGTTGTTTTATTTATTTATTTGTTTGTTTGCTTCTTTGTTTATTTTTTTATGTTTTAATTTATCTTTATTGTTGCAAGTATTACAAATGTCCCCTTTTTCCTCCATTGATCCCCTCCACCCTGCATCACTCTCCTCCAGGCTTTCACCACACTGTTGCCTGTGTCCATAGGTAGACAGCATATATTTGGGTCCTGTTTCTTATCCATCCAGCAGCTACCCCATGTCTTTTGATTAGAACATTTAATTTATTTATTTTTAATGTTATTATTCATAAGTACTTATGTATTGCCATTTTATTTCTTTATGCTTATGTTTCTCATTCTCTCTATTTCAGCTTCTAAGTACAGCAGTCCCTTTGATATTTCTTGCAATGCTGGTTTGGTGGTGATAAACGCTTTAGCCTTTTTTGGTCTGGGAAGCTCTTTATTTCACCATCTGTTTTGAATGATAGCCTTGCTGGATATAGTAGTCTTGGTTTCAGATCCTTGCTTTCCATTATCTTAAATACTTCATGCCATTCCCTTCTGGTGTATAGAGTTTTTTGATGAGAAGATAGCTGAGAGCCTTATGGGAGCTTCTTTGTAGGTAACAGATTGCTTTTCTCTTGCTGCCCTTAAGATTGGTTCTTTGTCTTGAATTTTTCACATTTTAATTATGATGTGTCTGGGCGTGGGCCTCTTTGGGTTTTTCTTGTTGGGTCTCTCTGTGCCTCCTGACCTTGAGTGACTTTTCCCTTCATCAAGTTAAGGAAATTTTCTGCCATTATTTTTTCAAACAGGTTCTCTAATCCTTGCTTACTTTCTATATTTTCTGGCATTCTTATGATGTGAATATTGTTGCATTTCATTTTGTCCCACAGCTCCCTTAAACTGTCCTCCTGTTCAATTTTTTGAGGTAACTCCAAACTGCTTTCCACAGTGGCTACACCAATATCCATTCCTACCAACAGTGCAGGAGGGTTCCCTTTTCTCCACATCTTCATCAGCACTTGTTGCTCGTTGATTCATTGATAATAGCCATTCTTACAGGTGTAAGGATTTAATTTGTGTTTGTCTGATGATTAGTGATGTTGAGCATCTTTTCATATGTCTCTTGGTCATCTGTATACTCTCTTCAAAAAAGTGTCTATTCAGGTTTTTGCACATTTTTATTTGGATTGTTTGGTTTTTTGGTGTTGAGTTTTTTAAGTTCTTCATAAATTTTGGATTTTAACCCCTTATCAGATATTTCACTGGTGGATATTAACTCCTTATTAGATATTTCACTGGTGAATATGTTCTCACATGCAATAGTCTGTCTTTTAATTTTGTTGACAGTTTCATTTGCTGTGCAAAAACTCTTTATTTTGATGTAGTCTCAATTGTTTATTTTTTCCCTTGCCAGATGCGATTATAAGAAAAAATATACTTACAAGTAATTTCCAAGTTTTTACTGCTTATGTTTTCTTTCAGGATTTTTGTGCTTTTGAGACTAACATTTTAGTCTTTAATCTATTTCCACTTTATTCTTGTATATGGTATAAGATCTGGCCTAGCTTCATTTTTTGAATGTATCTGTTCTATTTTCCCAACACCATTTATTGAACAAACTATCATTACCCCATTGCATGTTTTTTTTCCTTTCTAATTAGTCAAATATTAATTGACTACAAATGCTTGGGCTTATTTATGGGCTACCTAATCTGTTCCTTTGATCTGCATGTCTATTTCCATGCCAGTACCATGCTGTTTCGATTATTATGGCTTTGTAGTGTGGTTTGCTATCAGGTAGTGGAATTTCTTGAACTTTATTTTTTTTCTCAAGATTGCTGTGGCTATTCAGTTTTTTTGTGGTTTAACATAAATTTTTGAAATGTTTGTTATAGTTCTATGAAATACACCATTGATATTTTGATAGGAATTGAGTTGAATTTATACATTGTTTTGGTAATTATGGACATTTTAATGATGTTAATTTTTTCTATCCATGAACATGATGTATGCATCAATTTATTTGTATTTTCTTCAATTTTTTTTTTTTTTTTTGGTGTCTTATAATTTTCCAAGTAGAGGTCATTTTCATCCTCAGTTAAATTTTTTTATAGGTTTTTTTAATGCCATTGTAAATAAAATTTTTTTAGTTTCCGTTTCTCATAGTTTATTATTGGTGTATAAAAATGCAAGTGATTTCTAGAAATTCCTTTTTTATCCTGCTACTTTACCATTTTATTTTTCAGTTTTGGTAGATTCTTGGTAAAAACTTTAAAGTTCTTTCTATAGACTATCATGTTATCAAATAATGACAGTTTTAATTTTTCCTTTTTAATCTGGATGCCTTTTACTTCTTCCTGTCTGATCACTATGGCTAGGACTTCTAGTACTATGGTAAATAAGAGTGGTGAAAGTGTACATGCTTGTCTTGTTCCCGGTCCTGAGGAAAACACTTGAATAGTTTTTGCCCACTGAGTATGATGTTGGCTGTGGCTTTCTCAAATATGACCTTTATTATGCTTAGGTGTATTGCCTCTATCCCCACTTTGTTGAGAATTTAAATGATAAACGGGTGTTAGATTATATCAAATGCTTTTTCTGCATCTCTTTATATGTGGTTTTTATCTTTCATTTATTTTTATGTGGTGTAACACATTTATTGACTTATGAATATTGTATCAGCCTTGCATCCCTGGGATAAATCCCACTTGGTCATGGAATATGATACATATATATATTTAAAATATATCTTTGTTGATTTCAAAGAGAAGAAAGGAGAGGGAGAGAGAGAGAGATAGAAACATCAATGATTAGAGAGTCATTGATCCAGCTCACAACACAGGCATGTACCCTAACCGGGAATCAAACCCTGATCACCTGGATCCTAGCTCGACTCTCAACCTCTGAGCCATGCCCAGCTGGGCGATATTTTTAATACATTGCTGAACATGGTTTAATAATAATATGTTGAGGATTTAAGCATCTATATTCATCCAGGATATTGGCCTATGGTTTTCTTTCTTTATAGTTTCTATTTATTTATTATTTATTTATTTATTTATTTTTGTTTAAAATTTTACAAAAGTCCCATTATATCCCCAATGACACATTCCACCCCCTCCCAGCACCCTCCTCAGTCCCTCTCCCCACTATTGTCCATGTCCTTGGGTTGTGCATATATGCATATAAATTCTTTGGTTACCCTCTCCCCCTCCACTCACTCTACCTCCTCCATCCCTCTGACATTTGTCGATCTGATCTATGATTTTTTCTCATTGAATCTATTCTGTTCATCAGTTTATTAAGTTCTTTAGATTCCACATATAAGAAAGATCATGTGATGTTTGTCTTTCTCTGCTTGGTTTATTTCACTTAGCATAATTTTCTCCAGTTCCATCCATACTGTCCCAAAGGGTGCAAGATTCTTCTTCTTTACAGCTGCATAGTATTCCATGGTGTATATATCCCAGTTTTTTTATCCACTCATCTAATGATGGTCACTTGGGCTGTTTCCAGATCTTAGTTATTGTAAACTGTGCTGCTATGAACATAGGGATACATATATTGTCTCTGATTAGTGTTTCAGGATTCTTAGGATAGATTCTTAGGAGTGGAATCACTGGGTCAAAAGGCAGCTCCATTTCTAATTTTTTGAGGAATCCTCACACTGTTTTCATTAGTGGTTGCACCAGTCTTCATTCCCACCAGCAGTGTACTAGGGTTCCCCTTTCTCCACACCCTCGCCAGCAGGAATGGTTTGTTGATTTGTTGATGGTATCTGTTCTTACAGGTGTGAAGTTATACCTCATTGTGGTCTTAATTTGCATCTCTTTGATGATTAGTGATGTTGAGCATTATCTCATATGCCTCTTGGCCATCTGTATGTCCTCCGTGGAGAAGTGTCTATTCAGGTCCTTTGCCCATTTCTTAATTGGGTTCTTTGTCTTCCTCTTGCTGAGTAGTATGAGTTCTTTGTACACTTTGGAAATTATCCCCTTATCCCCTTATCAGATACATCCTTGGCTAATATGTTTTCCCAGACCATGGGGTTCCTTTGTATTTTGAAACTATTTTCTTTTCCTATGCAGAAGCATTTTAGTTTGATGTAGTCCCATGTTTATTTTTTTTTTTTGTTATTCTTCCTCTAGGAGATGTATCAGTGAAAATTTCACTACGTGGTGTGAAATTTTTTTTTTTTTTGAATGTTTTTATTGATTTTTTTAGAGGAAGGAGGGAGAAAGAAACAGCAGTGATGAGAGTCATTGATCGGCTGGCTCCTGCACGCCCCCTGCTGGGGATGGAGCCCACAACCTGGGCATGAGCCCTCACCGGGAATCGAACCTGTGACCTCCTGGTTCATAGGTCGATGCTCTGCCACTGAGCCCCACCGGCCGGGTGTGAATACTTTTTGAATGATGGCGTCCCAGATCTGCCAGCTGCGAGGTGGTTTAATAGTAGATATTTCTTGCTTTTGGGACGGAAGAGGAGTGTGTCTAGGTTTGACCGATTCCAAGTGTTTTACTAACTGGAATATTCTTCTTTCTCTCAGGGTCCGTGCTCCTTGCGGATCAGCTGGGGTAGAGCAGCTAGGTCCAGGGGACATCTTGATTGAAGAATCCGGCCTCAGCCATGGGAATTCTGTTGTGCACATGAAATGTAAGGGAAATTTATCCTGTTTGTGTTCTGCAGATGGTTTAAACAGGTGCACGATCTTTAAGATTTCATGACTTAAGTTTAAGTCTTCTATCCATTTTGAGTTTATTTTTGTGTAATGTGAAAGTTGGTGCTCTAGTTTTATTTTTTTGCATCTAGTTGTCTAATTTTCCCAGCACCACTTACTGAAGAGACTGTCTTTACTCCAGTGGATGCTCTTGCCTACTTTGTCAAACATTAACTCACCATAATGGCTTGGGTCTATTTCTGTGGACTCTTTTCTGTTCCATTGATCTATATGCCTGTTGTTATAATAATACCAGGCCATTTTGATTACAATGGCTTTGCAGTACAGTTTGATATCCGGTAATGTGATCCCTCCCTCTGTGTTCTTTTTCTCAAGATAGCTGCAGCTATTCAGGATCTTTTTTGGTTCCATATAAATTTTCAAAATGTTTGTTCTAGATCTGTGAAATATGCTGTTGGTATTTTAATAGGATTTGCATTGAATTTATAAATTGTTTTGGGTAGTATGGACATTTTAATGATATTAATTCTTCCAATCCATGAGCATGGTATATTCTTCCACTTGTTTAAATCGTCCTCTATTTCTTTTTCAGTGTCACATAGTTTTCCGAGAACAGGTCTTTTACTCCCTTGGTTAAGTTTATTTAATTTTTCGTTGCAATGGTAAATGGTATTGTTTTTTTAGTTTCTCTCTCTGAAAGTTCATTGTTGGTGTATAAGAATGCCATTGATTTCTGGATGTTGATTTTGTATCCAGCTACCTTTCCAAATTCATTTATCAAATCTAGTAGTACTTTGATGGAGTCTTTGGTGTTTTCTATGTACAATATCATGTCATCGCAAATAATGAGTTTTAATTCCTCCTTTCCAATTTGGATACCTTTTATGTTCTCTCCCTGTCTGATGGCTATGGTGAGCACTTCCAGTACTATATTGAATAAGAGAGGTGAAAGTGGACATCCCTGTCTTATTCTTGTTTTTAATGGAAATGGTATTAGTTTTTGCCCATTGAATATGATGTTGGCTGTAGGTCTGTCATATATGGCTTTTATTATGTTCAGGTATGATCCCTCTATTCCCACTTTGCTTAGAGTTTTTCTCAGAAATAGGTGCTGGATTTTGTTGAATGCTTTTTATGCATCTATTGATATGATCATATGATTTTTGTCCTTCATTTTGTTTATGAGGTGAATCACATTTTTTGATTTGTAGATGTTGTATCAGCTTTCCATCCCCAGAATAAGTCCCACTTGGTCATAATGTATGATTTTTTTAATGTATGTCTGGATTCAGTTTGCTAGTATTTTAGTGAGGATTTTAGCATCTATGTTCATCCAGGATATTGGCCTGTAATTTTCTTTCTTTGTAGTGTCTTTATCTGGTTTTGGGATTAGGATGATGCTGGCTTCATAAAAAACGTTTGGGAGTTTTCCCTCCTCTTGAATTTTCTGGAATAGTTTGAATAGAAGAGGTGTTAATTCTTTGAATGTTTGGTAAAACTCGCCTGTAAATCCATCTGGTTGAGGCCTTTTGTTTGCTGGGAGTTTTTTGATTACTGCTTCAATTTCATTAGTTGTTATTGGCCTATTCGGGTTTTCCTCCTCTTCTTGATTCAGCTTTGGAAGGTTGTATGCTTCTAGGAATTTGTCTATGTCCTCCATGTTGTTCAATTTGTTGACATATAGTTGCTCATAGTATTTTCTTACAATCCTTTGTATTTTTGTTGGGTCAGTTGTTATATCACCTCTTTCATTTCTGATTTTATTTATTTGGGTCCTCTCACTTTGTTTCTTAGTGAGTCTCTCTAAAGCTGCATCAATCTTATTTATCTTCTCAAAGAACCATCTCTTGGTTTCATTGATTTTTTGTATTGTTTTTTTAGTCTCTATGCCATTAATTCCTGCTCTGATTTTTATTATTTTTTTTCTTCTAATTCTTAGGTGATTTTCTTGCTGTTCTTGTTCTAGTTATTTTAGTTGTTGTGCTAGATGGTTCATTAGATATTTTTCTTGTTTCTTGAGATAGGCCTGTAATGCTATGAATTTTCTTCTCAGGACTGCTTTCAACATGTCCCATAGATTTTGGGTAGTTGTCTGTTCATTTTTGTTACTTTCCTTGAAGTGCTTGATTTCTACCTTGATCTCTTTGGTAACTCATTCATTGTTTAGTAACATGCTATTTAGCCTCCATGTGTTTGAATATTTTTGAGTTTTTTTATAGTGGTTGATTTCTAGTTGCATGGCATTGTCATCTGAGAAGATGCTTGATATAATTTTAATCTTCTTGTATTTGTAGAAACTTGCCTTGTGCACTAACATGTGGTCTATTTTTGAGAATGTTCCATGTGCACTTGAGAAGAATGTGTATTCTGCTGCTTTGGGGTGAAATATTCTGTAAATGTCAATTAAATCCTTTAGGTTTAGTGAGTCATTTGAGGTCTGTGTTTCCCTGTTGATTTTTTTGTCTTAATGATCTGTCCAATGCTGACAGTGGGGTGTTAAAGTCCCCCACTATGATTGTGTTGCTGTCAATCTCCCTTTTAAAGTCCCCCAAGAAACTTTTTATATATTTAGGTGCTCCTATATTGGATGCATAAATGTTTATAAGGGTTATTTCCTCCTCTTGGATTGATCCCTTTAGTATTATGTAGTGACCATCTTTGTCTCTTCTTATGATCTTATTTTGAAGTCTATTTTGTCAGAAATAAGAATTGTTACTCCAGCTTTCTTTTTTTTTACATTTGCATGGAATATTTTTTTCCATCCCTTCACATTTAGCCTGTATGAGTCTTTTGCTCTCAGGTGGGTCTCTTGTATACAGCATATATTTGGGTCCTGTTTTCTTATCCATTCAGCTACCCTATTCAGTTGTTCGTTTGATTGGACCATTTATTCCATTCACATTTAAGGTTGCTATTGATATAAACTTATTTAATGCCATTTTCCCCCTTTATGCTGATGTACTTTTCTCTCAGTATTTTTTCTTTTTCTTAAAGCAGTCTTTTTAGTATTTTTTGCAATGCTGGTTTGGTGGTACTGAACTCCTTTCGCCTTTTTTTTTTGTCTGGGAAGCTCTTTATTTCACCTTCAATTTTAAACGATAACCTTGGTGGATAAACAATCTTGGTTGCATGTTCTTGCTTTTCATTATTTTGAAAACTTCATGCCCCTCCCTTCTGGCCTGAAGGGTTTCTGTTGAGAAATCAGCTGTCAGCCTTATGGGGGTTCTTTTGTAGGTCACTGCTTGTCTCTCTCTTGTAGCCCTTAATATTTTTTCTTTTTCTTTGACATTTGCCATTTTAATTATGTGTCTTGAAGTGGGTCTCTTTGGGTCCCTCTTGTTTGGAACCCTCTCTGCTTCCCGAACTTTTGTAGCTTTCTCCTTCACCAGCCTGGGGAAGTTTTCTGTCATCATTTCCTCCACCAAGGTCTCTATCCCTTGCTCTCTTTCCTCCCCCTATGGGACTCCTATAATGTGAATGTTGTTTTGTTTCATGTTGTCCCAAAGCTCCCATAGATTTTTAAGTTTTTTCTTTTTGCTGCTCTGATTGAGTGATTTTTTTCTACCTTGTCTTCTAAGTCACTTATTCTAACCCCTGCTTCATTGAGACCCCTTTTAATTCCTTCCAGTGTATTTTTGATATCAGATACAGCATTCTTTATTTCTGTCTGATTTATGTTTTTGTTATGTATCTCTTTTTTCATGTTTTCCCTAAAGTCCTTGATCTGATCCTCTCTTGCTTTTTTTTCTCTTTAAGTTTCTTGAACATCTTCATCATCAATACTCTGAACTGTGTTTCTGATAACTTGCTTAACTCCTTCTCATCAAGACTTCTTCTGGCGATGTTTTCTTTTTTTTTAATTTGGTTGTTTTTTATTTGTCTCCCCATTTTGGTAGGTCTTAATGTTTGTGTATATATATTAGATATATTTGCTGTCTCCCAGTCTTGTGGGATGGGATTTTGTCTTGTGGGTCCAGTGGAGGCCAGAGGTGTGTTTTTCTTCTGTTTTTGAGCTCTTTGCTCTAAGCATGTTCCTCTTGTGAGTGTCCATTTTGAGGTTTCTTTATGTTCTCCTGTTGTGGTTGGATCTAGATTGTGGTTGATCAGTCCTTGGGAAGACCCTCCTCTCAGCTTGGCTAACTGTTCCTCAGCCCCAACCTCATTGTGTAAGCTGTTGTATGGGTGCTGGCAAGGCAAGACAATACACAACTAAACTTCCAGGAAATAATGGGTGTCTTACAAAATATCTTGACAGTCGCAATGAAAACAACCCATGTGAAAATAGAACTGGGAGAGTGAAGGGAGAACACACACACACAGAAAAAGCTTAAAAAAAAAGAAAGAGAAAGAAAAGTAATGCTCATAGAGGGAGATGTATATTGTTAATAGTGGTGAAAATAATAATAAACTAAAATGTAAAAATAGAGAAGCGACTTGGGAGATAAGAGAAGCAGAGAAAAGATTCTGAAAGAAGGACCAGAAAAATATTAAGGGAGAGAATAGGAATAGGATAATAGTTGAAAATGAGAAAACAAAAATACAATAAAGAGAATAAGAGAAACTAACAAACAAAAAGACAGGAAGACAGAAGGGAGGATAACAAAAGAATGAAAGAAATGTAGAAAAAGAAAAAAAAGTTATGCCAATGGATCGAAAGGAGAGAGAGATATAGCCCAGCAGGAAGAAAGTCCAGTAAGAGATTTGGTGTAAACTATAGAAGAAAGCAGTAAACTTGTTTATAATGATAAAGTCCCAGTTGTCAAGCAGGGAATATCAACAAAGTCTTGATAGTATAAGCAAAGATAAAACAAAACAAATCAAACAACCCAATCAAAACTAAGAACAAGCTAAGCAAAACAAAGTTCTTTTATTAAAAAAAAAATTAATTAAAAATGTTTAAAAAAAATTTTTTTAAATTGTTATAAAATTTAAAAAAGAAGAAAAAACAAATAAATTTTCTCCCCTTTCTCTTCTTCCTAAGGAAAAAGGAGAAAAAAACAAACAAACAGACAAACAAAAAACAACAACAAACCAAACCAAACCAAAATAAAATAAAAAAACAGAAGATAAAAAGACAGTCAATCAGGTGAGTTTCTTCTGGGCAGCTTATATTGTCTGAGGCTCACTGTTTTGTATGCTGATTTCAGTGCTCCAGGGAGGTACTTGAGTATCACCCAATGTGAGGAGTCATCTAGGTTTGGCTGTGGTGTCCTTAGGTAGATGGTTGATCTGAGGCTCTCCGTGGACCACCTCCTCTTGTCAGCTATTTTGCAACCTTGTAGTTGCCTGTTTTTACTCCAGAGTCTTCTGTAGAGTCTTTAGGGTGCAGGATCACTAGTGTAGCCCAGGCTATCACTCCCCTTACTTAGAGGTTTTGCTGTCAGGCACTAACTTTGTGGGAGTTAGTGTGTGCTCCACCGCCAGCTCCTCAGTCCCTACCCTGTCCTCTGATTCTAGTTCCCCATTAGAGGCTTTGTTTTCTAGGAAGAAGCCGTCCCCTCCTCGAGGACTCACCGCTTCCTTGAGTCCCTCTGCCCTGTGCGCTGGGTGCTCCTTCCCCTCTCGTCATTCCGGGTGTGGGATCCCAGCTTTTGGATGCTGCTCTACACTCCTGAGGGGAGTGAGCTTTGCTGCCTCCAAGCCTCTGGGCTTGGAGCCCAGCACTGGCTTCAGAGGGGACTCTCCCTTTCTATGCCCCCTCTCTTACCGGACTCTATGATGCTTCTTCAGTACTCCCTACTTCACTCTGTCCACTCAGGTAAGTTTATCCAGTTTTTCCAAGCTGGCTACATAGGATTTCAGGAGTAAATTGAGTCCATGACTGGGAGCGGGGGTGCTCTGCTGCTTCTCACAGTGCCGCCATCTTCCCTCTCCTCATTTTAAATTTTCAGTGTATTAATTCATTCATAAAGTTTCTTACTTATGCTTACTATTGACCTCTGTACTATGTAGAGGTACCCAACATTGAGAAAGATACATAGGTGAACCAGATGGTTTCTGCTCAGGGAAGAGTTCAGACCAGTATTGAAGTAGCACATTTAAATAAATAAATACACAGTGTAATGTGTGATCTAGCA
The DNA here is from genome assembly GCF_964146895.1 of Miniopterus schreibersii. NCBI lineage: Eukaryota > Metazoa > Chordata > Mammalia > Chiroptera > Miniopteridae > Miniopterus > Miniopterus schreibersii. The sequence continues at coordinate 40,772,463 of NC_138104.1, read as the reverse complement.
GATTCCTAAAAAATGTATACAAAGAAATATAGAAGAAAGAGCAGTTAGCTTAATGGGAAATCAGAGGAAAAGTGGCCTTAAAAAAGTAGATAATTTCTAGATCAAATGTATAACCACATGTCTCTGAATGAGAGGAATAAATGCTGTTATGTGATTTTGTTACTGTTTGAATTTTACAGAATGCAGTTACACAAACCTAGATAGTAAAGCTTACTACAAGCTAAGCTATACAGTATAGCTTATTACTACTAGGCTACAAACCTGTACAGCATGTTACTGTATGAAATGCTGTAGGCAATTATAACACAATGGTGAGTATAAGTGTATCTAAATATATCAAAACATATAAAGTTACAGGAAAAAATGGTTTAAATTTTTAAAAAAATTAAAAAGACTAAGGCACTTACTGTGAATGAAGTTTGGGAAAAACAACTTGCTCAAGGTAGAAAGTGAATGAATGGTGAGGAAATGTGAAATCCTAGGGCATTTTGTACATTACTGCAGAATTTATAAACACCGCACACTTAGACTACTAAATTTATTTTAAAATTCTGGAATAACAATTTAAACTTTTCTTACTGTAAAATTTTACTTTATAAACTTTTAATCTTAACTTTTCAACTTTTTTGTAATAACACTTAGCTTAATACATAATACTTTGTACAGCTCTGCAATAGCTCTACAATTTTTTCTTTCTTATATTGTAATTCTATAATTTTTTTTTTATTTTTTAAATTTGTTTTCATTTTTAAACAATATTTTTCTCATTAAAAACTAAAACACAAAAACAGACCATAGATTAGGGCACAAAACAAGTCCCTACAAGTTCAAGAAGATTGAAATCATATCAAGCATCTTCTCAGATCAGAATGCCATGAAACTAGAAATCAACCACTATAAAAATAACCAAAAATTTTCAAACACATAGAGACTAAGCGGCATGTTTTTAAAGAATGAATGGGTTACCAATGAGATCACAAAAGAAAAAGAAAAAACTTTCTGTAAAAAAATGAAAATGAACAAAAAACAACCCAAAATCTATGGAACACAATGAAAGAAGTCCTGAGAGGAAAGTTCATAGCACTGCTGGCATACCTCAAGAAACAATAAAAAGCTCTACTAAACCATCTAAAACAACAACTAAAAGAATATGAAAGAGAACAGCAAGAAAAGCCCTGAGGAAGTAGAAGGAAGAAAATAATAAATATCAGAGGAGAAATTAATGACATAGAAACTATACATATATATATGTATAAAATCAGTGAAACCAAAAGCTGGTTCTTTGAAAAGAAAAATAAGATTGATGAACTGTTAGCCAGACTCAACAAAAAACAAAGAGAGAGGTCCCACATAAATAAAACCAGAAATGAAAGAGGTGATATAACACCTGACAAGACAGAAACACAAAGAATTGTAAGCTAATACTATTAGCAACTATATGCCAACAAACCGGATAACCTGGGTGAAATGGACAAATTGCTAAAAACATACAATCTGTCAAAACTCAATCAGGAAGAATCAGAAATCCTGAATAGGCCAATAACAACTGATTAAATTGTAGTAGTAATAAAAAAACTCCCAGCAAACAAATGTCCCAAACCAGATGAATTTACAGTCAAGTTTTACAAACAATCAAAGAATAATTAACACCTATTCTCCTCAAACTATTCCAGAAAATTCAAGATGAGGAAAAACTCCCAAGTTCTTTATGTGAAGCCAGCATCATCCTAACCTGAAAACCAGATAAAGACACTATAAAGAAAAAAATTACAGACTAATAACCCTGATGAATACAGATGCTAAAACCCTCAACAAAAAATTAGCAAATCTGATCCAACAATACCTTACAAAGATCATATACCATGACCAAGTGGGATTTATTCCATGGATGCTAGTCTGGTAAAATATTCACAAATCAATAAACGTGATATATCACATAATCAAAATAGACAAAAATAGCACAATCATATCAATAGATGCAGAAAAAACATTCGACAAAATCCAGCACCAATTTTTGATAAAAACTTTAAGCAAAGTGGAATTAGAGGGATCATACCTCAACATAATAAAAGACATATATGACAAACCTACAGCCAACATCATGTTCAATAGGCAAAAAATTAAACCATTTCCCTTAAAAACAGGAACAAGACAGGGTTGACTGCTTTCATCACTCTAATTCAATATAGTAATGGAAGTCCTTGCCACAGGGGTCTGACAAAAAGAAAAAAGAAAATACATTCAAATTGGAAAAGAGGACGCAAAGCTGTCAATATTTGCAGATGACAACCATAAAGACTACACCAAAGTACTACTAAATTTAATAAATGAATTCTGCAATGTAGCAAGATACAAAATTAACCTTTGAAAATTGACAGCATTTTTATACACTAATAATGAACACTCAGCAAGAGAAACTAAAAAAAAAAAAAATACCATTTGCTATCACAACTACAAAAATAAGGTACCTAGGAATAAATTTAACCAAGGATGTAAAAGACCTGTACTGAGAAAATTACAGGACGTTGACTAAAGAAATGCAGGAAGACAGAAACAAGTGGAAGAGTATACCATGTTACTGGATTGGAAGAAATAATATCATTAAGTTGTCCATACTATCCAAAGCAATCTATGAATTCAATACAATTATTATTAAGATACCAACAACATATTTCACAGAACCAGAACAAATATTCCAAAAATTTATATGGAACCCCAAAAGAACCCAAACACCAGCAGCAATCTTGAGAAAGAAAAACAAAGTTGAAGGGATCACTATACCAAATATCAAAATGTTTCACAAAGCCATTATAATCAAAACAGCTTGGTATTAGTACAACAACAGACATATAGATCAATGGAACAGAACAGAGACCCCAGAAATAGACCTACGCCATTCTGGTCAATTAATACTTGACAAAGGAGGCAGGAGTGTATAATGGAGTAAAGACAGTCTCTTCAATAAATGCTGCTGGGAAAATTGGACAGGTACATGCAAAAAAATGAAACTACATCACTAACTTACTCCATACACAAGAATAAATTCAAAATTGATATAACACTTAAATGTAAGTTGGAAAACCATAAAAATCCCAGAAGTAAATATAGACAGTAAAATCACATCTAACTCATGTAACAAAATTATCGCTGATACATCTCCTAGGGCAAGTGAAACAAAGAAAAAAATAAACAAATAGGACTACAGCAAACTAAAAAGCTTCTGCACAACAAAAGAAATCAACCTCAAAATACAAATTGACCCCATGATATGGGAGAATATATTTGCCAAGGTAAATATAAGAGGTTAATTTTTAAAATATACAAAGAACTCATACAACTCAACAAGATGAAGACAATCTAATTAAAAAATGGGCTTCCCAGCCAGGCATGGCTCAGCGGTTGATCATTGCCCTAGGATCCAGGAGATCACAGTTCGATTCCAGGTCAGGGCATATGCCTGGGTTGTGGGCTCGATTCCCAGTCAGGGGTGTGCAGGAGGCAGCCGATCAATTACTCTCTCATCATTGAAGTTTCTCTCTCTCTCTCCCTCTCCCTTCCTCTCTCTGAAATCAATAAATATATATTTAAAAAAATGGGCAAAGTACCTCAATACACCCTGCTCCAAAGAGGACATACAGATGGCCAAGAGACATATGAAAAAATGCTCAAAGTCATTAATCATTAGAGAGGTGCAAATTAAAACCACAACGAGGTACCACTTCATGCCTGTCGGAACAGCTGACATCAACAAATCAACAAATGACAAGTGCTGGTGAGGATGTGCAGAAAGGAGAACCCTAGTACACTGCTGATCAAAATGCAGACTGGCACAGCCACCATGGAAAACAGTATGGAATTTCCTCAAAATATTAAAAATGGAACTGCCATTTGACCCTGCGTTCTCACTTCTAGGAATATATCCTGAGAATCCTGAAACACCAATCAGAAAGAATATATGCACCCCTATGTTCATAGCAGCACTATTTACAATTGCTAATCAGTAATTTGGAAATAAGCCAATTGCTCATCAGTAAATGAGTGGATAAAAAAGCTATGGGACATTTACAACATGGAATACACGTAGTTGTAAAAATTAAGAATCTCTAACCCTTTGGGACAGGAAGGAGTGGTCTAGATAGTATTATGATAAGCAAAATAAGCCAGTCAGAGAAAGACAAATATCACATGATCTCACTTATATGTGAAATATAAAGAACAAAATCAATTAACAAACAAGATAGGACCACAGACATGGAAGCATGAAACACACTAACATGTTAGCCCATGGGCACAGACAATAGAGAGGTGAAGGCCTGGGTGTGCTGGGAAATGGGTGGAAGGAGGCAAAGGAGGATGATGAGGAACATCTGTAATGCTCTCAACAATAAAATACATTTAAAAGAACCAAAACACAAGCACACAGTCTACCCCAGGCCAATATATCTGTCTACTACCTATACATTTTGTTCCACTGGAAGGTATTCATGAGCAATAACACATGGAGCTGTTACCTCCTATGATAACAATTCTTTTTCTAAAATACCTCCTGAAAGACTTTCCTGAGGCTCTTCTCAAGGAAGTGTCAGTTTTATTAGTAATATGTTCATTGTGTTTGTTTGGTTTGTTACTTTCTTTTTTTAATTTAAATTATTTTTTAATTTTTAAATCACAGTTCACATACATTATTATATTAGATTCAGGAGTACACTTCAGTCATTAGAAATTACTTAACTTACTAAGTGATCATCCCTATAAATCTCACCTATCTGGTGCCACTCATAGTTATTAGGCTATTATTGAATATATTTCCTATGCTGTACTTTACATCCCCTTGATTATTCAGGAGCAACCAATTTGTACTTGTTAATTATTTTACCATTTTCACCCATCCCCCAAAGCCCCTTTTTATCTGGCAACCATTATAGTGTTCTCTGCTATTTATGAGTCTTTCTGTTCTACTTGTTTGCTTATTTTGTGGGTTTGTTTTTCTTTTTAAATTCAATTGCTGATAGATATGTATTTATTTCCAATTTATTGTTCATAGTTCTTCTTTTTAAATTAAATTGAATTTAATTTTTTTCATCTTTATTCCCTCTATGCCCTCTTCCACCTCCACCCCCCACAATAAACACACTGTTGTCTATATCCACAAGTTCTCTCTTTTTCTTCTTTTTTGCTCAATCCCCCACCCCCACCAGAGCTGTCTCCCTTCTCTCTATCTATGAGTCTGTCTCTTTTTGGCTTGGTAATTCAATTTTTTCATTAAATTCCACATATAGGTGAAATCATATGGTACTTGTCTTTGATTGGCTTATTTCACTTAGCATAATGTTCTCCAGGTCCATCCAGGCTGTCACAAGTGGAAAAAATTTCTTCTTTTGTACCACGGAGTAGTATTCCACTGTGTAAATGTACTATAGCTATTTATCTATTCATCAATAGATGGACACTTGAGCTGCTTCCAAATCTTGGCTATTGTAAATAACACTGCAGTGACACATAGGAGTGAATATATTTTATTGAATTAGCATTTCAGGTTCCTACACATAATTTCCCAGAAGTTGAATTGCTGGGTCATAAGGCAGTTCCATTTTAATTTTTTGAGGTGACTCCATACTGCTTTCCACAGTGGTAATGTTGAGCATCTTTTCATGTTTATTGGTCATCTGAAAAGTGTCTATTCAGAACTTTTGACCATTTTTTAATTGGGTTGTTTGGTTTTTGGTGTTGATTTTTATAAATTCTTTTATAAATTTTAGATATCAACCCTTTATCTGAGGTATTATTAGTGAATATGTTCTCCATTCAGTGTTTTGTCTTCATGTTGATTATGGTCTCCTTTGCTGTGCAAAACTCTAAAATTTGATGTAGTCTCAGTTGTTTATTTTTTCTTTTGTTTCCCTTGCTTGAGGAGATAGATCAGAAAAAATATAGCTACAAGAACTGTTAGATATTTTACTGTCTCTGTTTTCTTTTAGAATTTTTATGTCTTGAGTCCAACATTGAAGCCGTTCATCCATATTGAGTTTATTCTTGTATGAAATGTAGGAAGATGGTCTAGTTTAATTTTTTTGCATGTATTTATCTAATTTTTCCAACACCATTTATTGAATAAACTATCTTTAGCCCATTGTATGTTTTTGCCTCCTTTGTCAAATATTAATTAATTGTAAAGGCATGAATTTAGTTCTGGGCTCTCTATTCTGTTCCATTTTTCTATATGTCTGTTTTTATGCTAGTACCATGCTGTTTTGTTTATCATGGCCTTGTAGAATAGTTTGATATCAGGTAGTATGATTCCTCCAACTTTGTTAATCTTTCTCAAGATTGCTATTGTTATTTATTTATTGTTTTCATATAAATTTTTATAATATTTGTTCTAGTTCTGTGGAATATGCCATTGGTATCTTGATAGGCATTGCATTAAATTTGTAGATAGCTTTGGGTAGTATGGGCATTTTCATGATGTTAATTATTCCTATCCATTAACAAGGTATATGCTTCCAGTTATTTTTATCTTCTTCAATTTCTTTCTTTAGTGTCTTATAATTTTCTGAGTACAGGTCCTTCACATCTTTGTTTAAATTTATTTCTAGGTATTTTATTCTTTTTGAAGCAATCATGAATGGGATTGTTCTCTGATAGTTTATTATTGGTTATAACAATGTGGCTGATTTCTGGATATTTATTTTGTATCCTACTACTTTACTGAATTCATTTAGCAGTTCTTGTATTTTTTCTCTTTGGTTGAATCTTTAGGGTTCTCTATATAGAGTATCATGTCATCTGCAAATAATAACAGTTTACTTCTTATTTTCCAATCTGGATTTTTTTATTTCTTCTTCTTGTATGATTGCTGTGACTAAGACTTCCAGCATTATGTTGAACAAGAGCTGTGAATGTGGACATCCCTGTTTTGTTCCCATTGTAAGATGAACAGTTGCAGTTTTTGCCCATTGAGTATGATGTTGGCTGTGGGTTTGTCAGATAAGGCCTTTATTATATTAAGGTATCTTCCTTCTATTCCCACTTTGCTGAAATTTGTTTTTAGTCATAAATGGGTGCTTACCTGTTTACTTGTTTGTGGTCTGCTTTTTTACCATACAAATAAAAGATAACCATCATGGGAACAGAGATCACATGTATCTTGTTCTCTGCTTTATTGTTACCTCCTGAAATAGTGCTCAGCACATGGCAGATATGCTACAAATATGTGTTAAGTATATAATTCTTAAGTGAATATTGTATATTATTGAATAAGTAGTTTGTTTGATATTATAAATAATGCTTTAATGAAAACCAACGGTCATATATCCTGTATATATTTGTGAATATATCTATAAGATATACTTGAAAAATATTATTGCAAGGTAAAAATGATATATGCATTTTTTAGATAAGTGTTCCTAAATTGCCTACTCTAAAGGTTTTTAACAGTGTGTACTCCAAATAATAATGTACAAGGAATAAATATTTCCTTCAAATCCTGTCCAATAAAATTTATTGCCAAACTTTTATGTTCATTTTCATGCTCATTGTTAAAATTATGAATGATACTGAGCATCTTTTTATGTCTATACCAATTTTTTAGTTAGCCGTTATTGTTAACTGCTTAAAAACATTTTTAAAAATTTATCTTTATTTTTTAAAATATTATAAATATCTTTCCTTTTTTTTCCCATTAATTCTCTCTACCCCACATCCATCCTCCCCCAGGTCTTCATTACACTACTGCATGTGTCCATGGATTATGCATATGTATATAAATTCTTTGATTAATCTCTCCCAACCCACTCCCCGACCCCCAGCTTGCCACTAAAATTCATCAGTCTGTTCCATGCTTCTGTGTCTTGGGATCTATTTTGTTCCTCAGTCTATTTTGTGTATTAAATTCCACATATGAGTGAGATTATGTAAAACTGAATCAAGAAGAATCAGAAAACCTAAATAGGCTAATAACAACTGATGAAATCGAAGCAGCAATTGGAAAAAAAAAAAAACTCCTAGCAAACAAAAGCCTTAGTCAGGATGGCTTCACAGGGGAACTTTTTAATTCTTTAAAGTGCAGGGTTGGATAGTTTACTAAAATTTTTTCTTGCTTTTTGAGGTAGGCCTGTAGTGCTATGAGCTTCCCTCTTCGGACTGCTTTAGCTGTGTCCCATAGATTTGCGGTTGTTGTGTGTTCATTTTCATTTGTTTCCATGAAGATTTTGATTTCTTTCTTGATCTTATTGGTAACCCATTCATTGTTTAATAACATGCTATTTAGCCTCCGTGTGTTTGTATGTTTTTGAGTGTTTTTACTGTAGTTGATTTCTAATTTGATGCCACTGTGATCTGAGATGCTTGATATGCTTTCAATCTTCTTGAACTTGTAGAGACTGGTTTTGTGTCCTAACATGTGGTCTCTCTTTGAGAATAACCCATGTGCCCTTGAGAGGAATGTATATTCTGCAGCTTTGGGGTGAAATGTTCTGTAAATATCAATAAAATGCACCTGATCTAGTGTGCCATTTAGAGTCACTGTTTCTGTGTTGATTTTTTGTCCAGAATATCTGTCCTGTGAAGTCAGCAGGATGTTAAAGTTCATGACTATGACTGTTTTGTTATTAATCTCTTTCTTAAAGCCTTTATGGTTATTATTGATAGGCCCTTATTTATTGCCATTTTAATTCTTTATGCCTATGTTTCTGTATTTCTTCTTTTTATTACAAGAGTTGCTTTAACATTTCTTGCAATGTTTCTATTTCTACTTCCAATTACAGCAGTTCCTTTAACATTTCCTGTAATGCTGATTTGGATAAAATCCTTTAGCCTTTTTTTGTCTGGGAAGCTCTTTATTTCGATATCTATCTTGAATGATAGTCTTACTGGATAGAATAGTCTTGGTTTCAGACCCTTGTTTTGCATTACCTTGAATACTTCATGCCGTTACCTTCTTGCCTGTAGAGTTTCTGATGAGAAGTTAGTTGACAGCCTTATGGGAGCTCCTTTGTAAGTAACAGATTGCTTTTCTCTTGCTGCCTTTAAGATTCTCATTGTTTTGAATTTTTGTCTTTATAATTATGATGTATCTATGTCTGAGCCTCTTTGGATTCTTCTTGCTTGTGTCTCCCTGTGCCTCCCGTACTTGTGTGAGTTTTTTTCACCAGGTTAGGGAAGTTTTCTGCCATTATTTCTTCACACAGGTTCTCTAACCCTTGCTTTCTCTCAACCTCTTCTGGCACTCCCATGATGCAAATATTGTTACGTTACATGTTGTCCCACAGCTTCCTTAGACCGTCCTCCTATTTTTTAATTTAATTTAATTTTTTGGATTTCTTATTGAGTGAATTTTTTCTACCCTGTCTTCTAATTCACTGATCCCACCTTCAGGTTCCTCTAATCTGCTGTTTATTCCTTCCGATGTATTCTTTATTTTTGATATGTCAATCTTCATTTCTGACTGGTCATTTTTCATAGTTTCCATATATTTTTTCATGCTGTTGAGCATCCTTACAATCAGTATTCTGAACTCTATATCGGATAGATTGCTTATCTCCATTTCATTTAGCTCTTTTTCTGGAGACTTCTATTGTTCTTTCATTTGGGTCTTGTTTTTTGTCTCCCCATTTTGGCTACCTATTGGGGTTTGTTTCTATGTATTATGTAGGCCTCCTAGGACTCTCATTCTTTTTGGAGGTTCTCTGATGCAGGCCAATGTCAGACGTTGTTTGTGACTGGCCTTGAGTAACCTGTTTGGAGCTATCAACAACCCACAACTTGGGGTCTGCTCTGTTGGGGATGAGTGCATTTGGAGAGGTACAAGATGCACACCAAAGTCTGCTTTTCCAAGGCCCAGGTCCAGAAGTAGATCAGGCAAAGACTCAAAGCACTCTGAGGTCTGCCTCTGCCAGCAGTCTGATTAATTTGATTCTTTTAATGAACTTCAGGCTATATAAACTCTTCTGGGTAGGGCAAAAGATTTTCCAGTAGTGTTGGGCAATTGCTTCCCCCTCAGGCAAAAGTATTTGGAAGGCAAATGTCTGCCTGTGAATGATGTCTTCTGCAGTATAGGGGAATGAGTCAGCACAGGAATCCAGAGGGATGCCCTCTGAACTTTATCTCTGGAGCCCACAACCTTAGATTCTCTTTACACAGCTCCAGTCCACACTGCCCTCCCTCTGTTAGAGCCCAAGGTGAGTGGCTGCATATAAAACATTGTGGGTTGGCTCTTTAAGAGATTGCCTCCATTTTCAGCCATCTCTCCCTGAGAGACAGAAACCTGGCTGCTTTTCACAGCCATATGTTATGTGGGCACCTTTCTCAGTTCCGTCACTCTTGGCTGGGAAGCCCAGACTGGGGTTTGGGCCCCATATTCCTCAGCAGGAACCCTCTACAGCTGAGATATCCCTCTGAACCTTCAGCTGCTGCCTGTGGGAGCCCAGCCAGCCTTCTTTCACCTCTGCTCTTCCTACCAGTGTCTATGCAGCCTCCACTTTTCACCCTTGGTTATGAGTTTGCTCTCAGCTCTGATTTAGGTACAGTTGATTATTCAGGATAGGTTTTCTCTGCTTTAATTGTAATTCCAGTTTTGTCCTGGGAGAGTGTCAGTGTAGTTTCCACTCAGTTTGCTGCCATTTTTAATCCTTCCTCCACACTTTTTCTATTGAGGGTTTTAAAATTTTTTTTAAAAATTATTTATACATAAAGTAAATTAAATTTTTCATACGTGTTGCAAATATTTTCCCCAGTTTGACTATTTTTTAAAAAATCCTCATCTTAAGTTATTTTTTCCATTGTTTTTCGGAAAGAGTGGATGGGAGAGAGAGACAGAGAGAGTTAGAGAGGGAAAAACTGATGTGAGAGAGATACATTGATTGGTTGCCTCACACAAGTGCCCCAACCAGAGCCAGGGGTCCAGCCTGCAACCAAGATATGTGCCCTTGACTAGGATCACACCCAGGATTCTTCAGTCTGCTGTGAATGCCCTAGCCACTGAGCCAAACTGGCTAGGGCCTCAGTTGGACCCTTATGTTTTGATTTGACCTGTGGTATAATTTGCTGTGCATTTTAAAATATATATATAGTCAATTACATGTTTCACTTTATGTCTTCTAGGTTTCTATTTTGTATTTTTCCCAGGTAGTCTTTTCTCATCCTCAGAATTTCTAAGATAAACAATCCAATGCTGCTTCTTCTTTGCAATTTAACTGTCTATTTTTAGAGATATTTTTATTTGTTTAATGGATTATTTATTAAATAATTCCTCTTTATTTTACTCTGTTTTGAAATGTCCTTTCATCAGATATTTAATTTCAATATGTATTTGGATCCATACCTGTTATCTCCTTTCCATTTGATTTATCTTTCTATCTATTCATGTGTCCGTGCCAGTATATTTAACATATCATAGTTTTATAGTGTTTATAAATATCGGGTAGTTCCAATTGACCTCCATATTCATTACTATTCTTTTCCAGAATATTTCTACTTATTATTAAATATTTATTTTCTCTGCAGGATTGGTCATATTGAATTTATGCAAAGAATTAACTTCTTTAACCTATTAAATCTTCTTTCCAAGTACAAGGTACAACATATCGTTTTTATTTATTAAGCTCTTTTTAATTTTCTTTAGTGTTTCTTTAACATCTGATAAAAAGTGAAGTTTATTTCTGGGTTTTTCACTAAACTTAAGAATGGCTATTGCCCAGCAGGGTGTAGCTCAGCAGTTGAGCGTCGACCTAGGATCCAGGTGATTGGGGTTCAATTCCCGGTCAGGGCACATGCCCGGTTGCGGGCTTGATCAATGACTCTCTCATCATTGATGTTTCTATCTCTCTCTCCCTCTCCTTTCCTCTCTCTGAAATCAATAAAGATATATTTTAAAAAAAAAAAGAATGGCTATCAAGTGCTTCCTGATACCCCTGAAGCATTAATTCTGTGTACACTTTCTTCTGTGCTTCTGTTTTTGCAAAAACAGGAGGGTGTTTTAAGAGAACCAAGGCTTGGGGGTAGGGAATAGTTTTAGGGACAGAGTGAAGACTCTGGGAATGTAAAAAAACCTCAAAACTTAAATGAATAAGTTGTGTTTCACTGTCAGGCTTGAATCTTAGTGAGGCTATTGAAGTGGGACTATCCAGGTCTTAGATCATACTTAGCCTCATAGGAATTCATACATAACTGTATTTATACCACCTTTCACATTGTGAGTACTTGTTTACCTATCTTTCTTTTTAACTGCAAACTTCTTTAGTTCAGGGATCACATCTAGTTTACCTCTGAGCCTCTACTGCAAAACTCCAGACATAGAGTGGTCATTGAATTAGTTGTTATTACTACATATTTCTACTGTGCTGTCTTGTGGCAACTACCCACTATTTCTTCCATATACACTTCAATGTCAAGTGATCCTAACCACGTAATTCAATTTTTTCCAAAATCTCTAAAACTTCACTGCAAAGTAAATTGATAAATCTTGATTTGACATATTGAGTTTGAGGTATTTGCAAGAGATCTAAGTGTAAATGCCTTAGAGAAGGATACAGAACACAGAAGTCAAATCTTTTTTTATAATACAGATTGTCTCCACAGAAGGTTCCCATAGTAAAAAGAGTAGTTTTAGAATTTCTGTTCTATGTAGTGTTATAGAAAATGACTTTCCTCCTTGATTTTTTCAAATTAACTGAATCAGGCATGTAGAAATGTCATGAGTTAGTACTTATAACTTAATATTTGTAATGCTATTATAATAAGTATTAACATTTTAAAATACACTGCAAGTCACATCTAAGCAAAATTTTATTTTTCATTTTATGTGAGAGTCTACCTCAGGTTGACTAAAAGTTATAATAGATTTTATTAGACACTGATAGTTACCATTAAATATTGTAACCTAGTGCTACTGAAAATATACATTTATTCTTCCTTAATAAACAAGCAAGGATGTTTTTTCTAATTCAAATTTAATTAAACTTGTATCCCTTACATGATTTTTAATGCTACAGACTAGGTTTTTTTCTATGACCATTTTATAACATGAATTTGGTGAATCTACAGAAGTGCAGTTCATCTAAGTGTTCAGTCAGTTGTTAAATAAAAACCATCTGACATTTTTTGAATATAATGATTATAAAGTTAGAAAGTAGTAAGCCATGATGATTGACATGTGAGTTATAAGTAAAAAGATAGTTAATACTCTAAAGGTGTTTCCTAATCTTTGATTTAAATCCAATCCAATCAAAACTTTAGATTATATATAAATAATTTATGGCAGAAAATTTTAGTAAAAAGGATGCAAATACTGGCATAGCACAATAGAAAGTCCATTCTACTCACCTTGATCATCTTTCCAGGCAATGAAAAAATTTTTGAATAATTACCAGTAAAGCATGCTTTGCTGAAGACAAGCTCTAGCTTTAACAGTTATCTAATCTAAAACTGGACAGTGGAATCTGCATAGCATAATGGTTAAAAAGAACATTATCTCTGAAGGAATATGAATCTCCATTTGAATCTAGGCATAATTGTTTATTATCTGTGTGGCTTTCTGCATGTCATTGAATTCTTCTGAGTTTTTATTTATGCCTTTTTAAAATGAAGACAATTTTTTAACTTGTTATGAAGAAAATCAAAATAATGCAGTAAGTGTTTGGCGTGGTGCCTGTCACATACTGAACATTCAATAGATTCTACCTGTTATAATGAAATCACCACAAATATTTTTAACTCAGTTTTTATTATTTTGATATTCTATAATTTGGCCATAAGAAAGCCTTAAAGACTCTTGAAAATATTCCATATTAAAATGAATCTTAATGGCATTGCAGAGCACTAGTAGCAGTTAAATAAGGCTGGTTGAAGTTGAAAATAATAAAAATTATAAGCTGTTATAAAAACCCAGGAATTATTTATATGTGACAAATATGGTATTTAAGCTTACTGGAACAATTCTAGTTTTAAATAGCTATTGAGCAGCTTCAAAACTGACATACATTTTACTCTTTATTAAAAATGAAAATGATTTATTCATCTTTTAATTGAAAGTGTGAGTTGAAGCAGACATGGTAACAGTAAAAATGGTAATTAAATTGCAGCTACCTTGATATTCAATGCTCTACAGCTTGGAAGGTGGGAGAAACAAACACCAAAAAAAGGAACAAATCTCATTGAAAATATGCCATTTCACTTACAATAGCTTGCCAAAAGCTGTTAGAGAAAGGAGAATGACTTGCAACATATTGGTAATGATAGTCAGTTGTTCCCAGTGCATGCAAGAAATGATTATTATAAATGTAAATAAGATAAGGAAGTATACATGAATATATATTCTTTGCCATCAAAGAACAGTATGACCTCATTAGAGAAAAAAGTATATGATTTTGTATAAGAATTAATTAGAGATGAATTTTTTAATCTCAGTTAAATATCTAATTTTATATTTTGAAAATTCAATTTAGGAAGAACAAAATGAAATCATGCAAAAAAGATACTATTTCTACTCTGTGATGATGAAATCTGGAGTTATGAACGTTCTAAATTAAATAGCACATATGGCTATTCAGTGACAATCTCATCGTTGTATGGTATGTTACCTCAGGAAAAGTTAAGACCCAATTTACTACTGTTTTCCTAGAGGCTATTTATGTGGAGAATACCCAAAATATTTTCATATGGACCCTCCTGCTTGATTTTGGAAAGTATTCCCTCTAGTTACTTCATCATTTTTGTCACACAGTGGTCTGTTCCCAGGCCAGTAATTTTACATGGAACATGTCACTGTTACATGAACTTATCACTTTCTTTATCCTTCATTCCTTTCTGGGACCACAAGTTGTATTCCACACTTTTCCATCATTTATCAGAGAAACAGCATTTTAGACCTGAAGAGTTGTTAAAAATCATTAGATGCAACCCCATCATTTTACAGATAAAAAAAAGGAAAGAGGTAAAGCTGCCTTTACCTGTAACTTAATGTTACAAGGTGAATTGAAGGAAGAGTCACTTTTTATATCCATATCTTTCAACATCACATGCTTCCTTAATCTAAACCAATGATAAATTTGGACTAGCTGCATTGCAGAATACATTTCAAAAAATTTCAAAAGAGATTTAAGCAAGAGTAGATCTCAATAAGGAAAAATCTGTGCATAGACAAAAGAATAACTGGATGGAACTGCATAAAAAATGTTAAAGTTTTATTCAAAGTGATGAAATTTTAGTAATTTTTTTCTTTTCTATAGTTATTCATAATTCTAAATTTTCACATAAGCATATTTTAATGTAATTTTTATTTCTTATCACAAAGCTATTCATATTTAAAGAAAATATAAAGGAGTTTAAAAGAAGAAAAAAAAAACCTAGAAAATTAATGTTACCATTTAATGTATTTTTGTGGTTAATTTTTAAAATCTATTTATTTGACTATATTTTAGTAAATATGGAACTGTAATATACATAGTGTTTTGTGATTCCCATTCACTTAATATATTGTGAAAAACTTTCTTTGCCATTACTTTTCTACTTATTCATCTTAGTGGATATACATTATTCATTATATGCATATGGATTTGCCTCCCAAATTTTAAAAGTTAGATTAGTATTTCAAACAGTATAAGAAAAGTACGTATTAATGTTTGTACAAATCAAGTTTTTTTGGATGGCCTTTAGGATGACATCAAATATTTTGGTCTTCTTCCCATGCCTTCTCTACACATACAAGCATTCACATACAAACACTTTTAACAACTTATACAATAGACTAATTGATTGGGTGTCAAGTTGAGCTCCAATGGTATAGATTTCCAATCTGATTTACATGTGGTAGTATTCAAGATCTATTATCGATAGAAGAGGCTACAGTGCAGTGGTTTGTTATTGTTGTTGTTGTAGTTGTTGTTTATCAATAGAAACCATGATTTATTTATTTTAAACATGTGGCAATATTAAAAGAAACAAAACAAAAAGGTCTAAAAAGGCCTCTTTTGGTAATCTCATTTACTTCTGAGGTAAAGTAAACATAACTAACATATGTTTGGGAGCTTCCAACCCTCAGATAAAGTTATTTTCCTAATTTTTAAAATTTGCCATGTGTTAATATTGCTAATTAGTGCTAAATTAACTGGTGCTGAAGTTAGTGGAGGATGGGGTCCTATAGGAGCTGAATCACAGAGAAATACATGAGAGAGCCCAACGCTTCTGTTACATAACAATGGACAAATAGTATGAAGAATATAAAAGAAGGGAAGAAACAGTGGGCAGTTGTGGTTTTCCTTACTGCAATTTAAAGTTAGATATAGGAAAGGCCAAATGTAGTCTTGATACTAAAAGTCATTCCAACTGACTTGATATATATACAAATAACAGTACACTTTGGATTTCTTCATTTAAAAAATATATAATCTCATAAACCAATATCACAGTGATAAACTTAATTTAAAAGTAAATTAAAAATACTACTGCAAGATTTCTATTGAATTTTGGAAAATTTCATTTTTATTTGATAACAAGCTAAGCACTTTCAAAAATATTTACTTAGACTACATGACTATAAGATCTATTAGACATCAAATGTTATATATATCAGTTAAACAGTTGGTTAATTTTACATTGATTATCTGCCATTTTTATTTTCCAAAATTTGGTGATTAAAATAAAATGCAGACCCAGAGCTGATTAAATAAAGTTAACCCTTTTATTTATGAACTTAGACTAGTCAATTTTCAATGCATTTCCCTTTAACACAATTGCTTTCCATACAAAATGGAAAAGTACTCTGTGAAAATAAATTTATCTACTTGAAGAAATATGGTTCTTTTGAATTTGTGGGTACATCATGGGTGTTTCTTTGGTTCTTTTGATTTTCCTCTTTCCAAAAACAGGTAAATAAAATTGATTAGGGAAAAAGAGGCTTTTTGTTCCTCTACCACCCCATCATAAGAGAACCAGTTGGATATTAGACTTAACAGCTGGTAATGGAGGCTAAAATTATAATTAACACTTATATGAATGGCTGCTTTGAAAGCACTGGTCAAACTTTGTAGAGTGGCTAGATTTGCAGTTAGCATGTTGATTTGGTTTTCAAACACAGATGAGACAATGTACCAGCTTTGAAAAATTGATTTGTGTTAGAAGTTTCTGAAAGATACACCTTGTAGAGATGGAGAGAATTAGTGTTTTTCAAAGTGTAGTTTTTTATTTGGGAGATTACATATATATATATATATATATATATATATATATATATATATATATATATATACACATACAGGTTGGGGCAAACATGTTTACAATTGTGGGTACACAAAATATAGAGTTTATTCTTGGATTATTTATTAAATATTGTATTATTTTTCAGACAAACTATAAACTGCTTTTGCCTCTGTATATACATTATTTTTATTGTGATAAAAACAATATGAGACTTAGCTTATTTACAAAGTTTTAAGTGCACAATACAGGATTATTAACTATAGGCACAATGCTGTACAGCAGATCTATAGAACTTACCCATGTCCTATAAAAGAAACTTTATGCCTTTTTAACAGCAACACCCATTTTCTCTTTCTCAGCCCCTAGCAACTATTATTCTAGTCTGTTTTTATGAGTTTAACTACATTAGATACTGCATAGATATGAAATCATGCAATATGTGTCCTTCTGTTACTGGCTTATTTCACTGAGCATACTTTCCTTAGGGTTTATCTGTATTGTCACATATGGCAAGTGTTTCTTTTTTTTTTTTAAGGTATTTCATAGTATGTATATCAGTTTTGTCAGCACTATGGGTGAAGTGAGATAGAAACCATTGAGCAGTGCACCAAAAGGTTTGGGGCTTTGTTAATTCTCTCTCTCTCTCCTCTCCACCCAAGCCCCTCACCCCCCAACCAGAGTCGCCGGGAAGTTTTTGCCTGAGCAATGCTATCTTGATGGAAGAGCTAGCATGGGTAAAGGGAATTTGCTTTTACCTGCTTCAAGTATAGTTGTTCTTGGTTTTGTGTCTGGGATATTGGGATATTGTAACTTCTTAACTGTATTCTGGACTTCTCATAAAGGTATTTTGGTCTATAAGTTATTGTTAAATTGGTGTTTCTGTGGCGGAAACACAGGCTGGGAGTTGACAATGTTGATAAGATTCTACCATTTTGCTGATGTCACCCGTGGGATGCTTTTTTAAATAAAAAATAATGGCCCTTGTCTCAGAACTAGCAAATCACAAGGAAGCACTATCGACTGGGCATGGAAATGTGCATTTTTATATACAGGGTATAATGTAAGTTATAGTCTGAAGGTGGCTGGACAGGGTCAAAGAGCATGGATATTACTGTTAGATGGACAAGGACAAAAATCTCAGCTCTCTCAATTACAAGCTGTACCCATGCTGCACATCTCTCCTGTGTATCATGCTTCTCCTTGCTATGATCTCTTCTCTCTTGTTTATCTTCTGTGTAACTTCCCCCTCCTTGAACAAGCTCAGCTAGATAGTTGCCAATTCTCCTTAACAGGGAAAGGCTCCTTACTGGGTGATATTACCACCACCTCCCTGTGCCACGCTGTCTTCTGAATGTGTGCAGGGCAGTTATACAATTAACATTCACCTTCCACCCCATACCTCTCATCCTCGGCCTCCTAAATTGATTTGGCCTCTAGTATTTCTCCCTGGTTATAGATGCCATCAGTTGACATTCACTGATCTGGACTTTTAGGGGAGTCATGCTGTGTATTTTGTAAATTCCTGGCATCTAACCCTTCGGCACTGAAGACCAATGCAAGATTTCAGTGCCAAATTTGTAACCTTCCCTCCAGCACCATACACAGCTGTCCTATTCCATCTCCTTGACCATGTGCCCTGATCCACAGTACCAATGTCTACACCTCCTGTCCCATAGCATCAGGAGAGATTACATCCTTTAAGGGTGACTCACGTGGGTCAGGGGTGACTTCACTGGAGGCTGACTTAAGTGTAGCTTTGGAGGGCAGGCATACTCCTGTGACTCACCTCAAGCATAGTGGCCTAAAATCTCTAAGTGTGAATTCAGAGATTCTGCCTTTTCACAAGCTTTCTGGATGATTCAGTGGAACTATAAGTTTTGAGATTAAAGAATTTGAAGAAAACAATGTTGTTTGACTTTCTTTAGAAGTAACTCAAAGATTATTGTATTAGTAGGAGTCTTGTCAAGAGACAGAAATCATACCCCCCCCTTTTTTAAAGATTTATCAACACAAATAATATTAAACTAGGTATGAAGTTGACTCAGCAACAAAAATTATTAAGAAGAAACACAAATGTAGCCACTGCATAAAGCAGTTAGTATTCTTATGACTGTGAAAACAAAAGAAATAAATTAGAAACTTAGAGAAGGAGCAATATAGAGCTGAAATTCAGAAGAGAGGGCAATCCTTGGCTGATGCTGATGTCTCTGAGCTCTGAGGAGACTTTTGTGCAATTGGGACCCAGACATCTGAAGAGAAGGTGCCTATTGGCTGGTGCTGATGTCTTTGAGAGAGGACAAGGAGTTTATTGGAAAAAGAAAATTGGGCTAGCTGAGTTCTAGTTCCAACAACACAAAATGGTGATAAGAAGGTGGTGAAGTTGAGAGACAATACCTTAATAACTGACACCATATCAACCCAAGAGAGAATAATTATCCCATCTATATTTGGGCAAAACACATAATACATTTAAATTTCTCATTAGTTGTTTCCTCCTTACCTACCTCTCTCTCTCCCTTCCTCCTTTCCATCCTTTTTGCCTCCTTCCCTCTGTTCCTTTGTCCCTTTTACTATCCTTCCTCCATCCCTCTCTCTTTCTGTCAGGCTCACCCTTAACCTCAGTCCTGAATTCTCTTATTATTCTCATAGGTTCACATTAAACTGAGCAAGAAAATTGGCTGGATGTTCTCATTATAGCTGCAGAAATGTCATTGTGAAGCAGAAATCAAAAAGTCAGGAAGAGGTGGTGTCCAAACAAAGCAAAGCCATTAGTCAAATGACAATACTTAAATTTAAGCATTGGTAAAAAGAGAATCAAGCAAGACCCACTGTTATGTTTTGTTTTGTTTTTCCTTACTAAAAGTGAGAGGGAGAAAAGAAACTCAAATTTTGAGAAATATTCAATAGATGGCCATCTCCTCTTTCCCATGCAGTATGAATTAGTATTTCAAGAAACACCTGAATGTGAATTAATATTCAACTGTCCTGCATAAGATATTTCAATACCTAGTGTTTCAATACTTTTGAACTTTAATGAAAAGTATAAAAATGACATTTGTGTTTGTTAAAATTGGTTAATCATATTTGTCTTGTCAGTGTTTTGCTCTACAGGTGACCATATCTGATTTGCAGACAAGTTTAAAGCAGAGCATTGAAGTTGTATACCTTTGGGTGAGAATTTTATTTTTACCAACTGTGTAACATTGGATTACTGATAAAATTTTCCTGGTTAGTTTTGTTTTATGATTTGTAAAAATATGATAATAATACTTATGTCTTATGGTTCATAAAGTTTAAATGTAATGACAATGACAAGCAGAGTGTTGGACACTTAGCACTTAATAAATGGTAGCTATTGATTCTTATTTTTATTCATATAATTTTAATTGAATCTTGATTTTTATACAATTGTGACATTTTAAGTAAAACAAAACACCTAATTTCGAGGCTAAGTAGATAAGAATTATGTGATTATTTTTGCTTCACAGTTGGATTAAAAACAAAAACTATAGTAAAATTATGAAGTTTCTTCATGAATTGATATATATTTTTAAGCATCCAGAGAAACGACAAATAGTTTTAAGACTCACCAGGAAGACATAAAATACATAAGCCACATTTTAATGAATTCATCTTGTGATGTATGTATTTCACTATGACACTGGAATAAATACTTATTTGGGATAAAATATAGTTTTTAGGAACATACTGAGAGCTTTTAGATTGGAGGTGGTTTGGTGGACTAGATGAAAGAAGGTGAAGGGATTAACCAAAAAACATATATACATAACACATAGACACAGATAACACTGTTGTGATAGCCAGAGGGAAAGGGGGCTGTGGAATAGGTGGAGATAGGAAAAGGGGGGGAGGGTAATAAGGATGGGAAAAGACTATGTTTGGGGCAATGGGTGCATGATGCACTGTGCAGATGATGTTTTGTTGAGTCATACACTTGAAACCTGTATGGTTTTGTGAACCAATGTCATCAAAATAAATTTAATTACAAAATAATTTTTAAAAAAGAACTGATTATAAGCTGGCAGCTGATTAAGTGGAAGCTATGCTGACACTCTCAAAGGACCAAACTGGATTTACAACTAAAATATAGAAAAAACATCATGTATAATCAACTGAAGACTACCTTGAGAGAACCCTCATAACCAAGAAACTAAAGTGAAGACTGCAGAGAGACTGGTAGGAAGTGCAGAGGCAAGGAGAGGGCTGGCTGGGCTCCCACGGGCAGCATCTGAAGGTCCAGGGAGATATCTAAGCTGAGGGATGTTCCCACTGAGAACACTGTGGTTTAAACCCCAAGGTGGGATCCCCAGCCCAGAGCACCAGAACTGAGAAAGGTGGCAATATTACATCTGGCTGTGAAAAGCAGCAAAGTTTTTGTCTGCCTGGGAGAGAGGGCTGGAAATGCAGGCACCCTCTTAAAGGGCCAACATGCAAAATTTCTTATGCAGCCACTCACTTTGGGCTCTGATAGAGGGAGGGCAGAGTGGTCTAGAGTTGTGTGAGGAAAATCTAAGGGTGCTGGCTCTGAGGATAGAGCTCAGAGGGCAGCCATTTGGATTCCTGTGCTGAATTATTCTCCCATACTACAGAGGACATATTCTTCAGGCAGACCTTCAGCATCAAGGCACCTTTTTCCTGGAGGGGAAGCAATTGCCCAATGGTGTCAGAAAACCTCTTGCCACACCTTGTGGACTTTATACCATCCTGTCACTTCCAGCCTGAGGCCCATTAAAATAACAATTCCTGCAGGCAAAGGCGGATCTCTGGATGATTTGAGCCTTTGCCAGATCTGCTTCTAGTAGGAGGCAAGGAAAAGCAGACTTTGCTGCACACCTTGGTCCTTGGCAAAATCACCCAGCCCCAGCAGAGGGAGACAGAAGCTGTGTGTCACTGAAGGCTACAACAGAGTACTCAAGGCAAGTCAAAAACAGTATCTGACATTGTCCTGTATATGAGATCCTCTAAAACGTCTGGGAGTCCTAGTAGATCTGCCTAATACATAGAAACAAACACAAACAAACAGCCCAAACGGGGAGATTAAAAAAAAAAACCCAAAAGAAAGAACAAAATAATTCTCTAGAAGAAGAAATAAATGAAATGGAGATAATCTATCAGATATAGAGTTCAGAATACTGATTCTAAGGATGTCAACAGTATGAGAAAAAATGTGGAAATTATAAAGGAAAGGAAGAATAACAGCAGAAATTTAAAAAATACATTGGAAGGAATAAAGAGAAAATTATGGGAAGCTGAGGATCAGATCATCAAATTAGAAGACAGGGTAGAAGAAAATCACTCAGAGATCCAAAAAGAAATAAAAGAGTTAAAAACCAGGAAGAAAGTTTAAGGAATCTGTGGGACAACATAAAAGCATAACAATATCCTCATCATAGGACTTCCAGAAGGTAAAGATAGTGAGCAAGGGATAGAGAACCAGTTTGAAAGAATAATGGCTGAAAACTTCCTTAACCTGGTCAAGGAAAAACAAGCCCACAACTTAAAGAGGCAAAGAGAGTTCCAAGCAAGAAGAACCCAAAGAGGCCCATGCCCAGACACATCATAATTAAAATGCCAAAAATTCAAGACAAAGAGAGAATCTTAAAGGCAGCAAGAGAAAAGCAATCTGTTACCTACAAAGGAGCTCCCATTAGGCTGTCAGCTTATTTCTCTTCAGAAACACTGCAGGCCAGAAGAAATGGCATGAAGTATTCAAGATAATCCCAAACAAGGATCTGAAACCAATAATACTCTATCCAGCCAGACTATCATTCAAAATATACGGTGAAATACAGATCTCCCAAGACCAAAATAAGCTAAAGGGGTTTATCACAATGAAACCAGCATTGCAAGAAATGTTCAAGGGACTGCTGTAATAAGAAGTTGAATTAAAGAGAACAAGAAACATAGGCATAAAGAAATAAAATGGCAATAGAAAAGTATCAACAGAAACCTTAAATATAAATGGATTAAATGCTCCAAACAAAAGAAATGAGGTACATAATGATGTATCACTTCACACCTGTTTGAATGGCTACCATCAACAAATCAAGAAATCATCAAATGATATGTGCTGGTGAGGATGTGGAGAAAGGGGCACACTGGTACATTGCTGGTGGGAATGCAGACTGGTGCAACCACTATGGAAAACAGTATGGAGGTTCATCAAAAAATTAAATATGGAGCTGCCTTTTGACCCAGTGATCCCACTTCTAGGAATATATCTTAAGAATCCTGAAACACTAATCAGAAAGAATATTTGCACCCCTATGTTCATAGCAGCACAATTTATAATAGCTAAGATCTGGAAACAGCTTAAGTGCCCATCAGTAGATAAGTAGATAAAAAAGCTATGGGACATTTATACTGTGGAATACTATGCAGCTATAAAGAAGGATCTGTTACTCTTCTGGACAGTATAGACAGAGCTGGGGAATATTATGCTAAAAGAAATTATCCAGTCAGAGAAAGACAAATATCACATGATCTCACTTATATGTGGAATCTAAAGAACATAAAAAACTGATGAACAGAAAAGATTCAGTAACATAGAAGCATGGAACAGACTGACAAATCTCAGAGGGACAGTGGGGAAGGTGTGGGGAGATATCACCAGAAGAATTTATATGCATGTACATATAACCAATGGACACAGACAATAGTGTGGTGAAGGCTTGGTGCAGGGGGTGGGTTGGGGGTATGAGGAGTTAATTTGGAAAAAAGGGGACATTGGTAATATTTTCAAAAATAAAGATATATTTAAAGAAAAAAAGACATAGGGTAGCTGAATGCATAACACATGACCCAAATGTATGTGGTCTACAAGAGACCCACATCAGAACAAAAGACTCATATAGGCTGAAAAAAAATTTCTGGAAGACTTTAAGGGAGAGATTGGCAGCAACACAGTCATAGTAGGGGACTTTAACATCCCACTGACTTTACTGGATAGATCCTCCAGACAAACAATCAACAAGAAAACAGTGACTCAAAATGACACACTAGATCAGATGGATTTAATTGACAAAGAACATTTCACCCCAAAGCTGCAGAATATACATTCTTTTCAAGTGCCCATTGGGCATTCTCAAAGATAGAACACATGTTAGGACACAGAACAAGTCTCTACAAATTCAAGAAGATTGAAATCATACCAAGCAACTTCTGGGACATTTATACCATGGAATACTATGCAGCTATAAAAAAGAAGGACCCCTTACTCTTTGAGACAGCATGGTGGGATTTGGAGAGTATTATGCTAAGCGAAATAAGCCAGTCAGAGAAAGACATGTATCACATGATCTCATTTATATGTAGAATCTAATGAACAAAATAAACTGATGAACAAAATAGATCCAACAACATAGAAGCATGGAACAAACTGACGAACCTCAAAGGGAAGGCAGGGCTGGGTGGGTGGGTGGGGAGAAATTAACCTAAGAACTTATATGCATATATGCATAACCCATGAACACAGAGAATAGTGTGGTGAAGGCCTGGGTGGATGGGTGAAGGGTGGAGGGTGTCAATGGGGGAAAAGGGGGGACATTTGTAATATTTTCAACAATAAAGATAAATTAAATAAATAGATAAAGGAATATATGTATAAAATATGTATGTGGTTAGTTTTCAAGTTACACATCCACACGTGTACACACACACATATACACACATTCAGTTATTCACTTTACCCTCACTCAATTGTTAGAATGAGAAAGGAGATCTTTAAAGTTTTCTGAACTCACCAAGCACATGTATCAGCACAGTAGACAGTCTGGCAGCAATAGAAGTATAATTATGCAAATTAGATATGTGTTGCATGAAGAGTCTTAATAGGATGATTGACCTATATGCGGCTTAATTCGTTATCATGTTTCTCTTTATTGTCTTCCAGCTACACAAGAAATTAAAACTTTTTAAATTGTATTGCTCCCCAATTATATATCAAAGGTGCTCTGTCATTCCATGACAAAAACAATCAATAGGGCTTTTTTAAATGCCATAACTCTCAAAAAGAAGAAATAAAAGACCTCTAAATTGGAAAGGAAGAAGTAAAACTGTCATTATTCGCAGACTACATTATACTGTATACAGGGAATCCTAAAGGTTCTACCAAAAAATACTAGAATTAATAAATGAATTCAGTAAGTAGCAGAATACAAAATAAATATCTAGAAATCAGAGACATTTCTATCCACCAGTAATGAACTAACAGAAAGGGAATCTTAAGAAAACAATCCCATTTACAATTGCATCAAAAAATAAAATACCTAAGAATAAATTTAACCAAGGATGTAAAATACCTTACTTGGAAAATTATAAGACACTGAAGAAGAAATTGAAGAAGATACAAATAAGTGCAAGCACATATCGTGTTCATGGATAAGAAAAATTAGCATCATTAAAATGTCCATACTACACAAAGCAACCTGTAGATTCAATGCAATTCCTATCAAGATACAAATGGCGTATTTCACAGAACTAGAACAAGTATTTCCAAAATTTATATGGAACCACAGAAGACACCGAAAAGCCACAGCAATCTTGAGAAAGAAAAACAAAGTTGGGGGTATTCACTACCTGATATTAAACTATACTATAAGGCCATAGAAATCAAAACAGCATGTTACTGGCATAAAAAATGGACATATAGCTTGATGGAACAGAATAAAGTGCCCAGAAATAAACCCATGCCTTTATGGTCAATTAATATTTGACAAAGGGGGCAAAAACATACAATTAGGTAAAAAATGTCTATTCACTTAGTGGTGTTGGGAAAATTGGACAACTATGTGCAACAAAAGGAAAGTAGACTACCTTTTCACACCATACAGAAGAATAAATGGATTAAAGACTTAAATGTTAGACTAAAAAACATGAAAATCCCAGAAGAAAACATAGGCAGTAACATCTTGGATATTTCTTATAGCAATAGTTTTTTCTGATATAAGGCCTTGGGAAAGGGAAATAAACAAAATAAACAAATGTGACTACATTAAACTAAAAAGTTTTTGCACAGCAAAGGAAACCATAAACAAAATGAAAAGACAATCCATTGAGAACTTATTCACAGATGATACATCTGATAAAGGGGAAACTCAACACCAAAAAAATTAAACAGTCCAATTAAAAAAATGGGCAAAGAATGTGAATAAACACTTCTTCAACAGACATATGAAAAGATGCTCAACATCATTAATCATGAGAGAAATACAAATTAAAACCACAATGAGATATCACCTCACACCTGTCAGAATGGCTGGCATCAATAAATCAACTAACAAGTATTGGAGAGGATGTGAAGAAAAGAGAACCTTTGTGCACTGTAGGTGGGAATGCATATTGGTGCAGCCACTGTGGACAGAAGTATGGAATTACCTCAAAAAGTTAAAAATTAAACTCTTATGACCCAGCAATTTCACTTCTATGAATTTATCTGAAGAAATTCAAAACACTAATTCAAATGAATATGTGCACTCCTATGTCCATTGCAGTGTTAGTTAAAATTGTATTATTTTCCTACTGGGTCAACGTTGTACCATTGCTGCCAAAAAATACAATTGAAAAACAAACAAAAAATTCAATTAGTCCTCCATGAGCATTTTGACCAGGGCTTGTGTGGCTATCTGGCATAAGTTCAATAACTCCAGTAAGAACCCCTGATTTAAAACAACAAAACATCTTGACCAGCTTACTCATCTTTAAAATTCTAGTATTGATTTGCTTTTTTGTTTCAGCGATGTTTAATTGTGTCCCATTTTATGCAAGTCCATAGGTAATAAGAATGCCAAATAATGTCTTATTGGGTTTATTGCATCTATTTCAATCTGTTTCTCAGGTATAGTATAAATGAGTATTTTGATAAAATGATTTACATGTAGATTGTTGGTTAAGGGTACACTCTCGAGTTAGACCTAAGTCTGAAATGGCCTACTGTCATTTATTAGTTGTACAGTAGTTCCTCATTTGCAGAGGATAGGTTCCAAGACCTCCAGTGGATTCCTGAAATGTGGGTAATATTGAACTTTATGTATGCTATATTTTTTTCTGTACATACATACCTATGACAAAGTGTAATTTATAAATTAAGCACAGTAAGAGATTAATAGAAATAACTAATAATAAAATAAAACAATTATAATGATATACTATAATAAAAGTTATATGAATGTTCTCCCTCTCTCTTTCTCTATCTCTCCCTCTCAAAATATCCTATTGTACAGTACCCACTCTTCTTATGATGATGTGAAATGATAAAATGCTGAACCTATTTCTAAATCTGTGTAATCATCCCTCACTTGCAGTAAATGGCTTGGTGTCATTCATTTCAGGAAATCCCTTGCTGAAGTCTTTGTATAGGCTTAATGCTTTGCTGTCAATCAGAACACGTTTTTTCTGTTTGTGTCTTCCACCCACAAATTTAATGTCTTTTTCATCTTAACTAAGCAATTATCATGCATTGTGGTTGTAGCTTTTGCAGCTTCAGATGTGACAGCAAAACTAGCACAAATTACTTTTTTCTTCTTCACAATTTCATTGGTAAAAGATTAATCCCATAGATTTTAGCAACCTCAGCATACATTTTGTCCTTATTAAGTCAAGAACTTTCCCGTTTTCATTTAAAGTGCTTATGGCTTCTCTTCGGCATACCTGAATAGCCAGCATCACTACTCTTGCATTTTGGGGCCATTATTAAGTAAAATAATTGTCACTTGAACACAAGCACTGTGATATCATGACAGTGGGTCTGATAACCCAGATGGTTACTAAGTGATTAATGGGAAGGGTGTATATACAGCTGGAATGTGCTGGACAAAGGAATTATTCATGTCCTGGGAAGGATGGAATGGATGGTGTGAGATTTCATCACACTACTCAGAATGGCTTGCAATTTAAAACTCATGAATTATTTTTTTCTGAAATTTTCCATTTAATATTTTCAGACTTCAGTTTACCAGGGGTACCTGAAACTACAGAAAACAAAACTGCAGGTAAGGGGGGACTACTCTATCTTCACTCACTAATTGTCTCTTTGAGTTGTATGGATTAAATGTTATCCCACTCAAGTTACATGCCAAAACCAAACATTTATTAGTTAACCGTGGCCATTTTCTAGCAGATTAATTTTATAGTGAATTCAATCAGAATTGTGTATATGTGAGCGTTGGGGCAAATTTTATTGCTTATTATGAATAAACTAAATAAATGGTTTTACAGAGCTCTGTAGAGCCAACAGTTTAATTGAAGTGCACCTTTCATTTTTTCCGTGTTTCTGTTTGTGTGTGTGTGTTCCTACATATGCATAATGATCTAGGCAATGTTGAAAACATTTAACACAAGAAAAATACGTGTTAATGCAGGATGGTCAAAACAGTATAAAAGAAGATTCCCACATAACAGCATCATGTTGTACATTTAACATTTACTTTATTTGTATTTTAGACAAACTTTATATTGAAAAAAACTTTCTATAGTGTCTATGAAAGTAAAATAGACTATTGGCATTTGGAAGAACATTTCAAATATTTTAGTTATTTTTCAGTATAAAATAAGATAAAAACATTATCATCTGTTAAGCTTTTCTTATATGAGATTGTCACTATCCCTCGCCATACATCAGTCTTGACTAAGTTCTATCAGCAGCAAAGGGAAAGATTTCAAAAAGCAGCACATAATAAGATCAAAACTTTTGTTACAGTTATACATAACTGTGGTAATTTAGGAACACGATAAATGATTTTTATTGGAATTCTGTCATTAAGTGATGTAGGGAAAGCAAAACAGTGTATGCCTATAATTATTGAGCAATGAACAGTTTGACTTCCACTAGACATTGAAATGGAGTAGTTAGACATAATGCTGGGACTATTACCTTCAACTCAAAGAAGATTAATGAGGTATCATTAGAAAGTAGACGTTTCCAAGATTCATGAAATCCATTATTTAGTTGCATGTGATCACAGCCTCTACGTAAATACTGCCTTCTTTCTTTTAAATATTTTAATAAAAAATGTAATTATTAAGACTTTTATAAATTAATATTATAATTAAAATGTGATATGGCAAGTACTATAAAAACTAATATAGTGTTACTTTTGGAAGAAATTTATAAAATATTTTAGTTTCTTGACTGAGAAAAATAATGAGGCTATGCAGAAAAGAGTACATATTACAGCCAAGTGACACAGATTATGAAAAAGAATGAATCAATTTAAATGAAATAGCATAAAAATATCTCAAACGTGTTGAAAATTATGCTAGGTTCATTAGAACATGGGACTAATGAGGCCAAGATTGCATGTTTTAATTCCTCTTTTTTAAAAAAAGTATCTTTATTGTTGAAAGTATTACAGATGTCCCCCTTTTCCCCCCAAAGATCCCCTCCATAGATTGTACCCCAGACACTGGTGTAGTTGCTTTGAAATGTGCATCATTGGTTGTAACTAAAACTAGTTTTAGTTTAGCACTTTAGAAAAACTATAATAATGGTAACCCAACATAATAGCATTGTACATTTCCATTTATTCTTTTAAAAAACAAAATACCACTGTGTTATCTGAATTTTTATTTTATAGTACATTTTAAAATAGTTCTTGTTTAGAAGCAGCACAATAGAGTAGTGTCACCAAAAACCACACCACATCCCCTGAAACCATGACCGCATCCTTAAAATCACAATGAAAGATCAAGAGACTGACTTCCGTCTTAAGAAGGCCCTGTGGTTAGAAAGGAATACAGAGCAAGAGCTCTGTCTAGTAGGACTACACTGGACATTGGATTTCACTAAGCAAAGTTAGCAGAACCTTCCTGGGCTTAGGAATGAGTGCATGGTTTGAAAATACACTAGCTAGCTGAATTTTATTCAGCTAAAAATAAATTTTAAGATTAAACTGTTTATAAATAAAATTTAAAATCTATAATGTAGTTTATGTTTACCTTTCCCAAATATTACTTTAATCTTTACTTAAAATTTCCTGTAATAGATTGTCTCCTACCAAGAAAGGATTGATCTGTTCCCAGTACCTAAATGATAAAAGTAAATGTGTATTTCTTTCCAGAGGTTTCTGTGAATTACACTTGAGATTGGAAAGTTAAAACTTAATTATGGACAGGAATTTTCTTAAAAAATTTATATTTTGGCACTATATCCTTAATGGATATAAATCATATCTTATTTAAGTTTGCACCTTCAGCACCTAGCATATAGTGCCTATCTAGCTCATATTTAAATTAAGGTAAAATAAAACATCTTTGATATATAAAATGTAACTTATATATAGTTTAGTACATAATATATAATATATACCTATATAACTATATATCATATAATATACAATTTACATAATATAATATAAAAGTGTATAAAAGTGGACCTTATTAAAAAAATTTAAGCTATTTAAAAATTATAGCTTAAAAATTTAAGCTATAAAAATTCACTTACTATCATGAAGATATGTTACTATTTTTTCCAAATAGCTATTGGGAAAAATTATAGACAAAAGTAGATGGGTTTAAGAATATTAGTTTTCTTGTTTAGTAATATGGTTTATCTAATTGGTATTACTGCTACTCCATAATTTTTAAATATAAAATGGACCAAGAAAATCTAATTAGTTGTTTAAACTCATTATGTGCCACATTAAATCTTGTGCTTGTCACATTCAGATTTATTTAAGCTTTAATAATATTCAAGTTCATGTACTCATATTAAAGGCAACATGTGCTTTAACTATAATGAATGTTTTAATGTCAGTAAATTCATTCTAATGAAGAAAGTGAACCCTCATGAGTACAGTGTTTTACTCAATATACATGCAAATATTTATATCCATTTTTATTATTTAATTTGAAACAAAATAGATTGTTTGCTAGTAATATTAAATTGTTAAAATCTGTAATAGCTTGAAGAGAATTCCTAAAGTCCAAGTTTAGAGAAATATCTTTTAATTAATTGTTTTGATTGACTTCCCATTGAAATTTGGCTAATAGGACCATTCTTCCCTTTCACCCTTACTTCATGCTTGCTAATACTCACTACCCACATCAGTCTTTCTATAGAGGATCAGACCATTTATCTACAGTTGTAATCTTGTTACCTTTTTTATCACTCGTCAATTCTAAGGGGAAAGGAAAGAAGAAGAATAAAATGTGCATGAGTCAGTACAAATTTATTTTCACTTATGATAGGAAGTATTTAGAGACAATGTTCTTTTTGATGTGAACTGGTAAAATAGTTTTCCCATATAATATACTGCAATGTTTCTCAAATTCTGACCTCTTACATGAATTTTTTGTTTTGCTTTGTCCTTTAATTTTAGATTATATCAAATTCACATAAGAAGTTTGATGAAAATATTCATTCCCAGCTACTTTCACAATTTACTTTTTTGTATTTCAGAGTTTGAAGACTGCTCATGAGCATTGAGTATAATATAGTGGTTAAGGGCCTGCATTCTGGCATTAGCGTATCTATATGACTTCAAAGCTTGCTTTGCCCCTTATATGCTGTGTGATCTTGTACAAGCATTTAAACTTTCTAAGTCTTAATTTCCTCATTGATAAATTGAGTGTTGTAATAGTGTTCACTTCACAGAGATGAAATGTGAGAGTGTATAAAAACACTAAGTATTTAGCCTAACATATAAGAACTAATAAATGCTAGCCATTATCAAGCACTTGGTTATAAATTCCACAAGAAAAGTAACTATTTAATGAATCTACTCAGTGACTAGTAGAGTGCCTGGCATAGGTTGTACAGTTCATACTTGTTGAATGAATACACAAGGAATGGCATATTCTCTTATTATTAAACATTATCTCTCTTGTATCATAGTTGTACAAAACAATATTAAAACTTACTTTTGTAACGTCTCTAAACCTTGTGGTAAAAAAATGGTTGCATCTCTTTCTGTGGTATACTGTTCGTGATAGGTTAGATTTTGTTATAGTAACAACCACTACAAAATTTCAATGGCTCATCAACAAAGCTTCAGCTCTCCCGTTTGCCATATGTCCCATGAGGATCAGCCAGAACTTCTGCTTCTTAACCACTCATAAAACCAGAATGACAGAGAATTCACCGTTTCATGAATACATTATCAGGATCATGTTCCCCCCTCCCCCATTTTCTCAGATGCTGTGATAGGGCCAGAGAATACTGGAGTTCTGCATGAGGAAATACATTCTTTGGTACATAGCACACATCACTGTGATTACATGTGACTTCCCCTTAAAACTCACTGGCTCAAAGTAGATACCTGGTCTTGAATAATTGAAATAAGAGGAAAGTGAAACATAATCCTCCAGAGTGCCTAAAAAAAGAAAAGAAAAGAAAAGAAAAACTCTTTATGCATGAGAATTTAGAAATGTCTACAACAGGGAACTTTTGTGCACATTTTCACATTTATAAAAATTGGGACTTTTTTGCATATAAAATCACAATTGTGTTCAGTAGAGGATACAACTTTAATTTTCCCCCTGTGGTATCAATATTTGTTTCTTAGGCGATTTATTATAAAATGCACTATCACTGACTATGCCAACACTTAGAGTATCCATTTTTGACTACTTTTAAAATTGTAGTAAAATATTTAAAAGATAAAACTTACTATATTAACCATTTTTAAATACAGTTCAGTGAAATTAAGTGCATTCACATTATTGCACAACCATCACTACTATCCACCTCCAGAACATTTTTTTTATCTTCCCAAATTAAAACTCCATACCCACTAAACAATAACTTCCAATCTCTCCCACTTACCCCTGGCAAACATGATTCTACATTCAGCCTTTATGAATTTATCTACTCTAGGTAACTTATATATGTGAAATCGGTTTTTAGTCACTCATTTGCCAATAACACTTGGGTTGCTTCTACCTTTTGGCTACTGTGAT
This sequence comes from Miniopterus schreibersii, assembly GCF_964146895.1. NCBI lineage: Eukaryota > Metazoa > Chordata > Mammalia > Chiroptera > Miniopteridae > Miniopterus > Miniopterus schreibersii. The sequence continues at coordinate 40,739,355 of NC_138104.1, read as the reverse complement.
TAATGCTGCTGTGGACATAGGTGTACAAATATCTGTCAGAGTTCCTGTTTTCAATTATTTTTGTTACTATCTCCAGAGGTAGAATTGCTGAATCATATAGTGTTTCTATGTTTAATTAAGGAAACACCATAGTACTTTCCACAGCAGTTGTACTATTTTATATTTCTGCCAGCAGTGCACAAGAGTTCTAATTTCCTCAAGTTTTTCTTAGCTCTTTGGACATATTTAAGATAGTTATTTTAAGGTCACTGTCTAGTAAATCAGGTGTCTGTGCTTCTTCAGGGACAGTTTCTGGAGATTTATTTTGTTATGTTGCTTAAGCTATGTTTTCCTGTTTCTTTGCATGCCATATGATATTTTGTTGAAGATTGGGCACTCAGAAAAACTACTAGTTTTCTCATTCTTTGCAATCTGGTTAAAAAAAAGAAGAAAAAAAAAGGCCTTCACTAACTATTGGGCCTCAGAGCCTTGGGATAGTTTGTGGTGAAAGCTTAAGGTCTTTTTAAGTCTCTTTTTAGCATGCAGTTTGCCTGGGCCTATAGTTGTACTCCCCCCAATCTTCAATTTCTCCTCTATGCAGGGTTGCTTTTAATGTCTTAATTCTACAAAGCGTCTATCTCTAGGTTATTCTAAGGGTCTCTGATGATCTACTGTATTCTTCTGCTTTAATCTTTTGTCCCAAGATGTGTACAGACTTGTAGTTCCCCTGCAGTTTTTACATCATGCAGTGGCTGCCACTGTCTTCTGCAGGTTTCATGAGCCTGAGATCTAAACTAAGCCACTGTTTCCCATGTAAGCTTTGACTTAGTTGAGACAGGAACAAATCCTTCAGGCAGCTCACAGGCATGTTAGAATGTTGTAAGTATGTTCTACTTTGCTTCTTGTGGCACAAGGGAAAAAATCCGGAATTGGTCTACTTCCTCCTGGCTGTACTCTCCCAGGTAAGGCATGAGGCAAGGGCAAATAAAATGCTACAAAAAACTTTTGAATATTGCCTTTTCTTGATTCAGTGTTTACTTGGTGGCTGTAGATTTTTAAATAGTTTCTTACAGTTGGGAGTTCGATCCCTGGTCAGGGCACATACAAGAACCAACCAATGAATGCATAAATAAGTAGTTTCTTACAAAGTTATTTCAGTTAGTCTATAACTGGGCTTGTTTTTTGTTTCTGTTCTGGAAAGTGTGTCTGGAGCTTCCTACTCGGTCATCTTGCTCACATCTGAATATCCATTTTCAGATTTCACACTCAAGTGATATAACAGGCACTGAAACATGGCAGTTAGCAAGCCAAAATTATTCCACTTAAGTTGGTACAGAAGCATTGCTCATAAAACCTATAATACAAAATACAAAGAGATGAAAGATCAATCTTTAACGTATTAGCAACTATTAAATTCCAAGCACAGCCTGTGATTCTCGGTGATTATTAGTACATGCCCAGAATTTTAGATCTTTTCAGCTGGAAAATCCTTTTCTGTTTCTGGCAGGACATTAACACAGCTGAGTGACAGGGTAATTTCCTCTCAAGTCTTTTTCTATTACATGATGGCTGCTTAATTTTGGGGGTTCATATTTTTTAAGATAATCTCCTTATTAGCCTATTGAAATGAACTGCAGTCTGGCAAGATGCTCAGCATCACTAATCATCAGGGAAATCCAAATTAAAACCACAATAAGATAACACATCACAACTGTAGGAATGGCTATCATCAATAAATTAACAAACAAGTGTTGATGAAGTTGTGTAGAAAAGGGAACACTTGTGCCCTGCTGTGGGAGTGTAAATTGATATAACCATTATTGAAAGCAGTATGGAGATTCCTCAAAAAAACTAAAAACAGAACTACCATATATCCCAGCAATTCCACATCTGGGTATTTACCTCCCAAAAATTCAAAACACTAATTCAAAATGATATATGTATACATATGTTTGTTGCATCATTGTTTTAAAATAACTATGATAGCAGAATGTCCAGGCAGACTCTGGGAAAAACTGAGTTGTATGGCAATAGGACGAGAGACATTTGTCTCTCCCACACCAGACTGCTGCCACCATTACTATGCAGGGCCCTCCCTTCATGGGGCCAAATCATGATCTGCTTGGGCCTGCTAAAGTCTGATGGCTTCACCTTGATGACTCCCTGACATCCTGCCTACCACAAAGTTCTGCAAGCACCTGGAGAGTGGACTCTGACCTTGGTGCATCTTGAGATTGTTAGTAAGTGGCCTCAGACCCAGCACTGGCATAGAGTTTGAATCTGTATGAGCCTGCTGAACACTCATCCCTACCTACTGGTGAACACTACTCACTAAGAGCCTCCTTTATACACTTGTGTACTATTAGAATCTCCTTTAGTGACTGAGCCCAACAGGTAGGTACCAGGTGGAAGTGGATCTCAAGGAGCCTTGGGCTTTTTGCCAACATGAACCTAGGATTGATGCTGGTGGAAACTGACCTTGGTGCACAGATTGGCCCCTCACACACATACCCAGGCCCATCAGAGGCAGCCACAAATGGTGAATCACTTTGTAGTTTCAAACGTAGCCCTGGGCTGGTCACAGGCAGTGCCTGACATTGACCTGCATTGGAGTCCCTCCCAAGAGGCCCAAGAAATAACACACCCTTGGGAAAGATTGAGACCAAACCAGAACATGACCCAATTAGCTCCACAAGCGGCACAGCCAAAGAGATATCTCAACAGGCACCAGACCCTGAAGCAGCAAATTCAGCTTTCTGGGGTTAACCCCCGCACAGCAGCTCATACATTGCAGTTGGAGTTGATTGTTATAGACAGGTGAGGGGGCAATTTCATCCACAGACAAGCTAACAGTAAGAAAGACTAACTAAAACAGGAGAGCTCACATAATTTACACCTAGCTTGGATGATCAGGGAAGAGCCCAACAAGACACCTACTACATAAGGCTACTATACCAAGTCTGTGAGGCATAGCAGGTCTATCCAATACACATAAACAAAAACAGAGAGACAGCCAAAATGGGGAGGCAAACAAAAATGTTCCAAATGAAAGAAGAGGAGAAATCTTCAGAAAAAGAACTAAATGAAATAGAGGTAAGCAACTTACCAGATACAGAGCTCAAAACAGTGGTTATGAGGATGCTCAAGAAAATTAATGAGAACTTTGATAAAGAGATAGAAAGCATAAGAAAGGACATAGAGGAGAAGGAATATGGCAGGACTCTGACAAGAAGAGTGGCCATGCTTACAGCCTCAGACTGGGCTTACAGCTTGAATACTGTATAGCCAACTTTGAAAGACAAGAGAAATATACTTGAGTGGACATATTTTGTGTAAGGAGCACTGAAGAAACATCATAAAGTACAGTAAAAGACTGAGGGGGGGGCATAGAAAAGAGAGTCTGCCTGGAAGCCAGTGCTCGGCTGCGAGCCTGGGGGTTAGAGGCTGCAAAACTCATCCCTCTCCCCTTGGGAGTGTAGACTGGCACCCAAAAGTTGGGATCTCAAACCTGGAAGAGAAGAGAATGGTGGGAAGAGGGAGCCAGGAGAACAGTGTGCCTGTGAGGAGGGGACCAAGTCTTCCCAGTGAACCAACACACATAATGGTGGCAGCTGGGGCAGGACACTTTCACCCCAGGTGCTGACCTCAAGAAGGGCTGTCCTGCAGGGTGTGGCTTCCTAATAGAAAGGGGCCAGAGGCCTGCCCTCAGCAATGACCTAAAGGGACCCTCTGCTTTTCTGTAAGGCATTGTGTAGAAACCCAGAAAGCATTTGAACTGTGAAGAGAAACCTCTTGTAACCAGAGAGAGGGACAAGAACTAGCAGCAGGGTGGATTAGGACTCCAGCTGTTGGAGCTGTCAGTGGAGTGACTAGATTTTTGACCTGTTCTGAAGAGAGCAGGGATAGTGTGCAAGGAACTGCCCAGCTTTGCTGAGATCAGCTGAGTAGGAAACCTGTTTGGGGCTGACTATGACCCTTACTGTTTCATTCTGAGGCACAGGGATGCTGGGACCTCCCAGAGAGTGTTCTCTGCCTCTTTGTGACTTTGTGCATTTTGGATTGCTGAACAGGTGTCCAACTTCCTGGCTTGCATTGGGGAGACAGACTATCGAAAGCAGGGATTTATGTCTGCATTTGGAGAGAATGCTAAGAGCATCACCCCAACAAGAAAGGGACTGGTTCAGCCCACTGAAGACCCAAATATCCCTGGCTGGGCACAGTTCTGAGGGGAAAGGGAGAACAGCTTGCAGGACAACAATACAAGACTAAGGATGTCAGGGACTATTGTATAGGAACTGAAAATAAAGTTTAAAACACCTGCTGGGAGCTGAGCAGGCAACATGTCCACTAGAGTCTTTCTTAATCAAAGCAACTGAGCCCAGGCTGCTGAAACTGCCCATACAGAAAAGGCAACAGACTGAATTCAGTCTGAACCTGCAGCAGGCCATTGTATGGAGAACTAGAATTGGAGGGTAGGATAGAGACTGAGGAGTTGGCTTTGAAGCAGAGACTAACTTCCCCATAGTAGGTGCTTGACAGCAAAACCTCTGAGTAAAGGGAGCAATATCTTGAGCTACACTACCTGGTCTGCACCCTAAAGACTCTCTTCAGAAAACACTGGAGTAAGACCAGACAACCACAAGGAGTAGGCAAGTAGCTGACAGGTGGAGGTGGTCCACAGAGTCTCAGACCAGCCAACTACCTAAGGACACCAAAGTAAAATCTAGACAGCTCTTGACTTTGGCTGATACACAAGTACCTCCCAGGACACTAAAAATTGGCATACAAAACAGTGAGCTTCAGATAACACAGTTGACTTTTTTTTTTAGAAAAAAAGAGGAAAAAATACTTAAAAATTTTTTTTAAAAGGGTTTTAAATTTTTAATTTTTTAAATTATTTTTTAAGGAATTTTTGTCATGCTTTGATTGTGTATTTTTTGTTTTGTTTGTTTTGTTCTGTTTTTGGTTCTATTATCAAGATTTTTTGGTATTATCTGCTTTACTGCTGGGATATTATTATTATAACAAATAAGTTTATTGTTTTTCTCTATTGTTTTCTTCACATCTCTTATTGGCCTCCTTCCCTGCTTTTGCTTTACCTCTCTCCTCTCTTTTTGCTCCATTGGCATAACAATTTTTTTCTTTCCTTATTTTTTTTCGCTTTTATTCTCTGTCTTCCTGTCTTTTTGTTTGTTTGTGTTTGTCTTTTTATTTTATTTGTTCATTTTATATTTTCAATAATTTTCCTATTCTTACACTCAACCCTTACTTTTCTACTCCCTTTTCTTTCTTTTCAAAATCTTTCCTCTGCCCCTTTTATCTCCAAGTAGCTTCTCTATATTTTACTATTTATTTTATTATTATTATTATTATTATTATTACTATTAGGAATAATATCATTTTCTCTCTTCCTTTTTTCTTTAGAATTTGTGTTCTCACTTTGCTTTCCCAATTATACCTTCTCTTGGTTTGTTTTCATTGTGATTGTCAAGATACTTTCTAAGTTCCTGTTTTTATCTTGGCAGTTTGGATGTCTTATGTTTTGCGTTGTCAACATCTGTACAACAGCTCACATGACTGGGTTGTGACTGAGCCTCACAGTTAGCCAACCTGAGAGGAGAGCCCTTGCATGAATAGGTCAATAAAAATCACAAACCAATCACAATAGGAGACACGAAGGAACCCACAAAAGGGACACACCTAGAGCAAATAGTTCAGAAGTATAAGGAAAATACACTTCTGGCTCCCACAGGACAAAATACCACCCCACAAGACTGGGAGACAGCAAATATATCAAGTACACAGATAAAAACACTACAAGTCACTAAAATGGAGAGACAAAGAAACAACCCTCAAACTAAAGAAAAAAAAAATCGCCATAAAAAGACCTTGATGGGATGGAGTTAAGGAAGTTATCAGAAATAAAGTTCAGAGTAATTGTTATAAAGATGCTCAAGGAAATTACTGAGAAGCATAAGACAATTAATGGGAAGGTCCAGGGAACTTAGAGAAAGCATGAAAAAAGATATAGCTATTATAAATAAGAAGCAGGGAGAAATGAAGTATCCTTTATCTGATGTCAAAAATAGGCTGGAAGGAATTAAAAGCAGGATCAAGGAAGCAAAGATAGAATAAGTGACTTAGAAAATAAGGTAGAAAAAAACACTCAGAGTAGCAAAGCTAAAAACAAAAAACAACTTAAAAAGCATGAGGACAGTTTAAGGGAACTTTGGGACAACATGAAGCAAAACACATCATAAGGGAGATGGGGGGGAAGGGAACAAATGGCATAGAACTTGGTGGAGAAAATAATAGCAGAAAACTTCCTAGGATGGTGAAGGAGAAAGCCACACAAGTTCAGAAAGCACAAAGGGTTCCAAACAAGAGGAACCCAAAGAGAACCACTCCAAGACACATCATAATTAAAATGTCACATGTTAAAGACAAAGAGAATATTAGCAAAAGGCATAAGGTAGCTGAATGAACAAGAAAACAGTACCTAAATATATACTGTCTACAAGAGATCCACTAGAGAGCAAAAGATTTACAAAGGATAAAAGTGAAAGGATGGAAAAAAATATTCCAGGCAAATGGAAAAGAAAATAAAGCTGGAGTAGCAATACGTGTTTTTGACAAAACAGACTTCAAAATAAAGAACACAATAAGAGACAAAATGGTCACTACATAGCACTAAAGGGACTAATCCAATAGGAAGGTATAAACCTTGTAAATATATCTGCACCCAATATAGGATCACTTAAATATATATAAAAATTCTTGGACATTAAAGGGGAGATCGACAGCAACACAATCATAGTAGGGGACTTTAACACCCAACTGTCATCATTGGACAGATCATCAAGACAAAAAGTCAACAGAGAAACAGAGACTTTAAATGATATAATAAATCTAATGGATCTAACTGCCATTTTTAAGACATTTCATCCCAAGGCAGCAGAATACACATTCTTCTCAAGTGCATACAATACATTCTCAAAACTACACCACATATTACAGCACATTGCAAGTCTCTACAAATTCAAGAAGATTGAAATCATATCAAGCATCTTCTCAGATCACAATGCCATGAAACTAGAAATCAACCACTATAAAAAAACTCAAAAATATTCCAACACATGAAGGCTAAATAGCATGTTATTAAACAATGAATGGGTTACCAATGAGATCAAGGAAGAAATCAAAAGCTTCTTGGAAAAAAACAAAAATGAACAAACAAAAACACAAAATCTATGGGACACAGCAAAAGCATTTCTGAGAGAAAAGTTCATAGCAGTACAGGAATAGCTGAAGAAACAAGAAAAGGCTCTACAAAACCATCTAACACAACTAAAAGAACTAGAAGCAGAACAGCAAGAAAAGCCCCGAGGAAGTAGAAGGAAGGAAATAATGAAGATTAGAGCAGAAATTAATGACATAGAGAGTAAAAAAAAAAAAATACAAAAAATCAATGAAACCAAGAGTTGATTCTTTGAGAAGATAAATAAGACTGATGCACTTTCAGCCAATTCACCAAGAAACAAAGAGAGAGGACCCAAATAAATAAAATCAGAAATGAAAGAGGTGATATAACAACTGACTCAACAGCCAAACAAAAGATCGTAAGGAAATACTATGAGCAACTATATGCCAACAAACTGGACAACTTGGGTGAAATGGACAAATTCCTAGAAGCATAAAATCTTCCAAAGCTGAGTCAAGAAGAGGCAAAAAACCTGAATAGGTCAATAACAACTAATGAAATGGAAGCAGTAATCAAAAAACTCCTAGCAAACAAAAGTCCTGGTCCAGATGGATTCACAGGTGAGTTTTACCAAACATTCAAAGAATTAACCCCTATTCTCCTCAAACTATTTCTGAAAATTTGAGAAGAGGGAAAACTCTGAAACTCATTTTATGAGTACAGCATCATCCTTATCTGAAAACCATATAAAGACAATATAAAGAAATAAAATTACAGACCAATATCCCTGATGAACATAGATGCTAAAATCCTCAACAAAATACTAGAAATTGGATCCAGCAATACACTAAAAAGATCCTATACCATGACCAAGTGGGATTTATTCCGGGGATGCAAGGCTGATATAATATCCACAAATCAACAAATGTGATACATCACTTAAAATGAAGAACAAAAATCATATGATCATATCAATAGATGCAGAAAAAGCATTCAACAAAATTCAGCACCCATTTATGATAAAAACTCTCAGGAACATGGGACTAGACAGAACATACCTCAACATAATAAAGGCCATACATGACAAGCCTACAGCCAACATCATACTCAATGTTCAAAAACTAAAATCACTTCCCTTAAAAACAGGAACAAGACAGGGATATCCACTTTCACCACTCTTATTCAACACAGTATTGGGAGTTCTTGCCACAGCCATCAGACAACAAAAAAACATAAAAGGTATCCAAATTGGAAAGGAGGAAGTAAAACTGTCATTATTTGCTGATGACGTGATATTGTACATAAAGAACCTTAAAGACTCCATCAAAGTACTACTAGATTTGATAAATTAATTTGGCGAGGTAGCTGGATACAAAATTAACATACAGAAATCAATGGCATAGTTATACACCAACAATGAACTCCCAGAAAGAAAAACTGAAAAAACAATACCATTTACCATTGCAACTAAAAAATTAAGATGCCTAAGAATAAACTTAACCAAGGATGTAAAAGACCTGTACTCAGAAAACTACAGGACACTGAAAAAATAAATAGATGAAGATATAACAAGTGGAAGAATACACCATGTAAATGGATTGAAAGAATTAATATCATTAAAATATTCATACTACCCAAAGCAATTTATAGATTCAATGCAATTCCTATTTAAATTCCAATGGCATATTTCACAGATCTAGAATAAATGTTGCAAAAATTTATATGGAACCAAAAAATACATGGAATAGCTGCTGCAATCTTGAGAAATAAGAACAGAATGGGAGGGATCACTTTCCCCGATATCGAACGGCACTACATAGCCATTGTAATCAAAAGAGCTTGTTATTGGTACAATAGACATATAGATCAAGGGAACAGAGCATAGATGCCAGAAATAAACCCACACAATTATGGTCAGTTAATATTTGACAAAGGAGGCAAGAGCATCCAATGGCGTGAAGACAGTCTCTTTAATAAGTGGCTGGGAAAATTGGACAGATACATGCAAAAAAATGAAACTAGACCACCAACTTTCACCATACACAAAAATAAACTCAAAATAGATAAAAGACTTAAATGTAAGTCACGAAATAATAAAAATCCTGGAAGAAAACATAGGCAGTAAAGTCACCGATATCTCACTTAGTGGAATTTTTACTGATACATCTCCTAGGACACAGAAACAAAATAAAAAGTAAACAAATGAGACTACATGAAATTAAAAAGCTTCTGCACACCAAAAGAAATCATCCTCAAAATACAAAGGAAACCCATGGTATGGGAGAACTTATTTGCCGAGGATGTATCTGATAAGGGGCTAATTTCCAAAGTGTGTAAAGAACTCGTACAACTCAACAAGAGGAGGACAAACAATTCAATTAAGAAATGGGCAAATGAGTTCAATGGACACTTCTCCAAAGATGACATACAGATGGCCAAGAGACACCTGAGAAAATGCTCAACATTGTTAGTCATCAGAGAGATGCAAATTAAAACCACAATGAGTTATCACTTCACAACTGTCAGAATGGCTACTATAAACAAATCAATAAATAACACTTTCTGGCTAAGATGTTGAGAAAGTGGAACCCTGGTACACTGTTTGTAGGAATGCAGACTGGTTCAGCCACTACGGGAACAGTATGAAGGTTCCTCAAAAAATTAAAAATGGAACTGCCTTTTGACCCAGTGATCCCACTTCTAGGAATATATCCTAATAATATTGAAATACTAATTAGAAAGAATATATGCACCCCTATGTTTATAGCAGCACAATTGCTACGATCTGGAAACAGCCCAAGTGCCCATGAGTAGATGAGTGGAGAAAAAAGCTTTGGGACCTTTACACCCTGGAATACTCTGCAGCTGTAAAAAAGAAGGATCTCGTATGGTTTGGGTACAGTAAGAATGGACCTGGAGAATATTATCCTATGGGAAATAAGCCAGGCAGTGAAGACCAACATCACATGATCTCACTTATATGTGGAATCTAAAGAACTTAATAAACTGATGAACATAATAGATTCAGTGACATGGAGGCATAGATCAGACTGACGAATCTCAGAGGGAAGGGAGTGTGTGAGATTAACCAAAGAATTTATATTCATACATGCATAACCCAAGGACACAAACAATGGTGTGGTGAGGGACTCAGGAGTGGGGTGGATGGGGTGGAAGGAGTCAATGGGGAGATAAAGTGACATCCATAACACTTTGAACAATAAAAAAATAAATAATTAAAAATAATAAAATAATATAAAATAAAGAAATGAAGCATACACTAACTGAAATAAAAAGTAATTTATAGGGAATCAACATTAGTGTAGAGGACACTGAAAATAAAATCAGCAAATTGGAATACAAGGAAGCCAAAAATACCCAATTGGAACAGAAAAAAGAAAACCCATAAATATGAAGATAATATAAGAAGTTTCTGGGACAACTTCAAGCACACCAACATTTGCATCATAAGGGTGCTGGAAGGAGAAGAGAGAGCAAGAAATGGAAAACCTATTTGAAAATATAATGACAGAAAACTTCCCTTACCTGGTGAAAAAAGTAACCATACAAGTCCAGGAAGCACAGAGTGCCAAACAAGAGGAATCCAAAGACTCCTACATCAAGTCACATCATAATTAAAATGACAAAGGTTAAAGACAAAGAGAGAATCTTAAAAGCAGGAAGACAAAAGCAATTAGATCCCAATAAGGGAGCGCCCATACAACTCTCATCTGATTTCTCAACACAAGCTTTGCCGCCCAGAAGGGAGTGGCAAGAAATAGTCAAAGTGATGAAAAGCAAGGAGCTACAACCAAGATTACTCTACCCAGCAAAGGTTTCATATAGAATTGAAGGACAGATAAAGGGATTCACAGAAAAGAAAAAGCTAAAGGCGTTTGTCATCACCAAACCAGTATTACATGAAATGTTAAAGAATCTTCAAGAAGAAGAAGAAGAAAGAAGGAGAAGGACAAGGACAAGGACAACAAGAAGAAAAAGAAATCAAAAGTAGGAACAATAAAATGGCAATAAATACATATCTATCAACAATTGAATCTAAAATTCAAAATAAACAAACAAGGAATATAATGAACAAAATAAATTGATGAATGAAATAGAACCAGAGGAATGGAAAAGTGGAACAGATTGAAGAATCTCAGAGGAAAGTGGGGAATGGTTGTGAGAAGAAAATAACCAAAGAACTTATATGCATAGATGCATAAACCACGAACACAAATAGCTGAAGGCCTGAGGTGGGGCAAGATCCAGGTGGAGGGAGGCAATGGGGGAAAAAGAGGAGATATCTATAATACTCTCAACAATAAAGATTTTTTTAAAATAATAATAACGTAACCACAGACTCATAATATTTTTTTTTTTTTAAATATTTCTTTACTCATTTCAGAGAGAGGAAGGGAGAGGAGGAGACAGAAACATCAATGATGAGAGAGTCATCATTGATCAGGTGCTTCCTGCATGCCCCCGACTGAGGATTGATTCGTGCCCACCAGGCAAGTTATTCTATTCTTAAAGAGATGAACCTAAGATCCAGAAGATCACTGTTTGATTCCCAGTCAGGGCACATGCCCAGATTGTAGGCTTGATTTCCAGTAGGAGACATGCAGGAGGCAGCCGATCAATGACTCTCTCATCATTGATGTTTATATCCTCTCTCTCCCTCTTGCTTACTCTTTCTGAAACCTATAAAGATATATTTTTTAAAAAAATATGGACTTGAGTATAACATTTAAGTCTTTAATCCATTTCGTGTTTACTCTTGTGTATGGTGTAAGAAGGTGGTCTAGTTTCATTTTTATGCACATATCTGTGCAATTTTCCCAACACCATTTATTGTACAGATTTTCTTTACCCCATTGTATGTTTTCTCTTTCTTTGTCAAATATTAATTGACCACAAAGTCATGGGTTTATTTCTGGGGTCTCTGTTCTGTTTCATTGATCTATATGTCTTTTTTTATGCTGTTACCATGCTGTTTTGATTACTATGCTCTTGTATTATACTTTGATTTCAGGTAGCATAGTTTCTCCAACTTTATTTTTCTTAAGATTGCTGTGGTTATTCAAGGTCTTTTGTGGTTCCATATAAATTTTAGAAATATTTGTTATAGTTTTGTGAAATACACTATTGGTATCTTGATAGAAATTGTGTTGAAACTATAAATTGCTTGGATAGTATGGACATTTTAATAATGTGAATTCTTTCTATCCATGAATATGGTATATATTTTCATATTTTTGTATCTTCATTATTTTATTCAGTGTCGTATAATTTTCTGAGTACAATTCTTTTACATCCTTGGTTAAATTTATATGTATGTATTTTATATTTGAATTCAATTTTAAATGTGATTTTTTTCTTAGTTTTCTTTTATAATAATTCACTATTTGTGTATAAAAATGCAACAGATTTCTGTATAGAAATGCAACTTATTTCTGGATATTTAATTTGTATCTTGCTACTTTACTGAATTCGTTTATTAAGTCTAATAATTTTTTTTGGTGGAATCTTGCGGTTTCTCTACATACAATATCTTGTCTTCTTAAAATAATGACAGTTTTACCATTTCTGTTTCAATTTGGAGACCTGTTGCTTCTTCTTCTTGTCTATTTGCTGTGGTTAGGACTTTCAGTGCTATGCAGAGTAAGAGTGGTGAAAGCAGACATACCTACCTTGTTCTTGCTCTTAAGGTCAACCCTTGTAGATTTTGTCCATTGAGTATGATGTTGGCTGTGGGTTTGTCATATAAGGCCTTTATTATATTGAGGTATGATCCCTCTATTCCCCCTTAGCTGAGAGTTTTCATCATATATAGATGCTGGATTTTTTTTAATGCTTTTTATGCATCTATTGATATGATCATGTGATTTTTATCCTTCATTTCATTTATGTGGTTTATCACATTTATTGATTTGAAAATATTGTACCAAACTTGCATCCTGAAAATAAATCCCACCTGATCACAATGTATGACTTTTTCAATGTATTGCTGAATTCTGTTTGCTGATATTTTAAAATGATTTTTGTATCTATATTCATCAAAGATATTGACCTATAATTTAATTTCTTTGTAGTGTCTATTTTTTTTCACCTGTGTACTATCAAAAATTTATTTCAATATGTTCCAGATAGTTAAAGCATGAATGAGTGTATGACATAACATGAATCCCATACATTTGTACTCACTCATAGCAAAGACTGTGTAGAAGAGTGTAGTGTTAGTGTTTCAATCTGCCTTGAACTGTTTAAACTTGGAATGAAGTTTCTGAACACACCTAGAGATGTGTAAACAAAACAGATGTGAAACACCATTTTTAGCAATCACAATTAATAAATGAAACATCTACTAACTATGTAAACCATGCAGTAACATGCAGCTTCTGTAAACATCATTACATTATAACACTTCACAGAAGATAAGAACACTCTGCACAGGACTTCTCTTGTTTATTTCTTCAAAGACTGAAACATTCAAAATAATGCCTGTATGAAAAAATACAAGCATTATCTTTGTAGTGTCTTTATCTGGTTTTTGAATTAAGATAATGCTGGCCTTGCAAAATTAGCTTGGGAGTCTTCCCTCCTCTTGAATTTATGGATTAGTTTGAGATGGATAGGGTTAGTTTTTCTTCAAATAGGGTTAGTTTGGTAAAATTCATCTGTGATGTCATTTGGTCCAGGAGTTTTGTTTGGCGGGAGATTCAGTTTTGGAAGATCACATTTTTCTAAGAATTTATCCTTTTCAGCCAGATTGTCAAATTTGTTTGTACATAGGAGTTCATAATATTTTCTTCATAATCCTTTGTATACCTTTGGTGTTAGTTTTTACTTTTTTTCTTTCATTTCTGATTTTATTTATTTGGGTCCTTTCTCTTTTTTTCTTGATGAGCCTGGTTAAAGGTTTGTCAATCTTGTTTATCTTTTCCCAGAACCAGCTCTTGGTTTCATTGATCTTTTACCCTGCTTTATAAGACTCTATTTACTTTATTTATATTCTGATTTTTATATATTTTTTCTTCTACTCACTTCATGTTTTGTATGTTATTTTTTTTCTAGTTACTTTAAATGTAAAGTTAGGTTGTTTATTTGAGATATTTCTTGTTTCTTGATGTTGGCTTGTAATGCTATGAATTTCCATCTTTGGACTGCTTCCATTGTGTCCCATAGATTTGGGGTTGTTATGTGTTTGTTTTTATTGTTTCCAGGTTACTTTGGCTTTTTTCTTATAGCCACACAACTGAGTCTGTCACAGATTCTGCTGGGAGCCTGAGCTCAGCAGGGCAGGACAGCCAGGAATCTGGAGAGTGTGGCTACTAGATCACCAGTGAAGGGAGGCACTGGTCAGGCTTAGGGAGAGATGAAGTGAGTGAACTCCCACCCCAGAGCCACACAACTCAGTCTGTTCCAGATCCTGCCTGGACCTCCTGGAAAGCTCAAGTTAGACAGGGTGAGACCTCAGGGAGTCCCGAGGGCGGGGTTAGGGGATCTGGAGGAGGAAGTCTGTCTTGTGGGAAGGTATGGGGAATGACTCATGCCTCAAAGCCATCCAACTCAGTCACTGACACCCCCTGAGTCTGCCTAGACCTCTATACTGTAGCCCAAACAAATAACTTCTCAGCAAGGCTTGAGCTCTGCAAGGTAGGATGACAAAATGTCCAGAGGGTGGGGCTAGTGCCTTCCCCCAGGCTGATGAAATAAGGGGGAAAGTACTTCACTTAAGAAAGATGGTGTCTGTGTTGTTGGAGAGGGACTCAGTACAAGGATCCTGGTAGCTGTCCCTTCAGCTCTCTCCCCAGAGCCTCAAACCCCAGACTTTCCTTACATGATTCTATTCAGTTTCGTCTTACCTTTGCCAGAGCCCTGGGTGAGTAGCTGCAAATGAGATTTTTGTTCATTGGGACATTTTTTTTTTTTTAATATATCTTTATTGATTTCAGAGAGAGGAAAGGAGAGGGAGAGATAGAAACATCAATGGTGAGAGAGTCATTGATCGGCTGTCTCATGCACGCCCCAAACTGGGGATCAAGCCCACAACCCGAGCATGTGCCCTGACCAGGAATTGAACCCCGATTGCCTGGATCCTAGGTTGACGCTCAACTGCTGAGCCACGCCCAGCTGAGCTATTCATTGGGACTTTAAGAGAGTGCTTGTGTCTCTAGGAGACTGCTGTTTCTCCTTGGCAGACAGAATCCCCACTGATTTTCACAGTCAGATGTCCCTGGCTCTGGTGCTCTGGGTTGGGGAGCCCGGCATGGGATTGAGACTCCTTGATCCTCAGGGGGAATCTCTGCAGCTCAGATATCCCTCCAGAATCTCACTTGTTGCCCATGGGAATGGGGCCAATTCTTTCTACATTTCCACTCTTCCTACCAGTCTCAACATTGTTTCTACAAATCTTTGGATATAAGATTTTTGTTCAGCTAATCTTCAGTTGGTTATTCAGGTTGATAGTTCTATAACTTAGCTGTAATTCCAATTTGGTCCTTAGAGAATGCAAGTGTACTTTCAAACTACTGCATTGCATCTTGGACTTCTACTCTGATTTGAACTTTTAGTCCTGAGCTTAAGGTTGGTAGAGATGTGAAAAAAGAATTTTATTAGAAAGCCAAGTATGCTTTGGAGATTTCTGCCTTCTTTTGCACACAAGATATTAGGTTTATGTCTTCTATTTCCTAGAGGCCCCACAGTACTCCTTTTCTTTACAGTTGTATTCTTTCTTTTGCTGAAATAAAAAAAAAAATAGTTCATCTTTTTTATTATCTAGACACAATCTACTAACTAAAGATAATTTATGCCTACAGTGGAAATTTTAAGAGGGGAAACAACCATTTAACCAAAGCTGTATATTTTATTTTGTTTTTATGAGTTCATAAGGGAGAGAAATTAATAAAGATGGTTACATAAAAGACTCATGATCTTCCCTCTTCTCATGGATACATTGTATGTACAGCTACACACAAAGAAATTCTCTCTGAAAGAAATCCAAAAACTTAATGAGACCCCTACAAATTAGGTAAATTAGAAAATACCCATATTGAAATGGGTAAGAAAGGCTGAGACACACTCTTGTCATAAGCCCCACTCTCAGCATGGCTCCATACAACCAGGGAACCCCCAACTCCATGCTTATCCATGAGGAGTGAATTGTTTGTACCATACATCTAGTGCCTCATTTTTCAAAATCCCCACCTTAGGAACAAGATCCCAAATGTTTACCTCTGAAAGCCAATGGAGCTTTTTGTTAAAAGAACCACAGGACTATAGCAAAAAAGAAAAAGGCAGTTCTTAATGGGGACATGAGCCCTTGCCAAAGCCACATTCTAAAGGTTCAGTGCAGAGGGAGCATACAAAAGCACCTATCTCCCAATCTTTCTGAAATAGGTCTACATACATATTTTGTAAGCTGCTGTTGGAGAATTCAGCTTCTAATGTTGCGTGCATTTAGGGACTCACTGCAATCCTCCCTGAAGACTTAGAAAGCCAAAAGACATTTCTCTCACCATCTCCCTTCAGACCACTACAACAATAAAACCAAGTCATCAATATCTCAATAAAAGGAACATGTGCACATGTCTGGTGACTCAGCTTTTGTGGCTTTTTCCTGTGGAATGGGCATCAGATCTTCTGGCTCTGATAGCCAATAAGACTTGCATTCATGAATCAAACAAAGAAGCAGTTTTTGACAAGCACACCTGTGAACCAAAATATCTATTACATGAGTCTGAGAATGAGAAAAGAGAAAAACAAGCAGAAAGTTTAATCAAATAATTAATGACTGAAATATAGTTTTTTATACTAAGGGAAGAGACAGACACCCAGATCAGGAAGTCCAAAAATACCAAATAAGATAAAACCAAAAGAACCTGTACTAAGATACATTATAATTAAATTGTCAAAAGTTAAAGACAAAAACATAATCTTAAAAGCATCAAGAGAAAAGTAATATTGTTATATACAAAGGAACTCCCATAAGACTGTAAGGATTTTTTTTCCTGCAGAATATGTGTAGGTTAAAAAGGAGTGGGATGGTATTTTCAGAGTTAAATAAAAATCCTGCCAACCAAGAAAACTCTTCCTGGCAAAGTTGTTTTACTAGAATTGAAGGATAGAGTTTTTTAGACAAACAAAAGCTGAAAGAGTACATCACCACTAGCACAGTCTTACAAGAAATGTTAAAAGAAGTTCTTCAAGATGAAATGAAAGGATGATAAATAGTAACATGAAAATATATGAAAATATAAAACTCACTGGTAAGGATAAGTATATACTTAAATTCAGAATACTTTGATACTGTAATGGTAGAAAGTAAATCACTTGTAACTCTAATATGAAGGCTAAAGCACAAAGTATTAAAATTAACTATAACTACAATAATTTGTTAATTGATACACAACATGAAAAGGTATAAATATTGACCTCAAAGACAAAATGAGTGGGGGAGTGTAAAAAAATAAATCTTTAGTATGTGTTTAAAGTCATAAGCTTAAAATAGACTGTTATGACTCTAAGATGCTTTATGTAAACCTTATAGTAAACACAAAGTGAAACTTATAGCAGATACACAAAAGATAAAGAAAAATGAATCAAAGTACACCACTTTGGAAAAATCATGAAATTACAAAGGAAGAGAGGTAGAGAGAAAAAAAGGAACAAAAGATTTACCAAACCACCAGAGAATAATTAACAAGATGGCCATAGTAATTCCTTATCTATCAATAATCACTTTAAATATCAATGGGCTAAATTCTACAATCAAAAAATATAAAGAGGGACAAATATTTAAAAAGAAAAAGAACTCTGCTTACAAGAGACCCATTTCAGCTTTAAAGGCAAAAATATACTGAACAAGAAGGGATGGCAAAAGATAAACCATGCAAAAGAAAACAGAGACAGCTACATGAATATTAGTCAGGATAAACTTTAATCCAAAGACTATAGTAAAATATTAAAAAGTTATTATATAATAATAAATGGTGTCAGTTCATCACGAGGATATGACAACTGCAAATACTTATGCATTCAATATAAGAGCATGTAATTATACAATGTAAATATTAACAGATCTGAAGGGAGAAATAGACAATAATACAATAATAGTAAGGGACTTTAGTACTCTACTTTCAACATTGGATAGCTCATCAAGACAGAAAATTAATAAGCAGCATTAGACTTGAACTATACATCAGATCAAATGAAACTAAAAAACATATGCAGAACATTCCATCTAACAGCAGCAGAATGCATATTCTCTTGAAGCACATATGAAACATTATAAAGAATAGATATTAGGCCACAAAATAAGTCTTAACAAATTTAAGAAAATTGAAATTATATTAAGCATCTTTTCTTCTCACAATGTCATGAAACTAGAAATCAGCTACAAAGGAAAAGTGGAAATTTTACAAATATGTGGAGATTAAACAACATGCCCCTAAACAACAAGGAGATTAAAGAAGAAATCCAAAGAGGGAGCAAGAAAAAATATCTTGTGACAAATAAAAGTGGAAACATAACATTAAAATGCATGGGATGCAGCAAAAGCATTTCTAAGAATGAAGTTGATAGTGATAAACATATATTAAGAAAAATTTAAGATCTCAAATAACCTAATTTTATACTTCAGGAAAAGAGAAAAAAAAGAACAAATAAAACCCAAAGTAGTAGATGAAAAGAAATAAGAAAGATCAAAATGAAAATAAACAAAACAGAGATTTAAAAAACAATATAAATGATCAATGAAACTAAGAGTTTTTTTTAAATATAAACAAAACTGACAAACCTTCAGCTATACTTACTAGGAAAAAGGAGAGAGGACTCAATTAGATAAAATTATAAATAAACGATGAGACATTACAACTGATACTACAAATACAAAGGATCACAAGAGAGTACTAGGAAAAATCAAATGCCAACAAATTAGATAACCTAGAAGAAGTAGATTAATTCCTCAAAAAACACAATATTCCAAGACAGACTCATGAAGGAATAGAAAATCTGAACATGTTAATTACTAGTAAGGAAATTGAATCAATGATAAAAACCTTCCTACAGAGAAAAGACTAAGACCAGATTGCTCTACTGGTAAATTCTAATAAACATTAAAATACACACACACACAATTAAGATCAATCCTTCTCAAACTCTTCCAGAAAATGGAAGAGCAGGGAACACTTCCAAACTGATTGTACCAGAACAGCATTACCCTGATGCCAAAGCCAGACAATGATATTACCATACAAGAAAATTACAGACCAATATCCCTAAGTATAGATACAAAAATCCAATCCTCAGCAAAATATGAACTAACCAAATTTAACAGTCCTTTAAAAGTATCTTACACCATGATCAAGTGAGATTTATTCATGGGATGTAAGTGTTTCAACATCCGTAAATCAATGTGATGCACCACATTAACAAAATGAAGGATAAAAAACCATAAGTCCATCTCAATAGGTTAAAAAAAAACAGTTAACAAAATTCAGCATCCTTTCATGATGAAAACAATAATAGGTATAGAAGGAATGTACCTCAACGTAGTAAAATCCATACATGAGAATCCCACAGTTAACATCATGCTCTATGGTGAAAAACTGAAAATTTTTCCTTTAAGATCAAGAACAAGACAGGGATTCCCACTCTTGCCATTTTTATGACACAAATACTGGAAGTCCTACCCAGTGCAATTAGGGCAGAAAAGGAAATTTTAAAAAATATCCAAATGAGAAAGAAAGAAGTAAAATTATCTTTATTTACAGATGACATAATCTTATATATAGAAAATCCTAAACATTCCATCAAAAAAATACTAGAACTAAAAACAAATTTAGTAAAGTTATAAGATACAAAATTAATGTAAAAAGTCAGCTTCATTTTTATACACTAACAACAAACTATCTAAAAAATAAATTTAAAGAACCCATTTGCAGTAAAATAAAAGTAAAATAAAATACTTAGGAATACATTTATCCAAGCAAGTAAAAGTTCTGTGCACTAAAAACTATAAAACATTCATGAAAGAAATCAAATAGGACATAAATAAGTGGAAAATATTCTGTTTCATGGACTGGAAGAATTAATATTGTTAACATTTTCATACTTCCCAAAACAGTCTACAAATTCAAGGCAACCCCCATCAAAATTCCAGTGCCATTTTTTAACAGAAATAGAACCGTCTTTTTTATGAAAATAATTTATTTATTTAATAAATTTATTGAAGTGACATTGGTAAATATAATTATGTAGGTTTCAAGTGTACAATTATATGATACACTTACTGTATATTGCATTGTGTACCCACCACACAAACTCAAATCTTCCATCACCATACACTTGAACAATCTTAAAATTTGTTTGGAATCACAAAAGATTTCTCATAGCCAAAGCAATCTTGAGAAAGAACCAACCTGGAGTCCTGGCTGCATGGTTCGTTTGGATGGAGCATTGTCTTGTACACCAAAATGTTGTGGGTTTGATTTCTGCTCAAGATACATATCTAGGTTTGGGGTTTGATCCCTGGTCAAGGCCCATACGGGAGGCACCTGTTTGGTGTTTATCTCTCACATCTCTCTCTCTCTCCTCTCTCTCTCAAATCAGTAAAAACCTATCTTCAGGTGAGAATTGAAAAACATTTTTTTTAAAAAGAAGCAACTTGGTAGCATCACACTTCCTGATTTCAAACAGTAATAGAAAGCTGAAATAATCAAAGCAGTAGTGTGTTGACATAAAAATAAACACATACATCAATGGAAAAGAGCAGAGAGCTAAGAAATATACTCATGCACATATGGTCAATTAATTTTCAACAAGGAAGCCAAGAATATACAATGGGGAAAGGATAATCTCTTCAATAAACAGTGTTGGAAAAACTGAATAGCCACATGCAAAATAATAAAACTGGACCCCTACATTTCACTATACACAAAAATCAATTGAAAATGTAATAATGACTAGAATGTAAGACCTGAAACCATAAAACCTTTAGAAGAAAACATAGGGTGTAAATTTCTTGACATTGGTCTTGGCAATGATTTTTTTAATTCAACACCAAAATCAAAGGCAACAAAAGCAAAAATTATTAAGTAAGACTGTATTTAAATGAAAAGCTTTTGCACAGCTAAGGAAATTATCAACAAAATGAAAGGCAACCTAAGAAATGGGAGAAAATATTTCAAATCACATTTCTGATACGGGGGTTAGTATCAAAAATATACAAGTAACTCATAAAACTCAAAAGCAGAAAACAACACAAAACAAAAACCAAATAACCCAATTGAAAAAGGAGCAAAGGATGAATAGATATTTTTCTGAAGAAGACATACAAATGACTAATGAAAGCTGTTCAACATCACTAATCATTAGGGAAATGCAAATCAAAACCACAATGAGATATCACCTCATACATGTTAAAACAGCTATTATAAAAAAATATAAGAAATAATCCTTTGCATACTGTAGCTGCTAATATAAACTGATACAGGCACTATAGAACACAATATGCAATTTCCTCAAGAAATTAAAAACAGAACTACTATATGATTCAGCAATCACATGTCTGGGTATACATCCAAAAACACCAAAATCATCATCTTGAAGAAATATCTATATTCTCATGTCCATTGTAGCATTATTTACAATAGCCAAGATAGAAATAACCTAGGTGTTCATCAATGAATGAATGGATAAATAAAATGTGGTATATATGCATATACAAGAAAATATTATTCAGCCTTAAAAAAGAATTCCTACATTTTGTGACAACGTGAATAAATCTGGAGAGCACCTTGATAAGTGGCATAAATCTGACTGAAAAAGAAAAATAATCCATGGTATTATTTAGATGTGCAATCCATAAAAAAAAAAATTGAGCTCATAGAACAGATTAGAAAGGAGGTGATTGGCAGGGTGATGGATGAGAGATATAAGGAGAGGCTGGTAAAAGGGAAAAAACTTTCAATTATAAGATGAATAAGTTCTAGGGATCTAATGTATAACATGATGACTATAGTTGATAATACTCTGCTATATAATTAAAACTTGCTAGGAAAATAGAAGTTAAATGTTCTCATTTTAAAAATCAATAAAAAAAATCAATAAAAATGTAAAAATAATAAGAATAATTCAGAGGCCAAATGAGAAACATTTACTACTTTTCTCTAGTCACATAATATTACCAAATAGAAACACACCCTCATGAGATAATAATACAGAATAATATTTATTTAAGAGCAATTGTAAAATTTCAATATAAAACTCATTTCTCTCTTTGGGGGAAGGTTTATATATTTCAACTTTTATAAGCTTCTGATGATTCAAAGGTTTCAATAGTTTCCATACGAGAATATATTCACTAATAACTTGAATTAACTCAAATTGCATTTTCTGCATTATTAGCCACATTACACAATCCTCATCTGCTGTAACTAAATGATTTTTCATTTCTTTCCACTTTTGTTACAAATAGACTCTTCCTGAAGATTATGGTGAATGTGTCTACTGTTGTATTTATTTGGGGCTGGGGCAGGTGCTGATGATAATCCTTTAATAGCTTCATTATTATGCTCTAATTCTCCAATGAATGTAAAAGTGAAACTTTTAATAGATTATTGTTCAAAGCATCTGAAAGTCCTATAAGTTCTGCTTTGAGATATGGACAAATTCTGATAGTAAGTCACTTCCTGCTCATTTTCTTTTCCTGAATTTCTGCTATTATACCATATGGCATAGCTTCTCTTGTTCTAGTTTACCCTTAAGCTGAAAACACCACCTCAAAAAAATCAATATTGTAAGTTATTCTTAACTAGAACACGGGAAACATTCAGAAACTAGGGACTGCTATTTCCCAGAATTTTTCAGCTCTGCTTGCTTGTTATATTCTGTTTTACCCCAGGCATTCAACATTTTAGAATCCCATTGCAAGGTTCTTCAGAACTCTGATGAAAATACTGACAGTTCAGAAGAGACAGGAAGAATAAAAGAAAAACAAAACAAAACCCACAGTACGGTATTGTGCTTAATGAAACCTCCAGCTGAAAACCAATATGCTTTAAAACTAGATAATTAAATATTTCTGGAGAGAAACCAGTTTATAAAGCATATCATTTCTTTTTAGACAATGCCTAGTAATATTTTATTTAATTTTTTTCAAGAATAACCCCATTAGACTTTTGCATATGTAGTCTCTTAAGAAGGCTGAAGTCCCCAGAAGTCTTGAGTGAAGGAGAAATTATGCTCCTGTTTAAGTAGATTTTGTAATATTAAAGCGACTACAGACACATACCAAAAATTGTTTGCTGTCAAACTTGACACTGATTAATACAATCAAGTGAACATATTCGGAAATATTGAACGTAATGAGAATCACCATTAATTGAACACTTTCTGTGTAGTAAGTAGAACAAACTATATATTAGGTGCTTTATATATGCTAACTCATTGAATTGTTCCATCAACTCTATGTGGAAGGCATTATTGTTCTATTTCACTGAGGATTATAGCAACAATAGTTTCAGAATGTCAAAAATAGATCTAGCTATAATTTTAATTAACTTATTCTTAGTCTTAAGGGGTTTTGATCAGAATCAGTGGGAAGACATTTTTGAATGCTTAAGCAGCAGATCTCCAGAGTCAAAGCTGCTTTGGTTATGCATTCTCTTATGTTCTCTAAAATTAGGCAAAATTACAATCCTGTGTCAACCTGAATTTCTTTATATTTTTAAATGTGTTCTCTTAGCCTTGGCTCCAAGTCATAATAATAACGTAGACAGCTTTTTTTTTTAAATATAGAAACAGAAACTTAAGATGCTCTAATTTTGTCACTCTGGAGATACCGTGATGTGCATTTGGCAAAAGGCTGTTGTGAAAAACAGCCAGTATGGGGAACCACAATATTACCATAGCCAGCTGGTAATAGTCTACTTTATTTTCTTATAATATTTTGCACAGTTCTGTGATCCAAAGTTTGTCAAGTTATTGTTCACAGGCTTTCAACAACAAAAATTCTGGGAGTGTTATTTTAAAGTACTGCCTTCTTTGCCTTACCTCAGACCTACAAAATCAGACATCATGGGGAGAGAGAAATATTAAAATTTCCATGTTGAAGAGCCCCCCTCCTACACTGATTCTTATGCTCAATTAAAAGTGTGGATTTCAAAATCATTAGAATCTCTGTTTGAATTCCAGTTTTATTATTGATCTGTCCCCAAGGCCACCACACATCTCATATGTCATTGTCAACTATTTTCTTATAATGATATTTTAAAATACCTCACCCCTGGTTATATAACCCCTTACTTACTAAAAAGCTCAAGTATGTAGTTGTTCATTATCCGTTGGATCTGGAAAATAAAAGTCCCCTAAATGGGTATTATCATATACTACTATCATCCACACTGCAGGGATAAAGTTGTTAAATTGGCAGACATTTTGCCTCATTTTCCCACAAGTCTCTTGCCCGGACATGTTCCTCAATACTTCTCCCAAAACATGGATTGGATTTCTATATTGCCTAAACAGACCCCTGATGTTGGCATTTCTTTGATTTTGTTTTTTATATTATCTTTAAAAAGGCAATTGAGAAAAACCAATAAAATCATGCTTTTAATTCTTATGCTAACCTAGTTATAAAAAAGATCTTCAGATATAAGACTTATAACTTTGTTTAATTAGTGCTTATATGAATGTCTGCTTTGAAAGCACTGTTCAAATTTTGTAGAGAGGCCAGATTTTCAGTACATATATAGATTTGGTTTTGAAACTCAGATTATACAAAGCTCCAGCTAAAAAAGTCAACTCACATTAGGACTTATTGAAGGATACACATACCTAGCTAGACAAGAACGGGAGGCATTGTTTTTCAGTGTGGCTTTTTGGTTACCTGCACAGGGAAAATTAACTGGAGTGCTTTTAAAAATGTAAAATATTTGGTATCTCTTCAGACTAGTGAATCACAGGGAACCACTGTGGAATGAACCCAGAAACATGCATTTTAATAGGCAGGTACAAAGTACATTACAGTTTGAGGGTGGCTGAACAGGGACAAAGAGCATGGATATTACTATTAGATGGACCTGGACAAAATCTCAGCTCTCTCAATTACAAGCTGTACCCATATTGCATATAGCCCTCCTGTGTATCATGCTCCTCTTTGCTCTGATCTCCCCTCTCTTGCTTCTTTTCTGTGTAAATGCTCCCTACCTGTACAAGCTCTGCTAGATAGTTGTATGTCCTCCTCTTCTCTTTAAGAGTGTAAGGCCCCTCACTGGGTGATATTAACATCATCTCCTTGTGCCACCCTGTCTTCTGAATGTGTGCAGGGCAGTTATACAACTGGCATTTATCTTGTCACTTCTTCCACTCCATACCTCCCATTCTCAGCCTCCTAAACTGACATGACTTCTGGTGTTCAACCCTGTTTATGGTTGGTACTCACTGCTCTGACCTTTCAGAGGCATCACGATGGGTAATTTGTAAATTCCGAAGCTTTTAACACTTTGGCACCAAAGATCAATGCAGGACTTCAATGCCAAATTTGTAACCTTCCCTCCAGCACCATACACAGCTGTCCCATTCCATCTCCTTGACAATGTGCCCTGATCCACAGTACCAATGTCTACACCTCCTGTCCCATAGCATCAGGAGAGATCACATCTTTAGGGGTGATTGATGTGGGTTAGGGATCCCTTCACTGGAGGCTTATTTGAGCCTAGCCTTAAAGGGCAGGTAGGATTTCTACCAGCAGAGCTGGAGGAACTAACTATTGCCAAAAGAGGACACAAGAGGAGAGAAAATATGAAGATTGTATTGGGGACCAGTATAGTGCTGTTTCCTCAAGTGTGGCCCTTCCACCAGCTGCATGGAATTACCAGTGGTGCTTATTTAAAATGTGGCCTTGAACCTCACCTCAAATCTACTGACTGAGAATCCCTAGGGGCAGGACTAAGAAAATACACATATTCACAAGCTCCCTAGATGATTCTACTGAACAGTAGTGATTAATAACGTTTTTCTAACTGATATGATATGAGAGGTGATGACAGGGCCCGAAAGAACTGATATGATAAAATGTTGAGAGAGGAATAGATAGTATTTAAATATATCAAAACAACCATACATTCAAGAGTATACATACGCATAGTGCAAGGTCCTAGAGTCAGTGACACCCCAGTAGTCAAGACTACATCCATTGTTCAGATCTTAGTTTCTAAATATCATTCCCCAATTAAAAAAAAATTGATCCTTGGAGAAATTACTTTAGTCCTGAAGGAATAAAGGAGGAAAAATGCAGATGCGCTTAGAGCATTGAATTGTGCATTAACGTAAGGAAGGTCTATGTAAAGACTGGAGGATATCCAAAGGACCAAAAAGCAACCTGAAAAGGTTCCTAATGGCCAAGGCTGGAACAATTGAAGAAACATAATAATGAACAATATTATTGAATTATATCTCAATAAATATCCATGAACCTATACTGAAATAAGTAATTGTTTGAACAAATAAATAGGGAGAAGAATGGACAGATATTCTTTATAGGATAATTCTGATTAATTAACGTAGAAAGGATGAAATAGAAAGTACCATTAGAACGCTTCAGTAAAAATTGTTGTAAGGAAGATCCACAGATGAATGCTAAAAGTAGGAGGTGAAACTTTAAAGAAGAACTTTTTATTCACATAGCCTTAAAATATTCCACTTCTACAAATATTTGCTAACTACTGTGTTGGTTTTAACATATGTACGCACAAACTTTGATATTCCTTCTTAAAGGAGGTGAAACTAAATTCAACCTCCCTTAAGTGTGACAGTATGTAATGACCTGCTTCTAATAAAGAATAGAAAGGGAAAAATAATAATTTTACACAGGAAATACTAGCAAATATCATCTTAATGAAGGATCAACTTTAACATTATGCATTATAAGTAATGTAGTCCAGATATGATGCAGTAAAAAGGGTATATTACATTTATGTTCTTCCAAATAATCTATAATGTTAGTCTAATCATGATGAAACATTAGACAAATCCAAACTGAGCAATATTTTATAAAATACCTAACTACTACTCTTCAAAATTGTCAAGGACATGAAATATATGGAGAAACTAAAGCACTGTCACTGATTGGAAGTGACTAAGAAGACATGACAACTAAATGCCATGTGGGATTCTGGATTGGATCTTCCAGTGGAGAAAGGGAATTAGTAGAAAAACTGCTTAAATCTAAATAGAATCTGCAGTTTAGTTAATAGTAAAGTACAAATGCTAAATTCTTAGTTTTGATATATGTGTCATGATTATGTAAGATGTTACTATTAGAGGAAGTTGGAGAAAAACTAAACAGGAACTTATGTATACCTAAAATTATTTCAAAATAATAAGTTAAAAAAGCATTATAAGATAATCATTCAGTGGACTACTACTCACTAATAAAAAATGAACTACTGATACATGCAACAACATGGATGGGTTTTAAAGACTTGTTCTGAGTGAAAAAACAGACTCAAAATAAAACTATGTTAACATGAAGTTTTAGAACAGGCTAAACTAATATGTGGTTATGAAAACCAGAATAATGGTTGCCACCAGGAAAAGGAATTTACTGAATGAAGATATGCGAGTACTTTCTGAGGTGATGGGAATGTTTTACATCATGATTAAGTAATTGGAAACATATCTGTCAGAAAACATCATCTATACTTAGTAATTGTGAATTTCACTCTATATAAATTATATACCCATTTAAAATGCACCAGATGTTCTACTTTTAAAAAATATGAATCTTGCCCGGCCGGGCGTGGCTCAGTGGTTGGGCATCGACCTAGGATCCAGGCGATCAGGGTTCGATTCTCGGTCAGGGCACATGCCTGGTTGAGGGCTCAATCAATGGCTCTCTCATCATTGATGTTTCTATCTCTCTCTCTCCCTCTCCCTTCCTCTCTCTGGAATCAATAAAGATATATTTTTTTAAAAAAAATATGAATCCTACAAAGTGTTGGAATGGTCGAAATCCAGATTAATTGTTATATCTTGCCTCTGTATAAATTTTCCCATGTCTATTAGGAAACATCATCTATTTTCCACATCATCTATTTTGGCGAACAGCAGAAAATATATTCCTACATTATGTATTACTCCCTTTATTTAGACTACTAAACTTCTTTTAACTAAATGCTTTTTACTTTGCTCCCACCCTAAGGTTTATTCATGGATTTCTATTCACACAAATGCCTTCTGAACATGCACCTTATTTGTATTCATTTGACTTCCTTTGGTCATGGCATACCTTTCCATTGCCCTATTCCAGTCACCCATCTGACCAAGTGCCTTACCTCACCAAATTAGTATGATAAAATGTCAGCTTAACTTGGCTAACAGTAAATTATAACTCACTTCACTATCCTTTATAGTTGCTTTTGGTCAACCACAATTTTAAGAAAGATTGAGTTTTATATATAAAAAGTCACACTAGCCCTGAAAATTTTGGATTTTTACAATATTTATATGTTAAGATATCATGTTTTTAAAAATGTTGTATGATAAAACCATATTATAAAATGTAAATCAGGATTATTATTGTTCATTCCCTCCTTGTGTAGACTTGAAAATATCTCAACAGAATGTTGCAATGGGGCAGCAAGAGTAGGAATCATTTTTCTTAGGCAGTCCCACCATAATTCATCACTCATTTGAGCTATTCATTTGTCCAGAAGCAATTAGTGCTTAATTGCTGGATAACCTGAGTAATTTATAAATGCAAATTAATACAGAAAGCAAACAAGTATGTGTTCATTAATTTCTTTATCACCATCTGTTTAATTTAAAAATTGAGTTTTACTGAATGACAGATTGCTAACAGTATACATAATTTTCTTTCTTTTTTTTTCTTTTCTTTTAGGTACTTTTTATGCATTATCTCATTTAATCCTAACAACTTTATGAAGTAGATATAATTTCTTTTTCTGTTTTTTTTTTTTTTAATTGAATTTATTGGGGTGACACTGGTTAACAAAATTATACAGGTTTCAGGTGGGAAAATGTCTACTGCAATTGAGGTCATCATCTGATAAAATTTGAGTTTGTACATAAACAAATTCTTGTATTTTTCTAATTCATAAAAAAGTCATTGCCAATATATAAAATGTTATTTAGTGGAAAACATAATATAAGTCCTTTTATATAAGCTACTGTGCATTCAACAAAATATGGCAATTAAAATGTATTGCTGTCATTTTAGCATTTTCAATTACTTTATTCTTATTTGTTTTCCTTATTTGCATAATAATTTTTTTGCTTCATATATATTTAAGTTATACCTGAAAAGTAGATATCGAAATTTTACAACTAGAAGGAAGAAAAAGTCAGAAGTGGTTTACAGTCTTTGATTTTCAAAATATAGATTATATAATGTAAGTAATTTTAAACCTTGTATAAATGAGTTATACTTGGTAGTTCTAGCCAATGCTTAATCCTTCAGGAGTCAAAGTAGAAAGAAAATGTATTATGTTTATGATGTATAAAGGGAATATATATATATATTTAAATATATCTTTATTGATTTCAGAGAGAGGAAGGGAAAGGGAGAGAAATGGAAACATCAATGATGAGCCATTGATTGGCTGCCTCCTGCACGCCCCCTACTGGGGATCGAGTCTGCAACCCAGGCATGTGCCCTGACGGGGAATTGAACCATGATCTCTTGGATCATAGGTCAATGCTCAACCGCTGAGCCACGCTGGCCTGGCAACAGTCTGGGGTGGTCTTAATCAGCAGTTTATTTTTGCTCTTTCTTCTTCAGAGTGTCTTATTTCATCGTGTATTTTGTGAATTTTTATTGTATACCATTTTACTTGATTATTTATCAGTAGGGGCATTTTGAAACTGAGCTTAAAGAGTGTTTTGCCAGAGAAAAATTACATTAACTGCATTCACATATCTCGGGACACAATCAATTCAGGCCCTACTTAAACTAAATTCATGGTATAGATATTCTTTGGAGGGATAAACAAATATGTGAATTCTGGTTCCAAATCCATGGGAGCATTATCTTATAGTTAGGAATTTTCATGGGGTGATTTCTATTTCTATCTTGCACCTAGAACCATGGCTGAGACAGGGAAACATCTCCACTATTGAGTTTTGTGTGCTGGGTTTAGAAAAAATCACCTTGATTTCTATCTAGGTCAAGCAGTGTAGCACAGTTTCATGCCAGAAACAGAAATTGAAGTGATATTTCTGAACTAGTGATTCTCCACTCTGGGTTTGTACCAGAATACCCTGGGGGGATATTTTCAAACTAATATTGTCCAGGCCTTAATTTAGGCCTACTGAGTTAGAACTTCTGGTGGAAAAAAATGTTTAATTTTCTTGTTTTAAAGAAAGAATAACAAAGAGAGTTGTAAGTTCAGTATATTAAGGACCTTGCTCAAGATCACAAAGCTAAAGAAGGGCTGTTTGGGGAGTAGCTCTATGATCTTCTGGATCCCCATCCAGCATACTTTCATGACTTCTCTTATGCATTTCAGTACACTATTGGTATTTATCAGTATATACTGAATAGAAACAGACAAAATGTGAGATTTTTTTCAGGGGGTGGTATTCTGAGTTTTCTATTTAATTAATAATTGTAAAAGCAAGTGTTGGGGGTAAAACACTCACAAATACATGTTTATTCTGCTTTTAATAAAACTCAGGATGCAAACTCATGCTAAATATTTACTCTAAGTAAAATAGTCTAAACTCTTGGTCTACTGTTAATACTCTTTAAAATGTTTTAAACGATCGCCTGGCCTGGTGTGGCTCAGCGGTTGAGCATCGACCTAGGATCCAGGAGATCGAGGTTCGATTCCCCGTCAGGGCACAGGCCCGGGTTGCGGGCTCGATCCCCAATGACTCTCTCATCATTGGTGTTTCTATCTCTCCCTCTGCTGCCCTCTCCCTGAAGTCAATAAAGATATATAAAAAATAAAATAAAATGTTTTAAACGATTATAATGTTTATGAGATTATGCATTCAGAACTCCAGAATACCTGTTTACAAGACTATCAATCTTTTGTTGCAATACTTTATTTTATAATATTAATGTATTACGCAGAGTAGAGCTACATTAAATTTTTTTATTAGTTTTTGGGTTCTAATTCCAGCAAAATAAATTTTTACTTAAATAGACAGGAGAATGAAGAATTGAGAAAACACATATGAAGATATTATATAGAATATTACATATATTCTACTGGGAAAGACAAAATTATAGGTGTTGTTTTTCTTCTCTGATGATCCTTTATGTGATCATAGTTGCTGACTCTTCACTAGATGGCAATATTGCATTGTATTTATATTAAAAATAAACTTCTACATGATTATAATTCCCCTTTTCTATGAAAAGAATGCTCACAGAAAATGTTAACTGTAATATATTTTATAAGCATGTGTTGTTGAATGTTTAAAAATTTCATTTTAATCTATTATCAAAATTTTCTTTTTTAGGCTGCTAGAAGAGCCAATATACCTCCAAATTTTATGTCTGTGTTTTCCTCATACCTAATGTTAATGTTCCTTGTACTATATCATATATTTTTATATGAAAGCCAAATGTGTACTTTATTAGTGGCATAACATTATTATGCTATTCAAGAAAAAAAAATCTTTTCTCTTTAGAAAGTGATTTAAACTAATCTGAGTTACTTACTGAGGTTTTTTTCCAACTTCTTTAACTTCCTCAGTAGCATTTAAAGCAAATAATCTGTCTTTAGTAAAACTCTCTTCCCTTGGCTTCTGTGACAATGGTTATTATTTCACAGGAAAGGAAAAAAGGGGAGACAAAACAATATAGATATATCATTTATACAACTTTGCCAAAAAGCTACATTTAACATCCTCCAAGTCTATTCCCCACTGACTGAAGGGGAAGGGACAGGACAAAGACAGTTTAGACACATGCCCAGTAAAGGTATGAGTGACATGGGAAAGTGCCTACCTGTCTACCAGTCATACCTGGGTACAAATTAGTGGCTAAGATGGGTGTGGCCACTGAAAGCATCTAAATCTAAATCTAAATATAAACTTCTAGATAAAAGAGCCACTCTGTCTTGGCCCCAGAGCGAGGGGCTCCTGTGACTCCTGCTCCAGGGGTACACTCCCTTGCACCCACATGGCTCACGGCCACGTTGGACTCTGCACTTGGACTAATGGGCTTTAATCTGGCCTGAATGCTGAACCACACCCAGCTGCAACATGGAATGGAAGCTCTGGACACTGGCCTTGTTTCTGACTCTGCTGAACTCCCAGCTGCCCCTCTTCCAGGACTCGTTTAAGGGGCAGGGGACTTTGGGACCCAAAAAACATAACTTCAAGTAAATAAATCCTTCTTTCACATCCCATCCTCCTGTGGGAGTTTCTGAAAACGTTTATTTCAGAGGTACCCCAAAAACCTCTACCTCACTCCCATGAGGGGCTGGGAAGTTTGATTCCCCAGTAACAACAATACAAGCTTTGGATTAACTTTTTCTTTCTACATCTCTTCAATTGTTTTGTTTGTTGTTCCCACTCTATCTTATAGCTTTAATATTCTAAACATCCCTCCGCTGATTGTATCTACATTCATGACATTAAATAGCATCTAGTTATAATTCCCAAAACACAATCTTTAACTCACACTGTTTCTATGAATTTCAGACATATTACTGCCTAAATTGTCATATTCAATTCAATATCTTACTGGGGTTTCAGACTATATGTTCAAAAGTGTATTCTTGACTCCTACTCCCACCCCATCTCATTCCTTCCCAGTTCTAGTAACAGACATTTCCATTTATTCATTTGCTCACACCCTTTTCACCTGGTTTTTCCTTATATACTTAAATACAATCTATCATTAGGTAATTTCTATTTTAGTACAATAATATATCCTAACTATATCCATTTCTTTCCATCTCCACTATTAACATCTTAGTCCAAGTAATCAACTTTCTCACCCAAAGTTCTCCAATAGCCTTCTGACATTTTTTCTTCTTCCTAATCTAGCCTCATGGTAACCCATTTCCACACTTAGAGTGATCTTTTAAGAAATATAAATGTGAATAAGTTGTTCCTTCCTTATATATTTTTATTGATTTTCCAATCCTCAATAAAACCCTCAGACTCTTACATGATCTGGCCTTTTCAATCTATTCTCTATTTTTTCTCACGATGTTCCATCATCACTCTTCTTGGGATTCCTTTACCCACAAGGTTTTGGAGCATGCTGAATTCTTTGTCTCTAAGATGCTTGAAATATCTCTGCCTTGCTCAATCCACATTCCTTAGGTTTCAGCTTAAGCCTCATTTTCTTAAGGAGACTTTCCCTTATATTTCCATCTGGATCAAGTCTACCTGTTATTTATTTCAGCAGAAGCTTATTCACTAGCTTCATAGCAATTATTCCATTACTTATGTATTTTAAGTGATTACTTATTTAATGTCTATATATGCCACTAGATTATATGTTCCAAGGGAGCAGGCATTGTTTGCTTTATCACTACAAGGTGGAGCAAAAGTAGGTTTACAGCTGATTATATGGAAAATAATACAATAATTAATAAATAATAATACAAGAATAAACTGTGTTTCATGTACTCACAACTGTAAACCTACTTTTACTGAACCTTGTATTTATTACTTAACACTTAGTACTTAGAATAATGCCTTACACTTGATAGGAGTTTAATAAATATTATTCAAATTAAATAACACCTGACAAGGTACTTTCTGTAATCTTTCCATATTTCATGGAATTTTTTGAAGGTTGAATAATATGTGGCATTCAAAATGCTTAGTAAAGCACACAATGAATATTATTTATTATCATTTTGTTTAAATCAAAGCTAATATAATCATATATGCATATCATAAGGTCATAATACTTTATTTTTAAAGTATTTCATTTTTGTCCAGTTTCTAACCAGTGTTAGTGTTTTCCCATTTCTTTTGTTTTTGTTTTTTTAATTTCACACTTAAAGGAAGAAAACAGAAACTAAAGTTCTACATGATAGGCCACCACATTTTAATTTCAGAAGATTATTTTTTATACTACTATGAATACTTAACTATTTCCCCTTCCTTTTAGAAAACTTGGTGCTACCCATAAGAAAGTGTGATATGTTATATCTTTCTGGTTTTTTGAGTAATAAAAGCTTTTAAATGTTTTATTTTAAATGTTGTACTTATTTTAAATATTTTAAATGTTTTACAATGTCAAGAACAAAAAACAAACAAGTGAAAAATACTCATAAGCTACCATTAACTGCAATGTTTCTGCCTAGTGAGTAAATATCTTCTGGATAGATGTAATTATTGCAAACCTGGGGAAGTAGTACTAAAATTCAAGTGGGCCTTAATGAACCAATGTCTAATTTCCTCAAACAAATGGAATTATTATTCTAGTAGCTCCTATTGAATTAGATCTACATCACTGTCTCTGGGATAATCAACACTTATTATTTAAGAAGTATTACTGAATCATCAAAAGTCATTTAATTAACATCTTTATGAGATCATTAAAATGGTCAGAATCCTTTACATAAAAGAAATTTCATAAACTTAGTGTACTGTAAAATCAAGTTCTCAATTGTCTAGAACAATCAAATAGTTCACTTAAGAAAATATTATGTATAAATGCATGGAAAAACTTTGGACATAAAAATGTCCCTGAAATCAAGGATGTCTTTCAGTGAACATCAGGACACATTTATGAACAATAGTTACTATCAGAATGATGGGGAAGGGGTCAGAAGTGTTAACTTTAGAACACATTTTTGGGATTTTTATTGAAGAAACACTGAGACACTGAAAACTTAAGTGACTTGCTCATGTTCACACAGGTCATCCTCTTTCTGCTTCTCAGGTCAGTGAACTTTCAATTGCACTGTTTTGTCTCCTTGTCCTTAGGGAGTTTATAAACAGAGTCACCACATACAGTTGTTTAGGTTGTTAATTAAACAAAGATGTTGGGCTAAGGGAGCAAAAAGGGGCCAAAATCCAGTCTGCAAACTACTAGCCAAGTCATGTGCCCATGGGCTCCTGCTATCTTTTTAAGTTCATTAGAAGTATCTGTAAGGGCTAAGGAAAGCCTTGTTTGCAAGTTCTAAGAAAATTTCCTTTATTTTCCCTAAACACATGAGAAGCAGTGAGCCTATGCTGTCCTTATTTTCCAATGAAGAAAGCAATAGTCCTTAATGTGTATCTACTATGTGCATAGTGGAAAGATAAAAGCCCACCGTTTCTTTTCTCAAATGAGAATTATGAGAGCTAAGGATTATGTTCAGGCTCCTATGTGTTGCATAGGCAATATGCAGCAGGGACTAAAAAGTAGATGTTTCTTCTCTGATCTTGTGAGTAGGTATTACTGTCTATTGAGGAAATAATTGAGACATCAACAAGCATATAAAAATAATATCATGATCAATCTAACATGGCATCAGTATAAAAACTTCAATTTCCATGAAGTTTCTGTCTCAAATAAGTTGTTAGACACTACTTTTTCAGTTCTCTGAGATTTAAATATAGATAAAATTCTCACTTGAATGTTTCTAGAAAGATAAAATACAATTATAAAATGACATGGAGAAATTGTGTAGTTCATTAGAGCCAAATAATGCTACTAATGCATATTTTGTAAATTGCAAAAGTCATGGTAATTTTTAGGGGAGATAAAGTCAGACCAAGTAGAATTCATTACATTCATTTACCATTATCATCATCATCATCGTTGTCATAATCATTATCTCTCATTGACTTCCAAATTCATACATGAAACTGCTTATGTGGTACCTCCACTTGGATATCTTATATATTGCAAATTAATAGTCCCATATAAACCAAATTATTGATTCTCTACCCCTGCCTATTTCTTTCTTAGTCTCCCACATCCCCATGTAGTTGCTCAGGCCCAAATTCTGCAAGTAATTTTTCAGCCATCCTTTTCTTTTACCATCCACATATAATTTACTATCAAGCCTTATAAGCATCATCTTCAAAATATGCCCTCTACTCTACACCATACACTCCTATCTACAATCATCAGTTGCCTGGACTACTACAGTAACCAGCTAATTGGTTTCTTCATTTTCACTTTTGACTGCCCTTAAACCCATTGTCACACCACAGAAAGAATGATGTTTTTAAGGCAAATTCAATTTCATCAACACTGCTAAATCTCTTCAATTACATTATAATAGTGTGCTCACTTCTCCAGACTCATCTTCTTTTCTCCAATTTTTCAGTTCTTCATTTAGTTTCTCAAATGTACCAAGCACTATCTCACCTAAGGGCCATTACACATGATAGTTCCTCTGCCTGGACTGCACTTTGTCTTCTTTTTCTTTGCCTTGCAAATTCCTATTTATCTTTATATCATAATTTAAGTGTCACATCCTCAGAAATACTTTATTGACACCCTCCATTCCGAATTGGGTTAACCCTGTTATTTTCTCTTATAAGGCCCTGTTATTTCCTTTTATACCACTTATCACAATTTGTGCTCCATATTTGCCTTGTGAGATTATTTGTTTAATGTTTATTTCCCACACTGCAGTGTAAGTTTTAGTGGTAATGAACTTGAAAATAGGCCTCTTTCTTCCTAAAAAAACAACAGTGTTCTTCAATTATTTTTCATTGTAAATTCAAACTTTCTAACCTGTCTCTTAAACCTTTTTAAGATTAACCTTACCCAACTAGCAGTGCTTACTTCCAAGGGAGAGAAGCAAGGGAAAAATGAACACCAACATGCAGTGAGAGTCTTTTAAATGCAAGGTCATGTGTTAGATGCTTGTACCTACATAATGTAAGCTAATTCTCACCACAATCTTTCTGAGAGATGCATTATTGTCCCTACTTTCACAGATGAGAAAACTGAGTCTGAGATGTTAAATGACATGCATGAAATCTGGGATTAAAACCTAGATATAATTCATATTCCATGGCCTCTTTCTTGCATTTCAGGTAAACTATCTGCCTTACTTCATCAAGGCACCTTAGTCATATCTGCCCCTCTTGCCATACCACACAAGCAAATTCTGCCTGAAACATCCTTTTCCTCCTAACAGTCCACATTCTGACTTTGTCAAAAACCACTTTAAAGACATATCTTTTATAATACATTTTCAAAAATAACTTTAAACCAGGCCTAATTAGCACAACCCTTAATATGTTTTATTTAATGGGTCTTCATATTCTTTTATTAGTCTTTCCACCTGGTCATAGAAATGATAACACAAATATTTAATGGCAAGTATATGACCAATGAGTAAAACTTTTGGTTGTTATATCTGTAAGTAATTCCTGATAACCTTCCTTGTTTGTGTTTCTGAGCCCAACAAACCCTAGGGAACAAGAGTGAATTTTCTATCAGATTCTATCTTTGTGAGAGAGCTTCCTGAATCAATATTAAATTGATTCTATGTGTTCTAGCTCATCAAATACTGTCAATGTTACAAGCCCACCTTGCCACATTATACACTGCTAAGATGGTTTTAATAAGCAAACTGCCAGTCATTTGATCTTATTTTTTTTCCAATGAATACTCTGGTTGCATGGTAACATTGCAAGTAGAACTTGCAATGTTAGCATTAAATGCTAGAACTATTCAGGACGCTTTCCTCATTTTAAAGCAAGCTAGAAGTATGCCAGATACCTGCATCTGAAGTCTTTGAACATTATAGAAAATTCTCTGATCACTCAGAATGTAATATCCTGCATGTGAGAATGACCTGACTGTACCCGTAAGTCAGTGAAAATCAGGATTGATTGGGTCTATCTATCTGATTACAGAATTTCTTTTTTTCTAATTTTCAAGACACTTAACATACCATCTTTGGAATTAAGAAGAATGTTCTATCAAAAGAAACCATAAAAGCATGCTCTCTTTAGCACTGAATAATAACAAATTGAGAAGTCATTTGGAGGAGAAAAAAATGTTGGGAATATGGCAGCTCAGGATAAGATCAAGGCATTCTATATTGATAATGTATAGTTTCTTTTAGAAGAACTCTCAGTTGATTGTCTGAACTAAAAGCACACTGACTATCACATATTTGTCCTGCTTTTTCAATTACATTGTAGTAGCATAATTCCTCAGGATGTTATTGACAAAAGTGGAAGGCAGGGGTACTTTGAGTCCCTTATACCTCATTCTCATCTTGAATCCTCTCAAGCACTCAGTGCCTTTAATGATGTTGCCATCTATATATCTACTCTTTGGGGAGTAATGACTACTTTAGAGTGTGTCCTTTCTATTCTTTCTCAAAACTAACCCATTCACTTAGACTCTGCTCTCAGTTAGCTTATTGAATAAACAATTACTATTAAAGTGCTGAAGAACTAATGAGTTACCCCTTCCATAAGAATTGTTTGCATTTTGACTTGGGTCTCTAGTACTTTTAAATCATCAAGTTAGTGATTTGGTGCTCTAGGCCTATCGGGAGAGCCCACAAATCTCAACGCAATGTAGCTATTTAAAAGATTAACCTTGCCTATGGAGTTAGGGTATTTATAGGCTTAAGAGTCTCTTGCTTTGAATGGAAAAAAATTATATAGTAACATGTACTATTATGGAGCTTTCACTGTTTTTTAAAATGTAACATTATAAAATTTTACAGATAATTTGATTAATTTAGAAATTATTGCTTCACATTTATAACTTGGTCTGCTTATATTACTTCACGTGCATCTTTAGTTTTTCTAAGTCTTGCAGAGATTGATCAAGTTCTACAGGATGCCAGCCAATCACCCTTTCTTAAAATCTGAAAGTAGCCCAGCAGGTGTGGCTCAGTAGTTGAGCATTGACCCATGAACCAAGAGGTCAATGGTTCAATTCCCCATCAGGGCACATGCCCAGGTTGCAGCTCATTCCCCAGTAGGGGGGCTGCAAGAGACAGCCGATCAATGATGTTTTTCTCTCATCAATGTTTCTATCTCTCTATCTCTCTCCCTTCCTCTCTCTAAAAATCAACTGACATATTTAAAAGAATTAAAAATAATTTTAGTAACAAAGATTAGGCTCTTTACTTTGATATGTGTCAATAAGAACTAAACATTCTCCTGGTGACATAAAAGATGAAAATGATGTATGTGTTGCATCTTACTGATATGAAAGTCAAAGTAGGGAATTGAGATTTGCAGAATGCAACACTCGTCATGCTCAAATTTTGATTCCATTTATTATTTCCTACTTTTTAAATTTCCCAATGGTGTTATGATTATATAAGAAAATGTCCTCCTTCTTAGCAGATACATTCTGAAGAATTTAAGGACAAAGCATCATCATGTGTGAAACCTACTTTCCAATGATTTAGCCAAGGTGAAACAGCACATATACAGAGAGGGGGAGAAGAGAGACAGAGAGACAGAGAGAGAGAGACAGAGACAGAAACAGAGACAGAGAGACAGAGAGAGAGAAGAAAAGAAGAGAAGAAGAAGAAGAAGAAGAAGAAGGAGGAGGAGGAGGAGGAGGAGGGGGAGGAGGAGGAGGGGGAGGAGGAGGAGGGGGAGGAGGAGGAGGGGGAGGAGGAGGAGGGGGAGGAGGAGGAGGGGGAGGAGGAGGAGGGGGAGAGAAAGAAGGAGAGGAAGAAGAAGAAAAAGGAGAGGAAGAAGAGGAAAGAGAGGAGAAATGTGTAATATGTTAAACATTGTTGAATATAAATGGATATATAAGTATTTATTGTACTATGCCTCTGATTTGTTCTGTAGAGTTGAAATTTTTCAAATTAAAATGTTAGGAAAGAAAAGAAAAGATTCAAATGCAATAAGTGGGTCCTGTTTAAACATAGATTCAAACAAATGAATTATAAAGAAATCAGATTTGAGACTGTTGGAAATTCAAACATTGATAAGATATAGGAACATATTAAATAATTATTTTAAATTTTATTTGGTATGATAATGATATTGTGCTTATGTTTATAAAGGAAATATTTATCTTTTGGAGATACATTTAAAAATATTTACAGATGAAATACGTTGTCTGGGATTTGCTTCAAAATAATCTAGTGTGGAGGTGGGGGGGTTTATTGAAGTTGACAATTTGTTGATAAATTTTGAATCTGGGTGATGGGTATCTGGGGTTAATTATATTATTTTTTCTACTTTTGTTGATGTTAGAAAATTTCTATAATAAAAAGTTAGAAAAGATTTCTTTCCCCTAACCTCAAGTAATTTGGATGACCTACATAAACTCACCATTTTACACTCCTTCAATTGCCAACAGCATAAAACTTAAATGATAGGCACAATTGTCAAACTGTATTTGGTAACATGCTGAAAACCTCACTGCACTAGTAGTGATGAATTTTCCAAGATAAGGTGCCATATAAATTGAATTCGCTGCTAAACAAGACTAGTAGCATTTATTTTCGCTCATCTAAAGAATATAGAAAAAAACAATTTTTGAAGAATGAGAAAAGATGATGTAGGGCAAGGGCATCTGTTTTCTTTAACTGGTTGGCAAGAAAATCAGAAATCCATATATTTGTACACACATGAAGTTCCTATTGAAAACAGTAGTGAAGCCTTGCTTGTTATCTTGTAAAAAAAATATAGAGTTTAGCAGAAATGCCATATCAGTGAAAAATGAAATCGATCAACTTTATTTGCATAAAGTTTCAAATTATATTTATTGGTCAATTTGGATCAAGTCAATGAGAAGACTGGAGTGCACTCATGAGCAATGAGTTGTAGTCAGTCAAGCTACCTC
Organism: Miniopterus schreibersii; assembly: GCF_964146895.1. Lineage (NCBI taxonomy): Eukaryota > Metazoa > Chordata > Mammalia > Chiroptera > Miniopteridae > Miniopterus > Miniopterus schreibersii. The sequence continues at coordinate 40,698,445 of NC_138104.1, read as the reverse complement.
TCAGTTTGGATCCAAAGTTAACATCACTGACGGTGGATTGATCTAAGCTTCGATTTTAGCAGTTTCATGGATAAATATGTTTTTTCACAGGGCCAAGTGGACCAAAATATTGCCCAGAATTTGCTCATAGACTTGTAAATATCAACATATATACAGGGCTCATACTAATTTATACAATTCCAAAATTACTTTTTTTGCCAGAAAATTTGACTTTTAGGTACATTAGTACCTCAAGAAACTGTTTGTTCAAACTGTAAGAACAAACTCTTGATAACTCAATACATCCTGAGGGTAACAATACAAAGTCAGCCATAGAAAATTAAAGCATAATTCATGCTCATCAATACCCTGAATTGTTACTTAAAGTGTGACAGTTTCTGTACTTTTTTAAATCTTGTTTTCTTTGAACTCAGTAGAGTTCTGCAAGGGAAAATAAGCACTTTCCAGTTGGCTTCTGATCAATCAACTGGTTTGGATTTAATGAATTTCTGCACTTCCTAGTAGCAATAAACAATGTTTTTATATTCTGTGGATTCAGATAGCTTGTCTTATGAATAAGAAAATAAAATATTCTATTTACAGATGTCTTGTCATATGAGTAAAAAACGTATGATATTGTGAGTCATAAAAGAGGTTTGGCAAATTTTGGCCAGCTAATGTGCCACTTTTTTCCCTGGAATACTTGTTTAACTCTGTTTTCTTAATTTCTATCAGTCCTTCTGGTTTTAGCCTAATTGTTACATCTCAAAAAGTTCTCTTCTCTAGGACACGTCCCATTCCTTATATCTACTATTATACTTAGCAAACTGTGTTATAATTAAACATTTATGTGTCTATATACCCTCCTGAATTGTGAACTGACTGAGGAGAGGTCCCTTTTCTTATTTTTTCCTTAATGTCTTGTGCCTGGCTCTAAGCCTAAAAAACAGCAAGTGATCAATACAATTTGAGAAGTTAATACTTTTTATGCCATTGAATTGACAAATAATATGAGTTTCAGACTTGGTAGCAGATACATTGAAAATATATATGTATGGATAAGCAGAAACATCTTTTAGTGCTCTTCAAAACGTACTCTTTGGGTGGTTACCTACTTTGCCTGTGTTTAGCACCAGTCCTAGTTACTTTTACATCATATCACTATTAACAGACTATTTGTTATTTTGACTCACCATGTTGACTGGCAGCACTGATATGCTGAATGTTTATTGACAACATCATACATTTTTCACAGAATAATATTTTCTTTACAGACTATTATAGGACTCAAAAACACTAGGTGTTTCTAATACCCAATTAAGTGCTAGTGCTCACTATTTAATCATATGAAGATATTAAGGTTTCAATTTGGTCTTATAATATTTAAAGATTCTTTTCATGGTGAGACACTGACACTTGGATAGATGAAAGGCAGAACTCTTTGTTTTTTACAACTCCAAAGGAGGGACGATTGCCACATAGGGCCACACTGAAGTTTGTACCCAGAGATAGGGTAACAGCAAGCTAGCACTGTAGGAGGTGGCTTATGCATTAAAAATAGAGGTGGGAGGAAGAAGCTAGGTTTTGCAGGCTCCCTGTGGTATGGCTAATTTGAAAACTTTCATACATTCCAGGGCTGTCTGTAGTTATCTAGTACCTGGTACTGGGGTCATTACAGTGAGTGCCCAGTGGACAGGAGTGTGAAAGTCCACTAAGGGAAGTGGTTGAATTATGGACTTAATTAGCTATTATAAAAGGAGAACTGCCACCCTCTAAGCAGGGCCTCAAAACTGAGTCAAGACAGCATTTATAAGCAAACAAACAAACTATATTACACCTTAGATCAATGACATGAATAGAATTTAAGTGGATTGCATAGTGTATAACCTGTATTAATCAATAAAAACTACTTACATGAAGATTAAAAACAATAGGCCATAACACACTATATACTAATAGCTAAATTTTGATGAGACAATTTGTCTTTAATGTCCTTCAGTGACTCTCTAGAAAGCTGTTTTTCATTCATTCTTACTTAAGAGCTTGGCTTTATGCAGATATTAAGTCAATATGTCACTTATATTTCTATACATTTTAATTATCTTTTTGTTTCAAGGAAGCCAACTTCTCCTTAACCCCACCATCTTTTTTCCTACAATATTTTATTCTTAGTTTAGGCATGTGTGGTCTCTCAAACATTAGTGTGGATAAAAGTTACTTGGAAAACTAGTTAAAACTGCAGTCTTGTTCCATATTCCCAGATATTTTAATTCAATAAGTGGCATTGCTAAGAAATCTACATTATTAAGGGATTAGCAATGTTTTATTTCAGAAATAACAATGTTTAAAAAAACACAAAAATTGACATCAATTATCAATTGATAAAGGAAAGAACATTTTGGCATTAGTGAAATTAAACAAAAATTCTTAATTTAAATATATTTAACTTAATAAAAATGTTATATTCTATTCCTAAATGAGAAAAAGAATCTGCATTTTAACAACTGTCTCAGGAGATTATAATGCAGGTGGTCTGTTCTAGGTCTTGTTCTTTCTCATCTGATGCCAGTATCAATCCTGCATTACTGTGTTCAGAAGACTTTTTGTGTAGTAGCCAATTCCCTTTCAAGGAGTTATCTGCCAGAACCAGAATTTGGGCTAAGATCAGGCTTAAGTACACTTGTGAACTCAAATAAATGTAAGATATGTGAGTAGAATATGGCCAATGAATAAATTCTTTAAGACACTGGAAAACAGAGCTTCCAATTAAAAAGTACAATAAGTAAAGGGCCAAGTGTGTAAAGAAAGGACATATGCACCATCACTAAATGACCAAAATCCACATTGCTATTTAATGGGTAGTAAACTGACAAAAAAATTCAAGCATCAAATAATCATAGGAGATCTAGGCAGAAAGTCACAAATCAAACCCTAGTAAGAATTGGCAACAAATATTGGTGGCTCACTCAAAAGTGAACAAAGGATCAAGAACAGAAATCCAGAAAAAATTTTGGAGAACATAGTGTGAACTTGAGAAAATAGATAGCAATATCAGAGAAGGGTCAATAGCAAGATTATTGACTATGATTTGTTGAGCAATAATCTTAATTTTTATAAGATTGATCCCAGATTTTTCAAGGAGAATGAATACCAATTGGCATAATGTTGCCACAGTTTAGGAGATTAGAGTACTATCATAGTAGGATGCCAAAGAGATATTAATAATTACACTAAATATATTCCATACTAACACTTTTGAATTCAGTTGGTCAAACTTTTACTGAATGCAAAGCACTGAATTGAGATGTGTGATACACACAGAAAAACGTTCTAGAAGGGGAGGTATGAAATGTTCAATAATAGTTACAATTCAGGGTAGGGGGCAAAACACTCCAAGAGAGGTAGCAATTAAATTATACAGTGGTTCATATGAGAAATCAAAATAGTCAAAAATAATTTCATACTCTAGTAAATGCTAAGCATGCTTATCTATTTAGGGTTGTGTACTGATATGTGCCACTATGGAATCCCTCAAAGGATGAATAGAAGGTATAGAAGGATGAATACATAGATAGTTATGTGACAAATCAAATATAGTCAAAGGTTATTTGTAGAATCTAAGAGGTGGGTGTATTGGTGTTCACAGTACAATTTTGTCTACTTCATTTTCATAATAAAAGGTTGGAAATTGAAACTTCAAGTGCTGGTACAATTTAAACAGGCAGAAACAAGTGGGGTTATAGTGAGGGAAAAGCAGAAAAGGGAAAATAAAATGAACAAAGTTGGGAAATTTCAAGTATATGTAGGGGATCAAAAAACATTCAGAATATTGAGTAATGGAGGAAATAGAGAATAGTGGAAAAGAGGGTTTAGCCCAGATTATGTAAAGTTTTGAGTTCTTTAATCAACAGTTTATTCTTTAGACATTGAGAAGTGAAGTGACCATTTTAGCAGCAATGGCTGACTAATACACCCAATTCTATTATTTTGCCAACTTTTTCCTGCTATTGCATTTTCTCTTCATATAGATCATGCTTCTCTATGCCTGCTCCTCAGTTTATAATCACAGCACCATAGCTTTCTTCTGGGTACAAAGCTTTCTATCTGGTACAAAATATGGCCTTTATTTTCCTGATGCCCTTATCCTTCTAATGTCCTGCCTTACCTATCTCCAATGATGTATGATTTGCATTATCTGCTTTCTTATCTCTGTTCTTGGGTTACTGAAAATAGCTATACATAATCAAAGCTAAAAGATTCCAATTGCATACCTATACTTTTCAACCTCAAATGTGCTGCATCTCGGGAGCCTCTAATTAATTTTTTTCCAGTAAATACATTTTTCAAAAATAACTGCAAAGTACTTAATCTTGTTTCTTTCACTCTTCATATTGTCATGCCTCACACTTTTACTGAGAAAACAGAGATGAACTGTTAAAACCCATTTTAGCATCTTGTCTAACTCTATCTTCAGAATCCATTTTTATGCCTAGGCTTGATAGGGCAACGGGAAAAATTGTCAGTAACAAAATACTTTGAGTATTGGAGCTGGAGAAGTACATGCCTGCCTGGAGATGTACAGTGCTGAAAGAATGCAACCAGTGCTATCATATGTGACACTGAAATAGGGAAGGAGTGATTAAAATGTATCCTGACTTTCCTCTCCATCTGTCTTCCTAACGGCTCATGGTTTCAAGTGGTCTAAGCCAATCAGAAGAGAACCAGTAAGTGAGCCCAATTAAGGGAAATCAACCAGGGCACAGAGCATAGCAGAGGAGAATGAAGAATGAATGGGGTGTGCAGATAGAGAATAATCTGCACATTACTTCTTTCCTTCAATTTCTGAGGCAGAAGAGTCCCTTTCCCTTTTCTTTTGCCATGAGTAACACACTTAGCTTGGTCCTTAAACCCACAAGCACCCTTCTGCTATGGGATCTTGAATCACCAATTATTTCTAACTATTTATTTTTATTGAACAACTAATGCATTATTTATCTTTGCTCCATAAACACCCAGATTACTCTCCTTAAAAAAAGAACAGTATTATGTTTTCTGTGCATCTTTACACCCACCCACACACACATGCACACATATCCATGACTGAATACAAATCTATAATTACCTTTCTGAAAACTCTTGGGGACAGATGTGTTTTGAAATTTTTTTCTTCATATTTTCAATAAGCAATATGGTACAGATACTATATATTACAGTGACTAATATAGGTTTGGGAACTTGCAAGGGATGGCACAAGACAAGGGAAATGAGAATATAAAGAATTCCAATGAATATTTTGTTGAATGACTAGCTGTGGAGTAGAGATTTGATAATGGACCAGAAGAAGCTGAGGTGTTAGAAGGCTAGGAACATGCACTAGGGATAATGATGTTTCTGAATAACAGAGTTACTAGAAGGCATAAAGTGAGGGAGGTGACAGGATGGAGTGTGTTAGCTATTGTCATAACAATGCAAAATCTCTCTAGCTATTGCCATAATGATTCACAATCTGTGTGTCAAAGGACAGCAAAGTATACTCTGCCAATCATGATACCATGGCGAGGGTGTGGGTATAAAATATTACAATAGAGGGATTGAGAAAAAGAACTCAAGTTATTACTATGACTGTCAAATAGCTTGGAGGAAAAACATGTTCAAGTGATTAATTAGGTCTAAGATTTTTGCAATATATGTGAAGCAAAGGAAACACAGTCATCATTTGAGTTGAGGACTGGAATATGAGTCATGCTTTGGAGGTGTCAGTGTATGAATGGCAATGACCATGATAAAAAAAAAAAAAAAAGTAGACCAGATAAGGAATTTCACCGTAGTGGGTTATACTATCCTGTAGTATAATGTTGAAAAACATTAATAAAAATGGAAATAATGTATTAGAGGTAGCTTAGACTATAATAGAACAGGGGTTTTAAGAGGCTGCAAAAGACAAATGATATATTATCAACAGTAAGGGATAAAAAATATGTTGACTCCCTTTCACTTAATATATAGAATGAGAAGTTATTTGTTTATTTTTTATTGAGATTATATATAAATATCATATGATAAATATACTTTCTACTATTAAAATATGATTTATCATCACCTATGTAGGTCTTAATATGTAGATATAGATATATAGATAGATATAGGTATAAGTATAGATGATATAGATAGATATAGATATATAGATATAGATGATATAGATATAGATATAGATATATAGATATAGATGATATAGATATAGATGATATAGATATAGATGATATAGAGATATAGATATAGATAGATATAGATATAGATATAGATATATAGATATAGATGATTAGATATAGATATAGATATAGATATAGATATAGATATAGATATAGATATAGATATATAGATATAGATATAGATGGATATAAAAGCATACATTATATTAAGAATTTGGAATGGACACCTCTAAAGAAGATGAACATTAAGTAGTCAAAACAAATCACTTAAATGAAGTTAGTTTGGAGCTAGGTATATTCAACAACAAATATTTTGACACAAAATACATTGCTGCAATATGGAATTTTGAAATTGGAAGGTCTGACAGTCTCAATGTTGACATGTTCAATAGAAAAATCACACCTACATTTATCCACAAGTTAGATTTTACATTTTAATATATATAAAATGGAAATCAATTAGATGAAATATTCACTAATATGAAAATATCCATGTTCCATCCTATAATATCCTGCTTTTCATCTAAAAGGAATATTACAACAAGGAAGAACAAACTGAGACATCATTCAAAACTTAGTTACACATGCAAATTACTATAAAGTAAAAGCTAAAAATGTCAATGTATATCATTGTGAAATGTATATAATCTGAGAGAGTGAAAGTTATTTTTAAAGTACTTTAAAACCTTTCACCAAACTGAGATCAACTATTGATTGTAGTTATATATCAAGGTTTGTTCCATATTAAACACAAGAGAATCAGGTGAAATTGAGAATGGACTTATATTTTATTGTTTAGATCAATTAAGCATTTTGAGACTAATATAATTTCATATCGTGAATTTGGAAATTAATCTTCCCAAATACTATGATGCATATTATTCTGGTAGGTTTTAGTAATTTGCCATCAAATTTATTTATTTATTTATTTATTTATTTATTTATTTATTTATTTATTTATTTATTTATTTATTATTTAATTTATCTTTATTTTTGAAAGTATTACAGATGTTCCCCCCATTGATCCTTCCACCCCACATCCACCCTTATTTTGAATTTCCAGTTTTGACTTGTTATTTGTAATAATTTAGAAGATAAATGCTAATAAATATTAAAACCAAATGTTGTTTGTCACAAAATAAAAAGTGAGACAGTATTGTTATGCAGACCATAAATACATAAGAACTGTGATGGAAATTAAAACTTTTTTGTTACACTGACTACTAGCATGCCACCAGTTTGGTAAAGAAAAGAAAAAATACTATATTGAATTAGCTAAAACCCTAATAGAAAACAAAGTCAGATAAAAGTAGTATATAATTTTGAATATCATGAAATGTAACTTGGTATGGTTTCATGGTGTGGATTATTTCAATTTGCTATAGAGAAATTCTCACAGGAAAATTAATAATTCTTTTAAAAATTATTTCTTAGCATTACTACTCTCAGTTTTTTAATGCACAAGAGATATGGCTTTGAGATATTTTCTCTTCATGTATATTCCTGTAACATCACCAGTTAAATGCCATTCATAATTCATTTATTTTACTTGGAAAGTTAAAGGAATTCAGAAGTATTTATGGTCATAAAGTTTTGAACTAGAGCTATTCTTTTTTTAAATTTATCTTTATTGTTGAAAGTATTACAGATGTCCCTTTTTTTCCTCCCATTGATCCCCTCCACCCCACATCCTCCCCACTCTCAGGCCTTCCCCATACCATTGTTTGTGTCCATGGGTTATGCATTTATGTATATAAGTTCTTTGATTAATATCCCCCCCACTCCCCCACCCCTACCTTCCCTCTGAGAACCATCAGTGTGTTCCATGCTTCTATGTCTCTATCTATTTTGTTCATCAGTATATTTTGTTTATTATATTCCCTTTATGAGTGAGATCATGTGGTACTTGTCTTTCTCTGACTGACTTATTTCCCTTAGCATAATGCTCTCCAGTTCCATCCATGTTGTCCCAAAGGATAAGAGATCCTTCTTTTGTATAACTGCATAGTATTCCATGGTATAAATGTCCCACAGTTTTTTTATCCACTCATCTACTGATGGGCACTTGAGCTGTTTCCAGATCTTAGCTATTGTAAATTGTGCTGCTATGAACGTAAGGATACATAAATTCTTTGTGATTGGTGTCTCTGGTTTCTTAGGATATTGAGTTATTCTTGTACATCTAAAATTTTTAAATAATTTGATTGAAATTCTTTAATATTTTTTTCACTTAGATTTTAAGCATCATATTTTTCTTTAAAAAACAACAACAAAAGATGTAGAAAGATTCTGGGAAGGTGACAGGTGGGTTACATAGCTCATAAATCTCTCTGAATTCTTACATAAATCAAATAGATTGAGTAGGTAACAAACTAAAAACTGAGAGACCAACTTCTGGAATGGAGGAATAAAGACCAAGGCAAAACCCCTTCCCAACAAACAAAGTGGAGACAGACTCATGGATACAGAGAACAGACTAACAGCTGTCAAAGAGGTAGGGCTTGGGGGACTGGGTGAGAAGAGTGAAGATTTAAGCAAAGAAATAAAAAAGGGAAAGACTCATGGGCACAGACAACAGTGTGGTGATTGCCAGAGGGAAGGGAGTGTTGGGGGAGGAAGAAGACAGTAAAAGGGGGATAAATGGTGATGTAAGGAGACTTGACTTGGAATGGTGAACACACAATAAAATATACAGATGGTGTATTATAGAATTGTACACTTGAAACTTATATAATTTTATTAACCAATGTCACCCCAATAAATACAATAGAAAATCATATAAAATCTCTGGAAATTGTCCTATAAGCATACAGCAAGTGGAGAAATATTCATTCAAGAAAACTTACTAATTTTAGTTAGAACCTATGAGAGTCTGTGGCATTTGAGCCATAATCTACTTCATTACTGTTACCTTTCCTCACCCTACTTCATGTTATGGAAACTATCCCAGAAGGGGGTAGGAGTTTGGAGGCTGCCTACCTTTCCCCCAAGTCAGCCCTGGATTTCAGAAGCTCTACTCCAGGCAGGTGTGACATATAGGACCTAGTCTTTCTTCTTCCTCTCAGCCATATTCTTAGGGTAGAAATACTTTGCTAGAGGTGCATCATGATAATAATACTAGGTCTGCAATTTTCTGGTCCAAACTTGCTTGCTTATTGAGTGCAGGGTCTACTCAAAGGGGGTTAAGTAAGAAGACCAGAAGCTGTCACACCTGTCTGCTCCCAGTGATTATTAGATTAGAGGTATGATGCATAGAGAAGGGGGCTTTTGTATCTGCCCTCAGATATTTGACAGTGCCACAAATAGAAGTAAGCCAGAAATGCAGGCCTTATGTATAAAGAACTCCACAACTTTACCTGAGGGGACTGACATTATTTATAACAGAGCTTAAGGGCATTGTTGATGACAAAGGAGATATTGGTGGAGATAAAGTAATAGGGAATTCATAGATTCATGAAACAAGTAACAACAAAGTGTCAGAGCAATCAGAAGTTTAATAAAGAGAACCAGCAGAAGAGACACACAAGAAGGCCTCTATTGAGATCAAAGTCAACACGGGTAACTCCAAGGAAGCCAGTCTTAATAATATCACAGTTGTCCCAGAGTGTCTACAAGACTGTGTACATTTTCAAAGATACATTGCCTTAGGAGTGATCAAAAAGGGAAATCTAAGCTACTAGTCCCTGGATGAACATGTGAAAAAATAGAAATTCATTGAACTGCTCATCAGCCTACAAGCTATAAGCATATATCCAATGTTTAAATATAAAATTCTAACTGGCAAGAGAGGTATTAACAACAACCTGTGACAAATAAGTGACTTACACTGACCCAGAGTTGACTGGTAAAGCCTAGGTAGTTAGATTAAAAATAAAAAGAAAGCCTGGCCAGTGTTGCTCAGTGGTTGAGTGTTGACCTAGGAACCAAGAGGTCATGGCTCAGTTCCCAGTCAGGGCACATAAAGGATTGCAGGCTCGATCCCCAGTAGGGGACATGCAGGATGCAGCCGATTGATGATATTTCTCTCTCATCAATGTTTCTATCTCTCTCTACTTCTCCCTTCCTCTCTCTCTAAAAATCAATACAAACATATTTATAAAAAAATGAGTAGGGACATCAGAGATTGCACACTACAAGAAAAACACTCACATAATTAATTCAGCAAAGTCACTAAACTAATAAAGGAATAATAAAGCAAACAACAACATTCACCTTTTGCAGGAACAGTTTACAGAGTTGTGATATCGTTTAAAATGTTCATTTTCAACAAAAAAATTATAAGAGAGGAAAACAGAAAACTTTGATCCACACACATTAAAAAAAACAACAACCAAAAAAGCAAACCACAGAAACTGCCTGTGAGAAGTATCAGATATAAGGTCTAACAAAGACTTCCAAGTAGCTATTGTAAATTTGTTCAAAGAACTAAAACAAATCATACTTAAAGAAGTAAAGGAATGTATGAAGAAATTTTCCCATCTAATAGAGAATATTGATAAAGAAATCATTAAAAAACAATAGAAATTCTAGAGTCAGAAAGTATAAAACTGAGACAAAAAGTTATTAAAGGGGCTCAATAGCAGATTTTAATTGGCAGACAAAAGAATCGGTTTTTCCATAACCATTTATTGGAAAGACTGTCCTTTACTTATTGTAAGTGTTCTTGGAGCCCTTGTAAAAATTACTTGATAGTACCTGCTAGTTCATATATGGGTTCTCTGTTCTGCTCCACTGGCTTATGTCCCTGTTTTTATGCCAGTCCCACACTGCTTTGATTACTATAGCTTTGCAGTATAGCTTGAAATATGGAAGTTTGATGCCTCTAACTTTTTTTTTTTCTTTTTCAGGATTGTTTTGGCTATTCAGCATGTTTTGTGGTTCCATCACAATTTTAGGATAGTATTTTTTTTTTTCCTGTGAAAAATACCATTGGAATTTTTTGTAGGGATTTCATTGAATGTATAAATTGCTATGGATAGTATGGGCATTTTCACAATATTAATTCTTCCAATCAAAGAACGCATTTATTTGTTTTTCATTTCTTTCATCAATGGCATAATCATTTTCACTGTACAGGTCTTTCAACTCCATGGTTAAATTTATTAAGTGTTCTATTGTTTTTGATGCTATTGTAATTGGGATTTCTTATTTTCTTTTTAGAAAGTTTATTGTTAGTGTATAAAAATATAATTAAATTTGTATTTTGATATTGTACTCTGTGGTTTTATTGAATTCATTTATTGCTTCTAACAGTTACTTTGTGGAGCACTTAAGGTTTTTTTTATATAAGATCATGTCATCTGCAAACAGAAATGATGTTGTATCATTTTTTGGAGTTGTATGCTTTTCATTTCTTTTTCTTACCTAATTTCTATGACTAGGAGTTGCAGTACTATGTTAAATAGAAATGGCAAGAGAGGGCAGTCTGGTCTAAAAGAAAAGGCTTTTAATTTTCACCACTGATTATGGTGTTAGCTGTGCGCCTGTCATATATGGTCCTGATAGAAAATTCCTTCTAGACTTAAGTTGACAGTTTTTATCATGAAAGGATGTTAAAAATGTGACAAATGCTTTCTGCATATATTTAAATGATCACATAATTTTTATCTTTTGTTCCTTTCATGAGATATATCACATTTATTGATCTGGGTATCATGAGCCATACTTGCATCACAGGGATAAATCCCACTTGACCATGGTGTATGATTCTTTTAATGTACACTTGAACTCAGTTTGCTTTGTAATTAGTTAAAGATTTAGGCACATATGTTTATCAGGGATATTGGACTGTAATTTTTGTTTCTTGTAGTGTCCTTGTCTGACTTTGCTATCCAGGTTATGCTTGCCTTTTTATTTATTTATTTTAAATTAAAGTTGACATTCAATATTAAATTAGTTTCAGGTGTACAGCATAGTGGTTAGACATTTCTATAACCTACAAATTGATGTCCCTCCTAAGTCTTGCAACTACTTGATATCATGTAGTTACTACAACATTATTGACTATATTCCCTATGCTATACTTTACACTCCTTGGCTATTTTGTAACTTCTGATTTGTGCTTCTTAATACCTTTTTCTTTTTCACCCAGCCCCCAATCCCCTTTCTATCTGGCAACCATTAGTTTGAACCCTGTCTCCAAATCTCTTTATTCCTTTTTCTCCCTTATTCTATTAAATCTCCTCTTTCTCACTAGAAATTGATACACATTTGTGGATCTTCTTCACTAGTTACTGCCAGTAGTCTCATCAATCTAGTTTGTTATCATATTCTTGACCCCCACATGTAATAGGATTTATTTTAAACATGCTTCCAAAGTGGAACTCATGCATAGAGAGTGGACAAGCATTAAAACCATTGATAGTAAAGAATGAAAAAAATATCTTTTGGTATTTCATAATAGGAAATGACCATCTATAAATAATATTTTCTTTTTTGCATAAATTATTCTATTAATCATAGAAGTAAATGAAATTATATATGTATACAGATGTATACATCTAGGTAGCTCTTTTTTTATACTTTTTATTTTTCAATATATAATAATGTATTAGTTTCGGGTGTAAAACATAGTGATGAGACATTTATACACCTTACAAAGTGATCACCCTGATAAATCTAGTACCCTTCTGACACCATACATAGTTATTACATGTATGGTGCTATACTTTATTCCTTGTGCTATACTTTAAATCCCCATGACTATTTTGTAACTATGAATTTGTACATCCTAATACCTTCACCTTTTCCACCTAGCCGTCTCACCCTCCTCACATTTGGCATCCATCAAAATCTCCTCTGTATCTATGAGTCTGTTTCTGTTTTGTTTGTTTATTTGTTTTCTTTTTTATATTCCACATAAAACTGAAATCTTATGGTAATTGTCTTTTTCTCTCTTATTTCATTTAGCAAGCATCCTCCAGCTCCATCCATGTTGTTGCAGATGGCAAGATTTCATTCTTTTTTCTGGCTGAGTACTACTCCGTTGTGTATATGTACCACTTCTCTATCCACTCATCTATTGATGAGTACTTAGTTGCTTCCATATCCTGGTCATTATAAATAATGCTACAATGAACATATATGTGCATATGGCTTTTTGAATTACTGTTTGGGATTTCTTTGAATAAATACCCAGAAGTGAAATTGCTAGGTCCTTTTTTGACTATTGTTATAGTGTGTGTATTAAAGTTTATTTTGTCTGGTATAAGTATTATTACCCCAGCTTGTTTTTATTTGTTTGAATTTTTATGATATATTTTTTTCATCCCTGTACATTCAGTTTGTGTGCGTCTTTCAATCTGAAGTAAGCCTCTCATTTATTTACACGCTAATCTTTATGATTTGTTTGTTATAGTTACTTTGGGAATTGTAATTTTTCTAGTCCTTTTAGAGCTAAGGTTAGATTTTTTATTTGAGATTTTTCTTGCTTCTCAGGGCAGGCCTGTATTGTTATGAATTTCCCCCTTAAGTCTGCCTTCACTGTGTCCCATAGATTTGAGGTTTTGGTGTGTTCATTTTCATTCGTTTCAAGGTAACTTTTCTTTTTTTTTCTTGATCTAAAGGTTAATCAATTCATTGTTTTGTTTTTGTAATTTATCTTTATTGTTGATAGTATTACAGATGTTCCCTGTTTTCCCCATTGACCTCTTCTACTCCCCAACCACCCCTCTCCCCAGGCCTTCACCACACTATTGTCTGTGTCTATAAGTAATGCATATGTGTATATAAGTTCTTTGCTTAATCTCTCCTTGCCCACTCCATCACTACCTTCCTTCTGAGATCCATCAGTCTATTCTATGCTTCTATGCCTCTGGATCTATTTTGTTCACCAGTTCATTTTGTTCATTAAATCCCACAAATGAGTGAGATCATGTAAAACTGAATCAGGAAGAATCAGAAAATGCAAATAGGCCAACAACAACTGATGAAATCGAAGTAGTAATAAAAAAAAACTCCCAGCAAACAATCGCCCTGGTCTGGACGGCTTCACAGTGAAGCCTCACCAAGCATTCTACTCTTATTACAGTAGTCCCTTTAACATTTCTTGCAGTGCTGGTTTGGTGGTGCTAAACTCCTTTAGCCTTTATTTATTTATTTATTTATTTATTTTTGTCTGGGAAGCTCTTTATTTCACCATCTATTTTGAATGATAGCCTTGCTTGACAGAGCAGTCTTGGTTTCAGATCCTTACTTTTCATTTCCTTGAATATTTCATGCCATTCCCTTCTGGCCTATAGAGTTTCTGATGAGAAGTCAGCTGACAGCCTTATGGGATCTCCTTTGTTGGTAACAGCTTGCTTTTCTCTTGTTGCTTTTAAGATTCTCTCTTTGTCTTGAATTTTTGGCACTTTAATTTTGATGCGTCTGGGCTTGGGCTTCTTTGGGTTCTTCTTTCCTGGGACTCTGTCTCCTTTACTTGTGCGACTTTTTTTTCCTTGACCAGGTTAAGGAAGTTTTCTGTCATTATTTCTTCAAACAGGGTCTCTAACCCTTGCTTACTATCTATATCTTCTGGAATTCCTATGATATGAATATTGTTATGTTTCATGTTGCCCCACAGCTCCCTTAAACTGTCTTCCTGTGTTTTAATTGTTTATTATTGGATTTATGATTGAGTTCTTTTTTATACTCTGTCTTCTAATTCGCTGAACTGATCCTCACCTTCCACTGATCTTCTGTTTATCCCTTCCAATGTATTCTTTATTTCTGCTATGTCATTCTTAATTTTCTTTATTATTTCAATATCTTTTCTGTGGCTGTTGGGCATCCTTACAATCATTATTCTGAGCTCTGTATCTGATAGATTATGTATCTCCACTTCATTCACCTCTTCTTCTGGAGAATTATCTTCTTCTTTCATTTGGGGCTTGTTTTCTTTTTTTTGTCTCCCCATTGTGCTTGGCTGTTTGTGTTTGTTTCTATTAGATAGATCTGCTAGGACTCCCAGGCTTTTTGGAGGGTCTCTGGTGCAGGCCAAGTCAGACACTCTTTGTGTCTGGCCTTGGGTATCCTATTTGGAGCTATCCACAGCTTGTGGCTCCCTCTCCTGAAACTGGGTGCATTTGGAAAGGTTCAAGTTGCACACCAAGGTTTACTTTTCCAAGCCCTGGGTCCAGAAAGAGATCAGGCAAAGAACTAAAACACCCAGTGATCCACCTCTGCCTGCAGGCTGATTGTTATTCTTGTTCTCTTAATGAGCCTGGGGCTGTAGACAATGGCAAGTGTAAACTCCACAGGGTGTGACAAGAGGGTTTCCAACAGGGTGGGGTAGTTGCTTCCCCAGAAGGCAAAAGCGGCCTGGATGGTGAAGGGCTGCCTGAGAAATATTTCCTCTGCAGTATGGGGGAATGATTCAGCACATGAATCCAGATGGCTGCTCTCTGAGCTCTATCCCCAGAGTCAACATCCCTAGATTTCCTCACACAGCTCTAGTCCACTCTCCCCTCCCTCTGCCAGAGTCCAAGGTGAGTGGCTGCACAGAAAACTTTGTGCATTGGCCCTTTAAGAGGGTAACTACATTTCCAGCTATCTCTCTCTGGCAGACAAAAACCCTGCTGCTTTTCACAGCCAGATGTTATGTGGGCATCTTTCTCAGTTCTGGTGCTTGGAGCTGGGGAGTCCAGCTTGGGTTTTAGACACCAGAGTTCTCAGGGGGAACCACCCATAGCTGAGATATCCCTCCAGACCTTCTGCTGCTGCCTGTGGGAGCCTGGCTAGCCCTCTTGTGCCTCTGCACTTTCTACAAGTCTCTATGTGGTCTCCACTTTTCCTCCTTGGATATGAGGGCATTCTCCAGCTAGTCTTCAGTTGCATTAGATTATTCAGGATGGTATTTCTATATTTTAGTTGTAATTTCAGTTTTGTCCTTCAAGAGGTTTAGTGTAGCTTCCATTCAATCTGCCACCATCTTGGAATATGTCATCATTCATTGCTAATAACACACTAGTAAGACTCCACGTCTTTAATGTTTTTGCGATCTTGCTATTGTTGTTGATTTCTAGTTTCATGACATTGTGATCTGAGAAGGTGTTTGATATGATTTCAGTCTTCTTGAACTTGCAAAGACAAGACCTTTTTTGTGTCCTAAGATGTGATCTATCTTTGAGAATGTTCCATGTACACTTGAATAGAATGTATATTCTCCTGCTTTGGGATGAAATGTTATTTAAATATCAATTCAGTCCATCTCAACTCTTGAGTTGTTTAAGGCTACTATTAACTTGTTGAGTTTTTGTCTGAAAAATCTATCCATTGATGCCAGTGGAGTATTAAAATCCCCTCCTATGACTGTATTGCTCTTGATCTCTCTCTTAAAGTCCACCAAGATTTGCTATATATATGTAGGTGCTCCTGTATCTGGTGCATATATGTTGAAAAGGGTTATATTCTGTTGGATTGATCCCTTTAGCATTATGTAATGTCCTTTATCTGTTGTTCTGAAGTCTATTTTTTCTGATATAAGTTTGGCTACCCTAGCTTTATTTCATTTCCATTTGCATGAAATATCTTTCTCCATCCCCTCACTTTCAGCCAGTGTGTATATTTTGTATTTAGGCGGGTCTCTTGTAGACATCATATACGGGTTGTGTTTTCTTACCCATTCAGCTACTCTATGTCTTTTGATTGGGGCATTTAATCCATTTATATTATTGATAGATACTTATTTATTGCCTTTTTTTACACCTGTGTTCCCATCTCTCTCTCTATTTCTTTTTTTCTTAAAACAGACCCTCTAACATTTATTGCAATACTGGTTTGGTGGTAATGAACTCTTTTAGCTTTTTTCTGTTTGTTTTTGTTGTTGTTTTTTTTAATCTAAGAAGCTTCTTATTTCACCTTAAAGTTTAAGTGATAACTTTGCTGTATAGAGTAGGCTTGGTTGTAGGTTCTTGCTTTTCATTACTATGAATACTTCATGCCAATGACTTAGGGTCTGATGTGTTTCTGTTGAGAAATAAGCTGACAGCCTTATGGAATTCCATTGTAAATAACTGTTTCTTGCTTGCTGCCTTTAATATTCTCTCTTTGTCTTTGGCCTTTGCCACTTTAATTATGATGTGCCTTATTGTGGGTCTCTTTGGCTTCATCTTGATTGGGATTCTCTGTGCTTCCTGAATTTGTGTGACTTTTTTCTTCACCAGGTTAGAAAAGTTTTCTGCAATTAGTTCTTCAAACAGGGTCCCTATCCCTTGCTCACTCTCTTCTCATTCTCATACCCCTATGATGATGATGTTGTTATGCTTGATGTTGTCCCAGAGGTTTCTTAAGCTCTCATCATATCTTTTAATTGTCATTTCTTTTTGCTCCTCTGCCTGGGTGCTTATTGTTATCTTGTCCTCTAATTTGCTGATATGATCCTCTGCTTCATCTAACCTGCTGTTGATTCCTTCCAGTGCATTCTTCATCTCAAATAAAAGAAACCATCAACAAAATGAAAAGGGAACTGACTTTATGGTAGAACACATTCACCAATGATAAACATGAAAATCAGTTCATCTCCAAAATATATAAATAATTTATACAACTCAACATCAGGAAGATGAAATATCTGATTGAAAAATGAACAAAAGACCTGAATAGACACTTCTCCAAAAGGGACATACAGATGGCCAATAGATATAAGAAAAAATGCTCAGTATCACTAATCATCAGAGAAATGTGAATTAAAACCACAATGAGGTATCACCTCACACCTCCCAGAATCACCACCATCAATAAATCAACAAACAAGTGCTCGCTAGGATGTGGTGAAAAGGGAACTCTACTGTGCTGTTGGTGAGAATGCAGACTGGTTCATCCACTGTGGAAACCAGTATGGGATTTCCTCAGAACAGTGAAAATAGATCTAACTTTTGACCCAGTAATCCCACTTCTGGAAATATATATTAAGAACCTCAAAACACTAATTTGAAATTATGTATGAACCCCTATATTCATAGCAGTGTTGTTTACAATAGCCAAGATCTGGAAACAGCCCAAATGACCAGATATAAAGATACAATATGTGAGAGACAGAAAGGAACCTGGTTTTCTGGCATCAAGTGTATATACTGGAAGAAAGTTGAAGACTAAGCATTAAGTAGAAAGAGCTTCAGGTTTTGTGTTTTGATAGCTTTGAGCATCAGGCAATAAGCAAACTAAGAATTCTTGTTATTGCGTAGGTACTTACTATGATGAAAATGTACTTTTCTTTTTCTGGAAAGCTTTTTGCATGTTTCATTGGAATAAAGAGCAACCGGAGTCAAGAAGACTAGAAAGTATATTTGAAACATTTCTTGACCAAGTTTCCCTGAATCACTTGAATTAGAGTATTCAGAAACTTGCTAATATGCAAATCCAGAGTGCCCACATCTACTAATTTTGAATCCCTTGAGTGAGATCAAGAAATCACAATTTTAACAAGTGACTCAGGGTATTCTTTGTAGCAGCCAGTTATTCTGCTTTGGGATTACTAATATTATCAGCCTCTAGTCCTTTTGTAAGATAACTTTTATGATTACCAATAATCATTTAGAGAACAGGCAGAGGGAGGGCAGGTAGAAAGATAAGTAAATTGCATCTGTTTCACATTACATTTGGGTGGCAGGTGATTTTTCTCTTAATGTATTCCCTGAACATTGAATTGTTTATTTATAGTAGTTTAATCCCCTTTTTTATGGCCCCTCTTTTTTTTGGTCCACTAGGTATTTCTCCAAGTTAATGTTTTGTTTTTCTTTCATTAAAATTGTCGATTATCAGCTGAATTTGGCACTTTCTTACACTATGTAAAAAGAAAAGCAATAAAAACTCCATTGCTAATATTTTGAGTACTTATTCAGTTCTGAAAAACTGAGAAATGCTTTCCATTGAAGGTTGTGTTTTCTAAATCCTGCCTTTTTCAATATCTCATTGGTCAGTCTCTAGATTAAATGCAGAACTTTGGCCATTTTTCTACTAAGGATTCTATCTCATTGGACTGGGAAATGAGGACTTGAAGAGGACAGAAGACTCTTAACTATATTGAATGCTCTGCATAAACTCAGATCTTGTATTTCTCTTATCAGCCTTCTATGTACTAAAAATACAATGTATAACAAATGTTGATCATGTATTCAGACAGAAACACATAAAAATATGATTTTCTGCCTTCTTTAAAAATTTAGTAAACTATCAACAGTAAGTTTACATTCTTTGTGGGTAATGAACAGCAGGGTGGGTTAGTAGCTGCTCACTTGAGAGAGAATATGTAGTACTCTCCACCAGACTTGTGTCAGACATTATAAGACCTAGTTTGGTCTTTTCAGGCACTGAATTTAGATATTAAATACAAAAGAATTCTCATTTTTGAAACTCTTCTCTTGCTCATTAATAGTCTCAATTTTCAACAGAGTTTTAAAAACTTAATCATTTTGGCTTTGCCAGTTATATGCACTTTTGTTCTGCCTCAGTATTGATTTAGTGTTCATAACTCTCCAGAGCAAAGGCCTGGGGATCTCCACAACATCTGTTCATGTTCCATAGGTTATTTGAAGAACAAAATTATTCCAGGACCAAGTCAGTTTTCTGAGGAAACTAAGGTTTCTAGTACCCTTTTCAGAAAGAAAAACACTGAAAATCAGGTTATTTATACACTGTGGTTCAGGGTCACAGTGTTTTATTAGCAATCTTTGTGTTATAAAAACAGTTTCTAATTTTCAGTGACTTGCAGTGAACTTGAGTAAATATAAATTTATATTCAACTGTAAGGTTCTAGAGGAAGAAATAAAATAAAATTAACGTAAAAGAGATAACAAATTTGTGCCATCAAAAACACTGACATTAGCGAACTTTAAACTAGAGCATGTAAGAGTCTAGTTATGAAAAGATAATATGTCTTCCTAATGCTGAAAAGACTTTTGGCTGAGAAAGCCATAAGCACAGAAAAAAAAAAAATACAACACAAAAAACTCTCAAAATAGCCACTTTTCATTTCCTTATTGAATTTGAAGTTTATTTTATATTCTTCACCTAGCATTACAATTTCCACAAGCTTAAGATCATTTTCATAGTCCAGATGTTATACATTGCTATAGAACAAAAAGCTGTGTTTGAGGCTGATTCTGGGTACTCTTTGCAAATTATAATACATAACATTTCTTTGGTAATGATATACTTGTTTAATTAATAAAAATTGTATTCTAAGTGAAATAAGCAAGGCAGAGAAAGACAAATATCACATGATCTCACTTTTATGTGGAATCTAACGAACAAAATAAACTGAGGAACAAAATAGACCCAGAGACATAAAAGCATGACAGTCTGATGTAGCAGAGGAAAAGGGGAGAGAGAAGAGATTAACCAAAGAATTTATATACTTATATATGCATAACCCATGGGCACAGCCAATAGTGTGGTGAAAGCCTGCAGAGGGGGGAGGAGGAAGGGGGAGGGGTCAATGGGGGAAGAAGGGAACATCTGTAAAACTTTCAACAATAAAGATAAATTTTTAAAAATCTGTTCTTTACACTATCCCTTTTTGATATAAAAGTAACAAAAATTGAAAGTAGACACCTTTGATTTTTTTTTAGCTTTGTTTGGTCATGCTAGCTGAGTTAGATGAAAAGTTAAGTTAAGAATAGTATATACCCAGCTGTTCTATGGTAGCTTTTGGTAGTTACTAATAGGTTTTTGATGATGAATAGTCTCAATAGTCTAATAAGTTGTTTAAAGATAGGCTAAATTTTGTTTTAAGTACATAGGTCTTCAAAGCCTTTATTAAGTAAATAAGCACTATTACATTTAAGAGGAGAATATTGCCATTTTCTATTATTATTATTATATTGGTAGACTTAAGGTAGCTTATGTAACTTAGCTTTGGAAATATTGCATTCAAATTTTGTTTTTCTTGTTCTATCTACTTGTAAATTGTTTAAGCAGCAAATTTTTAATGTTTGTAATATCTTGTTCACCACAAGAAAAATGTATCAAATCTCCTTCAGTAGCTCACATTCTTATTCATCAAAAATGGCTAAAATAATTGGTGTGAAAATAAGTACAATGGAATGAGTTTAATGAAATTAATAATAATAGCTAATATTTAATACCTGTGTGCTAAATATCAGGCACTGTGCTAAATACTTAACATCAATTACCTAACTTAACCTTTACAACAATTCCATGATGTATAAATTATTATGTCTGTTTTATCACTGAGGAAACTGAGGCACAGAGACACAAAGTCAATTTCCCGGGGTAATAAAATTAAGTTGCTTAGTAGGGATGTGAACCTGGCAGTCTGGTTAATGGTTGTCACTCTTCACTTTTATACTGCCTCCCCCATCAGCTTTATCTATGGGTCTACTCTCCGGCTCACCCACCCCCTAACATGTCATGACTTTATAAAATGACTTTCTCTTTCTCTTCATGGATCCCCAAGTAATGTAAGGGTTCTTTATATGGTTGCTCTATATAACTACGTATCTGCTTTTAAAGTTATTTTTCCATTACAGTTGACATACAATGTTATATTAGTTTCAGGTGTACAACACAGTGACTAGACATCTATATACCTTGAGAATTAATCACCCTAATAAGTCTAGTACCCATCTGGCATAATTATTATAATTGTGTATATTTAAAATATCAGTATCAAGTAAAATGACATTATAAATATATGCCTCATTTTATTGGCAGAAAAGGGGGATTGATTATTTTATTTTATTTTATTTTTTTATTTAAAATATTACAAATGTCTCTTTATGTCCCCAATGACCCACTCCACCTGGTCCCACCCCCCTCCCCAGTCCCTCTCCACATCATTGCCCGTGTCTTTGGGTTATGCATATATGCATATAAATTCTTTGGTTACTCTCTCCCCCTCCACTCACCCGCCCTCCTCCCTCCTTCTGACATTCGTCAGTCTGATCTATGCTTCCATATCATTGAATCTATTCTGTTCATCAGTTTATTAACTTCTTTAGATTCCACATATAAGTGAGATAATGTGATGTTTGTCTTTCTCTGCCTGGCTTATTTCACTTAGCATAATTTTCTCCAGGTCCATCCATACTGTCCCAAAGGGTACAAGAACCATCTTCTTTATAGCTGCATAGTATTCCATGGTGTATATGTCCCACAGCTTTTTTATCCACTCATCTACTGTTGGGCACTTGAGCTGTTTCCAGATCTCAGCTATTATAAATTGTGCTGCTATAAACATCGGGGTGCATATATTCTTTCTGATTAGTGTTTCAGGATTCTTATGATATATTCCTAGAAGTGGGATCATTGAGTCAAAAAGAAGTTCTATTTTTAAATTTTTGAGGAATCTCCATACTCTTTTCCACAGTGGCTGCACCAGTCTGCATTCCCACCCTCGGTGTACCAGGGGTCCCCTTTCTCCACATCATTGCTAGCACATATCTTTTGTTGATTTGGTGATGGTAACCATTCTGAGAGGTATGAAGAAATACTTCATTGTGGTTTTAATTTGCATCTCTCTGATGATAGTGACATTGAATATTTTTTCAAATGTCTCTTGGATTCTGTATGTCTTCTTTGGAAAAGTGTCTATTCAAGTCCTTTGCACATTTTGTAATTGGATTGTTTCACTTCCTCTTTCTGAGTAGTATGAGTTCTTTGTACACTTTGGAAATTAGCCCTTTATCAGATGAATCCTTTGCAAAAAAGTTCTCCTTTACCATGGGGTCCTTTGTATTTTGAGGCTGATTTGTTTTGCTGTGCAGAAGCATTTTAATTTGATGGAGTCCCATTTGTTTATTTTTCTTTTGTTTCTCTTGCCCTAGAAGATATATCAGTGAAAATTCCACTAGGTGAGATGTCTGTGATTTTACTGTATATGTTTTCTTCCAGGATTTTTTACAGTTTTGCAACTTACATTTAGATCTTTTATCCATTTTTTTCTTTATTTTTGTGTATGGTGAAAATTGGTGGTCTAGTTTCATTTTTTTTGCATATAACTGTCCAATTTTACCAGCATCATTTATTGAAGGGGCTAATTTTTTCTCCATTGTATGCTCTTGTATTTTTGTCAAATATTAATTGACCATACTGGTGTGGGTGTATTTCTGGGCTCTCTGTTCTGTTTAACTGGTCTATATGTCTGGTGTTGTACCAATATCAGGTTGTTTTGATTACAATGACTTTGTAGTAGAGGTTGATATCTGGTATAGTGATCCCTTCCACTCTGTTCTTTTTTCTCAAGATGGCTGCAGTTATTTGGGGTCTTTTTTGGGTCAATATAAATATTCAAAATGTTTGTTCCTAGCTCTGTGAAATATGCTGTTGGTATTTTAATAGGAATTGCATTGAATCTATAAATTGCTTTGGATAGTATGGACATCTTAATGATATTAATTCTTCTAATCCATGAGCATTGTATATTCTTCCACTTGTTTATACCTTCTTCTATTTCTATTTTCAGTGTCCCTTAGTTTTACAAGTATTGGTGTTTTACATCCTTGGTTAAGTTCATTCCTAAGTATCTTATTTTTCTAGTTGCAATGGTAAATGGTATTGTTTTTTGAGTTTCTCTTTCCTAGACTTCATTGTTGGTGTATAAGAACGCCACCAATTTCCAGATGTTAATTTGACATCCAGCTAGCTTACTGAATTCATTTATCAAATCTAGTAGTGCTTTGATGGAGTCTTTAAGGTTTTCTATGTGCAATATTATGTCATCTGGAAATAATGACAGTTTACTCCCTCCTTTCCAATTTGGATACCTTTTATGTTTTCTTCCTTTCTAACAGCTGTGACAAGGACTTCCAATACTATGTTGAATAAGAGTGGTGAAAGTGGACATCCTTGTCTTGTTCCTGTTTGTAAGGGAAATGGTTTTAGTTTTTGCCCATTGAGTATGATGTTTGCTGTAGGTTTGTCATATATGGCCTTTATTATGTTGAAGTATGATACCTCTATTCCCATTTTGCTGAAAGTTTTTATCATAAATGACTGCTAGATTTTGTTGAATGCTTTTCCTGCATCTATTGATATGATTATATGATTTTTGTCCTTCATTTTGTTTATGTGATGTATCACATTTGTTGATTTGTGGATGTTATGCCAGCCTTGCATCCTCAGAGTAAATCCCACTAGGTCTAAGTGTATGATTTTTTAATGTATTGCTGGATCTGCTTTGCTTATATTTTGTTGAGGATTTTAGCATCTATGTTCATCAGGGATATTGGCCTGTAATTTTCTTTCTTTGTAGTGTCTTTATCTGGTTTTGGGATTAGGATGATGCTGGCCTCATAAAAAGAGTTTAGGAGTTTTCCTTCCTCTTGAATTTTTTGGAATAGTTTGATGAGAATAGGTGTTAATTCTTTGAATGGTAAAATTTGCCTGTAAATCCATTTGGTACAGGACTTTTGTTTGTTGGGAGTTTTTTATTTTTGCTTCAATTTCATTAGTTGTTATCATCTTATTCAGGTTTTCTGCTTTTTTTCTGAGTCAGATTTGGAAGACTGTATGCTTCTAAGAATTTGTCCATTTCACCCATGTTGTCCAGTTTGTAGATATATAGTTGCTAATAGTATTTTCTCATGATCCTTTGTATTTCTGTTGGGTAGGTTGTTATATCGCCTCTTTCATTTCTGATTTTATTTATTTGCGTCCTCTCTCTTTGTTTCTTAGTGAGTCTGGATAGAGGTGCATCAATCTTATTTATCTTTTCAAAGAATCAGCGTTTGGTTCCATTGATTTTTTTTGTATTTTTTTTTGGTCTCTATGTCATGAATCTGCTCTGATCTTTATTATTTCCTTCCTTCTACTTCCTCGAGTCTTTTCTTGCTGTTCTGCTTCTAGTTCTTTTAGTTGTTGTGTTAGATGGTTTAGTAGAGCTTTTTCTTATTTCTTGAGATAGACCTGTAATGCTATGAACTATCCTCTTAGGAATGCTTCCACTGTCTCCCACAGATTTTGGGTTGTTGCCTGTTCATTTATGCTTTTTTCCAAGAAGTGTTTGATTTCTTCCTTGATCTCATTTGTATCCCATTTATAGTTTAATAACATGTTATTTAGCTTCCATGTGTTTGAATATTTTAAAGTTTTTTTATGGTGATTGATTTCTAGTTTCTTGGCAATATGACCCAAGAAGATGCTTGATATGAGTTCAGTCTTCTTGAATTTTTAGAGACTTGCCTTGAGCCCTAATGTGTGGTCTGTTTTTAAGAATGCTCCATGTGCTTTTTAGAATATATATTCTGCTGCTTTGGGATGAAATGTTCTGTAATGTCAATGAAATCTATTAGATCTAGTGTGTTATTTAAAGTCTGTGTTTCCCTGTTGATTTTTTGTCTTGATAATCTGTCCAATGATGACAGTGAGGTTTGAAAGTACCTCACTATGATTGTGTTGCTGTCGATCATGCGCTTAAAGTCTAGCAAGAAATTTTTTATATATTTAGGTGATCATATTAGGTGCATACATATTTCTTAGGGTTATTTTATCTTGTTGGAGTGATTCCTCTAATATTATGTAGTGACTATCTTTGTCACTTGTTATGGTCTTTATTTTGAAGTCTATTTATCACAAATAATTATTGCTACACCAGCTCTTTTCTCATTTCCACTAGCATAGAATTTTTTTTCCATCCCTTCAATTTTAGCCTGTGTGAGTCTTCTGCTCTCAGCTGGGTCTCTTTTAGAGAGTACATATTTGGATCCTATTTTCTTATGCATTCAGCTACCTTATATCTTTTGATTGGAACATTTTATCTGTTTACATTTAAGGTTACTATTGATATATACTTATCTAATACCATTTTCCCCCTTTATGCTGATGTTCCCTTCTCTTGATATTTTTTCTTCTTCTTAAAGCAGTCCTTTTAGCATATCTTGCAATCCTGGTTTGGTGGCACTGATCTCCTTTAGCCTTCTTTTGTTTGGGAAGCTCTTTATTTAACCTTCAATTTTAAATGATAGCCTTGCAGGATAAAGAAGTCTTGGTTGCAGGTTCTTGCTTTTCATTACTTTGAGAACTCATGCCACTCCCTTCTGGCATGAAGTGTTTCTGTTGAGAAATCTGTTGTCAGCCTTATGGGGGTTCCCTTGTACGTCACTGCTTGTCTCTCTCTTGCAGCCCTTAATATTCTCTCTTTGTCCTGAACATTTGCCATTTTAATTATGATGTGTCTTGGAGTAGGTCTCTGGGTTTTCCTTGTTTGGAACCCTCTGTGCTTCCTGAACTTGTGTGGCTTTCTCCCTCACTAGCATAGGAAAGTTTTCTGTCATTATTTCCTCCACCAAGTTCCTTTTTGTTTGCTCACATTTCTTCTCCTCTGGCAACCCTATGATGTGAATGTTGTTTTGTTTCATGTTATCCCAAAGCTCCCTTTGACTGTCCTCATGCTTTTTAAGTGTTTTACTTTTTGCTGCTCTTATTGAGTGGTTTTTTCTACTTTATCTTGTAAGTCACTTATTGGCTCCTCTGTTTCATTGAGCTTGATGTTAATTCCTTCCTGGGTATTCTTGATATCGAATATATTATTCTTCATTTCTTCTTGGTCTTCTTTTTTTAAAAATATATCTTTATTGATTTCAGAGAGAGGAAGGGAGAGAGAGATAGAAATGTCAATGATGATAGAGCCATCATTGATTAGCTGCCTTCTTCATGCCCCTGACTGGAGATTGAACCCCAAATCTGGGCATGTGTCCTTACTAGGAATCGAATCACAATTTCCTGGATCCTAGGTTGATCCTCAACCACTGAGCTACGTTCAGCCGGGCCTACCTGGATCTTATGATGTCTAGCTCTTTTTTCTTGTTTTCTTTAAGTTCCTGGAACTTTTCATTAAGTGTCTTGTTGTTCTCATTAAGTTCCTTGGGCATCTGTATAACCATTACTATGAACTCTGTTTCTGATAACTTGCTTTACTCCATCCCAATAAGGTCTTTTACAGGTGATTTTTCCTCTTTTTTAATTTTGGGGTTTTTTGTCTCCCCATTTTGGTGGCTCTTACTGTTCGCATCTTCATATTAGACATATTTGCTATCTCCCAGTATTGTGGGGTGGGGTTTTGTAGTGTATGTCTAGTGGAGCCAGAGTTGTGTTTTCCTTATAGTTCTGAGCTATCTGCTCTTAGAGTGTCCCTTTTCTGAGTTTCTTGGTGTCTCCTGTTGTGATTGGCTATGGATTATTTTTTACCCATTCTTGGGAGGACTCTCTTCTCAGGTTGGTTAACTGTGTGTCTCAGCCCCAACCACATCATGTGATCTGTTGTACAAGTGCTGGCAAGGCAAGACAATACACAGATAAACGAGCCAGGAAACAAACAGTATATTACAAAATATCCTGACAATCAGAATGAAAACATCCCAAGTGAAAGTAGAATTGAGAGACTGAAGTGAGAATACAAATGATAAAGCAAAAATAAAAAGAGAGAGAGAAAAAGAGAGAGAGAGAGAAAGAGAGAGAGAATAGAGAAAGTGAGACAGAAAGATATTATTGTTAATACTAATGAACAATAAAAAATAATAAAATAAAATAAAATAAAATAATAAAATAAAATAAAAAGTTAAAAATATGGACACTACTGGAAGATAAAAGGGGCAGAGAAGATATTCTGAACTGAAAGGCAAGCAATAACTTAAGGGTAAAGTGTAGGAATGGGAAAATATTTGAAAAAGAAAAAATTAAAATTCAATAAAGAGAAAAACAAAAACAACAAACAAATAAAAAAACAGGGAGACAGAAATGGAGAAAGATGAAAGAAAGAAGAAAAAGAAAGAAAGAAAAAAAGAAAGAGAAAGGAAGAAAGAAAGAAATAAAGAGAGAGAGAGAGAGAGAGAGAGAGAGGAAAGAAAGAAAGAAGAAAGAAAGAAAGAAAGAAAGAAAGAAAGAAAGAAAGAAAGAAAGAAAGAAAGAAAGAAAGAAAGAAAGAAGAAAGAAAGAAAGAAAGAAAGAAAGAAAGAAAGAAAGAAAGAAGAAAGAAAGAAAGAAAGAAAGAAAGAAAGAAAGAAAGAAAGAAAGAAAGAAAGAAAGAGTTATGCCAATGGAATGAGAAGAGAAAGTGATAATGCAAAGGCAGAGAGGAAATCCAATTAGAGATATGGGGGAAATGGTAGAGAAAAGCAGTAAATTTATTGGTTATAATGATAATGTCCCCAAAATTATGCAGAGAATATTAAGAAAATCTTCATAATAGAACAATAGAGAAAACAAAACAAAGCAAAAAAAAACCAAGCAAAGCAGAACAATTATTTTTAAAAAATTAAAATATTTTTTAAAAATTTTAATATTAAAATATTTAATTTTTAATTTTTTTCTAAATAAAAAAGTCAATCATGTGAATTTCATCTGGGCAGTTTATGGTCTCTGAGGCTCACTGTTTTGTATGCTGATTTCACTTCTCCTGGGAGGTACTTGTATATCAGCCAATGTCAAGCAAAATTTTGATGAACCTTGATTTAGACAACCTGAGGCAGATCAGTCTTAATCTTATTAATTCCACAACTATCTTCTGATAATTTGACTCCAAAAAAAATCATGCAAAATTGATTCAGGCCACATACTCAGGCACAGGACTTATTATGAAACATACTTTAAATTCTCCCAACCTAGTTCTTAGTTTGCAAATATAGACCAATCTACGCAATCTTAATTTTCTTAGAACTCATCTTCCTCTTTATTTTCACAATCAAACTTACGAGAAGGGTTTATCTCACCTTTTTTGGTAAAAAGGGTTTATCTCACCTTTCTTGGTAAGCAAAGATAACTTACTTTATCTCACTTTTTTTGTTACTTAGTACATGAGAAACCATCTTTTTTATTTGTGAAATAAACTTTTTCATTAAAGTGTAAATTGTATACAGAAAATTACGCTAATTCTAAGTAAAAAGCATGATGAATTACACACCCATGTAAGTACCATTATGTCTTCCCATCCTCTACCTTAAAATTAACTACTATTCTGAGTTTTACAACCATAGATTAATTTTGCCTCCTCTTAAACTTTATATAAATGGAAGACTACAGTATGAATTGTGTTGTGTTTGGATTATTTTGCTCATGTCATGATTTCTAGATCGATCTATGTTTTTTCCAGAGAAAGTAGTTTATTTATTTATATTATTCTACTCTATGTATATGCAGCAATGTACTTATTCTATTGTGTTCTATTTATCTGTTCAGTTGGGTTGTTTCTTGTTTTAGGCTGAAACATGTGAAGCCCAAAAAGAAAAGTATCTTCTGAGTAATTTGTTATAAAGTGAGCAACTTTGCCATTTACACTTTAGCATTCATTCAACAGAGTCAACATTTAAAAATTTTTATCTTTATTGTTGACACTATTACAAATGTCTCCCATTTTCCCCTGCACTTTGCCCACCCCTTACCAGCTCCCCTCCTTGTCCTTCACTGCCTTGTTGTCTCTGTCCATAAACTATGCTAATTAGTTCTTTGGCTAATCTTTTCACCTTCTTTTATCCAGCTCCCTCACCCAACACCTCCCTCTGGGATCTCTCAGTCTTTTCCATGCATGGTTTTATTTTGTTTGTCAGTTTATTTTGTTCATTAGATTCCACATGTGAGTAAGTCATATGGTACTTGTCTTTTTATGACTGGCTTATTTCACTTAATGTTCTCCAGGTCCATATAAACTGTTACAAACTGTAAGATTTTCTTCTTTTTTATAGTTGAGTGGTATTCCATTGTGTAAATGTACCATTGCTGTTTTATCCACTCATCTACTGATGGGCACTTGGGTTGCTTCCAAATCTTGGCTATTGTAAATAGTGTTTCAATAAACATAGGGGTGCATATGTTTTTTAAATTAGCATTTCAGGTTTCTTTGGATATATTCTTAGAAGTGGGATCACTGAGTCAAAAGGTAGTTCCATTTTTAATTTTTTTTAGATAACCTCATACTGCTTTCCAAAGTGGCTGTGCTAATCTGCATTCCCACCAATAGTTTATGAGGATTCCCTTTTCTCCACATCCATGCCAACACTTGTTGATAGTTGATTTGTTGATGATAGCCATTCTGAGAGGTGTGGGGTGATACTTCATTGTGGTTTTAATTTACATTTCTCTGAAGATTAGTGATATTGAGCAATTTTTAAAATGCCTATTGGTCCTCTGTATGTTCTCTTTGGAGAAGTGTGTATTTAGATACTCTGGCCATTTTTTAATTGTATTTTTTGAGGTTTTGATACTGGCATGAGTAGTGTGAATTATTTATAAATTTTGGATATTAACTCCTTATCACATATATCATTGGTGAATCTGTTCTCCCATTCATTGGGTTATCTTTTGTTTTGCTGATGGTTTTTTTACTGCAGAAAACTTTTTAGTTTGATGTTGTCCCATTTGTTTGTTTTTCTTTTGTTTCCCTTGTCCAAAGATATATATCAGAAAAAAAATTACTAAGAGAAATGTCATAAATTTTACTGCCTATCTTTTCCTATAAGAGTTTCATGGTTTCAGGTCTTTCTTACAATTAAGTCTTTAATCCATTTTGAGACTATTCTTTTATATGGTATAAGTAGGTGATTTAGTTTCATCTTTTGTGCATATACCTGTCCAATTTTTAAAACCACATTTATTGAATAAACTGTCTTTACCTCATTGTATGTTTTTGCCTTTTTTGGTTTTATTTCTGGGTTCTTTATTCTGTCCCATAATTCTGTTTTTATGCCACTACCACACTGTTTTGATTATTATGGCTCTGTAGTATAGTTTGATATCAGGTAGGATGATACCTCCCATTTTGTTCTTTTCCCAAGATTTCTGTGGATATTTGGAGTCTTTTGTGGTTCTATAAAAATTTTGGATTATTGGTTCTATTTCTATGAAATAGAATATTAGTATTTTGATAGGAATTGCATTGTAACTATAGATTGCTTTGGGTACTATCAACATTTTAACAGTGGTGCTTCTTCCTATCCATGACCTCAGTATATGCTTCCTTTTATTTGTATCTTCTTCAATTTCATTTTTCACTGACTTCTGAGATATTTTACCTCCTTGCCTAAATTTATTTTTAGGAATTTGATTTGTTTTTGATGTAATTGTAAGTGGAACTGTTTTCTTAGTTTCTGTTTATGACATTGCATTATTGGTGTGTGAGAAGGAAGTAATCTTTTCTGTCAAAGGGATTAAAATAGGCCAAACTGAATAAACGCCCCCTAAAAGGAGAAGCCCCAAACTCTCTACCCTCTTTGGGAGGTTCTTGTAACACAAGGGGGCATTGAATTTATAAGTACCCCCCTTACTAGTTTTGAGATTAGGAATTTAAAGATAGAACACAAACCTCTCTTAGAGGACCCTCATGGGGTAGCAGACCAATTAAACCAATTTTTAGGTCCTCAACTTTATACTTGGCCAGAACTAATGTCCATTCTAAGTATTCTCTTCTCCAGGGAGGAAAGGGCAATGATCAGGAGAGCAGCCATGGCTGCCTGTGAAAGAGAACATCCAGCAGCTCAGGGCGTCATTTCCATGGAGATGAAATTCCCTGACCAAGAACCTCAATGGGACAATCAGACTGAGGTTCATCAGGGCCACATTAGAGATATATGAGATTTAGTTATTAAGGGAATAAAGGAATCAGCACCCTGCTCCCAAAACATGAGTAAGGCCTTTGATGTGCAACAGGGAAGGGAAGAAGGTCTGACTAAGTTTCTCGGGTGGCTTAAGGACCAAATAAGAAAGTATTCTGGGCTAGATCTAGACGATCCACGAGCCCAAAGAATGCTGAAACTCAATTTTGTAGCAAACAGTTGGTCAGACATAACTGAAAAGGTACAAAAACTAGAACACTGGAAGGATAGGAGGGTGGAGGAGTTGTTGCAAAAGGCTCAGAAAGTCTATGTAAAGAAGGATGAGGAGAAGCAAAAACAAAAAGCTAAGATAATGCTCTCTGCAATTAAACAAGTAAACAAGGGCAGTACTGGGGCGGGAGGCCCAAGACTTAAATTTCAGTCAAAGAGGGCAAGGCCCCAAGGTCATCCCAAGGGAAGGAACAAGTGTTACAACTGTGGCCAGGAAAGCCATTGCAAGAGAGAATGCCCTGAGTTAAGAAAGGAGGAGAAAGTCATATGCCTTATGAACTTCAAGAAGTACTAGGGAGATCAGGGGCTCTTTTACCGCCAGGGGTCCTACCAAGAGCCCTTGATAAATTTAGAAGTAGGACCCAGTAGAGAAGAATTCATTTTTTTAGCTTATTTTGGAGCAGTTCATTCCTCTCTCTCTCTACACCATCTGGCTTGAACTTATCTGATGCCCACCTAATTGTGTCGAGTGTAAAAGGGAAAGGATTTACAGTCTCAATTTTTAAAGAAACTTGGGTCAGCTATCAGGACAGACAGACCCAGACAGAATTTCTATTTGTCCCTGAGTTGGGGACTAATCTCCTTGGCTGAGACCTAATGTCTAAACTAGGAATAGGACTTAACATTATACAGGAACAAATTCAAGCTTTTCTCAACTTGCTATCCACAAAGGATGAGGAAAGGATACTCCCTGAAGTCTGGACAAGGGAAGATAACTGAGGTGGGCTAAAAATTTTCCCTATCCGGATTGAACTCAAAAATAAAGGAGAAATAGTTAGAAGGAAGCAATATCCCATACCCCTAGAAGGAAGATTAAGATTAAAACCAATTATAGAAGTATTAGTTGAGATGGCCTCCTTAAACCTTGTATGTCCCCCTTTAACACCCCACTCCTACCAGTAAAGAAGCCTGATGGATCTTACTGTCTTGTCCAAGATTTGAAGGCAGTAAATCATATAGTTCTAAGCAGTCACCCTGTGGTCCCAAACTCTTACACTTTCCCCAGTAAAATTCCACCAGAGCATAAATGGTTTAGTGTAGTAGATCTAAAGGACACATTTTGGGCTTGTCCCTTAGCTGAGGAAAGCAGGGACTTATTTGCTTTTGAATGGGAAGGTCCTTTTACAAGCAGAAAACAGCAATATCGGTGGATTGTCTTTCCCCAGGGATTTACAGAGTCACCAAACTTATTGGGACAAGTATTAGAACAAGTACTAGAGAAGTTTACATTACCTCCCCCCAAATCAAGCTTATCCAATATGTAGATGATTTGTTACTCTCAGGTAGTCAGAAAGAGGAAATGGTAGATATAACCATAAACTTCCTAAATTTCTTTGGTCAACAGGGCCTGCGAGTTTCCAAAACCAAGTTACAATTTGTAGAAATAGAGGTTAAGTACTTGGGACACTTAATAAGTGAAGGGAAGCAAAGGTTAGGCCCTGGACGAATCTCAGCAACAATAAGTACATCCTTACCAAGCACAAAGAAGGAGCTCTGGAAACTCTCAGGGGTAATTGGATACTGCAGGTTATGGATAGACCCATATGCGCTCAAGACCAAAGATTTATACCTTAAACTATTAGATGAGGAGCCTGACCCCCTCCTATGGAAACCTAGAGAAATAGAATTGGTAGATATCCTCAAACAAGCACTTATCACTGCTCCTGTACTAGCGCTACCATCCTTAGAGAAGTCCTTCCATCTATTTGTTAATTTTGACGAGGGGACCACTCTTGGAGTTCTAACTCAAGAGCATGGGGGTCAAAGACAGCCAGTAGCCTACCTATCTAAGCTCCTCAACCCCGTAACAAGGGGATGGCCAAAATGTGTCCAGTCAGTAGCAACCATTGCAGTACTAGCTGAGGAGAGTAGAAAAATAACCTGGGGGGGGGGGAGATTGATTATTAGCATCCCCCACCAGGTCAGGGCAATTTTCCATCAGAAAGTAGGAAGATGGCTTACAGACTCTGGAATCCTCAAGTATGAAGCCATCCTGTTAGAAAGAGATGACCTAATTCTAACTACAGGCAGTTGTCTGAATCCAGCTGCCTTTTTAACTGAAAGTAAACCCTCAGACTCGGTTGAACATTGTTGCATGGAAATCATAGACTATCAGACCAAAGTCCGGCCTGACCTTGGGGAAACTCCCCTTCTAACGCGGTTGAAGGTCTTTATAGATGGTTCCTCTCGAGCACTCGAAGGAGAAAGACATAATGGGTACTCTGTCTTAGATGGAGAGCAATCCACTGTTAATGAATCAGAAAGGTTACCCAATAGCTGGTCATCTCACATGTGTGAACTGTTCACACTAAATCAGGCCTTCAAGGTTCTGAAAGGAAAAGAAGGAACCATCTACACAGACTCCAAATACGTCTTTGGGATAGTGCACACATTTGGAAAGATGTGGACTGAACGAAGCCTTGTTAACAGTAAAGGTCAAGAGCTGATACATAAATAATTAATTACTCAGGTCTAGACAACCTCAAGTTGCCTGAAGAAATAGCTATAGCACACATGCCAGGGCACTGAAAGGGCTATTCTATAGAAACTCAATGAATAGGCTTGCTGATGGAGCTGCTAAGGAAGCGGCACTCCAACCAGAAGTTCCAGTTTTCCATCTTACTGCTGTCCTGTCCCCTCTGGTTATTACTCCAGTCTTCACCCTTCAGGAGGAGGTTTAATTAACCAAGATAGAAGCTGTCAAAAATTCTGAAGGAAGGTGGTTATTGCCAGATGGAAGAGAAATGCTCTCTAAGCCGATTATGAGGGAACTGATGCCCAATTACATTGAGGGAGCCATTGGTGTCCACAAGCTATGTGTGATACAGTTTTGAGAAACTATGGGAGTATAAGAATATATACTATAGCTAAACAGGTAACAGAAAGCTGTCTCACTTGTCTAAGGGTAAACAAGCAGGCCCTCAGGAAACAACTTCAAGGGGGACAGAATCCAGGTTTAAGACCCTTCCAGAGTATCCAAATAGATTACACTGAAATGCCTAAGGTGGGACGCCTCAAATATCTCTTAGTAATAGTAGATCATCTGACCAATTGGGTGGAAGCTATTCCACTATCAAGTGCCACTGCTAACAATATAACCAAGGTATTATTAGAAGTTATCATTCCGCAATTCGTAATAGTTGGGAACATAGACTCAGACGATGAAAGATATTTTACTGCAAACATTGTTAGGGAACTAGGGAGGATCCTAGAGGTAAAGGGATATCACACTCTGTGGCACCCTCCCTAATCTGGTAAGATAGAGAGAATGAACCAGACATTAAAAGGACATTTGACTAAGTTAATACTAGAAACCAGATTGCCCTAGACTAAATGCCTTCCGATTGTAATCCTCAGGATTTGAATAGCGCCTTGTAAAGCTATTGAGCTGTCTCTATATGAATTACTATATGGGTTGCCATTCTTGAGTCGGACTACAGACCTACACACCTTTGAAACCAAAGACCAATTTCTTAGAAATTATATACTTGGCCTGACCTCTAATCTGTCTTCCCTCAGGCAATGGGGCTTATTAACCCAGACTCCACCTCTCGAGTTCCTGGTACATCCATATGGCCCTGGAGACCATGTGCTAATCAAATCCTGGAAGGAAGACAAGCTAGAACCAACCTGGGAGGAACCATACCAGTGCTACTCACAACCAAGACTGCAGTATGCACCACTGAAAGAGGTTGGACCCACTACACTAGGACTAAGAGCAGCTCTACATAACCACCAGTTGCACTATGGACCATATTCCCAGGTCCAGATCCTATCAAGATAACCCTAAAATGGTCATAATAAGGATCCTGGTCTTAGTGCAGACTACAACCAGTACATTAGTTATTAATATCACTGAAAGCTGATCACTCATAGCCATTAGATTTGATACCTGTTCATTCCTCCCTTGCAGGAATCTACTCTCCCATTGTCAGCTCCAATTGACATATATATATGTGTGTGTGTGTGTGTGTGTGTGTGTGTGTGTGTGTGTCCACCCAAACCCTGCTTATACTTGCATGCCTACCATTGTAGGAGCATGCCCCTCTTCATCAATATTAGCAGGAGGTCTTACAGATAATGAATGGCCCCTGTTATAGTTGGAATGATATATGGTGGACCACCGGTTTAAAGGATGGATATCTACCTCCTCATCTTGGAAGTCCTCTCAGAAGGGAAAAGATACAGTTACTTAAGGGAACAACTTCCTCAAGTTGTCAGGAATTCCAGTGCAATCCTTTACTATTAGTCATTGACAACCCCTGAACCATTACCCAGAGTCCCTCAGTAATAAGATTTTATGGATTAGGTTCAGATGTCTGTGGTTGAGACTCTCTAGAAAGATTCACTTTAAGTCCAGTAAAGGATATGTCAGCCACCTCTACCCCAAGTATGAGAACACTTAGCTCAGATCTCATCCTGAACTCTCCTTTGACACCCCCTAATGATCAGACCAAGGTCACAGTGGTAGAAGTTAAGGACCTACACCAGACCATAGCTTTTGAGACTGGATATGGAGAAATGAATGCCTGGCTGAAATGGATCAAATATCTGCACAGACCTTAAGTAAAAGCGAATGTTATGCTTGTGCAGCAGACAATCCAGAGGCTCAAGTGGTACTCTTTCCTCTTGGATGGACCTCGGACTCCACAGGCATGGGGTGCATAGTAGCTTTTTCAGGACAATATAGTATGGAGTAACCAGTCTTATAGAACTCTATCACTACTCTTCCCAGCTGTGAAGGGTTCCAGACAAAAACCCCCGAGGACTGTCAGGCACCTGCCCCTTGAAGATAATTTTACCTAGTGCCTCTCTAGGTGGGGGTAGCAATTAGAATTCTTGGGAAACATGTTGGGGTGCAGTGAAAGCCAATCCTTTAAAGAGATGAGCCATCAATCTACCTTAGCAGTACCCCATGCTGATGTCTGGTGGTATTGTGGGGGGCCACTACTCGAGACCCTACCAGCTAATTGGAGTAGCACCTGTACTTTGTCCAATTGGCTATCCCTTTCATTCTGGCACATAGGCACCCCAAACCAACTCATGAAGGAGGCCAACACTGAGCTAGGAGGGCAGTCACCTTCCCTGGTGGCTCATTTGACCCTCACATTTACATTGACTCCACTGAGGTCCCAAGGGGAGTTCCTAATGAATTCAAGGCCAGGAATCAGATAGCAACAGGGTTTGAATCAGTATTATTTTGGTGGTCCACCATTAACAAGAATGTGGATTGGATGAACTATATTTACTACAACCAACAAAGGTTTGTTAATTATACCAGGGAGGCCATCAAGGGAATAGCTGAACAACTAGACGCCACCAGCAGAATGGCATAGGAAAACTGGTTAGTCTTGGATATGATTCTAGCAGAAAAGGGACGGGTGTGCATTATGAAAGGGGGACAATGCTGTACTTTCATCCTGAATAATATAGCGCTGGATGGAACCATAACTAAGGCTTTACAGGGTTTAATTACCTTAGCCATTGAGCTAACTGAGAATTCAGGAATAGATGACCCTTTCACCAATCTAATGGAACAGTGGTTTGGGAAGTGGAAGGGGATATGACCTCAGTCCTGATCCACCATGTCACTGTTTTTGGAGTAATAACTCTTGGAAGGTGCTGTATAATTCCCTGTATAAGGGGGTTATGGCTTATAGAAGCAGCTATTACTAAACTATCCCCAGTCACATGTCAGAACAACCTCTTTTTGCTAGGAACTTCTGACCGTGAAAGTCAACATATGTTAACTGAGTTTGAAGAAAAGAGTGAAAATGTATAGTAAAAGAGGAGGAAATTGTGAGAAGAAAATAATCTTTTCTGTCAAAGGGATTAAAATAGGCCAAACTGAATAAACGCCCACTTCAGCATCTTCCATTTTACTGTAGCAGGCCCCCATTTGTAGTCAGAGCATGTGTAGGCAATTGTCCATCCCAAAGATCCACTCCATGCGCATTTTCCAAATTAGGCTATCGGTTTAGATTGTGAAGCCTCACCCTAACCAATAGGGAATGGTGCAGTGGCACTCACATTAGGGATAAAAGCCAAACGGACTCTCTGTTTGGTGTGCTTGCTTGTCTGATTTGGGTAGCTCCTCACCCTTCTACAGAAGTAAAGTTTGCCTTGCCAAGTTACTTTGGATTCCTTGTGTCTTTATTTGCAGCATGGTTGAAACCTATTCCCAACAGGTGTATAAAAATGCAATTGAATTATGAATATTTATTTTGTATCTTACTACTTTACTGAATTTCTTTATCAGTTCAAGTAGTTTTTTTTGTGGAATCTTAAGGTTTCTCTATATAAAGTATCATGTCATCTGCAAATAATGACAGTTTTACTTATTCCTTTCCAATCTTGGTGCATTTTATTCTTGTCTCATTACTGTGGCTAGGACTTTCAGTACTATGTTGAATAAGAATGGTAAAAGTAGATATATTTGTCTATTTCTTTTTGTTGTTGTTGATTTTCACCAAGGACATTTTTTCCATTGATTTTTTTTTTGAGAGAATGGAAGGGAGGGAGGGGTGGAGGGGGAGAGAGAGAGAGAGAGAGAGAGAAGCATCAATGTGAGAGAGAGATGTTGATTGTTTGTTACCCACACATGCTTGACAGGGGCCAGAGGAAAAGCCTGCAACCAAGGTATAGTATTGCCTTGACCTGAAATCAAACCTGCAACCCTTAGGTGCTTTGGCCAAAGCTCTAATCACTGAACAACACTGACCAGATATCCCTGTCTATTTCTTGATCACTGGAAATGATTTTAGTTTTTCCCTATTGAGTATGATTTTAGCTGTGAGGTTGTCATATATGCCACTTATGGCATTGAGGAGTGTACTCTCTATTTCCACTTTGTTGAGAGTTTTTATCATAAATGGATGCTGGGTTTTCTTAAATGAAGTTTCAACATCTATTGATATGCTCATAATTTTTTTTCTTCATTTTCTTTTTGGTGTATTATG
Source organism: Miniopterus schreibersii (assembly GCF_964146895.1). NCBI lineage: Eukaryota > Metazoa > Chordata > Mammalia > Chiroptera > Miniopteridae > Miniopterus > Miniopterus schreibersii. The sequence continues at coordinate 40,659,547 of NC_138104.1, read as the reverse complement.
TTAATTGATTTCCAGATATTGTACCAACCTTGCATCCTAATACCATTTGGTCATAAGGTATGAACTTTTTAATATATTGCTGAATTCTGTTTGCTAATTTTTTTAATGATCTTGCATCTATGTTCATCTGGGATATTGGCTTATAATTTTCTGCTTTGTGGTGTCTTTATCTCATTTTGGAATTAGGATAAGGCTGGCTTTGTAAAATAAGGTTGAGAGGTTTCTTGAAATTTTTTAAATAGTTTGATATGAATAGTTCTAAGTTCTTCCTAGAATGTTTGGTAAAAATAAACTATGAAGTCATTTGGACCAGAACATTTTTGGGGGGGAAGGTGGGTTTTTTGTCTGTTTCTTTTTACTGCTTCAATTTCATTAGTTGTAATTGCACTGATCAGAATATCTGTTTCTTCTTCATTCAGTTTTGGAAGACTATATATTTCTACCAATTTATTCATTTCTTCCAGATTGTCCAATTTGCTCACATATAGTTGTTCATAATATATTTTTTTATAATCCTTTGTATTTCTTTGGTGTCTGTAGTTACATTTCCTCTTTCATTTCTGATTTTGTTTATTTATGTCCTCACTTTTTTTTTCTTGATGAATCTAGTAAAAGTTTCATCAATTTTGTCTATCTTTTCAAATAACCAGTTCTTGGTTTCATTGACATTTTTTATTTTTAGACTGTATTTAATATATTTTCATGATGATCTTTATTATTTAATTTCTTCTCAATTTGAATGTTGTTTGTAGTCTTTTTGCTACTTCCTTTAGGTGTAAAGTTAGACTGTTTATTTGAGATTTGTTTTGCTTTTTTGAGGCTAGCCAGTAATTCTAAGAATTCCCTATTAAGGCTGCTTTAGCTGTGTCTTACAGATCTTGTATTGTTGTGTTTTCATTTTCATTTTTCTCAAGGTATCTTTCAATTTCTTCCTTGATATCATTGTTAACATATTCATTATTTGGTAACAAGTTATTTAGCTTCTATGTGTTTGTGTGTTTTCAAATTTTTTCTTGTAATTTATTTTTAATTTCATACTATTGTGGCTGGAGAAAATGATTGAAATGATTTCAATCTTCTTAAATATAAAGAGGCTTGCGAGAGATTCCAAGATGGCAGCAGATTAAGTGGAAGCTAGACTGACTCTCCCAGGACCAAACTGGAATTACAACTAAAATATAGAAAAACCATCCTCAATAATCAACTTATAACTAACTGGAGAGAACCTTCATAACCAAGGACAAAAAGGGAAGACTGCATAGATACTGGTAGAAAATGTGGAAGCATGAGAGGGCTGGCTGGGCTCCCACAGGCAGCAGCTGAAATTCCAAAGAGATATCTCAGCTGTGAGGGGTTCCCACTGAGAGCTCTGGGGTCTAAAACACAAACCAGACTCCCAAGCCAAGAGCACTAAAACTGAGAAAGGTGTCTACATAACATCTGGCTGTGAATAGAAGCAGAGTTTCTGTCTGCCAGGGAGAGACCACTGGAAAGACTGGTACCCTATTAAAGGGCCAATCCACAATGTTTCATGTACAGCCACTCATCTTGGGAGCTGCCAGAGGGATGGCAGAGTGGACTAGAGCTGTGTGAACAGAATCCAGGGGTGCTGGCACTGAGGATAGAGCACTGGAAGAGAGGAATCTGGATTCCTGTGCTGAATCATTTCCACATACAGCAGTGGACACATTTCTCAAGCAGAACTTTATCATCAAGGCAGATTTTGCCTCGGAAGAAAGCAATTGCCCCATCCTGTTGGTAAACTTTTAGCCCCATCCTCTGTATTTTACCATTGTGGTGGGCTATAGCCTGAGGCTCATTAAGATAGCTATCAGTCTGCAGAAAAAAGAGGATCTCTGGATGATTTGCATCACTGCTAGATCTGCTTCTGGATCTGAGGCTAGGAAAAGTAGACCTTGGTGCACATCTTGATCTTTTCCAAATGCAACCAGCTCTAGAAGAGGGAGCCACAACCTGTGGATCACTGATATCTCCAAACAAGGTACTGAAGGCCAATCAAAAACTGCAACTGACATTGTCTTGCACAAGAGATCCTCCAAAAATACTGAGAGTCCTAGCAGATCTACCTAATACATAGAAAGAAACCCAAATAGGCAGGCAAAATGGGGAAAACAAAAAAAAACCCCACAAGCCAGCCTGGGCATGGCTCAGTGGTTGAGCATTGACCTAGGATCCAGGAGATCGAGGTTCAATCCCCAGTCCGGGGTGTGCAAGAGGCAGCCAATCAATGATGACTCTTTCATCATTGATCTCTCTATCTCTCTCTCTCCCTCTCCCTTCCTCTCTCATAAAGATATATTTTTTAAAAAGCAACAACAAAAAAATGAAAACAAGCCCCAAATGAAAAAGACAAGAGAATTCTCAAGAAGAAGAGATAAATGAAATTGAGATAAGCAATCTATCAGATACAGAGTTCAGAATACTGATTGTAAGGATGCTCAAGAGCATGAGAAAAGAAATGGAAACTAAGAAAAAAAAATGAAATTAAGAATAAAATAGCAGAAATAAAAAACACATTTGAAGGAATGAACAGCAGAATAGAGGAAGCTGAAGATAAGATAAATGAATTAGAAGACAGGGTAGAAATATTGCTCAATCAGAACCAAAAAGAAAAAACAATTTAAAAACAAGAAGACAATTTGGGGAGCTGCGGGACAACATGAAATGTACAATATTAACATCACAGGAGTCCCAGAAAGTGAAGAAAGTGACCAAGGGATATTAAACTTGTTTGAAGAAATAATGGCAAAAAATGTTCCTAACCTGGTGAAAGAAAAAGTCATACAAGTTCAGGATGCACAGAGAGTCCCAAGAAGAAGAACCCAAATAGGCCCATGCCCAGACACATCATAATTAAAATGCCAGAAATTCAAGACAGAGAATTTTAAAGGCAGTAAGAGAAAAGCAATCGGTTACCTAAAAAGGAGCTCTCATAAGGTGGTCAGCTGATTTCTCAACAGGAACTCTACAGGTCAGAAGGGAATGCCATGTAGCATTCAAGGAGCCAAGGGAACAGTCTGCTTGCTCTAGAATAGAAAGGAGACTGTGGGTTGCACCCAGAAGTGACCTAAAGGGAACCTTTGCTTTCCTGTAGAAAAGGAAAGGTACAGAGCCCAAGGCAGCATTTGAACTGTGTGGGGCAGAGAAGGGGGAAGGGCACTGCCAGTGGGGTGGATCGGGGACTCCCACTGCCAGAGAGAGGGATGGGAGCTACTCTCAAGGTAGAGAGATTTTTGACTGAATTCAGCTGTGCAGGAGAATTGCTTGCGCTGATTTTGTAACCCCTCCTCCTTGTCCTGGAGGCACAAGGGCTCCAGATCCTCACAAAGCAGGTTTTTTCTGCCTGTATGTTACTTTAGATAAGTTTTTTATTATTGGATGGCACCTCATGACATTCACCTTGCTGGTTTACAGTGGGCAGACAGACCAGCAAAAGCTAGATTTATGCCTGCACTTAGGAGAGTTTGAGCAGAGCACCTTGTGAGATCAGCCAACCAGAACTGCAGGCTAACATCACCCCCAACAGGAAAGGGTCTGGTTCAGCTCACTGAAGTTTCAGGTACTCCCTACTGGGCACAGTTCAGTGGGGGAAGGGAGAAGAGCTCAGAGGAAGCCATTACAGGAGTAAGAATTTCAGTGACTATTGTTTGGGAACTGGGAGGAAATGCTCAAAACCCCTTCTGGGGGCTGGGCAGGCAAGGCACTTATGAAAGTTTCTTTTATTTTGTTAAATGTTTTATTGATTTCAGAGAGAGGAAAAGAGAAAGAGAGAGAGATAGAAACATCAAAGATGAGAGAGTGTCACTGATCAACTGTCTCCTGCACACTCCCCACTGGGGATTGAGCCTGCAACCTGGGCATGTGCTCCAAATGGGAATTGAACCAAGATCTCCTGGATCATAAGTCAGTGTACAACCACTGAGCAACACTGGCCAGGCCACAGTCCTCTTGATCAATCCCACTTGAGCCTAGTCCAGCTGAAACTGCCCATACAGAAAAGGCAACAGACTGAATTCAATCTGAACCAGCACCAGGTCATTTTAGGGGGAACAAGAGTTGGAGGATATGATAAAAACTAAGGATTTGGCTTTGAAGCAGAGATTAATTTTCCCACTGTGAGTGGCTATAATGACAACAACTATGTCATGTGTAATGGTGAGGACTATGCCAATTGAAGTGCCAACAATCATGGCCAAGGAGGTTCTCTCTACATCCAGACATTCTGAAGGAAAACCATGGAGCCAAAGGAGGATGAGACATTTCCTTTATTTGGCTGTAGCAGGACAAACATACTCAAGAGATGAATCACACTCTTCCTACCAGTGGTGACAATCTGGGCATAAACGGGGGACACACTGCACCCAAGAGGAACAATCTGCCCAGGGTAAAAAACCACACCACTGAAAGTCCCATGCAAGTCTTATAGGAACCAGGACAATAGTGGTTCTCAGCTAACGAGGGGTCAGACATTAGTCAAGTAACACATTTTCTGTTATGACTATGGAATATCGTGGGGCCTTGGCCTGGAGAAGGTGGTGAGAAAGCCTAAGTGTTTTGACTTAGCCTACATGCCTATCAGAAAAAAATCTAAGTCAGGGCCTCAATAGCCTGAGCTATACTAGCCTGACTGCACCCTAAAGACTCTCTTAAGAAAACAGTGGAGTAAGACCAGGCAACCATATTGGGGAGGTGAAATAGCTGACAGGTGCAGGTGTTCCATAGAGAGTCTCAGACAAACCAGCTACATAAGAACACTGACAGCCAAACCTAGACAGCTCCAGACATCGGCTGACAAAGAAAGTACTTCCCAGGAGGCCTAAAATGAACATACAAAACAGTGAGGAGGGGGAAGATGGCAGCACTGTGATAAGCCGCAGAGCACCCCCGCTCCCAGTCATGGACTCAATTTACTCCTAAAATCTTATGTAGCCAGCGTGGAAAAACCAGAGAAACATACCTGAGTGAATGGAGTGTGAGTGGGGAGCACAGAAGAGACATCACGGAGTCCGGTAAGAGCGGGGGGGTGTAGGAAGGGGGAGTCCCCCTGAAGCCCGGTCTGGGATCTGAGCCTGGAGGCTTGGAAGCTGCAAAGCTCCCTCCCCTCGGGAGTGTGGATGGCATCCAAAAGCGGGGACCCCACACCCGGAGCGACAAGAGGGAAAGGAGCGCCCCACGCACAGGGAAGAGGGGCCCAGGGAAGAGATGAATCCTGGAGGGAACGGCACCTTCCTAGGAAACAAAGCCTCTAATGGCAGATGGCGCCTTCCTAGGAAACAAAGCTTCTAGTGGCAGCTGTGACCGGCGGTCTGGTGCTCGAGGTGCCGACCATCAGGGAAGGCTGTCCCAAGGTCTGTGGCAGCCAAGTGGTAAGGGACCAGAGGACTGCGCTGAGAGGCTGTACACGGGGACCCTCTGCCTCCCTGTGGGGCATTGTGTTGAGCCCCAGGAAGCACTGAATCTACATTGCGCGGGGGAGGGGAGGAGCCCTCCCTCCCTGAGCTCCCGGTGCCAAGAGGCTGGGATTTGTGACAAGCCCTGAGGAGCCCGTGGTGGAGCATGAAGCCGCCCCAGATTTGCTGAGATCAGCGGGGTGGGGAGCTGAGTGGAGCTGACTTTGGGTCCCCTCCCTCTGGGGGCCTTGGTGCACAGGCGGCGGGACCTTGCAGGGTGGACTCTCTGCCTGTGTGTTGCTTTGTGCATTTCTGAGTTCAGATCATTGAATTGGCTCCCACCTTCCCCATGTGCACTGCGGGGATACACCAGCGGAGGCTGGGATTGGGTTCTTCACATTAGACTCTGACTTCACATTAGACTGTCTGAGGGGCGGGCCTGGTGTGACCAGCCAAACAGAGCTGAGCAGGGAGGGGTGGAGCCCACCGGACTCTCCTGAAGCCAGGAGCAACCCCCCCAACAGGAAAGGGGCAGTCCCACTCACTGAGGCCCCAGACACACCCGCAGGGCACAGTCCTGAGGGGGAAGGGAGACCAGCTCACAGGAGGACATCATAAGAATAAGATTCTCAGGGACTGTTGTTTGGGAACTGGAGGAAAAGCTGAAAACTGCTGGGGGCTGGGCAGGCAAAGGACCCACCAGAATGTGTTTTTAATCAGACCCACTGAGGCCATGCTGCTGAAATGGCCCATACAGAAAAGGCAACAGGCTGAAATCAATCTGAACCTGCAGCAGGCCAGAGCCTGGGGAACTAGAATCAGAGGACAGGGTAGGGACTGAGGAGCTGGTGGTGGAGCAGAGACTAACTCCCGCAGAGTGAGCGCCTGACAGCGACACCTCTAAGGGGAGTGATACCCAGAGCTACACTAGCCACCCTGCACCCTAAAGACTCTGGAGAAAGACCAGGCAACTACAAGGTTGCATAATAGTTGACAAGAGGAGGTGGTCCATGGAGAGCCTCAGATCAACCATCTACCTAACTACACCAGAGGCAAACCCAGACGGCTCCTCACATTGGGTGATACACAAGCACTCCCAGGAGAACTGAAATCAGCACACAAAACAGTGACACTCAGACAGCGTAAGTTGCCCAGAAGAAACTCACCTGATTGACTACATTATTTTCTTCTGTTTTTTTGTTTTGTTTTGTTTTGTTTTTTGTTTGTTTGTTTTTTCTTTCTGGGTTTGTTTATTTTTGCTCTTTTTTCTTTAGAAGAGAAAGAGGAGAAAATTTGATTTTTCTTAATCTTTAAATTTTATGATAATTTTTTTTCTAAAACATTTTTTAAACTAACTTTTTTGCCCCCTTTTTTAATAAAAGAATTTTGTCTTACTTAGATTGTTTTTAGTTTTGTTTTCGTTATTTGCTTTGTTTTGTTTTTTCCTTGCTTCTAATATCAAGACTTTCTTGATAATCCCTGCTTAACCACTGGGACTTTATCATTATAATCAAGTTTACTGCTTTCCTCTATAGTTTCCCCCAAATCTCTTACTGGACTCCCTCCCTGCCTGGGCTTTATCTATCTCTCTCCTCTCGATCCACTGGCATAACTTTTTTTCCTTTGTTTTTTTTCCTTTTTCTACTTTTCTTTCATTCTTTCATTATCCTCCGTTCTGCCTTCCTGTCTTTTTGTTCGATTGTTAGTTTCTCTTATTCTCTTTATTGTATTTTTGTTTTCTCATTTTCAACTATTATCCTATCCCTATTCTCTCCCTGAAATTTTTGCTGGACCTTCTTTCAGAATCTTTTCTCTGCTTCTGTTATCTCCGAGTAGCTTCTCTATTTTTTATATTTTAGTTCATTATTATTTTCCAAATTTTCACCACTATTAACAACAATATACATTTCTCTAAGCGTTACTTTTCTTTCTCTCTTTCTTCTTTTTAAGGATTTTTTTTTTTTTTGTGAGTGTGTTCTCCCTTCACTCTTGCAGTTCTATTTTCACGTGGGTTGTTTTCATTGTGACTGTCCAGATATTTTGTACCAAACCTCTTGTTTCCTGGAAATTTAGTTGTGTATTGTCCTGCCTTGCCAGCACCCGTACAACAGCTTACACGACGAGGTTGGGGCTGAGACACAGTTAGCCAACCTGAGAGGAGGGTCCTCCCAAAAACTGATCAATTACAATCTATACCCAACCACAACAGGAGAAAATAAAGAAACCACAAAAGGGACACCCACAAGAGGGACACGCCTACAGCAAAGAGCTCAGAAGTATAAGGAAAACACACCTCTGGGCTCCACTGGACCCATAAGACAAAATCCCATCCCACAAGACTGGGAGACAGCAAATATATCTAATATATAGATGCAAACACTAAGACTGACCAAAATGGAGAGACAAAGAAACAACCCCCAAATTAAAGAAAAGGAAAAATCACCAGACAAAGACGTTGATGAGATGGAGTTAAGCAAGTTATCAGAAACGGAGTTGAGAGTACAGATGATGATGTTCAAGGAACTTAAGAAGACACTAGATGATAAGATCGAGGACCTTAGTGAAAACATGAAAAAAAAGATACATACCATAAACAAAACTCATAGATAAAGAATGCTGTATCTGATATCAAGAATGTACTGGAAGGAATTAAAAGCAGGCTAAATGAAGCAGAGGATAGAATAAGTGACTTAGAAGACAAGGTAGAAAAAAAATCACTCAATCAGAGCAGCAAAAAGAAAAAACACTTAAAAAGCATGAGGACAGTCTAAGGGAGATGTGGGGCAACATGCAGTGAAACAACATTCGCATTATAAGAGTGCCAGAGGGGGAGGAAAGAGAGCAAGGGATAGAGAACTTGGTGGAGGAAATAATGACAAAAAACTTCTCTAGGCTGGTGAAGGAAAAAGCCACACAAGTTCAGGAAGCACAGAGGGTTCCAAACTCAAGGGACCCTAAGAGACACACTCCAAGACACATCATAATTAAAATGGCAAATGTCAAGGACAAAGAGAAAATATTAAGGGCTGCAAGAGAGAGACAAGCAGTGACCTACAAGGGAACCCTTATAAGGCTCACAGCTGATTTCTCAACAGAGACTTTTCAGGCCAGAAGGGAGTGGCATGAAGTTCTGCAAGTAATGAAAAGCAAGAACATGCAACCAAGATTGCTTTATCCAGCAAGGCTATCATTTAAAATTGAAGGTGAAATAAAAAGCTTCCCAGACAAGAAAAGGCTAAAGGAATTCAGTACCACCAAACCAGCATTGCAAGAAATGCTAAAAGCACTGCTTTAAGAAATGGAAAAAATAGTTAGAGAAGGGTACATCAACATAAAGGGGTAAAATGGCATTAAATAAGTTGATATCAATAGTAACCTTAAATGTAAACGGAATAAATGGTCCAATCAAAACACAAAGGGTAGGTGAATGGATAAGAAAACAGGACCCAAATATATGCTGTCTACAAGAGACCCACCTGACAGCAAAAGACTCACACAGGCAAAAGGGAAGGGATGGAGTAAAATATTCCATGCAACTGAAAGGAAAAGAAAGCTGGAGTAGCAATTCTTATTTCTGACAAAACAGACTTCAAAATAAAAACCATAACATGGGACAAAGATGGTCACTACATATTATTAAAGGGATCAATCCAATAGGAGGAAATAACCCTTATAAACATTTATGCACCCAATATAGGGGCACCTAAATATATAAAATTTCTTGGAGGACTTTAAAGGGGAGATTGACAGCAACACAATCATAGTGGGGGACTTTAACACCCCACTGTCAGCACTGGACAGATCATCAAGACAAAAAATCTACAGGGAAAGGCAGACCTAAAATGACTCACCTCACCTAATGGATTTAATTGACATTTACAGAACATTTCACCCCAAAGCAGCAGAATACACTTTTTTCTCAAGTGCACAAGGAACATTCTCAAAAATAGACCGCATGTTAGGACACAAGGCAAGTCTCTACAAATATAAGAAGATTGAAATCATAGCAAGCATCTTCTCGGATTTCAATGCCATGAAACTAGAAATCAACCACTATAAAAAAACTCAAAAATATTCCAACACATGAAGGCTAAATAGCATGTTATTAAACAATGAATGGGTTACCAATGAGATCAAGGAAGAAATCAAAAACTTCCTGGAAAGTAACGAAAATAAACAGAAAACAACCCAAAACCTATGGGACACGGCAAAAGCAGTCCTGAGAGGAAAATTCATAGCATTACAGGCCTATCTCAAGAAACAAGAAAAAGATCTAATGAACCATCTAACACAACATCTAAAAGAACTAGAATGTGAACAGCAAGAAAAGCCCTGAAGAAATAGAAGGAAGGAAATAATAAAAATCAGAGCAGGAATTAATGACAGAGACTAAAAAAACAATGCAAAAAATCAATGAAACCAAGAGCTGGTTCTCTGAAAAGGTAAATAAGATTGATGCACCTTTAGCCAGACTCACTAAGAAACAAAGAGAGAGGACCCAAATAAGTAAAATCAGAAATGAAAGAAGCGATATAACAACTGACCGAACAGAAATACAAAGGATTGCAGGGTAATATTATGAGCAATATATGCCAACAAATTGGACAACATGGGGGAAATGGACAGATTCCTAGAAACATACAACCTTCCAAAGCTGAATCAGGAAGAGGCAGAAAACCTGAATAAGCTGATAACAACTAATGAAATTGAAGCAGTAATCAAAAAACTCCCAGCAAACAAAATCCTGGACCAGATGGATTTACAGGCGAGTTTTACCAAATATTCAAAGAAGAATTAACACCTATTCTATTCAAACTATTCCAGAAAATTCAAGAGGAGGGAAAACTCCCAAACTCTTTTTATGAGGCCAGCATCATCCTAATCCCAAAACTAGATAAAGACACTACAAAGAAAGAAAATTACGGGTCAGTATCCTTGATGAACATAGATGCTAAAGTCCTCACTAAAATACTATCAAACCGGATCCAGCAATACATTAAAAAGATCATACATCATGACCAAGTGGGATTTATTCCAGGGATGCCAGGCTGGTATAACGTCTACAAATCAATAAATGCGATGAATCACATAAACAAAATAAAGGACAAAAATCATATGATCATATCAATAAATGCAGAAAAAGCATTCAACAAAATCCAGCACTCACTTCTGATAAAAACTTTCAACAACTTCAAAATAGGAGGTTCATATCTCAACATAATGAAGGCCATATGTGACAACCTACAGCCAACATCATACTCAATGGGAAAAAACTAAAACCATTTTGCTTAAAAACAGGAATGAGATAGTGTTGTCTGCTTTCACCACTATTACTCAGCATAGTACTGGAAGTCCTTGCCACAGTAATCAGGCAAGAAGAAAAAATAAAAGACATCCATATTAGACAGGAAGAAGTAAAACTGTCATTATTCGCAGATGACATGATATTATACATGAAACCCTAAAGAATTCACCAAAATGCTACTAGATTCAATAAATGAATTTGGCAAGGTAGCAGGATACAAAATTAACAACTGAAAATCAATGGCATTTTTATACACCAATAATGTATTCTCAGAAAGAGAAACTAAAAAAACAAAACCATTTACCATTACAACTAAAAAAATAAGATACTTAGGAATAAATTTAACCAAGGATGGAAAAGACCTGTACTCAGAAAACTAGAGGACACTGAAAAAAGAAATAGAGGAAGGTATAAACAAGTGGAAGACTATACCATGTTCATGGATTGGAAGAATTAACATCATTAAAATGTCCAGTCTACCCAAAGCAATTTATAGATTTATTGTAATTCCCATTAAAATATCAACATCATTTTTCACTGAACTAGGACAAATATTCCAATAATTCATATAGAACCAAAAAAGACCCTGAATATCTGCAGGAATCTTTAGAAATAAGAATGGAGTTGGAGCGATCACTATACTGGATATTAAACTATTCTACAAAGCCATTGTAATCAATACAGACTGTTAATTTTACAGCAGGCTTATAGATCAATGAAACATAACAGAGATCCTGGAAATTGACCCACACCATTGTAGTCAATATTTGACAAAGGAGCCAAGAGCATATAATGGAGAAAAGATAGTCTTTTCAACAAATCATGTTGGGAATATTGGACAGGTCCAAGAAAAAAAAATGAAACTAGACCATCAATTTACTCCATACACAATAATAAATTCAAAATGATAAAAGACTTAAATGTAAGTTGAAAACCATGAAAATCCAGGAAGAAAACAAGCCAGTAAAATCACAGATATGTCCCATAGGAGAATTTTCACTGATACCTCTCCTAGGGCAAGAGAAACAAAGGAAAAAATAAATGAATAGGACTACATCAATCTAAAAACCTTCTGCACAGCAAAAGAAATCATCCTCAAAATGCAAAGAGACCCTATTGTATGGGTGATCATATTTGCCAAGGATACATCTTATAAGGAGTTAATTTCCAAAATATACAAAGAATTCATACTACTCAACAAAAGGAAGACAAACAATCCAATTTAAAAATGGCCAAAGGCCCTGAATAGACACTTCTCCAAGGAGGAAATGCAGATCAGAAGACTTGAAAAAATGCTTAATGTCATTATTCACCAAGAGATGCAAATTAAAAGAACAATGAGGTATCACCCCATACCTGTCTGAATGAAAACTATCAACAAATCTACAAATGACAAGTGCTGGCGAGGATGTGGAGAAAATAAAGCCCTAGCACGCTGCTGGTGGGAATGCAGAGTAGTGCAGCCACTATGGAAAAGAGCATGAAGTTTCCTCAAAAAGTTTAAAATGAAACTGCCATTAGATCCAGTGATCCTACTTCTAAGAATATATTCTAAGCATCCTGAAACACCAATTAGAAAGTATATGTGCACCTTATGTTCATAGCAGCACAATTTACAATAGCTTAGATCTGGAAACAGCCCAACTGCCCATCAGTAGATGAGTAGATAAAAAAGCAGTGCTCCATTTACACCTTGGAATACTATGCAGCTGTTAATAAGAAGGATCTCTTCCCCTTTGGGACAGCATAGATGGACCTAGAGAGTATTATACTAAAAGAAATAAACCAGTCAGAGAAAGACATATCACATGATCTCACTCATATGTAGAATCTAAGGAACAGAATAGATTGACAGACAAGGTGGGACCACAGACATGGAAGCATGGAAGAGACTTAAAGATGTTAGGTGGAAGGCTGGAAGGAGGGCAGAAAGAGATTAACCAAAGAACTTATAGGCATATAAGAACACCCCATCAACACAGACAATGGACAGGCAAGAGCCTGGGGAGGGTTGGTAGATGGGTGGAGGTGGGTAAGTGAGGGAATGGGGGACATCTATAATATTCCCTATAAAAAAAGATTATACCTATTAAAAAAAGAGAGAGACTTTTTTTGTGTCCTACATGTGCTCTATCCTAGAAAATATTTCATGTACTGTTGAAAATAATATATATTCTGCTGGTGTGGTTTTAAATTCTTTGAAAATATCAATCTGGTCTAGTGTGTCATTTAAGGCAACTGTTTGCTTGTTGATTTTTTGTCCTTTAAATCTATACATTGATGTTAGTGAGGTTTTAAAATCCCCTTCTATGACTGTATTTCTATCTGTCTCCTCCTTTATGTCTTTCAAGATTTGCATTACATATTTAAGTGTCCCTATGTTGGTAGCTGCTTGTAGAGCTAATTGGCTCATGCTCTGATGTTTACAAGGGCTATGTCCTCTTGTTGGATTGATCTCTGTATTATTATGTAATGTTATCCTTTGTCTCTTATAATATCTTTTGTTTTAATGTTTATTCTTTCAGATTTAAGTATTACTACCCCAGATTTTTTTCTTCATTTCCTTTTGCATGCAACATATTTTCCCACCCATTTACTTTCAGCCTGTGTATCTTTCATTCTGAGATGAGTCTCTTATAGACAGCATACATATGGTTCTTGTTTTCTTATGTATTCATCTTCTCTATGTCTTTTGATTGGAGCATTTAATCTATTTACATTTAAAGTTATTACTGATAGGTATTTATTGACATGTTATTCTTTATGACTATGCTCTTCTTTCCTTTTTCTTTTTAAAGAAGTCCCTTTAACATTTCTTGTAATATTGGTTTGGTGGTAATGAATTCCTTTAGTTTTTTCTTGTCAGGGAAGCTCTTTATTTCTCCTATTTTAAATAGTAGCTTTACTAGCTAGAGTAGTCTTCATTGTAGGTTCTTGTTATTTTTTATCACTTTGGATATTTTGTGTTAATTCTGATCTTTAATGTTTCTCTTTAGGAATCATAAGCTTCCTTATAAGTAACTGTCTTTCTCTTTTGCTTTTATGAGTCTCACTTTGTCCTTCATATTTGCCATTTTAATTGTGATGTGTCTTACTGTGTGCCTCTTTCAAGTCATCTGATTTGGGACCCTAAGCTTCCTGAACCTGTGTATCTTTTTTCTTCATCAACTTAGAGAAATTTTTAGTCATTAATTCTTCAAATAGGTTCTCGATCTCTTGCTCTCTCTTTTCTTTCTGGTACTCCTTTGATATGGATGTTGTTATACTTTATGTTTTTTCCAGAGGTCCCATAAATTATTCTCATTTTTTAAAATTCACCTTTCTTTTTGGTACTCTGGCTCTTTTCTGTTACCTTGTCTACCAAATCACTGATTCAATTCTATGCTTTATCTAGCCCGCTGTTGATTTCTTCTAGTGTATTCTTCATTTCAGTTATCATATTCTTTTTTTCTGACTGCTTCATTTTTATGATTTTTATGTCTATTTTTTGTTTACTATCTTTTTAAGTTCTTACTGAGTTCATTTATCTTTCCCAAATTTCCTTGAGCACTTTTATAATTATTGTTTTGAACTCTGTATCTGGTAGATTGCTTGTCTCTATTTTATTTAGTTCTTTTTCTGGATGCTTCTCCTCTTCTTTCATTTGGGGCATCTTTTTTTGTCTCTCCATTTTGGCTGTCTCCCTGTAATTGTTTCTGTGTATTAGCTAGATCTGTTATGCCTCCCAGGCTTCCTTTGCTGGCCTTATGTAGTAGGTGTCTTGGGCTCAGTGACACAGTGTCTTTGATCACTTGAGCTAGTTGCTTCAGAAATATCTCTTGTGTGGGTTATGTGAACCCTCCTATTGTAGTTGAGTCTTGATTGCTGTTAGCCTACCAATGGGTTGGGTTGTTTCTCTGACTGGCTGCCTATGAGAATTAACTCCAACCATAATGTACAAGCCTCTGTTTGGGGGTTGACCTCACAATGAGGAATGTGCCCCAATATGGTTTGGTGCTTACTGAGATCTCCCTTTGAGTGTACTGCTTATAGAGCTACTTGGGTCATGCTCTGAATGTGGTCTAAAGAACACCACTGGTTGTGTTGGTTATGGGGCTTCCTGGGAAGGACTCCAGTTTAGATCAATGTCACATTCTGCCTATAATTGGCTCTGGGTTACCTGTTTGGATTTATAAAGCAATCCACAGTTTTGGCTGATGCTGCTGTGCCTGGGTGTGTGTTGGAGGGATCAAGCTTTGCACCAAGGACTGTTTTTACCAGCACTGAGCTTGTGGGCAGGTCAGCAAAGGACCCAAAACATTCTGAGATCTATCTCCACCTGCCTTCACCTGCTGACTGCCTGTTAGACTCAGTCAGTGAAAGAGCCTCTGACTGTATAATGTTGTGTAAGGTAGGTTCTCAGTGAGTCATGGGGTTGAGGCAAGTGGTTTTCACTTGATTTACACAGATTTAAACATGGTGTCAGTGCTGGGTCTCAGAACACTCCACAAAAGTCTCAGGGTATGCCAAGGTCAACCACCAACTATTTGGTGTTTGCAGACATTTGTGGTGGGGAAGGGTTTCCGGGAGTCATCAGGGTGATGCCAGCAGAGTTTATCAGGCCCAAACAGACCAATATTAGGTTGTGAAAAGGGAGGGTTCTTTACAAGAATCGTGGCATCAGTTGGGCATGCAGGGGGAAAATGGCCCCCACCCTAGAGCCAAAAGACTTAAAGTCTGTCTGAATCTGACAAAATCTCAAGACTCTCTCAAAAGAGTCTATACCCCAGTAACAGGCTGACCACAGTTAGCTGACAATATTGCAGAGTTCGAGCTCAACAGAGTGAAGCCACTGGCAGTCAGAAACTTGGAGCTAGTGGATCTCACATGATGGGGGTATTAGTTTTCCCACGTGGAGGACAAGGAAACTCTTATGCTCAGCCGCTTTGTGCCACTCTTGCTCTTGGAGTTCATGGTGCTGCCCTGGTGTGGGGCTCACCATGGGGGGAGGGGAAATGGTCCCACCTTAGAGCTACACAACTCAGCCTCCGACACCCCCTGAATTTGTCCTTAAGATCATACCAAGAAAGTCTACTCCACAGTCTCAGGCATCTGACTCTTCCACAGGATGTGAGAACAGGGAGTCTGGAGAGTGGAGCTAATGCATTCCCCCAGGTTGATGCCATAAAGAGGGGAGTGCTTGACCAAGGAAAGATGGCATCTCTGGGTGGTGTGGAAGAAGAACTCGGCATAGGGACACTGCTGGCTGTCCCTTTAACCCTCTCCCTGTATCCACACAACCCACAGGGTTGAACAACCCAGTCTGTTCTTAAACAACTGTAGTCTTCTCCAATTTGCCCTGTCTGTACCAGAACCCAAGGTGAGTCACCAAAAACAAGATTTGGTGCATTGGCCCTTCAATAGGATGCCTGGGTTTCTAGCAGACTCCAATCTCTCTTTGGTGGACAGAACCCTTGCTGATTTTTAACATCTGTGTATTTTGTGGGCTCTTCTTTTGGGCTCTGGTGATTCAGACTGGGGAGCCCAGTATGGGGTTGAGATCCCACACTCCTCAGGGCAGACTTTTGCAGCTGAGATATCTCTCTATATTTGCAACCACATCATGTGGGTGTGGGATCAGCCCTTTATGTGTCTCCTCACTTTCTACCAGTCTCTATGTAAATCCTTGGTTATAAGACTTCTGTTCAGCCCAGCCAGACTTGGCTGAGAGGTTGAGCATTGACCTAGGATTCAGAGGATCTTTGTTTGATTCCCAGTCAGGGCATATGCCTAGGTTGTGGGCTCAATCCCCAGTTGGGGGTGTGCAGGAAGCAGCCGATCAATAACAACTCTCACATCATTGATGTTTCTATCGCTTTCTCTCTCCCTTCCTCACTTTGAAATGAATAAAGATATATTTAAAAGAAAAGACTACTGTTCAGCCAGTCTTCAGTTGGTTATTCAGGTTGTTCTGTAATTTAGTTATAATTCTAGTTTGGACTTGAGAGGAAGTGAGTGTAATATTCACTTCTTCCCCTGCCATCTTGGATTCCCTTGGTTGTTTTTTTTTTATAAAACATTTACAAAGTTTTCTAAAACTATATTTGTTTTTTAATTTTTTCCTAGCTTTATTTTTACAAAAAAAGGTATTTCCCTCTTGATCAATCAATTTTTATAATAAATGAGTTATGTTCCCATAGCTTGCAAAGTTTCTCTACTTCAGTCTGTCCTGCACACTATTTCTATATTTATTTATTTATTTATCAATTAATTTTTTTTTTAAGTTTCTTTATATTTATTATCGAAAATATTACAGATGTTGCCTTTTTCCCTCATTAATCCCCTCCACCTCATATCCGTCCCACACACTGGCTTTCCCCATGCCAATGTCTGTGTACATAGGTTATGCTTATAAACATATAACTTTTATGACTAATCTCTCCCCACCTACTTCCTCCTCCCCACCTTCCCTCTGAGATCCCTCAGTCTGTTCCATGCTTCTATGTCTCTAGATCCACTTTGTTCATCAGTTTATTTTGTTTATTATATTCTACATATAAGTGAGATCATGTGGTACTTGTCTTTCTCTGACTGCCTTATTTCACTTAGCATAATACCTTCTAGTTCACTTCATGCTGTGCCAAAGGATAAAAGTTCCTTCTTTTTTTACAGCTGCATAGTATTCCATGGTGTAAATGTCCTACAGCTTTTTTATCCACTCATCTACTGATGAGCACTTGGGCTGTTTCCAGATCTTAGTTACTGTAAATTGTGCTGCTATGAATATAGGAGTGCATAAGTTCTTTGTGATTGGTGTTTCATGTTCCTTAGGATATATTTCTAGAAGTGGGATCACTGGGTCAAATGGCAGGTCAATTTTTAATTTTTTGAGGAAACTCCATACTGCTTTCCATAGTGGTTGCACCAGTCTGCATTCCCACCAGCAGTGTACTAGGGTACCCTTTTCTCCACACCCTCGCCAGCACTGGTAGTTCATTGATTTGTTGATGGTAGTCATTCTGACATGTGTGAAGTGATAGCTCATTGTGGTTTTAATTTGTATCTCTCTGATGATTAGTGATGTTGAGCATTTTTTTCATATGTCTCTTGGGCATCTGTATGGCCTCTTTGGAGAAGTGTCTACTTAGGTCCATTACCCATTTTTTGATTGGATTATTTGTCTTCCTTTTGTTAAGTTGTATGATTTCCTTATATATTTTGGATATTAACCCTTTATCAGATGTGTCATTGGCAAATATGTTCTCCCGTAGAGTGGACTCCCTTTTCATTTTATTGACTGTTTCTTTTGCTGTGCAGAAGATTTTTGTTTTGATGCAGTCCCATTTGTTTATTTTCTCCTTAGTTTCTCTTGCCCGAGGAGATGTATCAGCAAACATATCACTAAGAGAGATGTCTGAGATTTTGCTGCCTATGTTTTTCTCTAGGATTTTTATGGTTTCATATCTTACATTTAAGGTTTTTATCCATTTTGAATTTACTTTTGTGTATGGTGTAACATAGTGGTCAAGTTTCATTTTTTTGCATATATCTGTCCAATGTTCCCAAAACCAGTTGTTTCCAGGAAGATTTGATTTCCTTCTTGATCTCTTTGGTGACCCATTCGTTGTTTAAAAACATGCATTTCTACCTCCATGTGTTTAAATATCTTTTAGTGTTTTTATTGTAGTTGATTTCTAATTTCTTGCCACTGTGATCTGAGAAGGTGCTTGATATGATTTCAATCTTCTTGAAGTTATAGAGACTTGTTTTGTGTCCTAGCTTGTGGCCTATTTTTAAAAATGTTTTGTGTGCACTTGAGAAGAATGTATGTTCTGCAGTTTGGGGGTAGAATGTTCTGTAAATGTTGCCCTGCCGGAGGTGGCTCAGTGGTTGAGCGTCAACCTAGGATCCAGGCAATCAAGGTTCGATTCCTGGTCAGGGCACATGCCCCAATTGTGGGCTCAATCAATGATTCTCTCATCATTGATGTTTCTATCTCTCTCTCTCTCTCCTTTCCTATCTCTGAAATCAATAAAGGTATATTAAAAAAAAAAAAAAAAGAATGTTCTGTAAATGTCAATCGAATCCACCTAATCTAGTGTGTCATTTAGAATCACTGTTTCCTTGTTGATTTTTTGTCTGGAAGACCTATCCATTGAAGTCAGTGTGGTATTACAGTCTCTTAATATGACTGTATTGCTGTCAATCTCTACCTTAAAGTCCTCTAGAAGTTTTTTTTAAAATAAATTTAGGTGCTCCTATATTGGGTGCCTATATGTTTATCAGGGTTATATCCTCATGTTGGATTGATCCCTTTAGTATTATGTAATGACCTGTCTTGTCTCTCATTATGGTCTTCATTTTGAAGTCTATTTTGTCCAATATGAGTATTGCTACCCCAACTTTTTTTTCATTTCCATTTGCATTGAAAATTTTTTTCCATTCCTTCACCCTCATCCTGATGAGTTTGGGTCATGTTTTCTTATCCATTCAACCACCCTATATCTTTTTTTGGAGGCATTTAATCCATTTACATTTAAGATTATTATGGGTAGATACTTATCTATTGCCATTTTGTTTGTTTATATCTATGTTTCTCATTCTCTTTATTTTTATTTCTAATTATAGCAGTTCCTTTAACATTTCCTGTAATGCTGGTTTTGTAGTGATAAAGTTTTTAGCCTTTTTTTTTTAGTCTGGGAAGCTCTTTATTTCTCCATCCAGCCTGATTGATAATCTTACTGGATAGAGTAGTCTTGGTTTCAGATCCTTGTTCTGCATTACCTTGAATACTTTATGCCATTCACTTCTGGCCTGTAGAGTTTCTGATGAGAAGACAGATGACAGCGTTATGGGGACTCCTTTGTAGGTAAAAGATTGCTTTTCTCTAGCTTCTTTTAAGATTTTCTCTTTGTCTTGGATTCTTGGCATTTTAATTATGATGTGTCTGGGCGTGTGCCTCTTTGGAATCTTCTTGATTGGGACTCTTTGTGTTCCAGAACTTGCGTGCCTTTTTCCTTGACCAGGTTAGGGAAGTTTTTTGCCATTATTTCATCAAACAGGTTCTCTAACTCCTGCTTACTTTTGACCTCCTCTGGCTCTCCTATAATGAATATTGGTACATTTTGTGCTGTCCCACAGCTCCCTTAGACAGTTCTCCTGTTTTTAAATTGTATTTTGTTTTTGGGTCTCTGATTGAGTAATTTTTTCTACCCTGTATTCTAATTCACTGATCCAGTCCTCAGCTTTCTTTAATGTGCTGTTTATTCCTTCTGAGATATTCTTTATTTCTTCTGTGTTATTCTTCATTTTTGATTGGTCATTTGTTTTATAGTTTTCATATTTTTTTTCATGCTGTTGAGCATCCTTACCATCAGTATTCTGAACTGTGTATCTGAGCGATTGCTTATCTCCACTTCATTTGGCTCTTTTTCTGGAGACTTCTCTTGTTTTATTTGGTGTTTGTTTTTTCTCTCCCTATTTTGGCTACTTTTTGGGGGTTGTTTTTAAGTGTTAGGTAGATCTGCTAGGACTCTTAGTCTTTTTGGAGGGTCTCTGGTATAGGCCAATGTCACACACAGTTTGTGACTGGCCATGAGTATCCTGTTTGGGGCTATCAATAACCCTAGGCTTGAGGTCTCCACTGCTGGGGTTAGGTGCATTTGGACAGGACCAAGACGCATACCAATGTCTGATTTTCTAAGGCCCCAACCCCAGAGCAGATCAGGCAAAGACTCATACACCCTCAGGTCTGCCTCTCCCTGCAGACTATTAATCTGATTTTCTTAATGAGCCTTAGGCTGTAGAGGATGCACAGGGTGGGGCAGCTGATTGTTATCAATGTTTTAACAAGCCTCAAGCTGTAAAAACTCCTCTGGGCAGGGCGAGAGGCTCTCCAGTAGGGTGGGGCAATTGCTTCCGCCCTCAGGCAAAAGCCAAAAATTAACCTCCCGAGAAAGATGCCCCCCACAGTCTAGGGGAATGACTCTCCCCAGACTCTCCCCACACAACTCCAGTCCCCTCCACTCCCCCTCCACCTGAGCCCAAGGTGGGTCACTGCACACAAAACATTGTATGTTGGCTCTTCAAGAGGGTGCTTGCAGTTCCAGCTGCCTTTCCCTGGCAGACAGAAACCCAACTGCTTTTCACAGCTAAATGTTACATGGGCATCTCTCTCAGTTCTGGTGCTGTTAGCTGGGAACCCCAGCCCAGAGTTTAGGCCCCAGAATCATCAGTTGGAACCCCCGCAGCTGAGATCTTCCTCCGGACCTCCAGCCAGCCCTCTCGTGTCTGCACTTCCTGCCAGTCTCTGTGTGGTCTCCACTTTTTCTCTTTGGCTATGAGGGTGCTCTCCAGCTAGTCTTCAGTTGGTTTTCAGGATGGTGTTTCTATGTTTTAGTTGTAAATCCAGATTGGTCCTGGGAGATTGTCAGTGTAGCTTCCACTCAGTCCCCTGTCATCTTGGATCTCTCTAGATTTATTTTTATAACATATCAGCTTCATCATATCACCACTAATTATTCCCTTAAATAAAAATTCAATAGTTCCCCATATATAAGGCAATATTTCAAATTCTTTGGCCTTCTCTAACCAGGCTCCACTTTAAGGTATTCCTTACTTCTCCTTCTTAAAAATTGTTGACAGTTTTATAGATGTCTCCCATTTTTCCCCACTTTCCCCCCTCTACCCAGCCCCTGCCCCACCCCAGGCCTTCACCATACTATTATCAGTGTGCATGGGCTATGCATATATGTATATAAGTTATTTGGTTAATCTCTTCTTGTCTTCCCACTCCCCACCTCTCTGCAATCTGTCAGTCTCTTCCATGCATCCATGCCTCTGGACCTATTTTGTTCATCAGTTTATTATGTTCTTTTATAAGGGCACTAGTCTCATTCATGAGAGATTTAGCCTCATGACCTATTCTCCTCCCCAAAAGTGCCACCACCTAATACGATTATATTAGTCATTAAGATTTAAACATGGATTTTAAGGGAAAAACAAATGTTCAGATCCAGGAAAACACTTCCAACTACTTTGGGCTATGATGCTCTCTAGGTACTGGAGATTATTATGTCTGTCATTTTCACGTTCATCCTTTCAGCATTGCACCCTTTCTAAAAATGGTCCTAATATGTTTAATAATAATAAATATTTTATGTCTTATGCTGTATCCTAATGATGAAATAATCAGTTATAGAATTTTAGAACTTGAATGGGTCTTACACATTTTAGCCAAATTTCATAATTTACCAGTTAAGCTGAGAAAGTCCAAAAATGTGAAACGACTTACTCAACATCACATAGATAACTGTTATTATATATAAGACTGAAAGCCATTTGAGCATAAAGAAATAAGGTCATCATAGAATATGGGGAGTCAAGAAATATGAGGCAAATAAAAGGCATTTAGAAAGCAATGAAAAGGATGTTAAAGAATAGCTAACACTAGAGAAGAAGTTGATTAGGTTCTAAAGATGATATACTTCACTTAATTAGGAAACATACTTTCTAGCTAAGGGATATTTTTCCTGTACAACTGACTCTTAAATCCCTGTACAGCCCTGGCTGGGTAGTTCAGTTGGTTGGAGCATTGTCCAATACACCAAAAGGTTGTAGGTTAAATTCCCCAGTCAGGGCATTGACATACCTAGATTTTGGATTCTAGCCTAATTTGAGGCACATATGGGAGGCAACTGATTGATGTTTCTCTCTCTCTCTCTCTAAACATATCCTTCGGTGAGTATTAAAAAAAAAATCCCTCAGCATTCTGGGAAACTGTCTCCAAAATTTCAAGAACACATGCATGGACCAGCTCTTTCCTTTTGCCCCGTTGCTTCAGAGAGAGCAAGATGGGTCACTAGCAACTCTACTGGAGCCATTAGAGAAAATTTGGCCAGGGTTCTCGTTCTTGCCACATCTGCTCAAACCCACAGGGTCTGATTCAGAAGTATAGCCTCAATATGTTTCACCAGTGTTTCCGTCAGTACGGGAAGGATATAGGCTTCCTTAAATTGGACTAAGTGAAATTCCATGAATCGGTCATTCAATACATTTACCTTATTGAAGAATGCTATATCTGTGTACATAAAATAAAAAGAATTTCATATATATATGTAAATTTATATATATAAATTTACATATATATACATATATATGTATATATAAAATCCCTCTACAATTCCTGATAAGTTTGGAGTGACAGGTTTCAGAGTAATTATTTTTTTAAAATATGTTTCTATTGATTTTAGAAAGAGAGGAAGGGAGAGGCAGAGAGAGAGAAACAGATGTGAGAGAGAAACACCTGTTGGTTGCCTCTTTTATGTACTCTCATCAGGGATCCACCCCCAAACCTGGGTATGTGCCCTGACAGGGGATGGAATCCATGACCATTTAGTGTATAGAAAGACAATCAACTGAGCCACACAGGCCAGGGCCAGAGAAATTCTGAAATAATTTGATAAAAATGAAACATGAACTGATGAGTGTTATAGGTATTTTTTATCATCCTAGAAAATTTTGAATCTATATTAAAATAGGGGAACCAGTTAGAAGGTTATTATAGTATATAGTCCAAATGAGACATGATAATAGCTTGGGCTACTGTAGTAGTGCTGGTGATAGAAAATCATGGATAAATATTCAGAAAATATTTAGGAAGTGAAGGATCCCTGGATTTTTGGCTTCTGCAAGTAAATTGAGTGTTAATATCTACTAACATATTTGACCCTGGAAAAGAACCTAGTAGGTTTGTGGGGGAGAAGGGAATCAAGAGTTCAGTTTGTTCATGTTGGATTTGAGTAACTTTTGAAACACTCCAGTGGAGAAGTTGAGTAAATAATTGACTATGTGTAGCTGGACCTCAAAGAAGTATGGGATGGAACTGTAACTTTGTAAGTCAACCTGTGCATAAATGGCAATTAAAGACACTGTTATTATATGCAGTGATAAGTAACTTTGTTAAGTTTCACAGTAAGTAAGTTATAAAATAAGAGCTTGAAAGTAAGCAGCTTGTTTCCAGAGAGAGAGAGATACACAAGCAACATGGAAATCCTGGAGCTAGCTGTTACAATTTTAATACTCAGTCACAAAAGAATAGTTTTCTTAAGTCTGTGATATATTTCAGAATTCTGTTAATCTCTAAGTAATTTTTAACAACTTATTTTAATTTTAATTGAGTAAGTTCACAAATATATTTAGAATACATAAATGCAAAGTCTTTGAAAGGAAATGAGTTTTAGTATCACTGGATGACCTAAAATATGCAGTTTCAAAGGGTCATTATTATTAAGTAGCAAGCACAACTCTTCCTACTATTAACAATCACTGCCAATAAGTAACATTTATTTACTACTTACTATATATCAAGCTTTGTGGGTAAAGTCATCATTAAAGTCATCATTATATTTATGTTCAGAACAACACACCACCATTCTTTCTACAACTAAAATGATGGTATATAGTTTTAAAGTTTTCTAGTTCTTTCCTGGTTTAACAGAGGGAAAAAAACTTAATTTAGGATGTTATACTTCTGCCAATGTTGCACCTTGTATTAGTTTTCTATTGCTGCATAACAGTACTACCACAAATTTAGTAAATTACAACACACATTTATTATCTGGTAGTTTCTGAGTCAGGATTCTGAGCATGACAGAATTATGATTCAGGGTTCTGAACATGGCAGAAATATGAGTCAGAATTCTGAGCATGCTCAGAAATCAAGGCATTGGCAAAGTATGGAATCTCATCAGAGGCTTGGTTGGAAAAAAATTCCACTTCTAAGCTCACATGGTTTTCGGCTGCATTCAATTCCTTGCAGGCTGCCAGAATGAGAGCCTCAGTTTCTTGTTGGCTGTCAGCAGATGTCACTTATATTTTCTTGCCATGTGTCCCTCTCCACAAGGCAGCTCACAACATGGCAGTTTTCTTCTTCAAAGTTAGCAAGGTAGTGAGAGAGTCCAACAAGACAGTCACTGTTATCTTATATAAAACAATCATGTATACACAATCAAATGCATCCATTACCTGTGCCACATTCTGTTAGTTGGAAGAGTCACAAATTATATTCTCACACTGTAGTGGAGGGAATTATGCCAGATATAAATACCAGGATGTGAGGATCATGAAGACTACAGTTAAGTCTCTGTCTACAACATACTTATATATTTTTTTGATAGTTTTATCAAAT
Source organism: Miniopterus schreibersii (assembly GCF_964146895.1). NCBI lineage: Eukaryota > Metazoa > Chordata > Mammalia > Chiroptera > Miniopteridae > Miniopterus > Miniopterus schreibersii. The sequence continues at coordinate 40,634,664 of NC_138104.1, read as the reverse complement.
TTCCAATAGTTACAATTTCTCCTGTTTCTAACCAGACATTACTTATGAAATTTTGTGTCCTCCCCATTAAGGCAGAAAAAATAGCATATGGAACAGAGACTCTAGACTCTACCCATCTCCACCCTTTTTAGGTTAAGACACTGCTGATGTGACTTGTGGTTAGACACTTGTCCTCTTGCTGACCCTTCCCAATTTCCTGGGGTAAGAAAAAGTTGAGACAAAAAAACAGTCTCAGCCAGAGTTGGCAGCCATATTGACATACATCAAAATTTTAAAGCTGCTCCACCCTCCAGCTCACCATGACTGTTTTGATAAAACCAAAGAAAGAGCCACCATCTGAAGAAGAGGAACAGAGATGAGCTGCTTGATGAGCGCCCCCACCCCCCGCCAGCCTCCACAGTTGCCGCAATGTCAGAGACCACAAACCACCCCCATTCCCTCCCCTTGCCCATAGTTGATAAAAAAAACAAAAACCTCCACCCAGAACCCCTCTGGGTGACTCACTGTCTGAGTTTGCCCATACTTTTTGAGTGCATACTATTACTTCCATAAATCTGCTTTGCTTTGCTGAATCTGTCTGTCTTGATCTTGAATTCTTTCTTATGCAGGAATAAAAATCTGGACACTGTCACTGGGTTAAGGCCTCCCTTGGCCTCCCTGTGAGCTCTCCAACATTAGCTATGGTGAGCCAGCCAGGAGATCTTCCTTTCACAGCAGTTCCCTGTGAAACTGGCAACCAAAGGAGCAGTGGGCACTGGCAGATCCCCCAGGCTGACCCTTGACCCTGTCTCCAGAAACATGTGTCTTATTCTCTGTCCTCTCTGACTATTCTTATCCTTCTAAGACTCTCTCTTGGGACCCTCTCCTATCTCATATGCCATCAAGGAGTACTGGACCTAAACTTCAGAGGAATAAATTGTCTTCAAAAAAGCAGTTCACATGGACTTACCTTGTTTTGCCTTGGCCTTTTGAAAACATATTTTCTTTTTTAAAAAATTCATCTTTATTGTTAAAAGTATTACAGATGTGAGAAAACCAACAACAACATATTTTCTTTTGGGATTTTTCTCTGTTCTTTTGGGTTCCAGATGTTCTTGATCCAGTCCATCATTTGATTTCATGACTGAACAGGTCCACTGCAAATCATATTTGTTAGCTCAAGAACAAATTCTAGAACTCCTTCCATTATAACTTACACTGCTCCTTCACTGCCTTTGAGACATTTATTCTCATCTTCAACTACCTTGTTTTCTGTCAACATATGAATATCCTTCACCTCCCTTTCCAGAAGCAAATGAGATCATTCCGAACCTGGTCTGAATGTAAATTAGAAATCTTTAAGGGCATTATTTAGTCTCAAGATTATAATGACTTTTCTCCAGACCAATCATTAACTGCCTTATGCTTCCAGACTATCCTTTTTTATTGATTGTGACAACAACCACCATGATCGGACTCTTAATTAGAGCAATGCTTTCTTGTGGGACATCCACCTTGACATCCCAAAATTAATAATTGGCCATAATCTCTATCAGCCCAGAAAGAAGATGAGGCAACAGCCAGGACCCGTCCAGGTCCACATGGAACAAACCCCTCCAGAGCCCTTGTTCCTCCACTCTTTTCCTTATGCCTGGATGAGATAAATAAATCTCCACTGTGTGGGGAAACTTAGCCAAGGTAAGACTCAGTGGTCAACCCCTGGGGATGCTCAGGACAAGCCAGCAGACTTAGTGGTGTGGGGGATGCCTGGTTCCATAGGTTCAGTTCCTTCCTCAGCCCTTAAAATCCCCTGCCTGAGTGGAGTAAGTCCATCATCAAAGTGGCTGGCCACTGCCATGACTATTGAAAATTCTGCTCTCAGGACATAGGATCTCACCAGTGCAACACTTTTTTCATTTTCCAGGTATTATGGGAAATTTCCTTTCCATTTGCAAGGACTCAGAGGCTGCATCTTAGCCAACTGGAAGGGCTTCAAATTAAATGGTTACAAACAAACCAAAAACCTAATTTTCTTTTTTAATACTGCTTGGTGACAATACAAATTTGGAAATGAGGACCCTAAATTACAATACTATTGGCTGAGAATGGGAACCTAAATTACAATACTATTCTACAGTTAGATCTTTTCTGTAAGTGACAAGAAAAATATACAGAAATTCCTTACATCCAAGCCTTTATGGAACTATATCAAAATCTGGAGAAAAGGGGCTACTACAAAATTTGTTATGCCTATTCTCCCCTTGCTGGTTTCCCTTGAGAAAACACAGACATCTTAGATGATACTCTCCTTTCTGGAGCAATCCCATTACACCTGATAGAGGGAGAGGGAGACCAGAGATCAGGATTCTCCCAGGACTCCCCAGATACTTCCTCCTCAGATGCTTCTACTTCACTTACTAGCCCTCCAACTTTGCCTTCTCCTTTTTACACCTCTATACCCTCTGTCTCCTGTGAAAACTATAAAACTTAGTCCCACAGGAAACACCAGAAGTGGAGGCTCTTATCATCTAGGCCTCACCAAACTATGCCCTTTTAGAGAAGTTGCCAATGAAACCATCAGGGTTCACACCCCATTTAACATGACTGACCTCATACAATGCAAAACCAAGCTAGGAACAATTCTCAGAGGACCCAGGTCAGTTTGTAAATGAGTTTCAAGCTCTGACAATGTATTTTGACCTGACCTAGAGAGACATCCATATTGTCCTGTCCACCTGCTGTAGCCTTTATGAAAAAAATAAGAGTTGATTGGCAGATCAGGGGGCTACAACCCAAACAAGTAGATACCCAGCGGGGGCAACTGCAACTCAACCCAAGACCCAGCCTAGAAAACTACCATGTAAAGCAGCAGACCTTGCTAGGAGATACCATGTGATACACTACTTCATAAATGACATGAAAAAGTGTGTCATCAAACCTGTTAACTATAAAAAAGGAAAAAGATAAAAGAGATAATGCCAAAAAAAAAAAAATCCTGCTCTACTTCAGGGCAGACTAACTGAGGCTTGTAGAAAGTACACTAATATATACTCCTCCACCCCTAAGGGACAAGCTTTACTCAGTCAACATTTTGTTAGAAAATCCATCCCAGATATTAAGCAGAAATTACAAAAACTTAAATTTAACCCTCAGACCCCCATGGCACAATTACTGGATATGGTCTTCAGAGCCTTCAATAATTAAGACCAAACTGAGAGGGATGAATGGGCCCATTGTCCGGTAGGAGCCCTCAGGGGGTTTGTTTTAGGTTCAGTGACCCAGAACACTGAAACAAAGAATGTCCCCAAAAGCTGAGAACTTAGTGTCCCCTCTCTAGGGAAAAACCCTGAAAGCCTTGCCCTCATTGCAACCAGTTAGTTCAATAGAGGAAGGACTGTCCCCAGCTCTGAGAGGAGAGGAGAACACCTAAACCCATGATGGCCCTATCTGAGGAAGACTAAAGGAGCCTAACGTTTCTGGTAGCTCCCCACAAAAGACATGTCCTGACTAAGGAAGAACCATGGGTGACTCTTGATGTAGCAGGTTAAAAAAAATAACAATTTTTTAATTAACATGGGAGCCACCTTCTTAGTCTTAATGGAACACATGGGGCACTTAACATTTAAGACTTGCGCCATCACTGCGGTAGACTGACAGTCCAAAAAAGAAAATATTCTACTCTACCTCTTATCTGACATCTCAAAGATTGTTTAGTTTCCCCACAATTACACAGCTTATAGAAACTTCAATCTACAAAAAAGTAAAAAAGGTTAACTGTGTCTTAAATAAAATCTTAGCAAAATTATGATGGGAGACTTCATAGTTATGGCTCCAGCTCCTACCCATAGTCCTCCTAAAGTACAGAAGGGCTCCTGAATCAAACTTAGAATTAAGCCCTTTTGAGAAGTTATTTGGAAGACTCTTCTTAATTTCTGACATATACTTTCACCCAAAAGTCCAGGAGCAACTCAAATATATTATCAACCTAGTACAGGTACAACAGGCCCTTTAAAACTATGGTAACCAAATCCTTCCATCCCCAGACACCTCTCCCCATCAACCCAACATATCCCCTGGGGACTAGGTCATTCTCAAGACTTACAAGGAGGACTCCCCAGAGGATCAATTAACACCAAAATGGAAAGCACTTTATCAAGTCCTGCTTGCCACTCCCATAACAAATTACATGGCATACAATCTCGGATACATCTATCTAAAATAAAACCTTTCTCTCCTGAGAGTCTGCAGAAACAATAAGAAGACTACTACACCTGTGAGCCCCTGGAGTTGCTCTTTAAAAGACAGCCCAGAGAAGACTCAACAGGTAAGTAAATGACTTAACCTAACTCTAATCAATGAGCCGCTGAGATTTTAGGTCTTCTTTTTAATTTTTCTTATAGCTGTCATTCTTCTTCACACTTGTGTCCCACCAGGCATCCCCCTTAGTAATTGCTTCCCTAAGTCATAAGATGCAGTTTTTAACCATATTTCTCCTGTCCCCCCTTGCCACTTGGGGAGAATGAGAATCCAATTCCCAGGTTAACTTCTCTAAAATCATAAACCAGGGTGACCATCTGTTTAACTGGTGGATCTGTCACTCACATCCACAAGCAAAGGGCACTCTCCCCATTTTCTACCCTGTCACTCAAAAATCTCCTTAATTCCATTTAAGGACGTTTAAGGACGCTGACCTATCTAAAATTTCCCCCTTGAATGTCTGCCCCTTAAGAGACCTCATAAGCTCCCAAAGATGTGCTTGCAACCATCGGTCTATCAGCACCATAAAAGACAACTCTAAGATAAGCCCTCAAGCATTTCTTGTCCCAGATTCACCAATTCCTGACTGGGGGCTCCTGTGGAGCAAAGCAACAGGATGATGAATAATTGTCAGATCAACCAAGACATATCTGACCTTTGGGTTATCAAACAATTCTCGAATTTCTCCATCAAATGTGCAGCACATAGAAGTTGGGAGTCCTATCTATTCAGTACATCTACCCTACATTGAAATGCTACAAACTGGGCATGTATGCCCCCTCCACATCCAGAATACTCTAAGATCTGCACATGCTTCAGATCCTTGGGGAACTGGATGCTCCAGATCCTTCAGATTTATAATAACTTTACTTATGCAAACCACACCTATACTCTCACCCTTGTGTTCATATCATAGCAGTGTCATCTGGCTAAGCAGCTGCAAACTCTACATACATACATCCAGTCTTTTGTCTTATGTGCACTAACAGGCTACTTTGTTGTCTGTGGTAACCCGAGAAACCAGATAGAGGGTCCCACCTATGCCCAACTCCCTTTGGCACTATGATTCAAATGTATCGATAACTTGGTACATAAGGGAACCTGTACTCTGGGATATATAGCCTTACCCAGATCCAAGTTTATAGTGCTTCAACCTCCCACAAAAAAAGATCTTATTGGTATGATGCTTGCAGGGTTTGGAGCAATTGTTGGGATGGCTGTTCACTGGAGAGGATTTACTTATCGTGAAGCCACACTCAGAAATATAACTGCTTCCATCAAAGCCCTTGCCCAGAGCAGAGGGGATGCAATTCTAAAACCCAAAAGTCCCTAAACTACCTAGCAAACATTGTCCTGGACAACAGACCAGCCTTAGCCTACCTGTTAGCAGAACAATTGGGAGTCTGTGCTGTCATTAATAAAACTTGCTGCACTTAGGATAACACCTAAGGACAAATTGAAGAAGACATCAAAAAGATCTATGATCAGACAGACTCTCTCTGGTGACTTAATTAGGGAAATCCCTCTGCTGACTTAATCTAGAACACTGTTAAATCAGTTCTCTCTATGACCTGGTTTTTGCCATTACTTGGCCTTAAAATCACTGTTTTGCTACTGCTTATCTTTGGTCCATGTCTTTTCAATCTCTTTGTTAAATTTGTATCTTCTGTGTTACAGCAGTTTCATACAAAAATGATGATTCAAGGGTATCAAGCTCATACTCCAACATCCTGGGGACATAAAGCTTGAGCTCTTAGATCAAGAAGGGAGAGATTTTCAATCCCAGGATAGACAGGGACTATGTCCAATCTTAGCCTGAAGCAGCTACAGAAGACTGACCAAAAGTCCTTCATCTCCCATACGATTATGGTATAGACATGGCTCAGGGGATATTTATCAGGCAGGAAAGTTAGCACAGGGAACAGAGGTCCTAGGGTCTTCCCCTCTCCTCCTCTTCAAGGGTAGAACACTGTGGGTGTGACTCGTGACTAGACACCTGTCACTTTGCTGTCCCCCTCTGAATTTCTTGGGGTAAGAAATAGTTGAGGCAAAAACCAGTCTCATCCAGAGTTGGCAGCCTTGTTGATCTACATTACAGTTTGAAGCTGTTACACCCTTCAGATCACCACGACAGTTTTGAGAAAGCCAAAGAAAGAGCTGCCATCTTAAGAGGAAGGACAGATGTGCGACCACCGCTCCCCAGTGTTAGAGACCACAAACCACCCCAATTCCCTCCCCTTGCTAGAAACCTCTTCCTCCAGGCAACTCCTTCTCTGAGTTTACCCACATTCTCTTCCTTCCTGAGTGTATACTATTACTTCAATAAATCTACTGTGTTTCTCTGAATCTCTCTGTCTCAATCTTGAATTCTTTCCTGCATGGTGATAAGAACCTGGTTACTGTCCCTGGTTTGAGGTCTCCCTTGGCCTCCGCATGAGCCCTCTGGCATCATCATGACACACTTACTCCAAACCTTTTGCTCTTGTTGTCCTTAGAATCATTTTAGATAAAATCAGAAATATCAAACTTAGAGGCAAAGCCAAGTGATGACTTTTAAAGAACAGGTCAGTAATGGAGGCAGGATGTTATGTTTTCTGAGTGGTAAATAGTTTTCTCTTTTGGTTCAGTTTTGGAAATTAAATCAAATGAGGCTGATTTTCTTTAACTTTGTGAGGGTCGCTTAAGTGTTTCTTTTATTTAATCAAACATAGGATGAGTAAATCTTAGACGTTAGAAAGAAACCACATCTCCTCTCACATTCTAACTCCCCATGTATGTGATTTAAACAAAAGCTTAATTCCATAGTATGGAAGTAATTACTACCTCTAATGTTAGAACCAAATGTTTTTGAAACTTGACTATATTTGAGACATGGCTATGATATTATTGGGAAATGACTATACAGCAGCATACATGCTGATTCTTACAATCATTGCCAACTTAGGGGATGCTATTTATTCAGAACCAATAATCCTAAAAACAATCAACAACAACAAACCACATGGAAACCTGTCTGCTCTCTGTCTATTTTAAAGAAACAGTCAAGTGATCCTTGATATGACAACGAGCAATTTATTTTGATGAAAATAAACAAACAAACCATTTTCTACGATATTTTTTCTAAATATTTATCAATTTGGGGAACTTTTGTTTCCTAAGACTCTCTCAATTATTGTTTCCTTATAGCTATAAATGCCAAATGAAAATGTCTCCAGCACTATGCTGTCCTCACCACTCCATGTCTTTTCTCCTTAAAAGGCAGGTACAGTCAGACACAAATTCTGAACTTTACGGTCTTTGAAGTATGTATGAAACCTTGAAATTGGTGTGTTTTTATTCTCTTACAATGTAACAAGCCAATTTTTATAGTTGATTCAACAATATTTGCAATTTTTTCACCCAAATGATTTTATGTATACTCAATTAAAATAAAATTGCTCATTGAAAACCAGTTTTTCAGACTAACTGATAATAGCATGCTTAGACACTGAGATCTTTTCTTGGTCTTTAACAAAGATAAAATATATTAATTATGTTCCTTACACATTTGTTACTTTTTAAAGGACATTAACTTCAAGTCAAAATCTTAATAATATTATATTGCAGAAATGTACTGTCTTTGGAGTCACAGTTTTTCCAAGGAGAAAGAAAAATAACAAATTTATTTTTGAAGTGTTTACATTTCTATGTGCAGGACCAACTAGTATGTGTAATTTTATACCTACTCTAAAAAGGAGTATTGTCACTTTTCTTTTAATGATCACTTGAAACTTTTTTTGTGGGCATAACCAAAAATCATTGCATTTTATCAAGTGTAGTTTTTTCCAGATATTTCATATTAAATATATGGGTGGACCCAGTGAAGAAGCTGAAGAACATTATTTAAAAATAAATAATAGTAGTGTTTTCCCTTCTATAGTTTGTGATTTAGAAGTCAGTCTTTCACTTTTAATTATAAATTGAAAATCTGGATTAATCAATTAGTACAAATTAAAGATAATATTAAAACTTTGATTCTAATTATTATGCCATGTAAGTGTGGCTGGGTTTAACTTTATTTATTAGAATTTCTACTGCTAAAATCTATTTGTAGTCTTTAAACTGAAGCATTAAAAATATTCTTTTATATGTTTATACTCTTACCCCACCCACTCATCTGCATACAGACTTTTATGAGTGTATTGTATGAGTATAGATATTATTGAAACATGCATACTTTCCCCCCCAACAAATGCATAGCTTTTTCCTGAAATTGACTCCCTCTTATGTCATAAGAGTTCAAGCTTCTGCTGTCTGCCTCAAGAAGCAAATTACTTCTGCTCACTTTACCCTCTGCTGTGCTTTGTTTATGTTTCCAAAGAGCCTCCTTGTCCTTTGCCCTTACTAGTGTGGCTTGGTCTGTTGGAGCATCTTTTCATGCACCAAAGGGTCACAGGTTTGATTCCGGTCAGGGCACATATCCAGGTTGCAAGTTCGATTTCTGATCAGGGTGCTTATGGGTGGCAACCGATCAATGTTTCTCTCTCACATCCATGTTTCTCTCGCTCTCCCTCTCTCTTCCTCTCTTTCGAATCAATAAAAACATATCCTCAGGTGAGGTTTAAATAACAATAATAACTTATAAAAAAAAGAAAGAGAAAGCCTCCTTAAGCACATGATCATAAGGAAGGAACTAAGAACGCAACTTTCTCCTAGTTGGTGAAGTTCTTTCTTAATGTTGCCGTATTTCACTAAGGGGGAAAAAACATACTTAAAATTAGGATGAATGTCATAGTGTCTGGTTAAAATAGAGAATATCTTTTGAAAGATGCAAGTGTATTCGATCCTAAAATCTGAGGGATATTCAAATAACCTCTTTGAATTTAGGATCAGCCACAAATTCTGTTGTTTCATGAAACAAATGAGAACCTGGAGAGAGAAAAAATGTAATGAATATTAAAATGTGATACTCTTATGATGTTGACAATTCTTCATCAAACCAAAACCTCCAAAAATACTTCTAAGCAACTGAGTGGTAATATTTTACTTCAAAGGCCAACAATTGTAAATACCATCAGGATTTCTGTATAAATATGTAATCTGAGCTAATGAGGGAACTCTACTCTTCTACTTCAAGTACATAGAAATACTATCAAAATATAACCACCAACACATTTGAATTCATTGTTGAACTTGAAATCAGGAAAGAGAAATCTTCTTGTGCCATAAAAAAAAGCAGAAATAAAAGTCACAGTGGTTAATAGGAGCTAGAATTGAGGGGCTTGTGAAGTCATTTTGTTCAGATGTAGGCTTTTTATAAATCATATTAGGCTGTATTAATTTCAGATTTAAAAATATGACTATGAAAATCTTAACAGCTCCCAGTAATGAAGGTTTCTTTCTCACTCATTTTACCTGTCCATTGGGGATTGCTCCTGTCCATTTGATATCTACCCAGGAATTAGGTGATGGCATAGCCTCCATCTGTAATATTGGTAGTCTCATATTAAAAGAAAATAACAGATCAACATGATGGCTCTTAAAGCTTCGCTTTAAAGTAGCACACATCAGTTCTCTTTACATTGTTTGGCCAGGGTAAGTCATTTAGCCAAGTCTGGCATCAGGAGGGTAAGAAGGTATAATTGTCTAGTAGGATGGACAGTAATATAAAGGCAAACTTGAGTATGGCAATAATTTGTCAGGCTATGGTTAGTTTATAAAAAGATACCATAATAATGTATATCATATATCAAAGAAAATATAATTTAATGTGAGTAGATAATGTAAATATATGAAGACTCTACATAATGATAAACAGAGAAAAAAAAATCACATAACAATAAAACCCTTGTAGCTGCTGAGATCTAGCCTAGAAATATATTAGACAAAGTTGTCTGAATTATAAGAATTTGACAAATCATCAATTATCACAGATTTTAATATCTTTTTCTCACGAACTGATTGAGCTGGCGCATATAAAGAATGGTATTCACAAAATATGTAAAGAACTCCTACAAATCCATAAGAATAAGACAAGCAACCTGATAGAAAAAATGGCAAATTATGAAAATGGTAAATTCACAAAAGAGAAAAATATGCTAACAAAGATATATAATGATGCTTAATCTCACTTGTAAGATGTATGGCTTTGGACAAGTTACTTAACTTTGTTGTTGTCTCAATTTCCTTATCTATTCAAAGAGTATAAAAATCATAAATAACTCATAAAATAATTGTAAGAATTGAATCAGTTAATGCATGAATATTCTTAAAAGGATTGTTTAGCTCAGAGTAAAGATTAAAAACTGTCAGCCAGTGATGTTGTATGAGGATTAAGAGTAGAATTTATAGTAGTAATATGAGAAATGTACTTAAAACAGTAATATGATACAATCAGATGGGCTGACATTAAATAAAGATCTGGCAATGCCAAGTGTTAGCAAGGACTTCAGGCAATAAGAAATACAGAGTTAAAATTAGTGCAATTTATTTGAATTAATTTGGAACCTATCTAGTAAAGCGGAAAGTGCATATACCCTATTATCCACAAATTCATCTTCAAGGTATACACTCTGGAGAACATCTCATACACATGTCCCAAAAGACATGTAGTCATATGTTCATCACTGTTTATGTTGACAGAAATGAAAAGTGACACATGTCCACAAAAGAATAAAGACAAAATACATTGTGTTACTAATAGAAGAATGGATGAATTTAATTTATCACCATGAATAAAGATCTGGAAAATATAATGGTGATTGGAAAAAGCAAGCTGCAGATAGTGCAAATGATGTGGGAACATTTATGTAGACTTTTTTTTAATTTATCTTTATTGTTGAAAGTATTACAGGCATTCGATTTTTCCCAATTGACCCCCTCCACTTTGTTCCCACCCCATCCCCAGGCCTTCAGCCCGTTATTGTCTGTGTCCATGGGTTATGCATATAACTTCTTTGGTTAATCTCTTCCCACCCTCCACCTTCCTTCCCTCTTTCCTCTAAAATATGATCATCTGTTGCATGCCTCGATGTCTCTGGATCTATTTAGCTCATCAGATTCTTTTGTTCATTAGCTTCTTTTAAAGAAGACCCTTCAACTTTTCTTGTAGTGCTGGTTTGGTGGTGATGAACTCCTTTAGCTTTTTCCTGTCTGAGAAGCTCTTTATCTGACCTTCAGTTCTAAATGATAGCTTTGCTGGGTAGAGCAATCTTGGTTGTAGTTTCATGTTTTTCATCACTTTGAATATTTCTTGCCACTCCCTTCTGGCCTGCAAAGTTTCTGTGGAGAAATCAGCTGACAGTCGTATGGGTGCCCCCTTATAGGTAACTAACTGCTTTTCTCTTGCTGCTTTTAAGATTCTCTCTTTGTCTTTAACCTTTGGCATTTTAATTATGATGTGTCTCGCTGTGGGCCTCTTTGGGTTCTTCTTGTTTGGGACCCTCTGAGCTTCCTGGACTTGTAAATCTATTTCTTTCCTTAGGTAGGGGAAGTTTCCTGTAATTAGTTTTTCAAATAGGTTTTCAATTTCTTGCTCTCTTTCCTCTCCTTCTGGCACCCCAATAATATGAATGTTGGGCCTCTTGAAGTTGTCCCAGAGGCTCCTTATACGATCTTCATATTTCTGGATTCTTTTTTCCTTTTGCTCTTCTGGTTGGGTGTTTTTTGTTTTCTCATGTTCCAAATTGCTGATTTGATTCTCAGAGTCCTCTACTCTACTGTTGATTCCCTGTAAATTATTCTTCATTTCAGTCGGTGTAGCCTTCATTTCAAACTGGTACTTTATTATGTCATCGATTTTCTCAGTTATTTTCGTCATACTCTTACCAATATGCTTGAGCACCCTTATAACCATTATTCTGAACTCTGTATCTGTTAGTTTGCTTGGAACTATTTCATTTAGTTCCTCTTCTAGAGATTTCTTCTGTTCTTTCCTTTATGACATGTTTCTTTGCCTCTGCATTTTGGCTGCTTCCAGGTGTTTGTTTCTATGTATTAGGTAGAGCTGCCATGTCTCCTGGAATTTGTAGAGTGGCTTTGTGTAGTAGGTGTCCTGTAGGGCCCAGTGGCTCAGCTTCCCCAGTCACCTAAACTGGGCCTTCTAGGTGCTCCCCTGTGTGGGCTGTGTGAACTTTCCTGTTGTAGTTGAGCCTTGGTTGCTGTTGGCATCACCGGGAGGACCTGAACCCCAGGCCAATGAGCTGTGAGGACCAGATGCAACTACGCCCAGAGAGCTGCTGTGCTGGAGACACCCCTATGGAGCAAGATTTACTTCAGTGGGGCTTTGGTGTTCACCAAGTACGCCCCTTGAGTGTGTCACTTGTGGATGTGGTAGGGTTGTAATCCAGCATGGTCAAGTCTGACCACCAGGTGCACTATCTCTGGGGCCTCCTGGGAGGTGGAAAGTCAGCCTGTGCCAGTGCCTTGCCCAGGGCCATCCAGTATGAGCTACACAGCAAACCGTAGTTGGCTGCTACTTGTGCTGGGCTTGGCTGTGTCCAGGAAAGGCCAAGCTATGAGCCAATGCAGGCTGCAGCTAGTGCCAGGCCTGGGGCCACTTATCAAGCCCTATGGGGCATGCTGCTGCTTGTTTGAGAGATTTTAGGAAGGTCCTAAGCATGAGGCTCCAGGGGCCACTTGCTCAGAAAAGTCACTGGAAATGGCCTGGATGAGCCTGCAGGCAGGGAGGGGCAGGGCCTCCGGGAATCACGGGGCGGGGCCAAAGGTGTGAACCAGGTGCAGGCAATTCAAATATGGTGCCTGCCTGCCAGCTGTGTGGGGAGAGGGCTCGCTCAAGGAGTAATGGCCTCTGCCCATCCCTCTGCCTCGGAGAAAGCTGCCCCTCCACCTCTCACCCCCATTTCAGGCAGGTTAGTTCCTCCCCGAGTGTCCCAGGTCCTTTCCAGCTGCTGCCCCGCGCTGGGCTCAGAGGGAGTGTCCGAGTGAGTCCATGTGCGGGCCCTTTAGGAGGAGCTGCTGGGGCTCCCGCACCCTCGGTGACCCTCAGCAACAGTCCCCACTGGTTTTCACAGCCCGGAGTTGTGGGGACATCTTTTCCCAGCCCTGGAGCCCTGGGCTGGGGGCCTGCTGTGGGGCTGGGATCCCTCCATCCTCCCTCCTCTGGGGAATCTCCACCGCCGAGATTCCCTCCCAGGTTTAACCCGCGGCACCGGGTGTGGGCCCACGGCCGTGTCTCCAGAATCCAGCCCCGATCCCCCCGCATCTCTGCCCCTCCCACTGTTCTCAATGCTTCTTTAGTTCCCTGGTTGTGGGGCTTCTGTTCAGCCAGATCTCAGGAGGCTATGAGCGATGGTAGTTCTGTATTTTAGTTGTAATTTTGATGTGGTTGTGGGAGGCAGCGGGTACAACTGCTACCTACACCGCCATCTTGTTTCCTCCCAGACCTATGTAGACTTTTAAAACACACAAAGTAATCCCATACAATGTTCACTGATGTATAGGTGTGATGTGCACAGATAACAAATATTTTTAAAAAATTTTCTTTAAAAAAGAGAGAGGAAAGGGGAGAGAGGGAAAGAGAGGGAGAGAAACATCAATTTGTTGTTCCACTTATTTATGCATTCATTGGTTGATTCTTATAAGTGCCCTGATCAGGGATTGAGCCCACAACCTCAGCGTATCAGGACAACACTCTGACCAACTGAGCTACCTGGCCAGGGTGAAAGTAAACATTTTTAAAAGACTAAAAGAAGAACTATAATGACACAAAGGACCAGTTTATTGACTGCTGTAAGGTGGAGGCAATAGGAATGGGATGGATGGGATAAGGCTGGGGAAGGGAAAAAGGATAGTCCAGGTTAATTTTTATTGTTCTGTGTGTGTTTTTTATACATACACCTGGGCATAAACACAAGAAGCAAAAATAATCAAATGCTAACTTTTATTAATTCTAGATTATGGGTACTTGTGTGTTTCTTACATTATTCTCTGAATTTTTCTATATTTCTAAACTGTCTTTAAAATATGCAAAGATTCTTTTTCTTCAGAACTAATGGTTTAGATTTACTGAAGTACAAAAATATTTTACCAAAAAACATTAAAATTCTATTTTCTTAGAGTTGAAAGGGACCTCAAAGAGTTCTAAGAAGCTTATTCAAGTGAGATGTATCATTATAGTAAAAGAGAATTGTATATAGAAAGATTAGTGATGGAACACTAAACAAACTAACATTCTCTGTGTAAGTACTAAACCCTTGAAAACTTTGAAGCATTATAGGACCTGCTCTCCCCATGAACATCATTCACATTTTGGAGAAGTTTTCATAGTAGAGAATAGAAATAAAGACACAATTGATAACCCATCTGGCTTGATTTCATGTATATTTTTCCGTTCTGAAGAATGTTTACAACTTCTGTTCATTATTGTTAGACATAGTACAAAAAGTAATGGTATATTGGAAAGGTAAAGAAGATACATCCTATTAAAATACAAAATGAGAATTTTTTTTCAGTTGCCAATTTTGACTATTTCTTTTTTTCATCCACCTGCAGTCCTACTTTTTAAACTAGTGCCAGTTTCACTCAGCAGTTTATTTTCCCTGCCTCCTACTCACTCTACTCTCTATCACAGAATTCACATTTCCTCCTGTCTTCTTTTTTCCCTAGCTATGGACTGTAACTCTCCCCATGTATGCTTTCCAAGTCCTTTTTCTCTGCTCCTGTTAATTCCTCTAATTTTTCTCCTTTTCACTTTTATTGTGTCTACCTGATGTTTCTAATCAGAATTGTCTATTTTGTTTGTTTCTTCTCTCTCTCTCTCTCTCTCTCTCTCTCTCTCTCTCTCACACACACACACACACACACACACACACACACACATTCACACACACAGACCTGATCCATATTTTTGGTTATTTCCTCCTTTTCCTCTAATTCTTCTTTCTCTCTTCCTATTCTTTGCAGATTCTTTGGTCCCTCTTTAATTTCCCTATTCTCTTTTTCTTTTTGTTGACAGCAATATTAAGAAAAATGTGTCTGTTTCTCTTTCCTAGTCAATTTCAGACCATCTGGCTTTATTTTTTTCTGGTAAACCATCACTTCCAATTTCTTTCTTGCCTGAATCATCTCAGTTGTGGCTTTGTCTTCTTACTCTTCTGTATCAATGCAGTTTCTAGTTTCTTGCTTAAAAACCACTAGGCTTTAAGTTCCATGAGGGCAAGTATATTTGTTTGGTTTTTTTTGTTCACTGCTGTATTCCAGCACCTAATGTAGTTCCTTTGGGGGGAACCATGGGTCTACATTTTTACTTATTTTCTAGATGATTCTGATCCTTGTGGACTATGGAACACACTTTGAAGAGTGCTATACTAAGCTTTATTTAATGTGCAGAGTGTGTAGGAATGGCTTCCAAAGACCTTGTGCTTTTGTTTATTTTTAAAAATCCAGAGTAGAAAAGTCTATGATCAGTTCTAATAATCTTTGTGTTCCCATTGGAGTAGCAATGATGTCTTTGTGTCCCCACTTTCTACCTTTGCAAGAGTTTCTCTTTTAAAAAAAAAATTCTTATTTTCAAACCAGATGAGGAAATCTATTTGAACTAGAGCTCTATCCCCAACCCCAACCAAAATACCCTGTTGTGGAATATATTCTTTATGTTGAAAATGAGATGGTATTATTAAAACTGAGTGCACATTTATTTCAGAGATATTTTTGACCACTCTAGAAATATGGTAGCATCATGATTGCTTTCTGTATTTAATGCCCAAGACATAAGTAAATTTTGAAAACAAAAAAAAAAAAAGGAAAAGAGAAGAAATTTTACCATTTCAAAAATTCAAATGTCATCAGCATTCTGAGTTTTTTAAATTTTATTCACCTAATTGATCATTAAAAAGAATATATTTTGAAAGTACAACCAAATCAGTGCATACTGCAATTGTAGTTATAACCTCTACTTATGTAGGTTGTAGTTAACAGAAATGCTCTTATCAGTAATCAGAGGAATTCCCTTAAAATAGTTCTATTTTAAAAGATATTAATGTCCTTGAATTGATACCTGATTTTTAGAAAAGGATTTTAAGCTGGCACATTCCTTGTGTAATATGTCTATACACCAAGCCATTAGAGAAGCACAGACTTTCTTATGCACAAAATAAATTAGTCACATATAGATCTTTCTTGTCAAGAATTCACAGAATGTGAACAAATACAAAACCTCTCATTGTATCAAAACACTAGGATAGTGAAAAGTTAATATACTTTAGAATTGTACTGTATGCCAAATATGTTTTTTAAGCCTAAATTTCTAGTGACTCTGAATTTTAGATATCGCAAAATCTAATATAAAATGAGTATGTTTCCAATTACCATTTTTTTGTTTGTTTTTGTTTTTGGCACTTCTCTGGAGACAGATCTCCATTTATTTCCAGACTTGTTGAATTGACCAGATGACATTATTGTTATTCAAAATGTCCTTAAAAGGGGGAAATGAGAGCAGTAAATCAATCTGGCAAATGGCTGTATATATTTTTGCATTACAAGTAGAAATGTGCTCTATTTTACAAATGATTTATATTGCATAGATATGAAAAATGTCCACATCACACATTTTAAACACTGTACTATATATACCCTTTGAAGAAAGTGCCCCAAGCCAATAAAATTAATGATATGCAGCCACATGATACTTGTAATTATATCAGCCATTTAGAGCTTTTTAAAAAATTTATTTAAATATGTTTTTATTGATTTTAAAGAGAGAGAGGAAGGGAGATGGGGGAGAGAGAAAAACAGATGTGAGAGAGAAACATTGATGGGCTGCCTCCTGTATGGCCCTGTTGGGGATAGAGCCCAGGCATATGCCCTGCCTGGAATAGAACCAGACACCTCATGGTCCATGTGACAATGCTCAACCAACTGAGACATACTGGCCAGGGCCATTTAGAGCTTTTTAAAGTTAGTGTGATAACTTTTTTCCTCCCTAGATGTCATATATATGTTTTCAAGATGACTACTTTAAACCAATAAGAATTTGTTGTTAAATTTAGGGATAGTTTTAGTTTTCCATTGTCAACATTCAGTAATATACTGATGATTAATGAGTTTCCACAAGATGGAGGTGACTATAGGAATTCAGTGGAGAAAGACTTCTAGTTAAAGCTACAGATATACAAAGTACTGATCCTTTCTAACTCACTATGAGGCTTATGACAAATAATTAACCTTTGACAGGTCACTCCTGTCTAGAGATTAGAAAAACAAACTAAACTAACTAACAAACTAAAGTGACAATACCCATGCAAATTTGTTCTGCCTCTGACTGTGCCATCTTGTCAACTCAGAACTTTCTAATTCTTTTCAAGTGTCCTCCCCACAACTATTTTTGGGAATCCCTAAGGAGAGCCCACATGAGTTAATGGGCAGCCCTCTCAGCTGCCATTTGGATTTGACCATTTTCCATGTTGAGGCAGTAGATATTTTGATTTTATTATTTTGATGATGGATACACTTTGACACATCTATATCAAGGTTGGGTTTGAGAGCTAGACATCAATTAATTATGACTCTAGTGCAGATGACATTTTGAAAACTGGACATTTTCGAAAAATGAACATCGAATGGTGTTTTTGTTTTTAATGACCCAAAATAGAGGTAATGTCTGCTGTCGAAACCTCTTGAATTCATGAAGGCGCCAAGAATGTGTCTGGTTGTTGTTGCGACCAGAAGATCTCCCCAAGCCACTGGATGCTGCAAATACCTAAGACCCCCTCAGGTCACTGATTCCATGTTATGTTCTATGATGAAAGGAAGATCATTCTTTTCTTCTATCTTTTTTAAATCATACTAGTCTCAATGTGGCAGTAACTTTTGTTCATTGATATTTATGTGTAAATATTTCTTTCAATTTTTCTTAGGCCCCTTTCCATAGATTTTGGTGGCTGGATGGAAAATTATATAAATGACATACACCTGCTCTATTAAAAATCTCCCTTTGCATTCATTGTCAGGACTGTGATATTGATGAAAGTTATGTACCTGATTCTTCTCTTCTCTAATAATAACAGCATCATAGGCAACACTTTTAGTGCTTTTTATTCATCAAGCACCATATAAAATGCTTTACATATATCTCCTTGAATTCTGTCAAGGCATCTAAGAGTTGAGTATTTTCATTAACCATATTTTACAGATGAAGAAACAGGATAAGAAAAATTAAAGGACTATCCCAAGGTTATGTGACTATTAACTGGAAAAACTGAGGTCCACACTAAGGTCATATCTAGTGTCTAAGTTCTTATTTATCTCGTCAACCTGACAGGCCACACAGTGTGCCTTCTCTGACAGGTGTCAAGGACCCAGTGATCACAGTTGTAAAACATCGTTTTTTATTTCTTAGTGTAAAGATTAGCTTACAAAATACAGTCAGTCAGAACCTCAGAAATGAGCTGTTCTAGCCCCACATGCTACTGAGAAGGTAATTCAGGTCTAAAATTGGAAAGTGAGTGAATTAAATGAGAAGAACATTGTCCCATCTGTTTACCAAATAATTCTGCAACAGTATGAGGATTAGGAAAAGAATTGTCATTTCCTTTGTATATATATTTGGGTCAAGACATAAAATAATTTTTCATCATGATGCATTGTTGTTACTATAAGGCAAGATAATGCACGTGATAGAGCATTATCTCTGAAGGAGGAAGAAAGGGGCGATTGACTAAATAGATTCTATTCACTCTCCTCTTCTTGAAATCTGCATCCAGAAGTGACGATATTGGCTTGGTTCTAGGAATACATCCCTCAATAACAGGGAGCAACATACCTGTTTGGAGGGGATTAGGACTATTTCCTGAAACAGAGCCCTCCACTTACATGCTTTAGAGAAACATTGCTTGAACTGGTCTGCTATATCCAGTTAACCAGCTTATTATTCCTGATCAATACATAATGTACTTGGAAATAATAACTACAACAAATAGAGGGATTAACACAACTTTCCATTCACATTTCAAGTCCTCTGGGTTTGCTCAAATCTACTAGTACTCTACATGGACTAAAGAAAGAAGGAAACTAAAATTTACTGTGTACCTATGATGTGGTCAAGTACAGTACATAAATGATCTCACTCAACCCCCATAACAGTCCAATAAAGTAGATATCAATATTATTTCTACTTCACAGATGAGGATACAGGCTCAAAGAATTTATATAACTTGCCTTAATTGCTAATAAGTGCTGAAGCTTACTTTGAACCTTAGTTTGAACCTTAGTTTGTCTTCCTCCAAAGAATTATCTAACAGGCTGCCTCTTTTGAAAAAACACTTTGGAAATGCCTGAACTAAAAATTAAGAGGGACCAAAAGTAAGTAAAGCATCATCAGGTAAGTCCTATTATATTGAAAATAAAAAAAAATTTAAATCCTAATTTCTTACTATGTACCTTGTGTAATCAGTTCTGCGACCAAGCTACTAATTAGTAGCATGTGCTTGCATTTTAAAGGAAAGCAATTCAACATTGAGGAAGTTTCTCTTGCTTACTTTTCTCATAAACCTTGTACTTTTTTTATCACAATTATGAAATAAGCTATAACCTAATTTAAATTCTACTGTTCCTCACTGCTAAAAATATCTAAGTAATAAAACAGTTTTTCTTTGTTTGTTTTTCATCTAGAAATTGCTTCCTTGACAATATATTGAGTTTACATATGCCCAGAGCTTTAAATGAAGATTTATTTTTCCTCTTGTTAATCATGAATCAAACTTTAGATCAATTATGTAAATCACTTTGGAGCCAGTCTACTGCATTCTTTACAGATGAAAAGCTTTGTTCTTTATATTCCATGAAACATCTCTCTTCCCCCAAAATGCAATTAGTAGCCTATTAGTCTCTCGGGTGAGTAGCTTTCAAATGTTTGTGGGAGTGAACAATTAATTTCTTGCAGTTTGCTAACACATACTTAAGAAAAACATCAATATTAATATGTGCTTATAGTCCTGTTGCTATTCTTTAAAATATTTCTAGTGAACACAAGTAACTTCTAAAAAATTCCTTAGGGCACTCTAAATACTAAATGCCTGAAGTTAAAAGAAAACATTGCATCTATCATTTATGCCATACCATGGCATGGTGGTTGTCATACAAGCACAAAATTCTGGAAATGAAGATTTTAAGGAGAGGTACAATTTCCCAACACCTATCTTTAAAATATTAAAGGTACAGAAATATTAAACCATCCTTATTTGTGAAACAATTTACTCAGACAGTTCATGATTGATTTAAAATTTTAAGTTTGGTATTTTGAGTAATTAGTTCATATAGGAAAATGTTTAAGAAATAGACAAAAACAGCAAAAGACTCATTCCAATATATGCTCTAATAATGTTTAAAAGTCAAGCCCTGTTTGTGATGCAAATGCTGCCTTATAACAGGAATTATCTGTAGTTAAATGACGTTAATAAAAGTGTCTGATTGCTTGTCAGTATTTTGGGCTTTTGAATATTCACGTAATAATCAGTTTTACTTTAATGTGGAAAATAAATAAACATCCCATAGTAAGCAACAACAGGAGGATAACTTAAACAAACAACCTGGGATGCACTGAGAAGTAATTACCCTGGTAAGTAAAGTCTATTCATTAAGGGCAAAGTATCCAAACAAAGGAGTCTGACACTTGCAAAATTATCAGTTTCATCAACTAATGATAATCAAATTTATCAGAATCTTCCAAATAGAATAACAAAGAGAACACTTGTATTCATATTGCTATAAGCAGGAACAGTATAATTGTTACTCATTTAATCTTTAAAATGGGACCTGGCTAACTATGACCTTGGAAATTTAGCTTCTTCATCTTCAGTTTCTACACCTGTAAACTGTAGTATTAATTGTGATGTTATTTGTAAGGGACACATTGTAAAACACAGCACTTGCAAAGTATTAAAAGCTTAATTTATATTTGTAATAATTTTTGATAAAATAATTGCAATGACTGGATACCTATGGTACCTCCATATATTAAAAAATGCAATTTTATATGTCAATTGTATCTCAATAGTGCTGAAAGAAAGAGAAAGGTATGCAAGAAAAAATACATATACACCACTCTTACAGGCCACTGGAACATTAGAACTTAAAATACTTAAAATAAATCTATATAAGTGGAAAATCCTTAAAAGCCAATGTGTAATTCACTGTTTTCTCTTTCTCATGTCAAATAATCATGGAAACTCCTATCAAGATGCAATCCATAATCCTGGGTCTCTGAGTAACTAGAATGGGCAGAGCTCCTTTTTTATCCTATGTTGGACATGAAGCATGAATGCAAATAAAGTCTCTTTATTTTAAGCCTCTGACATATTTTGGAGTTGTTACCATAACATGGTCCAGCCCATCTTTACTGATACATATCCCATTATCTATATTTTAGTCCAAACCTTCATTTTTTCAGCGCACACCCTTCAATGGCAGCCTTCAAACTGATGTGTTTTTTGTCTCTCCCAGTGCCAATACATTTTGCATACTGCTGCCATGTCAATTATTGAAAAACTTTGCTTTTGAGGATTAGAAATTAAAATTCCTTTTTGGGAGTAGAATTCAGACCTGAGAGAACATTCTGGGCCAAATTTTGAAAAGCTCCTACCTTATTTCTTGGTTATTTAGAGAAGATCACAGAGTTGCTGGAGTTAGTAATAAAAATGTGTCTGACTTAGCATGTGGCTTAGTGGTTAAAGAGTCAGCCCAAGCACTAAAGGGTCATAGGTTTGATTCCAGGTTGAGGGCATGTACCTGGGTTGCAGGTTCAATCCCTGGCCCTGGCTGGGGTGCCTGTAGTAGGCAAACAATGGGTGTGTCTCCCTCACTTCGATGTTTCTCTCTCCCTCTCTCTCCCTCTCTCCTCCTCTCTCCCTGCCTTCCACTCTCTCTAAAAATCAGTGGAAAAAGTGTTCTTGGGTGAGGATTAGTAACAACAACAAAAAATGTGTCTGACCCTAGAATTCGTGCTTTAACTACAATACCACAACCCCTTCCATTAATTAAGGAGTTTACTCACTGTTCACCAGGGTGATTCCCTCACCCTATAACAGGTGACTGTTAAGGCTCAAGAGAGATTTTCAAAATTAGAGCGACATTTTCTACCAAAGACTGTCTTTCTGTACATCATATACCTATGGCTGCAATGCTATTCTTCCATGTAACTTTGTGCTTATCTTTCAAACTTAGAAACTGCTAATTTTTGTCATTGTTTTTAGCAAAATAATCCGTCTTCAAGTAGACATGACTAGAATGAAGCACTGTGGTAATATTTTAGTTAAGTTATAAAAACTGACAGAAAATTCATTGATCTGGCAATAATGTTTAAGGCATTTCTTGGGAACTATTGTAGATCAAAGTTAAAGGAGATACATTTATTTATTCATTCATTTATTTAAAATATGTATATTTAAAGCCTATTGTGTGCCAGGTACTTCTTTAGGAACTGAGAGTATAGCAGGAAACAAAACACATCAATTATGGGGTCTTTATTGAGCCAGTGAAGGAAGATAGATAATGATAAAATCAATAAAAATAAAATAAATAAATAGATGAAACATAGAATGTCAAAGGAAAGACTATAAGGAAAAACTGAGCAGCAAAAGGGTATGTAAAGGAAGAGCATTACAGGAAAAGGAATAACAATTGAAAAAACCCTGAGGCACAAGTATGCTTTCTATTTGAAAAACAGCAAGTGATCAGTGTGGGTCGAGGTGAGTGAGCAACTTAGGTTGAGGAAAGAATTAGATCCCTAAATTAGAGAGGTTATGATGAACATATCATGAAAGGCCTGTAGGCCACTGAGTGAGGTGTAAAACAAAGAGAGAGCTTTGAGAAAAAAAGTAACATGATCTAATGCATTTTAGTAAGATCATTGGCTGCTGGTTGACAAACAGATTTAAGAAGGCAAGCAAAGACACAGAGACTTGAAATAGTCTAGGTGAGAAATAATGGTGGCTTAAACTAGGGTTTTAGCAGTGAAGTTGTTGAAACATGGTGAATTTCTGGATGTATTTTTAGACAAAGCAAAATCATTTTTGTAACTGATTGGATATAGGACATGAGAGAAAGAGAAAAGTTAAAAATGAGCAACTAGAACAATATAATTTTTATTTAATTAAATAGAAACAAAATTTTGAAAAGAACAGGTTTAAGAAAAAAGATCAGGTGATCATGATCAGTTTTCAACATGTTAAGTTAGAGATGCTTATGAGACATCCAAGTGGAGTAGATAACTGGATATACTGGTCTAAAGTTTGGGAGATAAATGTGGACTGGAAATATAAATTTTGGATTTTTCAGTACATTGATGGTATATAGCCATTAAGTTTGATGAAGTCTTTAACGAAGTGAAGAGAAAGAAAAGAAAGTAAAATAAAGAATTGAACTTTCCAGACTTTCAATGTTTAGAGGTAGGGAAGATGGCAAAATACTAATAGCAGCTAACTGAAAAGAAGCTACAAGTTACCAGTGTGGTGGAGCAGAAATCTAGAGAATAGTGTGCTTGAAGCCAAATACAGTGTTTCAATGTGCAGAGAGTCCTGTGTTGGATGATATGGTCCTTGATTCATCAAAATGAAGACTGAGAATTGACTATTGGATTTTGCAACGTTGAGGTCATTAATAATTTTGACAAAATATTTTTCATCAGATCTGCGAGGCTAAAACTGAAATGGAGTGTGTTCAAGATATAACGGGTGACAGGATTTAAAGAGATCAGACTCCTCTTTGGAAGTTTTATATTGTAAAGGGGAGCACAGAAAGGAGGGAGTAGCTACAGAGTGAAGTGAAATCAAGAGAGGATTTTAAAAATTTATTTTAAGATGAGAGAAATTACAAAATCAGTGTTAAATAGAAATAGACATGTGAAACAAGGTAAAGATAAAGAGAGAGAAATAATGAGGGACAGATGGTATCAATATTACATAGAATAATCCCACCCGCCTGTCTTACTGTACACAGTGAACCAGCTATTCCACTGCTTTAATAAAACAAAACCTTTCTAACATATACCCATTTTTTCATTATCCCAAGGACATTTTATGATTTTTATCTCCAAGAGTTTCTCTTCAGTGTTCATGATATTTTTCATTCAAAATATTTTCTCTTTATTGTTTCATATAACAGAATTCTTGTCCTTCAAGGTCTAGTCCAAGTTCCACCCTTCAATGAAGCCCTCTGTGACTATTTCTGTCACTCATAATGCATTTGTAAACTCTAACCAAATAATTCATTACTTAACCAGATACTTACTCTGTGCATCATTCAACTTTGCTTGATGTATGTGTCTTTTCTACAGAGGCAGAATGTAAGCTCCTTAAGGGCAGAGTCCATGTTATACTAAACTGTTGTAGATTTTTCAACACCTAAGTCTGTAGTGTTATGAATGTCTAGGTAGATATTTATTAAATTATTAGTATTATTTTACTTTCTTATTTCATGGGAAGTTTACTATCCATGGTAAGTTTAAATTAATGAGAGAAGAAACTTTACAAATGACTCTACTTGGTTAATAAAATACCACCACTCAGTTTACTAGTACTGGAGAGTATGCTGGGGATTATCCTTAAATAGAAGTTAGTAGTCATGAATCATAATCTCAACTATACCAATGACTAGTGCCTTTCTTTGTGAAAAACACTGTCTTTTTTTGGGGGGGGAGGTAAAATTAGTGATACTCACCAGATGATCTCTAAGGTCTTTTAGATATATTTAAAAAAATACTAACTCCATCTACATAAGTAGTTCTACTTTTTGAAGCCAAGAAATATATATATATATATTTTATTTTCTTCTAAAAAGAAAACAAGTCCTCAATTCTCTTATAAATTTATTTTCTCCTCACTCATATACATTATTGGAAGTTTTCCTCAATAGCTTCATTATCAGATAAGGTCTATAAAGCAAGTGATATATGGACCTACAATAATGAAATAAAGGACCAGTATGCTTGAAAAAGTATGAGATAGCAGGAAATGTCTGGAATGTTTTGAAAATTAAATGGTATATTAGTTAGGGTAGGCTAAGTACTGTATCAAATAGAATCCACAATTCATAATAGTACAAAAACAGTATAAGTTTATTTTTCACTCTTATAAGATTTTAATATAGGTTTTTCTGGTTGTCAGGCATATCTACTGTATGTGTTGATTCAAAGAGGAATGTTCCTTCTATATTCTATCTCTAGCCATTTCCTAAATGTAAAGAACTGTGAAGGGTCTGAGATTTTACCTGACTAGCAAGCTAATAATTTAGCCTGCCAGTTTCATGGATGCTGGTAGAAGGCACAAAACTCCTAGGCCAGAGAAGAAGGAGAGGTTATGGTTCACATCAATAGTAGTAAAGTACCAGCATTTTTGCACTGGATCCATGAGTCCCAAATTCTACTGAGTGACACGAAGAGAGCTAAATGGTGCCTGCACATTTGCTGCATTGGATTACAGGAAAAGACCCTTAGCTCAGGGAACCTGAATCTTAGGTGAAAGACTGCAAGATATTTACTAGGAAGGGATATATTATCTTCATTGTACTGGACAGTGAGCATGCCAAAGGAAGAATCTGTATTGTCTAAGGTTGTTGGCTATAAAAAAAAAAAAAAAAATCCTTGAAAAGATAGGGCATCCAGTCCCTCATTCACAAGACCTTCAGAAGTGTCAGTGACCCATGGAGAATGTCTCCCTACTCGAAGGCTTCATTGCTGTCTGCATTCATTGGTAAAATATAAAAGATTAGGATGAAGAATAAATATTTACTTCTCAAAATCCTTGGCCCAAAAAGTGTAGCTCGGACCACATCCACACACATACAATTGGTGAAAACTAATTACAGGTGCAGCCAACTATAAGGGAGGCTAGAACTTATAATCTGAATACACCTTCATTTTAGAGAAGAATTTTCTCCTTAGAAAACAATGCATATTTGTGACAAGCTGCTATTATCTGCAACAAATGGAATAATACCTAAACTCATAAAGCATTTACAATGTGCCATGCATTATTTCTCATTATAATCCTCATAACAATTCTATGTGGTTGATACTATTATTATATCTCAATTTCTCAAATGAGAAAAATTAAATTGAGAAAACATGAGGAATTTGCTAAAGCTCACATATCTGAATAGTAGATTTTATCCAGGTTATGTGATTCCAGAGACCAAGCATCTTCCCTAATGCTAATTCAGTTCCCCATAGAATAGCTGTCTTGTCAAATAACTTCATAGATCCTCTGAACCACTGCACAAGGTAGTAAGGTGAATATCACTGTAATGACTAATTTTGTGTGTCAACTTGGCTAGGTCATGGTACCCAGTAGTTTGAAAAATACCAGTCTAGTTATCATAAAGGTATTTTTTAGACGTGATTAACATTTAAATCAGTAGACTTTGACTTAAGCAGATTACCACTGATAATGTTAGTGAACCCCCGACCAATAAATTGAAGACTGAGGTTCCCTGAATAAAAAGTAGTTCTGCCCCTAGGCTGCAATATGAAAATTCTGCCCAAGCTTTCAGCTTTTGGACTTAAGACTACACCATCAATTCCTGTCAAAATTTTTCAGTCTGCTGGTCTACCCTGCAAATTTTGGACTTGCCAGCCCCCAAAATCACAAGAGTCAATCCCTCAAAATCTCTCTCTTTCCCTCTGTATATCTTGGATTTGTTTTCTCTGGAGAACCATGCCTAACATGTATTTTGGTACCAAGAATAATTCTAGAGCAACAGAATCTTAAGAATAACTTTTATAAATAGGTCCTGGAGTTTCTGGAATCAATTTTTCAATCTCATTCTATTTTAAAGTGATAATAACTATTTCTGACATTAAAGAGAGCACTGACAGTCCACACTGTGATGTAGCAATAGAGATATAACACAAAATGCCACCATTGGATAAACCTAATGAAATACTTACAAAAGGCAGGATTATGGATGGCTATGTATTTGATACTGTAGAGAACTTTGACCATATTAACAAGCATAATGAACTTGACTGGTTGTTCCTAATTGTGCTGCAAATGTGGGGAAGAAAGGACAAACTTAGGACAAATTCACATCTCAGGTGTCACATAAATGACCTGAAAGTTTCTGTATCTGCTCAGATAAAAATACTTATCTCTTGTAGTCATAGAGCTAAAATTACTCAAAACCAAAACCAGAAACTCATTCTGAATTACAGCATAAATTAAATTTCCATCATTGAAAGATATCTGCTATTAAAATGAGGGCATTTGGGAAGATACTGATTAAGCTAGAGCATTGAAACCCTAAATTCTCATAAACCATCTTTGCCAGTAGACGCAGACATCCCATCCTCATGGGAGGAAATTAACACTGCTTTGCTTGAAGAAACTATAATGCCTTTCCCTGAGGTAGTTGCCCAGCAAGATCTTCTTTGTTTCAGGACCTATAGCTAGACTCAAGTCTCATTAGACACCTAAATGTAAGATACAAAGTATGACCCATTATGGAATGTGCTAACTTCCAAAGAACTAGATGATTTTGTTAATTTATACAGAATTGTATATAATTCTAATATATAATTTAGACAGAAATCCTATGAATATATTTGAGTCTGGATATTAAAGATGGAATAAATGGTAGAAAGAACACAAAGTTGGATCAGGCTGGATTTACTGACATGGGCTCACAAAGCAGAGATTCAGGATATAATTTTGTAGTCTGTAATGGTTTAGTTGGTTGGTTGGCTGGCTGAAAGATGGACCAAAAGGTGGCCTACACTAAACTGAGTTGAAAAGCCAGAACTGCCATGGTATACTGTAGAAGAAGGCATCTAAAGGTTCAGGCTATTTGGAATGTTAGAGTTGATTTATCATTTAAGAGCTGCTGGTTTACCCCATGAGGATTCAGAAGACACACTTTTTACCATGACTGTGAGAAATAAATTTGTGAGGTAATCTCTATCATCCACTAAGAGCTTCTCGTTGCTCTCTTCTGTAAGTCACAAATTACAGCAGGAACTGTTGCCACTGAATTAGAAATCCTAAATGCAACAGAGATAATTCAGTCCTGGGATGATGGCAGCCAAGTGGAAGCACTGAAGTGCCAAAGGTGAGCATAGTTACTTCAATGGATAGAAGAATCAAAGCAGTAATCATAATAGTCTGACTCACAGAAACCTGTTATAAGCTAGTTGATCATGGTGTCCCTAGAAGTGAAGTAGATGAACAGTCTACTAAATTCTTATTTGATTGTATAAGCAGAAGAGTACCAAATTGAGTGAACCTATTTATCTTGGATCAAAAACAGAGAATCACAGCCCCTCAATCAAGTCCCAGTATTGAGCCAGTTTACATACTCAAAATCTCTGGAATGAAGGGAAATGGAGGCCCCTTGAGGAAGGACCCAAATATACTGTCAAAATTTATATTGTAAATCTTTCTCTCAGCCCTCCCAAATGGCGTCTGTGGCCATTTATCAGGTTGAGTGTGCACTGGGGAAAAATAATCATATGTTTTGAGGGTTATTAGATACTAACTCTGAAATAACATTGTAATTACAAAGGATTCAAAATATCATTGTGGCCCACCAACAAGAGAGGCAGCTTATGGAGGTCAGATGATCAGTGGAGTTTTAGCTCAGGCTCATCTCACAGTGGGCTCAGTGGGTCCTCAAACCCATCCTGTTGTTATTTTCCTATCTCTATACAGAGGATGAGGCAGATTACTACATTGATTTCTTGACATGTGGAATTGATAGGGGCACTTATAATTGTCAAAAATTGAGCACCTGAATAAATCTGAAATATAATTATGTTTCTTATAAAATTGTAGAACACATATACTTATGTAAGCAAGGATTTAAATGTGTTTTTTTTAAGCTCCTTCTGCTAGGCCTTTGCACCCTACACTCCCCTTGATCCCTGACTGAAGCAATTAAGGAGGTGGTGCAGCTGTGAACAATGGATTAAGATATCACCTTATCGAGAAATCCCCAGGTAACCAAGATCAAAAGAATGACTTCCAGGACTGCATGTAGCTGCATTCCATTCCCAGCCTTAGTTTGCCCCATATAACCCGATCCCTCAGGCCACTCCTTAAGACAGGTTTAGGATGCTCTTGCTCCCTGTCTTCTTGGTTGGCCAGTTTTCTCAATAAATGCCTTATATGATTCAACCCTGCATCCACTGAATTGAATACAGCGACAGACAGCCCCAAGCTGACCAGGGTTTCTCGGTAACAGAATGAGTGCTACTATTATGGGAAAGGACAAGTGGAAGCTACTAGAATTATACCTACCTAGAAAAATTGTAAACGAAAAGCAATGATAGATTGCAGACAACAGTGCCACCATCAAGAACTTGAAAGGATGCAGGGATGATAATTCCCACCATGACCTCATTCAACTAGTTTATGTGGTCTGTGCAAGAAACAAATGGATCTTGGAAAATGACAGTAGATTATCATAAGCTTAAACTGGTGGCGACTCCAGCTTCACCTGGTATGCCAGATATGTTTTTTTCCCTTGCTTGAGCAAATTAACACAACTCCTGGAACCTGGTATGTGGCTATTGATCTGGCAAATGCTTTTTCTTCATACCTTTAGTAAAGACCACCAGAAGCAGATTTTTTTTTTTTATCTGGCAAGGCCTGCAATACATACATTTTCTGTCCTACTTTAAGGGAATATCAACTCTTAACCTATGCTATACTATAGTTTGCAGAGATCTTGATTGCTTTTTCATTCCACAAGGTATCACATTGGTCCATTTCTTTGATGGCATTGTGCCGACTGAACTTAGTGAACAAGCAGTAGTAGCTACACTAGACTTATGGGTAAGACATATGTGTGTCAGAGAGTGATAAGTACATGCGGCCAACATTCAGGGGACTTCTACCTCAGTGAACTATCCAGGAATGCAATGGTGTGAGGTATGTCAAAATATATCTTCTAAGGTAAAGGATAAGTTGCTGCATCTGGCCCTTTCTACAAAAGAAGAAGGAAGAGGGTGAGGAGGAAGAGAAGGAGGAGGAGGAGAATGCCTAGTGGGTCTATTTGGATTTTGGAGGCAAATATTCCTCATTTGAGTACACTAATATGATCCATTTGCCAGGCGACTAGAAAAGCAGCTAATTTTAAGTGTGACCCAGAATAAAAGGCTTTACAACAGATCTAGGCTGTTGTGTCAGCTGCTCTGCCACATGGGCCATTTTATTCAGCAAATCCAATGGTGCTTGAAATGTCAGTGAGACATAAGGATTCTATTGGGAACATTAGCAGGCCCTATAGGTGATTTGAAGCACAGACCCTTAGAAATCTGTGGCAAATTTCTGTCATCCTCTGTGGATAGCTATTTTCCTTGTGAGAAACAGCTTTTTGTTTATTACTGGGTCTTAGTAGAGAATGCTTAACCATGAGCCAAACCATCAAGTTGGGCATGAAAAGAGTCTATCATAAAATGGAAGTGATATGTATGAGATTGGGCTGGAGCTAGCCCCCTAAAGGCACAAGTAAGTTACATGAAGTCGTCAAAATTCCTATGGTCCCCCTTCTTGCTACATTACCTGCTTTTTCCCAGCCAGCACCTATGGTCTCTTGAAGAGTTCCCTCTGATCAGTTTAAAGAGGGAGCTAAAACTTAGGCTTGGTTTACAGATGGGTCTCTACAATGTCCAGATACCATCTTAAAGTGGATAGTTATAACAATAGAGCCCGTTCCTGGGACACCCTTGAAGGACCGTGAAGGCAAATCTATTCATAGTCAGAAATTTGAGCACTGCACCTGGTTGTTTATATTGCTTAGAAGGATAAATGGTGATTATATACTGATTTATAGTCTGAGGCCAGTAGTATGCAAAAATTATCAGGGACTTTAAAGAAACATGATTGTGTGATATAAAATTCAATCTAAAACAAAAGTCAGACATTAAACCACTCAGAAATAATATGATATGCAATTTTACTTTTTCCAAGTATTCACAGATACTAATTTTTATTGTTTTTTTATTTTAATATTTAATTTTTTGTTAATCTTCACCTGAGGATATTTCTTCCATTGAGTTTTAGAGAGAGTGGAAGGAAGGGGGGAAAGGGAGAGAAAGAGAGAAACATTGATTTGAGAGAGACACATCGCCCGGCTGGGCGTGGCTCAGCGGTTGAGCATCGACCTAGGATCCAGGCGATCGGGGTTCGATTCCCGGTCAGGGCACATGCCCGGGTTGTGGGCTTGATCAATGACTTTGTCATCATTGATGTTTCTATCTCTCTCTCCCTCTCCTTTCCTCTCTCTGAAATCAATAAAGGTATATTTTAAAAAAAAAAAGAGAGACACACATAGATTGGTTGTCTCCCACACGTGGCACTGGGGCCAGGAATGGAACATGCAACCCAAGTATGTGCCCTTGACTGGGAATGTAACCTGCGACCCTTCTGTGTACAAGCCGATGCTCTAACCATTAAGTCACACTGGCCAGGGCTATTTTTTATTTTTTGCCTGTATGATTTTATTAATTGTTCTTATTATTTTTCTCATTCTTTCACATATGCACAATGCCAAAACATTCATACTTAATCTAAGGCATCAATTGAATCTTTGTAAAATAAAAATCCTTTTAATATTGCAAATAAATCCACATACCTTGTCCTAAAATAAAAATAGAGAAAACTCTGGGGAAAAAAAAAAAGAAGAAACATGATTGGAAAATTGGTGACAAGGAGGTCTGGGGAAGAAGTATGCAAAAGCTATTTTACATACTTCTAACTTAATGGTGGAAAAGTGAGTGGCATCACTCACTATTATTTCTAGTGACTCACTAGCAATTTTTTTCTTCCTGTTTACACAAACTTATGATCTGCTGGCCTAGAAATCTTTTTTTTTTTTTGTTAGTTTATCTTTATTGTTGAAAATATTACAGATGTCCCCTTTTTTCCCTATTAACCCCTTTTACCCCCCACCCATTCCCCACCCAAGGCCTTCACCACACACACTATTGTCTGTGTCCATGGGTTATGAATATATGCATATAAATTATTTTGTTAATATCTCCCCACCCACCCAACCCCACTTTCCTTCTGAGATTCATCAGTCTGTTCCATGCTTCTATGCCACTGAATCTATTCTTTTCATCAGTTTATTATGTTCTTTAGATTCCACATATAAGTGAGAGCATATGATATTTATCTTTCTCTGCTTGCCTAATTTCACTTTGCATAATATTATCCAGATCCATCCATGTTGTCCTAAAAGGTATGAGATCCTTCTTCACAGCTGCATAGTATTCTATGGTGTAAATATCTCACAGCCTTTTTATCCACTTATCTACTGATGGGCACTTGGGCTGTTTCCAGATCTTAGCTATTGTAAATTGTGCTGCTATGAACATAGGGGTGCCTATATTCTTTCTAATTAGTGTTTCAGGATTATTAGGATATATTCCTAGAAGTGGGATCACTGGGTCAAAGGGCAGTTCCATTTTTAGTTTTTTGAGGAACCTCTATAACTGTTTTCCATAGTGGCTGCACTAGTGTACATCCTCAAAATGCAAAGGAACCCCATGGTATGGGAGAACATATTTGCCAAGCACACATCTGATAAGGGGCTAATTTCCAAAGTGTACAAAAAACTCATACAACTCAACAAGAGGAAGACGAGCAATCCAATAAAAAATGGGGAAAGGACCTCAACAGACACTTCTCCAAAGAGGACCTACAGATGGCCAAAAGGCATATGAAAAAATGCTCAAGGTCAGCTAATCATCAGAGAGATGCAAATTAAAACCACAATAAGGTATCACTTCACACCTGTCAGAATGGCTGCCATCAACAAATCAAAAGATGACAAGTGCTGGTGAGGGTGTGAAGAAAGGGGAACCCTGGAACACTGCTGGCCTAGAAATATTAATTTCAAAAGAAGAAATGCTTCCACTGAGAAACAACAATGATTCCACTTAATTGGAAGGTAAGATTTCCCTGCAGGCACTTGGAGCTCCTAATACCTCAATCATCAAAGAAGGAAGTTGCTATGCTGGCTAGGATGATTGAATTTGATTATTAAGGGGAAACTGGGCTGTTACTACATAATGGAGGTAAGGAAAGTATATCTAAAATACAGAAGAAACCTTAGAGTATATCTTCATATTGCTGTGCCCTTTGATTAACATCAATGGAAAACCTACAAAACCCAATTCAGGTTAGACAACTTATTCTCTACATTCTTCAGGAATGAAAGTTTGGGTCACTCCAGCAATTAAAGAAACCATGACTAGCTGAGGTGCTTGCCAAGAACAAGGGAAACAAAACTGGCAAGGGAGAGGGGAATTACAAGTACCAGCTACAACCGTGACCTGTTGCTGAAATGAGAATTATAATTAATATGAAAATTTCTCCCTTATTTGTTATAATTATTCCTGTGTGTATGTATTTCAAATATATTTGTTTTCTTCTTCTCTTATTCCCTTATCATAGAATGGTCTGCAAGGTTTCTGTTGAAAATCCACTGATAATCTTAGGGAATTTATCTTGTATGTGATGAGTTGTGTTTTTCTTGATAGTTTAAAGATTCTGTCTTTGGCTTTTGTCAGTTTGATGATAATGTGTCTCAGTGTGGGTCTCTTTGGATTTATTTTGTTTGGAGATTTTTTTAAAATTTGTACATACATTTCTTTCATCAGATTTTGAATTTGGGGGCCATTATTTCTTTTGTATTGCTGAGAGTATTTCAGATGTCTCCCATTCCCCCATGTCACTCATCTCCCACCCCACCCCAGGGCCCCATTATTTCTTCAAATATATTTTCTGCCTCTTTCTTTCTTTCTTTCTTTCTTTCTTTCTTTCTTTCTTTCTTTCTTTCTTTCTTTCTTTCTTTCTTTCTTTCTTTCTTTTTCTTTCTTTCTTTCTTTCTTTCTTTCTTTCTTTCTTTCTTTCTTTCTTTCTTTCTTTCTTTCTTTCTTTCTTTCTTTCTTTCTTTCTTCTTTCTTTCTTCTTTCTTTCTTTCTTTCTTTCTTTCTTTCTTTCTTTCTTTCTTTCTTTCTTTCTTTCTCTTTCTCTCTCTCTCTTTCTTTCTTTTCCTTCCTTCCTTCCTTCCTTCCTTCCTTCCTTCCTTCCTTCCTTCCTTCCTTCCTTCCTTCCTTCCTTCCTTCTTTCTTTCTTTCTTTCTTTCTTTCTTTCTTTCTTTTTCTTTCTTTCTTCTTTCTTTCTTCCTTCCTCCTTTCCTTTCCTTTCCTTTCCTTTCCTTTCCTTTCCTTTCCTTTCCTTTCCTTTCCTTTCCTTTCCTTTCCTTTCCTTTCCTTTCCTTTCCTTTCCTTTCCTTTCCTTTCCTTTCCTTTCCTTTCCTTTCCTTTCCTTTCCTTTCCTTTCCTTTCCTTTTTTTTCTTTCCTTTTTTTTCTTCTCCATCTTGGACTTCCACAATGCATAGGTTGGTCCATTTAATAGTGTGTCATAAGCCCATTCAGTTTTCTTTATTATATTTTTCTGTTTGCTCCTCTGATTCAATGATTTGAAACAATCTTTCTTTAAAATTTTAGATTCTTTCTTTTTCCTGATCAAGAGTTGTTAAACCCTTCTGGTGATATTTTCAGCTTTGATACTGTGGTTTTCAGCTCCAGAGTTTCTGTTTGCTTCTTTTGAAAAATTTTCTATCTCTGTCTCTTTGTTAAGGCATTGTTATCCTGATTTTGTTTAGTTGTCTATCTAGTTTTCTTTTAGCTCGTTGAGCATTTAATTTTTTATTTTTTTTTTTGGTCAGGCAGCTCATACAGCTGCATTTCATTAGGGTTGGTTTCTGGAGATTTGTTTCTTTGATTTGACCATATTTCACACTTTCTTTGCACGCTTTGTAATTTTGGGCTGGGATTTTGGAATTTGAAAAAACAAGCACTCTCTAAGTCTTTATAGACTTTCTCTATAAAAAGGAAAACCTTTATTAATCAGGCCAGCTAGAGATTCTCAGACTTTTCAACTATTTTCTGAGAATATGTCTTCTCTTGGCTTGTGCATGTGCTTGTAGTCATTTCAGATTCACTGTAGTTCTCAGAAAACTCTAATCTCTTCTCTCTCTGATGTCTGCCTGCAAAATCTGTTTTCAGTGGCTTACAAACAAGACTTCTAGGACCATCAGCACTCTAAGTCAGGTGAGGCTGTTAACAGTCCCTCAGGCTGCCCACAGATACCCAGAACACTGGATACAGGGTCTACTCTTTCCACGCTGAGGGAGGGTCCCTGGCATTGGAGGTTTATTCTTAGTGGTGCTGCTCTAGTTTGGATAGGGGGAAAGACACATACAGGCATGTAAAATGCCAAAGTTCTCTAATATTTTCACTGGAATCCCTTTTTAATTGTACATTTTTCTGGAGGCTATAATTTTGGGGCTGATCTCCAAAGATCTCACAAAGTTATCCTGGTGTGTGTATTGTTGTTAACTTGGTGTCTCTGTTAGGAATGAGGGCCTGAACATTTTTAGTCTGCTGTTTGGCTGATGTCACTGTGATGAGCCAATATCTTAAATATAAAACTACCTCTCTCTCTCTCTTTCTCTCTCTCTCTCTCTCTCTCTCTCTCTCTCTCCTATTGGTTCAGTGTCTCAGGAGAACACTGGATAATACACCTACTGTTAAGAGCAACCATATATTAAACACTTCCCCTATGCAAGTCATTGGATTATTGTTACATTTCTATTTTCTATTTTATGGACAAAAACATCAAGGCACAAGAAGGTTATGTAACTTGGCAAGTGCAGAGATGTCTTCTTAGTTACTTCTTTAAGAAAGGACAACCTGCCCAGCTATAGAGAGTATAATAGCTGACAACCTCTAGCTATTAACTCCTTCCGGTACCACCTCAGTTTTTAATCTGAGTTCACACTCTTCTCTGGACTAACTGATCTTGTGACTTAACAAGGCAGTGGTATCCAAGGTGATGCTTTTCTTGGAGCAGCCCCCAGCCAAAATGGTAGTAAATGGTAGTACATCATTTCTTCCCAACACAAGATTTACCCATAATGTAATCTTTGTTACAGCTTTCCCTATTGTGCTGGCAGAGACTTTGCCATGTCTGCATCATGATCTGATGGCTCCCCTTGTCCAGTCCTGTTTTTGTTCCCCCTTGTTTTTCCAAAAGATGTCACTCTCTTAATTTTGGCTCAGCAATTTCTTTCCAAAAGAACCCAAATGGCACAGGTACTTTCCCAGTTGTGTATGGTTAGCAGCATTTTGTTGCAAAGTACAAATTAACAATAATATTACCTTGCATGCATATTGCAATATTTAAAAGGAATATTTCCTATTGTGTTTATTGGAAAAAGAAGGCATTCATTTTTATCCACTCAGCAAATATATATTGAACACTTATAAATGCTTGAGTAGAGTTTGTGGTCTAATGTCCTCCATACAAGTGAGCGCACAGAAGCCCAGTGTTGAGGGTTTAGTTAAGCTACTTCATAGCACTGCTGCTTCAGCATCCACTTTTGCCAAGTAAACTCTGGGGGTCTTAAACTGACATTAGATCCTCCCACAAGCACAGGCCCTTCATTACAGCCCCACAGTCAGAAGTAAATGTAAGTTCCTGGTGTGATTTCCCCAGTGATATTGGTGATAATCTCCCTTGCCTTCCCTTTATGTGACCCTTAGATCCTTGTGGAGCTTACTAAAACCCCACTCTTTTTAATTTAAATTGTTTAATATGGCCTTAGCTTGGGAAATCCAAAGCATTATACCCACAACCCCAGGTCCTGTCACTCTCTTTGCCAGTACCCTGATTTGACCCCCCTTTGAGTGTAGCCCCTAGAAGGCATGCACTGTACTTCCTCCAGGACCTGGAAAAAATAAACTTTTCTATTTTAATTCCTTTGTTGGCTCTTGTTAAATCTTGGTTCAACATCAGACACCCTGGAGTTCTAATTAACAAATGTCAATTTAACAAATGTATAACAACTTGAAAACTGACTCATAAGTCAAACTTGAAAGAAGACTTCTGATATATGAATTCTTAGTTACAGTTTGCTCACCATTTTATCCTATTGCTTCAGTGTGTATATTTTTGTTATAACAGTGCTTCTTCCATTACTTATATTTAGCCTTTAAGTGTGCTCCAGACAAAGAGGTACTTGCACTTACACTAACACTTAGGGATTCCTGCCTGAACCCACAGCCTTATTACTTTTAGTACCAAGAGAGAAAATTCTAGGAATTTCTCATAAGAGGTCAAATACACACTAGTGCAAATTTTATTCAACTATATCTATTGCTCTTCAAACCAACTTCAAGTTTTCATAGTTACTATGAATAACAGTGTTTATCACTGAAGCAGTTATTATCCAATTGTTTTTTGGTAAAAAGTTCTAAGATATTTCTTTTTAAAAGTAGCTTGCTGTCAGCTAAGATTTGGGAGTTCTTTGGAGCTTTTATTAATATTGTTAATATTTTTGGAGTTGATTCTATATTAGATAGAAACAAAACAAAATTAGGTTATTTCTCTTTTTGGGTCATCTTGTTTGGTTGTGGCTTCACTGACCTTACTTTCTTCTCTCCTGTATATGCTAATGTAGATTAGTTTGCTTATACATGTAAAGCTAAATTGTTTTAAAGAAAAATGTAAATTACTTTTTTTTCTGACCAGATTATAAATTTCAGTGCCAATGTTTAGGAAATTTAAACTACATTAAATATCAATACAGAGAAATCAATTCTTATTAATATATAAACACTGATTAGATAAAAAATATAAATCTGTTGTTAGGTAGCTAGGCAATTAAAGCTTTTATCATTGAAAACAACTAGAGTAAAATATACAGGGATAATAAGAAAAACAAAAAAAATCTAGATTATTCTGGTTACTCTTTGGTTGACTTTATATGAGTTTGTGGCCTTAATATATTCATAGTAATATAATAATCATAATATAAATAAATCCTATTTATAAAATGTACATTAATACCCACTTACCAGTTAATATTTCCACAAATTAGTTACTTAGCTTACTAGTGTTGGTATAATTTTGGTGCAGATAAATCTTTTTTAAAAAGCGTTGTCTTTATAACCTTAAATGAAATATAAGTGCATCATTATTTAACAGAAATTTAATTTTTTTAGTAAAAATGTAAGGATTCAGCAAATATTTATTAAATGTTTATAGATTATCTATTATGTACCAGACAATCTTTTAAGATAAATCTTTTAAGATATTAGTATGGGCACCTTTAACTCAACCTTACACATTAAAGAATATATATTATGTCACAGACTCGCAAATGAAATATATTAAGCTGTAACTGAGTATCAAACTATATATTGAATAACTACCAAATGCCTAGCACTAATATTATCTACTACAGTAGATATAGGCAAATATAAAATATAGTTTTTATGTACATGGGGTTTAAAATATATTTGGAAAAAATGAAAAATGTATATCCCCAAATGAGGCACAGTTCAAGGCAGGACATGAACAAGTGGTAGGTTGTCTAGCAAAGTCTACATTAAACTTGATAGCTTAATGAGGTTTGGTATAAAATAGGGAGGCATAGCTTCATTTATGGAAGTGTTCAATAGATGTTCAATGAATGAGTGAAAAAATGTAAGAGTACTTAAATGATTAGGTATTCATATCTGTACCCTATTAATGCACCCTATTAGGTAGAATTTTCATATTAATATACAAGGACATATTATCTATTAGTAAACTATTCATGATTCCAACAATTCTCTTTTATGTAAATAACATTCTGAAATTTTCAAGAGGCATAATGTTTTAATGTAACAGTGCTTCCTTCATAGCCTCAGCTCTGAGCAAGCACTCCCTGAATTCAGGAATACATGGACATGTTTAAAGGGTGGAAGGAATATAGATTTATTTGCATGAAAGATAAGGGCCTTTTCTAAAGACAGTTACCCAAAGGTTAGAGATAATCTAGACAAACAAACTTGATGTAAGTAAAATGAGTTTTAGTCAAAGTAGAAGAATTGTGCTTCTCAATTTGTCCTTGCCTTTGTTTATGTTCTTCCACAGACAATGTGAAAGAGACATAGAATGCAAGAAGAGATGTATATTAAATCTCTAAGGGGACACTCAATTTTAGCCTAGTAATCTCCAAGGAATCCAAATGAATAATATAAGAAGTGATAGGTAAACCAAAGAAATCTGAAAAAGAGTAACACAAGGTAAGATCATTCTAGGATCATAGTGGACTTGATGCGTATACTGGCTATTTTCCTACCCACTCTATCTCCACCATCTAGCACAGGTATTTTCAACCTTTTTTATCTCATGGAACATAAAAACTAATTATTAAAATTCTGCAGCACACCAAAAAATATTTTTTTTGCCAATATGACAAAAAATAGGTATAATTTTGATTTATTCACACCAGATGGCTATTGTTGTGTTGGTTGTTGTCAATTTTTAATTTGACAATCTAAGGGAAAAGAGGTCAGTGCCCCAACCAAATAGTACAGTGTTACATGTTTTAAAAATTCTTGCGGCACACCAGTGTGCTCTTTCAGTACACCACTTGAAAATTGTTGGTCTAGGGAAATGTCTGGGTCTCGGTAGGCACCACTCAATAACTGTAGAATAGATGTCCTGAGACCTTTATGATCAACATGCAAAGCAACAGAGGAATCCAATAGAGCATCTGCTGTCCTGAAAAAAACAAACAAAAAACAGCTGTAATCAAAAACAAATGTGAGACATTCTTATCAGAAAGAAGAAATTGGGGCTGCAGTGCCCACGACCTATGCATAGGAGCTGAGCCTGAGAGAATATTATTTATAACAACATTTTATGACCTATTAATTCCTTAAGGCAATATGAATTAGGAAAGTAATTGTTTTTTTATATGTGAATGAGGCATTTCAGCCAAGGTTTGTATGGATATCAATAAATCAGCCTGAATGAATTCAATATTAAAAATACTCCTTTTAACCTAAAAGCATGTTTTAGATTTAAAGGACGGATATGTAACAGAAAATCTATTTTTAAAGAAGTGCCTTTTTCATCATGTAGAGAAGAGTTTGAATTTTTTTTTTCTCTGTAAATAGCTGGAGAGTAAATATTTTCAGCTTTGCCTGCTGCAGGGTCTCGGTCACATCTACTCACCTTTGCATCTGTAATACAAAAGCAGCTACTGACAATATGAAACAAAGGAGTGTGCATAAATAATATTTCATTCATGTCATCTAAAATTTGGATTTCATACCATTTCATATGTTTTTAAATCTTTTGACTTATTTCAAAGATTTACACAAGCCTATGGGGCACAATACGGTAACTCCTGATATGGACTACAGCTGTCAATATAACAAAATTACAAACTATTTTGAATGTGAAAATGTAAATTTAAGATTCATGATTATTATACTCTTTTTGCATTCATGAGTCTTCAATTTTTTAATTTAAAAATGTTTGATACTGTTGGGGGCAGAAATATTAATAATGCTCTGCTGACCGTGAATGTTAGGTATAGTTATAAGAAATATTGATCATGTTCTATTAACTGTGATTGCTCCGTTCTAATCAGAAAAAGCACTTTCTGCCTGGCCGGGCGTGACTCAGTGGTTGAGAGTTGACCTAGGATCCAGGTGATCGGGGTTCGATTCCCGGTCAGGGCACATGCCCGGGTTGCGGGCTATAGCCGATCAGTGACTCTCTCATGATTGATGTTTCTATCTCTCTCTCTCCCTCTCCCTTCCTCTCTCTGAAATCAATAAAGATATATTAAAAAAGAAAAAAAGAAAGAAAAAAAAGGAAAAGCACTTTCTAACCTGGCTGGAAGTTGTACGTCCTGGAACATTCTGAATATGATCCATTCTCCTTAACTTCCTGACATCATGGAAAGATTAACAACCTTGTTCCTGAAACAAAGGAATGCCAGACGCACCCCACCATTTTGTAAACCCCCAGCCTGTATCCCCTCCACCTGGAGGTGCCTCACCCTTTTGCAACCCCAGCCCACATTTCCTGTAACCTATAAACCATTATACCCATTCTTATTCCTTTTGTCTCCTTCCCCAAGTAATCTTTTGTCCTTTTACCCAATATAAGGAATTGGCTTATGGGGGCGGGGAGAGCAGATTTTATGTAGACAAATCCCTCTGCTCTCCCATTTTGCTTGCAATATTGGAATAAATGCTCATTTATGATTCAACCTTATCTCTGCTTCATTGGCTGAAGTAGTGACAGGCAGCCTGGACCCATTGTATTGGGTTTCATTACCTAGAGAGTTTTTATAACTGATCCCCATTATCTTCTGGAATTCAGAATATTTTTGAACCCAGAACATTTTTCCAAATGCAATTAAATGAAAGGGTTTTTTTTGTTTGTTTGTTTTAAAATATATCTTTATTGATTTCAGAGAGAGGGAGAAAGGGAGAAAGAGAGAGAGTGATAGAAACATCAATGATGAGAGAGTCATTGATTGGCTGCCTCCTGCATGCCCCCAACCAGGGATTGATCCCGCAACCCAGGCATATGCCCTGACTGGGAATCAAATCACTATCTCCTGGATCCTAGGATTATGCTCAACTGCTGAGCCACACCCGGCCAAGCATGAAGGTTTTATACTGAGCATGCAGTGTCTCATTAGTTATATTCTGAAACTTGAGATAATGCTTTTGCTAAGTATTAAATGAAGAAGAAATTTGTATTCCAAATTAAAATATTTGGAATATAATAATAATTATTGTACATGTCATAAATTGTTAAAGTTCCTTTATTTAAGCATGTATATAGTATAACAGCATGTTTTAATCTTCTGAACAAGTTTAGAGGACATGAGATTTTTTGAACTGTCATTTCACCATTAAATGGTTGTAATCCACATATTCAATGACATTAATGAGTAGCTTTATAGCATCTAATTCACAGATATTTAGTTGGAGAAAAAAACTAATATTTATGCAATGCATATTAATCCTCTAAAATAAGTGTACTGTTCTCTCATTTATTAAAAACATCAGAGATGCTATTTTAGTTATACATTTTTAAAATTTTATTGTTCAATTTCTAGTTACATTTGAGTTCAAAAACTATTGGAAGGCAAATACAGATTTCAATAGAAAATTTTATGTTATGATTGTAAACATATATAAATAGGTTGAAATAATATTAATATTATAGAAAAGTAGAATGTATTTATCTTTTTAAAAAATCTGAGCATTGTATGCTAAATTAATTTTTATTTTTATTTATTTATTTTTAAAAATATATCTTTATTGATTTCAGAGAGAGGGAAGGAGAGTGAGAGAGAGATAGAAACATCAATGATGAGAGAGTAATTGATTGAGCCCTCAACCCGAGCATGTGCCCTGACCGGGAATCAAACCCTGATCACCTGGATCCCAGGTCGACACTCAACCGCTGAGCCACTCCCGGTCGGGAGCTAAATTAATTTTTAAAAACAGATTCCTTAAACTTCATTTGCCCTGTTTATTACATTAGTTTAAATAATGCTTAACCTGGTGTTCTCAGGTCTATGCATATAATTCAGTCTGTTTATTCACTTGGACTGGGATATAATTACCTCTTTATTTTCACTAAACTTTAACTGATATTTAACATTTTCTTTAACTATAAATGTAGGCAACCAGACACAATATTAGCATCAGTATTGTAATGAGAAATGCCATATATTTTAAATTTTAGTACAGTTGTTGCAGTTATCTAACAATATAATTTATATTAGTTATTACTCTAAAACTATAGTAATAATAACAGTTTATGCTAAATATAACTAAGTGAGCACATGTATTACTTTGCTGTGAAGTTAAAAATATTTTATAACTTCATTTCAATATAACTGGTTCATTTTGCAGTCTTATGTGTTTTACTTTATGTATTTAAAAATAGCATTCTTAAGGGATAGACTGCAAAACAGTTCTATGACACACAAAATGTTATACATTTGTAATAGTTCAAATTTTGAGTCAGCTAAAATTTGTGCTGTGGACTCTTAGAAATAGGTAAAGAGTCCTTTTTAGCACATATTTCCTAAAATTAGAATGATACGGAGTCAACTGTCCTAAATCAAGGCAGTTTACAATTGTCAGAATTCGAATAATCCACACACATGAATATTCAAATCCATTGTCCCAGACTGCATAACATGTTTTTGATAAATATGTGATTTCTTAAAATATGGAAGTTCTATTGAAATAAAAGTCAAGTGTCTCCAAGCCATCAAAAAATGGAATATGTAGCTGTTTGAGATTCTATAGTCAGCACTTTATCTAACTTTCTAAAACTGGGTCTTGGTTTTATTATTTATAAAATGAGATAATTAGGATAGATAATCTTTAAAGATGCATTCAGTTTAAGAAGTGCATAATTCTTTAATAACAGTATTCTTGTGAGTGTTAGGAGGCTTCTGCAATAAACTCAGAATAATCAATAATCTATGGTCACTTGGTATCTCTAATTTGATGAGAATATCAAAGCTAGAGGATCAGTTTAATTTAATGCTGACCTGTTAGCTTAAGTTACCAGCAACAGCGGGACCTAGTTCAATTTCCAAACTTCTCATGATGGTAGGAAATACTGCCAAACCACAAAGACAGAGATCCTCTGTGAGGAAGTCCTTACAGTCCCTCTCTACAGACAAGTGATAATGAAACATTCTAGAGGGCTCCTCTTCAAGATTTTACAGAACCAAAGATGTACATTTTCTTGAGTTCTGGAGGTAGAAATAAATTGTCCTACAGTGAATGGGAGTAGTCCTACAAGAGGTAGACAAAAAGAGGCCATCCAATTAGTGTGAAAGGCTGAATATGATGAGGAGGGCAAGAAGAGGCTATTCCCTGATGAAATGGCAGAAGAGAGCTTGTAAAAATATGTTTCTGTTAAAAATTTTCTCAAGCAATTCAAAGACAAGTTTCCACTCTGTGACTTTAAAATCCAAAATGGTTGACATTAACATGAACATATTTTAAAGGATTTTTATAAAACAAATGAATAAAATGATGTAATTCATTATTGATGCTTACTAAATATTTCCTGCCATGGCCAGTGTGGTTGAGTTGTTTGGAGCATCACCACATACATCAAACAGTGGTGGGTTTGATTCCTTTTCAGGGCACATACCCAGGTTGCTGGTTCAATTCATGGTCGAGGCACTTTCAGGAGGTAATCGATCGATGCTTCTCTTACATCAATGCCCCCCCCCCAAATCAATAAAAAATTTTAAAAAAGTATAATATTTCCAGTTTATTGATTCCAAGACATATGGTGACATATGGTAGAATTATAATTCTTGCTATTATTGTGATTGAGTGGAACATTGTTACTGGTCCTGGCAAATGAGTTGCCCTAAAAACATCACAGGTACCACTTTAAGACAAGAGCATTTTATAAAAGAGTGAGATCCTTCCAGTTATTTTTCCTTATGGTATGGAAACAATCAATATTCAAAAAGTTAAGAAAGTGGTTGCTTTGTCAGCCTGGAAATTGTGCAAAAGAGTGCTCAGTTACTCTTTGGAAATAAACAATTATTGTTACAAACCACTAAAATGTTGGAGTTGTTTGAAACTGTAGCATAGTTTATCATATCTTGACTTTCACATTAAGAAAATATTAAACCAGATG
This sequence comes from Miniopterus schreibersii, assembly GCF_964146895.1. NCBI lineage: Eukaryota > Metazoa > Chordata > Mammalia > Chiroptera > Miniopteridae > Miniopterus > Miniopterus schreibersii. Next base: position 40,589,940 of record NC_138104.1, on the reverse strand, counting down.
CACAGACTCTTAAGAGATGCTTACTTTGTTAGTTTTTCATATCTATAAACATTTTAATGTAAATTAAACATTAAAGCTTTTATTGATACCTTTAAAGAGGCTTCTGGTGCAAAGGAGGCTGGGCATTATAATTTATTATCATATTTTTATATTAATAATTTAACATTAGCTTTTCTAGTAGGTAGAGGAAGGCAGAGAAAAAGTGACATATTAATTTAAAGATGCATTTTGATTTGAGAAACATTAAAATGACAAAACAACACATCTTATTCCTTAAAGAACTATTATAAATAACAGTTAAAATACCTGCTTAGCAGCTTAGCAAAAAACTTTGGGTTAGAGACTAACCTCACCAAAATCCATGCTTACAAAAATCCTTGCTTTTCTCTGGGGATTTTTATTGTTATTATACTGTCCTAGCTCCATCATTGCATATTGGGTGGATATTGGGTTAGACAATTTGGCTTTTGAATCCACAGGCACAAAACCATGAGGTACAAAATCTTGACCAATGAGAAACACATTTGATTTCCAAAATGAATTAAAACTGGATCAAGTAACTGAATATGGCTTTGAATTGATTCCATTGGGGAAGGAAGTAGATGACATCAAGTCTCTGAGTGGTTTACAGTACAAAATACTAACCACACAGTAAGGATGATGATTCTACAACCAAAGTTAAGACAGAAACAGAAGGCTAGAGAAAAAGAAGTGTATATAGTAAGCAATGGGTGGGGAAAGAATATTGCCAGTGAGGGAAACATTTAAGGCCTTAGGATGTAAGAATTTGCTAAAATCTTAGAGAATGTGTAGTATTGTGACATGTATTTTTTAAGCACAAAATAATCCATTTTTTCTATTACATGAAGTTATGAGAAGAGATGATCTAGTTAAGAAGGAGGGATGAACACTGACAGAGAGAGTAAAGGCATATAGTAAACTTGCTGTCTCCAGTGGATTACTGGGTGGTATTGTGTGACTTATGATGGACAAACATTGCTGTTGTAGAGGTTTTCTTGGAGATTTTATATGTATTCTCATCCTCTTGAATTGAGGTGCATATAAAAACTCTACCTGCTCGTCAATTTATTAAGTTATTTAGATTCCACGTATAAGCGAGATCATGTGATATTTTTCTTTTGCTGCCTGGCTTATTTCACTTAGCATAATATTCTCCAAGACCATCCATATTGTCCCAAAGGGTACGAGCTTCTTCTTGTCCTAAAAGGTATGAGATCCTTCTTCTTTACAGCTGCATAGTATTCTATGATATAAATATCTCACAGCCTTTTTATCCACTTATCTACTGATGGGCACTTGGGCTGTTTCCAGATCTTAGCTATTATAAACTGTGCTGCTATGAACATAAGGATGCATAAATCCTTTCTGATGAATGTTTCAGGATTCTTAGGATACATTCCTAGGAGCGGAATCACTGTGTCAAAAGAACTTAATAAATTGACAAGCAGAATAGATTCAATGACATGGAAGCATAGTTGAGACTGACCAAAGGTCAGAGGGATGGAGGGGGGCGGGGGGATGGAGGGGGAGAGAGTAACCAAAGAATTTATGTGCGTATATACACAACCCAAGTACACGGACAATGGTGGGGAGAGTGACTGGAGAGGGGGAAGGAACGGGGGGGAATGGGTCATTGGGGAGAAAAAGGGACATTTGTAATACTTTAAACAAAAATAAAAATTAAAAAAAAATAATAATAAAATAAATATATATATATATATATATATATATATATATATGAAAAAAAAAACACCAAAACTCTACCTGGACAAACACACAACTAAGTAGCCTAAAGCACTCTGTGATTGGCTCAGTTCAGTTAATTCCAACCACATAACAACCAGGTTGAGGAGACTAACTGGAAGTCAAAATCAAGTTAAGGACTAGGAACTTAAGCAGAAGTGACAAAAAAGGACAAACCCTTGTAATGATATGTGTGTATACATTAATTATATGAAAGAAGACAGCTATATCCATTGAGGAAAATATTCATATTCCTACCTACCACAAAGGAATGACAAAAACCTTATTAAGCATGTGTAAATGTGTGACATACTAAATTCTCCAAATTTCTCATCAAAAAGGGTGAGTATTTAGGTGAATAGGAAGAGTCACTTATGAAATGGCAATGGGTTAGAGGCAGAGCTTACTGCCACAGTACTGGGTTGAGTACATTTTTATGGGATAATTGCCTGCTAACTGAGCATCTCTAAATGTGTTATAATGGATAAAGTAGTTTATAATGCCAATTTTTATTTTTTTATTCATGTTCAAATAATTTGCATATCTGTATGTGAATAGGTGCAGTTGAAAGTATGAGGAATGGAGTAAGAATAGTGTTGGCACTGATAGTGGGGGAAATAATTAGAAGATAGGGGAAGAGATTGTGGAGGCTAAAAACACTTCTGTAGTTTTGAGAAGTATGTGCTGAGTTGCAGGCTTCCATGAAGTTGCCTCTGATTTAACTGGCTGGAATGGCTTGAGAAGCCAGTCTTGTGCACCTGTTTCCCTCTCTTGTATGGTAGGAAACCAAGTGAGAGTAAAAGTTTTTTTGAGATGTTGGATCCCTGCTTCAAGTTTCTACACTATGCAAAACACATGAAGGTCAGTGACAAGAAAGGAATCTGGTCTGTACACAATACACATGTCTCACCTATTGATGCCTTTCTCTTCTGTAAGACCCAGTACAAATGGTATCTATTTCTTGAAGACTTTCTAGATCAGTGTGATAGAAGTAATCACTCCTACTTATGCAATTGTACGCACTATTTAAACACCTCTTTTCATTTAATATATATTATTACATATGCACATCACATTTTATATTCTTGTTATACTGTAAGACAATTTGATTCTTTTTTTCCCTTTTGAACCAGGACTAATTCTATATTATAGTAACTCACTTATTCAAAAATAATTTTTATTTCCTTCTGTGTGATCATTATACACCAGACGTGTAGTCAATATTGATAAACAATGAGAGAGGAAAGAAAGAAGAGAAGGAAGATAATATATATGGAGGGAGGAAAGGAAGAAAAAAAGGATGGGGAGAGAAAGGGATTGAATTATGTCAATACTTGGTCTTTGATCAACCAGAGGGATTTCAAATACTTGTGGCTTGAAAAGGAAAAGTAAGGATGAGTATTTTTTCCTAAAACTATTTGTCTGTGTACTCCTAAATATACCATTAGTTTTATATATTTTTATATAGTGACATAGATTTATAAGTGCATTTGGAATACTTTAGTTTTCATTATCTATTATTTAATTTGCTAGTCCTTCTACTTTTGGTAGCTCTACTTTTTGCATTTGTAGGTGATTAACCCTGTTTTCCACTTTAGTTTTACTCTGGTATGCTGTGTTAATTACATAGAATAATCAGTGGGCTTCTTTCCAAACCATTAATTTTGCAAAGAGTCAAGATTTTTAAATCTTGTGTGGTGTCTGCAAATACTGTCCTCTGAATGAGTTCATGTAGTTAGAGGTCGCCAAGCTTCTGAATTAGGTACTATACTTTTGCAGGGAGTTTGATGTGTTTCTGGGCATTGCTTAGCCCAGTATTTCCCAAAAATGTTTGATTATAAGAATTATCTACAGGACCTTTACTAAAAATAAAAATTTCTGATACCACACTGCCCAAATCAGAACTTTGAAGGGAACACACACACACACACACACACACACACACACACACAGGTGCACACACACACAACACACACATGAATAAGTATTACTCGGTTTAAAATATGACTGAAATTTTAAAAACTAGAATAAATTAGTTTTCCAAATTGAAGTTATATATGAAAATATACAGTAGTTATATACTAGTTTATCTCTAGCTAGTTAGATACATAGATAGATAGATGATATATAATGGATATACAAATTTGAATAAATAGAAATTTGAACTCAATATAAAAATATTACTTATACATTGTATAAAAATGTACACTGTAATGTACACTGTAACAGACTACTACTATGAAATCTGGATTGTTTGAGTAGTTAATTTTCTATCTAACCAGCCTCACTGTAAATACTGATAAATGTGCTGGAGGTAGTTACGTACTACCATTTTCCAGACTAAGGAGAGCTGGATTGTTACTTTATGATATTTTTAAAAACAAAGAATTATTGATAATCAACTGAAGACTAGCCTGAGAGCATGCTCATAACCAAGGACCAAAAGTGGAGACTGCTAATTTACTGATAGAAAGTGCAGAGGCACAAGAGAGCTGGCTGCAGTCCCACAAGCAGCAGCTGAAGGTCCAGAGGTATATCTCAGCTGTGGGGGTTCCCCCAGAGGACTCTGGGGTCTAAACCCCAAGCTGAGCTCCCCAGCCCAGAGAACCAGAACTGGGAAAGGTGCCTACATAAAATCCGGCTGTGAAAAGCAGCAGGGATTCTGCCTGCCAAAGAAAAACAGCTGGAAATGCAGGAACCTTCTTAAAGATCCAACGCACAAGGTGTGTGCAGCTTCTCACTTTCGGCTCCAGCAGAGGGACAGCAGAGTAGACTAGAGAGGTGTGAGGAGAATCCAGAGTTGTAGTCTCTGAAGATGGAGCTCAGAGGACAACAATCTGGATTCCTTTGCTGTCATTCCCACATACTGAAGAAGAACTCTTTCTCAGGCAGACCTTTGCCAGCCAGGCAGCTTTTGCCTGCTGGGGGGTGGGGAGCAATTGCCCCACCCTTTAGAAAACCTCTCACCCCACCCTGTGGAGTTTATGCCTCACTATGGTCTACAGCCTGCGGCTCATTGAGAGACTTAGATTGATCAGCCTGCCAGCAGATGCAGGCCACAGAGTGCTTTGAGTCTTTGCCTGATATGCTTCTGGACCCAGGTCTTAGAAACACATGAAAATCAACTCACAGCAACCCAAAATCTATGTGACACAATTAAAGCAGTCCTCAGAAGGCAATTCATAGCACTACAGGCCTACCTCAAAAAAACAGAAAAGGTCTAATAAACTAATCTTACAACTTAAAAACTTAGAAAGAGAACAACAAGAAAAGTCCAGAGTAAGTAGGAGGAAGGAAATAATAAAGACCAAAGCAGAAATAAATGATATAGAGACCAGAAAAATAAAAACAATAAAAAAGATAAATGAAACCAAAAGCTGGTTCTTTCAAAAGACAAACAAGATTGACAAACCTTTAGCCAGACTCATCAAGAAACAAAGAGAGAGGATCTGAATAAATAAAATCAGAAATGAAAGAAGTGAAGTAACAACTGACCCAACAGAAATACAAAGGATTGTAAGAAAACATTATGATTACCCGGCCGGGCGTGGCTCAGCAGTTGAGCCTCGACCTAGGATCCAGACGATTGGGGTTCGATTCCCAGTCAGGGCACATGCCCGGGTTGCGGGCTGCAGCCGATCAATGACTCTCAAATCATTGATGTTTCTATCTCCCTCTCTCCCTCTCCTTTCCTCTCTCTGAAATCAATAAAGATATATAAAAAAAAAGAAAGAAAATATTATGATCAACTATATGCCAGCAAGATGGACAATGTGGAAAAATTCTTAGAAAAATACAGTCTTCCAAAGTTGAGTCAGAAAGAGTCAGGGAACATGAATGGGCCAATAACAGCTGATGAAATTTCTGGATCCAATTTGCTAATCAAAAATAATGTTGGATTTTGTCCAATGCCTTTTCTGTGTTTATTGATAAGATCACATGATTTTTGTCTTTCAATTTGTTTATGTGATCTATCACATTTATTGATTTGGAAATACATCAAAAAGATCATACATCATTACCATTTGGGATTTATTCTATGTATGCAAGGCTGGTACAATATTTCCAACACTCATTTTTGATAAAAACTCTCATCAAAGTGAGAATAGAGGGTTCATACATCAACATAATAAAGGCCATATACCACAAACCTACAGCCAACATCATACTCAATGGGCAAAAATTAAAAGCATTTTCTTTGAGAACAGGGAAAGACAGTGGTATCCACTTTCACCACTCTTATTCAACACAGTACTGGAAGTCTTAGCTGCAGTGATCAGACAAGAAGAAAACATAAAAGATATCCAAATTGGAAAGGAGGAAGTAAAACTGTCATTATTTGAAGATGACATGATATTGTACATACAGAATCCTAAACAATCCACCAAAAATCTACTAGATTTAATAAATGAACTCAGCAATGTTTCAGGATACAAAATTAACACCCAGAAATCAATGGCACTTTTATAAAACAATAATGAACTCTTAAAAAGGAAAACTAAAAGAAAAGAAAATCCCATTTATCACTGCAACAAAAAAATTTAGATACTTAAGAATAAACTTAACCAAGGAGTTAAAAGACTTGTACTCAGAAAACTACAGAACGTTGAAAAAAAGGGATAGAGGAAGATATTAAAAAGTGGAAGAACATACCGTGTTCATGAATTGGAAGAATTCACATTATTAAAATATCCATACTACCCAAAGCAATCTATAAATTCAATGCAATCCCTATTAAAACAACAACAGCATAGTTCACCAATCTAGAACAAACACTGCAAAAATTTATATGAAACCAAAAAAGACCCTGAATAGCCATGGCAATCTTGAGAAAGAAGAACAAAGTTGGAGGGATCATGATACTAGATATCAAGTTATATTACAAAGCCACTGTAATCAAAACAGCCTGGTGTTGGAAAATGAACAGTCATACAGGTCAGTGGAAGAGAACAGAGAACTCAGAAATTGACCCAAGCCATTATGCTCAATTAATATTTAACAAAGGGGGCAAGAACATATAATGGAGTAAAGACCATCTCTTTAATAAATAGTGTCAGAAAAATTGGACAGGTGCATGCAAAAAAATGAAACTAGATCACTAACTTACAGCATACACAAAAATAAACTCAAAATGGATAAAAGACTTAAATGTAAGATGCTAAACCATAAAAATCCTTGAGGAAAACATAGGCAGCAAAATCTCAGACATTTCTTGAAGCAATATGTTTGCTGATACATCTCCCAGGGCAAGAGAAACTAAAGAGAAAATAAACAAATTGGACTACATCAAAATAAAAAGGTTCTGCACAGCAAAAGAAACCATCAACAAAATGAAAAGTGAACTCACTGTATGGGAGAACATATTTGCCAATGACTCATCTGATAAAGGGTTAATATCCAAAATACATAAGGAACTCATACAACTTAACAAAAAGAAGACAAATAATCCAATTAAAAAATGGGCAAAGGACCTAAATAAACACTTCTCCAAAGAAAACATACAAATGGTCAAGAGACATATGAAAAAATGCCCAGAGTCACTAATCATTAGAGAGATGCAAATTAAAATGACAATAAGATATCACCTCACACCTGTCAGAAAGGTTACCATCAATAAATCATCAAATGACAAAGTGCTGGTGAGAATGTGGAGAAAGGGGAACCCTAGTACACTGCTGGTGGGAATGCAGACTGGTGCAGCCACTATGGAAAACAGTATGGAGGTTACTCAAAAAATTAAATATGGAGCTGCCATTTGACTCAGTATTTCCCCTTCTAGGAATATATCATAAGAAACCCAGAACACCAGTCATAGAGAACTTATGCACCCCAGTGTTCATAGCAGTGCAATTTACAATAGCTAAGATCTGGAAACAGTCCAAGTGCCCATCAGTAATTGTGTGAATGAAAAAGCTGTGGTACATTTACACCATGGAATACCATGCAGCTGTGAAAAAGAAGGATCTCTTACCATTTGGGACAACATGGAGGGAACTGGAGAGTATTATGCTAAGCGAAATAAACCAGCCAGAGAGACAAGTATCACATGATCCCATTCATATATGGAATGTAATGAACAAAATTAACTGATGAACAAAATAGATCCAGAGACATAGAAGCATGGGACAGGATTCTCAGTGGGAAGTTGTGGGTGGGGAGAGATTAACGAAAGAAATTATATGCATAAATGCATAACTCAGGGAAACAGACAACAGTATGGGGAAGGCCTGGGGGTGGGGGAGGATGTGAGGTGGAGGGGATCAATGGAGGGGGAAGGGGGCTTCTGTAATACTTTCAACAATAAAGATAAATTTTAAAAAAACAAGCAAACAAACAAACAAAACCACAAGTTACTGATACCTAGAACTTCAAGAGATTTGTTATTTTTCCAGAGCTTACTTAACCCCCAAATAACCTGGGAAATAAACAGGCAATAATACTGGAATAAACATCTCTAGGAAACTGGATATTGCCAAGCTTGTTAAGCCTGGTGGAATTTTTTAAAATACGTTTTTGTTGATTTCAGAATATGAAGGGAGAAGGAAGGAGAGAGTGATAGGAACATCAATGATGAGAGAAAATCATCACTTTGCTGCCTCCTGCATGCCCCCTACTGGGGATTGTGTGGGCCACCTGGGTATGTGCCCTGACCATCAATTGAACTGTGATCTCCAGGTTCATGGGTAGATGCTCAACCACTGAACCACACCGGTGGGGCAAGCCAGGTGGAATTTTAACTCTTCAGAGTAAACATAGTGTTGAAAAAAGTAGGTTTACTGTTGTAACGCAAATAAATAGTACAATAATCATTAAATAATAATCCAAGAATAAACCCTGTGTTTAGTTTAGTCACAACTGTAAACTTACTTTTGCCAACCCTGTATAAACTCTTTTGTAAGTTTTGAATTCTGGTAATTCCCATTCCTCTTCCTGGGAGTACTAAATACCTCTGATTCAAACAGCTTCTCTGTTCAAAGTATGGGACCAGATAAGCTACCCTCAATGCTACATTCTTGCATCCTCCTCCTCTCTGCTGTTTGAAAACTCAGGGATATTTAGCATCAAGGGTTCTTTAGTTAGTAGACAGTTCCCTCCCTGCTTCCCTTCAAACAAGCTTCTTTTGAACTCTTCATAACTTTCACTCTAAGCATGTTTTACAGGTTTGGGAAAAATACTGATAAGACACCTCCCTAAGACATCTGCCTCAGTGTGTTCTGGAAAGCAAACAAACTATAACTTTTCAAGACAGTCCCTGTATTTGCTCAGCTTCAGCACAACACAACTCCCCCTTCCTCCCCCCCTAGCAACAGCACCTGCGTAAAAGAGAAGGCCACCTTTTTGTTTCTTGCCCTTGCTTTTGATTAGCAATGCACCAGCTCATTCCTTTAGGGGAAAGTAAAATAAACTTCCTCTCTGTATCTCTTTTTTTAGTTGTGAATTCTTTCACAGCCCACCACTGGCCAAAACCCTAACATTTTGGTGGCCCCTACAGGAACAGACTACACTTCTCTTATCCTCTAACTTCTCCTCTGTTTCTGGACGTTCAGTCCTTCTCATTCTCTTTAACTTTGTAGATGCTCTCCTGGTGCCCCTCCTCCTTTGTCAGCAATTGGTAAGTCTCACTGATTCTGGGGATGTTAGCAGCCTCTAGATTTGAAGGGGCACCCCTTTGTCCCTGCAAGTCTTGGTCTTCGCTGGGACGGAAACCCTGGCACCAGGTCTGTCATTTTGGGATTCGACTGTGAACGATTCTGCTCCTGGATTCAACGACGCTTGATTCAAGTTTGGATCTTGGTTCAGTCTGGCCAGAGACTCTGGGGATGCCTGGAACTCGCCACAGATTTATGTGGTTCGGGTTAAGGACGCTTTTCCCATACTTTCACGGCTTTTCACTCCTTATCCCTTGGCATGCTATCATCCCTAAGAACTACCTAACCAGAAGGCTTTAGGATTTACTAATCTCAAGCTCAAGCCTTTGATTTTCTATTGCAATATACCTTTGCCACAGTATAAATCAAATGATCAGGAGGTCTGGCCCAAGAAAGGCTCCTCTCTTAACTATAGCACCATTCTCTCCTATAATCTCCTCTATTCTTTTTCAAATAGAAAACCACAAGATTTGCCTCTTGAATAATTAAGAAAAATCTGACCCTCAGGCTTCAAAAAGAGAGATTGATTGTCTTTTATAATACAGTTTAGACCCAGTACCAACTCTGGGACAGGGAATTCTGGCCTACAAATAGATCTCTAAATTATAGCACTGTTCTCTAATTAAATTTGTTTTGCAAATGTTTATACCCCTTTTACCAAGATAGGGATTTAAGGAAAAACTTATAGAGTGTGTATTGCCACAATTTCAAATAGATTAAGGGACACTTTCCTCACAGCCTTTGCAAACTGCCTGCCTCTCCCAAAGGCAGAACAGCCTGCTTTCTCAGCTCAAAGCCCCTCCCACAGAGCAGCTGCTGTTGTTTAACCCCTTCTTTGCTACAAAACTGCAAACAATTGTTTGCAAAACTGCAGTTATTTAACAATCCTGCCACTATTAGGAGTGGAGCTCATTATCACCCAAACCTTAACATGTTATCTCTAAGAAAAATAATAAATAAAGAGCCTGTTAAAAGAGTTATTAGGATCTGTTAAGGGACATACCCCCTCTGTCACAAGTTCAGCCACTGGAAGGACTATTTGGGAGGCAGGAAGGTCCCCAGACCAGAACCTACCCACATAATGGCCTTGAACTGATGGGGCCCAACCCTTCCGTTCCATCCCACACCCAAGAACATCATCATTAAAGGGACTGAGCCAAGGGTGACCTTTAACATGACAGGTAAGCCAATTACATTTTTTATTAAACTGGGAAGGGGGCTTGGGAGACCTTGAGGAGCAAGAGGACTGTTTACTCAGCTCTGACTCATTCACCAGGGCCTTTATCTTTCAAAAACTGTTTGATCACTGGGGTGAATAGACATTTACAAAGCTACCATTTTACTCTACCCCTCAGCTGCAGCCTCGGAAATTTCACTTTTAGTCATGCTTTCCCTAAGCCTCTGGATAATATAATTAAAGAAAAATTGATAAAAATATATCTTTTAAACACTCTAGAGTCTCCTAGAGAGCTGGAACTACAACAATGTCCTTGTGCAAGCTACAGAAGCTACAAGAAGTAACCACCCCTCCCACTTAAAAGAATTTGGCAGTTTAAAATCCTTGTGGCTAGAGGCCGAAGGAAATGCTGCAGTCCTGGGAACAAGCAGCTTGGGGACTCTTCCCTCCACTTTTTCTCTAGCTTCCTAAAAGATGTAAAGGTCATGTTATCCCCGTTATAAGATTTATCAGGAAAATGACTTAAATAATAATTGGTTTAAAATCTCATAGAGTTATTAAGACACAATAAATAAATATAACTAAAATAAAGGGTTTTTGATAAAGCTTTTCAGTAATAATTATATATAGCTATACACAGTTTTCCACAGTTTTTGGTAACTTAAAACCTTAAAATTTTGATGGATTAAATAATACAAGTTTTTAAACATCTAGATATTTTAAAATAACATAAAATACTAAAACATTAATTACTAGACAAGTTTTAAAATAAATGTATAGTTTTATGGTAATAACTTTAAAATATATTAATTAAACTTAAATTGTTTTTAATATTAAATATTTTGTCTAGACACCAAGATCTTGTTTAATTCTTTGTAGGCCAACAAAATATTGTACCTTAGTAGTGCCATCCAGAGACAGAGAATACATCACATATAACATAAAGACAAGTATATAAAGACCATACACATGATTCAAATTACTATGCTTCCATATTGCTTATGAAGGTATAATTTACTTAATTGTTCTAGGAAAATAAAAACAAGCTTTCCTATATTTGGAAGATAGAAATATTTTTTACAGATTAGTAATATATATTTTTTCAGATTAGTAATATTTTAAACAAAGTTATAAGAATAATAATTATTTTCAGTTTATTCAGTCCTATATAACCTTTTGTTTGTCCTGATTGTCAGTATTTCTATCAATTGTTATTTTTTAGAGCTCTATAAATTTTTCTTTATTTAAAGAGATGATCTGCTTAGAAACCTATGATTTAGAATAAGTTAGAGTCCTTTTCATGAATCTTTTTAGTTAATTAATGTATTTGTAAAGGTATTAGAGTAAAACAATGACTGTATATAAATGATAAAACTTATAATGACATGGTTATAGACTTGATTATAATGCAACAGACAAAGAACTTGTAAGATATAACATTCCAAGATAATTTCTTGGCGGATAATAATTATTATGAAACGACATAAAAAAACAATATAAAGTTTATATTCTTAGATTCAATGTAGAGTTTTAAAATATATATAAAGAATAAACAATATGCAAGATGTTAAGATGTTGCACATGGCTCATTAGAAGTGTGTATAGAGCACGAGAGAAACAATTTATAAATGCCCCAATATGTGGATTACAAACTTCTGGAGTAGTACTGCCAGATGCATTCTATAGGGAACTATTACTCTAGGCTTGTCTTGTGTCACTGACAAGCTATCTGTTATTTTTGAGACTTTCCTGTTTGAATTTAGCTTTGAATCTTTGTAAGTTTCTTTTTAGAGTAGACTGAAATTTCCAGAATATTTATTTTAATAAAATATATGCATACAAAAAACATAGTTATTATTTTTATTTGGTAAAGTTTTTCATGTAATTTTTAAAGTATATTAAATAGGCTTAATTAGTTTAAAACCTGAGAGAGAAAATAAATTTTTGAGGTATTCCAGGCTCCAGGTATAATAACTCAAAGTCATTTCTCTGTTAAAAAAACACATTTGAGAGATTAAAGATGGCAGCAGACTGAGTGGAAGCTACACTGACATTTTTCCAGGACCAAACTGGAATTACAACTAAAATATAGAAAAACCATCATGAATAATCAACTGCAATAGAAGATGAGCTGGAGAGCACACTCATAACCGAGGAAGAAAAGTAGAGACCACATAGAAACTGGTAGGAAGTGCCCAGGGATGAGAGGGCTGACTGGGCTCCCACAGGCAGCCGCTGAAGATCTGGAGGGATATCTCAGGTGTAGGGAAATCCCACTGAGGACTCTAGGGGCTAAACCAGAGGCTGGGCTTCTCAGCCAAAAGTACCAGAACTGAGAAAGGTACCCACATAACATCTGGCTGTGAAAAGCAGCAGGGTTTCTGTCTGCCAGGGAGAGGCAGCTGAAAATGCAAGCACTCTGTTAAAGAACCGACACACCAAGTTTTGTGTGGAGCCACTCACCTTGGGCTCCAACAGAGGGAAGGCAGAGTGGGATGGAGCTGTGTGAGGAGAATCTAGGGTTGTGAGCTCTGGAGATTAAAATCAGAAGGCACTCATCAGGATTCCTGTGTCGAGTCATTCACCCATATTTCAGAGGACATCTTTCTCAGGCAGATAATTTGCTGTTTTTGCCAGGGGTGGGGAGGGTTGTTGCCCCACCCTTCCAGAAAACCTCTCAACTTACACAGAAGAGTTTCTGCAGCCTGAGGCTCATTAAGAGAATCAGATTAACCACCTTCAGGCAGAAACAGACTTCAGAGTGCTTGGAGTCTGCCTGATCTGCTTCTGGACCCTGGCCTTGGAAAAACAGACTTTGTTCTGCATCTTGGTCTTGCCCAGCTGAGGATTGTTGATAGCTCTAAATAAGGTATTCAGGGCCAGCCACAAACTGCATCTGACATTGGCTTGCACCAGCCAAAAAGACTGAGAGTCCTAGAAGATCTACCTAATACATAGAAACAAACCCAAACAGGCAGCCAAAATGGGGAGACAAAAAAACAAACCCCAAATGAAAGAACAAGAGAAGTCTCCGGAAAAAGAGTTAAATGAAATAGAGATAAGCAATGGATCAGACATAGAGTTCAGAATGCTGATTGTAAGGATGCTCAACAACATGAAAAAATATATGGAAACTATGAAGGAGATTAAGAATGACATAGAAGAAATAAAGAATACATTAGAAGGAATAAACGACAGATTAGAGGAAGCTGAGGATCAGATCAACGAATTACAAAACAGGGTAGAAAAAATCACTCAGAGCTCTGAAAAGAAAGAACAATTAAAAAACAGGAGGACAGACTAAGGGAGCTGTGGGACAATATGAAACATAACAATATTCGCATTATAGGAATGCCAGAAGAGGTCAAAAGTAAGCAAGGGTAAAAGAACCTGTTTGAAGAAATAATGTCAGAAAACTTCCCTAACCTGGTGAAGAAAAAGTCACATAAGTTCAGGAGCCGCAGGAAGTCCCAAGCAAGAAGAATCCAAAGAGGCACATGCCCAGACACATCATAATTAAAATGCCAAGAATTCGAGACAGAGAGAGAATCTTAAAGGCATCTAGAGAAAAGCAATCTGGTACATACAAAGGAGCTCCCATAAAGCTGTCAGCTGACTTCTCATTAGCAACTCTACAGGCCAGAAGGGAATGGCATGAAGTATTCAAGGTAATGCAAAACAAGGATCTGAAACCAAGGCTTCTCTATCCAGCAAGACTATCATTCAAGATAGATGGTGAAATAAAGAGCTTCCCAGACAAAAAAAAGACTAAAGGAGTTTATCACCACCAAACCAGCATTGCAGGAAATGTTAAAGGGACTGCTGTAATTAGAAATAAAAAAAGAGAGAGAGAGAAACATAGGCATAAAGAATTAAAATGGCAATCGATAAGTATCTACTCATAATAACCTTAAATGTAAATGGATTAAATGCTTCAATAAAAAGTCATAAGGTGGCTGAATGGATAAGAAAACATGACCCAAATATATGCTATCTACAAGAGACCCACTTCAAAACAAAAGACTCACACAGGATGAGAGTGAGGGATGGAAAAAATTTTTCCATGCAAATGGAAATGAAAAAAAAAGCTGGGGTAGCAATACTCATATTGGACAAAACAGACTTCAAAATGAAGACCATAACGAGAGATAAGAAAGGTCACTGCATAAGGGATCAATCCAACAAGAGGATATAACCCTGATAAACATATGTGGACCTAAATATATGCACCTAAATAGAAGCACCTAAATTTTATAAATAAATCTTCCAGAGGACTTTAAGGGAGTGATCGATAGCAAGACAGTCATACTAGGAAACTTTAACACCTCATTGATTCCACCGGATAGGTCTTCCAGACAAAAAATCAACAAGGAAACAGTGACCCTTCAATGACACACTAGATCAGATGGATTTAATTGACATTTACGTAAAATTCTACCCCAAGGTTGTAGAATATACATTCTTCTCAAGTGCATATCAGTAGATGAGTGGATTAAAAAGCTGTGGTACATTTATACCATGGAATACTTTGCAGCTGTACAAAAGAAGGATCACTTATCCCTTGGGACAGCATGGAAGAACTGGAGAGAATTATGCTTAGCAAAATAAGCCAGTCAGAGAAAAACAAGTACCACATGATCTCATTCATTTTTGGAATGTAATAAACAAAATAAACTGATAAACAAAATAGATCCAGAAATACAGAAGCATGGAACAGACTGAAGGATCTTGGAGGGAAGGCGGGAGTGGGGGAGTGGGTGGGGAGAGATTAATCAAAGAATTTATATGTCTATAAGCATAACCCATGGACACAGACATTGTTATGGGGAAGGCCTGGGAGTGGGGTGGATGTGGGGTGGAGGGAATCAATGGAAGAAAAAGTGGGACATCTGTGATACTTTCAACAATGAATATAATTTTTAAAAAAATCCACATAAGTAGAATTATACATTCTTCTGTGCTGAAAGACATTCTAGGGAAGGAAAGGATGACCAGCACATTTAGACTTTCCCTTTTCTTTTCTCCTCATACATTCACAATTGCTTCCAGGAAACTATTCAGTTGCATCTAGCTCTGCAGACATGTACACTTAGTGCTGGATAATATGGCACTTAATGGAAAGAAGTTTTTCTTGCTTCTTCTCATTTGGAAGCCTCTAATTGTACCTCTTCAATAAATAAATTATTCTAAAAAAAAATTAGTTTGAAATTTAAAGTTTGGGAAGGTTGTCAAATATATTTAACCAAAAGATTATATTATAAATCTTTTGTAAATTTAGTTTTATGGTGATAACTTTAATGTATAGTTTTATGGTAATAACTTTAATTAAATGTATAAATGTATAGTTTTAAGGAGTAGGTATTAGAGGGAGAAAATGTGGTACCACTGAACAAAGTACAGAAACACTTGTGAAAGTCACAGCCTTGTGACACAGACTCACTAAAATACTGAGATTTAATCAGAACATTAGAATGCTTCCCTCTCCCATATCATACAAGCCTCCAATATAATAACCATAGATTACAGCTGAAAGAGCTGCAAAACAAAGGCTCAATTTATAAACAAAACTACAGTGGAGAAAATAAAAAGAAGTACATTAGAGAACTTTGAAACTGTATAGTACAACAAACACTAAATAAAGTCTAGTAGTGAGAAATTTTACAAAATACTTGACCAGTACTCAAAATTGCCAAAGTCATCAACAACAAAGTCTGAGAAATCACAAAAACCACAATGACCTTAAAAATACATGTAGTGTAATATTGTTGATGGGATGCTGGAACAAAAAAGTACATTCATGTAAAACTAAGTGAATCTGAATAAATTATTGACTTTAGCTAAAGTGCACATGCACACAATTTATTCTTTTGCTGTACCTTTTGGTATCTTTCTGTTAATCACACTACCATTTTGGCAACTATGTTTGCATTTCCTAAGCTCACTCAACAACTTCAGGGGTACTTTTCATTAAAAATATATGGGATCTATCTTTATCTTAGGAGATTCTATTACAGCTTTTGCCTTTCTTTACTGTAGCTCACACCTTCATAGTACCTAATGGGTAGTAATTTAATATTTTAAAAATTCACAAAATCAATTGTCTTCTATCTTCCACCAGCTTAGTGGAAGTGATGAAAAGAAAGATGTAGACATATCAGCTCCAGGTACTGATTTAAAATTCTTCAAAGTAAAGCATTCTTTATAAAAAAGTAGACAAGAGGTTATGCATTAATTTTTTGGTATAAATACATAAAGTACAAAATATATAAAGTGTGAAAAGGCTTGGATTAAGAAACTCAAAATATGGGTGTATGTATCTTTGCAAATAAATGTTTTTGAATTTTTTGGGTAGACACCCAGAAGAGGGATTGCTGGGTCATATGGTATCTCTATTCTTAATTTTTTGAGTAACCACCATACTCTTTTTCCGTAGTGGCTGTACCAGTTTAGATTCCCACCAGCAGTGAATGAAGGTTCCTTTTTCTCCACAACCTCTCCAACACTTCTTATCACTTGTCTTGTTGATAATAGCCATTCTAACAGATGTGAAGTGGTACCTCATTGTAGTTTTGATTTGCATTTCCCTAATAGCTAGGGAAGTTGAGCATCTTTTCATATACCTGGTGGCCATTTATATGTCTTCTTGACAGTGGTGTCTGTTCAGGTCCCCTGCCCATTTTTTAATTGCATTGTTTGTTTGGTGTTGCGCTGTATGAATTTTTTATATATTTTGGGTATTAACCCCTTGTCAGGTTTGTTGTTTAAAAATACCATCTCCCATTTGGTTGGTTGCTTTTTGGTTTTGTTGTCAGATTATTTTGCTCTATGGAAGCTTTTTAGTTTGACATAGTACCATTCATTTATTTTTGCCTTTATGTCTCTTGCCTTTGGAGTCAAATTGCAGCATTATTCACTGTGGCCAAGACATAGAGACAGTCAAGTGTCCCTCAATAGAGGATTTGATAAAGAAGATGTGGTTATATACTATGGAATACTATTCGGCTATAATAAAAGATGAAATACTGCCATTTGCAACAACATGGATAGACCTTGAGAATATTATGCTGAACAAAATAAGTCAGTCAGAAAAAGTTAAGAACCATATGATTTTACTCATAAATAAACTAAAAGTCATAGACACAGACAACAATATGGTGGTTATCAGAGGGAGGGGAGCTGGGGGTAGTAAAGGGTAAATGAGTGCAAATATATGTTGACAGAAGATGATTTGACTTTGGGTGGTGAACACACAGTGCAATATACAGATCATGTATCAGAAATGTACACTTGAAACCTAAATAATCCTATTAACCAATGTCACCCAGTAATTATTTTTAAGAACCCTCTGCGATCTCCTGGGGTTTTCTCCATGTCAGTTCCTCTTCTCTGGTATTTTGCAATGAATTTTAACCACATTGGCCTCCCTGAGCCCTGAACTTTGTACCCTTGATGGAGTTATATCATTGGTCTTTATTTGATATCCCTCTCCCACACTGTACATTGGGAAATCTCTCCACTCAGTAAGCTGAGGAAATAATAAGGCTCACCTCATTTCTTTACTTTCTCTCAGAGAGTACTTTTTTGTTCCATCTTTTGTTCAATGTTTGAAAACCATTGTTTCATATATGTTGCCTTGTATCCTAGTTGTTTAAAGTAAAAGGATATACCTTGTTACTTTCTTATAGCTGAGTGTAAATCCATGCTGACCTACTGAATAAATAATTTTATTTTGAATAAAACAAAGCATTGACTATGTATCACTATCTTCATCTGTCAGTTAACTATGTTTCTCATAGCCTTGACTAGTAAATTCATAAACAAAGAAAAGTATATTACAAAATATAAGCAAAATTATGGTCAATTTTATATGTCCATGATGATATTCTTGTCATATTATTTTTACAAACTTTGTAAAGATGCATTATGTCACTGAGAGGAGGAAAAATGGACCAAAATTTTTGCTAATGAAAGTGTCAAAAACCTCCATAAATTTAATACTTATACCTGTTTTTTTACAAGTATGAAAAACACCTAGACTATTACCCTCAAAAAATATATCTACAATCAATTGTAGAGAATATAGGCATTTACCTGAAATTTTAGAAAATAATTGTGTTCATCTGGAAATTCTTAAGGAAAATTCTTTATGCTGTTTGCATTATCCAGATAATTGCTCAAGTTCTCTTTAATGCAAGGAGTTGCATAATTACTGAAAGAATATAGCAAAGTGAGAAATCACTTGCATGAGAGAAAGTAAAGTCTGAGGAATATTTTATATTGAGCCTTTGATTGTAAATTTCATACATTTTTCCCCTCGGATTAGAAGTAAAAAAAGGTAATATTATTTATTCTAAGAAATATGCCTTGCAAGTTTATTCGTATCATCTTTGAACTCTTATCCTCATAATGACATATCTTCTACCTTTTTTTCTATTAAGAATTTTAAAAGTAAGTAACAGACTGATAACATTTACCACTATTAATATCTAAAACTTATTAAAAACATGGGTCATGCAATTTGCTACTCTGGGCCTAATTGAATATAAAAAAATAACTTGGGTATAGGGAAGGGTCAGCATTTATATTTTTATGCTAATTTTTGGTACTCTGAAATAGAGTTCTTTTCTAGGGATTTGCAAATCATCAACAATAAAAAAAATTACTCATTTAAATTCCATGTAACTCCAGTTAATATATCATTTAATTCACTGACATTTAAAGGTATTTAAAACCTATAACATCAATATTAATCATAAGGCCATGCATGTCAGAGTATATTATTACTGGAAATGAAGTATCACTTAGATGCTGCTATAAGGTAATAATTTTCTGACACAATCTGTGCCAATAATGAAGGTTATAAATATTACGTACACTTTTTGTAGATAAAAATGTCAATTTTCTATACCTGTTAAAATGTATTTCATATGTATTTCTAAAATAGAATTTATAAATCAAAATATATTGGTTAAAAATATTAACATTTGAAAGCACCTTACATTTTTTAAAAATTGAGATCTTCAGACTTTGTAGTATACTACCTTATTCTCTTTACTACCTTTTGTTGGTAAGTGGGGTAAAAGGAATCATCTACTAAGATTTAAATATATCTCAAAAATCTATTCTTAGAATCAATCAATACCCACAAAATAAAGAATCTCTTCAAGGCATAAACCCATAATAGAAGATTACAAATCTAAGGACTCATTATTCCTTTCATTACTACTTGTAATACTCTCATTTTACTTGTAAGAAAACCTCAGGGCTGACGGTGGAGGTTTCTCCAGGAACTCTGAGAAGTAAACATTGTTTTGCTCCAGAGCCTGTTGTTCCTAACCTTCATACTCTACTAACATCCTAATTCAAAGTAAATTATTGGTTAGAATTGATTTATGCAGTGCATTCTTTAGCGCTACAGTTGATGATGCTAGACAATGCCTTTTTGCCATCATTTGGGAAAGAAAATGATTCATATGAATAGTAATGCTTCTGTTCTGAGAACTCTTCTTAAATCTCCCATATCTTAAAGGCTGATCTAGATGGTATAAAGTTCCCTAAGGTTACACTTTGTTGCAATATGTGGATGACTTGCCTCTTTGCTCTTCCTCCTAAGTCTCCTTACAGGAAACCAACATTTATTTGCTAAAGCTTTTAAACTTTAAGAGACATAAGGTAGCCAAGAAAAAAATGCAGCTTACCAAACCCAGGTTCAGTTACTAGGGCATCTGATATCAGAACAAGGATTGCACCTAGATCCAGATAGACTCCGTGATGTTTCCCTAAACCTCAAACTAAGCATCAACTGTGATATTTTTGGGGCTAGTTGATTATTGCAGGAATTGGATCCCAAATCTCTCCCTTATGGCCAAACCTCTATATGTTTACTAAAGAACAGCCCTAATCTAATTTAATATGAAAAACAAGATGACATAGCCTTTAAAGCCTTAAAAAGAGAGTTTAATAAACTCACCTGCCCTTAGGCATCTCAGTGATTAGATTATCCATTTCCTTTTTGTATGTGAAAAGGAAGAAGATGCCCTTAATGTACTCACTCAAAAACATGGGACCACCATTGACCTATAGGGTATTATAGCCAGCAACTATACTCTGTGGCATGGGGATATCCCCCTTGCCTTAAAGCCTTTACCACCACAGCCTTTTTGGTTAAGGTCACTTTTACTTCATGTGGTAGAAACCCTCCTGAATTCTCATCTCACTCAACATTTTCCAGTTAGCCTCCTCACTTCCTATGAAATGCTTTTGTTAACTACTCACATAACTCTTTCTCCTTGTACTAACTTTAACCCTGATATGCTTCTCCCCTTCCAGATAAAGTCTCTTATAACTGCTTAACACTGACAAATCACTTCCTGATCCCTCATGATGATTTGCTGAAAAATCCTTTGTGTAACACTGATTTCTTATGGTTCTTATTTAAAAGGTGAAAATGGCATAAGAAATATCAACAATCTCTGTTGTAACTAAAGCAACACTTTCTCCTTTAGGTATTATGGCCCAACAAGCCAAATTATATGTGCTCACACAAGCTTATACCCTAGCCAATGGCAAAAGAAATCAAAACTGCCGACTCTTAAACTGATAGTAGACATACTTTCAGAGTAAGCTTGTGATTTTGGGATCCCATATAAGCAACATGGATTCCTTACTTCCAGCAGAAATAAAAAATGGCCAGTTTATTCAGGAATTATTGGATGTTATACTTTTGCCTGCTGCTTTAGCTATTATTAAGATCACAGGGCATCTAAACTCAACTATCTGGAAGCTAAAGGAAATCACCTTGCTGACCCCTTTCCAAGGAATGTTGCCCTTGAAGGAACCAACAGCAGTCAAACCTCTGTCATGGTTAACAGGGATATTTTCCAAAATAATAACGTAGAAAAAATTGGCTAGAGAAGCCCAACAATTAGCCTCAGAAAAGGGAAAAAAAAACAAAATAAAAAACCCCAAGATTAAAAATTCAACAATTGTTGGTTTGACAAAAACTTAAACTTCAGGAAACTCCTGGGTATATGTAGCATAAATGAAGGAAACACCTAACTCTGGCTAGAACTGCACACCATCTGATGACCTGAAAGAAAATTTTTTTTAAAACAGACAACACTGATGAGATGGCTTTCCCAAGATGATCAGACCAAGCCTGTTAGAAGGTTTAAAACATAAATCTCTCTTTCATCTATATTATTAACTGACTGAATTTTCATTCAATTCATAAGTCTTTGACTATATATCCTACAAGATGTGTTACTTTTGTTCTAGCTTCTATTGAGATAACATTACTGTTTAATTGTTTCATGTTTTATTCCTACATTGTATCTTCCCTAAGAACTTTAATTTTTTCTGTTCTGGGTGCACTTGTGCTCTATTCATTATTTCTAAGATACAGATTTTATTTATTTATTTACTGATTTATTTATTTTTAAATATATCTTTATTGATTTCAGAGAGAGGAAGGGAGAGGGAGAGAGAGAGACAGAAACATCAATGATGAGAAAGTGATTGATGGAGCCTGAAACCCGGGCATGTGCCCTGACTGGGAATTGAACCCCAATCGCCTGGACCGCTGAGCCACATCCGGCTGGGCTAAGATACAGATTTTAGATGAGGAATACATAAAAGATCACCTTCCTAACCCATTTTGTTACTCAAACGTGACCAATGGGAAAATGCCTTAACTTAGCCAATGAAAAGTCACTATACTTCGAACTTAAAGTTTTCTTTAATGAACACTTTGTTTACAACAGCTCCTCCCAAGTTCGTAAAAGAACATTCATCTCTCTTATTTTCTCTGGATTTGCATATGGTTCACCATTAGACTACATGTCTGAATTCCAATTTCTTGTTATTCCCAAATAAGCTCATTTTGTTGAAAAAACATATGGTTGTCTAACAAATAGAGGGAAATAATAAGAATTAGAGAAAAGGTAAACCAAATTAAGACCATATAAATAATACAAAAATCAACAAAGTCAAAAGCTGGTTTTTTTGAAAAGTTCAACAAAATTGACAAGGCTAAGAAAAGAAGAAATATCAAAGTACGACATTCAGAAGAGAAAAATGGAGCATTACTACCAACTTACAGAGGTAAAAAGGATTATAAGAGAATACTATGAAAACTATATGTCAACCAATTGGATAACTTAGATAAATAGAAAAATCCCTCCAAATATACAAATTATCAGCACTGGTTTATAACAGATAAAGAGGCTGCACCAGTAATTAATAATCTGTCAACAACAAAAAGGCCAAGAACAGATGGCTTTACTAGTGAATTCTACCAAATATTTAAAGGACTATTGATATAGGTAGTGATGTCAGAGCAATGGCAGCATGAGAGATACCCTCTAAATTTCAACAAATAACCAACTATAATTCAACAAAGAATTCCCTACTCAAAACAGGAGCATGCTTGAAAATCCCACATACCGAAACATATAAAAGTAGGAGACTAAGAATAAGCAGGGAGACAAGAAGGGAGAAAAGCTCAGACAACCCTCTGACTCAACCCTGCAGCTGGGAGCTCACAGCTCAGCCTGGAAGGGGGAGGAAGCCAGCCTTAACAAGGGTTACCTGCAGCCAGGGGCAGTCCTGCAGGGCCTGACAGAAGGTGGGGTTATGCCATGTGGCTCTCCATTGTCGGGCAGGGTTGTTTCTGACAAAAAAAATGGAACCACAGAGCCCTGATGACCCCTCCCCTTTGCACTCTCAAAACTCAACTCCTGTTGCCCTCGGTGTATCTGTAAGCCAAGAGCTATTTTAGTGGAACTGCTATTTTCCTCTGATTGATCCCTGGGTTTGGTGCTTGGGTTGATACCCCACAAAGGTCCTGGCTGCCACTACAGTGAGGGCAAAACAAACCCCACCCCAAGCAGCGAGGCTGTACTGCCTTAGGGAAACTTCGGAGGTCAAGTCTGGGAGATCACAGAGGTAAAAATATCTTGCAATTCAGTGCCATGTACTGGAAAATAGTAGAAAGAACTCTTCAGAGAAAGCTGTTATAGAAGGACTATTAATGCACAGAAAAAGAAGAGTAGCAAATACCATGAATAACCACAGTAACAAGAATGATCAGAAAGGAAAGGAAAAATCCCAGAAAGCAAGCTGGAACACATGGAAATATGTGATATAAATGACAGAGATTTCAAGATTGCAGCTCTGAAAATATTCAACAAGATGCAAGAAAATATAGACTGGCAATACAGCACACTCAGAAAACAAATCAATGAACAAAATGAGTACTTAACAAAAGAGATTGAAATTTTAAAAAAGAACCAATCAGAAATCCTGGAAATGAAGCATACAATTAGAGATTAGGAATGAAGTATTGAGCACAGAAAACAGAACAAACTAGATGGAGGAAAGAGTGATATCAAAGATAGGAATCTAGAAATTATACAGAGGGAAGAAGAGAGACACCTTAGCATTAAGAAAAATGGAAGAGCTCTATGAGAACTATCTGACTCCATCAGAAAAAGCAATGTTAGAATAATAGGCATTCTGGAAGAAGAGGGGGAAAGGAACAGAGAGTCTATTCAAACAAATAGTGGATGAGAACTTCCCAAACCTATGGAAAGAACTAGATCCTTGAATCCAAGAAGCAAACAGAACCCATAGTTACTTCAATCTAAAGAGGTCTTCTCCAAGGCACATTGCACTAAAACTATAAAAAATTAATGACAAAGAAAAAATTTGCAAAGCAGCCCGGGAAGGAAAGAAGTGACCAACAAAGGAAAATCCATCAGAATTCCATCCAGCTTCTCAGCAAAAACTGTACAAGCCAGAAGAGAGTGGAACCAAATATTCAAACATCTGAAAGAGAGAAATTACCAGCCATGAATAATATATCCAGCAAAATTATCCTTTAAATATGAAGGAGAAACAAAGATGTCCCCAGACATACAGAAGCTGAGAGATTTTATCACCAGAAAACCTCCATTGCAGGAAATGCTCAAGGGAGTTATTCTACCTGATACAAAGAACATAAGGTCACAACACAATGAGTAAGATCACCAAAAAACTTACAGCATAAACAGGGATAATTTGTGATAAGAAAAACATAAAGGGTGAGGGGGTAAAGGTCTGAACTGGCAAAGGAGGATGAACATCAGATGCACTTGAAAGAAAAAAAAACACCACATTGTATATATGCAACTTTATTTTTTATAAACCTATTGGCAACCACACACAAAAGTCCCCAGACAAGGACACATAGCTTAAAAAAAGAGGACATAGAGCAAAGAATTATGAAACACCACCAAACAAAAACAACAGACAGAAACACAAAGGAGAAGAACCAATGGAGGCACAGAGCTACCAGAAAACAAAAGATAAACTGGCTATAGGAAATCCTCATACATCAATAATTACTCTAAATGTAAATGGTCTGAATTCACCAATAATAAAGAGGCACAGAGTAGCAGAGTGGATCAAAAAATAAAACCCAACCATATGCTGCCTACAAGAGACAATCTAAGCTACAAATACAAAGGTAGATCAAAAGTAAAAAGGTGGAAAGTGATTTTCCGAGCAAATAACAGCCACCAAAAAGAAGGTGTAATCATACTTATATCTGACAAAATACATTTCAAGACAACAAAGATAGCAAGAGACAACTTTATAATGATAAAGAGGACACTACATCAAGGAAAAATAACACTTCTTGCCCAGCCTAGTGTGGTTGAGTGGTTGAGCATCTGCTTAAGATCCAGGAGATCATGGTTCGATTCCTTGTCAGGGCACATGCCCAGGTTGCAGCCTTGATCCCATTTGGGGGCATGCAGGAGGCAGCCGATCAATGACAACTCTCTGATCATTGATGTTTCTATCTCTCTCTCTCTCTTCCTCTCTCTGAAATCAATAAAGATATATTTAAAAACAAAGAAAACATAACACTTCTTAATATATATGCACCCAGTGAGGCAGCACCAAAATATATAAAGCAACAACTCACAGAACTAAAGGTGGAAACAGATCAAAACACAATTATCGTCAGGGACCTTAATGCTCCATTGACAGCTTTAGACAGATCAACGAAAGAGAAAATCAATAAGTATCGGCCTTAAATGACCAAATGGACATAATTGACATTTACAGAGCCTTTCATCCAAGAACATCAGATTATACGTTCTACTTCAGTACACATGGAACATTCTCAAGGATAAACCATATGTTGGGTCACAGAACTAGTTGCAACAAATTCAAGAAGATTGAAATGATACCAAGCATATTTTCTGACCACAATGCCTTGAAATTAGAAATCAACTGCAAAAAGGAAGTAAAGAAACCCCAAAATAAATGGAGATTAAAAAACATACTACTAAATAATGACTGGATGAAAGAGGAAATAAAAGATGAGATCAAAAGATATATAGAGGCAAATGAGAATGACAATACAACATATCAAAACGTCTCGGGTGCAGCAAAAGGAGTAATAAGAGGGAAGTTTATATCATTACAGGCCTATCTCAAGAAACAAGAAAAATCCCAAGTAAACTACCTAACATCACATCCTAAAGAATTAGAAAAAGAACAAAAGCAATCCCAAACCAGCAGAAGACAGGAAATCATAAAAATTAGAGCAGAACTGAATGAAATAGAGAACAAAAAGACTATACAAAAAATTAATAAAACAAAGAACTGGTTCTTTGAAAAGATTAATAAAATTGACAACCCACTGGCTAGACTCACTAAGGAAAAAGGGGAAAAGATCCATATAAACAAAATCATAAAAGAGAGAGGAGAATTCACCACACACATCCCAGATATACAAAGGATCATACTAGAATATTATGAAAGACTATATGCCCCCAAATTCAATAACCTAGAAGAAATGGATAAGTTCCTAGAAATATATAACCTTCCCAGACTAAATCATGAAGAACTGGAAAATTTAAATAGACCAATCAGCAGCAAGGAAATTAAAACAACTATCAAAAACCTCCCAAAAAATAAAAGTCCAGGATCAGGTGACTTCAACAGTGAATTCTACCAAACGTTCAAAAAAGATTTAAAACCTATCCTTCTCAAACTCTTCCAAAAAACTGAAGAAGGGCCAATACTTCCTAATGCATTTTATGAGGCCAATATAACCCTGATACAAAAACCTGGCAAGGATAACACAGTGAAAAATTAGTTGTATTTCTATACACTAGCAATGAATCAAGCAAAAAAGAAATTAAAAAAACATACATTTGCAATAGTTTCAAAAGAAGAATATAGTAGGGAGCAAATTTAATTACGGAAGTACAAGTTTTCTACACTTAAAGCTACAAAGCATTGATGAAATAAATTGGAGAAGTCCTTAATGAATAGAAAACCACCGAGTGTTTGTGGATCGGAAAACTTAATATTGTTAAGATGACAATAATTTCAAAGTTATGTAAAGATTCAATATAATTTTTATTAAAATTCCAATGACATTTTTTTATTGTTCAAAATATTACAGATGTCCCTTTTTCTCCTCATTGACCACTTTCACCCTGCCCCATCTCTCTACCCACTCCCTCACCACACCACTGTCTGTGTCCTTAGGTTATGCATATATGCATATAAATTCTTTGGTTAATCTCTCCCCCCCCGCCCCCCTCCTTCCCCATGAGATTCATCAGTCTGATCCGTGCTTCCATGTCATTGAATCTATTCTGTTCATCAGTTTATTAAGTTCTTTAGGTTGCACAAATAAGTGAGATCATGTGATGTTTGTCTTTCTCTGCCTGGCTTATTTTACTTAGCATAATATTCTCCAGGTCCATGCATACTGTCTCAAAGGATATGAGATTATTCTTCTTTACAGCTGCATAGTGTTCCATGTTGTAAATGTCCCATAGCTCCTTTATTCACTCATCTACTGATGGGCTCTTGTTTTCTCCCCAGATCTTAGCTATCGTAAATTGCGCTGCTATAAACAGAGGGGTGCATATATTCTTTCTGATTAGTGTTTCAGGATTATTAAGATATATTCCTAGAAGTGGAATCACTGTGTCAAAAGGGAGCTACATTTTTAATTTTTTGAGGAACCTCCATACTGTTTTTCATAGTGGTTGCACCAGTCTGCATTCCCACCAAAAGTATACCAGGGTTCGGCTTTCTCTACATCCTCTCCAGCACATGTCATTCACTGATTTGTTGATGGTAGGCATTATGACAGGTATGAAGTGATACCTCACTCTGCTTTTAATTTTCATCTCTCTGATGATTAGCGACCTTGAACATTTTTTCATCTCTTGGCCATCTCTTTGGAGAAGTGTCTATTCATGTCTTTTGCCCATATTTTAACTGGATTGTTTGTCTTGCTCTTGTTGATTGTATGAGTTCTTTGTACACTTTGGAAATTAGCCGCTTATCAGATACATCCTTGGCAAATATTTTCTCCCATGCCATGGGGTTTCCTTTTTATTTTGAGGCTGTTTTCTTTTGCTGTGCAAAAGCTTTCTAGTTTGATGTAGTCTCTTATGTTTATTTTTCCTTTTGTTTCTCTTGCCCTAGGAGATGTATCAGTGAAAATTCTACTACACAAGATGTCTATGACTTTACTGTTTATGTTTTCTTCCAGGATTTTAATGATTTTGCAACTTACATTTAAGTATTTTATCGATTTTCAGGTTTTTTTGCATGTATGGTGAAAGTGGGTGATCTAATTACATTTTTTTGCATGTAGCTGTCCAATTTTCCCTGCACCATTTATTGAAGAGACTTTCTTTACTCCATTGTATGTTCTTGCCTCCTTTGTCAAATATTAACTGACTATACTTCAAGAAACAAGAAAAAGCTCTACTAAACCATCTAACACAACAACTAAAAGAACTAGAATGAGAAGAACAAGAAAAGCCCCAAGGATAGAAGGAAGGAAATCATAAAGATGAGAGCAGAAATTAATGACATAGAGACTAGAAAAAAATACAAAAAATCAAGAAAACCAAGAGCTGGTTCTTTAAAAAGATAAATAAGACTGATGGACCATTTGCTGGATACACTAAAAAACAAAGAGAGAGGACCCTAATAAATAAAATCAGAAATGAAAGAGGCAGAATAACAACAGACACAGCAGAAATATAAAGGATCGTAAGAAAATACTATGAGCAAGTATATCCCAACAAACTGGAGAACATGGGTGAAATGGATAAATTCCTAGAAGCATATAGTTTTCCAAAACTGAATCAGGAATAGGCCAATAACAACTAATGAAACTGAATCAATAATCAAAAAACTCCCAGCAAACAAAAGTCCTGGAACAGATGGATTTACAGAGAGTTTTACCAAACATTCAAAGAAGAATTAACACCTATTCTATTCAAACTATTCCAGAAAATTCAAGAGGAGGGAAAACTCCCAAGATTTTTTTATGAGGCCAGCATCATCTTAATCCCAAAACCAGATAAAGACACTGCAAAGAAAGAAAATTTCAGACCAATATCCCTGATGAACATAGATGCTAAAATCTTCAACAAAATACTAGCAAACCAGATCCAGCAATACATTAAAAAGATCATACACCACAACCAAGTAGGATTTATTCTGGGAATGCAAGGCTGGTATAATATCCACAAATCAATAAACATGATACATCACATAAACAAAATGAAGTACAAAAATCATATGATCATATCAATAGATGCAGAATGAGCCTTAAACAAAATCCACCACCTATTTTTGTTAAAAACTCTCAGCAAAGTGGGATTAGAGAGACCATACCTTAACATAATAAAGGCCATATGCGACAAACCCACAGCCAACATCACACTCAGTGGTCAAAACTAAAACTATTTCCCTTAAAAACAAGAACAAGACCAGGATGTCCACTTTCCCCACTCTTATTCAACATAGTACTGGAAGTCCTAGCCACAGCCATCAGACAGGAAGAAAACATTAAAGGTATCCAAATCTAAAAGAAGAAGTAAAAATGTCATTATTTGCAAATGACATGAGATTGTACATAGAAAACCCTAAAGACTCCATCAAAGGACTACTAAATTTGATAAATGAATTCAGAATGGTTGTCGTATACAAAATTAACCTATGGAAATTGATGGTATTTTTATACACCAACAATGAACTCTCAGAAAGAGAAACTAAAAAACAATACCATTTACCATTGCAACTAAAAAAATAAGATACCTAGGAAAAAACTTAATCAAGAATGTAAAATACCTGTACTCAGAAAACTACAGGACACTGAAAAAAGAAATAGAGGAAGACATAAACAAGTGGAAGAATATACCATGTTCATCAATTGGAAGAATTAATACCATTAAAATGTCCATAGTACCCAAAGCAATTGATAGATTCAATGCAATTCCTATTAAAATACCAACAGCTTATTTCACAGAACTAAAACAAATATTCCAAAAATGTATATGGAACCCCAAAAGACCTCAAATAGCCTCAGCTATCTTGAGAAAGAAGAACAAAGTGGGAGGGATCACTTTACCAGGTAGCAAACTGTACTACAAAGGCTCTATAATCAAAATGGCCTGGTATTGCTACAGCAACAGACATACATCAATGGATCAGAAGAGAGGACCCAGAAATAGACCCACACAATTATGATCAGTTAATATTTGACAATGACATATTTTTTTAAAGTTTTTTTTATTCATTTCAGAGAGAGGAAGGGAGAGGGATAGACACATCAATGATGAGAGAGAGCCATTGATTGGCTGCCTCCTGCAGGCCAAGACTGGGGATTGAGCTCACAACCCCTGGCATGTAACCTGAACAGGAATCCAACCGCAGTCTCCTGGATCCTAGGTTAATGCTCAACTGCTGAGCCAGCACTGGCTTGGCTCCAATGACTTTTTTTATTTAAAGAAGCAGGCAAGCTGATTGCATTAGTCAGAGTTTTTGAGGAAAACAGTATCGTGGACACTGGCAAGTCAAACATCTATATGGAGACCCATGGAGAGTTGATGCTGCAGTTCTAGTTCAAAGGAAGTCGGTTGCGGATTTTCTATATAGGAAAAGCCCGTCTTTTCCTATTGAGATCTTCAATTGATTGAGTGAGGACTGCCCACATTATGAAGGGAAATTTGCTTTACTCAGAGTCTGCCGGTTTAAATGTTAAACTCATCTAAAAAATAATCCTTCACAAAAATATCTAGAATAACATAACCAAATAAATGTGAAGTAAAATGCAAAGAGGTGACTGAAAATTCATTGGAAATAACAACTCAGAGCTAAGAGTGAAGAGGCACATAATGAGTATCAATGAACCTCTCTGCTCTTGGGGCGCCTCACTCTGCTTCCTCCCCCATTTTAGTGCTCTCTTGAGTGCACACGCACAAACTGTAAGTAAAATTTTTAAATAAGGAAAGTGTTGACACCAGAACTCCAAAAGGACTAAAAGATGTTGGATGTATCTGTCCTTAACAAGTAAGTCAAATGAATGTCTGGAGGAGGTTGTTAATACAGTGTCATACTTGTGTTTCTGGAAAAGGAGGGATCAAGTCTGCAAAGATTTTGTGAGATAGCAAAGATGTTGCAGTACCCCATGCGTAGCCTGAAAAAGTTAAATTTTATCCCTTTGGAAGTGGAAACAAATTGTAGGCCTGTCTATTAAGAAATGTTAAAGAAGTTGTTCAGAGAGAAATAAAATTATATGTCAGAAACGCAGATCTACATAAATAAAGGAAGAACGTCAGGGAAGGAGTAAATGAAGGCAAGATAAAAAAACTTTTATTTCTCTTACTTTTAGTTGATCTAATATATAACAGTTTATTCAACATAATAATAACAATGTATTCAGTGGTTATAGCTTATGGATAGAAACAGAGCGCTGTTATAAGGGATGAGAGGAAGAAATTGAGAATATTTTGTCATAAAGTACTTATACTGCCTGTCTACTGGTACAGTGTTACTTGAAAGGGGACTGGATTACTTGTTAAAGTATATTGCAAGTGCAAAATCGACCTCCCTTTCCCTCTGGTAATCACCAAATTGTTGTCTATCTGTGAGGGTTTTGTTGTTGTTTGTTTTGTTTTTTGCTTAATCCCTGACCCTTTGAGGGCTGGGTGAAAAAGGTGATAATCACTTTAAATGTCAATGGTTTATATAAATCATTTTAAAACCACAGACTGTCAGAGTGGATCAAGATACTAGACCCAACTGTATGTTGCCTTCAAGAAACCCAATTTAAATATAAATATACATGTAGATTAACAGTAAAGGAATGAAAAAAGACATACCATGCTAACACTAATCAAAAAAGCTGTAGTAGCTGTATTAATTTTAGAAAGAGCTGACTTTAGAGCAGGGGAAATTGAGCCAACTTTAAAGCAAGGAACATTATTAGATAGAAGGGGACATTACACAATGATAAAGGGGTCAGTTCTCCAAGAAGACATATCTATCATTAATATGTATGTTTCTAACAATGGATCGTCAAAATATGTGAAGCAGAAACTAATAAAGCTGCAGGAGAAATAGATTAATCCACTATTATTGCTGGATATTTTGACATCCCTCTATCAATAACTGACAGATTCAGCAGGCAGAAAATCAATCAGGACTAAACAGTATTGTTACTAGCTCCTTTTTAAAAACTAATATACTGCACTCAATTTCTTAAACATCTAAGTTAAAAATAGAAAGTAGTCTGGGTCTTTTTTTCCCACTGGAAAAAGAAAGAAAGTTTATTCTATTGTATTTATATAATACTTCTTGTTAGTGATGACTCTTTACAACCTCTAGCTGGTATCCAAATGTTTCTTCCACCTCCTCTAACCCCTTCTCATATCATTTCATTCTTCTCAAGGAGGAGCTATAATGATACACACAATATAAGGTAAAATTTTTGGATGCATAAAGAAAAGAGGTTAAAACTTCTTTGATAAAAGAGAATACGTTAAAACTTCTTGTACCCACATGTCTTTTTGTGTTTGTGTTGTACCTTGTGAGCATATAGTTTGCAAAGCCTGGAGCAGGTGCTTTCCTGGATTCAGGAATAAGACAGTTATATGATTGAAAGATTCAGGATTTATCTTATTATTTGAGAAACAATATTTTTAAAAATATTAATTATATAACTGAGGAATCTGAGACCTAATTCATTATTCCATGCTTTATCAACATGCTTTTGTTTTCACATCAGAGACAATTTCTGTTTAAACTTGCTATAATTTCTTTTTTAAAATGTAAATAAAGTGAATATAAGTAAAATAAATGTACTCTGCAAATAGAATTTGTTTTACTTCTTTTTTCCCCCAATCTGGATACAATTTATTTTTTAATCTAATTACCCTGGATAGAACCCCCAGTAAAATGTTGAATGGAAGTGTGAAGACTGGACATTCTTGTCTTTTTCCTGATCTCAGTGGAATAATATTCCATCTTTACTTTTAAGCTATTTGGTTAGTCTATTGATTGCCACAACAATTATCCATTGTTCTAAGGCAGCAAAGATTAAACTATTTTTCTGTGAAGTCTTTCAGCAAATACTCACTAGGTATCAGCTTTAAGGATGGTAAAATTCTGAGTCAGGTGAGATAGGACAAATGTTTTAAGCAGGTCTTCTAAGAACCCACCAGACTGAATAACCAAGGATAAATATCGGTAAAGGAAGTTCTTTCTGCTCCCTCCAGGTACTGGCACCAGAAAAGCTGGATATTACTTTTAAGGTAATTGTTGAGCTGGGGAAGAAGAAAGGGACAAGCACAAATTAAAATACCAGAAAGTTACCTTTTCTTACTGTGGTGAGGCCATTTTTATTGAATGAAGTCTGCCTGAGCTGCTTCAAGCTTTTAGTTAGTTTTCAGAATTCTGGAATAGTTGATTTTGATGGTGTTGGTAGTTTCTTTTGTTGCTTTTATACAGAATCAGACTTTAAGACTTCTTCACTTCATTTTCACTGGTGTCCCAGACAACAACCCTTAATTATTGAAAACTTAGAAGAGTAATTTAAGTAAGCAAAAGTAACCATCAAGTTTTTAGAAATAATTTTTAAAACTATCCTCTTTAAAAACATATCTGGAAACTAAGTCTTGAAAAATAAAATGTCTTGTCTTGCATCACACAGCTAGTTAATAAAAAAGCTTTGATTAGTACACTAATCTTAGTGGAGGAACAAATCACTACATGCTCATGCACACACACACACAATTTGTTTTAATCTATTCAGTGCCAGACAGTGCATAGAGATGCAAAATTGCCAAGATCATCCTTGACTTGAAGGATGTCATATTGTATTTGAAGAAATAAACTGTGATTCACATAGAAGAGAATTTCATATAAATTGCAGGACTCCCTGATATGTACTTCTACTGAGATGTGAATAATGAGATGCAGAAGCATAAAATAGCAATTTAGGTGTGGAAAAAATAGGTTATGTGCCTTGCTACATAGGGAAACCTGAAGTTTGGATTAGATTAGAGAACTACCACTGTGAAAAGCTAACTATTTATTTAGTTCGCAAAACAACTACTTGAGAAAAGTATAGTTATTCATATTTTTAAGTAAGTTCATGTAAAATACTCTTTTCGATATCACTTTAATTTATCTCATAAATTTTAATATCGGTTACATGTGTGATTGGTTAATTCTAAATATTTTTCAATTTACATTGTTAGTTTATCTTTAATCCCTTTGTTATTTTACTTTTCTCTCCATTTTTTTAAACTGCAAATGTATTATTTATTCTAGCATAATTGCAGAATTGATATTGGTTTTATTTATTTTACTGAGAATTATGGAGCTGAGTACTCATCTGAGAGCTCATGTCTTCTATTCTCATCTGAGAATCAAATTTTTAAATTGTGCAAAATTCTCATATATTACCTCTTTTAATAATGTTTTTCTGTTTTGACCCCTGCCATTTACTAGTGCTTAAAACATAATCTGGTACAAAACCGATGTCCAATATATATTTGTAGAATGAACAAATTTGCTCATTCTCATTTGCTTCCAGCTATACTGGCCTTCTTTCTTTTCCCTTAATGAGTTAACTTCAGTGCAGCTTCAGATAGTTTATCTTTAATTTTCTTTCCGTTTGGAATATTATTTTCTCAGATCTTCTTATAGCTGATGTCTGTCTGGTTCTTTCACATCATTCACTTCTTAGCTCAAATACTACCTTTGCAGAGACACCTTGCCTGATCTTTCAATATGAAGTACATCACCTTTCTCTAAGCATTCTCTATTTCTTTACATTGATTTAATTTTTAAAAAATCTCTGTACATTTAATTGCTTTTTTCCCCCTTGTCTGCCTCTAGTAGACTGGAAGCAATTCCACAAAAGTAGAGATACAGAGATAATGTTTGTTTTTGTCACCACCATATCACCAATGTTTAGCATACTGCCTGTCAGAGTTGCTGCTCAAGAATTTTTGAATGAATGAAACTCCCTTCCCCCGTATTATGTAAGTTTGTTAAACACTGACTTATTTTGGAGACTTTTTAGAAGACACTTCAGAGCTTTTAGTATGTCCATATACATTGTGTACTTTAAACAGAGTGCTACAGTATGTAATGCTTAAACGTATTTATATATATACATATATATGTGTATATGTATACACACATGCAGGGTGGGGCAAAAGTAAATTTACAGCTGTGAGTTCACGAAACACAGAGTGTCTAACTCATAATGAGGGCTAAAGAAATATTCTTGTTATTATCATCATCATATTCATTCAAGACCCAGTATTTTTCACAGTACCCCCAGGGCAGTGTTTTACATCATGCTGCCCTAAAGGAAAGAGCAAGAAGTCAGCAATTTATAAATAGGAATTTTACCAAAGCAGCTTTGACTAGGTTTAGGGGCAGATGAAGAGAGACTTGATGGTGAGCATATCACTTTAAAATTGAATTTGGTTATAAGTAACAGATAAAATAAAAATAAAGACAAAGAAATCAGGGGTTTTGTGTCTGCCATGTAATGAGAAGAGTAGCTAGTAATTATTAAGCACTTCTTACGTGCCAGATATGTGTTTTACATTAATTAACAAATAGTCTCAGTAATGCTGAGGTAAGTGAACTTTATCTTTGCAGTTTTACACAAGAAACTGAGGAACAGAGTTTAAGTAACTTTCCCAAGTTCCTGTAGATAATAAACAGCAGAGCCAGGCTTCAAAGCTAGGTAGCCTGACTTCAGAGTCTGCTCAAAACCATTTGATACACTGCTCTTTATAATGTGAAGTCTGGAGGTAAGCAGACCTGGGCTCAAATAGTAACTCCTCAGTGTCTTCAAGGATCCTGGCACCTTAACTTTCTGTTACCCATCTTTACAAACTGCTTTTCATTTTGTGGTCACTAGATGTCTGATCTACCTCCAGCATATGGCCAAGTTCCAACAAATGAGGCATACAGAGAAAAAAGGGCACATGTCAGCAGAGTCACTTTTACAGACTGACTTTACTTTCTATAACAACAGATACAACTTATCTATAAGAGAGGCTGAAATAGTGTAAAGTCACCATAAAAGAGAGCTTCAGTCTCAGACACCAATTACAGAATATACTGGATCTTGAAAAATGCCAGTGTCCCTTTAGATTTTGTGATATGGGTATAACTTGTTGTAAATCTTGGTCTTTCAATACCATAATTTTTGCCATGATGCAGTTTTTTATTACTAATCTCTGTATAGTTTATTTTATATTTTATGTTCTACCTTACAGTAATATTCTTGGTCTAAATATTTGGTCATGCATTACAAAGTTTGTTACTTTAAAAAAATACCTTTGAGTTACAGGAGATATAGTTAATAATAGTGTGATAGCTTCACATGGTGACAGATGATTGCTAACAGTATGGTGATCACATCATAAGGTATATAAATATCAAGTCCCTATATTATACACCTGAAACTAATATAGTATTGTATATCAACTATACTTAAATAAAAAATAAAAGTAAGTAAAAAAGAAGTAAGTGATATTAAAACAAAAAATGCATTTGAGAAACAAGATAATTTTTCCTAATTATTTATCCTTTTATGTTTATCCCAACTTATTTTATCAAAGAATATAGATCTACATTTGAATCTTGGTTTCAGCCTTACTATTGACCATTACCTTAATTTTTTTCAAGTTTATGTTTGCTTTATCTGAAAAAAAATGGGGTTAATGATACCTCTTTAATGGAGTAGTTGTGAAGATTAAATAAGAAAATATGTATAAGACACTAAATATAGTCTATCATACAGTATATACTCAAATAGTCAATATATCCTTAGGTCCCAATACATATTAATAAATTGCTTGAAAAATACCAAATTTATAAAAACAAATTAATAAATGTAGTGACTGTAGCTACATTTTTTAAAATATGTTTTTGTTGGTTCTTTTAGAGAAAGAGGAAGGGAGAGGGATAGAGAGATAGAAACATCGATGAGAGAGAAACATCATGTGTCAGCTGCCTCCTGCACTCTCCCTTCCAGGGACAGGGCAGCAACCCAAGTATATGCCCTGACTTCTTGGTTCCTAGGTCAGTGCTCAACCACTGAGCCACACAGGCTGGGCCTAGCTTCATTATTAATATCAGTTTTCATCTTATTATAAAGTACCAAAGTTATGAACACTTAAAGTTTCTTATTTTTTTCAGGAAAGGTTAATGATAATAGTCCAGAGTCAAGAAGCATAGCAAAAAAAAAAAAAAAATTATATACTTTTATTTAACTCAGAAGTATCTTAAGAAGGAATAGAAAAATTACATTAAAATTACCCACAAATGGCCATAAATCTTAAAGATATTTGGCTAAAATAAACTAAATGCTTAAGGACAAAATGAATTTTCTAATACATATCTGCCTAACCACTTGTCTAAGCATATTGCTCATTTAATGCTATATGTAGTTTTATATTTGTGAGAGACAGTGTGACAGAAACTTGCAAATAAGA
The DNA here is from genome assembly GCF_964146895.1 of Miniopterus schreibersii. Classification (NCBI taxonomy): domain Eukaryota; kingdom Metazoa; phylum Chordata; class Mammalia; order Chiroptera; family Miniopteridae; genus Miniopterus; species Miniopterus schreibersii. The sequence goes on along the minus strand of NC_138104.1, from coordinate 40,552,507 downwards.
GAAAGAAATTGCTTCATAGTGTTAAACTTATCCCATAATATAGGAAAACAGAAAAGTGCATTGTAACTTTTCAGGAATAGAATGGTTTCCAGAACAGTAAAATTGGTGTTATTAACATATCTGAGGGCAGAGGTTAGGTAGGAAGCACGAGGAAAATAGCAATACGATATACTGCAAAGGCAGATGGCAAGTCACCCTCCAGGACAGAGAGGAAAAATGCACAGAAATCTAGCTGAACTGGATGTCAGATTTTGGGAAAATGCCTCTGACTCTTAGACTATGGGAATTTTTAGATGAGCAATGAAGGAAGCAGAAACCCCTAGTGTGATCAGGGGCTGATATTTAATAACTATGCAATGTGGCAGAGCTTGGCTTCTATTCTGATATAGAATAGCACCAGCTCCTTCTCTGAAATTATGGTAGATAGGTTCCAAGCCTTGAAATTGTCTGAGACTTGAAGCCAACTCCTTTTCTGAATTGCCAACCTTCAGGGACTCATTCTTTAAAATAGTTGACATTGCCCGGCTAGAGTGGCTCAGCGATCAAGCATCGACCTATGATCCAGGAGATCTCAGTTCAATTCCTGGTCAGGGCACATGCCCAGGTTGTGGGCTCGATTCCCAGTTGGGGGTGTTCAGGAGGCAGCCGATCAATGACTCATCATTGATGTTTCTCCCTCTCTCGTTCTCTCTCTCTCTCTCTCTCTCTCTCCCCATTCCTCTCTCTGAAATCAATAAAGATATATTTAATAAATAAATAATAAATAAATAAATATAAAGTAGTTGACACTCTCAAAATGGAAAAATGAAGAGCTTCAACAGCAACGTTTGTCCACATACCTCAAGCACCAGGAAGGATTAAAAGTTCCCTGTTCCAAGATCTTAACCTACACAGTCTCCACAGTCTCTTAATTCCATTCAAGAGAATGACTCCTTCAAGCTATTTAAATTTGATACTACTATACATTTTCAATGATCACACTGAAAACCTTACTCTGATTCCATGATCACTAAATAGTTTTCTGATTATATTTTAACTTCCCATTAGTGCAGAGAATGTGCTGCTCTCTCAGATGCTATGTGGAAATCTGTGGGACAAGAGAGTAAAGCTTGGCTGAGAAAATCAATGTTGATTAATTTTACTCAGAGAATCTATAGTAACATGATTTTATTAACACATAGTTTATAGCTTTTAAAAGAAACTATTTTAAAATCCCCTTCAGTAGAGTTGGAATGCAAAAAGTCTAGATGAAATATTAGAATCTCAGTAATTGGTATGAGTGAGAGAGGGAAGGAAGGCAAATCAATATCACTAAAACATCAAATGTGTAGAAAATTTTAAAATAAGTATAATTTCTAAAGTACTTGCAATATTTCTGAGGGCAGGTTATGTGTATTATTTTCTCAATATTGTATACCCAGCACGGTGCACAGTATGTGACATATAGTAGGTATTTTATAGTGAAGTCAAATGAATATAAAAATAAAAATAGTAAGTACGAGCACCAAGAAGATGGGTTTTAAATAATACATAATGGACACCTAGCTGGCATGGCTCAGTGTTTGACTGTCAACCCATGAACCTGGAGGTCACAGTTCAATTCCAGGTCAGGGCACATACCTGGGTTATGGGCTTGATCCCCACTAGGGAGCATGCAAGAGGCAGCCTATCAGTGACTCTCTCTCATCATTGATGTTTCTATCTCTCCCTCTCCCTTCCTCTCTCTGAAATCAATAAAAACATATTTAAAATTTTTTAAAAATAATATATAACAAACTTACAGTGACTCATTGTTAATTTTAGAATTATAAAGGTCTAAGGACTTGAAAAAATGTTTGCTTTCCAAGTGATTAGTAATTGCTTCAATAATTAATGTGATTTATAAACAATTTATAATTAATTGAAGTTTTTCCACTTATACAGAAAATCTATAAGTGAATATCCACACAAACTGTTTAAATTATTACAAGTCCATCTTAGAAATTCAAATTATTGACGAGTTACTGGATTTGTCTATTGATAACTTACAGGAAGTAGAACTAAATGTATGCCATTTACTATTCCTTTTAATAACAGTCTGTTTCTTCTGTTTGATCAAAAGTATGTACAACATAGTTCCTATAAGAACTTATTATTCCTAATGAAAGATAGATGCATTAAGTTTGTGCATAGAAAATAATTTGCCTTTTAGTTTCTTGGATGAAAGAATTTAAAGTGATATCTATATGGAGATAGAATAGCATGTAGTGCCCTATCTGATAAAAAATTATTGTGACAAACCATCTGCTCTTTGAATTCTTTCTCTGCACATAATATTCTTAGTATTGGCTGACCTACAACTTACATTGCATTGATATGGGAGCTGTTAGACAGTGAGAATGTGGGAGAAAGTAAGATTGGGGCATCTTGATAAAGATGGTGTCAGTCTGATAGGATTACTATAATGGAAATACCACAGACTAGGTGGCTTATAAACAATATAAATTTATTTCTCACACTTCTGGAGGCTGGAAGTCTGAGATAAGGGTGCCAGCATGATTGGGTTAAGGCCCTCTTTCAGGAAGGCAGACTTCTTGCTGAAGAGATCAATGGATTTTGTGGGCTCTCTTTTATAAAAATAATGATCCCATTCATGAGGGTCTACCTTTATCATCTGCATACCTCCCGATCCTAATACTATCACATTAGGCATTAAGATTTTAACATTTAAATTTTGGAGGGACACAAACATTCAAACAACAGAAGAAACCAATCACTTTAGTTAGGTTACCTGAAAGGCTTTATTTTATTTTTAAATTTATCTTTATTGTTGAAAGTATTACAGATGTCCCCTTTTTTCCCCAATTGATTCCCTCCACCCCACCTCCAGACCTTCCCTATACCAATATCTGTGTCCGTAGGTTACGTATATAAACATGTAAGTTCTTTGATTAATCTCTCCCCAACCACTCCCCAACCCCTGCCTTCACTCTGAGATCCCTCAGCTTGTTCCATGCTTCTATGTCTCTGGATCTATTTTGTTCATCAATATATTTTGTTTATTATATTCCACGTATGAGTGAGATCATGTGGTACTTTTCTTTCTCTGACTGACTTATTTCCCTTAGCATAATACTCTCCAGTTCCATCCATGCTGTCCCAAAGGGTAAGAGATCCTTCTTTTGTACAGCTGCATGGTATTCCATGGTGTAATGTCCCACATCTTTTTTATCTAGTCATCTACTGATGGGCACTTGGGCTGTTTCCAGATCTTAGCCATTGTAAATTGTGCTGCTATGAACATAAGGGTACATAAGTTATTTCTGACTGGTGTTTCCAGTTTCATAGTATATATTCTTACAAGTGGGATCACTGGGTGAAAAGGCAGTTCAATTTTTAATTTTTTGAGGAAACTCCATACTTTTTTCCATAGTGTCTACACCAGTCTACATTCCCACCAGCAGTATACTACGGTTCCCTTTTCTCTACATCTTTGCCAGCACTTGTTGTTTGTTGATGGTAGTGACTCTGACAAGTATGAAGTGATACCTCATTGTGGTTTTAATTTGCATCTCTCTGATGATTAGTGACTTTGAGCATTTTTTCATATGTCTCTTGGCCATGTGTATGTCCTCTTTGGAGAAGTGTCTATTTAGGTCCTTTGCCCATTTTTTAATTGGAATATTTGTCTTCCTTTTGTTAAGTTGTATGAGTTCCTTATGTATTTTGCATGTTAACCCTTTATCAGATGAGTCATTGGCAAATATGTTCTCCCATACAGTGGGCTCCCTTTTCGTTTTGTTGATGGTTTGACTTATAGATCAGTGGAATAGAACAGAGAACCCAGAAATTGACCCAAGCCATTACTATGCTCAATCAAAATTTAACAAAAGAAGCAAGAACATACAATGGAGTAGAGACAGTCTCTTCAATAAATGGTGTTGGGAAAATTAGACAGGTACATGCAAAGAAATGAAACTAGATCACCAACTCACCCCATAAACAAAAATAAACTCAAAATGGATAAAAGGCTTAAATGTAAGACATGAAACCATTAAAATCCTAAAAGAAAACATAAGCAGCAAAATCTCAGACATCTCTCATAGCAATATGTTTGCTGATACCTCTCCTAAGGCAAGAGAAACAATGGAGAAAATAAACAAATGGTTCTACATCAAAATAAAAAGCTTCTGCCCAACAAAAGACGTTATTTTTTAGTCAACTGCCAGTGTAGCATCCTAAATTACTCATTTCCACTTACTGGTGATAATATTTACCAATTATTTACTCTGTGCCAGTCATTTTCTAAGTACTTTACTAATATTTAACTCGTTTAATCCTATACCAAGCTTGTGAGGTAAGCATAATTATGCCTATTTAACAGGTGACAAAATCCAAGTATAGAAGTATTAAATAGTACTTCTTCAAAGCTACCGAGCTAGTAAGTAGAAGGGCTGGGATTCAGACCTGGATATCTGGCTCCAGAATTCCTAATCACTACATCTAAACTGCCTCATGACAGGGACTATGGCCCTAATGGGATGGAGATGGGTGGATGAGGGCAAAAGGGGGAAAAATGAGGGCATCTGTAATACTCTCAACAATAAAATAAATGTAAAAAAATAATTTATGGATATATGTTATAATCACATCAGTAATTAATAAATACATGGGGAGAGATTAAGAAGAAGAAGACGAAACTCTTATCTAAAATTTCTAAAGAACCGAAAGCTCAACAGTGAAGAAAACAGACAGGCAAAAACAAATAATCCAGTTAGAAAATGGGCACAGTGCATGGAGACATTTCACCGAAGAAGACACGCACATGGAAAATAAGCATGTTAAATATGTTTAATATTACTAGTTATTAGAAAAATGAATTTTATTTATTTATTTTAAATTTATTTTTATTGTTGAAAATATTACAGGTGTCCCATTTTTTCCCCTGTTGACCTCCTCCACCTCATTTCCACTCCCTCCATAGACCTTCACCCATTATTGTCTGTGTCCATGCGTTATGCATATATGCATATAACTTCTTTGGTTAATCTCTTCTTATCCCCCATCCCCTTCCCTCTTCTCTCTGAGATACAACAGTCTGTTGCATGCTTCAGTGTCTCTTGGTCTATTTTGTTTGTCAGTTTCTTTTGTTCATTAGCTTCTTTTTTTTTTTTTTTTGTAAAAATATTACAGATGTCCCTCTTTCTTCTCAATGACCCATTCCACCCCATCCCACGTTCTTCCCCAGTCCCTCTCCACACCACTGTCCATGTCCTTTGGCTTTGCATACATGAATATAAATTCTTTGGTCAATCTCTCCCCCTTCACCCACCCGCCATCCTCCATCCCTCTGAGATTTATCAGTCTGATCCATGCTTCCATGTCATTGAATCTATTCTGTTCATCAGTTTATTAAGTTCTTTAGATTCCACATATAAGTGAGATCATGTGATGTTTGTCTTTCTCTGACTGGCTTATTTTGCATCATTAGCTTCTTCTTAAAGAAGACCCTTCAACATTTCATGTAATACTGCTTTGGTGCTGATGAAGTCCTTAGCTTTTTCTTATCTGTGAAGCTCTTTCTCTGACCTTCAGTTCTAAATGATAGCTTCACTGGGTAGAGTAATTTTGGTTGTAGGTTCTTGCTTTTCATCACTTTGAATATCTCTTGCCACTCCCTTCTGGCCTGCCAAGTTACTGTGGAAAAATCAGCTGACAGTCATATGGGTGCTCCAGAAAAAGAACTAAATGAAATGGAGCCAATCAAACTACTAGATATAGAGTTCAAAGCAATGGTTATAAGGATGCTCAAGGATCTTAGTAAGACTAATAAGGAAACTAGTGACGTCATCAATGACACAATAAAGAACCAATCAGAAAGGAAGGCTACACTAACTGAAAGGAAGAATAATTTACAAATTTACAGGGAATCAACAGTAGAGTAGAGGACATTGAAAATCAAGTCAACAATTTGGAATATGAGGAAGCAAAAAACACCCAATCAGAAGAGCAAAAAGAAAAAAGAATCCAGAAATATGAAGATAGTTTAAGGAGTCTCTGGTACAATTTCAAACAACCCAACATTCACATTATGGGGATGCCAGAAGGAGAAGAAAGAGAGCAAAAAATTGAAAACCTATTTGAAAAAATGATAGAAAACTTTCCCTACCTGGTGAAAGAAATAGACTTACAAGTCCAGGAAGCACAGAGAGTTCCAAACAAGAGGAACACAAAGAGGCCCACACCAAGACACATTATAATTAAAATGCCAAAGGTTAAAGGCAAAGACAGAATCTTAAAAGCAGCAAGAGAAAAGCAGTTAGTTACCTACAAGGGAGCATCCATATGACTGTCAGCTGAGAAATGCATTTTAAAGCCACAATGAGATAGATACCACTTACTTTGCATCTGATAGAACAACTAAAAAAAAAAAAAAATTAAAAAACAACTGTGACAATAACAAATACTGGTAAATATGAAGCATCTCGAACTTTCATACATTGTTGGTGAGAATGCAAAATGCTACAACCACTCTTGAATGTTTTTTGTAAATTTCTTTAAAATAATAAACATACATTTAACATATGATCCAACAATTGTTTCCTGGGTATTAATCTCACATATATAAAACCTAGGTGAACTAACAGTTTTATTGGTATTAGCCCAAATTGGAAGCAACTAAAGTGTCCTATGATGTGTAAATGGTAAAAAAAAAAAAAAAAAAAGTGATACATTCATACCATGAAATATTACTCAGAAATAAAAAAAGAACAAACCGTTGGTACACTAAAAATTATGGATGATTTCAAGGTGATTATGCTAGGTAAGAAAAGTCATTCTCAAAAGCTAACATCTTGTATAATTTCCTTTAACATTCTCAGAATGACAGACAATGGAGATTTAGAGCAGATTAGAGGTTGTCAGGGTTAGATTAGATAAAGATGTGGATGTGGCTAAAAAAGTTATCACAAGGTGCACTTGTGATAATGGAATAGTTCTATACCTCGATTATAGTGGTTGTACCCAAACCTATACATGTGATAAATTGGAACAGAATGGTGCACACACATTGTACCAATGCCTGTTTCCTGGTTTTGATATGATACTATAGCTGCATAAGACATTATCATTGAGGGAAACTAGATAAAGCTTAAATGGAAACTCTACACGATCTTTTTGACTTCTTGTGAATCTAATTATTTGAAATTACAAGCTAACAAGAGAGAATGCCTTTAAATATTTATGTTAAAATGACATTTAAAATCATTGTTATATAAAGAGACAATCAAAGATAATGCAGTAAAAAATGTAGAAAAAAGGATTATAAATGTCAGACAGTTATTAATAAAAGAAGTATGTTATATTTCTGTGTACTTGAAACAATGCAGTGGTATTTAGTAAATGTACAAAGAAGTAAAACCATCACTCTAACTCAGTTTTAGAACATTTTCACCCCTTTAGTAAGATCTCTCATGTCCATTTATTGTTAATCTTTCCTATTCCTAGCCACTTGCAGTCACTAGCCTTATTGAGACTTTCTATCTGCATAAATTTTCCCTTTCTGGGCATTTAATATAAATGGCATCATATAATAGATGTTCTCTTGTGTGTGACTTCTTTCACGTGGCATACTGTTATTGAGGTTCATACATATTGTGATGTGTGTCAGTTCACTTCTTTTAATTGCTGAATAGTATTCCATTGTATGGTTGTCCTACATTTTATAGATCTATTCACCTGTTGATGGACAATTAAGTTGTTTTCAACTTTTGGACAATATGAATAATGCTTATATGAACAGTCATATGCAATTCCTAGTGTAGATATATGATTTTTTGCTATTGAGTATATATCTAAAAGCAGAACTTCCTGGCCAGGTGGTAATTTTATTTTTAAATTTTAAGAAACTGTGAAGCTGTTTTCCAATGTTTCTGTACTGTTTTATATTTTAACCAACAATATTTGAGGTTTTCCATTTATCATATCCTTGCCAACATTGTTTATTATAAACATTCAAATGAGGTGAAATGTTATCTCATCATTTTGATTTATATTTCCTTAATGACTGATGATGTTTAGCAAATTTTTGTTCATATATCTTCGTTTTTAAAGGATCTATTCATTTTATGTGTCCATTTTTAAAAATTGGACTGTTTTGTTATTCTAAGTGTTATTAATACATTCTGAACACAAATGTTTTATCAAATATGTATTTTGTAAATATTTCTACCAGTATGTTGTGTATATTTTCATTTTTTGTTGTTGTTATGGTAAGAACACTTAGCATAATATCCATATTATTAAAAAATTGTAAGTGTACACTACAGTATTATTAAGTATAAATAGTATATTGTGCAACACATTTCTAGACCTTGTTTGTCTTGCATGATTGAAATTTTATACCAATTGAAGAACAACTATGCATTTCCCCCCTGTTCAGCCCTTCGAAAACACCATTCAATTTTCTGCTTCTCTATTTTAGATGTGCTATCCTTTCTGAAAATTATAGCTATCTCTTAACATACAGTATTTGCTCTTCTGTAATTGGCTTATTTCACTTAGCACAATGCCTTACATGTTAATCTGGGTTATTTCAAATGGCAGAATTTCCTTCCTTTTAAAGGCTAAATAATATCCCATTGTATGTGAATACCACATTTTCTTTACCTATTTCATCCACTGATGGACACTTAGGTTTTCCTAAATCTTCATTACTGTGAATAATGCTTCAGTAGACGTGGAAGTGAAGATGTCATTTGGGCATCCTGATTTCAATTATTTTGGATATACTACACACATAAGTGAGATTGCTGTGGTTTCAACATTTTATATTCCCACCAATATTGTACAAGGGTTCCATATATTTGCCAAGAATTGCTATATATATATATATATATAATCCTCACCCAAGAATATTTTTCCATTGCTTTTCAGAGAGAGTGAAAGGGAGAGAGAGAGGGAAACATCAACGTAAGAGAGACACATCAATTGGTTGCCTCCTACACGAGCTCCAACCGGGACCAGGGATTGAGCCTGCAACCAAGGTACTTGCCCTTAACTGGAATAAAACCCAAGACCTTCAGTCTGCAGTACAACTATCTAACCATTGAGAATACCAGCTAGGGCACTATCAATATTTTTGAGAATAGCCATCCTAAGAGGTGTGAGGGAATATCTTTGTGGTTTTAATTTGAATTTTTCTTTTGACTACTGATATCAGATATCTTTTTATATACCTGTTGGCCACTTGTATGTCTTTTTTGGAAAAATGTTCAGTTTCTCTGCCTATTTTTAATAGGTTTATATTTGTATTTTGATATTAAATTTTAAAAGTTAATTATATATTTTAGATATTAACCCTTATCAGATGTATTGTTTGCAAATATTTTCTCCCATCCCACGAGTTGCCTTTTTATTTTCTTGGTGGTTTCTTTTGCTGTGCAGAAACTTTTTAGTATGATGTAGACCAATTTGTCTATTTTCATTTTTGTTGCCTGTGTTTTGGCTGTCATAGCCAAGAAATCATTGCCAAGGCCAATGTCAAGAAGAATTTCTGCCCTGGTCAGGTTGCTCAGTTGATTGGAGTGTCGTCCCATATACCAAAGGGTTGGTGGTTCAATCCCAGGTCAGGGTGTGTATGGAAAAAAGAAAAAAGAAGCATTTCCACTATATAATTTCTATCTATTTTTTTTTTTTTTTTTAGTTTCATATCTTACATTTATGTCTTCAATCCATTTGTTTACTGTTTCTAATAGTTTTTTGTTGGAATCTTTTCTATATGTAGATTCATGTTATTTGTAAATAGTGATAATTTTACTTCATTATAGTGATAATTTTACTTCATTATCATTTCGATGTATTGTATTCAATTTGCTAGTATTCTCTTTAGGATTTTTGCATCTAGGTTCATCAGATATACTGGCTTGTAATGTATATTGTGTGCATGTTCCTTGCGAGGTTTGGTATTGGGGTAATGTTGGCCACATAAAATTAGTGAGAAAGTTTTCACTCCTCTTCAATTTTTGGGGGGGAGGGGAGAGGATTTTTTTTTCACTGATTTTTTTTTAGACAGAGTGGAAAGGAGGGAAGAGGAGAGGGGGAGAGGAGGAGAGAGAGATAAAAATAGAGACAGAGAGAAACATCAATGTGAGAGAGACACATTGATGTGAGAGAGACATATCGGTTGATTGCCTCCTGCATGCACCTTTACTGGGGCTGGGAATCGAACATGTACCCCAGGTACGGATTCTTGACTGGGAATCAAACCTGTGACCCTTCCATGTGCAGGCTGACACTCTAACCACTGAGCTACACCAGACAGGGCCTCTTCAATTTTGGGGGGAAGAGTTTGAGAATGATAGTTATTCAATCTCTGACTATTTAAAAGAATTCACCAGTTAAATCATATAGTCTCGGACTTTTGTTTTGGCAGGGAAATTTTTTATTTCTGTTTCAATTCTCTTACTAGTGATTAGTCTATTTAAGTTTTCCACTTCTATATGGTTCTGTCTAGGAAGGTTATATATATTACTAAGAATTTGTCCATTATTTCTAGGTTATTGAATTTGGCGGTGTATGGCCTTTCATAGTATTCGTGTGTAATCCTTTGTATTTCTGTAGTGTCCATTGCAACTTCTCCTCTTTTATTTCTGATTTTATTTATTTGAGTTGATTCTCTTTTTTCCTTTGTAAGTCTAACCAGAGCATTGTCAATTTTAATTATCTTTTCAAAGAACCAGCTCTTTGTTTCATTAATTTTTTTATTATATTTTTGTTCCCTATTTTATTTTACCTTTACTTTTTATTATTTCCTTTCTTCTAGTCACTTTGGGTTTCATTTCTTCTTTGTCTATCTCTTATGTGTAACATTAAATCATTTATTTGAGGTTTTTTCTTGTTTTTTGGAGGTAGGCCTCTAATGCCATAAACTTTCCTGTTAGTACCACTTTTGTAGCATCTCAATAATTTTGATATACCACATTTTCATTTTCAGTTGTCTCTATGTATATTTTTCACTCTTCGTGTATTTCTTCTATGACCCAATGGTTGCTTGGTAGCATATTGTTTAATCTCCACAAATCCATCTGATTTCTAGCTTTCTTCTCATAATTAATTTCCAGTTTCATACTGTTGTGATCAGAAAATATGTTTTGTATGATTTCATTCTTTATAAGTGAGACTAGTTTTGTGCCCCAACATATGGTCTCTCCGTGAGAATGTTGTGAGCATCCTTGGGAAGAATGTATATTCTGTCATTTGAGTATGGAAAGTTCTATAAATATTGATTATGTCCATTTCTGCTAATATGTTTTTTATGGCTGATATTTCCTTATTGACTTTCTGTTTGAATGATGTATCCATTGCTGTCAATGGAATATTTAGGTCCCCTACTAAAATTGTGTGTTTATCAGTTTCTCTTATTAAGTCTGTTTGTGATGTCTATACATTATGGTGCTCCCAAGTTGAGTGCATATATATTGATGTGTTATGTCTTACTGATGAATCCTTCCCTGTATGATGATAAATTGTCCATCTTTGTCTCTTGTTACTTTTTGTGTCTTGAAATCTAATTTGTGTGATATGACTACACCCACTTTTTTTCTGGATGCTATTTGCTTGGAGTATCCTCTTCCATCCCTTAACTTTGAGCTTGTATTTGTCTTTGCAGCTGAGATGGGGCTCCTGAAGACAACATATAGCTGGGTCTTGTTTTTTAATTTGTCTTACTACCCTTTTAACTGATGAAATCACTCCATTTACATTTAGGGTAATTATTAATATATGAGGGCTTACTGTAGTTTTTTTATCTTTTGTTTTATGGTTTTTCTATATCTCTACTGTTTCTTTTCCCCTGTGTTTCTGGCTGCTATTTTAGTTTTATAATTTTCTATGATTTTTTTCCTTCTGTTTCCTTTTTTAATGTTACATGTTCAGGTCCAAATTTTTTTGTGGTTACTATTACGTTGATGCAAAAAAATGTTTCATGCATACAATAGTCCTTTCTCTTCTGATTACATCTTATCTTCATTCACCTGTGCAAGTTCCAACCTTTTCCTTCTTCCTTTTATTGTTTTATTGTCACAAATTATCCCATTTTATGCTGCATCTGTTTCCAAATTGCAAAAGTTATGGTCTTTTCTTTTTGTCTGTTTTTAGTTAATTTTTGCCTGAGGATATTTTTTTCCATTGACTTATTAGAGAGAATGGGAGGGGGAGGGAGAGACAGAGAGAGAGAAACATCAATGTGAAAGAGACACATCAATTGGTTGCCTCACGCACATGCCCCAACCAGAATCAAACCCGCAGTTGCCCTTGACTGAAATAGAGTCCATGACCCTTCAGTCCGCAGGCTGGTGCTCTAACCATTGAGCAAAACCAACTAAGGTAATGATTTTTTTAAAATGCTTTTTCCCCTTCAACATTTATGTTATGATTAACTGTAAAATAGTGTTGCATTTTTCCCAATCTCTTTATCTGTTTGTCATCTTACTCAAAGTTTTATATACTTGTATCTTTTTATTTCAGATAGAAGAGTTCCTTCCAATATGTCCTGTAATGCAGATCTTGTGGTGGTAAATTTCCTTAGCTTTGTTTTTCTGAGGAAATCTTTATTTTATATCTAAAGAATAACTTTGCCGGATATATTATTCTTGGTTGATGATTTCTATTTTTCAATATTTTGAATATTTTATTCCACTCTTTTCTGGCCTGTAAAGTTTCTGCTGGAAAATCCAGTGATAATTAAATGGGGTTTCTTTTGTAAGTTACAGCATTTTTTCCCTGACTGCCTTGAGAATTCTTTCTTTGTCATCAACTTTTAACAATTTTGATATAATACATCTTGGAGAAGGTCTTTTTGCATTGAGATAATTCAGTGTTCTGTTAGCTTTTTGAAATTGAGGGTCTAAAGCTTTCCATAGAAGTTTTCATTGATTATTTGTTTGAATAGGTAATCTGTTCCCTTCTCCCTCTCTTCTCATTCTGTTATACCCATTATTCTTATGTTGCTCTTTCTAATGGAATTGGTTCTTATAGAGTTCTTTCATTTCTTAACTTTCAGTTCCCTCTTTTTTCACCTGAGTCATTTCCAGGTTTCTATTTTCAAGTTCACTAATGCTCTGTTCCATCTGGTCTGTTGTGTTTTCAGTACTCTTTAATGCATTCTTAATCTTATTTATTGAGTCCTTCAGCTCCATAATTTCTGTTTGGTTCCTTTATATAGCTTCAATTTCTTTGGTAAAGTACTACTTTTGTTTGTTGATTTTATTCCTGAGCTCATTGAACTGCCTTTCTGAGGGTGGTGGTGTTGTTTTTTCACCTCACTGAGTTTTTTGATAGCTGCAATCTTGAACTCTTTGTCATTTAAATCACAGTCTTCCATGTCTTTGAGCATACTTTCTGGAGATTTATTTATTTTTCCTGTACTACCTTTGAAACCTTGGTTATTCCTGGTATTTAAATGTATTGGTCTCTCTGCCTGGGACTTTGATAATGAACATTTTTTTTTTCCTGGTACTGTTTTGTTCTTTACAATTCAGCAGGTCGATAAGTAGAAGTCTTGCTTTTGTTTTCCAATGTTCAGTGCTATGGCACAAGTTTTTGTTTTCTCTTACCTGCACTATTGGCACCTCCAGGACCTTGATGGGCAGTGTTGCCTCGGTATGGGAAAATACTTTCTATTCCCCTTGGTGGTGTGCATCCCTTCTGTCTGAATCACCTCAATCTCAGGAAACCACATGAATGGTGAGATATGGTGGGTGGTGGACTACCAGGCCTGTAAGTTCCCTGCACTGCCTTCTTGTATCCAGAGGCTGCTAGCTGCTTTGAGCTATAGGAGGCATCTCCAGTGCTTCTATTGTATTCTGCTACTACTGAGTTGTGCACAATAGGTGGGAGAGGGGAAGAATATTCACAACTCTACAGCTTTACCCTCTTTGTTAGTAATTGTGGTCACTAATCCAGAGCTGCCATTCCACTTTGCCACATCTCTGCCCAGGTTTAGCCACAATTGGTGTCAGCTCCTCAGACTGGAATGTTGCTTTTGTGCTTCCTACATTCTGGGGTCCTTTGTGTGGGCTTCAGCCTCACTCATCCATGGTTACCACATCAGCAGAAGCCAGGAAGGTGAGGGAGGGCAGGTTTGTGCATTTGAAGCTTTTCCCTTTTGCTAGCAATGGTGGTGACTGCTCTGTAGATGACACACCACTGTGTCGTGTGTCCACCCCTGTCACATAAAAGGGTATGGCTAGTCAGGCCAGAATATTGCTTCTGTCTCTCCTGCCCCTGGGCTGCCATGTATAAACTGCAGCCTGACTCTACCATGTCAAGTGTGGCTGTGACAGTTGCCAGTCTCTGCCTGTAGACCTGCCTTTGTCCTGATACACCTGTCTTCAGTCTTCAGGTGACCCATGCATGGATCTCTCAGACTTGTTTGTTGAGCAAAGGGTCTTTTGTTTAATTATAGTTGTCCAACTTGTTGTAAATTTAAGGGGAAACAAAAAAATCTTGTCACTCCACCATGATGCTGATGTATGAATGTTGACTTTTATATTTTACTGCATAAAATATTTTTATTGTTTTTTAATTAAATTTGTTGAGATGACATGGTTAATAAGATCGTATAGGTTTCAAGTGTACATTTCTATGATACATGATCTATATATTGCATTGTGTTGCCACCACCCAAATTAAAATTATCTTCTATCACCATATATTTGACCCTCTTTACCCTTCACTACCCCCAACCCCCTTCCCTCTGGTAACCAAAATACTTTTGTCTGTTTCTATGAGTTGCAGTTTTATATCCCTGATATGAATGAAATCATATAATTCTTGGCTTTTATCTGAATGACTTATTTTGTTTAGCATAATATTTTCAAGGTCCATCCTTGTTGCTACAAATAGCAGTTGTTCATTCCATAGTATATATGTAACACATCTTCTCTATATCCAATCCTCTATCAAAGGACACTTTGGTTGTCTCCATGTCTTGGACACCAAGAATAATGCTGCAATGAACATAAGGGTGCATACATCTTTGCAAATACATGTTTTTGAGTTTTTAAGTTAGATATCCAGAAGAAGGATTGATGGATCACATGGTAGACTTATTTTTAATTTTTTGAGGAACCACCATACTGTTTGCCATAGTGTCTGCACCAGTTTACATTCCCACCAACAGTGAATGTGGGTTACTTTTTCTGTACAACCTCTCCAACACTCATTATTAACTCTCTTGTTGATAATAGCCACTCTAACAGGTGTTAGGTGGTATCTCATTGTAGTTTTGAAGTGCATTTTCCTAATAGCCAGTAAAGTTGAGCATCTTTTCATATATCTGCTTGCCATTTGTATGTCTTCTTAGGAGAGGTGTCTGCTCAGGTCTTCTGCCCATTTTTAAATTGGATTGTTTGTTTGATATTGAGTTGTATGAGTTCCTTGTATACTCTTTTGGATATTAATCCCTTGTTAGAGCTATGGTTGTAAATATCATCTCCCATTCAGTTGGTTGCCTTTTTGTTTTGTTGTTAGGTTCTTTTGCTGTGCAGAAGCTTTTTAGTTTGATATAGCTCCCTTCATTTATTTTTCCATTTAATTCCCTTGCTTTTGTGGTCCAAATCTTAAAATGTTCTCTATGACCAAGGTCCATAAGTTTAGTGCTTATGTTTTCTTCTATGTAATTTAATGTTTCAGATCTTATATTTAGATCTTTGATCCATTTTGAATTAATTTTTGTACATGGAAACAAACTGTAATCTAGTTTCATTCTCTTGCATGTGGCCTTCCAATTTTCCCAAAACCATTACTTGAAGAGGCTTTCTTTCCTCTACTTTGTGTTTTTGGCTCTTTTTTTGAAAATTTTTTGCCCATATATATGTGTTTTTATTTCTGGGATCTCAATTCTGTTCCATTGGTTTCTGTGTCTGTTTTTCTGCCAGTAACATGCTGTTTTGATTATCATAGCTCTGTAGTATAACTTTAAGTTAGGTAGTGTGATACCTCTACCTTTGTTCTGTTTTTTCAAGATGGCTTTGGTTATTAGGTGTCTTGTGGTTCCATACAAATCTAATGATTTTTTATTCTATTTCTTTAAAAATGACATTGGGATTTTAATGGGGATTGCAATATATCTGTATATTGCATTGGGTAACATAGCCATTTTACCTATGCTGAGTCTTCTAGTCAATAAACATGGAATATCTTTCCATGTCATTGTGTCTTTTTCAATCACTTTTAATGCTGACTGGCTATTTCAAGCTAGAACTCCCCCCTGCCGCCAGCTACTTTTCCATGGTAATGGGTCAGCAAGGTGTAATTTCGAGAATATAGGTCTTTCACAACTTATGTCAAGTTCATCTCTACTTATTACATTCTTTTCATTGCTATTGCCAAATGAATTATTTATTTTCATTTCTTTTTCTGAAATTTCATTGTTAATATACAGGAAAGCAGTGGAATTTTGTACATTGTTTTTGTATCCTGCAACTTCACTGTATGTGTTTATTGTTTCTAATAGTTTTAGTAAAGTAGAGATTAAAAATGATCTTATACTCACCCATCCCCTCAACCTTGCCCCATGCCCTTGCCTCCCTCACCCCCATGAGTCCCTCCACCCCCTCCATACACACCCTGATGTGGAAGGTGTACAACATGTGCTCAGAAAGATGGGGAAACGTTGCTTCACAGATAACAGTCAAAAGACAACCAAATGAACTTTTTTATTAAGGTGATAGCATTATTTACTTTTAATTTACATGGTGTACTTCTTCCATGCTCAAGCCATGACACCATACTTTCGCTTATCATTTATGTACATCTTCCAAATTTCTGGGACCAGGATATCATGTGGGTTGGGATCACATAACATGGTGCTGATTGACAGCAGTGTTTTGGAAACTGTGTGTGCAGGGACGAATAGGAATTAAGGATGGACAGACAGACACACCCTTCATGATTTATGCTGGGATGATAAATTTGGGTTTGAAATGGGACCTTGGAAGGTTTGAAGGGGAACTCCCTGGGGAATCGGATACTAAGGAAGAAAGCTCCTCATTGGTAGGGGCTGTCTTTGGGCCCTATTATATATCCCTGCCATGTGGAACATATCATCTTCCACTGGCCCTGTGGAGCACAGCCTTGTGGGGGGTCTTGAGGAAGGTAAAGAAACTCCTTTCAGAGGCACATTAGGGACAAAGACAGTGACATGGGGCTCTGATCCTCCTTAGGAGGTTTCCAGATAGGTAGAAAGTGGAGGGAAACCACTGTTAGGAGAATCAGCAACCCAGCAGGTCAGCGGATAAGTGGGTAAAATAGGGCTCTGGGGTCGAGGGGGTGATGGGGGACAGGGATGGTGGTGGAGAGGAGGGTTGAGGAAGGAAGGTTGGGAACCTAGAGGGACTGATGGGCTCCTGGACACCTGTGTCCTGCACAGCTGCTGACTCCGCCACGTCCCTGCTGTCTTGACTTGGATTCTACTGCTCAGAGGCAGCACTCTACTTAGACAACACAGCCAGGTGACAGGGCTGCTCCTGCTCAGGGCAGCCTGTCTCTGTCCTGGCCACTGAATTACACATTGGGTTGCCTGGCAACAGTAGGAGATTAACTCTGTGAGGTCACCAAGTGAGTGCAGAGGGTGGGGGCATGGTGAAAAGGTAATCTGAATGGAGGAGGGTAGTGGGGGGGAATGACCATAGAGGGGAATGGAAGGGAGTGGAGGGTGAGAAGTACCATGGAGGAAATGAGGGGGATTGAAGGTGGGAGGGTCTATGGAGGTCACTAGAGGGAATGGAGTACAGAAGGCTTAAAAGGGGCTGAAGGGGGGAGAAGGGGAAGGGGGAGGGTGCCCAGTCAACCTGGCTTACCCAGTGCTTGTGCTGTGGCCTGGCAAGTTGGGTCACAGGCACTGCCCACATCTCAGAGATACCCAAATATATAAGAACAGTTCAATGAATTCCCTCCACCCTTCACTCATATAGATTAACCAGCAAGTAATATTTTACCCCTTTGGCTTTATACTAATTTCTCCACCTGTCATTCTAGATCTTGTGCTTGGTCTTTCTCTCTATCTGTGGATACATACACACTTGACAGTAAGCTGCATACATCAAGGCCCTTTACTCCCAGATACTTCTGTGTGTATTCCTAAGAGGGACATTCTCTTACATAATTAACTGTAGTAAATTTAACATCAATACCATAGTTTTATAACCTTGAAAGTAAATTTTCATAACATTTTTGATAAATTTACTATTTTATGAAGAATTAAGGCCTTCAAAGATCCAATCTGGAGCTAAAACAAACTTAATTTTTCAAAAAATGACAGGAAAAGCAGAAGGAAGGAAGAAAAACAAGTAATCCACTGAGCATATCTAAGAGTGTGGTTATTTTTATTTACAAAAACAATCATTTTGGGGAAGTGGTGGTTCCAATAACAATCATAACTGTAGAACTTTTCCTTTCTTTCATAAGAATTTCTAATAAAGATATTTATTCTCATGAAACTCTTCCTTTGTGGATTTTCCAGGATGGCGGTGGACTGGGTGGAAGCTACATTGACATTTTCTCAAAACCAAACTGGAATTATACCTAAAATATGGAAAAACCATCCTAAATGATCAACTGCAACTGGAAACAAGCTATGGAGCACCCTCATAACCAAAGAGGAAAGGTGGAGACCACATAGAGACTGGTAGGAAGTGCGGAGGTACAAGAGGGCTGGCTGGGCTCCCACAGGCAGCAGTTGAAGGTACTGAGGCATGTCTCAGCTGTGGAGGGTTCCCACTGAGGACTCTGGGGCCTAAACCTCAGGCTGAGCTTCCCAGCCCAGGTAGGCCAGAACTGAGAAAGATCTGGCTGTGAAAAGCAGCAGGGTTTTTGTCTGCCAGGGAGAGAGGGCTGGAAATGCAGGCTTCCTCTTAAAAGGCCAATGCACAGTTTCGTGTGCAGCCATTAACCTTGGACTCTGGTGGAAGGAAGACAGAGTGTACTAGAGCTGTGTGAGGAGAAGTCATGTGGGTTGGCTAAGGGAATAGAGCTCAGAGGGCACCCATCTAGACCCTGGTGCTGGGTTATTCTCTCAAAATGCAGAGGACTTCTTTCTCAGGCAGATATTTATCTTCTAAGCAGCTTTTGCCTGGTGGGAAATCAATTGCCCCAGCCTGCTGGAAAACCTGTAGCCCAACCCAGTAGAGTTTCTACAGTCTGAGGTCATTAAGAGACTGATAATAATCATCTGACCCCACACTGTGGAGTTTCTATAGCCTGAAGCTCATTAAGAGACTGAATTAAACAGCCTCTGGGTGTTTTGAGTCTTTGCCTGATTTGCTTCTGGACACAAGGCTTGGAAAAGTAGGCCTTGGTGCACATCTTGGTCCTGTCCAGACACACCTGGCCTCAGCAGAGGAAACCACAAACTGTGGAGTGCAGAAAACTTCAAGCAGGGCACTCAAGGTCAGTCACAAACAGCGTCTGACATTGGCCTGCACCAGAAATCATCCAAAACACTGGGAGTCCTAACAGATCTACCTAATACTTAGAAACAAATCTAAACAGGCAGCCAAAATGGGGAGACAATACAAGAAGAACCAAATGAGAGAACAAAAGAATTCTCCAGAAGAAGAGCTAAATGAAATGGAGATAAGCAATCTATCAGATATAGACTTCAGAATACTGATCATAAAGATGATCAACAGCATGAGAAAATAAAAGGAAACTATGATGGAAATTAAGAATGATTAAGTAGAAATAAAAAATACGTCCCAAGGAACAAACAGAAGGTTAGGGAAAGTTGAGGATCAGATCAGTGAATTAGAAGACAGGTTAGAAAAAAATCACTAATCAGAGAACCAAAAAGAAAAACAATTAAAAAAAGGAGGACAGTTTAAGGGAGCTGTGGGACATGAAACATAACAATATTCACATCATAGGAGTGACAGAACATGTAGAAAGTAAGCAAGGGTTAGAGAACCTGTTTGAAGAAATAATGGTAGAAAACTTCCTCAACCTGGTTAAGGAAAAAAAAGTCACACTAATTCAAGACGCACAGAGAGTCCCAAGAAAGAAGAACCTAAAGAGGCACACACGCACACATCAGAAAGTACCAAAAATTCAAGACAAAGAGAATATTAAGGGCAGCAAGAAAAAAGCAATCTGTTACCTACATAGGAGCTCCGAGAAGGCTATCAGTAGATTTCTCATCAGAAGCTCTACAGGCCAGAAGGAGTGATGGCATGATGTATTACAGGTAATGCAAAACAAGGGTTTGAAACCAAGACTACTCTATGTGAAATAAAGACCTTCCCACACACACAAAAAAAAAAAAAAGGAAAAAAAAAAGGCTAAAGGAGTTTATCACCACGAAACCAGCATTGCAGGAAATGTTAAAGGGACTGCTGTAATAAGAGATTGAAATAGAGAGAATGAGAAACATAGGCATAAAAAAATAAAATGGCAATAGATAAGTACCTATCAATAATAACCTTAAATATGAATGGGTTAAAGGCTCCAATCAAAAGACATATGGTAGCCGAATGGATAAGAAACCAAGACCCAAATATATGCTGTCTACAAGAGACCTACCTCAAAACAAAAGACTCACACAGGCTGGAAAACAAAAACAACAACAACAAAAAACTTCTGGAGGACTTTAAAGGAGAGGTCAACAGCAATACAGTGACAGTAGGAGACTTTTTAACACCCCTCTGACTTTACTGGATAGACCTTCCAGACAAACAATCAACAAGGAAACAGTGATTCTAAGTGACACACTAAATCAGATGGATTTAATTGCCATTTACAGAACATTTCACCCCAAAGCTACAAAATATGCATTCTCCTCATGTACACATGTGGCATTCTCTCTTTTTTTAAAAAAAATATATCTTTATTGATTTCAGAGAGAGGAAAGGAGAGGGAGAGAGAGAGATAGAAACATCAATGATGAGAGAGTCATTGGTCGAGCCCACAACCCAGGCATGTGCCCTGACCGGGAATCGAACCCCGATCGCCTGGATCCTAGGTTGATGCTCAACCACTGAGCCACGCCCTGCAGGGCCACATGTGGCATTCTCAAAGATAGACCACATGTTAGGACACAGAACAAGTGTTTACAAGTTAAAGTTGAAATCATATCAAGCATATTTTCAGACATTTACACCACGGAATACTATGCAGCTATAAAAATGAAGGATCCCTTATCCTATGAGACAGCATGGTGGGACCTGGAGAGTATTATGCTAAGCAAAATAAGCCCATCAGAGAAAAACAAGTATCACATGATTTTACTCATATGTGGAATCTGATGAACAAAATAGATTCAGAGACATAGAAGTATGGAACAGACTGACGAATCTCAGAGGGAAAGTGGGGAGAAATTTACCTAAAAACTTATATGCATATATATATAACCCATGGACACAGACATTAGTGGGGTGAAAGCCTGGGAGGAGGTGGGAAGGGGGTAGAAGGGGTCAATGGGGAAAAAGGACATCTGTAATACTTTCAACAATAAAGGTAAATTTAAAAAAAATCTTAAGCTACTGTTGTTTTTATGTTTGAGCTTTTAATTATAATCACTTTCAACCCCTTAATAAAGAGTAGATTATAAAGTGATTTTAAACATACTGTTGGTAGTAATCTGCTTATTACACTGATTAGACATTCCTAAATGTACAAGTTATGAAGTGAAAATTGGATTTTTTTCATTACACACAAGTATTTCCATGAAATTAATTTGTACCTTTACAACCAAATAGATCCAAGCAGTTAAGTCTGTTGGGGTGCAGTTCTGCACATCTTGTGACAGCCTGTGTCCTGGACTGTCATTTTCAAGGATGTGGCACGGTGGGACCTGGAGAGCACTATGCTAATCGAAATAAGCCAGTCAGAGAAAGACAAGTATCACATGATCTTACTCTTGTGTGGAAACTAATGAACAAAATAAATCAATGAAAAAAATAGATTCAGAGATGTAAAAGCATGGACTAGGCTGATGAATCTCAGAGGGAAGGTGGGAGTGTGTGGGTGGGCGGAGAGAGATTAACCTAAAAATTTATATGCATATAGGCATAACTCATGGACACAGACAATAGTGTGGTAAAGGCCTGGGGGAGAGGGTACAGGATGGAGGGTATAAATGGGTGAAAAAGGGGACATTTGTAATACTTTCAAAAATAAAGATGAATAAAAAAATTTAAAAATAACTTTAAAGAATAAAAAAATAAAGAAAGGAAAATAAAAAGTTCTTGCTATCAAACAAGTTATGTAATACACCTAGTTAGCCAATTTAGGAAGAAAAGGTAATTATTTGACAGCACTTTAAAGAGGGAAAACAAGGATGACTTATTGGGTCCTGTAATAATATAACATAAAATGTGTAACTCATTGAAAGAAACTTCCAAATTCATTGTGTTATGTAGTTCCAAACGAGAACTGATTTGTGTGCTTGTGAACAGATAAAATATCCTTGATACTGTGATGATCATCAAATTTTAACATCTTCATTTAAAATAACAGAACACTTGTAAGAAAATTGGAAAAGAACACTAGGTGAGTTCTTTACATAGGAAGTGTATGTAACATTGTGCAATGTTGCGGGAAGCTTCTGAAGTTCTCTTTTTCCAAGGGGATGAGGCTTGAAAATTATTTTGCAAGACCAAATGCCATTAAACACCAACCGTTTTGATTGGGTTGGGTATCATGACAATGTGATAATGTGTCAGTCCTGTATACAAAAAAAGGTTCCCATGATCCCTCCACCCTTTCATTGACCAAATGCTGTGAAAAATACTTTTCACATCTATCTGTCTCCATCCCCAGTGTGACTGCTCTAATTCAGGATATGATTGATCATTTGTCACAAGAATGCAATAACATATTTTAATGAGTGTCTGTGCTGCCAAGATTGCCACCCTCAAATCCATCCTCAACACTGCCATGTAGAATGATCTCCCTAAAGCATAAATCAGTTCCTATCATAGATTTCAATAGTTTCTTCACCTGCAGGGTGAATTCTAAATTTCAGGGCTGCTCTATTCTGTAGTCCCCAGGGAGATTCAACTTTGTTTTTGTTTTGTTTTGTTTTGTTTTGTTTTTTGCTACACATAATCTATTGTGTATCTATAATATAGCTTGTATTATACTCTGTTGCCATTGTCTATTTAAATGTTCATTCTCTTAACCAGTCTAATAGCTCTTTGAAGAAGGAATGGCCTTGATCACTTTTGTCCACTTACTCCCTAGTGTATACTAGGTAATCAATATTTCCTGGATGAGTGCATGCATTCGTTAAAGGATGAATGACATAATTTATACAATATAAGTGATATAAAGAGGATATAATTCTCATTTTTTCCACTTAACTTAAAATGTAGGTCAGACACATTATATGATACAAGATATTGTACCCAATAAAAACAAAAAGCAATAGAGTGGGAATACATTGTGTTATTCCTCGTTTGACAAGCCCTCAATGGCAGGTCAAAGCCACTTTAACTTTTATCTGACATAATGTAATACTTCTCATAACTTTTCATAACATTTTGAGAAATTTACATTGTATGAAGAATTAAAGTCTTCAAAGGTTCAATCTGGAGCTAAAACCAATTTAATTTTAGAATACCTGACAGGAAGGAAGGAAGGAAAAGAAACCAGTAGTTTATCTGGTATAAATTAAGCAGCAAATTTAATATTCATACAATATTTTAATATGTGTATTCCAGCTGTGTCTGTTGACAAATAGAGTCTTTAAAACTTATTTTAAACCCTTCCAGTACAGGATCCAATGTAGGATCAGCTATATTGCCTTTAGTTGTTCTGTCTATTTAGTCTCCTTGAGACTGGAACATTGCCACAGCCTTTCTGTGTCTTTTGTGACACTGACCATCTGAAGAATGCAGAGTACTGGTCCCCTACCACTCATTCACATGTACCAGTCTTATAACCTGTAGCTTCAGTAATAAACCAGGCAATATGAGAGAGAAGAAGAGGAAAGGAAAAGAAAGACTGCTCAAATTTGTATTTTGAATGCTGTAGTGAAGTTACAAATATTTTATGATGTGTTATATTAAGATATGTTCTCAATTGCATTCTGTAAAATGAATGAACTTATTTCACTCACAGGAAGTTTGTATTCTCCAGTCCTCTCTGAAAAGGTGAAAGAGTTACAAATCTTTTGTGGCAATGATTACATTTCCCAAGAAGCTAAGTAAGTAGTGCAAGATCATGTTGATGGATTCACTGATTCTGATTTCAGATTGAGATGTAGCTTTATTTCTATCTCTACCTTCTCTATCATCTCTATCTATCATCTCTATCTCTCTATCATCTCTCTCTATCTCATCATCTCTTTCTCTATCTCATCTATACCTATACCTGTATTTATATATACATTTTAATCTGAAAGAACAATTAATTTACGTGTGTGTATTCTAACCACTGACATAAATGTTATGTGAGTAAATTTGTTAATGCAAAGTAATTTACAGACATACACCTCTTTTGGTATCCTTTGGCTGCAATAACAAAGTACCACAAACTGAATGGCTCACAATAGGAATTTACTTTCTCAGAGTTCTGGAGGCAAGAAGTCAGAAATCAGGTGTCATCATGTCCCCGCTCTCTCATTGTCCTTACTAACTCCTAGCTTTGGTGGTTCCTAGCAATCTTTGTTGCCCTTAGGTTTGCAGCAGCATTACTGAAATCTCTGCCCCAATCTTCACATGGACTTCTTCCTTGTATGTGTTCTGTGTCCAAATCTCCCTCTCCAGTTAATGTCACCAGTCTTTGGATTTAGCACTCACCCAAATCCAGTATAATCTCATCTCTACTTGATTACATCTGCAAAGATTTTATTTCTAAGCAAGGTCACTCTGAGGCTCCATAGAGGCATCAATTTTGGGAGGATACCACTCAACCCAGTACGGTCTGCCCTCTGCCTCTCAAAAGTCACATTTGTTACATGTGCAAAATACATGCATCCCATTTTAACATCCCTGACATTCTGGCATTAACTCTAAGTACAACATCTCATTTATATATCAACTCAAAGTCTTCCAAACTTCATGATTTAAATATTCTAAATGAGGTATAAAGGAGACTCTATGATTTACCCAGGTCCAAAAGTCCTTATTTTCTGTGGACCAGTAAAGCAAAAAACAAGTTATCCGTTTCAAAACAGACAAACAAAACACTGATGAGACAGGCATAGGATAGACTTTTCTATTATGAAAGGGAAAAACTGGAAAGAATAAAGGACTCACTAATCTCCAGCATATTTGAAACCCAGAAGGGAAAAGCCCATAAGTTGGGTTTTTGTTGTTGTTGTTGTTTTTAATATGTTTGCATTGATTTCAGAGAGAGGAAGGAAGAGGGAGAGAGCAATAGAAACATCAATGATGAGAGAGTGTCATTGATCAGCTGCCTTCTGCATGCCCCCTACTGGGGATTGAGCCCAGAACCCGGGTGTGTGCCCTGACTGGGAATCAAACCATGACCTCCTGGTTCATGGGTTGACTCTCAACCACTGAGCCATGCCAGTCTGCCAGTGGTGTGTGTGTTTTTTTAATCCTCACTTGAGGATTTTTTTTCCATTGCATTTCAGAGAGAGTGGAAGGGGGGGAGAGAGAGAGAGAGAGAGAGAGGGAGAGAGGGAGAAAGAGGGAAACATTGGTGTGAGAGACACACATCGATTGGTAGCCTCCCGCACGCACCCTGACCAGGGCCAGGAATTGAGGCTGCAATTGAGGTACTTGCCCTTGACTGGAATCCAACCCAAGACCCTTCAGTCTGAGGGCTGATGTTCTAAACACTGAGCAAAATTGGCTAAAGCCCATTAGTTTTTATGTCCTGAAAAGCATTCTCTTTGCCTCACTCTGGGCCCAAGGAGGCTAAGTCAGCACTTGCCTCTGTTCTTGACTCTCTAGCTCCTCTGCCTGTACATTCATAGCTCTGCCCTTGTTTGTATTGGAGTAGATCTACCGGTCTGTTTCTTGCCTGTAGGACACCTGAAGTGGGACAGCCTTTCTACATTTCATCCTGTTTCTGGCCCTTTCAGTCTAAGCCTACAGTTCCCCTGATATAACACTCTCAACAACCTTGTCAGTACTCCATGTATGTCACCCCACCTTTATTGCTTGCTTTTGCTGAGACGGTTGATTAAACACTCATCCATGACAAGCCTAATTTCTTCAGCAAAAGTTTTTATGGCCACACATTTGGCTCAGAGCATGCTATCTGGACATGCTAAGAATTTCCCAAATCATGATGTTCTGGTTTCTTTCTACTTAACACTTGTGTCCTCAGTGTATCTCATTCTTCTCACATTTTAGTGTAAGTAGCAAGGACAAACCAGGCTGCACATTTCACATTTTCCTTGGAAATCTCAGTGAAACATCCAAGTTTATCACTTACAAGTACTACTTTCCAACCAACAGGAGAGCATAATTAAGCCAAGGTTTTGCCACTTTACATGGATTGCCTTTCTTCCAGTGTCCAACAGTAGTCTTCTCATTTCCTTCAGAAAGCTCAACAGAAATTCCTTTAATACTGCATTTCAACCAACATTCTGTAATGGTGATATATATATTCTCTAAGATAATAGAAGCTTTCTTTACCATACTTGCATTTTTGTCTGTGCTCTCACCAAAATCATCTTTATTTAAAATTAAATTTATTGATTAATAAGATGGTTTAACATCCATATTTGCACCAATGATCTTTTCAACACATTGTGGTTTTCTCTATTATGTGCCTCAAAATTCTTTCAGATTTCACTCTTTGCCTAATTCCAAAGCCAATTCCATAGTTTTATGTAATTGCTATAGTAGAAACACACATCGCAGTACCAAAAGCTATGTCAGGGTTCTCCAGACAAACAAAATCAAATAGTAAATATATAGATAGATAGATTAGATAGATAGATAGATAGATAGATAGATGATAGATATAGATAGATGATAGATAGATAGATGATAGATAGATAGATAGATAGATGATAGATAGATGATAGATGATAGATAGATAGATAGATGATAGATAGATAGATGATAGATGATAGATAGATAGATAGATAGATATAGATAGATAGATAGATAGATAGATAGATAGATAGATGATAGACAGATAGATAATAGACATAGACATAAATATATATACAGATATAACAGGACTGAGCCATGAAATAACCAGGTATTTGGACACTTGGAAAAATATTTATTCTGGTTGTGTCTGTGAAGGTGTTTCTGAATGGGATTAACATTTGAATCAGCAAACAGAGTAGAGCAGATTGCTCTCCTAATATGGGTATGTTTCAATCAACTGGATGAAGGCCTAAATAGAAAAAAATTTTGACGTTCCTGTGCATAAGAGGGAACAATTCTTGCTTCTGGGTCTTTGAACTGAGACATTGCTTTTTTCCCCCTTACCTTTGTACTCAAACTGAAATATTGGCTATCACCCTCTTACAGGCTGAATTAAAATGCAAATTGAACTCTTAGCCTTGTAGGATGTCTGCTGTCAATGTGAAGACATTGATTGGAAGGAAATAGGATCCTGAAATTTGGAATTGAGACTTGAGGAAGACCCTGATGAAGACAGAGACATTGAGTTCCTAGATTCTGATGAGCCTCCTTGCCCAGTGGAAGTGATCTTCTCACCTCAATGAGAGTAGCTCTCACTCCCCGTCCCACCCTCACGCCAGTCTGAGGTGATTAACACCTCATTGCATGAGAAAATTATAATAACTTCCCCTGTAGCAGTTGCCATGAAAGACAGTGCTGAATCCCTTAGGACCCACCCACCTCCACCATCCCTCTTTGCTCCTAGCACGTTCCATCAGGCTCCCAAAGATGAGGCACAGGGTGTGATCCATGACGAGGTGCACTACACTCCAAAATTACATAAGTGTTCTAATTTATACAGGCAGAAACATGTGTGGGAATGGATACTACCTCTGTGAGACAATGGTGGAAGGAATGTAAAGTTGGATCAGGCTGATTTTATTGACATGAGCTCACTAAGCAGAGATTCTGCATTTCATGTTGCAGGTCAGGGAGTTGCAAAAGGCTCTAAAAGTTGTATGGTTTGTTGGCTGAAACAGGACCCAAAGGTTGCCCACAGCAGGTGAGTTTTTTATTAATGCTATAGCTGCCTTGGTTTAATGTAGAAGAAGGAAAAAAGGTTTAGGAAGATTGCAATCTTAGAGTATTTGTCATTTAAGACCTAATCACCCACCCTGGGACAGTCTAGAAGACACCTTTCACCAAGACTATGAGACATAAATTTATGTCTTGAATTTATGTGATTGCTCTTCTATGTAGGCCAGACTTTATAGTGGGAACTGTGGTCACTGAATTGGAAAATATAAAAACATTCTTTATAGTTGGATCCCAGGGTTGCAGGGGCTGTTCTGCTGCTGTAGTCATCCGCCAAAGACAAAGGTGGAAGTGGTTACCATAATATCATTATCATAGAGCAGAGTAAAAGTAGAAAACAAAATAATCAGATTCACATAGACCTGTGGCCTTGCCTAGTTGATCACGGTGTCCCTAGAAGTGAAATAGATACGAAGCCTACTAAATTTTTAATTGATCTGTAAAGCAGAAAAGTTCCAGGTGAAGTGAGTAAAAGTGTAACTTGAATTATAAAAACAGAGTTATGGAGCCTCAGTCACTTCCTAGAATTAAGCCAGTTTATCCCAGAATGAATGGAAGGGAAGGACAGTTCTTTGTGATAAAGGACTACTGCCTAAAATTTAGACCATTAATCTTTCTCCCAGCTTTCCCCAAAGGGACCTGCAGTTTTTTACCTGGGTAACAGTGCACTGGAGAAAAAGGAAAGAATAAGAGCTCTCAGGGACTCGTAGACACTGGTTCTGCACTAACACTAATTCTAGGAAACTGAATCCTCACTGTGGTCCACCAGTCAGAGAAGGAGCTTATGGAGGTAAGGGAATCAATGGAGTTTTACCTCAGGTTTGCCTCACAGAGGTCCCAGTGGGTCAAAGCATCCATCCTGTGGTTATTTTTCCTGTTTCAAAGTGAATTACTGGAATTGATGTCCTCAGTAGAAGGCACAATCCCTGTGTTGGTGTCCTGACCTGTGAAGTGAAAACTATTTTTGTGGGAACAGCCAAATGGAAGCCATTAGATGATACTGTCAGAAATTTGTTGCTATTTTTGTTGTCTCTCTTTTTTGAGTATGGTATCAGTGTATTCTTAGCACACATTTCAATCTGATAATGGTAATGAGAAGATCAAGCAGGCTCTGTATGACATAGTTCAATAGTGTTTACCTATTTGCCTTCACCTGAATGCTTTATATCAGGGATAGGGAACCTTTTTTTCTGCCAAGAGCCATTTGGTTATTTATAACATCATTCAAGGGCCATACAAAATTATCAACTTAAAAATTAGCTATGAAAAATCTCCTAGATTTATTGAAGTTTGAGTCCCACATGCGGTTGCCTTGGAAGGGCTAGACCAAATGATTTTGCAGCTGTATACAGCCCATGGGCTGGACTTTCCCCACTTCTGCTTTATATTATGGCACATATAGGTATGCTGGGATAAATATCATGGATTGTACTTTTATTATGAGGAAGAATGGAGACACTGCAGAAATCTAGTTATAAAATTCTAATGTGTGTGTGAGAAAAATTGATACTTAAAAAATTGAGGAAGATTTTGGAATAAAGAACATGTGTTTTCACAGTTCCCTCACTGTCCCTTGGCCTTTCTTCTGAAAATGTAAGTATAGAGCTTCTGTTTTCTGATCCATATGTAAAAAGCTTATAAGTCACCACCATGCTCTCACAATAAGTAAAAGGCTGAACAGACTGAAAATTCAACAACCCTTATTATATCTCTAAGAGAGGAAAAGACACAGGACAAACTGCTATCCCCAAAATTCTGGAGATAGGCAAATAAGGTAGATACTTTATACTGGAGTAGAGACAGCCCCAGAATCTTCCCCAACACCCAGCACCAGGGAAGAAGAACCTTAAGCATAACTGACAAGTTGCTAGAAGCTCAGTGTGAACATCTTTGAGAGTAAAACACTCCAAGGGGATCCAGCCATAAGGGATGTCCCACAGTATTTCTAGGAGCTTGACCAGGTTACCACTGTAAATACTGAAAAATATCTCCTCCTGCTTCTGTTCTGGGGAGAGGAAAATGCCATTTCAAAACTGCCAGAGCACTCTGTTTTGCTTAGCAAGGCCTCCCCTCATGGGAAACCAGTTAACGGGACCTGTTGTGGTATTACCAGAGCCTAATCGACCTAGGAGAAAGGAAAAACCGAACTCCAGCTGAATCTAATCTACCAACTGGGAGAGGGCAAATACCCAACTCCAGCACATTCTAGCCAACTTGTGTCACCTAACAGGAGAAAAAGATGGAGAAAAACTTGTGAATTTCACAGTACACAGGCATAGGTGCAGTGAAAGACTGAGTACAACTCACAGGATTTTGGAACACTTCTCTTCCGCCCTCTCACCTTAACACCATATTGCTAAAGGCTTATTTATGTCAGTTCCTTTTACCTAGTATGTCATATCTGCTATCAAAGAAAAATTGCAAGGCATACCAAAGGGCACAAAACAATTTGTATAGGCAGAGAAACCATGAGAACCAGACATGGCAGAGATACTAAAATTATCAGACTTCTAGTTTACAACTGTGGTTAGTATCCTAAGGGTTCTAGTTCAAGAGTATGCAACTTGCAAAAAAAGATGGACAATGTATGCAGAGGAAAGTAAATCCTGAGAAAGTACCCAAAAGACATGTAGGAGATTAAAAACATTGTAACAGAAATGAAGAATATCTTTGATGGTTTTTTAGTAAATAGTACACTGTTGAAAACTGAATACCCGAGCTACAGAATTTGACAATAAAATTAAATCCTTGAAAATCAAAAAGAAAGATTACAAGAATTAAAATTAACAAAACAAAATATCTAAGAACTGTGGGAGAAATATGAACTGTGTAACACATGTGCAATGGGAGTACCAGAAGAAGAGGAATAAGAAAATGAGAGGGAAAAAATATTTGAAACAACACCTGAGAATTTCCTCAAATTAATGTCAGACACTAAACCACAGATCCAGAAAACTCAGAGAACATCAAGCAGGAGAATTGCCAAAAGCTACACCTAGGTATATCATTTTCAAACTAAAGAAAATCAAAGGTTTTTTAAAAATATATCTTTATTGTTGAAAGTATTTCAGATGCTTTCTTCCCCCTCCCCCATTGATCCCCTTCACCCTACATCCCCCCCCCCCACCAGACCTTCCCCATACTATTGTCTGTGTCCTTGGGTTATGCATTTATACATATAAGTTCTTTGATTAATCTCTCCCTTCCCACTACCCCACCCCCACCTTCTCTCTGAGATTCTTCAGTCTGTTCAGTGCTTCTGTGTCTTTGTATCTATTTTGTTCATCAGTTTATTTTGTTCATTATATTCCAAATATGAGTGAAATTATGTGATACTTGTCTTTCTTTGACTGGCTTATTTAGCTTAGCATAATACTTTCCAGTTCCATCCATGCTGTCCCAAAGGGTAAGAGATCCTTCTTTTTTACACCTACATAGTATTCCATGGTATAAATGTACCACTGCCTTTTTATCTACTCACCTACTGATGGGCACTTGGACTGTTTCCAGATTTTAGCTATTGTAAATTGCATTGCTTTGAACATGGGGTACATTAGCTCTTTCTGACTGGTGTCTCTGTTTTCTTAGGACATAGTCCTAGAAGTGAGATCACTGGGTCAAATGGAGGTTCCATATTTAATTTTTTGAGGATACTCCATATTGTTTTCCATAGTGGCTGCACCAGTCTGCATTCCCACCAGAAGTGTACTAGGATTCCCTTCTTGCCACATCCTCACCAGCACTTGTCATTTGTTGATTTTTTGATTTGTTGATTTGCCCTTCTGACAGGTGAGTGGTGTTATCTCATTTTCATTTTAATTCATATCTATCTGATGATAAATGACTTTGAGCATTTTTCCATATGTCTCTTGCCCATTTGTATGTCCTCTTAGGAGAAGTGTCTATTCAGGCCTTCTGCTCATTTTTTAATTGGGTTGTTTGTCTTTTTGTTGAGTTGTATGAGCACTTTATATATTTTGGAAATTAACCCCTTATCAAATGTTTCATTGGCAAATATGTTCTCCCATACAGTGCGTTCTCTTTACATTTTTTTAGATATATTTTTATTGATTTTAAAGAGAGGAAGCGAGAGGGAGAGAGAGATAGAAACATCAATGTTGAGAGAGAGTCATTAATTGGCTGTCTCCTGGGAATCAGGCCCGCAACCTGGGCATGTGCCCTGACCGGAATCAAACCTCAATCTCCTGGATCAAAGATTGATGCTCAACTGCTGAGCTACTGCTACTGAGCCCTTTTTCATTTTGCTGCTAGTTTCCTTTGCTGTGCACAAGATTTTTAGTTTGATGTAGTCCCTTTGTTTATTTTTCTTTTGTTTCTCTTGCCCTAGGGGATGTATCTGTGAAAATTCTGCTGCATAAGATATCTGAGATTTTGCTGCCATGGTTTCTTCTAGGATTTTTATGGTTTCACAACTTATATTAAAATCTTTTATCCATTTTGAGTTTATTTATGTGTATGGTGTAAGTTGGTGGTCTAGTTCCATTTTTTTGCATGTACCTGTGCCATTTTCTCAACACTATTTATTGAAGAGACTGTCTTTACTCCACTGTATTCTTTTGCCTCCATTGTCAAGTATCAATTGAGCTTGATGGCTTGAGTCCATTTCTGGGTTCTCTGTTCTATTCCACTGATCTATATGCCTGTCCTTGCATCAGTACCAGGCTGTTCTGATTACAGTGGCTTTGTAGTATAACTTGATATCTGGTAATGTGATCCCTCCAACTTTCTTCTTTATTCTCAAGATTGCTGAAGCTACTCAGGGTCTTTTTAGGTTCCATATGAATTTTTGGAGTATATGTTCTAGATCTGTGAAATATACTGTTTGTATTTTAATAGGGATTGCATTGAATCTCTAGATTACTTTGGGTAGGATGGACATTTTAATGATGATAATTCTTCCAGTCCATGAACACAGTATATTCTTCTACTTGTTTATATCTTCCTCTAACTCTTTTTTTTATTGTCCTTTACAGGGCTTTTACCTCCTTGGTTAAGTTTATTCCTAAGTATATTAATTTTTTTGCTGCTATGGTAAATGGGATTTTATTTTAGTTTCTCTTTCTGAGAGATCATTGTTGGTGTATAAAAATGACATCGATTTCTGGTTAATTTTGTATCTTGCTACATTGCTGAATTCATTCATTACATCTAGTAGTTTTTTGGTGAAGTCCTTAGGGTTTTCTTTGTATAATATCATGTAATCTACAAATAATGACAGTTTTACTTCCTCTTTTCCCATTTGGATGCCCTTCATTTTTTCTTCTTGTCTGGTGGCTGTGGCTAAGATTTCCAGTACTATGTAGAGTAAGAGTTGTGAAAGTGGACATTCCTGTCTTGTTCCTGTTCTTAGGAGAAATGGTTTTAGGTTGTACCCACTGAGTATGATGTTAGCTATAGGTTTGTCACATATGTCTTTTACTATGTTCAGGTACGATCCCTCTATTTCCATTTTGCTGAGAGTTTTTATTAAGCCTGGGTGCTGGATTTTGTTGCATGCTTTTTTTTTTTTTACATCCATTGGTATGATCATGTGATTTTTGTCTTTCAATTTGTTTATGTGATGTATCACATTAATTATTTTGCAAACATTATACCAATCTTCCATCCCAGGAATAAATCCCACTTGGCCATGATGTATGATCTTTTCAATATATTGTTAGATCTGATTTGCTAATGTTTTGTTGAGAAATTTATCATCTATGTTCATCTAAAATATTGGCCTATAATTTTCTTTGTAGTGTCTTTATTCAGTTTTGGGATTAAGATAATTCTGGGCTCATAAAAAGAACTTGGAAGCATTCTTTCCTCTTGGATTTTTTGAATAGTTTGAGAAGGGTAGGTGTTAGTTCTTTGAATGTTTGATAAAACTCCCCTCTGAAGCCATCTGTACCAAGTCTTTCGCTTGCTGGGAGTTTTTCATTACTACTTCAATTTCTTCAGTTCTTATTGGCCCATTAGGGTTTTCTGATTCTTCCTGATTCAGTTTTGGAACATTGTATCTTTCTAGGAGTTTGTCCATTTTTTCCAAGTTGTCCAGTTTGTTGGGATATAGTTTATAATATTTGCTTATAATCCTTTGTATTTTTGTGGTGTCAGTTGTTACCTCAACTTTTTGTTTCTGATTTTGTTTATCTGAGTCCCCTCTCTTTGTTTCTTGATTACTCTGGCTAAAGGTTCATCAATCTTGTGTGTTTTTTTCAAAGAACCAGCTGTTGGATTCATCGATCTTTTTTAATGTTTTTTTAGTCTCTGTGTCTTTTATTTTTTGCTCTGATCTTTATTGTTTCCTTCCTTCTACGTACTCTGGACCTTTCTTGTTCTCTTTTTAATTCTTTTAGTTGTACTGTTCGATAGTTTATGAGAGGCTTTTTTTGTTTCTTGAGGTAGGCCTGTAATGCTATAAACTTTCCTCTCAGGACCGCTTTTGCTGTGTCCCATAAATTTGGAGTTGTGTGTTTATTTTTGTTTGTTTCCAGGACATTTTTTATTTCTTTCTTATTTCATTGGCAACCTGTTCATTGCTTAATACCATGCTACTTAGCCTTCATGTATTTGAATGTTGAGTGTTTTTATTATTGTTGATTTTTAGTTTAATGCCATTGTGATCAGAAAAGATGCTTGATATGATTTCAGTCTTCTTGAACTTGTAGAGACTTGTTTTGTGTCCTAACATGTGGTTTATCTTTGAGAATGTTTCATGTGCACTTGAGAAGAATGTGTATTCTGCAGCTTTGGGGTGAAATATTCTGTATATGTTAATTATATCCATCTGATCTAGTGTGTTAAGGTCTCTGCTTTCTTGTTAATTTTTTGACTGGAAGATCTATCCAGTGATGTTAGTGTGGTATTATACTTCCCTACTATGACTGTACTACTTGTATTACTGTTGATCTCTCCTTTCAAGTCCCCCAATAGCTTTTTTATATATTTAGGTGCTACTATATTGAATGTATATATGTTTACCAAGGTTGTATCCTCTTATTGGATTGACCCCTTTAGTATGATGCCATAGCTTTCTTTGTCTATTTTTATGGCCTTTGCTTTGAAGTCTATTTTTTCAGATATAAATATTGCTATCCTTGATATTTTTTCATTTCTATTTAAATGAAAAATTGTTTTTCCATCCCTTCACTTTCATCCTGTATGAGTCTTTTGTTCTGAGGTGGGTCTCTTTTAGACAACATACGTATGGGTCATGGTTTCTTATCCATTCATCTACCCTATGTCTATTGATCGGAACATTTATTGCATTTACATTTATTATTATTGATAGGTACTTATTTGTTGCCATTTTTATTCTTTATCTGTGCTCCTCTCTCTCTTTATTTCTTCTTCTTACAAACAGTCCCTTTAGCATTTTTTGCAGTGCTGGTTTGGTCATAATAAACTCTTAGCCATTTTTTGTCTGCAAAGCTGTTTATTTCACCATCTATTTAGAATAATAGCTTTGCTGGATAGAGTAGTCTTGGATTCAGTACTTTAGTTTTCATTTCCTTGAATAATTCATGCCATGCTCTTCTGGCCTGTAGTTTCTGATGAGAAATCAACTGACAGCCTTATAGGTGCTCCTTTGTAGGTAACAAATTGCTTTTCTCTTGCTGTCTTTAAGATTCTCTACTTGTCTTGAATTTTTGGCACTTTAATTATGATGTGTCTGGGCTTGGGAAACACTCTTTGTGTTTCCTGAACTTGTGTGACTTTTTCCTTTCATCAAGTTCGGGAAGTTTTCTGCCATTATTTCTTCAAAAAGGTTCTCTAACCCTCGCTCTCATTGTTCTCCTTCTGTACCCTTGTGATGTGGATATTGTTAAATTTCATGTTGTACCACAGCTCCCTTAAACTATCCTGTTTTTTAATTATTTTTTTCTTTTTCGTTTTCAGATTGAGTCATTTTTTTCTATTCTGTCTTCTAATTTGCTGATAAGATCCTCGGCTTCCTCTAATCTGCTCTTTATTCCTTCCAGTTCATTCTTTATTTCTGCTATGTCATTCTTAATTTCTAACTGGTTGTTTTTCATAGTTTCTCTATATATTTTTTTCCATTTTGCTGATTATAAGCATCTTTATAATCTGAACTCCATATCTGATAAATTGCTTATCTCTATTTTTTTCTGGAAAATTCTCTTGTTCTTTCATTTGGGGTCTTTTACTTTGTCTCCCCATTTTGGCTGCCTGGTGGGTTTATTTCTATGTATTAGTTAGAACTGCTATGATTCCCAGTCTTGGTAAGGTAGCTTTATGTAGTGGGTGACCTGTGGTACCCAGTGGCACAGTCTCCCTTATCACCAGACCTGGGTGTTCTAACATTTTTGCTTGTGCGCACTGTGTGGGCCCTCCTGTTCTAATTGTGTCTTGATTGCTATTGGCTCATTCATGTGTGGGCTTTACCCTCAGGAGGGTTGACAGGGAGGCTCAACCCACAACACAGTGCAGTCTGCTCTCCAGTTGCTTATCATATGAAGCAGAATTCTACTTTGCAGGGGTTGGAGCCTGCCAATATCTCCCTGTGCATATACTGCTTTTAGAGCTTATTGGAGTCTGCTCTGTTGTTTTCTGAAGGTGGCCCCTGCATTTACTAGTTTTGGGCCTCTTCATAGGGTCTCTGGTGCAGGACACTGTCAGAAGCTGTTTGTGACTGGCCCTGAGTACCCTGTTTAGAGCTATCAGCGATCCATAGCTTGTGGCTCCCTCTGATGGGGCTGGATGTGTCTGGGAAGGACTGCACTATTCACCAAGTTCAGCTTTTCCTTGCCCAGGGCCCAAAGGCAGGTCAGAAAAAAACTCAAAGCACCCAGAGATCTGCCTTTGCCTGCAGGCTGATTGTTAGTCTCAGTCACTTAATGAGTCTTAGGCTATAGAGCTCCACAAGAAGTAAACTCCAAAAGGGTTTCCAACAGGTGGGGCAATTTCTTCCCCCAGGCAAAAGCTGCAATGATCGGAAAGCTCTGCTTGAGAAAGAGAGTTTCTGCAGTATGGCAGAGTGACTCAGTACAGGGATCCCAACATTTGTCCTCTCTGCTCTCTCCCCACCAAGCTGCCTACCCTAGACTCTCCTCATGCAGCTCTAGACCACTCTGTCTTCACACTGTCAAAGCCCAAGGTAAGTGGCTGCAAATGAAATTTAGTGTGTTGGCCCTTTATGGGTGTGTCTGTGTATGTAGCATCTGTCCCGCCGGACTGAACCCCTGGTGCTTTTCACAGCCAGATGTTATGTGGGCAAACCTTTGCCAGTTCTGGTGCTCTGGGCTGGGGAGCCTGGTTTGGAGTTTAGAGCCCAGACTTCTCAGGGGGAACCCTCCACAGCTGAAATATCCCTCCTGTACTTACTTCAGCTGCTGCCTGTGGGAGTCAGGAATCCCTCCTGTATCTCTGCACTTTCTACCAGTCTTGATGTGATCTCCTTTTTATATCCTTGGTTACAAGGGTTCTCTCCAACTAGTCTTCAGTTGGTTATTTGTTATGACTTTCCTGTATTTTAGTTGTAATTCCAGTGTGGTCCTTGGAGAATGTCAGTGTAGTTTCCATTTAATCCACAATTTTCTTGAGTTCTCATTTTCTAGTTTCTTTAGGTATAAGGTGAGATTGTTTATTGAGATTTTTCTTGTTTCTTAAGATAATCTTGTATCACTATGAATTCTTCTCTTATAATTGCTTTTGCTGTGCCTCACAGATTTTGAGTTGTGTGTTTTTTTTCATTTTTATTTGTCTCAAGATATCCTCTGATTTTTCTCCTGATTTCTTTGTTAACCCATTGATTATTTAGTAGAATGTTGTTTAACCTCCCAGTGTTTTCCCCCCCCAATATTCTTTTTGATATTGATTTCTATTTTTGTAACATTGTGATCAGAGAAGATGCTTGATATGTTTTCAAATGTTTTAATTTTACCAAGACTTACGTTGTAGCCCAATAGTTGGTCTAGTCTGGAAAATGTTCCATGTGTACCCGAAATTAATGTATGTTCTTCTCTTTGGTGGTTTAATGTGTTGACATATTGATTATATTCACCTGATCTAATACGTCCTATACAGCCACTGTTTTCCTGTTGATTTTCCTACTAGAGGATCTATTCTTAGATGTAAGTGGGATGTCAATTCCTTTTTTATGTGTATTAATATGTGTTTATTTAGACACATATTATGTGTGTGTGTGTGTGTGTATGTGTGTGTGTGTTTATGTGTGGTTCTTTGTACCGTTGTTCTCCTGCTCTCTTCTTTGGTACATTAACTACTTTTTATAGTGGCTTGTTTGGATTCTTTTGTCTTTATTCTTATATATATAATGTAAGATTTTAGTTTGTGGTTACCATGAGATTCATGTATGCCAATTTATGTTTATAGCAGTCTATTTCAAGTTGACAGTCACTTTAGCTCAAACAGTTTTTCAAAGCACTAGATTTTTACTCATTTTTTATGTTTGTTTTCAAAATCATATTTTGCAGCTTTTGTGCATTTTTATCTCTTAAATTATTATTTCATTTACATATGATCTTACTACATTTGTTATTTAACATTCATACCAGGTTTATAATTTGTTGATCCAATGTTTTAATTGTGTCTACTTTTGTCATTGAGAATTTTTTCCTAGATTTTAAATTTTTATTTTTGGCCTTTTTTTCTGGTTAAAGAAGTTCCTCAAACATTTTTTTTTGGTGTGTGTAGTACCCATTCAGTATTGATGAAACCTTTTTAACTTTTGCTTGTCTGAGATACTCTTTCTCTCCTTCAATTTTGAATGTTAAAAACACCTTGCTGACCGGT
The DNA here is from genome assembly GCF_964146895.1 of Miniopterus schreibersii. Classification (NCBI taxonomy): domain Eukaryota; kingdom Metazoa; phylum Chordata; class Mammalia; order Chiroptera; family Miniopteridae; genus Miniopterus; species Miniopterus schreibersii. The sequence goes on along the minus strand of NC_138104.1, from coordinate 40,513,601 downwards.
CACAAGATAACTTGTGTTTGCACTTATATTGATTTAAGTAATTTTTAAAATTGATTGATTGATTGATTGATTTAAGTAATTTTAAACACCTTGCTGACCAAGGTAACCTTGCTGGGTAAAGTATCATTAGTTTTAAGTTTTTCTTCCCCCTCTTTACTTTGAATATATCATGCTATTTCCTTCTTGCCCTGAAATATTTGTTGAAAAATAAGGTGGGGATCTTATGGGGGCTCTTTTGTAAGTAATAACTGGTTTTCTCTTTTAACTTTTAAAATTCTCTTTTTATTTTTAACTTTTGGCATTTTAAAATGTATTTTTTTAATTACAGTTGATATACAATATTATATTAGTTTCAAGTGTATGACCCCATGATTAGACATTTATATAACTTATGAAGTGGTAACCTCAATAAATGTAGTGTCCATCTGCCACCACACACAGTTATTACAATATTATTGACTATATTTTCTATGCTGTACTCTGTATTCCTGAGACTATTTTTTGACTACCAATTTTTACTTCTTAATCGTTTCATCTTTTTTACCCATTTCCTCAACCCTCCTCCCATCTAGCAGCTATCAAAATGTTCTCTGTATCTATGAGTCTGTTTATGTTTTGCTTATTTATTTTATTTTCTAGATTTAACATATAAGTAAAATCACCTGGCATTTGCCCTTCTCTGTCTGACCTATTTCACCTAGCATAATACCTCTAGCGCCATCCATGCTGTTACATATGGGAAGATTTAATTTTTATTTATTTTTTATAACTGCATCATATGCCATTGTATACATAGGTGGGCAAAAGTAGGTTTACAGTTGTGAGTATGGAAAATACAGTTTATTCTTGTATTATTATTTATTAATTATTGTATTATTTACCATACAAACAGCTATAAAACTACTTTTGCCCACCCTTGTATATGCATCCCTTCTTATTTATCCATTCATCTATTGGTGGACAGTTAGGTTGCTGCCATATCTTGGCATTTTAAAATAATGTTGCAATGAACATATGAATGCATATATTTTTTCAATTTCATGTTTTGGGTTTCTTAAGATATATACTCAGAAGTGGAGTTGCTGGTTCCTTCTTTTTCACCTGTTATATCCTTTGTTCTAAAGTCTGTTTTGTTGGGTATAAGTATTGCTACCTCAGATATTTTGTTTTGTTTTGTTTCCATATCCATGAAATATCTTTTTCCATCCCTTTACTTTCCATCTGTGTGTGTCTTTTGATCTGAAGTGAGCCTCTTGTAGACATCATATATAAGGGTCTTCTTTTGTTATCCATTCAGCCACCATATGTCTTTTGGTTAGAGCATTTAATCCAAAGTAACTGTTGACTGATAAAGTAATTTTTGATAGATATGTGTTTATTTCCATTTTACTATTCATTTTTTATTTGTCTTAAAAAGAACCTTTAACATTTTTTTGTTGTTGTTTCATGTCTTTATTGACAAAAAAAAAAGGTCACAACAGTTCAGACTCTTCAGACACACAGTCACAAAGGGCACCCACAAATGACAGGCATGGTCCCTAACATCTGGATCGAAGGCCACACTGCAGGATGTGGGTGTCCTCTTGGCCCTACCACTTCAGCAGCAGTGTCCCTTCCTCCCGACACCTCTGAGATCAGTTAAAACTGCAGGAACAAAGTCACTCTAGAAGGAGTATCTCCACCTCACTGCCAAAGGGAAGGGCAGGATCTGAGGATAAGACAGAACATACTACTGTGCTGTCACTCAGGAGGTGCCAGGTGGCTCCCTGGGCCTGGCCTGCATGGCCTGTGGCCTCGGACCTGGGCAGAGAATGAAGCAAGAAGGCACTTCCCACGTGGCAGCACTGGGAAGCTGGAGAGGATGGGTCACTGGTCACGTGACACCCTCAAGCCAAGGGCCACACGTCTCTGAAGCTATCAGGAGGCTCTGCAGCGCACTGGGAGGCGCACCAGGTTGTTTTTCAGATGCTGTCTTTGTGCTGGAGCTCTGAGCAAATGAGTTTGTACATGAGCCCTTTAAGAACAACATCTCTGTCTCCCATTGCCCTTTATCTCCTTCAGACATAATTTCCACTGGTATTCAAAGCCAGATGTATGGGGACTCCTAGTCCCAGTACAGGTGCTTGGGTTAGGGAGCCCAGTGTGGAACTCACACTCCTAGCTTGTCAGGGGAGACCTCTGCCACTGAGATATTACTCTTATTAATTAATTGGTACATTGTGGATGTGGGACCTGACCTGACCACATTTTTGCCCCTCCTGCCTGTCTCAACATGATTTCTCTTTTGTATCCTTAATTATAAGAATTCTGTTCAGCTAGTTTGAGGTGGTTCTTAGTGCTGATTGTTTTATATTAAGTAGTAAGTGTGATGTGTTTGTGGGAAGAGGTAAGTTCAATAATTACCTACTGTACCGCATTGTCTCCATCAATGTATATCATTGTTAAATTGGTGTTGTGGGAAGATGAGGGCTGGGACCTCCTATTCTGCTATCTTGCTGAGAACACTCTGCTTCTGGATTTTTTTATGGATGAGGTATTTGTCAACTTTAAAACTGTGTTCTTCATTTTCTCTTTCTAAATATTAACTTTCATATCCACTTTTGTATTTATAATTTTGAGTTGATTTTTAAAGAACTCCTCATATTGTATAAGCTTCAAATCTCACAAAAAGTGGATCATTTTCAAATTACAATTAAAACTTCTCTGTACCACCCATACTCCAAAGCCCAGTTTTACCCCAAGTTTTTAAGCCTTAGTCCCACCACTTAGGCTCCTCCTTTGTAGGACAGCTGAAAATTTGAGAGGAAAAATGTTCTTTACATTTATGGAAAGATTAGGGCTTTGAAGATTATTAGAAAATAGAGGAAACCTAGTACTTGATAACAGATGATATTTTAGGAAATAGTTTGTTCCAAATATTCAAGAAAGGTAAAAAGTTTAAAGGGAGAAGTACCAACAGAAGAATAGAGGTGGAATGTTAGAAAAAAAGGAAAACCTGATGTGGACAACACAAAATTTATTAAAGTTAAGCACTGCTTTTTAAGATCCTGCAGTGATTCAAGGAGACAGAGTAATTAGATTAGGGAAGGGAAAGCAGATTGTCTTTTGCTCCCAAATCCTATTCAATAGATATGTATCACAAACACGTTCACATAATTTGAATTTATCTTTTGTACTTTGAGTAAATCACTATTTAAAACTTCTATGGGGTAATTTTGTCCATATCTATTTTGGTCAAGTTTGGCTCAAAGAAGTCCAGATAAAAGGAATTCAGTAACTGGAATATCTGAACAGTGAATCCACATGGCTACTGATGACATAAAAAATTCATTCATTTTGTGATTATTATGTAAGCTTACAAATTATTGGTTAATCCCCTTCTTATCACATGTATCAGTTACCTTATCTGTAGATATCACTACTTTTTCAAGTGATATGTTTAAGGAAGACTTAAAAAACTAACTCTGGTTAAAATTCAGGTTATAAAGAAAATAGTAACATATATAAAGGAAGTCTTTTTAGTTATTCATCCTATCTTAAAATAGTATTACAAGTTAATAAAAATTGTATTTTATTGAGATAAGAATTAACTCTAAAATTACTTCCCATTTATTTTTGCAACGTGGGGTTATTCATATTTGTAATCTAGACGTGTCTTAAATATAAAACTCCACATACAAAAATAGTGCACACTGGGATGGTGATACATGTTTGTGTACAATGAGAATTATTAGATATTCTTATCCATTTTAATACTGCCAATTTATAGATGAAAAAACTGAGGTTAAGAACATTAAAGCATATAAATATGGCAGTGGACTAAGTGGAAGTTACACTGACACTCTCCCAAAACCAAACTGGAATTACAACTAAAATAAAGAAAAAACATCATGAATAATCAACTGCATCTGAAGATGAGCTGGAGAGCAAACTCATAACAAAGGAGGAAAAGTGAAGACCACATAGAGACTAGTAGGAACTGCGGAGGCACAAGAGGGCTTTCTGGGTTCCCACAGGCAGCAGCTGAAGGTCCAGAGGATACCTCAGCTGTGGGGGACTCCCACTGTGGCCTAAAACCCAGGCAGGTCTTCCCAGCCAAGAGCACCAGAACTGAGAATGGTGCCCACATAACATCTGGCTGTGAAAAGCAGAGGTGGCTGGAAATTCAAGCACCTTCTTAAAGAGCCAAAGCACAAACTTTTGTGTGCAGCCACTCACCTTGGGCTCCATCAGAGAGAAGGCAGAGTGGACTGGAGCTGTGGGAGGAGAATTTAGGGTTGCGGGCTTTGGAGATTGAGATCAGAAGCACCCATCTGGATTCCTGTGCTGAGTCATTCCCCCATACTTCAGAAGACTTCTTTCTCAGGCAGAGGATTTGCTGCTTTTGCCTGGGAGGAGAAGAAATTGCCCCACCCTGCTGGAAAACCTCTTGCCAGACCCAGAGGAGTTTCTACAGCTGGAAGCTTCATAAGAGACTGATAACAACCATCTGCCCCACCCTGTGGAGATTCTACAGCCTGAGGATCCTTAAGAGAATCAGATTAATCAGCCTGCAGGCAGAAGAAGACCTCATAGTACTTTGAGTCTTTTCCTGATCTGCTTCTGGACCAGGCAGGGACTTGGAAAAAAAGACTTTGCTGTACATCTTGGTCCTGTCCAACCGCACCCAGCTCAAGCTGAGGGTTGTTAATAGCTCCACACAAGGTACTCAGGGCCAGTCACAAACTGCACCTGACGTTGGCTTGCTCCAGACACCATCCAAAAAGACTGAGAGTCCTAGAGGATCTACTTAATACATAGAAACAAATCCAAACAGGCAGCCAAAATGGGGAGACAAAAAAACAATCCTCAAATGAAAGAACAAAAGAAGTCTCCAGAAAAATAGCTAAATGAAATGGAGATAAGCAATCTACCAGATATAGAGTTCAGAATGCTGATTGTAAGGATGATCAACAGCATGAAAAAAGATATGGAAACTATGAAGGAAATTAAGAATGACAGCAGAAATAAAGAATACATTGAAAGGAATAAACAACAAATTAGAGGAAGCTGAGGATTGGGTCAGTGAATTAGAAGATAGGGTAGAAAAAATCACTCAGAGATAAAAAAAAACAATTAGAAAACAGGAGGACAGTTTAAGGGAGTTGTGGGACAACATGAAATGTAACAATATTCACATTATAGGAGTGACAGTAGAAGTCAAAAGTAAGCAAGTGTTAGACAACCTGTTTGAAGAACTAATAGCAGAAAATTTCCCTAACCTGGTGAAGAAAAAAGTCAAACAAGTTCAGGAGCCACAAGGAGTCCCAAGGAAAAAGAAACCAAAGAGGCTCATGCCCAGACACATCATAATTAAAATGCTAAGAATTCAAGGCAAAGAGGGAATATTAAAGGCAGCTAGAGAAAAGCAATCTGTTACCTACAAAGGAGCCCCCATAAGGCTGTCAGCTGACTTTTCATCAGAAACTCTACATGCCAGAAGGGAATGGCATGATGTATTCAAGGTAATGCAAAACAAGGCTCTGAAACCAAGACTACTTTATCCAGCAAGACAATCATTCAGGATAGATGGTGAAATAAAGTGCTTCCCAGACAAAAAAAGACTAAAGGAGTTTATCACCACCAAACCAGCATTGCAGAAAATGTTAAAGGGACTGCTATAATTAGAAGTAGAAAAGAGAGAAAGAGAAACATAGGCATAAAGAATTAAAATGGCAATAGATAAGTATCTACCCATAATAACCTTAAATGTAAATGGATGAAATGCTGCAATAAAAAGACATAGGGTGGTTGAATAGATAAGAAAACACTACCCAAATATATGTTGTCTACAAGAGACCCACCTCAAGACAAAAGACTCACACAAGATGAAAGTGAAGGGATGGAAAAATTTCCTTGCAAATGGAAATGAAAAAAAACAAACAAATAAAAACTGGTGTAGCATTATTGATATCAGACAAAATAGACCTCAAAATGAAGACCATAATGAGAGACAAAAAAGGTTATTACATAATACTAAAGGGATCAATCCAACAAGAGGGTATAACCCTGATAAACATATATGCACCCTATATATGAGCACCTAAATTGACAAAAAACTTCTAGAAGACTGAGTGGATCAAAAAGCTGTGATAGATTTAAGCCATGGAATACTATGCAGCTGTAAAAAAGAGGGATCTCTTATTCTTTGGGACAGCATGGAAGGAAATGGAGAGTATTATGCTAAGGAAAATAAGCTAGTCAGAGAAGACAAGTACTACATGATCTCACTCAAAAGTGGAACGTAGTAAACAAAATAAACTGATGAACAAAATAGATCCAGAGACACAGAAACATGGAACAGACTGAGGGATCTGAGAGGGAAGGTGGGGGTGGGGGAGTGGGTGGGGAGAGATTAATCAAGGAACTTATTTGTTTTTAAGCATAACCCGTAGTCACAGACACTGGTATGGGGAAGGCCTGGGGGTGGGGTGGATGCGGTGCGAAGGGGATAAATGGGGGGGGAGGGGACATCTGTAATACTTCTAACAATAAAGATAAATAAAAAAAAGAGGTAAAAACTTATAACATAAATAAGTCATGAGGATGTAAAGCACAGCATAAAGAATGCAGTCACTAATATCACACTAACTTTGTACAGTGACAGATGGTTATGTCTTCTTTGGTGATCACTTTGTAAGGTGTATAAATGTCAAGTCATTATGTTGTACACCTGAAACTAATAAACATTGTATGTCAACTATAGTTTAAATTAAAAGAGCTTTAAATCCCAGAATGAAAATTTAAAAAGCAAAACAAAAAAAGAACATTAAAGTGTATTGTTTCAAATAACACTCTTAATTTTATTATGTAATCTTTATCATCACCAGCAATATGTGCATTATCATCATATGACAGAAATTTTTTCTGCTGTTGCCTGTTTAAAATAATGACTCCTTATTTGAGAGGTCATATTTAAAAACCTCTTAGGTTCATCAACTTTAAATGTTTGTTACTTGTCTATGTTGCATATCTACATGCTACTGAACTTGGGTGCAAACTCCTTGATGTATGTACAGAAGATCTACTAAAATTAATGGATGTTTGTCATTGATACAGAATAAGAAGTAGAACATGGCACACTAGGATGAGCAGTAGGTTCAGAATCCGGATCTTTTGTGTTTAGTTCTAGCTCTAACCCTAGCAATAGGGTTGTTTTTTTGTTTTGTTTTATTTTGCATTTTTAATCTTTTTTTCTTTTTTCTTTGTTTTTCTTTCTTGGTGCTCAATTTTCTGTTCTGAATGTGATTGCGTTTGTACCAAACTATTTCAGAAAAAGTCATTTCCAATAATATTATTTAATGAAGATAAACCAGCTTTGTAAATAATATTAAAGTTAGTGCTATATTATTATTCTAAAATAAGCTTCTGAACATTTCAATTATAAAATGTGCATAGCTAAATTGTTTAGGTAGTGCTTTCTAAAAATTTTGGCCTTCTGAGATAAGCTGTCACAGAATTCACATTAAACAGTGGGTGTTTTGCTTGTAGAATTTTCCCCAAATTAAAAAATATATAAGAAAACAAGTTTAAAAAGCAGGAATAATGTCTAGGTCCTAAAATGATTTGAGCATGAAGGCTAAGTTGTGAGGTGGGATATGAAGTTCAGTCATCAAGGGGATAAGGAATGAGGTAAAAAAGCCCTCTAGCTGGAAAAGGCAACTCAGTTTCCATTTACATAAGCACATTTCTTGAAGGGTGCTGTGTGTGGTTGTAAGAATCTATGCATTTTAGAGGTCAGTCATAAGGCTCTAGGATTCATTCTCAATTATAAGCCCCAAATCCTTGTTTTGCTTTAATCATGTGATACTCTTTGAATAGCCAGCATATGTAATGTTGAGTCATGGAATGTACATGTTCATGCCTCTGCTCACTATTATGATAAAAAGCAAGATGCCACTAATAGTTATGCATCCCTAAAGAAAATTTAGGGTATCTCCCAAATGTATGCACACTTTGAAAAATTATAAAGGCAGTATTTATTAAAGTACATTTCATTTTCAAAATTGAGCTATCACCTGTTAAAATGTGTACATATTTTTCGGGACACCCTGTATTTTTAGTGGACACTGGAATTATACCATCTAATAGTCTCTCAATTATTCAAAGTGGGATGATGGCATTTCTTTGGGTTCCAGTAGCTTTTATTCATGAAGCATTTCTGGTTTATAGGGGACCATGCTTTCTTTTTGTTTGCTTGTTTTGCTTTTTGGTTTGTTTTTCTGCTAACAATGACTTGTTTTATATTGGGAACACACTGATTTTCCAATTTATCTTCAAATTAGGCCATTGGGAAGGTAAGTATGGATGTTTGGCTTCAGTATATAAGAAATGTTTTTATACTAAATAATTTATTTTATGCTATTATTTCTATGTCTTGATATAACCTTTAGAAAAAGACATAATTCCCTATTTTTTACAATGTTTTTCATTCTCCATGATAAATTGAAATAAAATATTTTACCAAGATTACTAATAATATATTGTATCCATTAAATTGCTGAATCACAGAGAAATTGAAGAGTTATAAGAGAAAACATTTAGGGGGCAATGTTCCTAAAACAAAGATTTTTTTCTCCCTGAAGATTACCAGAAACTCATTTTACTAAATAATACCTTCACCAAGACAAAGTGGATTAGTGTTCAAGACTCTAATGAAGATAATTTTGTCAAGGTCATTAGATACTCAATAGTGTTTGGGAAGAGCTGTAAAAGAATTGCACCTGGCTGCTCTCATAATGGTTTATATATCAGGAAATGGAAAATGGTGTGCAGATTGGTTACCAATTATTTTAGAAGATTAGTTACAGCATTTGCAGATGCTTTTGAGGCATAACACCAGGCAGAGAACAGGTTCAGAATAATCTATTATGAATTCTATTTTCACAACAGGTGCAGGTCCATCGATTTGTGTCTAATTATGCTCTTCCATGTGAGATATAAAATACTTCAGGTTTTGTGTAATAAAAGCTCATTAAAGTGGATGAGAAATAATTTTGAAATTTTTTCTGCCAGGGCTAATGTTAATACAGATGTCAATTGCCCTTTAGCCTTTGAGGGCCCCATTTACCAAAGGGCCTTTCTTTTTGGATTGCCTACCTTCTCTAGCCACAATAATCTCCTAACAATGCAACTCCTTTTAGAAATCTGTTTGTTTTACATTTGAGAATGGAATTGAACAGCTGTCATAAGAAATAAAAATATGCAGGATTTCTAGTTTACACGAAAAACAAAATATGACTCCATTTATAAAAATTTTAAGATATTAAACTCAATGCCAAATTCATCACCAAACCCAGCCAATTCAAGATTCTCTCAAATTGATATGATTAATTTTAATCTAGTCTGAAATTTTGTATTTCATATTCATAAATTCATGTTATTTAATATTTATCAAGTGCCTATTATGTGTCAGGTTCTCTGATAGAGATATTTAAAGATGAATAAAATGCAAGCTTGCCCTTCCCTCAATTCATGGAACTTCCAAATAAATGGAAGAGGCAGATGGGTACATAGGTAACTAATATAAGACAAACTATGGTAAATGTTATAATAGAGCTCTAAGGAAAATGCAACAGATGAGCATGGAGGGAGATGTAGACTAGGAATGTAGAAAGGCCTCATGGATGAGATGACATTTGAACAGCTCTATGAAGTATGCATGAAAATTTAATATATAGCAATTGGAAGAAAGAAGAGATCAAACTGAGTAAAAACATGGATGCAGAAAGAGAGTGTATGAATGCCGTAAAATGTGGTTGAAGTATTGATGTGTAGTGGGAAGATAAGGCTTAGATAGACAAGCTGATGACAGATCATGAATTTCAAGCTGAAAAATGTGGATTTTCTTTTGCATACATTTAGGTTTATCATTGCAGATTTTTACTGAGAAGAGTAGCAAGTTGATATCTTTTTTAGTGACAATGTGGAAGATGTATGGGTGGAAGAAACAACCGGAGATGGGGAGACCACTTAAATGGTTATTTAAAGAAGTGTTTAAATTAAATTAAAGCAAAGTAATTAAAGTAAAAACATTTTGGAATTAACAGACACTATCCATTTAGGGCTTCCTTAGGCTTGTAAAGAACCAGGAAATATTGTCATATTCATTTGTGTTCACATTTTGCATCATATTACACCATGTCTGAGGAGTAAAATAATCATGAGTTTACACCAAAAAATCACAGAAAAATATGTGGTTAGTCATCAGAAATAAGGAACCCAAAACCAAATTCTAAGAATGATTAAAAAAACAAAAACACAGTAACCACCTATTTTATTTTAACCTATATTATAAAACTACATTTACCTTCTGCCTAAAGCAAAGCAAGTTATCTGATGGAAAATTTTATAGACTGAATTGTGTCCCACCAAAGATTCATATATTGGCGTTATTACTGCCAGTTTCTCAGAATATGACTGTATTTAAAGATAGGATCTCTAAGAGGTAATTAACTTAAAATGAGGTTTTTAGGTTGGGCTGTAATTCAATAAGGTTGATACTCTTTTAACAAGAGGATATTTGGGCACAGATAAGTACAGAGCAAGGATAACATGAAGACACAGGAAGATGACCAGTTTGAAGACAAGGATAGATGTTTAGAAACTCTCTGTGCTTCCTTGACTTGTATGTCTATTTCCTTTACTAGGTTAAGGAAATTTTCCATCATTATTTTCTCACATATGTTTTCAGTCATTTTCTCACTTTCTTCTCCTTCTAGTAGCACCATGATGTGAACATTAGTATGCTTGAAGGTGTCCCAGAGACTGCTTATACTATCCTCATTTATTTTGGATTCTTTTTGCTCTTCTGATTGGGTGTTTCCTGCTTCCTTATCTTCCAAATTTGTGATTTTATCTTCTGCTTCATCTACTCCACTGTTGATTCCCTGTAATGTATTCTTCATTTTAGTTAATTTATTTTTCATTTCTGACTGATTCTTTTCTATGTTTTATATTTCTGTTTTTATTTTCTTTATCTCTATGTTGAAATTCTCACTAAGTTCATTTTCTCTTTCCCTAAGGTCATTGAGCATCCTTACAGACAATGTTTGAACTCTGCATCTGGTAGATTGTTTGTCTCCATTTCTTTTAGTTCTTTTTTCTGGAGTTCTATTCTATTTTTTCATTTGGGACATGTTTCTTTTTCTCCTCATTTTAGCTACCTCCGCATGCTTGCTTCTATGTATTAGGTAGAGCTGCTATGTCTCCCAGGCTTGGTAGAGTGCCCTTATGTAGTAGTTTTCCTGTAAGGTACAGTGGCACAGCCTCCCTGTTCACCCAAATTGGGAATTACAGGTCTCTCCTCTGTGTGGGCTGTGTACACAATCCTGTTATAGTTGAGCATTGATTGTTATACATTAACCAACTTTTATGTGATGGATCATGTTTTAAGTACTTTACATAAGTGTATACATTTAATCGTTACAGTAACCCTTTGAAGTCAGCACTATTATAATTGTGATCTTCATTTTACAGATGGGGAAACTGAGAATAGAGAGATTAAATAAGTATCCCAAAATCGTACAACTACTATTGCCTCTCCTGACTAATGAGATGTGACATTCCTCAGTATCCAAGACTAGAAGATTGGGGTCTTATCATTAAAATGTGAGGAAAATTTTTATCATTTACTTACAGCTAAAATAAGAGTATAAAAGTGGTAGTAGTGTTTATTTCAAAAACATTGCTTACTCTATGCCAAAAATGATTGAAAGTGACTTAAAACAAGAACATGTGGAGTACAATGATGTTACTTTATCATTAAGAGTAAAGAATCATCATCATTTAAATTTAAAAAACACAATGGAAAGTCTAGACTAGTCATTCTGTTGAACATAACAGGTTGATCATACATTTTTGTTAATTTTTAAAACTTTTCAATTACAGTTGACATCCAATATTATATTAGTTTCAGGTGTACAGCATAGTGATTAGACATTTATATAACTTACAAAGTGATAACCTGGATAAGTCTAGTACCAATCTGACACCTTCCATAGTTATTACAGTACTATTTATTGTATTCCCTATGCTGTATTTCACATCCCGTGACTGTTTGTATAACTGGCAACAGGTACATCGCAATCCCTTCCTCTTTTTCACTATCCTCTAATGTGTCTCCCATCCAGCAGCCATCAGAAAATATTCTCTATATCTATGAGTTTGTTTCTATTTGGTTTGTTCATTTGTTTTGTTGGTTTTAGATTCCACATATAAGTGAAATCATACATCATACATTTTTATTTCTGCCTTACAAAACCTAACTGAACTTATAGAAAAAAATTTTTAAAATGTATTTGTTTACAAAGACAAGGAGTAAAGAGACAAAAGACAATGGGCAAGAGATCTCATTAAAATTATAGAAGACATGATTGAGACAGTGGCAAATTATGTATTAGAGGAAAACTCAAGTTTCTGCACAGAGGGATACTTGCAAGGAACATGCCAATTTGACCATAGAACCCTTTAGAGCCCCAGCCCTTAAAGGAATCAGATGTCATGAAAAGTAGGAGTGCAGAGCAGGCTGAAATAAATTGGTGACAAGTCTCTTTATAGGGCTATTCTATCTGTACCTCTGAAGGAGCACAGTTTTCTCTAATACAAAAATCTAAACTTGTGGATTTGTGTACGAATGTTGATGAAGAACTTGTGTATTATACAAAATGCATTAAGACATTTCATATGCCTATTTCTTTTCGGAAACTTTTAGAAATTTCAGCTTGATATAAAAACACAACTCAGTGAAAGTAATTAGTGGTGATTGGAAGGAGAGTCACATTCTATAGCCATGCTATATAGTCTTCTGATGAGTTAGTTTATTCCAAGGATAAAATTTTAAATATACAGAGAACAGACAGACTGCATTGGAAAGTTCCCTAGTACATCATTTATTTAAGTTAAATTTTTGATAAACAGCATGTACATTTAAAGCCCATTAGTCCATTGACTACTATCTTTCAAAATCTTACATATCCATTGAAACCAAATATAATGTATCTATTGAGAAAGAGATTCATACAACAGTTTCTTGAAGAGTTGTTTACTATATTATTTTTTGCCTTGTTAACAGATCATATTTGCCACTTATGTCAAAGTGACTAGCCCTATCTATAACTAACCATTGTCTTCATTTTTTAAACTTTTACAAATAGGCAGTGTGGTATATTAGAAAAAACAAAACAAAAAAACTCTGGACTAAGATAAAGAAGCCTGGGTTTGGTTTGAGTCATAACTTTGCTATGATGTAACTTGTGTGAATCACCTTGAAAAATCACTAAATTTTCATTAAAGTCAGTTTGATTACATATTATTAATCACCTAGTGTAGTAAGAAGATTGTTAAGAATATTACTAACTAAAATCTTCTGCAGTTCAAACACTTTACTTAAAGTCATTGTATGTCTATTTGCAAATGAGAAATGGACACAGAAAATAGTGTGGTGAAAGCCTTGGGTGTGGGGTGGGTGTGGGGTGGAAGGGGTCAATGGGGAAAATAGGGAACATCTGTAATACTTTCAACAATAAAGATAAAAAAAGAAAATTTCAGCACATGATAGCACACAATACCATAACTCTGGTACTCAATTCTCTAACATATTTAAATGTAAGTTTTAATTTTAAATAAACAGTTACTGTCAATATTTTAAGATAACCTTTTATTTGTTTTTCTTGAAAAAATAAGAGAGATGGAAATGCCTTCTTTATTTTAAACCAATATGTTTGTGCATTACTCTTACTTATGTCTATGTAACAGAATAATCTTTTTTAACTTATTGGATATTATGTGCATTGATTTTTCTTTTTTATGTTTAAGCTATTTTTGTTTGCCAAATTATAACTCTAAAAGCCCAGTTGCTTGAGGAATATAAAATACTTCAATGAGTCACTCAAGGAACTCTGACAGAGTAGATAACAAACACAAACTCAGAGGGTAGTTTACTCATTTGTCTCAGATTATTTCAGCCATTTAGCCTCTGCAAATGGGCTATAAACTAGCACTGGCTTTTAGTTCATAAATAAAACTATAGTTATTTGAAGCAGAAAAAAAGCATCAGAATAGGCCATATAATGCAAATGTGGCCAAACTGGTTGCTTGGAAAGATAAAAGATGTACTATCTCTTAGAGCCATGTGACTTTCAAAGAACTTAAGCACAGACTTAAGTTTATCACATTAAGAAGTTGAGCTTCACTTATGGGTAGAAATATCCTGGTAAATAAGTTGCCAGCCATCAACAGAGTATATGAATAAGGAGACTATGGAAGAGAGTGGACCTTTCAGGGCTAAGATATAAAAGGTTTCTAGAAAATATGAAGGTGACAAAAACTATTTAGGACAAGATATTCTGAATCATGGGGGAGGAGTCTCTGGTAGCATACATAGTTCTGGTAAAACAAGAATGGTAATAGAACTTTCTAGGGCAAAAGCCAGGAGAGTGTCTATAGGAAAGTGAAAAACTCTAAAAAAAAAAAAAAAAAAAAAAAAGAGTAGATAGCTGTCTTTTTAAGTATGGACCTATTATTGATTGTATATCATCCATGTGTCAGGTACTATGCTAAACATTTATAGAAGTTATTTTATGGAATTATAATAACAACATAGGAGGCATTATATTTGTTTTACATTTAAGATAAATATCAGAGAAAGAATTCAAGGGGCTTTGAATTCAAAGCCTTTCACCACATTTTTCTGTCATGGAGATAAATTTGATCCTTTGAGCATATGGAAACAAAGAAAGGAGAGATAGAAACTCTTTGGGCCTTACCAGATAGAAAACAAAGTCTCTTAAGAAACTTAATAGATTTATACTATCCATTTAAATGTAGGAAATACTAGTCAAAAGATACAACATCTTTTGGGCTTGAAAATTAAGGAAAGCTGTATTTTAGGGGCAGTGTTACAGCTAAATCTCAGTTATACCCATTGAGGTGTACCTGTGGTAAATATTCTTAGATTGTTTGCAGTCAGGGTCTGCCTTCTGCAATTATTTGTTTTGTTAGCATCCTCAAAATTTGAAAGCTTCGTGGAGTCTAAGAGGAAATCCTTTGCAATGTACACATTAACACTCCCTGATGTTGATGATTTCAGAGGAGGTACCTTCTACACATTGAATGGCACTTAATATCAGTCTGAGATGGCAGCACTCTAAGTCCATCTTGAAAAATCTTGTAGGCAGCATCATAGGGAAAATTTGAACAGGGAAACTGGACAAACTTACTAAGAACACTCTAAATCAAACTTTCACAATGGTATTTCAAATTTAAAGTTAAATATTAGAAACTTAAGCTATTATAATGAAAGGACAAAAACTACATGCTAGAATCAATTAGAATTTTTTTTTTTAATTACTTACACCTCAGTTCTCCATTAACAGAGTTTCTTACCCAATTTCAGCCTTTTGATTCTAACACTATTCAATTAAATTTTCTTCTGATTTTTCTTTTGATTCCAACACTATTCAGTTAAATCTGGAAAAGTTTTTATTTGTTCTAATGTAAACTCTGAGCCAACAGAAATAAAAATCTAAACATAAATAAGAAAAATTAGCACTCTGTAATAGGGCAGTTGTGAATATGTTGTATAAACATGGTACAGTTATAGAAAAAGCACACATTATTTGTGCCACATAGTAGTTATGTGACTTGGCATGATATACCTAAATTCTTTAAACTTCATTTTTCTAATCTGTACAATTGGATCAACTCACAAATGGTTTTACATTAAATGAGATAATACCTGTGAAAGGGCCTAGGTCATGGTAGGTGTTTAATGAATGTTCATTTTCCCCTTTCACATAATTTACCCCATCACTGAATCAAGGGGTGAAGTAGATGGAGTAAAAGACAATTATATTAATATATCCTTTCAGAGACTGACTGACCATGGGTCACTATAGATATTTAACTTCCATACCCAACTTGAGAACTCTGGTATATCAAAGAATCACTTGGAGCTCTATATCAGAAAACACTCTGTGTCTCCAGGTAAGCAGAAGACTCACTCTTAGGTAGAAGCAAACAAAAAGTCACATTCCTAGGTTTAAAGCATTGGTTGATCCCAGCAGGTAAAAACACATTTCAGGGTACCACCAGATGTTCCCCAAATGCTCTCTGGCCTGAACCTTAAGGAACGGGACCTAAAGACCTTTATGTGGGCCCATAAATGAGAAAGGAGCGGCATCTACAATCCCTGCAGCCAAATCATTGTTTGGGAAAGAGTGAAAAATGGAGTGATTATGAGAGTCTGTAATTTAATAATCTAAAGTAAGGGTTGCTAATAGATGGCCCGTGAAACACATCTGGCTTTTTTAGTCTACCTTTGGCCCACATAAATGGTTAAAAACACTAGTTAAATATAAGGTTGAGAGCTATAAAAATACAGCAATACTTCCCAAACTGTGTTATGTAGAACTTGTTTCTCATGAAAGGTAAGTAGTTTTTTCGGAGAAAAACAAAATAGCCCAGTGTTAAAAAACAATGGGCCCAAAACTGAATATGATCCTCTTATTTATAGATTCATCATAACAGTGTCATTAAGTGACCCAATAATTATCATTAAAAATATCTATCTCTATTTAACTCAGTGTTTCCAAGTTTTATTTGATGCTGAAGCCCTTTTCAATGAATATTTGATGACATGGGTACTCTACAGTTTGGGAAAATCTCAACAGACAATTTGGAGATGAATTCAGGTGTGGCAAAGTAATAGAATAAGACATAGGCAGTGTATAGTCAGCAATTAAAGTAATGAAGATGCTTGAAAGACTAACTATAAGTGTCAGTAGTGGTGACAATAAAAATAATGGTAGAAAAGTCTAAACCTGGCAAAGTGTAAAAGAGAGAATTCTAGGTATTTTGCCAAATCCCAGTAATACAATTGATCAGGAGCTGAGAAACAACACTGTGATTGCTACCCAAAGACATGATTGTTCTTTAAGATTATATGCTCATGGGAAGTGATAGTGAGTGACACTAGTGTTTGACACTGTACCACCGTATTCTAGGAAGGCAGTATAACACACTGATTAAAAGCATGGCCTCTGGAGTCTTATTGTATGGCTGCAAGTCCTGGCTCTATAAGTTATGTACCGTGTGAATTTGGTCAAATTATTAAAACTCCCTATACTTAAAATTTTTTTTTTAATGTTTTTATTGATTTTAGAGAGAGAAGAAGGGAAAGAGACAGAGAGAAACAGCAGTGTAAGAAAGAAACATTGATGGGTTACCTCCTGCATACACCCTAACCAGGGACCAAACCCACAACCTGGAGTTGTGCCCTGAATGGGAATCAAACCAGCAACCTTTCGGTGTACAGAACAACATTCCACCAACTGAGTCACAGTGGCCAAGGCAAATTCCCTATACTTCTCTTTTCTCTTTTGTAAAATGGAGATAATTTTAGAAAGTAGTTCACTAAAGGAATTAAATGATATGATTCATGAAAATGTCTTAGAACGATGTCTAGTATATAGATATCCATCAGTGAAAGTTAATTATTGTCACTGTTAATGATATCATTGCGGTTACTATTATTTCAGCAGTGTGTTTATGTTTTTAAGTGAAAAAAGTGACTGAGAAAGATAATCAAAAGATTCTTCCATCAGAAATTTTGTTTTGTGATGAGTAATAAATTTTATCACAAAAGTTTCTTTAGCCTTGGCCTCCAAAACTATTTATCATGTCTATTTTCAAGCTCGTACTGACATGTAAAAACTGAGATAAGTAAATTCAGCTGTAAAGGATCATTTTTTTATATATATATGTATATATATATATATCTTTATTGATTTCAGAGAGAGGAAAGGAGAGAGAAAGAGAGAGAGAGAGAGAGAGAGAGAAATGGCAATGATGGGAGAGTCATTGGTCATCTGCCTCCTGCACGCCCCCGACTGGGAATCGAGCCCACAACCCGGGCATGTGCCCTGACCGGGAATCGAACCCCGATCGCCTGGATCCTAGGTCAATGCTCAACCGCTGAGCCACGCCCGGCCAGGTGGGATCATTCCTGGAGCCTAATAAAGGAGGGCAGTATAATTTTTTTAGTCCATGTGCATTTTTGTGTTTTCTCTATACACCGCAAATTGACATTATTTTGTCAATTATTTAAGATAGGCTATTAATATTCATGGGAAAGTTATATTTATTCTAGTGTTATATGGCAGTTATACTGCAAAATGGTAACATAGTTACTTATCATTAAGTTGTAAGAATAGTAAAAAAAATAACAATATAAAAACAGTAGTAATCTTACCACACTACAGCCTGCACATTTAGCTTTTTTGCTTAATTAGTTTTATTTATAAATATTCTTCCTTTTTTAATTTGGTCACTTTTTAATTTTTATTTATTTTTTCCATCACCATTTATCCCCACTATGTCCTCTTCCACTTTCCCCACTCTCCCCCCACCCCCACAATTGCCACAGTGTTGTCCATATCCATGAGTTCCCTTTTCTTTTTTTCTTTTTTTCTTCTTTGCTTTGAGAGATTTTAGCCAAAACATTTGAAAACTAATGCAAATTGGTAATACTAGGTACCCTTTATGTGGCATGAATTTATTCCAAGTACTCTGCTTTTGGAGTCTATTTGTAGCGGCTGATTTGTTTCCAAATGCGTCATTCCAAGGAATTAGTAATGGAAATATATAACTTATCATGTTACTCTCTGAATATAGTTATACATTATAAGAGAAACTGCCAATAAAATAGTAATATCCTCATGAGAACAGTTAAAAACATCTATTTTCTTTTTAACCAATGCCATAGTAACTCTGTGGAAAGCTCCACTTTAACATTTTAACAATAAGAGCTAATTTTATTGAGCAATTTCTACCGGGCACCTTACATACATTGTTTTAATCATTTCTTAAATAACATTATGAGACCATAGGTGTCACCCTTGACCTATTTTTTTTAAATAAACTCATATTATTGATTACCAAGTCATGTCAGTTCTAATTATCAAATTTATCCCTTATCCAATTCACTTCATTTCCCTGTACCACCCTAGTTGTAACCATCATAATCTAATGCTTGAACTACAAGGATAGCCTTTTTTCCTCATAGTAAATTTTTTTTTTATATAATAAAATTCACTTTTGTTTGTGGAAGATTTAAGGTAGGTTGACTGAAAAGGTAGGGTAAAAGGTAGCAAGCATGTTATTTGATTCTGTGCTCAGTGTTAAAGTAGACTGGCTTTGACAACACACTATTTTCAATTATATAAATGGCCTTTCATTTTTCCTGGATTATTTTAACATGTAGTTTTCATTTCAGTATGAAGTTATCTATGAGCAGAGATCAACTGTTTTAAGTGTGCAAGAAGATGAGAAATTTGTTGTTTAAATGTGTTTAGCCTCCCAGAAGAAATTGATTACAATTGATCCATTGCCATTGCCATAAACCTATTTGCTGATGAGGACCGTTAAATTTTGGTAGTTTTTTCAGGCATCTGTAGTGACACCTATTCTAATGTATTCCTATTCTGTCCCTTATCTATTCTTTCTGTTTCTGTCACATAGATCAAAATGTGCAAGTGTAGCATTAAATAATAACCCAGTAATCTCTGAGAGTAACAATGAGAAAAGAGAATCCATAAAATGAAAGAAACCACACTTGGAGTATTGGAATAAGAAAATCTCCCTCCCTCCCTCCCACCCTCCCTCCCTCCTTCCCTCCCTCCCTTCCTTCCCTTCCCTTCCTTCCTTTCTTTTTTTCTTTCCTTATTGTCTTTTTTTTCTTGTTCAACACTTCTGAGGAGCTGATCTTAGTATGGGCTCTTTTTGAAGTTAATGGGAATTGTAAGCTTGGCTCAGCTCCATGGTGTATAAAACAAGACGAAAATCAGAGCCTTAGTCTCATAGCAGAAAACACCCAACAACACTTGCTATGCTGTTAAGGACTGCTTTCCTTTTTTGTTGCTTGTTTTTTAAAAAAATGTATTTTTATTGATTTCAGAGAGAGGAGGGGAGAGAGAGATAGGAACATGAATGATGAGAGTCATTGATTGGCTGCCTCCTGCATGCCCCCTGCTGGGGATCAAACCCAAAACTTGGGCACGTGCCCTGACCTGGAATCAAACCTAGTTCTCCTGGATCCTAGGTCAACGCTCAACCGCTGAGCCACACTGGCTGTGCTGTTGCTTGTTTTGAAGTGATGATACAAACTGTGAAAGAAGAGATTCTGTTACCAGCAGTTATTCAACATGGAGTTTAGAGGAAAAAAACACAGTTGTATGATTGAGTCTGTGGGTGAAAGAAGGCACAAATTTAATTTAAACTAACCCATATATCAAAGTAAATTATCAAACAAAATTAGATCATTTATTTGAACTATGAGATAAATTGAGTCACGGCCAGAATTCCTAAAGCTCAATGCCATACTGCCTGTATTTAATTCTTTCTTTCTGTTTTTTTTTTTGTTTGTTTTTTTGCCTTAACCTCATCTTTTAAAATCTAACCTTTTTATAGGGCAATAATTTTATATATTGCCAGTGTGCTTAAGGACAGGCCCATCAAATACCTAGTCAACTCTTTAGCTAATCCCTTAAGAAGTCACTTCAATCCTTTACCACCTTTCCCAAATCCCTTAAATCCTCCATCTCCCCTTTTAACATTTTCCAGATGATCTCTCCTATTACTTCACAAAGAAAATAGAAAGCTATTTGTACAAATCTCTCCCCCCCCCCCCCATCGCTTCTTTTTCTCTATGTGCTTGTGGGTTGTTTTTTCCTTCTTCTTTTGCTACAAACCCATCTCAAAAATGAGTTGTCTGATCAACAAAACATGATATATGACTTGAAATAGCTAAAATAGTAGAAATAAATTACTCACATTTATGCCTCTCAAATGTTATAACAATGATGAATGACAGCCCACAGAGTGTTGCTGAATCATCCAGCACATTGTCTTCTGTGATACTGTAAGTCTCATCCACAGACACACTGACCTTCACTCTGCTCCTGACAAGTTTGGTTATCATATTCTAGCTTTTGGACATTCATTACAATCTTTTAAATACAGGCTTAGACTGCCAACAATTCTGTCATCTTTGTTTCTTCATGAAACACAGTCAGGAAATATATTCTTGAACTTTAGTCATATTTTAAATAGAACAAATCATTAATTTCAAGAGAGATACAAAGGAAAGTTTCTGTGGAAATGTTGAAAGCTGCAACAGAAAACCTGGGTGTGTTCATTCATTTATTCATTCATATATGCATTCAAGAACTGTTTATCCAGTATTTATTGGGACACTGATCTAGGACACTGACTGGGGATATGGTGATGAAAAAAACAGGTACAGGCCCAGCACATTAGTGTATACATTCTAGTTGTCACAGAGGATGTAGGAGTCTTGCATTGGGGATGGAGAAAAATTGGCCAAAAGAAAGAGAGGATAGAGCCTTGTGTGTTGGAGTTTGGTCTGAAACATTTGGTGGCTTAGCTCCTACTCATATTTCCACATCAAGCATTAATATTTCCTT
Organism: Miniopterus schreibersii; assembly: GCF_964146895.1. NCBI lineage: Eukaryota > Metazoa > Chordata > Mammalia > Chiroptera > Miniopteridae > Miniopterus > Miniopterus schreibersii. Next base: position 40,492,080 of record NC_138104.1, on the reverse strand, counting down.
TAAGAAGTTTTTTTGAGTAAACATTTCAAGCACTAGTACATACTAAAGGTATTTGAGAAAGTAAAGATATTGATTTTTATTTAAACTCCATATAATTTTCTCTTTTCCCCACCCCATATCCATCCTGCTTCTTACTATCCATTCAGTATAGTTCAACTCTGCATCATGCTTAGAGACTGCTTCTCCAGTGTACTGACGAGAGATACCTTCAAAAATGACAGCTCACAGGAGAAAAAATAATCCAATAGCTTCCACCATCTTATTTGCCACTAAAGTTTGGGAGGACAAGTATAGTAACCAGAAAGTGGACACAGGGTCATCTGGTCACTAGCAGTTGGTATAGTCAGAATTGTTCAGGGATAGGCATTTCCAGCATTAATAGAAAGTTTATAAAAGACATTTTCTTATTGGTTTAGAACCCAGCTTTTAGATCTAGGGACAAATTGTTCCAACGAGAGTGAAAAGCTAGAGTACTGGAGGTAAGAACAAGCTTGGTGTGTTAGAGATACACAAGGAAGGTTGAAGGCAGCTGTAAGAGGAAAAATGGTAACCAGATGATGCTAAATAAAACCCATTTTGTACATAAAAAGGAACTTTTAAAAGTCTTTACCTTTTTCCATAAAACAAATATAGCTGGGATTCAAGTTGGCCCCAAAGTAAGTTGAAGCCACACTCACCACCTCCCAGGACAGAACTGGAATTACAACTAAATTATAGAACAATCATCCTGAATAGCCAACTGAAGACTAGCTGAACAGAAGTCTTATAACTAAATATCTGCAGAAGAAGACTTATCGAGACTGTTAGGAAGGGTGGAGATGTGAAAAGAGTTGGCCCCACACCCATGTGCTGTAACTGAGATTCTGGAAGGATATCTCAGCCTTTAAGCTTTCCCCTGAAGAGTTGAGGTCCCAACCCCAAGCCAGGCTCCCTAGCCCAAAGCACCAGAGCTGGGAAAAGGTGCTCATATAACCTCTGGCTGTGAAAATCAGCAGGGATTCTGTCCACCAAGGAGAGACAGCAGTTTGCTAGAGATCCAGGAACTCTATTAAAAGGCCAGTGCACAAAATCTCTTTTGCAGCCACTCACCCTGGGGTCCAGTGGAGGGAAAATGAGGTGGACTAGAATTGTATGAGGACAGACTGGGGTTTGTGGTCCTAGGGAGAGAGTTGAAGGGACAGCTGCCAGGATCCCTTTGCTGAGTCCCTCTCCTACACTGCAGATGCCGTATTTCTTGGGCAGATCAATCCACTCCTTAGGGAATCAGCCTGGGAGAATGCAATAGCCCTACTATTTGGAATCCCTGTAGTCTCATCCTGCAGAGCTCACACCTTGCTAAGCAGTCAGCTGCCTGGGCTGTGGTGTAGATGTCCAGGCAGACTCAGGGGGTGTCAGTGATTGAGTTGTTTTTTCTCTGGGGCAGGGGCCATTCCCACCACTTTCAAATGAACCTGACCTGCACTTTTCCCTCACAGCAAATCCACTAGCCCCACCCCAGGCTCCCTGCAGTTTCAACATCTCAACTCTGGATGTCCCCACCCTGCCTGGGAGCTCTGGGAAAAATATGGGACAGATTGAGTTGTGTGGCTCTGGGGTGGGGGCCACTCTCTAAACCTTCCCCCAAGCAAGACCAGCATCTCACCCTTACCAGAGATCCACTAGCCCCACCCTCTCGATATCCAGCATCCTGCCCAGCTGAGCTCAAGCTCCAGGTAGAATTTGGGACAGACTGACTTGTGTGACTCTAAGATGGGGTCCATTTCTTCTTTGTACACCCAACCAATACAGAACCTTCTCTTTACACAAGGAAATTTTGCTCTGTTTGGGTCTGATAAACTATGCTGGCTTAACCCTGATGGCTCGCTGAGACCCTGCCCCACCACAAAGGTCTACAGGCACCCAGCAAGGAGAAGTTAGACTTAGTATACTCTGGGAATTTTTCTGAGTGGTCTCAGACCCAGCACTGGCATCTAGTTTGAAACTACCAGACTGGTGAACACCACTCACCCCTACCTGGTGACTGAGAATTTACCTCATGCAACTTGGGTACCACCAGAGATTCTTTCAATGAATGAGCATAATGGACAGCTGGCAGTCATAGGCAGATAGAGGTGATTTTGGGGGTGCCTTGGGCCTTTTACTGACCTGCCCTTGGGCTTGGTGTCATTAGAAGCCAGCCTTGGTGCATAGCTTGGTCCTTCTCATGCACACCAAGGCCCAGAAGAGGCAGCCACAAACTATGGATTGCTTTGTACCTTTAAACAGGTTGTCCAAGGCCAGTCACTAGCAGCATCTGACATTAACCTGCACTAGAGTCCCTTCCAAAAGGCCCAAGAATAGATACACCCACTGGCCAGCTTTAGACAACATCAGAGCAGGATACAATTAACTTCACAAGCATCATATCCAAAGGGAGGTCTAGGCAGGCACCAGATCCTGCTGAGGCGAATTTCACTTTATGTGATCAGCACCTGCACAGCAGCTTCGACATTATGGTCAGGGTCCAACCTCACAACCAGCCAACCTGAGAGTCAATCCCATGCAGGAATGGGCCAATAGCAATCAAGACTCAGTTACAACAGGAGAGTTTACATAACCCACACAAGGGACATTTCTGGAGCACCCAGCTCAGGTGATTAAGGAAAATTAAGAATACATTGAAAGGAATAAACAGTAGGTTGGATGAAGCAGATAATAGAATCAGCGATTTGGAATACAAGGAAGCAAAAAACAACCAATCAAAGCAACAAAAAGTAAAAAAATTAAACAAGGATAATTAAGTGAACTTTGGGCCAACATGAAGCATAACTTCCACACCATAGGGGTACCAGAAGGAGAAGAGAGAGAACAAGAGATCAAGAATCTATATGAAGAACTGATGGCTAAAAACTTTCCTAACCTAGTGAAGGAAAGAGACACACAAATCCAGGAAACACAAAGAGGAACCTAAAGAGGCCCACACTCAGACACCTCATAATTAAAATGGCAAAGGTTAAAGATAAAAAGAGCATCAAAAGGCACCAAAAGAAATACAGTTAGTTGCTACAACGCAGCTCCCATAAGACTATCAGCTGATTTCACAACAGAAACATTTCAGGCCAGAAGGGATTGGCATGAAATATTCAAAGTGATGAAAAGCAAGGACCTACAACCAAGACTACTTTACTGAGCAAGTCTGTAGTTTAAAATTGAAGGCTAAATAAAGAGCTTCCCAGACAAGAAAAAGCTAAAGGAGTTTATTTACACCAACGAGGTATTACAACAAATTAAAGGCTTTTCAAGAAGAAGAGAAGAAAGAAGAAGAAAGAGGGAGAAACATAGTTATAAAGACTAAAATGGCAATAAATATGTACCTATCAATAACCATTTTAAATGTAAATGGCTTAAATGCTCCAATCAAAAGACATAGGATAGCTGAAAGGATAAAAAAAAACAAGAAGCATATAAATGCTCTCTACAAGAAACCTAGCTCAGAACAAAATAAAAACACAGACTAAAAGTAAATGGATGGAAAAAGATATTTCAGGCAAATGAAAATAAAACAAAATAAAAGCTGGGTTAGCAAACATGTCAGACAAAATAGATTTTAAAACAAAGGCTATAATAAGAGACAAAGAAGGACAATAAATAATGATAAAAGAATCAATCCCCCCAAAAGATATAATCCTTGTAAACATTTATGCACCCAATATAGGAGCACTTAAATATATAAAGCAAATCATGAAGGCATAAAGGGAGAGACTGACAGTAATACAATCATAGTAGGGGATTTTAACACCTCATTAACATCAATGGATAGATCTTCCAGACAGAAAATCAACAAGGAAACAGCAAACTTAAATCATACACTGGATCTGATGGATTTAAATGATATCTTCAGAGCATTTCAAACCAGAGAAGCAGAATATGTATTGTTTTCAAGTGCACATGGAATATTTCACAGGAGATAGGCCACATGTTAGGGCACAAAACAAGTCTCAATAAATTTAGATGACGAAAATCATATAAAGTAACTTCTCTGAACACAATGGTATGAAACTTGAAATCAATCACAAGAAAAAACTTGAACAACACATAAACACAAAGAAACTAAATAACAAGTTACTAAATAATGAGATCAAGGAAGAAATCAAAAGTTACCTTGAGACAAATGAAAATGAACACACAACAACCCACAATCTATGGGACACAGTGAAAGCAGTTTTAAGAGGAACTTCATATCAATACAGGCCAAACTCAAGAAGCAAGAAAAAACTTAAACAATTTAACTGTACACCTGAAGGATCTAGAAAGAGAACAACAAACAAAGCTCAAGTGAGTAGAAGAAATGAACTAATAAAGACCAGAGCAGAAGTAGCTAAATGGAGTCTTAAAAAACAAAAATAGAAAAGACCAATTAAACCAAAAGCTAGTTCTTTGAAAATATCAACAAGTTGACAAACCCTTAACCAGACTCATAAAGAAAAAGAGAGGACCAAAATACATAAAATCAGAAATAAAAGAGGAGAAGTAACAACAGACATCAAGGAAATACAAAGGATTGTAAGAAAATATTATGAACAAAATATGCCAACAAATTAGACAATCTGGATGAAACATATAAATTCCTAGAAACATACAATCTTCCAAAACTAAATCAAGAAGAAACAGAAAATTCCAATAGACTAATTTTAAGTAACAAAATTGAAGCAGTAATAAAGTCCCAAGAAACAAAAGTCTTGGACTGGATGGCTTCATAAAGAATTTTACCAAACATTCAAAGAATTAATACCTATCATTTTTGAACATTTCAAAAACTTCAAGACAAGGGAAAACTCCCAAGCTCATTTTATAAGTCCAGCATTATCCTAAATCCAAAACTAGATAAAGACACTAAAAAGAAAAAAAAAAAAAAGTGTAAGCTAATATCCCTGATGAAGATAGATGCTAAAATCTTAAAAAAAAAACTATTAGCAAACCAGATCCAGCAATATATTAAAAAGATCATATACCGTGATCAAGTGGGCTTTATTCTGAGGATGCAAGGTTGATACAATATTTGCAAATCAATAAACATGGTACACCACATAAACAAAATGAAAGATAAAAATCACATGATCATATCAATAGATGCATAAAAAGCATTTGAAAAATTACACCGTGCACTTATGATACAAACTGTTAACAAAGCGGTAATAGAGGGGACATGCTCCAATATACTTAAGGGCATATTAGACAAATCCACAGCCAACATCATACTCAATGGGCAAACATTTAAAAATGTTTGTCTTAAAATCGGTAAAAAGACAGGGATGAGGCTTTCACCAATTTTATTCAACATAGTACTGAAAGTCCTAGCCAAAACAATGAAACAACAAGGAGAATTTAAAAGCATCCAAACTGAAAAGGGAGAAGTAATACTGTCATTATTTGCAGATTACATGATACTATATACATAGAGAACCTTAACTATTCCACACAAAAATGACTGGAACTCATAAATGAATTCAGTAAAGAAGCAAGATACAAAATAAATATCAGGAAATCAGTTGCATTTTTATACACTAATAATGCACCACCAGAAAGGGAAACTAAGAAAACAATCCCTTTTACAATTGCATTAAAAAAAAAAATACCAAGGAATAAATTTAACCAAGGAGGTAAAAGACCTGAGCTTGGAAAATTATAAGACACTGAAGAAAGAAATTTAGGAAGATACAAATAAGTGGAAGCATATATTGTGTGAATGGATAGGAAAAATTAACATAATTAAAATGTCTATACTACTCAAACCAATCTATATAGATTCAATGCAATTTCTATCAAGATACCAATGGCATATTTCACAGAACTAGAACAAATATTCCAAAAATTTATATGGAACCACAAAAATTATCAAATAACCTCAGCAATCTTGAGAAAAAAGAACAAAGTTGGAGGAATCATGCTACCTAATATCAAACTATACTACAAGGCCATAGTAATCAAAACAACATGGTACTGGCATAAAAACAGATATATAGTTAAATGGAACAGAATAGAGAGCCCAGAAATAAAGCCAAGCCTATATTGTCAATTAATATTTGAATTGACAAAATTTATAAAGGCAAGAATTTACAGTGGGGTAAAGGTTGTCTATTCAATAAATGGTGTTTGGGAAATTGAACAGCTATATACAAAGGTAAAATAAAGTAAAATTAGACCACCTCTTACACCATACACAAGAATAAACTCAAAATAGATTGAAGACTTAAAATGTAAGTCTCAAAACCATAAAAATCCTAGAAAAAAACACAGGCAGTAAAATCTCAGGCATTTCTCATAGCAATATTTTTTCTTATATATCTCTTCGGGCTAGGGAAACAAAAGGAAAATATAAACAAATGGGGCTACTTCAAACTAAAAATGTTTTGCACAGCAAAAGAAACCATCAACAAAGCAAAAAGATAACCTACTGAATGGGAGACTATATTTTCTAATATGTCTAATAAGGGGTTAATACCCAAAATTTATAAAGATCTTATTAAACTCTTACCTTTTGAGACAGCATGGATGGACCTGGAGAGTATTATGCTAAGTGAAATAAGCCATTCAGAGAAATACAAATACCATATTATTTCAATTATATGTGGGATTTAATGAACAAAATAAACTAACAAACAAAATGGAAACAGACTCATAGATATAAAGAACAGATTGAGAGCTGTCAGCGGGTAAAGTGATTCAGGGACTAGGTGAAAAAGGTTAAGGGATTAACTGGGGGGGAAAACTTCATAGAAAGTGGAGGGAAGTAGGAGAGGGTAAAAGGGGGATAAATGATGATGGAAGGAGGCTTGACTTTGTGTGGTGAATGCACAATACAATATACAGATGATGTATCATAAAATTGTACACTTAAAACCCATATACTTTTATTAACCAATGCCACCACGATAAATTCAATAAAATTTTAAAAAATAAAAATAGGTATGTGATTTGAGAAAAATATTATAAATACTTTAAACTAATGAGATAAAATTGTATCATTAATGTTAAAGTAACATTTAGAATGAAATAGTATAATCAGAATTATGTATCAAAATTCATCCATATACATATATATAATTTCTAAGCCAGGACTTTAAATTTTAATCCATACCATTTCTACTTATTAGTTTCAAAGTAGAGTCATGTGTCACATAACAACATTTTTCTCAATAACAAACCACATATGTAATGGTGGCCCCATATTATAATGGAGCTGAATTTCCTGTGAGAAATAGAAAGATATGTGACACAAGAGGATTATTTTTTCTCTAGTGGGAACAATAACTGTGCAGTTTGGTAACAGATTTCCCTCTCATTCATAGTACTTCAGTTTTGAATGCACAGATTATATCCCAAGCTGTCAGCAACTGACCTGTGTACAGAGAAGCCTGTCCCTTTCTGCTAATGCTACATATTCAGAGGGTACTACAGCCTTCCCAGATCTAGTTTGATGGCCTTCAGAGTACATTGCTATAAATTCTTTCTTTTAGGACCAAAGATCCTGCACAAGTGCACAGGTTCACAGGAGTTGTCCACAAGAATTGTCACTGACACTTTAGTAAAAGCTGTCTGCAGTAGTGTGGAGCCAGCCTGTTACTGTACTTCGGAAATATTTTCAGGTTATAATGATATAAAGCATAGATAAGTTTTATTTCTTCTATCAATCCAATGCCAGATAGAGTCAATGGAACCAAAAACAAATTTCTAAAGTCAAAATGGTGATGGCAGGGGAGGGACGGAGGGGGATTAGTGGTGGAAGAGGGCATAGAAGGGATAAATGGTGATGGAAAAAATAAAAAATAAGATAAAATAAAGGCTAAAAAGCAACTAAAAAAAACCCCAAAAAACATAAAGTGGAGAATAACTGATGTTTCAGAGAGAAACCATTGGGAAAACCTTTTAGTACACTAGGAAGGCTTTATTTGCAACATGGGTGGAAAGGCAAGGTAAAGAAGTTGAGTGGGCATCCTGGACACCACCTACTGCTGAAACCCAAGGGTATCAGGCTACCTGGACCAAAACCTCAGTAACTATGCATCATTCCTATTCCCTGGAGCAGTGGTTCTCAACCAGAGATGATTTGGCCTGCAGGTGACATTTGGCAAGTCTGGGTTTGTCATAACTAGGTTTGAGGGGTTGCTACTGACATCTAATGAATACAGGCCAAGGATGCTGCTAAACCTCCTACAGTGTATAGGACAGCCCCCCTCGTCCCCAACAAAAATTCGTTTGACCCCAAGTGTCAGTAGTGCTGAGGGTGAGAAACCCTGAAGTGGAGGGTAAATGCCATTCTGAATCCAGTGACAGAACCGCGGTCATAGCTTCCAATAGTATTACGGGTAACAAGGCCTTTGAATACTTATGGAGTCATCCCTCCTGCAACTGTTAACAGTAGAAGTGCAGCCAGGTCACAACAGGAAGAGTGAATGAGCCTGGAAGCCTGGCAGGAGGATGTGTGAGGTGAGGGAGGGGCATAAAAAGGTGCTTCTCTTTAACCACATTTTCTTTCCTCGTCATTGAACCATTGAACAGCCTGACCTTAGCTTTCACACAGCTTCCTCTAATGTATTTCTGTCGTAGCCTTAGCAAGTATCATAGTAACTTCTCACCTTAAATATTCCCCCAAAGATGCCACTTCCAGAGACTATACAGCAGACCCCCTCCCCCTTATCCGAGGGTTTCTCTTCTGAAGTTTCAGTTACTCACAGCCAAGCTTGGCCCGAAAATAAAAAGAAAAAAGAAATATTGACTCCTCATTTCTATGTCCTCTCTATTGTAATCAACTTCATTTTAACATAAATACCACAGGGTTCCTAAATCTGACCAGTGCGCCAAGATGCAATAGCAAGAACCAAATTGTCATGAAAATCCCGTTTCATTATCTTTCCATCTTCATTTTTTATTCCTCCTGATCCTCTGGCCACCTTTCACTCTCTCTTGTTACTATTGTGGTGACCTATGCCTTGCCTGACCAGTTTCATCTCAATATTTCTAATCAGTCCAGCCCACATCCTTGTTTATGAAGCAACATTGACTGCTTCAATGTTCTGTTTTTGAAGCTGTCAGAAGGAAGCAAGGGGAGAGAGCTCCTGGGGCAGTGTTGTACAGTGATGTTCTGGGCCTTCACATTTGCTCACCACTCACTTGCAGTTTCACCCAGAGCAACTTCCAGTCCTGCCAGCTCTATTCATGGAAAATGGCCTATACAAGTGTACCATTTTTCATCTTTTATGCTGTATTTTTACTGTAGCTTTTCTGTGTTTAGATATGATTAGACACATCATTGTGTTACAATTGCTTACAGTTTTCAGTACTATAATATGTTGTGCAGGTTTGTAGCTTAGGAGCAATAGGCTATTCCACATAGCAAATGCGTGTAGAAGACTACACCATCTAGGTTTGTGTAAGTGCACTTTATGATGTTCTCACAATGAATATTGCTTAATGAAACATTTCTCAGAAAGTATTCCCATCAGGGATGCATGACTGTATATATTTAGAATATGTCACTTGGAAAATTCAAATAATCCAAGGGCGTGGAGGAGTAGGGTGGAATGGTAGGCAGAAAAGTAGAATCATTATAGTCGAAGGTTAGTACTTGGTGTTCTTCCTAACCACCAGAAATAATAATTTTCCCCTTTATTTTATTAAATTTATTGGGATGACATTGGTTAATAAAATAATTTTTTTCTAATTTTAAAAAAATTTATTGTGGTGACATTGGTCCACAAAACCATACAGGTTTCAAGCATACAACTCCACCAAATGTCATCTGAACATTTTTTTTTTTAAATGGGAAATATCAGCAAATCCCAGGTGAGAAGCTAACTAAAATACTATGTGAAAATGGTCACTTCAGTTCTCTGACAGCAAAGTCCCAATGTGTTTAAATTTCTTCTTCTTTTAGCTAGATCAATGTGGCTTGCCAGGATTTGATTGCCAAAGAAATGTCTTTGAAAATCTGGGTTTAAGAAGGTAGAGAAATAGCATATCAAGGGCTCAAGTTTGCAAACTTGAGACAAAATAGAAAATCTGGTCTCCAAATTTTCTGGTCTTTACCTCCTTCACTCATCTTCCAATCCCCCTCCCATCTGCAATCATCAAAACATTCTCTGTATCTATGAGTATTTTTCTGTTCTGTTTGTTTTCTTTTTATATTCCACATATAAGCGAAATCACACAGTATTTGTTTTTCTCTGTATGACTTATTTAACTCAGCATAACAGCCTCTAGGTCAATCCACACTGTTGCAGGTGGCACAATTTCATTCATTTTATGACTGAGTAATATTCCATCCTGTATATGTACCACTTCTTCTTTATCTACTTATCTATTGATGGACACTTATGTTGCTTCCATATCTTAGCTATTGTATATAATGTGGCAATGAACATATGAGTGCATATGTCTTTTTGAATTAGTGTTTCATTCGAGTAAATACACAGAAGTGGAATTGCTGGGTCCTTCCTTGTCTTTTGTTATAGCCTTTGTTTTAAAGTCTATTTTGTCTGATATAAGTATTGTTACCCCAGCTTTTTGTTTGTTTCTTTACATTTTTATTAAATATCTTTTTTCTTCCTTTTAATTTCAATCTGTGTGTGTCTTTCTATCTGGTGAGTCTCTTGTAGGCAGCATATGTGTCTTATTTTCTTATTCATTCAGCCATCCTATGGCACTTGATTAAAACATTTAATCCATTTACATTTAGAGTAATTATTGACAGATATGTAGTTATTACCATTTTATTACTCATACTTGTACCTTTTTTCTTCTTCTTCATAAAGAAGTACTTTTAACATTTCTTGTAATACTGGTTTGGTGGTGATGAATTCCTTTAGCATCCATTGTCTAGGAATCTCTTTATTGTCCTTCAATTCTAAATAATAGCATCTTTGGGTAGAGTAGCTTGGTTGCAGGTTCTTGCTTTTCATCACTTTGAATATTTTGTGCAATTCCTACTGGCCTGCAAGGTTTCTGCTCAGAAATCAGCTGACAGTCTTATGGGATCTGCCTTGTAGGTAACTGTTTTTATCTTGCAGCTTTTAAGATTCTCTCTTTGTTTTTAACCTTTGCCATTTTAATTATGATGTGTCTTGGTATAAGCCTCTTTGGGTTAATCTTGTTTGGGACTCTGTGTTTCCTGAGCTTGTAGGTCCATTTCCTTTATAGATTAGAGAAGTTTTCCACCATTATTTTTTAAAGAGGTTTTCAATTCCTTGTTCTCTCTCTTCTCCTTCTGAAACTCCTATGATGCAAATGCTGGTATTCTTGATGTCCCAGAGGCCCCCTTAAATTATTCTCATTTTTTGAGGGTTTTTTTTCCCTGTTCTGATTGTTTTATGCTGCCTTAATTTCCAAATCACTGATTCAATCCTCTGCTTCATCTAATCAACTGTTCATGATCTCTAATGTATTCTTTTTTTTTAATATATCTTCATTGATTTCAGAGGGAGGAAGGGAGAGGGAGAGGGAGAGATAGAAACATCAATGATGAGAGAGTCATTGATTGAGCCCGCCACCCGGGCATATGCCCTGACCGGGAATCGAACCCCGATCACCTGGATCCTAGGTCGACGCTCAACCTCTGAGCCATGCCTGGCAGGGCTAATGTATTCTTTATTTCAGTTATTATATTCTTCATTTCTGACTGGACCTTTTTAAAATTTTCTCTCTCCATTTTTATGTTTCCTATCTCCTAGTTGAAATTCTCACTGAGATCATCTGTTCTTCCCCTAAGTTCATTGAGCATCCTTATAACCAGTGTTTTTAACTCTGCATCTGGTAGATTGCTTGTCTTCATTTTGTATAGTTGTTTTTCTGGACTTTTGTTCTGTTTTTTCATTTGGGGCATGTTTCTTCATCTCCTTGTGTTTGTTTCTATGTACTAAGTAGAACTACTAAGACTCCTGGTCTTGGTTGAGTGACCTAATGTAGTAGGTATACTGTGGGGCCCGTTGGTGTTGTCTCTGGTCACCTGAGGTGCATGCTCCAGGTGTATCTTTTGTATGGTCTGTGTACACCCTCTTGTTGTAGTTGCTCTTTGATTGTTGTTGGCATGTCAATGGGAAGGATTGACCCTCAGGCCATGACTACAGTGGTAGATCTATTGTGCAGGGGCTGGCTCTTTTATTTTATTTTTATTTTTTATTTTTATTTTTTTTAAATATATCTTTATTGATTTCAGAGAGAGGAAGGAGAGGGAGAGAGAGAGACAGAAACATCAAGATGAGAGGGTCATTGATCAAGCCCACAACCGGGCATGTGCCCTGACCAGGAATCGAACCCTGATCGCCTGGATCCCAGGTCGACGATCAACCGCTGAGCCACACCCGGCCGGGCAGGGGCTGGCTCTTTTAGCGGAGTGCCTGCTAAGTGTATCCTTTGGGTTTGTCATTTGTGGAGGTGGTTGGATGGTGCTCTGGTGTGGTTTGAAGTTGGCTGCTGAGTGTTTTTGTTCTGAGTCCTCTTGGGAGGGACTCTGGTGCAGACCAAGGTCAACTGTTGCCTGGGCCCTGCCTAGGGTCACTTTGTATGAGCTTCAAAGTGATGTGCAGATGGTTGTGAATTGTCCTGGGCTTGGAGGTGCCTGAGAGAGGCTAAGTTGTGAATTGAGGCCGGCTGACACTAGGGCAGGGCTTGGGCCTGCTTAGCAAGAGGTACATGGTATGCCAAGGCCAGATGATGTTTGTTTGGGGTTTGGGAACTGGAAATATTTTAGGAAAGTCTTCACAATGAGCCAAGACAGGCTGTCTGTATAGAAAATCCACTGGAATTGGCTTGGGTAGGCCTGCAAGTTGGGTGGGGCTATGTCATAGGGAATCACAAGGCAAGGCAAATGGTGTTAACTAGGTAGATGGAAACTCAGATATAATGCCTGCCTGCTGGCTCTGTCTGGGCAGGATTCAGCAAGGGAACAGTAACCTCTGCCAACACTTCTGTCTGGGATAAAACAGACCTTCTAGTCCTTGCCCTGAAGCCAGACAATTCAGTTCCTTGCCCTAATGTCCCTGGCACCTTTCAAGCTGCTGCCCCAGCTCTGGATCTCAGAGTGAATGAGTCTTTGAGTGAGTAAGTCTATGCTCGAACCTTTTAAGTGGAATGTTTGGGACTTCAGCAGCCCTCAGTCTCAGTCACAATCTTTGATGGCTTTCACAGCCAGCAGTTATAGAGAATTCTATTCCTGACACTGGAACCCTGGGCCAGGAAACCTGATTTGGAGCTGAGACCCCTTGCTCCTTAAGGGGTACTTCCATAGCCAAGATATGTCTCCTGATATTTAATTCCTACATGTGGGTGTGGGACCAGCCCTTTCTGTGTCTCTGCACATCCTACCAGTCCCCATGTGGTTTCTTCTTTATTTGCAAGTAGTATTTTCTTATTTTTTTTTTTTACTTTGTGCTAAAAAAAGTTTTACTAAATAATGTAAGTAGTTTTTTTTTACTTACTGAACTAATTTGAACTGAAATAATACTTTATCAGCAATTTATACCAGATAACAATAAACAATTAGTGAAAAGAGGAGTGAATAACTACATGCATGTTTTCATAGGAACTATGGGTTTTATGCCAGTTAATTATTGGCCATTACTTTGCATAACTTTAATTGAAATGATTACCTTCAAGAGATGCCGGAAGCCGTTCCATCCTTGCTGCTTGACACAGTCCTTCAAGGAGACATCTGCACAGCAAATGCTCCATGGGACTTGGCGAATGGCATATCCCTCTTTCTATGCTTGTTCCCCTTCCTGACGCTCTGTTTCCTAACCCGAGTCACTGCACCAGAAAAGGGCATTGCCCTAGCTGGAAATTTTTCCCTAGCAGGGGAGTCAGATGGGACTGGAAAAGACAACAATTCAGTAAAAGCCCCAAGGGGTACGGGAAAATCATGTGCCGCTTAAACTCAGACTGTCAGCAGAAAGTTTAGGACTTGTTAGGCCCATTACCACAGGAAGTTCCCCACCAGGGAAAAGGCCTGGGTCTGGGCCCCTGCTGATTTGCGGGCGCAGGGCAATCCACAGGGAGGCCACCAGTGAGGAATGTATTACTGGGGGATGTTTATATTAATGGAAAACTCTGAGAATCCCCACAAGGAAAGAGCAGTCTAGGAAAGAGATTATTTCAATCTACACCTGAACCCTTATACACAGGATATTACAACGAGGACAGGCTGCTGCGGGGAATGCAAGCAGAGAGACTAAGGCCAGATGCCAGACAGGGGGTCAATCACCACAGCTAAAAACAATCACAGGCAAGCTACAGAACCCTTAATTACAACTTGCATAACCTTTACATAAGAAAAGCTGGCTTAGTTATTCTCCTTTTAGCTATGTGGTAGAGCAATAAAATAGTAACTTCAGAATATAAATAACAAACTAGATATTAACCTGTAGAATAGTTTATAGAAATATAAATAAGAGGTAAGACTAAAAATTAACATACCTAAACAGATGTAAATTCTTTAGCAAAGGTCAAATAAGAAGGTATATTCATTAACTGTGAAAGGCCAAAACAGAAACCGGAATAAAGCATGATGTCATGTTGTTTAACCAGCAATAAAATCAAATAGTATAAATACAGTTGTAACAAGGCAATAAAAAAAGAAGCTGATTGTCCTGATGCTCTGAACGCTGTCTCCGTGTCCTTCAGTCTTCCCCAATGCCGTCCACACCTTTGAGGACCCCTAGACTGCTGGGGCTGGACCCTGGCAAAGAGATAGGAGTAGATAAAATTGAATTTTAAGTTAACTTAAGCCATACGGTCTTACAAGTAGTGGACAAATAGTTTTTCCTGTTAGTCTTGATTCATCAGAAGACTAGTTATACCTACCTACCATTACCTGCTTTGATCTGCTTCTACAGTAAGTGTATGACTATTGTGCAGAATATTTTATAATCATCCAGATTATAAACAATGTTTTGTGCTAACTTCAGCACACTTGCAGCTTCCTCACATAGAGACCACTCCATTTTTTATTGGCTTATTCTTTATTTCTCTACGATCAAAACCATATGCCATAGACCATAAAACTTCCTGGAACAAGATCTGGATGAAATCACATTGGTTATAATGACCTTGGATACATCAGGATGATGCTAGTACCTTACGAATTTAGAGATAGTAACAGCCTGCTTTAATAAAAAGAAATGAAAGGAATTCTCCTGTTGTTTTAGAAACAAAGTCTTAGGATCTAGGGTCAAGTTGTCCCAGCCCGAACAAAATACAAGAGTTCAAAAGGTGAGAACAAGCCTGGTATGTCAAAGAAACAGAAGGAAGTTGGAATTGAAAAAAGATGCGCCTCAAAATTAAAATTAGATACTGCTTGCCCTGCTTAAAACTTCTTGTTTCACTTTATCTGGACAATGTTTTGCCAAGTACAAACTTTGCATGACCTGCAGGTTAGTGTTTCTGCTTCATGTGTGAGGTGGGAGAAGTTAGGAGAAATGGATAAAATGAAATGTTGAGCCAGGTCCCAAGTAGTGAAGTAATGCTTTGGTCACACCAGGCTGTTTAACTGTGAGTGAAAGAAGTCTTCCCTTTCTTCCCAACTTTTCAGATGTTCACCTTGCTTAAATGTCTATCCTCACTTCAGTAAGTGTATGGAATTAAAGGGCTGTAATGCAAGACAAAAAATATGCCTCCTGGTTTCATCTACAGCAGTGTCACAGACATTTCTGAGAAACTGATTACGATTATTGACAACTCAACAATAAAGATAAAGAAACTTAAAAAAATAAAGATTATTAACAACTCTTTTCTTCATCCCATGAACAAAAAATTACACATGCACACAAACCTTGTGTAGTTTCAGAACATTTCAAACTCACATAAAAGCTATCCATGGGTCCTGTAGGAGAACTTAGACACCAGGCACGAATTTCTAAAACCAAAGGTCTCATAAATAGCAGCATAGGGTCAGATTAAGTAGGCGGGCCTGAGCTTTATTTTCTGAAATGTAACTGCTAAGAGAGCCTAAGCCAGGGAGCTCTGCTGCGTTCTCTTTTCACTCCCCTCCCCACCCAGCAATGCTCTGTAGACTTACTGGAGTCTAACTTGTGCACTCAGATAAAAAACTCATGCTCTTCCTTCATGCCATGTTACTTAACCTGCAACCATTGCATCCTGCCCTACAATGTTTTTCCTTTGGTTTCCCTTTGTGCTTAACGATGGTTCTTCATATCAGTTTCACCAACATAGACAAGGTCCAAAGTTTTTATGTATTTGCCAATCTTTTTAAATTTGAAAATATTTGTGTGAAAACCACTCAGAGGGGATATGAGTCAAGGATATTTTGACCACCTCAGGAGCACAAATTTACCTCTTTATCAAAGGCTAGGAGTGGCCCACATAACTGGTCCATTAAGAGTCCATTTGTGTTTGTTTGTTTGTTTGTTTGTTTGTTTGTTTGTTTTAGGCAAGGGAAATGGTTGCAAAATATTAGGGAAATCACTCCAAGAGAAACAAACAAAAAAATGGCCTTTAGTATTAATTCTCAAAATGTGGTCTATGCATCTAAATTACTTATCTGTATTGGACTCAGAAGTCTGCATTTTAAAAGCACCTCAGGTGATTCTGATGCCAGACTGCACTTTATGAAACGCCAGCCCGTAAGACTCAGTCCTTAAGCAACTAGTAATAAAAAAGCAGAAAACCAGGGCTTGGTGGGGGGAAAATGTTGTATATAAGTATAAATACAGAAAAGTTGCTTTGTCTATAAATTGCCTAAGTTAGAAAAGTGAGTACATTGTTTTACCTGGGAAACCCTGCATTGTGTCCAATGGAAATTGTATAGTGACAATGAGAGTCAGTTACTGAAATCTGTAGTAAGCATTCCAAGCTTAAATAAGATATTTATTTGAGAATATGCTTTACATTATAATAAAAAAATGCAATTATTTGTGCTGGTGTAAAATATGTTGAACTCATATAAAAATATAATTTTTATATTATACTTTACCTAGGTAGTATTCCTGCATTCTTATTGTAATTATTATTGCATTCAATATGTAGAACCAATTATTCCAAAGCAATCAAAAACTTAAATTAAGATTGAGGAAAATACTACTTTGCTCGTATTTCCAATTTCTTCATTAAAGATCATTTACCTTTGCAATTACTAAAGAAAAAAATTGCTTTTTAATGTCTAAGGGACTCTGAGCCAAATTGTCTTCTTTTTAGAAAGATAACCTTAAAAGAACTATAAGAACTACTGTGAGTTTTTCTGTGTTCTCTGTTTATTTTGTATTTTCCCAGCTGCAAAACCAGAAAAAGAAGAGATTTCTTTCAGTAAAGAGCACACTGGTCATTAATTTACAGCAATGGCACCTGACATCTATTCTAACTGGGCCATGAAAAGATAGCTTCACAGTTCATTCCATTCTCTTATACACTCCCACATACAAAGATTCACTCTGTCCAAACAGGGAGCGACTGCCATTCTCAGATGCTGTGGTTTTCTTTCTAAGTGATGCAATTAAACAGAAAAAGGGAGCAAATGTCATGTCTGAACAATTTCACTGCTTTTTTGGAGCATCATAGATTCTGCTCCCTGTTCAAAATCATTCTAATTATGAACAGGTGTCCATTAGCCTGTGCTGCATTGAAATTTGGGAATGCTTCATTTTCAGTGGGGTGATTTCTGCCCCTTGAGAAAATTGCTTATTTCTTTCATTAACAGAGGGGATGGTGTATAAAATTGCTTCAGCAATGTCTTATTTGGTACTCTTCCAGGAGCCTATGGAAAAGTCATTTATGAGTGTCCAAGATTCACCAGTAATATGAAATAATTGCCTTGGATATTAGCAACCATTTGCTTTTCATTACCAAGATAAAAAAAAAAAAATTGTGTAATTTTTTACAATTTCTTCATCTTCATGATTTATTTTCTTTCTTTCCAAGAAATGGTGTGACTTTTGTAGTAGCCATGCACTTCTTTTCAACATACCCTGCAAGGGAAGATAGTTATGTTGATTTTCTTCAAATATTCTGCAGTAAAACTATAATAAGGGGAAAAAAGGACTGCATTACTGAAACTAAAAAGCACATTTTCCAAATATTAAGAATAACTACTTCCGGGTTTGGTTTTTGAATGTTTTAGTTTAGATAACACAAGGTTTATTTGCTTTTTATTCCTCAGAAACATGCAGATATATCTTATTCACCTATAAAAAGCAGACCTGTCAATTATAAGGAGAAAATTCCCACTGTAAATTAGAATGCTGGCATTGTTTCTAAAAATCGATTTACATCTAATATTCATTGTTTGGGAAGAATTAAAGAAAACTTAGCCTTATAAAAGGAACAACTCTGTGTCACTTCTTCCTGCTTGCCCAAGAGAGTGTAAAGGAGGCACTCTGGCATTGTGAAGACAGATGAACCTGAGTTTTAATCCTGGCCCTTTTACTTACTAAGTATGTGATTAAGGACAGTTTAATAATTTGTCTGAGCTTCAGTTTCCTCAACTGTAAAATGAGAATAAACATACTACTTGCCACATGGCATGAGTTCGATGTGAGTGGTAAATAAAATAAAATTGTGAAACTGGCACATTATAAGTCCTTGTGCTTTCATTAAGATGTTTTTCACTTAGAAATCAGAACTATGTTTTCAAACAAGTCAATTCATGCAAGTATTTACTTATTTTTTTAAATGGTTATTGAGCTCAAGCTTATCCAGCTTTCATACAGTGTGCTTCAGTCTAGTGATTCAAAGGGGAACAAGAAAAAAAACAACCCTGTCATCGTAGACTTTATAGTAAACCATAATAAATGTAACTTGATGAATGAACATAAAATCATAACTGTGCTGAGTACTAAGAAAGAGAATCTGTAACAAAAATATTAGACTTAACAAAGAGAGGCCACGAAAACTTCCCTAAAGAAGTAACCTACGATGCCCGGCCGGGCGTGGCTCAGCGGTTGATCATCGACCTGGGATCCAGGCGATCTGGGTTCGATTCCCGATCAGGGCACATGCCCGGGTTGTGGGCTCAATCAATGACTCTCTCATCATTGATGTTTCTATCTCTCTCTCTCCCTCTCCTTTCCTCTCTCTGAAATCAATAAAGATATATTTTTAAAAAAAAGTAACCTATGAAAGAACATTTCAAAGATGAAAAGGTGGTAAATAAATGAAGAGGGAAAGAAAAACATTCAAAAGAGAGAAAACAGCTCGTATGAAAGTCCCCAATTGGTAGGAAGTACGGTGAGTATGTGAGCCCTAAAGAAAGCTGGTAGTAGGAAAAACCAAGTGGTATATATTGGCAGATAAAGCTGAAAAAAGGAGACAAGAAAAGTATCATAAAAGGTCTTGTAATATGTGATAAAGAGTAAGTAATTGGAAAACACTAAAGATTTTTTCTTAATCTTTTGTGAGGTTATATGATTAGATTTGTGTATTATGACAGAAGTCTGGAGAACTATTTAAAAAAAGCCTGAGTGGAGGTAAGGAGACCAGTTATGGGGGCATTGCATTATTTCAGATGAAGGAGGATAGTGAAGGAGAGTGAAGTGGTGAGAAGTGGAAAGATTCAAGCAGTGTTGCCAAAATGATTAGTGGTTCCCAAGGGTGATTGTGGGGAGCTGCTGTGGCCCCAGGCACGGAGGAGCTGCCTGGGTGAGCTGCAGAGGTGCTCTCCTGCTCCCTGACCCAGTCCTTGAGGCACCAAAGCAATACTAATTTAGCTTGCGGCCATAAATTCTAGAAAGGCTAATTAAGAAGCTGGCCCCGGCCTGAAGGGTTAAGGGATAGCTAAGCCACATACCAAGCCAAGGACTCAATCCTCCCCAAAAGTTCCCATTAGAAGCCGAGATAAAGATAGTTACCAAGGTCTGAGCTCCTGCAGGAGGCAGGGTGTTTACTCTGAAAGAGCATTCCTAGGGGCTTGGAGGAATTACTTTGTATCGGGCAAGGGGAAGAAATGCGGGGCGGGGTGCTGTTCAGCACAATCAACAGTGCCTGTATATATTGAGCTGAGAAAATAAACTCGGGGCTGCGGCAGCCAAGAGCTGCAGTCCTCCTGATCCCATCTTTTTTGTGTCTGTCTTTTCGCCGTCCTCACCCCTTCCTCAGGACCGTTCGACTCTGCCGGCGGGCTCCGGCAGGTGATGGTTAAATACTTCAGCCCTCTCTACCTAGGCCATGTTTGAATTTTCCTGAGAATAAATAAAATTTTATTAAAATTGTACTTTTATTCATTTAATATTGAATGAATCTAAAACCAGTGAACGTTGAAAATTGAAATTAGAAATTTCACTGATTGGCATCTATGCAGCACCTGAGTATACTGGCTACTACACCATTATGCCATAACTTTGAGGTCAACAAATGTTTAGGGGTTAAAAATCACACTTGAAGATATTGGGCCTATGGAGTGAAAGAGAGAGTGCAGTGTCAAAGGTGACTAGGCAGCTTCTGGCTTGTGTACATGAATAGAAGATGATATAATACAATGAGATATAAGAATAGCATGTTTGAGGAGATCATGTGCTCAGTTTTGGACACAAGTTTAAGATCCCTTTAAGATAATCAAGAAAATGTATCAGGTAGGCAATTGGATATAAGGGTCTATAGATCAGATGAAAAGTCCAGACTGGAGAAATAAATGCTGAAGCATTTTCAGGTAAGTGGTGATTAAAACATGATCATGGAGGAATCTCCTAGGTAAGAATTGAAGAATTCTAACATTTAATTGCTAGATAAAGCTTGCAAAGGAGCCACATTAACAGTGGATAGAGAGGTGTGTGTGGTGGGGGGCACCACTGACTGCAAGAGAAAACAGTATTTAAAGGAGGAAGGTTAGTGAACAGCACTGAATGCTGCTGAGAGATTAGGAAGGTGAAGGCTGAATTATACTCACTGAATAGAAGGTTGTCAGTGTACTTGAACTGATCAAGCACTGTTCAAGTGACTCTTGGGTTTGGAAGACACAGGGTTAATGAGTGGTGAAGAATGGGTGCTGTAAGGAAGAAAAGGGTGAAGTCATGGAAATAAATATGTATTGTTTCTCAGGTGTACTCACAGTATATTAAAAAATTATTTCATATGTTAAATTATGTACATGGAAAATGCTAACCTCTCCAAATGAGTCAAACTCTTAATAGATCATATTAGCAATTTGTAATGTTTACCAAAAGTCACTAATTCCTATAATTTATGAATAAACCTATTTGATTTTTGACACACTTTTGTGGCTAGGTGGTAACTTTATACTGTGGAAACCACTTTTCCTGTATTAATACCAGATTAAAATTATTTTCTTTATTACATATATATTATTTGTTGCAACCTCAGTCTCACCAGAATTCTATTCTAATGTATGTACTAACCAGTTCATAAAGTTGTTCTGCTATATGTATAGGGCAAGAGCTGTCATGTGTTTTTTTCCTCTAAGGAGCTAAACAATAGATTTGGCTAAGAGATGTACAGACTCTTTTGCAATGACTCATCTCTGTTTCTAGAGTATGAAAGCAGCCATGCCATAGATGACATAAAACAAATGGAAATGGTTGTGTTGAAAAACACACAAACTTACTTTAAAAAACAAGTAGTAGGTAAGATTTGGGCTACTGATTGTGGTTTGTCAATCCCTGGTCTAGAGAATGAATGAATTTCATGATAATCTATACAGTACTAGAATATTACTTGTAGAGAGGTTTGCAAATCATAGGATTCCATTTTTATCATAATGCTAGATGATTTGGTTGGCACTAAAAGTTGAACTGAGCATTCAAAAAACTTAACTCCATTTCAAAATTCAAAAGCTACATGTGGGCTCTGACTATTGGACATCACTCCCTGTAAGCTCCACATAATTGTCTAATTTACTGTCTGATTGCTGAGCAAGTGACAGTATATTCTAGAGCTTACAGAAGCCTGAGGATGAACTTATATCAGGTGTTATTTCTTCAACACCATTCTTTTATACTCTGAAATCTGTATAAAAGTGGTTGATTGGAAAGAAAGGCTTAAAAGATGTCAGAAAGGCAAAAAACCAAAAATATATGGTGAAAATGTCTTTTGAAAGTTATGAAATCATTGTCAATTTTATTATTAGAGCCCACAAAATACTTTACCATTGACCTTTCCTAGAAAACACCTTACTCCAATATCATTAAATATTTTCCTAATGTACATATATTTATTTAATTATTTTTATTTATTTAAAATATTACAAATGTCCTTTTATCTCCCCAATGACTCATTCTACCTTGTCCCACCCCCCTCCCCAGTCCCTCTTCACACCATTGTCTGTGTCCTTGGGTTGTGCATATGTGCATATAAATTTTTTGGTTACTCTCTCCCTCTCTACCCCCCCACCCTCCTCCCTCCCTCTGACATTCCTCAGTCTGATCTATGCTTACATGTCATTGAATCTATTCTGTTCATCAGTTTATTAAGTTCTTTAGATTCCACATATAAGTGAGATCATGTGATGTTTGTCTTTCTCTGCCTGGCTTATTTCACTTAGCATAACTTTCTCCAGGTCCATCCATACTGTCCCAAAGGGTACAAGAACCTTCTTCTTTACAGCTGCATAGTATTCCATGGTGTAAATGTCCCACAGCTTTTTTATCCACTCATCTACTGATGGGCATTTGGGCTGTTTCCAGATCTTAGCTATTGTAAATTACGTTGCTATGAACATAGGGGTTCATATATTCTTTCTGATTAGTGTTTCAGGATTCTTAGGATATATTCTTAGAAGTGGGATCACGGGGTCAAAAAGCAGCTTCATTTTTAATTTTTGAGGAACCTCCATACTGTTTTCCATAGTGACTGCACCAGTCTGCATTCCCACCAGCAGTGTACTAGGGTTCCCCTTTCTCCACACCCTCGACAGCACATGTTGTTTGTTGATTTGTTGATGGAGCCATTCTGACAGGTGTAAAGTGATACCTCATTGTGGTTTTAATTTGCATCTCTCTAATGATTAGCGACCTTGAGCATTTTCTCATGTGTCTCTTGGCCATCTGTATGTCCTCTTTGGAGAAGTGTCTATTCAAGCCCTTTGCCCATTTCTCAATTGGGTTGTTTCTCTTCCTCTTGCTGAGTAGTATGAGTTCTTTGTACACTTTGGAAATTAGCCCCTTATGAGATACATCCTTGGCAAATATGTTTTCCCAGACCGTGGGGTTCCTTTGTATTTTGAGGCTGTTTTCATTTGCTGTGAAGAAGCTTTTTAGTTTGATGTAGTCCCATATGTTTATTTTTTCTTTTGTTTCTCTTGCCTTAGGAGATGTATCAGTGAAAATTCCATTACGTGTGATGTCTGTGACTTTACTGCCTATGTTTTCTTCCAGGATTTTTATGGTTTCATGACTTACGTTTAAGCCTTTTATCCATTTTGAGTTTATTTTTGTGTATGGTGAAAGTTGGTGGTCTAGTTTGTTGTGTTTTTTTTTTTGCATGTAGCTGTCCAATTTTCCCAGCACCACTTATTGAAGAGACTGTCTTTACTCCATTGGATGATCTTGCCTCCTTTGTCAAATATTAACTGACTATAATGGCGTGGGTCTATTTCTGGGAACTCTGTTCTGTTTCATTGATCTATATGTCTGTTGTATATATCTGTTATTCCATCCATATGTCCAAGCCATGCTAAATCCACCTATTTTCCATTTATATCTACTGTGAGTTTCCTTTTCTACTCCTATAATCCTCATTTCTTCTCCTTTATGGCCATTTCACCCCAATTATGTTGCTGAATAATTTTATCTAACAGTTATGCTCCTATCTTAAGTGATAGTAATATTCAAAGTGAAAAGAAATAATATTATTTTCTTTTTCATCACTGGGATAAGCTCTGGTAATGACGCTGAGTTTACAAAAATAACAGAGCATCAGATTTATTTTAATTACACATTTATAACATTTTATGCTTATGTTTCAATTAAAATTGAAAATCTGTCATATTAAAAACAAATTCTAGAAATCCTCAATCTGTGCTTTCCTCAACAAAGTTTGTTTTTAATCTTCACATTTCAGGAGAACTAGAAATAGTAATTTTATTAGTAGTTGCCTGATTTTTGAATTTTTATTAATAAAATGAAAAATAGTACTAATAAATGTATTATTATTGAGCTAATCAATAGTGATGCTTCTCATGAGGATATTATTTGTGAATTGTTCCCTTTCAAAACAAATTGAAGGAGTTGATGAAATTTTTTAAAAAAATTGAATAAGGTTAATTTGCACATACATTTTTCTTTAAAAATTACCATGAATCTTTCCAACTAATCTCTTGCAAATACAGTGATAATAAAGCAGAGAAAGTTAGGGATAATTTCAACTCTAAATCTCAAAGGGTCTGCACAGTAACACAGTAACTTTTAGAAACCAGGGATAGTAACAAATATAGATAAGTTTATCTTCCTGGAGAAAGCACCAATTGGCTTTTCAGACATGATTCCAGTGTAATAATACAAGGGATTATTTTTGCAATTTGCTTATTGATAGAAAAGGATGCACTCATATGCATTTAAGTGCAACACTTAAAGTCTTCATGTGTGCCGGAGCCTGCCGGCAGAGTCAGCAGAGTCGAACGGTCCTGAGGAACGGGTGAGGATGGAGAAAAGACAGACACAAAAAAGATGGGATCGGGAGGACTGCAGCTCGTGACTGCTGCATCCCCGAGTTTATTTTCCCAGCTCAAGTTATACAGACACTGTTGATTTTGCTGAATAGCGCCCCGCCCCGCATTCCTTCAAGGCCCTATGAATGCTCTTTAGAGTAAACACCCTGCCTCCTGCATGAGCTCAGACCTTGGTAACTATCTTTGTCTCGGCTTCTAATGGGAACTTTTGGGGAGGATTAAGTCCTTGGCTAGGTATGTGGCTTGACTGCCTTTTGATCCTTCAGGCCGGGACCAACTTCCTGATAAGACTTTCTGGAATTTATGGCCGCAAGCTAAATTAGTACTGCCTTGGTGCCTCAAGGTCTGGGTCAGGGAGCAGGAGAGCACCTCTGCAGCTCACCCAGGCAGCTCCTCCGTGCCTGGGGCCACAGCAGCTCCCCACACATGTGAATGAGCAAGATTTCACAGCATTAGTATTTAGAGTAAAAACTATGAAGGTGTGTACTCTGACCATTTTTTACAAGCATATTATGTCTATTGTGAAGACATAGTATATCCACTTTTATGCATAATGACAAATGGCAGGTAATCTTCATTTAAGAGGCCATATTGATTTTAAAAACAGATTTTGTTAAATAGTTTCATTAAGTATGCATGCTTCTTAATTACAACTGAATCCAATATGTTACTGTTTTAACGATGGCACATAAATCAATTGAAATAAATTAACAATGAAAGAGACCCAAAAGTTGCAACAGTTCCTAAGTATCTATCACTCCCTAGTCTAAAGGGAAGAAGAAACTCCCTCAATCTTAAAAATAATCTTCATTATTAAAACACCTTTTTTAAGTGGTTAATCTTTTTCCTTATCATTAGTTATCCCCTCATCTACATTATAAATGTCTTTACCTCTGAGATCCATGGATTCATCTTTAGATTCCCAGCAAACATCCTGGTCTATGCATGTAAAAGATACTAATAAATATTAGCCAGGTTTAATTGAAGATGACTAAAAAAGGGAGAAATTTCAAGACTTCTATACATTTGCTGTTGGTGTGATCTGTTTGAGGTGAAGAAAACTGAGGAATTAAATCTTACAATTAAAATGATTGTATTAACTCTAACTTCTTTGCTACTGAGGATAGTTTCTTCTTCAAAGACCTTACTCAAGTGGAAGAGGGTATGTGTCAGAAAATTAGGCAACGCTGTGAAGGATGTAAGGTAGGCCCCACTAATGGGGGGATTTGACAGCTGGTGGAGATTACCCTTGATACAAGCAGGAAGAGGAGCCTATAGATAAATGACAGGGTGAAAGGGTATTTAGGGAAAGTTACCTGTCAGATTTAGGGAAACAATGATTGGTAGGAGAAAAATCACTATTAGAACTGATGTGGGTCCTGGACTAAGCTTCAGAGCAACACAGGGTACCTGGGTTCAAGTTCTGATCCTATCCCTTACTGGCTATATGCCCTTTGAAATGTTTTATATTCTCTTTAACATATTTTTCATCTGCAAAATGAGGATAGCAATAGAACCTCCCTCATAGGGTTGTGGTTAGGAGGTAATCAGCATAAAAACTTGGCAGTGTCCCAGGCACACATTGAGTGTTGGATACGTACTGGCTATTATTGTAGAGATGGTGGTGAACTTCTGCATCTCTGTTACTTCCTTCTCTCTTGCCATGCCTTAGCCCTGAGTCACCTCCATTCACCTCAAAAATCTCCTTTAGTGATTTTTCCTAGATTCTCTACTTTTCTTCCTCCAAAATGTATTTACTATAATTTATCAATACCACTTTTTTTAAAAATTTTATTTTTGTTTAAAATATTACAGATGTCCCCTTTTCTCCCCAATGACTCGTTCCACCCCATCTCTTCCCTCTCCCCAGTCCCTCTCCCCACCATTGTCCATGTCCTTGGGTTTTGCATATAAATTCTTTGATTACTCTCTCCCCCTCCACCCACAGGCCCTCCTCCATCCCTCTGACATTCGTCAGTCTCATCTATGCTTCCATGTCATTGAATCTATTCTGTTCATCAGTTTATTAAGTTCTTCAGATTCCACGTATAAGCGAGATCATGTGATATTTGTCAATACCACTTTTAACAATACAATTTGCCCCTCTAATCTGCATTATATTCATGCCCCTATATCTATCTGTTTATCTACTGCTTAAGACTTCTTACCACAGGAAATTTGGTTTTTGAAAATTCTATAGTTATTCCTTAAAATACCCAGAGAGGTACATTCCCCTATTATTCCCTGACAGCTACCTAGTTACTCTTACATGTATGCTGCTTGTACATACACAGCCTCAAGTGTACTTTTTCATGAGGCAGGAAGAAAAGAAAGAAAGACAAGACAAGCAGATAGGAAAAATATATTCTAAAATGTGTAAGATTTTTTTCAGTTTACAAAGTCACATTCACATACGTAATTTTAATTGAGATTCACAACAATGCCATGAGTTAAATAAGAAAGCCATCATTATCTTCTGTGTGTTTTTTAAATAAAATAAATGGTAACCTATTTCTGTCTTTCCCCATCTTAAATAAAATAATAAAAGAGTAGGTGACCACTTTTTCTCTACCATTTTCTTTTTCAATAAAAAAGAAACTTATGCTGCTGTATTAAATTATTCAGATTTTACTTATCTGCCACATCTGCTTTTAAATAGCTTTCTAACTCTTAGACATGATTCCCCCCACACACACACTTGTCTATTTAAAAGGAAAACAGAAAAATAAAAATTCATTGTCCTGCACTGGCAGCTTCATTCTTTCTTTTTAATCCAGATTTTAAAATATATAAAAAAAAAGAGAAATAAAGGACAACACAGACAAAATGAATCTCCCAATATATTCTTATCTATCCCACCATTCCCTCTTAGACTATTCTCCAAAGCAAAGGAAAATTCAAAATCTTTTTGTATTCAGTTTTCTCTTACTGTTACTACTGGTATTTTTAAAGATAAGCTCATAAAATAATATTAAATGATACATAAAGATATTCATAATCTATTAAATGAAAATTGAAAACCAGATTGCAGGACAATGTGACAAGCATGATATTTTTTCTTTTAAAAATTTATACAAATGTATATGCAAAGAAAAAAGTTGTTGGATGTAGTTATTTTATCAAGTTGTTAACATTATCTAGGGTTGTGGGTTAATGTGTGATTTATATTTTATTCTTATTGCTTATATGTATTTTCTATTTTTTCCCATTATAAGCACATATTGTTTTGTAGTAATAAAAAACAATAAAAGTTATTTTTATTTTTTTGTTGTTGTTCAAAATATTATAAATGTCCCTTTTTCTTCCCATTGACCCTTTCCACCCCACCTCACCCCTCTCTCCAGTCCCTTACCACACCCTTGCTGTGTCCTTGGGTTAAAAGTTATTTTTGATAAACATAAAACTAGACTTTAAATACTGTGCTAAAATTTTGTAGACAATCACACATCCTGGATAAAGGTATTAACATTTAAAAGTCCCCTCATAATTCTTGCCTTTTCTATTTGCCCTTCAAATTCAGTTTTAGATGCCCCTACCCCAGGAAGCCTTTCATGTGACTCCTGTCCTTTGCTGCCTTTGCCATCCATGTGCTTCCAGAATGCCCTGTGATTACCTCATCTTAACACTCATATATAATTATAGGTGTCTCCTGGAGCACAAACTCTGTGGTGCTAAAAGCTCAATTTTCTTTTTCATCAACCCACGTTAAAAGACTGCCTGATGCCTTGTATATGTTCAATAAATATTTTTAATTAAGAGTGTTGAAATATTTAACATTAAAACAGAATTTTAATTTTAAATCAGAGTCCTGGTGTGATGGTGGCAGTAGGCACAGAGACTGAAAGACTTCTGCAGGCTCAGGAGTTCTGTGACTCCAGTAAATCTAAGGTCCAGTTTCCTCACTATGTTCTGCCTCACATTGTATGGACCATTGTGTAGAATGTACCCTTAGTAATTTCCCTTTTAGAACAAGTGGGTTAATTATGCCAGCAAGTTAACCATTACCTGACAGGGCCGTCAAAGCTTTTAAATGGACATGAGTCATGTGAAGAGGCTGAGCAATGCATACTTAGAAGGAACCCAAATCCCTCAGAATCTGCCTTGCTGAGTAAAAAGGTCTATCTGAAATCTTTATGATGCTTTGCAACTTTTCCCAAGCTTCCTGATGTCAAAGAGGGTTGAGAACAGGGTTCCTATATATTTTGCTGATAGTTTGGGTATGAGAAAGCCATTTCTGACAGGATTCGCATTCACTCCAAGTAGAATGCCATTATGAAGATGTTGACTGAAGACCTGCTCATCTTTTGCAGCCTGGAGCATAGGAAAGACTGCAATGGGAACTCTCCTCTGGAACCAGATGATTCTTGTCTCTGGTGGTTCCTACAACTCCCATATGAGCAACACTGTATTCAACCTTCTACTTTCATATTAGTATCAATGTTCTCTGTGCCCAAGTAAGGGAGAGGGAGGAGATACTCCTAAATGCAGAAAGCACCATTAGGCTGACTTCATCTCTTCCTACTAAGAAGACAAACACTATAGTTACAGACCCTACAACTGTACCTTCAAATGAGATTGTGATTGAGATCTATAAGAATGGCTGGATTATAGGGAGTTTTCTCTGAGTATGCTGATTTTTTTCAATATCAGTGTACCAGCAGATCACCATCTGCATCTGGGGCTGAAGAATGCAGAATGGCACCCTTATGGATTGCTGACAAGTCCTGGGATACTGACTGATAGTATCCCAGGTGATAATAGCTTCCTTAAAATCCTCTGAGGATAGGTAGGTCCATCCAGGTTAGGAGGATAGGTAATGGGTTATAAGGAATTACTTTTATTCATTGATTTTTTATAAAAAGGTATATGATTTTTAGTAAATGGCTGATGTGTTTCAGGCTTCGGTATATACTCTGCTTCTCATATCAAAA
Source organism: Miniopterus schreibersii (assembly GCF_964146895.1). Lineage (NCBI taxonomy): Eukaryota > Metazoa > Chordata > Mammalia > Chiroptera > Miniopteridae > Miniopterus > Miniopterus schreibersii. The sequence continues at coordinate 40,462,554 of NC_138104.1, read as the reverse complement.
CTGATCTGTTCTAAGGTTAGGCAGAGCTGTCTTTCACTGAAATTGTCTCCTACTTCTGGTTACCTTTCAACCTTCTCTGTTGGTGGATCCTCATAATGCCACAGTTTGACTTGAAATTCTCTACTGGTAAAGCTAAGGAAGCTTTTTGAACCTACTAATAGAAACCTCCACAGAGGCCAGTGCTATGTGTCCTGGCTGCCACTCCAATTCCTGCTGCAATGAACCTCCATACTCTTTCTCTCCCAGCAATATCCAGGGAGCAACACACATTAAGGACCTGACTGTTTTAGTTCAAGGTGGGATTTGATCAGGTTTTCCTAAAGACATAAGATGTAGAATTCTTCATAAGAAAAAATGAAATTCTCACATATGCATTCCCATGAAACTAGTATGTCCATTTTAGATTCAGAAAAGGATCCCACATTCTAGATGCAGAATAGAAGGAATCAGAAAGGCAGTCTTTTAAATGAAGAATGCTATTCTCCTAAGGTTCCAGAATACATTTAGCCTTTCAGTGTGTTATATCATTGTCATTCCTTTCTGTAATGTATTTTTAATTAAATAATTATTTTTATAATACACATTGGAATATCATGTAAATGAAAAATACTAACAGTTGCTGCAAGAACAATATCAATTTTAACCTATGACTCCTATTGGTGAGGCTTTTAAAAAATTGAACAAGGCACTGCTGGGTGTAGCTCAGTGGTTGAGCATCAACCTAGGATCCAGGAGATGGAGGTTCGATTCCTGGTCAAGATACATGCCCAGTGTGGGGTGTGCAGAGGCACCCAATCAGTGACTTTCTCATCATTGATGTTTCTATCTCTCTCTCCCTCTCCTTTCCTCTCTCTCTTAACTCAATAAAGATATATTAAAAAAATTGAACAAGGATAACTGGGTAGATATTTTACTAATTGAAAAACCCCTAAACAACCCCTAATATTGAAGTAAAACCCATTTGGAAAAAACTAACTCCTTCTCTGTCTCTTCTTACTTCATTTTACTTACTACTCTTCCTTTCCTTCTTCACTATAAGGATTCTTTAATAAATGCTCTGAATGTTTATTTAAACACATATTAGTTGTCTCTAGAGAGTAAGATATTTGGATAAAATCAAGCTACAACTTACCATGAAAACGTACTTGATCTAAAGACAGGGAAACATTACGGTTATTTAAGACTCAATTTTTATGTGTCTTTGATATTTTTGTGAGCCAGGAACGTTACATATAGTACAAATATTGCATTCTTTTATAAAAATTCCAAGGCTCAACTCATAGTCTTGTCAAAGCTCATATATTGATGGCATATCCCCAAAGTTGATATGCTTTGCTGTCAGGACCAATTCAATAATTCTGTGAGCTATCAGAGCTGGTGTGGCTCCAACTACTTTATATTATTAAGTTGTGATCAGCCTCTAGGCCAAGCAGATACAAGTCCATGATTATTTTTCTTTTTGGATTTCAGTCCAACATGCTCTGTTTGATTTCTTTTCCTTTGAGTTTTTGTTTAAAGATACTCTGCTTGATTTTTAGAGTTGATGTTCTCAGCACCAGGTTTTTAACCTGAGAAAACTCTTAGAATATCAGGAGCATTGAACATATTTTATCAATCTCTCCTACTTGAAACACGTTGTTCACATTGCTGCCAAAATGCCACATTTTCTGATTTTGCTTCTACATCAGTGCCAGCTCTGGCTCAGGTACCCTTTGTACTATATCTCTTAGATATTTGTTTTCACACTGTAAATCAACATCTGAAGGTGAAATTCACAATTGACACTTGGGATTTTTTTTGAATAAGATGTAGAAAATTAATTTATGAAACTAAGAAATACCATCGAAACTCATTTGATAGTCCTTTCATGGCAGGAGTTTATCTCTGACAAATGCACCAACAACTTATTGATCTCAAAACCAGAACTGTTACTTAGTTCTGTCATACCCTATAATATATGACCCATTATAGATATTTTTATGTGTCTGAAAACTGTTTTTTATTTCCATAAATCTATATTTTATTTCTGCATCTGCCTTTCTAGGCATTCTGAGAATTTGCTACTTGACAATTTAAGCAGTATTTTTTTCTACTTTTTTTTCTTTATTAAAAATATTTTTTTAATCTTTTAATAAAGTACAAACGTAGTACATTTTTGGTAGAAAAAATTATTTTCAATTTAGTATAAATTTTTAACAAAGTTACATATGCTCCAAAGCTTTTATGTATTTCTCTACCCAACAGTGATGTCCAAGGGAGCCGAGGAGGCTCCAGACTTGGCTTCCATTCACTTGGAAACCAACATAACCCACCTCATTCCTCTCTGCGAACCAGGAAAGGAAACTATGCAGGAAAAAATGCCCGGTCAGCAGCTTTGAATTTTCCTGTGGATTTGGGTTCTGGGGTCAATCAGTAAAGGATGGGAGGACTCAGAGTAAGGAACTGTGGTCCCCAGACCCTCCAACTGAAACTGCTGAGGTGTTGGTCCAGCTACTCTCCATTCCATTCCCTGCTTTCTCCCTTCTTCTTTGTCATTCTCTACTCTTTCCTGTCTCTCTCTCTTCTTTGCTGTTTTCTCCAACCTCACACCTCTTTGTTTTCATGTCTTCCAAAGTGGCTCCCAAAAAACAGCTATGATTTTGTAACCACTGAAAGTTTCAAAATATCAAAATCAAAATCCTTAGCATATTTTCACTAGCTGTGCAGTCCTTCAGATCTTGTGACCAAAATTTTCTACCTGGCAGAAGGGAAGGAACCTGCACTCACTGAGTTCTTCCTAAGGAGGTCTCTGGGTTGGAGCAGAGTCAGGCAGGACAAAGGAAGTGCGGTGGGTCTCATCTTCACCCCCAGAGGAGCCTGGGGGACCCCTAGTCTCCACAAATGCTGGAATCCGGCCCTAATCTCTCTTTTGGTCTGAGCTTGGGACAAAAAAAATTCCTGGAGTCAAGTTACCAAGTTTAGTGTGACAGTGGCTGTAGTGTCCAGTGAAGACTAAGGGCTAGCAATTATAAATAAAATGTTCTCCTGGCTGTTCCGTTAAGAAGAGACCAAATCCATCTGAGGATCAGTGCTGAGGCTTTTAAGCCTCACCCTAATCCACCTGCCCTGGGGTAAAATTTGTTTGTCATCTCACAGTTTTGTAGATCAAAAACCTGGAAGGAACTGGCTGTGTTCTCTTCTCAGTGTCTCATGAGACTGAAATCCCGGTGTCAGCTGGCTGAGTTTTTATCTCATGTTCAGGTTTCTCTTCCAAGCTCACTACAGTTCTTGGCAGAATGCATTTGCTGTGGTTGTAGGACTGAGGTTCTTGTTTCTTGTGTTGCTTGTCACCAGAGACCACTCTCTGCTTCTAGAGGTCTCTTGAATTTTTTCTCATGTGGCTTTCTTCTTCCTCAGACCACTAATGGTACATTGATCCTCCTCAGGATTGACTGTGATTTTGTCTTCTACAGTACACTTGTTGTAACTAGTCAAAATACGTAGAAATTTATAAAGAAAAGTTAATATGATCTTTCTTTTTGCAATCCATCTCCACCTCACCACCCCATACTTTGATGAGGTAACAAATATTAATAAAGTTTTATATACAAATTTATGAAGATAATATTTTTGAAGTAACTCCCAATATTCTTTTTCTTTTCAGTAATCCATTGTTTTTTCATCATTATTGCTATTGGGAAGAAAAAGGTTAAATGCAAACTTGGAAAGTTCTATATAATGTTCAACAAGGTCATCACAGGTAGGGAGGTAAAATATGCAATAACACTTATAGTTCCTGAAGGAGAACCTTAAATATTAAATAGTATAGAAAATAAGGACAAGAGAGTGAAACGATAACTCTGGTTTTCCCATGGAGACAAGGTAGTCATGTCAGGTATTTCCAAGTGTACCATGGGCCTAAAGAAGGCTATGGAAGAAAATTAAGACATGGACTCGAACCCTCTCACTTCACTTGTCCTTTTTAAGAAGTTACTTGATGGGAAAAAGTTGCCTCATGAGCATGAGGAGGCTGTGAGGTGGATATTTTGCTAGTGGCAAAGTGGGGAAACAGATATGTTTATATAGCTTCCCTGGTATTGGGAAAATGTGGAGAGGGCATGAAGTTGGATACCCAAAAGCATTGCCAGTGCCACATGGTTGCCATGTCAGTTAGGCATCACCAGTGCTAGAAACAAACCTTTCTGGGAGCAACAGCAGAAAAGACCTTTCAATTCATCTTTTATCCACTTCAGCAGCTGATAATATTTTGATGCCCAGGGACAAAGCCAAACCAATCAATCATATCACATCAGAAACCAGTGAAATCCCAGAAGACAGTGTGTACCTACAAGTTTGCCCTCCCCCATTACCATGAGAACAGATAAACTTTTCTCAACACACAGATGCTGGCACAGCAAAGAGGGTACAAATCTGAAAACTTCAAAATGTGTTCCATAGAGTAACATTAAAAAGCCAGTTCTTCATGTGCATGTGAGAACATGGAGAAAATCACTTAAGTGCTCTGTCCTCAGGTTTCTCATTTATAAGGGGATAATAATGGTACCTACACCATTGGATTACTGAGAGGTTTAAATGAATTATGTCTGTAAAACATTTATAATAGTGCCTGGTACATAGTGGTACATAGTAGGAGCTATATAACTATTATCTGTTATTCAACTGTGATAGATTTGGATGCCTTTATTTAACAGAAATAATTTTCTCCCACCGAAACCTCTCTTTTTGGCTAGACAGTAGAAAGGAAACTCTAGGTTAGATGAGTTATAGAAGCTAAAATTCTTTGAAAATATACGTTGTAGATTATTGTTTTTAAAAATCTTAAACAAATATTGGGATCTTTTAATTTCTATCTGTACTCCCAATTTATTAACATACCAAGACTTGGTCAATATATTTGAATTCACACTATTGCTATATTTTCATGAGTTCATAAATTTTATTAATTTCCTTTGGCCTTTGTTAGGACTTAATTGTCCTAACAATTAAGTTCTAATATTTTTTTATCTATCTTATCTATGTTATAATAATAAGATGTGGCAAATTCTAGCTTATGTTTACACATAAATGAATAACGACAATCTTGCAGAAGAGTAGTTACACTAGACAGAGATGTTTAAAATGATCAGAAACTATGACTTGATATAATACATTGTTTCACTAATAAGAAAGGAATGAGCTGCTGGATTGTCATTTGAAAACCAGTGCCAGCTAATGAATTAACATTTATTTAACAAAAGGACAACAGTGACAATTGAGAGCTGTGTTCTCTAGAAACATAGTTCATTATAAAAATTTTTATAATAAAGCACAGATTGGTCATAAAGAACACTTCTTTTAAAATGTAAATTTATTTCTTAAATTTGGTTATATCAATTTGAGAAATTTTTAGAAAGCTCAAAATTTATTCAGTGATGGAATGCAAAGTATATGGTCTTAAGACTTTGAAACATGCTAAATTCTCATCAGGATTCTGCCAGTATTTTTAGAAAGTGATCCACCTAAGAGTTGTTATATAGATGCCTCTTATTTAAGAACTCTGAATGGTTAGAAGACAATTTGGGGACTTCGTAGGAAACTTAAAAAATATGTTCATGGTATAGCAAAAAACATTGGTTTCTAAATGGCTCCTTGGAAGCTGTGTCTTTGTTGGGTGACTTATGAAAAAGGATTACATAACATAGACAATGTATTTGTTATTCAGTGTTTCCATTAGTTTCTATTTTGTGCAGTTTTTTTAACACTGCAGATTCTTGCAGAAGTAATGTCAATTGTAGAAACTTCAACATTTCTTCATATTATTACCAAATCACAGCTAAATAATAATAATAATAATAATAATAATAATAATAATAATTGCTAACATATTTTGGCCACTCACCATATGCTAAGCACTATTCGGTGTAATTTATATGCATTATTTTATTTAATCTTCAATTTTATAACAAACGTATGAGGTAGGTACTATTATTATTCCCACTTTATAGATGTGGAAATCAAGGCACAGGATGATTCAATAATGTGTCCAAGATCACTCAGGTGGTGTGCTGTAACAATAAACTCAATTTGTAATTTTATTATTGCTAGATTTGATTTTTCACTAGGTTTTAGTCAGATGTCTAGAGAATCAGAGACACTTGATACGAGATAAAGGAAAGGTGTGAAGGGCTTCTATGTATGTTTGTGTTTTTCCTTTTCTATTTTTAGGAGATAGTATTTTGTTGTATAGATGTTAAGAGTTTAGGCTCTGAGGTCTGAGATGTAAATCTGGTTTCCACCATTTATCCATCTGAGAAAGTTACTTTAATTTTTTGAACCACCATATCTTCATCTGTAAAATAGATATAAATTGCATTTATTTCATAGGGTTGTAGAGGTTGCTAAGAAATGATTAAATGGCATTCTCCCATTAACCCCTTAGCTTTAAATATCTTATAATAATAATAATTATTATTATTATTTTATATCACTCTACTTGTGCCCTTACCAACTGGACAATAGTTTCTTAACTCTGTTACCTGCTACAGACATTTACTAATCCACTTTAAATACTGTTGCCAGTGTAATGGCTCAAAACTTTCTTGTATTATGACACTATTCTGTTAGAGAAATTATGTTCTTGAATGTAGGGCTTCAGAACATCAAATTTAGACCCATAGACCTGGGCTTGCATTCTGGAGCAGCAATTGGGTAACCAGTACCCACCAGACAGTAGGCAAAAATAGTTATTGAGTATATGCAATAAAAATGCAAATATTTTAGAAGAAGAAATGCAATAATGAGCTCCTCATATTGGTTGTCACTGGTTGTCAGCCAGTATGTAACAAGAATAATAGAAGGCAGAATATGTTCTCAATATCTAGCCCTGATGTTAAAAAACATTTGTAAAGACACAACTGCAATTAAGTAAGCAAAGCATTCTGAGTAATAAATAAAGAGGTATTTTGGTTTCTCAGATGGCCTACACAAATCAAAAATGGCAATCATGTTAAATGCAATGTTATTTCTACAGTCCATATTTTCATGTAATCCTTTTTTTCTACATAACAGAAAACAGAGAGACCAATAAAATGAACCAGTTGGTTAAATGGAAGTCAAGTAAATTTAAGTGAAATCAAAATAACTATCTCTACTCACAGATCAGTGTATTTCCAAATAAAATTATAAACTGCTTAAAATAGAACTGCACAGTTTCTCTATGAAGAAAGAAAATGATGTATTCCATTGCTGCCAAATTGTCATTAAGAGTATAACCATGTTAAACTAACCTTTCAAATGAGCTGTTCCTGAAGAAAACATAAAGCAGGAAGATTTTAATGAGCTTAAAGAAACGGAAAATGAATGTCGGGTGAGTGATAAATAGTGGAGATAAATGGATATACCGACACACCTGTGGGCAAGGTTTCAAATACTTAATTATTCATAATTACGCCCTGGAAATATCATTCAGGCAAAATTTGTGTGAGAAGACAGCTGATTCCTGTTTTATGTCTATCGCACAGTTCAATCCCTGTTGTTGGTCCTTAAAACTCCTGTCCCAAAAAATTAATCTGATCCAGTTCCCTTTTCCCAGGTTTGCCACCAGTACATATTTTCCCTCTATCCCATCCCGGCCTTTATTTAGTCAGCCTCTCTTACCACTGCTTACTCTTAGATAGGTTTTTGTAATGAGGGAACAAAAAGTATAGGAAATTTTTCTTTCAAAATCTTCTGTATGTCTTGTTTGTTGTCTAGTAATATGACTCTAGAGACTTTCTAGATAGGACCATTTGGTGGTAAATACCCTTGTCATAAGATAGAATACAAATTTCAGATAGAATTTACATCTGACTGACATAAAAATATTTATGACAAAAATCATCTTTCTAGGCAGAAGAAAAGCTGAAAAGTAAGTTTATAACTTGATAATAGAAAAGTTCATTTTTACACATGGCAATCATAGATATATAAATATAAATATTTATCTAAACTATATATAAAAGGTTATACAAATAAAGTATATAACATAGTTATATAATTCATATTTAAATAAATATTTACCTATTTTATTATACATTTATTTATACTTTAGTAATTATGCATTTATTAAAATATAAATATATATTTAAATAAATATGTATCTATTTTATCATACTTTTTATATTTTAGTAATTATGCATTTATTAAAATACCATAGATTAGTAATAGTGAAAAATAATGCCATACAAAAAATATATGTATATGACACCTAGACACGAACAACAGTATGGTGAAAACAAGAGAGAAAGGGCATGGGGGGTAAATGGGCAAAGGGGGGTAAATGGGGACTGAAAGAGACTTGACTTTGAGTGGTGAGCCTAGGATGCAGTATGCAGATGATGTTTTATTGAGTCGTACACTTTAAACCTGTGTGGTTTTGTCACCCCAATAAATTCAATAAAAAATGAATCAAATATCACCAAAAATAATAAAACAAAATAATGCTATGCAGGGTTACTGAGTAAGTAGGACAAGGGCATTATGATGTAATGTTGAAGGGAGTCTAAGTTGGTAAAACTTTCTTGGAGGTTAATTTAACATTACCTATAAACAGTAGAGCAACTTGCAGTTATAGGATTCTGTTTTACAGAAAGTGTGCAAAGGCATAGGAACAAGTATGCTTCTTGGAGCACTATTTGTACTAAGAAAAATAAAGGTGAGCTAAATGTATATTAATTAGGGGATAGTTCAACAACTTATGGTATTTCCTTACTAGAAAAACTATGTAGCCATTAAGGGCAATGTAAAACAAAATAAAACAAAATTATATATATATATATATATATATATATATATATACATTCACATACTCATTGAAGTAAGCTGTTCATTGTTGAAGAAAAAAATACTTGCTGAACAGTATGTAGTGCATGGTCCTGTTTTTGTAAATTACTGTATTTCTCTCTTTATTTTCAAAGTCTGAAAGAATACTCTTTCATCTGTCAAAAGTAGTTACTTCTAGCCTGACTGGCATGGCTCAGTGGTTGAGCATCGATCTATGATCCAGGAGATTGTGATTTGATTCCTGGTGAGGGTACATGCCCAGGTTGTGGGCTCAATCCCCAGTGGGGCACATGCAAGAGGCAGCCAATCAATGAATCTCTCATCATTGATGATTTTATCTCTCTCTCTTCCTTTCCCTTCCTCTCTCTGAAATCAATAAAGATAATTTTTTAAAAAAAGTAGTTACTTCAAGGTAACTAAAATTATTGTGGCAAACATTTTACAACACAGTTGACCCTTGAACAATGTTGGATTTAGGGGCACTGACCCCCATGCAGTCAAACATCAATGCATGTTTTGATTCCCCCCTAATTTAACTACAAATAGCCTACTATTGACCAGAAGCCTTACTAATAAAATAAACAGTCAATTAACATATTTTATATGTGTATTATATACTTTATTCTTATAATAACGTAAGCTGGAGTAAAGAAAATGTTATTAAGAAAATTATAAGAAAAAGAAATGCATTGACAGTAGAGAGTCCATACCTGTTTACATAGTCTTTTTACAAGATAAATGGTCTGTCAGTACCTACAATAATATTGACTTATTTGATACAAAACATTGTAAATGTTATATGTATTATTAACAATAGACATGAAAAATGAGGAGATAATGTGAAAAATAAATTCATATTTATTTACAGATATAACAATACATGCACTGATAATAAAGAAGCAGCAATATAATAGCTTTATGGTAGCTGAGTGTAATTGATACAATTGCTCCACAGTAGTAAGAGAATCTCCAAAAATGTTTCCAATATATTTATTGAAAAATGTTTGCATATAAGCGAACCCACGCAGTTCAACCTATGTTGTCCAGGGGTCAACTGTATACATAAGTAAAACCATTATGCTGTCCATCTTAAACATATACAGTTATGTATGTCAATTGTATCTCAACAAAACTGGAAAAATAAGTTACTTCTGAAAAGTAAGAATGAAAATGAGAGGAGACAAAGAAACAACCCCCAAATTTAAGAAAAGGAAGACTCTCCAGAAAAAAGGTCTAGGTGAGATGGAGGTAAGCAAGTTATCAGAAATAGAGTTCAGAGTAGTGGTTATAAAGATGCTCAAGGAACTTAGTGAGAACTACAAGAAACTTAATGTGAACTTCTAGAAACTTAGTGAGAATTACAAGAAACTTAATGAAAGCTACATCAGCATGAAAAAAGATATATATTATGAATAAGAACCTGGCAGAAGTGAAGAATACTATATCTGACATAAAAAATACACTGGAAGGAATTGAAAGCAGGCTTGATGAAACAGAATGTCAATTAAGTGAATTAGAAGATAAAGTAGAAAAAAACAATCAGAGCAGCAAAAAGAAAAAATACTTAAAAAACATGAGGACAATATAAAGAAAGCTTGGGACAAGATGAAACAAAACAACATGCACATCATAGGAATACCAGATGGAGAATAAAGTGAGCAAGGGAAAGAGAACCTGTTGGAAGAAATAATGACAAAAAGTTTTCTTAAGCTGGTAAAGGAAAAAGCCACACAAGTTAAAAAAAAAACAAAACACCAAAACAGTGAGTACCAATCAAGAGGAACCCAAAGAGACCCACTCCAAGACACATCGTAATTAAAATGGCAAACGTTAAGGACAAAGAATCTTAAGGACCACAAGAGAAAGACAATCAGTGACCTAAAAGGAAGCTCCCATAAAGTTTCCAGCTGACTTCTCAACAGAAATATTACAGACCAGAAGGAACTGGCATGAAGTATTGAAGGTAATGAAAAACAAATACCTGAAACCAAAACTACTCTATCCAACAAAGCTATCATTCAAAATAGATGGTGAAATAAAGAACTTTGCAGACCAAAAAAAAAAAAAAAAGGCTAAAGGAGTTTATCACAAAGCCAGCATTGCAAGATATGTTAAAGGGATTGCTGTAATAACAAGAAGAAATAGAGAGAGGGAAAGAGAGACACACAGACATAAAGAATAATAATGACAATAAATAAGAAGCTATAAAATGGCCTTACATGTAAATGGGTTAAATGTTCCAATAAAAAAAAAAATAGGGTAGATGAATGGATAAGAAAACATGACCAACATATATGATGTGTAAAAGAGACCCACCTCAGAGCAAAAGACACGCAGGATGAGAGTGAAGAGACAGAAAAAAATTTTTCATGCAAATGGAAATGGAAAAAAAAGCAAGGGTAGCAACACTTATATATATAAAAAATTGACTTCATAGCAAAGGCCATAACAAGAGACAAAAAAGGACACTACATAATACTAGAGGGATCGATACAACAAGAGGATATAACCCTGGTAATCATATATGCACCAAAATATATTAAAAAAATCTCTTGGAGGACATTAATGGAAAGATCAACAGCAATACAGTCATAGCTTGGGGGCTTTAACACCCCACTGACATCACTGGATAGATTTTCCAGAAAACAAATCAGAAGGAAACAGAGACCGTAAACTACACACTAGATCAGATGGATTTAATTGATATTTACAGAACATTCTACTCCAAAGCTGTAGAATATACAGTTTCTCAAGTGCACATGGGACATTCCCAAAGATAGACCACATGTTAGGACACAAACTAAGTCTCTACAAGTTCAAGAGGATTGAAATCATATCTAGATCCATGAAATAAGCAATAGCATATTTCACAGATCTAGAAGAATACTCCTAAAATTCACATGGAACCAAAAAAGACACAGAATAGCTGCAGCCATCTTTATATAGAAGAAAAAAATTGGATGGATGACAATGGAACAGAAGAGAGAACCCAGAAATCAACCCAAGCCATTATGCTCAATTAATATTTGACAAAGGAGGCAAGAGCATACAATGGAGTAAAGACAGTCTCTTCAATAAATGGTGTTGGTAAAATTGGACAGGCACATGCAAAAATGAAATTAGACCACCAACTTGAGCATACACAAGAATAAGCTCAAAATGGATAAAATACTTAAATGTAAGTCTTGAAATCATAAAACTCCTGGAGGAACAATTAGGGAGCAAAATATCAGACATCTCACATAGCAAAATTTTCACCGATACATCTCCTAGGGCAGAGAAACAGAGGAATAAATAAACAGATGGGATTATACCAAACTAAAAAGCTTCTGCCCCTCAAAAGAAACCAGCATTAAATTGAATAGGGATCCCACTGCCTGGGAGAACATATTTGCCAATGATACATCTGATAAGTGATTAATTTCCAAAATATATAAAGTACTCATACAACTCAACAAAAGGAAGACAAACAACCCAATTAAAACACAAGCAGTGGTCCTGAAAAAAACACTTCTCCAAAAAGAACATACAAAATGGACAAGAGACATATGAAAAAATGTTCAACATCACTAATTATCAGAGAGATGCAAATTAAAACAACAATGATGTATCACCTCACACATGTCAGAATGACTACCATCAATAAATCAACAAAAAACATGTGCTGGCGAGGGTGTGGAGAAAGGGGAACCCTAGTACACTGCTGGTGGGAATGCAGACTGGTGCAACCACTATGGAAAACAGTGTGGAGATTTCTCAAAAAATTAAAAATGGGACTGCTATTTGACCCAATGATCCCACTTCTAGGAATATATCCTAAGAATCCTGAAACACTAATCAGAAAGAATATATACATCCCTATGTTCATTGCAATGTTATTTACAAAAGCTAAGTTCTGGAAACAGCCCAAGTGCCCATCAGTAGATGAGTAGATAAAAAATCTGTAGTACCCAGACACATAGAAGCATGGAACAGGGTGACAAATCTCAGAAGGAGGCAGTTGTGGGGGAGTAGGCGGGGAGAGCTTAATCAGAGAGCGTGTATGCATATATGCATAACTCATGGACACAGACAATAGTGTGGAGAAGGTGTATAGGACAGGGTAGGTGAGAGGTGGAGGGGATCAAAGGGGAGAAAATGGGGGACATCTGTAATACTTTCAACAAAAAAGATAAATTTAAATAAAAAGCTATGGTACACAAAGAAATACTATACAGCTGTAAAAAAGAAGGATCTCTTAGCATTTGAGACGGCATGGGGGGACCTGGAGAGTATATGCTAAGTAAAATGAGCCAGTCAGAGAAAGACAAGTATCACATGATCTCACATATATGTAGAATTTAATGAACAACATAACCGATGAACAAAACAGACCCAGAGACATTGAAACATGCAACAGACTGATGTATTTCAGAGGGTAGGAGGTGGTGGGGGAGAGATTAACCAAAGAACTTGCATACATATATTCATAGCCATAGACTAACAATAGTGTAGGGGAGGCCTAGGAAGGGGGCAATAGTGGGGTGAAGGGGATCATTGGGGGAAGACCTCTCTAATCTTTCAACAATAAATAAAATAATTTTTTTTAAAAAGCCTAGACAGCATGTCTCAGTGGTTGAGCAGTGTTCTATCTCTCTCTCCCTCCCTTCTTCTCCCTGAAATCAATAAAAACATATTTTAAGGAAAAGAAAAGAATGAAAATGAGAGGGGATCTCTTACTTTTTATATTATATATCTTTTTCATTGTTTGAGTTTTTATAATTACATAAATAATGAAATGTTGCCTGCTCTTCAAAATTACCTCATGCTGATCTGTATGTATTATACTGTTGTTTGTAGAGGGGTTTACCTTCTCAGTTTGTGTATTCTTTGAAGACAAGAACTATGGCTTATTTATCATTGCACCTTCAAAATTTCAAATACAATAGTTGTTTGAAAGTGGTGAATGAATGATTGATCTAGGCAAATAGTCTAAATTCTTCACCTAAATTCCCCTATGAACAGCAAGTTGATCTAGCCCCTTGGTAACTCAAGATGTGGTCCTGGGACCAGTGGCCATAATTGCCAATAAGGAACATATTAGAAATACATATTCTCAGACCTCATTCCATACCTAACAAATCAGAATCTGCATTTTAACAAGATCCCTGGATGATTCTTATTTACATCAAAATTTGAGATGAGTTGCACTACAACATCACATTATAAATTTTTCTCTGCTGCTGGCAAGAACAAGAAATGTTTGGGTCAACTACCTATTTTCTCTGACTCTGAGGCTCTTTAGCTTTAAATGGCACAATCATCCATAATATGTAACTCAGACCGGTTGTGAATATGATTTTGAAACTACAAGTACCTGGAATTTAAAAAAGATGAAATAAAAATTCATTTAAAATCAAGCCAATCTATGATAGACTTATAAATTGATCCTCACATTGAGTACAAATGGAGAGAAATAAAGAAAAAATACATTGCTCAACAATATAAAATATCATTTGTGGGAAAATAACCAGAATGCATATTTTCCATCTTTGCTTTCATTATTGTTCAAAGTGGAAGCATAGCTAAAATATATGTCAAATGATTTATTGAAGCATATTTCCAGCGTTCAAAAGTGCTAGCATGAGAAAACAGTTTGCATGACAAAATAATTACAGCAACTTTTATTTATGCCAAAATATTAATTGGAGCCATTTTTTAACCTAAAATCTGTCAATTATTGTGAGCTCTATGATCCCACCACTACTATAACTGAGAAGTGTGATGTCATAGTGCATATATGTGTGTAAAAAATATTTTTCTAAATTGATACCAATGCACACTGATACACTGAGAGGGAAAAATATAAATTAAATTGGATTGAAAAGCTACAGGTAGTCAGAAGTACCTAAGCCTATGGCGATGTCATTAATTTTGTTTTGCACTGATTAACAAGCAGATGTGTGTGTGTGTGTGTGAGAGAGAGAGAGAGAGAGAGAGAGAGAGAGAGAGAGAGAGAGAGAAGCAGAACTATATTGCAGCTAAACTTTGGGGATTTAAAGGCAGTAACATCAGTGCTCAATTCAACACCTATGTGACCTTGGCAAAGCTATCTAACTCTAAGCTTCAGTGTGCTTATCTGCAAAAGTACGATAGTATCTCTCATCTAGGATTTGTTTTAGGGATTTCATGAGATAATGTAGATATTGGTTATTGTTATTATGATTATTTAGTATATCATATATGCATTTTTATGTACATAGGAAATTACAAGGAAAAATGTTTTAGGGGGAAACTGTTTTTGAAGGCACAAGGTTTTGCACCTGATGCTATGGGGTATGGCTACTTAGACTAAAGCTGGGGATTATGGAATGCTTGGGCAAGTGATAGTGCAGCACAAAGCTGGCTCTCCCTTAAACTACAGACACATCTAAAAGCCTACCAATTATCTCCTCTTAAAAGGTAAATATGCATCTATCTCAAAATGAACACTCTAAATTCAGCTCCTGATATTTCAACCCAAACCAGGTTCTCTGACAATTTTCCCCACTTCAGCTAATGGAAACTCTTTTCTGCCAGTTACTCAACCCCCAAATCATGGTGTTACCCTTGGCCTTTTTCTTTTTTGTACACATCAAGTCCATTAAAAAATCCTCTTTGCTCTGCCTTAAGAATATATTCCTTGAATTTGGTCATTCCCATAATCTTGGATAAGAATTGATGTGAATTGATGTGTATGTTGATTACCCTGAGCCCTACAAAGCTTCAAGCCTGTGTGTGTGTGTGTGTGTGTTTGTGTGTGTGTGGAAAATAGGATCAGATAACCTACAAAAGATTTACACAGTTGGACTCTAGTTTAATATATTTTTCTTTTTCAGTTTTAACACAAACAAAATATGAAATTTCTTAGAATAATTATTTCTCCAAATATTCTGGTTAATTGAAATTTCACTGCATCAGAAATTGTAGAAGAAAAGACTGGAAGGACACTCCAGACTTAATCTAGTCTATTACCTGGTCCTCAGCATAATTTTCCTAAATAATTTCAGACAGTAGACTTAAGATTGAACATGATTCTTAAAGATACTGCATTTAAAATGTCTCATAGTACAGATGGTCACAATCTGTTTTAGTAACTCACTGAAACCATTGTCAAGTTTGAGTGTTCAGACCTGATAGTACATTCTTTGTCTAGGTTTCCTGTACATCTCAGTCTTTGTCCCAGATGCAAGGTCATGTTATCTTTGAGTTTCCAGTGTTGCAAATTCCATATTAGCTTTGTCTTAGGCAAGTAAAAATAAAAATTTGAGTCCTCTTGGTAATGTTCATTTTTCCTCTGAATAAGTCAATATAAATTGTGGAATTTAAACCTGGATTTTTCAAAGCAAATGGATGGTGAGTTTTATTAGTTTTTCCTCTGGCCTTTTCACTTCCTCCACAAAAAAGAATTTGAGACCATTTCTATGAGAGAAATTATGGTCTCAGAATGGGTCAATTAATTTTACTTATTATAACTGACTGCTGTGGATTAGAATGTTAGCTACAAGGCCCAATGAGTCTCACTTTCTATTTGTGAACTGTATCCAATTGAAGAGAACACAATTGACAGAGTAATATTTCATTCACACAAACAGGCAAGTGAACACTTACCTTGTAATTGTCATAAGAGTTTCCAGAAATGTAAATTGATTCTGACATTTAAAATAAATTTATGTACTCTCAAAGAAATTCCAGCTCTTTAGAAAAGCACATCGTATTTTAAATGAAATCTTGATAAATATAGCCAGAACACTGAAACAGCCTCTCGGCTGTGGAATGAGCAGGTATTCTACTCAGTTCTGTCACAGATTTGCTGTTGTATTGGATGATTCACTTAGCAAAGTCACTTCAAGATAATAAAATGTTTCTAATTTTCCCCCTACTTAACAGAGGCTGAAAAACCCCAAGTTTAAGGCAAAGAGTTTGCTTTGCCTATTCAAAACCTAGATATTGATAAGGCTACTGGCAAGAGTTTGCCCCTTGCCCGTCTAGTATCTTTAATCTTTTGTGTTCCTTTGTGTCCCAGTTTTGATGTTTTTTGTATTTTCTGTGATCTGGAGATATTGAACACTTGAGTATTCTATATCTGAAAGGGGAAAAACAATGCAAACATTGACAGTTTTAACAAACCACACATGCTAAGGTAAATTTAAAATGACATCAGTGTTATGTGAATTGAGGCACTGAGATTAGTGAAGTAATCCTACTTGAACATTGAGGTTTCCACTTCTTTACCTGCACAATGATGACTGAAGAATGAATGCTTGCTTTCCAATGTCATTTCAAAGATATTTACTGAAGCAACCCTAGGTGCATGGCACTATGGATAATATAAATATTAGTAGAACACAGCTCTAATTTTTCAAATCTTGCAATTAGGCAATGGAGATTAGAGCCATTTCAAAATGATTATGATACCAATAGTATAAGGTATTGTCAAAGCATTTTACATGCTTAATGTCTAATCATTACATGAACCCTGCAAATAATAGCTGTTATTATTTCCAGTCTGAAAAGGAGAAAGCTGAGGATCAGAAAGATTAGTGGCTTTTTCTAAGGTCCACATGCTGGTGAGTATTGAGCTGACATTTGAACCTCAATCTGTCTGGCTCCAAATACCTCATAATTATAATTATGCCGTACTTCTCCAAAGTGTTATGGAGGAAGGGAAAACACATCTTCCTGGGTGATAGATAAAGGCTTCAAAGAAGAGGTTACATTGCACTCAAGGTATGTTCATGTGACAGACACACTGTGTTAGGGGTTTGTGGCATACTTTTTTTCATATCTTACCTAATTCATTCTTTACAACAATTACGTGAGCAACTGTTATTAACTCAACCTTTTAGAGATGAAGAAACTGAAGCTAAAGCAGGGAAGATGACTAGTTCAGTATCTCATGGATAGATAGAAGGAGAGCTAATCTGTAAACTATGGTTTTCTAACATGAAACCTTAAGCTCTTTTCGCTTAACTATTCCCAGAATTGTACTTTGCATATTGGGAACTTAAATATTACTGAATGAGAAAAAGTATCTTGAAAGTATTTCAAGTCTTGACAAGTAGAGATATAGTCAAAAAATATTGCTAGGAAAAGGGAAATAATAATCAAAAGTACAGAAGTAGGGTTTTTGTGAAGTATTTTGGGGACAGTGAATTGTTCAATTTGGCTTAAGCTTAGAAGTGACATAGAAAGTCATGAAAAGAAATCTAGGTAAATAATGATTTGAATAGTAGGGTAAGAATTTTTACTCAATTCAATTTATTCCTTAATAAATAAAATGCAAAACCATTGAAGAATTTTTAAAAGGGTGATGACATGATTAATTGTTTTAGTGCAATGCAGTGCACTGGGTGAACTGAGTAAAGAGAGACAGGAGAGATAATAGTGTATGAGTTCAGGAAAGAAGGACGTGAAGGCCCAAACAGAGGTGGGGGCATTAGAGCTGCAGTAGATGCAAAATATATTTTTTATTATTTTTTATTTTTTAAATTTATCTTTATTGTTGAAAGTATTACAGGTGTCCCATTTTTCCTCCCAAATTGACCCCCTCCACCTCCCCCCCACCCTCCCCCCAGGTCTTTACCCCATTATTGTCTGTGTCCATGGGTTACGCATATAACTTCTTTGGTTAATCTCTTCCCACCCTCCACCCTCTTTCCCTCTTTCCTCTGAAATACGATTGTCTGTTACATGCGTCAGTGTCTCTGGATCTATTTAGTTTGTCAGATTCTTCTGTTCATTAACTTCTTAAAGAAGACCCTTCAACATTTCCTGTAGTGCTGGTTTGGTTGTGATGAACTCCTTTAGCTTTTTCTTATCTGAGCTTCAGTTCTAAATGATAGCTTTGCTGGGTAGAGCAATCTTGGTTGTAGTTCCATGTTTTTCATCACTTTGAATATTTCTTGCCACTCCCTTCTGGCCTGCAAAGTTTCTTTGGAGAAATCAGCTGATAGTCATATGAGTGCTCCCTCATAGGTAACTAATTGCTTTTCTCTTGCTGCTTTTAAGATTCTCTCTTTGTCTTTAACCTTTGGCATTTTAATTATGATGTGTCTTGCTGTGGGCCTCTTTGGGTTCCTCTTGTTTGGGACCCTCTGTGCTTCCTGGACTTGTAAGTCGATTTCTTTCCCTTAGTAGGGGAATTTTTCTGTCATTATTTTTTCAAATAGGTTTTCAATTTCTTGCTCTCTTTCTTCTCCTTCTAATAATATGAATGTTGAGCCACTTGAAGTTGTCCCAGATGTTCCTTATACTATATTCATATATATTTTTTTTTTTTTCCTTTTTGCTCTTCTGGTTGGGTGTTTTTTGTTTCCTCATGTTCCAAATTGCTGATTTTATTATCAGCGTCCTCTACTCTACTGTTGATTCCCTGTAAATTATTCTTCATTTCAGTTTGTATAGCCTTCATTTCAAATTTGTACTTTATTATGTCACCAATTTTCTCAGTTGTTTTTGTAATACTCTTAGTAATATGCTTGAGCATCCTTATAAACAAAATTCTGAATTCTGTATCTGTTAGCTTGCTTGGATCTATTTTGTTTAGTTCCTTTTCTAGAGATTTCTTCTGTTCTTTCCTTTGTGACATGTTTCTTTGCCTCCACATTTTGGCTGTTTCTTAGTATTTGTTTCTATGTATTAGGTAAAGCTGCTATGTCTCCTGGAATTTGTAGAGTGGCTTTGTGTAGTAGGTGTCTTGTAGGGCCCAGTGGCTCAGTCCCCTCAGTCACCTGAGCTGGGCCTTCTAGGTGCTCCCCTGTGCGGGCTGTGTGCACTGTCCTGTTATAGTTGAGCCTTGGTTGCTGTTGGCGTCACTGGGAGGAACTGACCCCCAGGCCAATCAGCTGTGAGGACCAGCTGCAACTACAGCCAGAGAACTGCTGTGCTGGAGACACCCCTATGGAGCAGGATTTACTTCAGTGCAGCTTTGTTGTTCACCAAGTGCGCCCCTTGAGTGTGTCACTCGTGGATGTGGTAGGGTTGTAATCCAGCGTGTTCGAGTCTGACCACCAGGTGCACTGTCTCTGGGGCCTCCCAGGAGGTGCAAAGTCAGCCTGTGCCAGTGCCTTGCCCAGGGCCACCCAGCATGAGCTACTCAGCAAACCCTAGTTGGCTGCTACTTGTGCTGGGGTTGGAGGTGCCCAGGAGAGGCCAAGCTATGAGCCAGTGCAGCTGCCGCTAGTGCCAGGCCTGGGGCCACTTATCAGGATGTATGGGGCCCACTGCTGCTTGTTTGAGAGATTTTAGGAAAGTCCTAAACCTAATGCTCAAGAGGCCACTTGCATAGAAAAGCCCCTGGAAATGGCCTGGATGAGCTGCAGGTGGGGAGGGGAGGGGCGGGGCCTCTGGGAATCACGGGGCGGGGCCAAAGGTGAGAGTCAGGTGCTGTCGACTCAAATATGGTGCCTGCCTGCCGGCTGTGTGTGGGGAGGACTTGTTAAAGGAGCCATGGCCTCTGCCAGCCCTTCTGCCTGGGAGGAAGCCGCCCCTCCGCCTCTCGCCCGGATCTCAGGCAGGTTAGTTCCTCCCCGAGTGTCCCGGGTCCTTTCAGGCTGCTGCCCGGCGCTGGGCTCAGAGGGAGCGTCCGAGTGAGTCCGTGCCGGGCCCTTTAGAGGAGCTGCTGGGGCTCCCGCAGCCTCCGCAACCCTCAGGGGCAGTCCCCGCTGGTTTTCACAGCCCGAAGTTGTGGGGACGTCTCTTCTCAGCCCTGGGCTGGGGGCCTGATGTGGGGCTGGGACCCCCTTACTCCTCTGGGAAACCTCCTCCATGGAGATGTCCCTCAGGTTTAATTCGCAGCACCGGGTGTGGGCCCGCAGCTGCGTCTCCGGGATCCAGCCCCGATCCGCCCGCGTCCCCGCCCCTCCTGCTGCTCTCGGTGCTCCTTCAGCTCCCTGGCTGTGGGGCTTCTGTTCAGCCGGATCTCAGGAGGCTCTGAACGATGGTGGTTCTGTATTTTAGTTGTAATTTTGATGTGGTTGTGGGAGGCAGCGGGTGCAGCTGTTACCTACGCCACCAGCTTGTTTCCTCCCTGCAAAAGACATTTTAAAGTGTAAATCTACAGAAATTAGTATCTGATTGTTGAGAGGGAGGAAATATCAAAGAAGGCTCTGCAGTTTCCTGTCTGGGAAAGTGTAGTGCCACTAACAATACTAGCAAATTCTGTGGGTTGCTTACTTTAGGGTGATGAGAATAATAAATTATGATAACCCTAAAAAATAATATCAGTTTACTAAACATGTACTGTGTCACAGACACTGTACTAAACCCATAGCTCTATATTGTTAAGTAAAATTTTATTCCCATTTTATATGTGGGTAAACTGAGGCCTAGAGAGATTAAACAAGTGGCCCGAGTTCACACAAATATCAAATGGAAAAGCTGCAATATTTTTACAGGCTTAGCTATCAATGGGGGAACTGCTTCTAACGACTGACAAGTGCAATGAGGATATGCTGCATATACAATACTAGCAGGATACCCAAGTGGAAATATACATCAGATGTACAGAAATGTGCTTTAAAATTTCAGGGGAAAGTGAGGAAAATGATTTAAGAGTCTTCTTTGTAAACATATAGTTGAACTCATAGTAATGAGTAAGCTATCCTGAACAAAATGTAGAGAAAAAGAGAAAGATTTCTCAGGCATAACCATGTTTGCACTTTGTGGTTATATTTTGGAGATAATTATTGCATCCTGGTGTGTGCTACACTATTTTTTAGTATAAATCTACCATTTAAAACCAGAGCAGCCGAATTTTATTGGTCCAGTGTTAACACTGAGTAAGATAACAATAAACTAGGGTCCTAAGAAAAACCATATGGTGTGGAATTTATGGGAATGATAACCTAGTCTCATATTGTTCCTGTCTTAAGTCAATAATCATTATCAATCTTACCACTAGATGGCAGTAGGACCCTGCTGATAAATATGAAATAGTGACTAATATGCAAACATTTATGATGAAAAATAAATTAATGACAAAGCAATTATTGCAAGAAAGATCATACAAAGAACCCAACTTTCTCCCATTAGGCCAGTCAGAAGTACATTTTTAAATGTTCAGACCCATTTAATTAGCTTTTTTGGCTCTACTGTTGGCTAGTCTTAGAGGAGAGTTTTTCTCATTCTTATTATTTCAGGAAAATACTTGTATAATTTGTAGCTTCCTTTTATATCCCTTCCACATACTCTGACAGACACTAGAAAACTTGAACATTGCTTGCTAAATAAAAAATGTTATGCCAGTTGAATCCAGAAAGAGATGTGAATGTTGCTGACAAAATGTATTGGCAGAAAGAAAAAATATACAGGTTCTTACAACTTAAACGAATTGTTTTTGTTAGAGTTAAACAGATGTTTATCATAAAAATGATAATACCATCAACAGTATTTGGACTTCAAAGATCATCAAGAGACTTTAATTTTTTGGTGAAAATATACTTTCTTCAAATATTAACCAGAAGCCTAATATGCAAAGCAGATAAAAGTGCTGCTGTTGCAGTTACAGCGGAGTTGGGGGTCCTGGAGCTTGGCTAGGTCTGCATTCCCTTTCCCTCTCTTCTGCCTTCCTTAAGTGGATTTGAGGAAAACAGCTTGAAATTCTCTGACAGTCTATCTTCTTTATGTTTTAAAAGTTCTGATTCTAAGATTCAGAGATTAAGGAAGTACCTATATAAGGCCTCGCTCAAGGTGATCATTGTGTTAGGAGCACAATCAGATCCTTCCTGGCCTTCCTAACCCATGGTCCAATACTATTTTTTTTCACAGTGGGAAAATAACAGTTTATTTAATGTCTTATATTTGTGGACATTTTTCAGGACAAGTTTAGAACATGTGATATTTTGATACATCTACAAGGGGCCCTCTTCCCTATGTAGAAGTTCTCTATATTCAGAAGCTCTCCAGGCTGTTTTCCCCAGAATTTAGAAATTAGTAATGTGAAATATCAGCATTTCCTAACTTTAAAGTTTCCCAAAGACATAGAACTGTCAGTGACTGGTATCAACTGAGCAGAGGGGGCAGTTTTCAAACATTAAGCACCACCTAAGTTTCTGCAGTCTTCACTTATGAATTAATAGTTTTTCTCTTTCTCCATCATTGCCAGGGCAAATATGGAGGTTTGGTTAGGTATTAATAGTAATAAAGCTGAAATCTCTTTTAAGAGTTTGAGAAATTAAAATGCAAAACTCATATATAATATTCAGTTACACTGTGAACCTTGTGAGAACCTGGAAGACAAACCCATTAACTCACTAGAATATGAAACTCAATCTCACAATTTCTCTCCAACTTTCTTCTTATAGATTAAATTCTAAAACTAACCAGTTGATTAGGAGAAGAGGTTTATTTTACCAATGGACTTACCTGATATTTTCTCCTTATTGTGAGATGAATGGCATGACAGAACAGAGGCAAAGAACTGTACAATCAACTCTCAAGGTACAAAGTAAAAATTGTCAGAGCTTCTACACAGTGGCAACATCATTGCAGATGCCCACATCATGATAGCTGAAATAACAAAGCCCAGGAAATGTAAAAGCCAAGAGTGCCAAAAGGCCTGCTTTCTGCAATGCATCCCCTGGAACATAGTAACGACTTGTCCAAGGTCCTAGTGACTATGGAGAGTGAGGAAGGATTCAAATAAGCACCTGGAAGTAGGCCCAGGCACAAAACACTGACAACCCTCTCACCAGTCCAGTGGAGAGAAAGAGACTTGGAACCAGAATGGGGGCCAGGTGACAAGTGAATGTGCTATATTCCACACCATCCTGGTTGGATCCTTAATTCTTTCTTAATCCTAGACTCAACTTCTGTTGTAAGGAAAATATGCTCCAAAGGCTTTGTGTGTTATTATCAATCTGTTATAAAGTTATTACACTTTCTCATCTTTAAGGAATTGTTAAATGTGCAACACACATGGTTGAAATTTCAGTGAAGCAGTGGAGATATTGTGTAATATATATTATAAAATGTTATGATAAGGCACGGTTTAAAATATTTTTGCACTTCTAGCCTCTGTAATTACTGGTAAAGCAAAAACACATCAACAAAATGATATAAAAAGAAAACACTGGACTAAAAGTCAGGGGAAAATATGAGAGGCAGAACAGCACAATGGAAAGAGCAAAGACTTAGGACTCAGAACTGAACATGATTCATCAGAAGTGAGTTGATCATGGGCAAGTCTCGGTTGTATCATTGCAGAGTGGGGATAATAGTACTTAGCTCACCAGGTCATGAGAAGGATTATAGGAAACACTTTATGTAAAGGACCCATTACAAGGCCTAAATCAGGGTAGGCAATACGTGTTAATTCCCTTTCCTAGTCATGGTGGCCACTATTGTTTTGGTTCATTTTAAACCAGCTGGGTGACCTTTATAATGTTACCCATTTAGACTTTCTTACCACCATGTTCCCTCCTAGCTCTGATATTTCATGGTTATAAAAATGCTATTTTTACATAATTGAAATGTTTCTAACTTTCTCTTGCTATTTCCTAATGTGAGTTTGTTATAAAGTATTAATAGTACCTATGCACAGATAGATAGAAGTCTTATTTTTGTTTCAGTAGCAAAATTCTTCTTCTTCATAAAACAAGGCAATAAATATTTTGTTATTTTTTTCTTTTTAAACCTCATGAACTTTGTTATCTAGACTGTACTGAACCTTCAATTTTTTAACTTCAATGAATTGAAGTTATTTTTTAACTTCAATGAATTTATATAACTCAGAAACAAGTAAAAAATATCCTTGTTTGTTTCCCAATGTTTCATATGATGATAAACTTAAGAGCTGTACATATTTCTAAATACTATTTCCCTTTATGATTTTTAAATTTCATACTTATTTTAAAGATAAATAGTTTTCACATAAAAATATCAAGTGTGATTTACTGAAATCTAGGTATTTATTATAATGTTTCACTATGAAATAAATGTCCATTATACAATTAACTGGCATGCCATTATAAATCATAAGCCATGAAAAGAGAGACTTTGGAAGGATTCACAATATGACAGGTAGGCTGTTTCCTCAAACAACAGGAGGTGGTCATACTGGTCATATTTGTGGGACATGAAAGTATAAGAATATGAAAGAAAGTAAAGGTGAGTGTTGCATATGTTTCAATGACAAAGTCAAGGATGACAAGCAAGTAAGAAGTAGCAATAAACAAATTAAAGCCAAGAGAATTAGAACACTCAGATTTTATTTGAGTGAAATATATTAGAAGGTAATGTCTTAAGAGGAAAATATGATGATATTCTTGAAAGCTTTCCTGTCTTTCCTATGATGAAATCAATATCTGCAAAGATTGTGACTCCATTGTAAAAGCAGTCAGATATATGGATTATGTGCATAAGATTTTCAGAGCCTTTTTTTTTTGATGATTTAAAGCACAGACACATTGTGCGAATGTTTAAAAATGTTTAAAATATGTGTAGGGCTGTATCAGATTACCTTGAATTAGAACTGGCTACATTTCACTTTCTTAGAATCCATAGTGCATGGTTTACACAATACAACCTGTCATAAATAGAGAAGAGGTGCTTCATAAAGAAGGCAAAGAAAATGTTAGTGGTTTTCATACACATTTTTATTTATGGAGATAAAACAACTGCATATTTATAAACAACAAGGTAACATTCTATTTTAGTTGAGATCTGAGGACATTTGAGAGTAGCTTTATAATTTACCAAGGTGTTTCTTTGAAAATCCAGACACTAATGCATAATTACAGACACTAGATGCATAATTCTCAGTACACCCACCCCTTCATAATTCATGATTAAAGTAGCTTCAAGGTTCATCATTACCTCACTTATAACTTATAAATGCTCCGGTAAATAATTTCCACAGGAAAATAACAACAACAAGAACACAACAGCAACATTGAATATAACTCAAGGGTATTAATGATTTGCAAATGAATTTTATTTTCATGTGTTGCCAGGAAATTCTTATAGATTTATTTTGTGGTATATTGCAAGAAAGAAGATGTATTTGGAGATTCTATTCAGAACAAAAGCACGTATCAAAATAAATTGTTTCTTTCTTTCATTGTCTCTATTTTTTTATTATTACAAGATTGATAATTCAACTTTCAGTAGAAATACCAAGTAATTAATTGATTTATAATTGGGAATTAGAAAAAATTATGAAAGTTTATCTTCATTTTAAAAGCAGATTAAGAAAAGCTTAAATACAAGGCTTTGCAAATAAAGCACTGCTAGGGAATAAGCTCTTTAAAAAATTATTCACAAATACATGTGGCATAAGTAAAACTTAATGAAAATTTCTGAACTGGTTCTAAAGATGAATCCACAATGCTTTTTCCTAGGGCAAAACTTTTGTGAATGATTCTAAGTATCCTTAGAAAAATTGTATAGTTATGATGGATAACAAAAATTGATTCCCTTAATTTGAATTCTGCTTAACAGATTGCTCATTTAAATATTACTATACAATTCACTTATTTGAAACAATACAATAGAAGTTAAAATAATCTATTTTATCTTTAAGATAATACCTCACTGCCTATTTACTTGGAAAAAATCTTGAGAGATAATTTTGAAATAAAAAGAAATACCAAATAAATTAGAAGGTAAGTAACAATTGATATTTTGCTATTTAAAAACAGAAAATTAAAATTTTTATCCTGTTGCAAAAGTTTTTTTCAATGTTTTAATAATCACAAAGGATTTTTAGCTGTTTTACTTTTAATCTCACCAATCATTTTTAAAATATCTAGTGTTTGTCAAATATTACACTATCTATGTAAAATACAAAGATGAGCAGAACAAAACTCTAGGGGCAGGGGTACAACCAAGTAAAAAATTCAATACAAAAAATTGTTATAATCACCAGGCTGGGTGTGGCTCAGCAGTCGAGCATTGACCTAGGATCTAGGAGATGGTGGTTTGATTCCTGGTCAGGGCACATGCCCAAGTTGCTGGCTCCATCTCCTGCAGGGGGTGTGCAGGAGGCAGCCGATCAACGACTCTCCCTCATCATTGATATTTCTACCTCTCTCTCCCTCTCCCTTCCTCTCTCTGAAATCAGTAAAGATACATTTTTTAAAATGTTATAATCAAAATAGCTTTTGAGAAACAGTAGACTATTATGGCATATTGTAAAAATCATATTGATATACTGTATTGTTTTGAAAAATATTGGACTTTTCTCATGGAATATGGTTAGATTATTTGGAAAGATGGAGAGCTTAATGTATTGCACTAATACTTCAATCATACAACATTTGATTAAAGAGAACAAAAATCCTTATTTAAAATGAACATTTTTGAATATCTGGATTGGCCTCACAATTTATATATTGAAGTCCTAATTGCCAACAAGATGGTATTTGGAGATGGAGTCCTTGGGGGATAATTAGATTTAGATGAGGTCTTGAGGCTGGAGCTTATGATAGGATTAATGACCTTATATAAGAAAAGACACCAGAGAGCTTGTTCTCTCTTTCTCTCTCTCTCCATCTGATAACACAGTGAGAAAGGCAGCCATAAGAAATCAGAAAGAGAGTTCTCAGCAGAAACTGACCATGCTGGCTCTCTCATCCTTGACTTACAGATTCCAGAACTGTGAGAAAATAAATTTCTGTTGTTTAAGTCATTCAATTTACAGTGTTTTGTTATGGCAGCCAGAACAGGCTAAGACAAATATTGTGAAATTATTACTTAGTTCCTTTTCCCAGAGGTATTAGAAATGAAGGCATTAACTGTGATTGTGGAATTAAATCTTTGACCCTTTGGTAATTCTAACAGTGTTGAGGTCATGAAGATGACAGTGATCTTCAAAATCATGCCAGTTTGGTAGATTCCCTCTCCAATTTTAACCTGTGTCCACCTCTCCCTCCACTTAACAATCTGATCAGGCACTCTTATTTCAGTCTCAAGCTTCAAATGTTATGGTTTAAGTCAACATCTCCCAAATACAAATACGCATAATTATCTCTGAAATGATTTTTATGTGTAAAATAACTTAAGCTTAATTCTCATTTGTGCTAGCAAAATTTTACTAATCCAGAATGTTTTTTATCTTTTCCCTCAGGTTTTGGTACTAGTCTCTCTTTTAACTTTCATCCTTATAACTCTATAATCTCATCTATTTTAGATAGAGACAAAGAATGCTGCTTAGACCACATCTTTCTTCCATGATCAACTTAAATTCAATTAAATTCAGTTCAATTGAACAAATGTCTATGAAATGTATTATATTCTAGGTGTTACTGAAAATAGGAAGATTCATATAACATTACATTGTCATTCTTACAAGTTAGGGATTTGTGTGGAATCATTTGCAGTCAATTATCCTTGTAATGGGTTGCACAGATCTGCAAGATAGTTACAACTTCAGATATAATCTGTGACTATAGGAAAAAAGGATGGTAACTAGCCCACCTAGGGAATAAAACCTACGAAGTTGACTTTATTAATCAATGACTGCACGTTCAACAAATATTTAAATCAATATTATTCCGTTTTCTTTTTTTTCCATTTTGTTCTTTTTGTTTCAGGAAACCGCAAAAAAAATGAGAGACATTTCAGTCTTCTATCCTGAGAAATTAGGCAGGCCTGTTCTGAATGTTGACTCCTTGACTCATGAGGTCCTTAATGGCTTTTGTATATCAGGGCCCAAAACAAATGTTCAGGACATCAAGAATATCCAATTTTTGATTAGAGGGTGGGGGTGGCAGTAATTCAAGGTGAAGGAAGAGAGAATATTGTCAAAAGTGAAGGAAGTTTAAATGGCTCACCCTGAGGTAGTGAATAGTGAAAGTTTAAATGAAACTAGGAAAGGTATACAAGTTTCAGAGTATCTATGACTAATAACTCACAGTTGACATAACCTGGGAGAGTTAACAGAAGTTTCTCATGCCCCACAGAGATCTGAAGAGAAAGTGAACAACAGTCTTTCAAAATTTTCCAAGGAGACTTGGATAATGAGCATTTTAGTGGCTATTAAAAGTGGGATGAAAATAATAAGGAACTTTCTCAAATTTTCATATCACTGTAAGACTCCTCCCTCAGGGGAGGGGCAAAATCATTATGATATTGGTCATCTTCTATCCTGACAAGTGGGAGCATAGGGACAGATTTAATTTGACTTAAGAAAATGTAAATAAATGGGACATTTCATACATATAAGACCTGTGGAGAAAATACATGCCTATTATAAACTGTAAAATCAAGATCTGTGCATTTTCTGCTCCGATGACATATACACAGGATTAAAATGAATCTTTTAAAAAGTACATTAAGTGTAAGTAGGAAATACATTTATTCTGTGGGCAGAAAGGCTTCACAATGTGGCTGAGAGCTGACCTGAGCCATATCACGTTGATTCTATTTTATGCTTGTGCAGCAATCACCCAAGAGAGAAATCTTTTCTAAGTAATGCAGACAGTTTTATCCATGAGATTTCCATCAAGTCAGTGTAACTTGAAACCAATGCATTATTTAAGATAATTTTTATTGGTGTGGGCCTGGGGGGAAATTTTATATATATATATACTCACACACACACATAATTTTTACTTCTTTATTTGGTTCTATGTAACAGAGTCATTGCAGAATATTTAAAAAGAAATGGTAATAAGACTATTTAGGGCAGTGTAATATTCAACTGTTACCTCTGTGTTGTCTGAATCCTCTTTTTCCCTTTCAGGGAATATCTTTCCAGAAAAAAAAAAAGTGATGATCCTTGCTAGCAAGTGAGTCAGGTGTAGGAGATTGTCACTAGGTTGCTAAGTTGTGCAATATTGATAACATTTTAATCAGCAGCAAAGCAACTTCTGTGGAAGTAGGTACATGGGGACACTCTCCTTAAATTATGAAATATTTTGCCCAGCACTCTTACCTCATCGAACTCCTCTGCCTCAAATTTCTACTAACAGGGCCTTTCTATTGGGAAACACATGTGAGGCAGCAAATTTGAAAGCTTGTATTCAGATACATGACCCCCCATATTATCTTTCATGGTAGAAGGGGCTCTATGATTTCTTCTATCCTCTTAACATTGTATTTAATACCTAAAATAAAAGCCCTGGGAAACTTTGCACTAAAGGAATAAGCAAAGGTTAAGCAGAGAAGTGGATAGCAGCTAAGGATAAACTTCACAAATTATCAAAGCTCTTGTTCTGCTTATCATGAATAAGTCCTAAATATCTTATTTCAAAAAAAACCCCTGAAGGTGATGATTTAAATGGCCTCCTTTAGCCATTATAATATTGAGCAGCTTGTACCATCTCCCTTGCTTCCTAATGACTGAGAACAGGTTGTGTGAATAATTAACAGACAACATAAATACCTGTAATGAATGCAGAGAAGGAGCATATGCTGTGATATAAAGTCTTTGATATTGGTCATATGAGCCATTGAAGGTTGTCTACTAAAGTTAAAACAGGTTTTGTTTTTCATTCATATAATTCGATCAACAGCAGTTTATAGAGAAGTGAATGCCCAATCTCTAATTGCTTTCTTTGCAGTAAGGAATTTGTTTTATGCAATGATGCTGGACAATGCCTTTGTCAAAGGAGACATCTTCTAGAAGTTCTGTTTTCTTGATGTGTTGTTCATTATGGCACCAGAAGCAAGATTTTTTTTTAAAAAATGTGAGTGTGTTTCTATCTTCTTTATTTTTTTTATATCTTTTCTATTTTGAGAGTTCACTTTCATCTTTCATCTTTTAACACTACTCTTGTGTGAAGAGCACACAGGAGCAAACCTTGAGTTACTGCTGAGTATTTCTGAAGAGAGATTGAAAGAGGTGTTTGGGGAATGTTTTTTCTTCCTTTTTCACTTGGTAAAAGTGTCAATGCTTCATTAACACTTCTTGGGCTGTAGTGAAATGTCTTTTTGGAAAATGATGCACAATCTGTGTCCCAGCAGCTCCCTACCTAATCTGGCTCCCCAAACCTCTGTGTATTCCCAGAGGGAACAAATCCTTTTTTTTTTTTAATTTATCTTTATTCTTGAAAGTATTACAAATATCCCCCCTTTTTCTCCCCATTGATCCTCTCCCGCCAGCATCCACCTCCCTCCACCCCCAGGTCTTCACCACACTATTGTCTGTGTCCCTTGGTTATGTATATATGCACATAAGTTCTGTGATTGATTTCTCCCTACCCACTCTCCCTCCCTTGCGTTCCCCCTGAGATTCATCAGTCTGTTCCATGCTTCCGTGTCTCTGGATCTATTTTGTTCCTCAGTCTATTTCTTTATTAGATTCCACATATGAGTGAGATTATGTAAAACCGAATCAGGAAGAATCAAAAAACCTAAATAGGCTAATAAAAACTGATGAAATCAAAGCAGTAAAAAAACACCCAAAAAACAAACTCCTAACAAAAGTCTTGGTCCAGATGGTTTCACAGGGAAGCTTTCTAATTCTTTAACTTGTAAGGTCAGATAGTTTACTAAATTTTTTTCTTGCTTTTTGAGGTAAGCCTGTAGTGCTATGAACTTCCCTCTTAGGACTGCTTTAGCTGTGTCCCATAGATTTGCGGTTGTTGTGTGTTCATTTTCATTTGTTTCCAGGAAGTTTTTGATTTCTTACTTGATCTTACTGTAACCCATTCATTGTTTCATAACATGCTATTTAGCATCCATGTGTTTGAATAATTTTGAGTGTTTTTACTGTAGTTGATTTCTAATTTCATGCCACTGTGATAAGAGATGCTTGATATGATTTCAATCTTCTTGACCTTGTAGAGACTTGTTTTGTGTTCTAACATGTGGTCTCTCTTTGAGAATTACCCGTGTGCTCTTGAGAGGAATGTATATTCTGCAGGTTTTAGGTGAAATGTTCTGTAAATATCAATTAAATCCATCTGATCTAGTGTGCCATTTAGAGTCACTGTTTCTGTGTTGACTTTTTGTCTGGTTGATCTGTTCAGTGAAGTCAGTGGGATGTTAAAGTCCACAACTATGACTGTATTGCTGTTGATCCCTCCTTTAAAGTCTTTAAGGTTATTATTGATAGGTCCTTATTTATTGCCATTTTAATTCTTTATGACTGTATCTCTCTCTCTATTTCTTCTTATTATTACAGCAGTCCCTTTAACATTTCTTGCAGTGTTTCTATTTCTACTTCTAATTACAGCAGTCCCTTTAACAATTCCTGAAATGCTGCTTTGGTGGTGATAAACTGCTTTAACCATTTTTGGTCTGGGAAGCTCTTTATTTTGCCATTTATTTTGAATGATAGACTAGTTGGAGAGAGTAGTCTTGGTTTTAGATCCTTGTTTTGCATTACCTTGAATACTTAATGCCACTCCCTTCTGGCCTGTGGAGTTTCTGATGAGAAGTCAGCTGATAGCCTTATGGGAGCTCCTTTGTAGGTAACAAACTGTTTTTCTCTTGCTGCCTTTAATATTCTTTCTTTGTCTTGAATTTTTGACATTTTAATTATGATGTGTCTGGGTGTGGGCCTCTTCGGGTTCTTCTTGCTTGGGACTCTTTGTGCCTCCTGAACTTGTGGGACTTTTTCCTTCACCAGGTTAAGGAAGTTTTCTGTCATTATTTTTTCAAACAAGTTCTCTAACCCTTGCTTACTTTCAACATCTTCTGGCACTCCTGTGATGCAAATATTGTTATGTTTCATGTTGTCCCACACCTCTCTTTGTCTGTCCTCTTGTTTTTTAATTGTTTTTCCTTTTGGGATCTTTGATTGAGTGATTTTTTTCTACCTTGTCTTCTAATTCACTGATCCGATCCTCAGCTTCCTCTAATCTGCTGTTTATTCCTTCCAACATATTCTTTATATCTGCTATGCCATTCTTCATTTCCTTAATAGTTTCCATATCTTTTTTCATGCCGTTGAGCATCCTTACAATCAGTATTCTGAACTCTATATCTGATAGATTGCTTATCTCCATTTCATTTAGCTCTTTTTCTGGAGACTTCTCTTGTTCTTTCATTTGGGGCTTGTTTTTTGGCTGCTTGTTTTGGCTTGTTTCTATATATTAGTAGGCCTGCTAGGACTCTCAGTCTTTTTGGAAGGTCTCTGGTGCAGGGAAATGTCAGTTGCTGTTTGTTACTGGCCTTGAGCACCCTGTTGGGAGCTATTAATAACCCATGCCTTGAGGCACCTTCTGTTGGAGCTGGGTGTGGTTAGGCAGGACCAAGAGGCACACTAAAGTCTGCTTTTCAATGGCCCAGGACCAGAAGCAGATCATTCAAAGACTCAAATCACTCTCAGGTCTGCCTCTGGCTGCAGGCTGACTAATCTGATTCTCTTAATGATCCTCAGGCTGTAGAAACTCCATGGGATAGGGTGAGAGGTTTTTCAGCAGGGTGGGGCAATTGTTTTTCCCTCATACAAAAGCTTCTTAGAAAGTAAATGTCTGACTGACAAAGATGTCTTCTGCAGTATGGGGGAATGACTTGGCACAGGAATCCAAAGGGGTGCCCTCTGAACTCTATCTCCAGAGCCCACAACCCTAGATTCTCCTCACACAGCTCCAGTCTACTCTGCCCACCCTCTGCTGGAGCCCAAGGTGAGTGGCTGCACATGAAACTTTGTGCTTTGACTCTTTAGGAGGGTGCCTGCTTTTCCAGTTGTCTCTCCCTGGCAGACATAAATCCAGCTGCTTTTCACAGCCAAATGCTATGTGGGCACCTTCCTCAGTTCTGGTGCTCTGGGCTGGGATGCCCGGCCTGGAGTTTAGGCCTAAAAGTCCTCAGTGGGAACCCCCCACAGCTGAGAGATCCCTCTGGACCTTCAGTTGCTGTCTATGGAAGCCCAGTCAGCCCTCTTGCACCTCTGCACTTCCTACTAGTCTCTATGTGGTCTCCACTTTTCCTCCTTGGTTATGAGGGTGCTCTCCAGCTTGTCTTCAGTTGCAGTTGTATATTCAGGATGTTTTTTTCTATATATTAGTTCTAATTCCAGTTTGGTCTGGGAGAGTATCTGTGTAGCTTCCACTCAGTTCGCCACCATCTTTAATTTCCTCACAAATCCATTTTATGTATGTTGGTTTCTTTATCATACAGCATGGAAGACAAATTCTGGTATGAAAGTCTAAATAGAGTTCAGTACTGCTGACTGTTTCCAAGATCAGGGGCAAAGCCCTTTCTGCTTGTACTCTGCTGCAGGTGTTGAAGCAAGCCCAATAATGCCTATTGCCAGGAGAAAATTACAGCTCAAGTTTTTCTTTTTTATCTTTTTGTCTTAACTTCTTCCCTGTGAAAGTATTTATATTCTGTTACAAAGTCCAAGGGAAGCATGTAAATGCTGAAGTTATAAGCAATAAAATAATCTAGTCATGATTCAGAGGATGAAGGAGAATTATTATTATTTCCAGTTTATGTCCCTCCCTTTATTTAAGCAAGGAACAAAAGAAGTGGGGAAAGTAATGGTAATGGGTTTCAGTATTAATATGGTATTCTGCTCTAAGCCCAATGTACTATTGTAATTGAG
This sequence comes from Miniopterus schreibersii, assembly GCF_964146895.1. Taxonomy (NCBI): domain Eukaryota; kingdom Metazoa; phylum Chordata; class Mammalia; order Chiroptera; family Miniopteridae; genus Miniopterus; species Miniopterus schreibersii. The sequence continues at coordinate 40,428,296 of NC_138104.1, read as the reverse complement.
ACCAGATTTCCATTATAAACATGTATTTTCTGGGGCTTATAACTTAGTTCTTCAGAAATATATACAAGAAAAAAAACCTTCACTTCTTATGTCATATTACAAATATTATGGCATATTGTTTGGTTTTATAAAGTAATTTACAGCATGGATTCTGTATCCTGGCTCCCTAGGTTCAAATCCTGGCTCTGTGTTTTACACTAGCTACTTATCTGAGCCTGACATTTCTCATATGTAAAAGGGAAAGAGACAAACTACCTCTACCCCACAGAGTTGTGCGAATTAAATGAGTTAGGATATGTAAAATATTTAGAAGAGTTTCTTACACACAGGAAATATACTATGTTTATATTAGCTATGATTATTGGTGTCTTCCCAAGTTGTTAGGAGAGGAAGGGTAAGAAATATCAGATTTACTAAGAGGCTTGTTCAAGCTATGCGGTCCCCCAAATCATGAAACACCTATCTAAAGGGGAGAGTATGTCCAATCCAGATGTAAATCACTGCTATTTTGAAACATTATTACTATGTTTTAACCCTTGGGAGTGTAGGAGTTAATAAATAACTTGAAAGATACTGATATAAAGGAATGTATGTGTACAACAGTGTGCACATCACCTCTGGCTTAGATACTTTTATGTACATTATGTTAAACTAAATGGCAATGCTGCAACCCAGACAAGAATGTATTATTCTCTCCATTGTAGGAAGAGTGGGTGTGAATTTTCCAAGCTAATACATAACGAATTTGTAATTTGAACCCAAGTCTCATTGTCTCCAAAGTTGTTTGTTTTATTTTCATTTATTTTTTAAATGAACTCCACCAGCCTGCTGTAAAAGGAAATCCTGAGCAACAAAGCACAATAATAGTATGCATCTAGAAAACAAATGAAACATTGAAAAATCAGTCTGGAGTGTGACCAGAAAGAATGGAATATCTTTTAATTAGTAAGCTCATTTCATACCATGCAAGAATTTCAGAGATAGAACAAAAGTAAAACAAGCTCTTTAAATAACTGCAGATGATCCTGGAAGACTGTCTTTGTATGTACCTCGTGTGCAAAGACTATTGGTCTGACATTACTCTTTTCAGTTCCACCTATACTCAGAGATTGGAGGGCACCAAAATGTAAATAGAGACATATATTATAGCTAAAGAACAAACTGAAGCTGATGTCTGTAGTAGAAAAATAATTAAGTGCACATCTTATATAAAGGCTATGGTATATATGTGTGTGTGTGTGTGTGTGTGTGTGTATGAAAATTCTTCTTTTTGTTTTTTCAGCTTAAATGAGACCTGTGCTTTGTTTACAAGTGTTATAATTTGCTGTCCAGCACTAATTACTGAGCATAGCAGGAGAACTCAAGCAATTTCTTAGAGCCAAAGAGAAAAAATACAAACTGATACATTTGCAAATCATTATTTTCTGCTATGGAAATCACAAATATGTTCTCTAGCCAATATGTATCTATTTTTAGAAATTTGGAAACTTGCTTTTTTCTACTAAATTGTCTTGAATTATCTAAGGGTTTTTGTTTTTTGTGTGTTGGCAAGTAATAGAAATGGACTTTATCTAGCCTAGAAAACTAAAAGAGAATTTAATGGAAGGATTTGGGAGAACATTTCAGGGAATCTAAGGTAAAAGTAACCAACCAAGCTTTTTAAAGTGCACGAATCAGAGCAGCTCTGGAGACTCAGCAGCAAGAATTCTTGGACTTGTTTGGGAGACAGAAGGCTCTGCTAATAATATGCCTGAGTGTAGCAGTCTCCATTCTCTGTATCTCTGGATTCAAAATTTAAAATCCTCAGCTTTGGTGGTGTCCCAGCCAGATATATCTGCATGTTCTTCCTATAGAAGTGAGTGGGAAGTCATGTCAGGGGGCAAGCACTCTGTAAAATGTCAGTTGCAAAAAGACACTTCATTTAAAAATGGCATGTTATCATCTATTTTCCCTACATTATATTTTTAAATTTTTCAAATACACACAAAAATTTAAACCACAGTACAAAAACACGTTTATCCACCAGCTCGTTTCCGTAATCATTAAGATTTTGCAATATTTGCTTTATCTATGCCTACAACACACATACACACCGCATTCATATTTTACTGGATCATTTGAAAGTTAGTCATCATGACAACTCTACCCTAAGAAAGTTAGCATTAACCTTCTAAGAATGAGGATATTTTCCTAACACCACACAATACCATTATCATACATAAATAAGTTAGTAATTTCATGACATTATTTAATATCTATAATATTGATTAATTAACTAAAATGTATTTATCATGTTTTTTGAATCAGGATCCAAAGTAAATAAAGTTGGTTGCTATATCATTTTACTCTATTTTTAATTTAGAATTGCACTCCCATCTTGATGGTGATGATGAGGGTGATTGTTATTTTTATTTTTAATGACAGAGACATGTTGAAGAGATACCTCACTCTGGATTTGCCTGTATGCCTGTTAACAATTTATTGACTCTCAGATCAAAAATCAACTTCAGTATCTGTTCTGAGATATGGACTGGACAGTTAGCATTTCTCTTTTGTAGTGTACATGATGTTAAACTTTGTCAATAGAGGGTGCTAGAGGGACATTGCTGGAAAAAGGTTGCATCTCTCTTCAGGTGTGACGCATTTTGCTTTGTTTGCTGTTCATTCTGCATGGTCTGTCAGAGGTACATATGTGAAGATATCTGGTGGTACCCTGTCCCAGCCACATGCCCAGAGTATACAGTCATTCCCTCAACAACTTCAGAGCCCTGCCGTACGCCTGATGACCACCATGCCACTGCCCTCCCTGTGAAGACAGTGCACACTCTAGGCCTCACACTCTCACTCCCTCTGTGAGCCAACCCACTGACCTCAGTTCCCATACATCCTGAGGGTTAGTTCGTTATTGCCCAGTGACTGAGGACCAACTTTCCCCAGGCAATCCAGAGAACTTTTCCAAGGTCAGGAAGCTGCTTCTGTATCTTCTCTAACAAAGTTTGAATTTCAGCCTTAGGGAGGGCATATCTCTTACAAGTTTGTCCTCTTTTGGGTACTCTCCCTCAGATCTAGGAGTTCTCTTTCCGTAATAATTATTTAAAGTTCCCCTCTTTAAATTTACTGCATGTTTTCTATCTTCTAAATGGACCAGACTAATACAACCTGTTTAGTTATTTGTGGTATTGTTTAATTTGTTTTTCTACCCTCAGTATTTCTGGAAGCTAGGTGTAAAGGCTTCATTAGACCCAGGTTAAATAATTTTGGCAAAAAAAATTACAGGTGATGTAGTATACTTAGCATTTCATTGTATGCTGGACACAGCCATGAAACATTATATTATATCTCTATTAGTGATGCAATTTTTGTGTGTGTGACATAGAGCCAAATGTAGAGATACAGTTTATTCACTGCATGCTGACCACCCCTCACTTTGAGTAAGTTTTACCAGCTAAACTTCCATGCCTTCCCCCAGCTCACAGAGGCATCCTGTCCTGGAGGTGCCCTCGCCTTGCCTCTGGGAAAATGCACTGTAACCACAGGCAAAGTGGGGTCTGACAGAGCCCCTCACAATATAACAGTCTGAAAGAACAGGAATGGTGAGAAGAAACCCTCCCCCCCTTTTCGTCTCAGGCACTCCCCTGGTCCCTGAGTATCTTGGAGGGAGTTGTCTGGGGAAGGACGCAGTGTCATGCTAGCTCCCTCCATGCTTCAGCCTGGGGCTGCTTTTTAGGGTAGCCAAGGTAGGTATAGATGGCCCCGCTTCTCAAAGTGGTCCAGGGTGTAGTGTTCTCTGTAGGTCTGGAGTAACAGATGATGATCATGTTGGCATTGGTACACTTGGCTGCATAGGCTTCCCTCACTGCCGAAGGGTCTGCATGGCCAGTGCAGCGGAGATGGTGATGAGGTGATAAAGTGCTGCTCCTTGAAGCCATAGTGAATGAGCACCTGGCACCCCTTGCCCAGGTTGTTCACATTGCTGTAGCACTGGACCATGAACTGTTCCAGAAGGCAGTCCTAATACATCAGCACCCCTGCCTCTCAGTACTGGCCAAAGACCAGGTCAGTGTTGTCCAGGGCTGCTAGACTCCCTACACATATCCCACCCTCACCATGGTTGGTCATGTAGAAGGACATGCGACCCTGCCACTGGAACTCATAGAGGATGAGGTCCATGCTGTTGAGCAGCATCATGCTCTTGTAGAACTAGAGCGCCTCCTCCAGCAGAAAGTGAGGATCCTGGATGGAGTTGAAGCACTGACCTTGCTGGTCCATGACATGGTAGATGGGTATCCCAGAGATGACACTGGGCTTGATAAATTCTAGCTTGTCAATGAACTTCTCTGAGGCTCCCGGAAACTGGAGCTTGTTGTCCAGGGACAAGAAGTGCTGCTGCTGCCACTGGGGATGAGAACTAGGCAGCTTCCAAGCTTCAAGACACTGCAAGAGCAGGAGACCAGCCTGGCCCAAGCCTCAACTTGGCCCCCAAATCTGTGCCTTGACAGTTGCCAGGGCCATCTTGGCTCAGTGATACAAATTTTTATCACTTAGTTAACGCAATGACTGCAAGATATCTCTACTATTAAGGTATTTTTCATTAATGATTAAATAATCTGGGGTTTGATGCTTTGGTGCCACAAGTATCCCATTCTCCTAAAATATGTTATTAATAATTTTAGCCTCAATAGATAATCATTCCCTGACTCAATTATTTTATTGAAAGTTGTAAAATGGTGATTTTCTAATGATACAATTTTTTTCTTTTAGCTCTTCTGTGAAGAAGAATGTTCCCTCATTTGCTCTTGCTGATCTTCAGTTTTTCTTAAAAAGTTGGAGTAAGCCCTGGCCAGTGTGGCTCAGTGGATAGATAGTTGGCCTGCACACAGAAAGGTTGTGGAGTCAATTCCCAGTCAAGGGCACATACCTGGATTGCAGGTTCCATCCCCAGCCATGGTCAGTGCATGTGTGGGTGGCAACCGATCGATGTGTCTCTCTCACATCTATGCTTCTCTCTCTCTCTCTGCCTCTTTCACTCCCTCTCTTCTGCTCTCTCTAAAAATCAATAGAGAAAATATTCTCTGATGAGAATTAACAAAAACAATAACAACAACAACAAAAAGTTGGAGTAAAATGCATTGTCCTTTTCTGATTTCAGAGTAATGAATTGATAAAATGATTACATTTTTAATGCTTGCTAAATTCTCACTTCTCTTCTCTCTCTTTGAATATCATTATCGAATCATGGTTTTTTATTCAATGTTTTAAAATTAGTCATAGTAATTATTCTTTTTGATGCTCAAGTTTTCCCAATTATGACTTGATAGAGTCCTTTAGGGCATCTCTTTGTCCTTTTGACATGACCTCATTAGCCTTTGAGCACTTTCTGGTTTACAGCCATCATGAGATATTTTAGGCTCTGCAATAATCCATTGCTCCAAATCCTTTTCCTTTTAGAGAAGAATGCTATTTAGAAACTAATAAATGTTAAGTATTAAATGAGTTCACTACTAGTGGATTACCACTGCTGATCACAGCTAGATCTTTCAGTGAACAGATCTATTTAAAAATTAGTGAGTTCATGTTGCTATTTCTAATTCAAATTGGACATTAAAAGCTTTCCTTTGAATTTATTGATTTTATATTCTCTTAATATTTATATGTATTTTTGGTGAATTATTGTATTATTTATCTATTGCTGCATAACAAATCACACCAAAATTTAGCAGCTTTAAACAACAGTTATTAGGTCAGTCAGATATCTCCAGTGAGTCAGAAATTTGGGAGTGACTTAGCTGTGTAGTTCTGGTTCAGAATCATTCATAAAGTTGTAGTCAAATTGTCAGCCAGGTTGCAGTCATCTGAAGACTTGAGTGGGACTGGAGGATGTACCTCCAAGATGGCTTTCTCACCGGTTGTTTGTTAGAGGCCTCGGTTTCTCGTTGGCTATGGGGACAAGCCCTCGGTTCCCTCCCAAGTTGACTTCTCCATAATTATTCCAAAGTGAGTTCATGACATGTCAGTTGACTTCCTCATTAAAGTGTGATCTGTGAGAGAAAACAGTGAGGAAGCCACAATGCTGTTATGTCCTACTTCCAGAAGTGACACACCGTCATATTCACCACATTCTATTCATTAGGAGCAAGTCAGTACACCCAGCCCACACTCACAGAGAAGGGAATTCAGCTGCACCTCTTAAAAGGAGGAATATCAATGTATTTATAGACATATTTTAAAAGCACCACATTTGCTCATTTCCTTTCCTACATCATACATAAAATAGTTTCAAATTTATCATATTTATATTTAAAAAATAAAAATAGTGAATGAAGTGCAGTGAATGAATACTAAAATTTCATTGCAGTATTTTTTTTAAATTTTAGAATATATTCTACTAATGATATATACTCAGTGTGTTGTGTTCAAAAGTCACTTGAAGCAATTATTTTCTCTTTATGGTCAAGTTTCCAATTCGATATATAATTAAGTTCCACGATTTGTCTTTTTTTTTTTTAGTTTTAAAATATTTTTTATGCAAATCTGACTTTTGATCATGTAAAGCACATGTATCATTCAAACAACAAAACTATTTTAAGTTATTTTCAGAGATGTCTTACTTTTCAAGTCCTGTCTCTTCTAATTTATTTATCATTCTCTCTGCCTTGTTTCTATAGAGAACTACTTTTATTTGTTTTTGGTCTATTTTTCCAATATATTTTTTTCAAAATAAGCCTTATAAAATTCAAACAGTAACTAATTCTCTTTTAATGCTATCTATCTATATATATTTGATCTTGAATTTATAAAAACCAAATAGTTACTATTTGCACAGGACCAGGAAGAAACAGTAGTCCCTTGGTGTTCAATGGGATGGTTAGGTTTCTCAGGTTGGCAGCCATTATGAGCAGCATGCTCTTTCCAGAAGGTGTCCTGCCAAATGAATTATATCTTAGACACATTGGACATGGCGGCAGCACAAATCATAGCATGTTCCCTTTACACAGTTCTGGTTGATGAACCAATAACAATCGCATTGACAATGAAATCTATACCAACACTATTTAAACTGTAAAACAGGCAAACAGTACTTTTACTGTATATCCCCTTTTAGATAAAAGAAAATTAAGGTTTTATGCAGATTTTTACATGAAGAACTTTATAGAAAATTCATAAGAAAATTTCTGACTCTGAAGAAATAGTTTGATTTTTGTAGCCAGGCAAAGCTGGAAGGGGTCAAAAAAGAACAACATATCAACATGGGCATTGGAACCCTTTTTTTTTTTAAATATATTTTTATTGATTTCAGAGAGAGGAAAGGAGAGGGAGAGAGAGAGATAGAAACATCAATGATGAGAGAGTCATTGATCGCCTGCAGCATGCAACCCGGGCATGTGCCCTGACCGGGAATCGAACCCCGATCGCCTAGATCCTAGGTCGACGCTTAACCGCTGAGCCACGCCCGGCCGGGTGGCATTGGAACCCTTTTAAAAATGTTTTGAAAATTTTTTCTTCAGGTAATTTTGAAAAAGTAAGCATTAAAATGGCATGAAGATTATCTTTTTTAATCATCATGGTGTCTTCAGGATTGTTTACACTATGGAAAAATGACAAATATATTTTTTTTAGAAGCAGAAATGGGGGAAATGACAATGAATTAATTATAAAATCGGAGCATGAAGTGATTTTTATTCTAGCAAGCTTGTTATATCCAGCGTTTTACTAAAGCAGCAACTAAAGCCACAGCTAAAGGAAATTGGGATTTTAGCCTGTTTTTGAATCACTAAGAGTGACAAATAAGCCTAAAGGGACTGATCATGAAAAATACCCCTTGTTATCAGTGAAGTAATTCAGCAGGTATATGTATCTCTTTTTCCTTCTTTGCTTTTTTCTTTCTATCATTCACTCATTAATTCATTCATTTGCTCATTATTTCATAATTTATTAATTTAATTTGTTAAATTGCTTATTCATGTGTACATTTACTTGTTCATTTATTCATCACTGTAAAGTAACATCTTCTTTTGCCTGGACCACTACAATAATAAATGGTATCCTAACTAGTTTCCCATTTCCAACTCTGACACCCTATACTCCACCCTCCACATAGTATACAGCAACCATTTGAAAGAGTAATTATATTACTTCACTTCCCTGCTAAATATCCCACAATGCTCTGTAAAAACACTAAGGGAAAATTTTAAATTTCTACAATGCTTTACTTAATCAAACTCCTTGCTCCAACTTTATCTCCTTCCAATCCTCCTCACATATACTGCTGTAATCTTTTTTCACATTTTTTTCTGTGCCTCAAACACACCATTATTTCTATCTTAGGGACTTACTTGTTATTTCATTATCTAAAATATTTTTCTTTCAAATCTCAGCGAGGATGACTATTATCATTTCTATCATTGCTCAAATGATAGAGATGCCTCAGAGATACCTTTGTGACTCTCTAATCTCAACTTGCCTCCTATCCCTTTCCACCATATCATACTGTCTGTCTCCTTAGCACCTACCACTATATGAAAGTGATTGTGTGTCTCCCCAAATAGAATGTAATATCTGTGAGCACAGGAACTTTGTCAGTCTTGTTCACCATCATATCCCCCAAACCCAAAATAATGCTGACACATAGTAGATTTCTGCTAAAGAATCAGTTGGTTAAAGGGTTCCCCCAATACGCCAATGTAGCAGGTTTGATCCACAGGTTAGGGAACATAGAAGAATCAACCAATGAATGTATGCATAAGTGGAGCAACAAATGTCTCTCTCTCTCAAATCAATTTTTTTTAAAAAGTGGTTGGAGAAATGTATGAATGTTCCAGAAACATTCATTGTAAATATGTAGGGTGTTCTGTTTCACTGCAGGATAAAAGGATGACAGCTAGTCCAAGAAAGACAAGAGCTATATAATTTCACTTGTATTTGGTATCTAATGAACAAAATAAACTGACAAACAAAATAGAAAACAGACTCATAGATACAGAGAACAGACTGACAGCTGTTAGCCGGAGGTATGGGGAGGGCTGGGCGAAATAGGTGAAAAGATTAAGCAAAACAAAAAAAAAAGAAAACCCTCATAGCTCGGCCAGTGTGTCTCAGTTGGTTGAGTGTCATCCTATGTACCAAGAGGTCGCTGGTTTAATTCTGGGTCAGGGCACATGCCCAGGTTGAGGGCTCGATCCCCAATATGGGAAGTGCAAGAGGCAGCCAATTGATCTTTCTCTCTCATTGATGTTTCTATCTCTCTCTCCCTCCCTCCCTTCCTCTCTAAAATCAATAAAAACATTAAAAAAAAATACAACCTCATAGACACATACAACTGTTTGATAATTACCAGAGGGAAGGGAGAGTGGGGGAAGGTAGAAGAGAATAAAAAAATAAAAAATAAATAAATACTCTGAGATTTCTCAATCAGTGAAGTACAAAAATAAAAATAAAAACTAAAATTGGCACAAGGGATACCACTCTAGTGAAGAGATACACACATAAACAAATGATTACCATATGGTGTATTGGTGATAAAATAAAACTTTATACTAGGAACAAGGCAACTTAGAAAATGGAGTTATTTGACTAACTTGGAAAGTCAAATAAATAAAAAGCAGGATAATTTTTGGCTTATGTAACGAATAGCAAGGAGGCCAATTTGACTGGAGTTGAGTGACTTAAAGGATAAGAGGATATGAGGTATAGGTATATGATATAGGTAGAGGCTTGGGCATTAAATTAAATTGTATTTATGAAATTTCAGCTGCACAACATCTTTCAAAAGCATGGATTAGATCAAAGAGCTAGAAAGGTAGTGTTGAGAAGATTGTAGCTCTTTGAAAAAAGAGACATCTTTTATGTTCTTTATATTTCTCAAAGTGCTTATCAGAACATTAAACACACAATACACATTCATTGGTGATACAAAATTAGATTTATAAAGGCATAAGCAAATGTGATACCCAAATGTCCCATCAGTTTAATGACTCATGAGCCCCATGTCCTGAGCACTCTTTTGGGTGAGATATGGACTCTTTTTCTCTATGGATATTTTATCCAGCTAATAAGAGAGAAGACACTAAAGGTCTCTTTCTCTTCCAAAGCATTTCCTTTCTATTTTACTTGTTTTGCTCACATAGTTCTGCAGAAAGTGGCACTGCAAGACAGAAAAACATGCCTCCTATCAATTTATTTTTTAACTTGTTTTCTCATTGTTATTGCTATCCAACAAAATACTGAAAAAACTTAAGCAGCTTACACTAGCCATTTTATATTGCTTACAAATTTGTGAGTTGGAAATTTGGTAAGGGCCTGGCTAGGCAATTTTCATGTGGGGTTTATCTTGCAGCTGAGATAAATGTCAACTTGAGGCTGAAGTCATCTGAAGGCTTGACTAAGCTGGATGACTAAGATAGCTTATTCACATGGCTAGCAGTTGATATGGGTTGTCATCTGGGACCTCAGCTAGAGTTGCTGACTATAGCACCTATACATGGCTTCTCCAAATGGTCTGTATTTCCTCTCAGCATGGAAGTAATAAAGTAGGTAGCCTTCTTGAATCATAGCTAAGAGCTCTAAATATGAGTTTTCCGGCAAAAAAGAAGTTGGGTCTTCTTGTACGACCTAGCCTCAGAAACCATGAACTATCATTTTCACTGCATTCCAATAGTTTATGAGTTTATAAGGTAAGCCAAAATTTAAAAATTCAGGAAGAGTGAGCTTAAACTCTATGTTTTAATGGGAGCAATGCCAGTTAATTTTTAGACATGGTTTAATAATGCCACAACTTGTGTTAGTAACTTTACTTCATTTTAAATGTTTTTCTATGTTGAAAGTTTCACTGGCAAAGGAGTTCTCCCCCTCCCCAAGACAGGAATCAAGAGAGGAGGCAAAACATGCAAAAGGTGTTTACTGAAAACAAAGTGGAGGGAAAGGAGAAAGGAAGAGAGCTTGATGCATCAAGGGAGCACACACTAATAAAGAAAATGGCTCCTAGAACTGTTGCTGGGGTCTGGCTTATATAGGGTTTGGTTCTTCATGCAGGCGCAAAGTAGATTTCTTTGCTCTCCAGGTACCCACTATAAGCTGGTATTCACCTTGCAGCTGCAGAGCAGAGCTCTTTCCTTTCCAAGATCTCTGCACTGGGGACAACTGTTGACCAGTGTATTGCAGAGCAGAGCTCTTTACAGAGTGCCTGAAGAGAAACTTTAAACTCATCTAAGAGAGGCTCAGTTTGTTTCAAAAGTGTGTCCTGCAGAAAGCTCTTTGGAATCATTCTGTTTCTGCTTTGATGTTCTTTGTAGGCCTGAGCCAACAATAATGGTTAACAGTTGAGCTAAGTTAATCCATAAAAAATTTGGTCTAGGTTTGAAGAGTGGAAAGAAGCATGACTCAACTACTTATACTTTGAGTTGCTTTTACTTCAGTTTACTATCAAGCCAAACAACAAGTGGTGAAAAAGACATAAAATAAAGATAAAATGAGAAGCAGTTTCCCAATACCACCTAAATTCTTCCCAGAGGCATGCTCAGTGTTTGGTGTTTAATGCAGTTTGAGTGGAGTGAGGAGCTCTTCAGCTCTGAGTTTTATACTACAGTTGCCTTCAGGGTTATCCAACAAGACAAAAGAAAATTCCTCGCTGTGCCCAGTTACATACTATAAATATATATATATATATATATATATATATATATATATATATATATAGTAAATTTTCTTTTGTCTTGTTGGTATAACCTCTGAAGTCTACTATGGTATAAAGCATATCGATCTATTTGTCATATATTTATCTATCATCATCATCAGTCTATCTAGATATATACAAATATAGATATATGTATTTACTGTATCATTGGTTTGGAAAAAACACCTTGCCATGACTCACCATAATTCTCTAATTGTTTTTATGTCTCCATGCTTTTTAAAAAGTTTATTTATTTAATTAATTATTATTATTTTTTTTATTGTTCAAAATATTACAGATGCCCCTTTTTCTCCACATTGACCTCTTCCACCCTCCTCCTTAGTCCTTCACCACACCATGATTGGGTTATGCATATATGCATATAAATTCTTTGGTTAATCTCTCCTTCCCTACACACCCCTCCTTCCCTTGGAGATTCATCAGTCTGATCCATGTTTCCATGCCACTGAATCTATTCTGTTCATCAGTTTGTTAAGTTCTTTAGATTTCACATATAAGTGAGATCATGTGATGTTTGTCTTTCTCTGCCTGGCTTATTTCACTTAGCATAATATTCTCCAGGTCCATCCACACTGTCCCAAAGGGTACGAGATCCTTCTTCTTTGTATCTTCATAGTATTCCATGGTGTAAATGTCCCACAGCTGTTTTATACACTCCTCTACTGATGGACACTTGTGCTGTTTCCAGATCTTAGCTATGGTAAATTGCACTGCTGTGAACATAGCGGTGCATAAATTTTTTCTGATTAGTGTTTCATGATTTGTAGAATATATTCCTAGAAGTGGGATTACAGGGTCAAAGGCAGCTCCATGTTTAATTTTTTGAGGAAACTCCATACTGTTTTCCATAGTGGCTGCACCAGTTTGCATTCCCATCAACAGTGTACCAGGGTTCCCCTTTCTCCACATCCTCTCCAGCACATGGCATTTGTCGATTTGTTGATGGTAACTATTCTGAGAGGTGTGAAGTGATACCTCATTGTGGTTTTAACTTACATCTCTCTGATGATTAGCAAAGTTGATCATTTTTTCATATGTCTTTTGGCCATCTCTATGTCATCTTTGGAGAAGTGTCTGTTTAGGTCCTTTGCCCATTTTTTAATTCTTTGTCTTCCTCTTGAGTTGTATGGGTTCTTTGCACACTTTGGAAATTAGCCCCTTGTCAAATATATCCTGGGTAGATATGTTCTCCCAAACCATGGGGTTCCTTTGTATTTTGAGGCTGTTTTTTTGACTGTGAAGAAGTTTTTTAGTTTGATGCAGTCCCATATGTTTATTTTTCCTTTTGTTTCTCTTGCCCTAGGAGCTGTATCAGTGAAAATTTCACTACCTGAGATGTCTGTGACTTTACTGCTTATGTTTTTTTCCAGGATTTTTATGGTTTTGAGACTTACATTTAAGTCTTATACATTATGAGTTTATTTTTGTATATTGTGAAAGTTGGTGGTCTAGTTTCATTTTTTTTTGCATGTAGCTGTCCAATTTTTCCAGCACCATTTATTGAAGAGACTGTCTTTACTCCATTGAATGCTCTTGCCTCCTTTGTCAAATATAAACTGACCATAATGGCCTGGGTCTAGTTCTGGAAACTGTTCTGTTTCATTGATCTATAAGTCTGTTGTACCAATACCAGGCTTTTCTTCATTAGAATGGCTTTGTAGTACAGCTTGATATCCGGTAAAGTCATCCCTCCCACCCTGTTCTTCTTTCTACAGATGGCTGCAAGTACTTGGGGTCTTTTTTAGTCCATATAAATTTTTGGAATATTTGTTCTAGTTCTGTGAATTATGCTGTTGGTATTTTAACAGAAATAGTATTGAATTTATAGATTGCTTTGGGTAGTATGGACATTTTAATGATATTAATTCTTCCTATCCATGAACGTGGTATATTCTTCCACTTGTTTATATCTTCCTCTATTTCTTTTTTCAGTGACCTGTAGTTTTCTGAGTACAGGTATTTTACATCCTTGGTTAAGTTTATTCTTAGTATGTTATTTTTTTAGTTGCAATGGTGAATGGTACTGTTTTTTTGGTTTCTCTGAGACTGCATTGCTGTTGTACAAAAATGCCATTGATTTTCAGATATTAATTTTGTATCCAGCTACCTTGTCAAATTTATTTATCAAATCTAGTAGTACTTGGATGTAGTCTTAGGGATTTCTATGTACAATATCATGTTATCTGCAAATATTGCCAGTTTTACTTCCTCCTTTCCAATTTGGATACCTTTTATGTTTTCTTCCTGTCTGATGGCTGTGGCAAGGACTTCCAATACTATGCTGATTAAGAGTGGTGAAAGTAGACATCCTTGTATTGTTCCTGTTTTTAAGGGAAATGGTTTTAGTTTTTGACCATTGAGTACAATGAAAGGAGTGCTGAATTTTGTCAAAAGCTTATTCTGCATCTATTGATAAAATCAGATGACTTTGTCCTTTATTTTGTTTATGTGATGTATTACATTTATTGCTTTGTGGATGTTATACCAGCCTTGCATCCCTGAAATAAATCCCACATGGTTGTGGTGTATGATCTTTTCAATGTGTTGCTGGATCCAGTTTGCTAATACTTTGTTGAGGATTCAGCATCTATGGTTTTCAGGGATATTGGCCTGTAATTTTCTTTCTTTGTAGTGTCTTTATCTGTTTTTGGGATTAAGATGATGCTGACGTCATAAAAAGATTGTGGAAACGTTCCCTCCTCTTAATATTTCTGGAATAATTTGAGGAGAATAAGTGTTCATTCTTCTTTGAATGTTTAGTAAAACTCATCTGTAAACCCATCTGATCCAGAACTTTTGTTTGCTGGGAGTTTTTTCATTACTACTTAAATTTCTTTAGTTGTTATTGGTCTGTTCAGGTTTTCTACCTTTTCCTGATTCAGCTTTGGAAGATTGTATGCTTCTAGGAATTTGTCCATTTCACCCAGGGTGTCCAGTTTGTTGTCATATAGTTGCTCATAGTATTTTCTTGCCATCCTTTGTATTTCTGTTGGGTTGGTTGTTATATAACCTCTTCCATTTCTGATTTTACTTATTTGGGTCCTCTATTTGTTTCTTGGTGAGTCTGGCTGAAGGTGCATTGATCTTATTTATCTTTTCAATGAGCCAGCTCTTGGTTTCATTGATTTTCTGTATCTTTTTTTAGTCTCTATATCATTAATTTCTGCTCTGATCTTTATTATTTCCTTCCTTCTACTTCCTCAGGGCTTTTCTTGCTGTTCTCGTTCTAGTTCTTTTAGTTGTTGTGTTAAATGGTTTAGTAAAGCTTTTTCTTGTTTCTGGAGGTATGCCTGTACTACTATGAACTTTCCTCTCAGGATTGCTTTTGCTGTATCCCATAGATTTGGGGTTGTTGTCTGTTCACTTTGGGTTTTTTCCAGGAAGTGTTTGATTTCTTCCTTGATCTCATTGGTAATGCATTCATTGTTTAATAACATGCTACTTAGCTTCCATGTGTTTGAATATTTTTGATTTTTTTATAGTGGTTCATTTCTAGTTTCATGTCATTGTGATCTGAGAAGATGCTTGATATGATTTCACTCTTCTTGAATTTGTAGAGACTTGCCTTGTACCCTAACATGTAGTATATTTTTGAGAATGTTCCATGTGCAGTTGAGAAAAATGTGTATTTTCCTGCTTTGGGGTGAAATGTTCTGTAAATGTCAATTGAATCCATTAGGTCTAGTGTGTCACTTAAGGTCTCTGTTTCCCTGTTGATTTTTTGTCTTGCTAATCTGTCCAATGAGGATAGTGGGGTCTTAAAATCTCCTACTATGATTGTATTGCTGTCAATCTCCCCCTTAAAGTCCACCAAGACATTTTTATATATTTAGATATTCTTATATTGGGGGCATATATATTTATAAGGGTTATTTTCTCCTGTTGGAGTGATCCCTTTCGTATTATGTAGTGACCATCTTTGCCTCTTATTATGGTCTTTATTTTGAAGACTATTTTGTCAGAAATAAGTATTGCTACTCCAGCTTTAATTTCATTTCCATTTGCATGGATTATTTTATTTCATCCCTTCATTTTTAACCTGTGTGAATCTTTTGCTCTCAGGTGGGTGCCTTGTAGACAGCATATATTTGGGTCATATTTTCTTATGTATTCAGCTATCCTATATCTTTTGGTTGTAGCATTTATTCCATTTACATTTAAGGTTACTATTGATATATACTTATTTAACACCATTTCCCCCCTTTATGATGATGTACCTTTCTCAGTATTTCTTCTTTTTCTTAGAGCAATCCTTTTAGCATTTCTTGCATTGCTGGTTTGGTGGTACTGATCTTTTTTAGCCTTCTTTGGTCTGGGAAGCTCTTTATTTCACCTTCAATTTTAAATGATAGCCTTGCTGGATAAAGCAATCTTGGTTGCATGTTCTTGCTTTTCATTACTTTGAGAACTTCATGCCACTCCCTTCTGGCCTGAAGTGTTTCTGTTGAGAAATCAGCTGTCAGCCTTAGGGGGTTCCCTTGTAGGTCACTGCTTGTCTCTCTGTTGCAGCCCTTCATATTCTCTCCTTGTCCTTGACATTTGCCATTTTGATTGTGATGTATCTTGTAGTGGGTCTCTTTGGGTCTCTCTTGTTTGTAACCCTCTGTACCTCCTGAGCTTTTGTGGCTTTCTCCCTTACCATTGTAGAGAAGTTTTCTGTCATTATTTCATCCACCAAGTTTTCTATCCCTTGCTCTCTTTTCTTCTCCTCTGATACACCTTTGATGCAAATGTTTTGTTTCATGTTGTCCCAAAGCTCCTTTAGACTGCCCTCATGCTTTTTAAGTGTTTTTTTCTTTTTGGTGCTCTGATTGAATGTTTTTTTCTACCTTGTCTTCTAAGTCACTTATTCTATCTTCTGCTTCATTTAGCCTGCTTTTAATTTCTTCCAGCATATCCTTGATATCAGATATAGTATTCTTCATTTCTGCCTGATTCTTATTTATAATATTTAACTCTTTTCATGCTTTCACCAAGTTTCTCAACCTTTCCATTAAGTGTCTTGTTTTACTCATTAATTTCCTTGAGCATCTTTATAACCATTACTCTGACCTCTATTTCTGATAACTTGCCTAATTCCATCTCACCAAGGTCTTTTTCGGGTGATTTTTCCTTTTATTTAGTTTGAGGTTTGTTTCTTTGTGTCCCCTTTTTGTTGACTTTTTGTTTGTGTCTGTATATTAGATATATTTGCTGTCTCCCAGTCTTATGGGGTGGAATTTTGTAGTGTATGTCCAGTGGAGTCAAGAGTTGTGTTTTCCTTATACTTCTGAGCTATTTGCTCAAAGTATGTCCCTTTTGTGTGTATTCCTTTTGTGGGTTCTTTGGTCTCTCCTGTTGTGATTGGGTTTACATTGTTGTTGACCCATTTTTAGGAGAACTCTTCTCTCAGGTTGGCTAACTTTGTGTCTCAGCCCCAACCATGTTGTGTGAGCTATTGTACAGGTGCTGGCAGGGCAAGACAATACACAAGCAAACTGCCAGGAAAAAAGCAGTATCTTACAAAACATCTTGAGAATCACAATGAAAACATCCCAAGTGAGTAGAATTGAGAGCGTGAAGGTGAGAACACAAATGCTAAAGCGAATGAAAGAAAGAAAAAGAAAGAAAAAAATAGGGAAAGAGAAAGGATAATATTGCTAATAGTAACAAAAAATTAAAAAATAATAATAAACTAAAATGAAAAATAGAGAAGCTACTTGGAGATAAAAGGGGCAGAGAAAAGATTCTGAAAGAAGAGCAAGCAAAAAATTAAGGGTAAAGTGTAGGAATAGGAAAGTAGTTGAAAATAAAAAAAATAGAAATACAATAAAGAGGCAAACAGAGCCTGGCTGGGTGTGGCTCAGCGGCTGAGCATCAACCTAAGATCCAGGTGATCCGGGTTTGATTCCCGGTCAGGGCACATGCCTGGGTTGCAGGCTCGATCCCCAGTCAGGGGTGTGCAGGATGCAGCCGATCAATGACTCTCCCATCATTGATGTTTCTATCTCTCTCTCTCCCTCTCCTTCCCTCTCTCTGAAATCAATAAAGGTATATATTTTTTAAAAAGGCAAACAGAAACAAAGAATCAAAAAAAAAAAAAAGACAGGAAGACAGAAGGGAGAAAAAGAAAAGAAAGAAAGAAAAGTTATGCCAATGGGATTAGACGAGGCAGAGATATAAAGCAAGGCAAGGGAGGGAGTTCAATAAGAGATATGGAGGAAATGATAGAGAAAAGCAGTAAACTTATTGGTTACATTGATAATGTCCCAACAATTAAGCAGGGAATATCAAGAAAAATCTTGATAACAGAGCAATGGCAAAACAAAACAAAGAAAAAAAAGAAATAAAAACATTCAAAGCAAAACAAATTTTTAAAATAAATTAATTAAAAACTTTAAAATTAAAAAATATTAAAAAATTTAAAAGGAAATTTTTTTTTTTTCTTTTCTCTCTTTTTCCCAAGGGGAAAAAAAAACTCAGTCAGGTGAATTTCATCTGGGCAGCTTATGTTGTCTGCAGCTCACTGTTTTGTATGTTGATTTCAGTTCTCATGGGAGGTATTGTGTATCAGCCAATGTGATGAGCTGTCTAGGTTTGGCTCTAGCGTCCCCAAGTAGTTGCCTGATCTGAGGCTCTCTGTGGACCACCTTCACTTGTCAGCTATTTTGCCTTCCCTTTGTGGCCACCTGGTCTTACTCCAGAGTCTTCTAAAGAGTCTTTAGGGTGCAGGCCAGCTAGTGTATCTTGGGATATTTGTCCCTTTAATTAGTGGTTTCACTGTCAAGCACTCACTATGGCAAAGTTAGTATCTGCTTCAAAGCCAGGTCCTCAGTCTACTCTATCCTCCAATTCTAGTTCCCCAATGGCCTGCTGCAGCTTCAGATTGACTTCAGTCTGTTGCCTTTTCTGTATGGGCGGTTTCAACAACCTGGGCTCAGTAGGTTCGATTAAAAAACATTCTGGTGAGCACTTTGCTTGCCCAGCCCCCAGGCAGGGGTTTTAAGCTTTTCCTCCAGGTCCTAAACAATAGTCCCTGAGAGTATTATTCTTGTAATCTCCTCTTGTGAGCTGTTCTCCCTTCCCTCTCAGGACTGTGCCCTGTGGGGGGCATTTTTGGGTTTCAGTGAGCTAAACCAGCCCCTTTCCTGTTGGGTGTGGTACTCCTAGCCTTCAGGAGAGGTAGGCATGCTCTGGCCCCCCTTTCCCAGATCTGGTTGGCTGATGTATAGTGTGCTTATTTCAACCTCTCTACAATGCAGACATAAATCCCAGCTTTTGCTGGCCTATCTCCCCAATGCAAGCCAGGAAGGTGGATACCTGTTCAGCAATCAAAAACTCAAAAATGCACAAAGCAACCCATAGGCAAAGAATCCACCCTGCCAGGTCCCATCACCCCTGTGCCTTGGTACCAAGAATAATGGGTCACAAAGTCAGTCCCTCACAGGTCCCCTGCACAGCTGATCTGAGTAAAGTTGGTGCAGCTCCTTGGGTGCTATCCTGGCTCCCCTTAGAGCAGATCAAAAAACCCAATTAGCCACACTGAGCAGCTCTAGTGGATGAAGACCCAACCCTCCCCACCTGCAGCTCCAGGGGCTTTAGTCCCGATCTGGCCTTCTGGCAAAAACCAACCCTCTCTGGCAGCGTGAGGGCTCACTTCCCATTCCCTGCCCCACACAGATCAAATGTTTTCTGGTGTTCTACACAATGCCTTACAAGAAGGCAGAGAGTCCCTGTATGTGGCTGCTCAGTGCAGCCCCTTGAACCCTTTCTATGCAAGAGAAAGACACTGTGGTACTGCCTTTCCTATGGTCAGCACCCTGTGTGAAAGATACCTGTTGTGGCTGCCATTAGAAGCTTTGTTTCACTAGAAAAACGGGGTCCCCTCCTCGCAGGCACACTGTTCCCCTGGATCCCTCTACACTCTGCCCAGGTCTTCCCTTCCCTTCTCCTCCATCGGGGATTGAGAAATCAGCTTTTGGATGCCAGTCCACACTCCCAAGGGGAGGGAGCTTTGCAGCCTCTCACCCTAGGACCTCAGAGCCCAGCACAGGTTTCAGGGCAACTCCCCTTTCTATGCCCTCCCTCTCTTACCAGACTCTGTGATGTTTCTTCAGTGCTCCCTACTCTAAATATGCCCACTCAGGTATATTTCTGTTTTTTCCAAGCTTGTTATGCAGTATTTTAGCAGTAAATCGAGTTTGTGGCTGGGAGCAAGGGTGCTCTACTGCTTGTCACAGTGCCTCCATCTTCCCCCCCTCGCCCCATGATTTTCTAATTTTCATAGGAGATATAAAGAGATATAAGGTAGCTAAATGTTATTCAGATTATTCTAGAGCAGCTTTGATAGCAGAGTTAATAACACTTTTTCTGTCTTGATTTCTACTTCAATTCTTCTGAAAGTATTTAGCTTTTATGCATTCTGGAAAATATGCCATTGCCAAAAACAAATTGATATCTCTCATTTCTACAACTTGCTCTGTTACTTATATCTAGAATGCCTGTCAATAGGATAATAAATCCTACCCATTCTTTAAAGCCAACTTCAAATCTCACATTATCCACCTCCCTAGATCACGCTTTTACCATTGCCATTTTTAAGGCACTTATCACTTTGCCTTGCAACAGTAATATTTATAGGTGTATATGGCTCTACAGTTATAATGTGAGCTCCTTGATGACAGTGACCATTTGTTTTTCATATCTGTTTCCTCCTTAGTTCCTTACATAGTCTATTGCATATAATAGATGTTCACTTTTGTTGATTTATGTTGACAAGTTGGTGATGTTAGGCAACTAATCAAAGAAAACTATCTAAACACTTTCACAATGAATGACTGTTAGAGTAAGCAGTAAGATATGAGCTGGGAGAGGCAGCTGGCTCTTGGAGGGAGTATGTGTGAGATGTGACAAACTAAAAATAGATAATGGAGGTGGTAGGCCCCTGTGTGAAGGGGAAAGATTCAGAGCCCTCCAGGATGTGTTCTAACCAGTGGCATAATGCCCAGGTGAAGGAGCCTTAAAGTTTGAAGATATATGTTTTTGAGACATGAGGGAGGGGTGACTTGCTCCTTGCCTAGGAGAATTACAGCTTTGTGGTATGAATCCTCTGAACTTTCAAATATCGGGGCACTTTGTTTGATTTTGGCCAGCTGAGTTGCCTGCTTATGTTCTGAGTGTATTTCTTTCCTACAAATAAATTGTGACGTGCTTTTGTGCTATTTGTTGTCTCTTGTTTAAATTCATTCTTGCAAGCAAGACAAGAACCAGGATCATAGAGTGCTGTCTCTGGGCCAAGGCTATCTCTGGCCAGAGACTCCCCTGACCACCGCTGACATTACTATAGAATGAACTTGATGTGTGGTTAATTGGTTTGGAGGATAATTGAACAGATTAAGGCTGTTTTTCACAGCACCAAATTCAATGGCCAATTTGGTTTGGAAAAGAAAAATATATAGTAAAGCTAATTATTTGTAGTCATATAGAAAAGAATGCAGGGAGAGTTTTGATTAGCATTTACTTTTAGCTATTTAATAAGTTATGTAGATAGTATTTGTGTTCAGTTAGGCTTTAGGAGTGATGTGGCATTAACAATTTTCCAATTTTTATACAAGATAATATTGAACTCACTTCAAATAACATGTATCTAATTTTGCAGGAATTACATTTATTGAAATTTCCCAGGTCCAGAAAGTATCATGTCTCCCCCTTACACTCCTTAAAATAAACCCAATTTTGTTGACTTAAAATGCCTCATAATTGCAGTCTTCCATCTCATCTTCCCCAGGGCTTACTTATAGGAGTCTCAGATCAGATTTTTCTCTTCTAAGAAGAGCCATGGACATCAGGATGGCAATAAAGCAAAGTCATGACAGATGTGACAGTGACTAATTGTAGCTGATGCTATCAATATGGCAGAACATTTTCTTATTAAAGGTGAGGGTCAGGGGAAGATTTGAGAATGAGAAAGCAATGTAATGGGGTCAAGGTAAAATGACCACCTCAGGTCTGAATCAACCCAAGTGGAAAATTGCTTGAAAAGCAGGTTAGCAATTTCAACCAGGAGTGAACAAATATAAAAAAAGCTTTTAACACATGAATAGGGATGATCACACACATTCTCCAGTAGCCTTAAAATCATTACCTTTTCTTACTAGAGAAATATTTTTTAACTCCTGTTATAATCATGTTTTCAATGCCATTGATATATAAGTAATTATATGAATTATTAAATTTTACTCATTCTGCCCCTTAAGTACCTTCTTCCTCATCATTTCCATTGTTACCTCAGTCCATCTCTCCTGGATCAGAAAAATAGTCTCCAACTGCTTTTTTCTGCTTCTAAGTTTTCTTCTCTTTAAAATTTATTGTCTCTGTGATCCAAAAGCTTAAATAGTTCTGCAGTACCTACCAATAAAAATGTAAACTCCCTAGCCTGTTACTGCAGGCAGTCCATGATACATTCTTCATCTACCCTCTTTGAACTTAACTTCCATTACTACTTTGCACATTTTCTGTGTTCAAGCCAACTAGAAATACAGGATGGGGCAAAAGTAGGTTTACAGTTGTATAGTTGTTCGTTTGGAAAATAATACAATAATTAATAAATAGTGATACAAGAACAAACTCTGTGTTTCATGTACTCATCACTGTAAACCTACATTTGCTCCACCCTCTATTTGTTCTCCAGATGAACTGTTTAATTTTTCAATTTTACTACTTTTTTTACACATTCATTTTCACATCTCTATGTGTTCAACTACTCATTTTTTAACTCAAATCAAATGCTAAGTCTTCCATGATACCTTCATTAATCCATTCCAGATAGAAATAATTTTCTATGAAACACCTATAGAAGTTAATCTCTTTAAAAACTTAGCTTCATACTATAATTATTTTTGTACATATTTGTTACACTTCCATTTTTCTGTTTCCAGTAACTACCACTATCATTGGCCCATTTCCCATCTTATTTTCCTTT
Source organism: Miniopterus schreibersii (assembly GCF_964146895.1). NCBI lineage: Eukaryota > Metazoa > Chordata > Mammalia > Chiroptera > Miniopteridae > Miniopterus > Miniopterus schreibersii. Next base: position 40,405,647 of record NC_138104.1, on the reverse strand, counting down.
AGTCACATTCAATATTGTTGACCAAACCCTTCTTCTCTTTTTCAGTATTTTTAAAATTTTATTTTTTAATTACAGTTGACATTCAATATTATTTTATATTAGTTTCAGGTGTACAGCATAGTGGTTAGACAATCATATAATTTACAAAAGGATCCCCTAGATATTTAAAGTACCCACCTGGCATAATACATAGGTATTACAATATTATTGACAACCCCATAACTATGTTGTAACTACCAATTTGTATTTCTTAATCCCTTCACCTTTTTTTTTACCAAACCCCTAAATTCCATCCTATCCTGCAACTCTCAGTCTGTTCTCTGTATCTATGAGTCTGTTTCTGTTTTGTTTGCTCCTATATTCTGTTCTTCAGATTTCAAATACAAATGAAATTATATGGTATTTGTCTTTCTCTGTTTGACTTATTTCACTTAGGATAGTACACTCTAGGTCTATCCATGCTGTTGCAAATGGTACGATTCCATTCTTTACTATAACTGTGTAATATTCTATTATTTATATATATCACAGCTTTTTTTTTAAGAATTATATTTTACTAATTTCAGAGAGAGGAAGGGAGAGGGAGAGAGAGGTAGAAACATCAATGATGAGTCATTGATCGGCTGCCTCCTGCACACCCTCTGCTGGGAATCAAGCAAGCAACCTGGGCATGTGCCCTGACCAAGAATAGAACTGGGATCTCCTGGATCAGAGGTTAATGCTCAACCACTGAGCTGGGCAGAGTGTGCTATATCACAAGTCTTTTTTATCCATTCATCTATTGATGGGCACTTGCGTGGCTTCCATATCTTGGGTATTGTAAATAATGCTGCAATAAACATAGGTGTGCATATATCTTTTTGAACTAGTGTTTTGGGTTTCTTAAGATATATATCAGAAGTGGAATTGCTGTGTCATAAGCAGTTCCAGAAAGTGTTTAAGGAATTTCCATACTGTTTTCCAGAGTGGACTCACCAATCTGCATTCCCACCAATAGCGCACAAAGGTTTTCTTTTCTCCACATCCTCACCAACACTTGTTTGTTGATTTATTAATGATAACCTTTCTGACAGGTGTCATTGTTATCTCATTGGGGTTTTAATTTGCATTTCTCTGATGATTAGTGACGTGAACCACCTTTTCATATGTTTATTGGTCATCTGTATATTCTCTTTGGAGAAGTGTTTACTCAGTTTCTCTGCCCATTTTTAATAAGATTGATTGATTTTTTGCTGTTGAGTTGTATGAGTTATTATAGGTTTTGGATATTAACCCCTTATTAGATATATCACTGGCAAAAATATTTGTTCATTCAGTAGGCTGTCTTTTGGTTTTATTGATGGTTTTCTTTGCTGTGCAAAACTTTTTAATTTGATGTAGTCCCATTTGTTTATTTTTTATTTTGTTCCCCTTGCCCAAAGAGATATATCAGAAAAAATATAACTAAGAGATTTATCTGAGATTATACTGCCTATATTTTCTTTTAGGATTTTTATGGCTTTGTCACTTACATTTAAGTATTTAATCCATTTTGCATTTATTCTTGTGTATGGTGTAAGGAGGTGGTCTAGTTTCATTTTTCAGCATATATCTGAACAGTTTTCCCAGCACCGTTTATTGAATAGACTGCTTTAGCTCATTGTATTTTTTTTGACTCCTTTACTAAATATTAGTTGACCAGATAAGCATGGGTCATTTCTGGGTTCTCTATTCTTTTGATCTATATGTCTGTTTTTATGCCAGTACCATGTTGTTTTGGTTACTATAGCCTTGTTATATAGTTTGATATCAGGTAGTGTGATACCTCCAACTTTGTTTTTCTTTCTCAAGATTGTAGTGGCTGTTCAGGATCTTTTGTGGTTTTATGTAAATTATTGGAATATTTGTTCTATTTCTGTGAAAAACACCATTGGTATTTTGATAGGGATTGTGTTGAATCTATAGATTGCTTTGGTTAGTATGGACATTTTAATGATGTTTATTATTCCTATCCATGACATATGCTTCCATTTGTTTGTATCTTCTTCAGTGTAATAATTTTTCATCACAGGTCTTTTACATTCTTGATTAAATCTATTCATAGATATTTTATTTTTTGATACAGTTTTAAATGGGATTGTTTTCCTAGTTTCTCTTTCTGATAGTTCATTATTGGTGTATAAAAATGCGACCAATTTCTAAATATTAATTTTGTATCTGGCTACTTTATTACATTTATTTATCAGTAATAGTAGTTTTTGGTGGAATCTTTAGGGTTCTCTATATATAGTACCATGTCATCTGGAAATAATATTTTTACTTCTTGCGTTCAAGTGTGGATGCATTTTATTTCTTCTTTTTGTCTAATTGTTGTGGCTAGAAGACTTCCAATATTATGTTGAATAACAGTGGTAAAAGTGGACATTCCTGTCTTGTTCCTGATCTTAAGGAAAATGTTTTTCATTTTTTCCCATTTTGTACTATGGTAGCTATGTGTTTGTCGTATATGACCTTTTTTATGTTGAGGTATAATTTTTCTATTCCCATTTTGCTGTGAGTTTTTGGGTTTTATAATAAATGGGTGCTGAGTTTTTTCAAATGTTTTTTCTGAATCTATTGTTATGCTTACATAATTTTTATCTCTCATTTTGTTTATGCAGTGTATCACATTTATCGATTTGTGGATATTGAACCAAATTTGCATCCCAAGTATAAATCCCACTTGATCATAGTGTATGATCTTTTTAATGTATTGCTGAATTTAGTTTGCTAATATTATGTTCAGGATTTTTGCACCTATGTTCATCAGAGATATTGGCCTATAATATTTTTTTCTTTGCAATGTCTTTATATGGTTTTGAATAATGCTGGCCTGGTAAAATGAGCTTGGGAGTATTCCCTCCTTCTGAATTTTTGGAGTACTTTGAAAACAAAAGGTGTTATTTATTCTTTGAATGGACCAAACCATACTTCATAAAACTCTCTTCTACTGGATTCCAGGATAATAAGTTCTTATTGTTTATCTCTTCTTAATGTTCTGAGTGCTCCTTTTCATCTTCTTTGCTGAGTTATACTCTTCTTACTAGACATTAAATGTTAAACTATTTCAAAATTCAACCCCAAGATACTCTGTAATTCTATACTCTCTCCTTAGATAGTATTTTCAATAACTATGGCTTCTATGCATTGACTGAAGATTTATATCTCTAAAAGAAATTAGTTATGTGATTTCTTGACTTATATTCAATTGACAAATTTTGCAACTAACCTTGAATATTGCAAACAACATTCTAACTCAACATAATCAAAACCATGCTCTTAATATTGTTATAACCTCAAGTATGCTTCTCTTCAAGTATTTCTTATCTCAAGAAATGAGAGTGTCATCACCCAGTTGTATAAGCTAGATCATCTCTATCACCTTTTTCTCCCTTACATCCATAACCAATTTGTTACTAACTCTTGAAGTGTTTACTTATTAAAGGCATTTAAATTCTTTCTATTTCTCCCTATCACCCACTGAAAACACATTGTTGAAAACTAGCATCATCTCTTACTGGGTCTATAGCCTTCTAATAATCTCTCCTCATCAATTCAAGGATTCCTTTCCCCCCCTCAATTTATCTTCATTGTTGAAAGCATTACAGATGTCCTCCTTTTTTCCCCATTGACCACTTCTACCTTGCACCTGCACGCCCCCCCCCAGCCCCAGACTTTTACCACACTATTGTCTGTGTCCATGAGTCATGCATACATGCATATAAGTTCTTTGGTTAATCTGTTTCCACCCATGCACCCATCCCCACTCTTCCTCTGAGAACGTTCATTCTCTTCCATGCTTCTAAGTCTCTAGATCTATTTTGTTCATTAGTTTATTGTATTCTTGAGAGTCCACATATGAGTGAGATCATGTTATTATTGTCTTTCTCTGACTGGCTCATTTCACTTAGCATAATACTCTCCAGGTCTATCCATGCTGTCCCAAAAGGCAAGAAATCCCTCTTTCCCACAGCTGTGTATAGTATTCCATCATGTAAATGTACCACAGCCTTTTCATCCACTCATCTACTGATGAGCATTTGGGCTGTTTACAGATCTTAGCTATTGTAATAGTGCTGCTATGAACATAGGGGTACATATGTACTTTCTGACTGGTGTCTTGAGTTTTTCAATATATACTCCAAGACATGGGGTCACTGGGTTAAATGGCAGTTCCATTTTTAAATTTTTGAGGATACTCCATACTTTTTTCCTTAGTGGTTGCACCAATCTGCATTCGCACCAGCAGTGTACCAGGGTTCCCTTTTCTCCACATTCTCCCCAGCACTTGCCATTTGTTGATTTGTTGATGGTAGCCATTCTGACAGGTGTGAGGTGATGTATCATTGTGGCTTTAATTTGCATCTCCCTAATGATAGTGAATTTTTTCATATGTCTTTTGCCATCTGTATGTCTACATTGCAGAAGTGTCTATTTAGGTCTTTGTCCACTTTTTAATTGGATTATTTGTCTTCCTTTTGTTAAATTGTATGAGTTCCTAATATATTTGGCAAATTAGCCTCTTATCAGATACATCCTTGGCAAATATGTTCTCCTATAATGTGAGGTTCTTTTGTATTTTGAGAATGATTTCTTTTGCCATGCAGAAGCTTTTAAATTTGATGTAATCCCCTTTGTTTATTTTTTCTTTTGTCTCTTGCCCTAGGAGATGTATCAGTGAACATTTCACTACATGAGATGTCTGTGACTTTACTGCTTATGTTTTCTTCCAGCATTTTTATGGTTTCAAGATTAATGTTTAAATCGTTTATCCATTTTGAGTTTAACCTCCTGTATGGTGTAAGTTGGTTGTCTAGTTTCATTTTTTGGCATGTAACTGTCCAATTTTCCCAGCATCATTTATTGAAGAGACTGTCTTTACTCTACTGAATGCTCTTGCCTCCTTTGTCAAATATTAACTGACCATAATTGCGTGGGTCTATTTTCCGGGTCTCTGTTCTGATCCATTGACCTATATGTCTGTTGTAGACCAATACCAGGTTTTTCTTCATTGGAATGGCTTTGTAGTAGAGTTTGATATCCGGTAAAGTCATTCCTCCCACTCTGTTCTTTTTCAAGATGGATGTGGCTATTTGGGGTCTTTTTTGGTTCCATATAAATTTTTGGCATATTTGTTCTAGCTCTGTGAATTATGCTGTTGGTATTTTAACAGGAATTGTATTGAATCTATAAATTGGTTTGGGTACTGTGGACATTTTAATGATATTAATTCTTCCAATCCATGAGCATGGTATATTCTTTCACTTGTTTATATCTTTCTCTATTTTTTTTTTTTCAGTGCCCTGTAGTTTTCTGAGTTAAGGTCTTTTACAGCCTTGGTTAAGTTTATTCCTAGGTATCTTATTTTTTTAGTTGCAATGGTGAATGGTATTGTTTTTTTGTGTGTTTTATTGGTTTTTCTTTCTGAGAATTCATTGTTGTTGTATAAAAATGCCATCAATTTCTGGATGTTAATTTTGTATCCAGCTACCTTGCCAAATTCATTAATCAAGTCTAGTAGTACTTTGATGGAGTCTTAGGGATTTCTATGTACAATATCATGTCATCCGCAAATAATGATAGTTTTACTTCCTCATTTCCAGTTTGGATACCCTTTATGTGTTCTTCCTGTATGATGACTGTGACAAGCACTTCCAATATTATGTTGAATAAGAGTGGTGAAAGTCGACATCCTTGTATTGTTCTTGTTTTTAAGGGAAATGGTTTTAGTTTTTGACCATTGAGTACTATGTTGACTGTAGGTTTGTATATATGGTCTTTATTATGTTGAGGTATGATCCCTCTATTCCCACTTTGCTGAGAGTTTTTGTCAAAAATGGGTGCTAGATTTTTTCTCTCTCAATATATCTTCTTTTTAAGCAGTCCTTTTACCATTTCTTGCAGTGCTAGTTTGGTGGTACTGAACTCCTTTAGCCGTCTTTTATTTGGGAAGCTCTTTATTTCACCTTCAATTTTAAATGATAGCCTTGCTAGATAAAGCAGTCTTTGTTTTATGTTCTTGCTTTTCATTACTTAGAGAACTTCAAGCCACTCCTTTTGGCCTGAAGTGTTTCCATTGAGAAATCTGCTGTCAACCTTATGGGGGTTCCCTTGTAGGACACTGCTTGTCTCTCTTTCTTGCAACCTTTAATATTCTCTCTTTGTCCTTGACATTTGCCAGTTTAATTATGATGTGTCTCTGAGTGGTTCCCTTTGGGTACTCCTGTATGTAAACCTCTGTGCCTCCTAAACTTGTGTGGCTTTCTCCCTCACCAGTGTAGGGTAGTTTTCTGTCATTATTTCCTCCACCAAGTTTTCTATCCCTTGATCTTTTCCTTCTCCCTCTGACACCCCTTGATGCGAATGTTGTTTTGCTTCATGTTATCTCAAAGCTCCCTTAGACTCTCCTCATGCTTTTTAAGTGTTTTTTCTTTTTGCTGCTCTGATTGTTTTTATCTATCTTATCTTCTAAGTCACTAATTCTATCCTCTGCTTCATTAAGCCTTTTTTAAATTCCTTCCAGCATATTCTTGATATCAGATATAGTATTCTTTATTTCTACTTGGTCCTTATTTATGATATTTAGCTCTTTTTTCATGTTTTCACTAAGTTCCTTGACCTTTCCACTAAGTGTTTTGTTCTCATTAATTTCCTTGAGAATGTTTATAACCATTACTCTGACCTCTATTTCTGATATCTTGCTTTACTCTATCTCACCAAGATCTTTTTCTGGCAATTTTTCCTTTTCTTTATTGTGGGGGTTGTTTCTTTGTCTCCCCATTTTGTTGACTCTTAGTGTTTGTATCTGTATATTAGATATATTTGCTGTCTCCCAGTCTTGTGCAGTGGGATTTTGTAGTGTATATCTAGTGGAGCCAAGAGTTGTGTTTTCTTTATACTTCTGAGCTATTTGTTTTAAGTGTGTCTCATTTTGGGGTATCCCTTCTTTGGGTTCTTTGGGCTTTCCTTTTGTGATTGGGTCTAAATTATTGTTGACCTGTTTTGGAGGAGACACTCCTCTGAGGTTGGCTGACTCTGTATCTCAGCCCCAACTATGTCATGTGAGCTATTGTATAGGTGCTGGCTAGGCAAGAAAATACACAACCAAACTACCAGGAAACAAGCAGTATCTTACAAAATATTCTGACAATCACAATGAAAACATCCCAATTGAAAGTAGAATTGGGGGAGTGGAGCAAGAACACAAATGTTAAAGCAATAAAAATTTTTAAAAATATAAATAAAAAGTAGAGTGTGTGAGAGAGAGAAATGGATATTATTGCTAGTAGTAATGAAAAACAAAAAATAATAATAAAATAAAATAAAAAGTGAAAAATAGAGAAGCTACTGGTATTTAAGAGGGACTGTGAAGCCAGGCTGGGCATGGCTCAGCAGTTGAGCATCAACCTAGGATCCAGGAAGTCTTGGTTCAATTCCCGGTCAGGACACATGCCTGGGTTGTGGGCTCAATCCCCATTTGGGGGCATGCAGGAGGCAGCTGATTAACAATGACTCTCTCATCACTGAAGTTTCTATCTCTCCCTTTCCCTCTCCCTCTCTCAGAAATCAATAAAAATATATTTAAAAAACAAAAAAAGGGGGGCAGGGAAAATATTCTGAAAGAAGGGTGAGCAGAAAATTAATGGTAGAGCATAGGATTAGGAAAATAATTGAAAAACAAAAAACAGAACAATAAAGAATCAAACAGAAACAAACAAACACACAAAAACACAGGAAGACTGAAGGGAGAAAAAGAAAAGAAAGAAAGAAGAAAGAAAGAAAGAAAGAAAGAAAGAAAGAAAGAAAGAAAGAAAGAAAGAAAGAAAGAAAGAAAAGAAAGAAAAGAGAGAGAGAGAGAGAAAGAAAGAAAGAAAGAAAGAAAGAAAGAAAGAAAGAAAGAAAGAAAGAAAGAAAGAAAGACTTATGCAAATAGAACAAGAAGAGAGAGAGAGATAAAGCAAGGGCAGAGAAGGAATCCAACAAGAGATATTGGGAGAGAATAGAGAAAAGCAGTAAATTTATTGTTTATAATGATAACGTCCCAGCAATTAAGCAGAGAATATCAATGAAATCCTGATAATAGAACAAAAGTCAAAACAAAAAAAGCAAAAAAATGAGAAAAGCTAAATCAAATGTTTAAAAATTTAAAAATAATTTTTTTCTTTTCTCTTTTTTCTAAAATAAAAAGTCAACCAGGTCAGTTTCATTTGTGCAGCTTATGTTGTATGAGGCTCACTGTTTTGTACGCTGATTTCAGTTCTCCTGGGTGGTACTTGTGTATTAGCCATTGTCTTGAGCTGTCTAGGTTTGGCTCTGGTGTCCTTAGGGAGTTGCCTGACCTGAGATTTTCTGTGGACCACTTCCACTTGTCAGCTATTTTGCCTTCCCCTTGTGGTCACCTGGTCTTACTCCAGAGTCTTCTGAAGAGTTTTTCGGGTGCAGGCCAGCTAGTGTAGCTTGGGATATTTGTCCCTTTAATTAGTGGTTTCACTGTCAGGCACTCACTGTGGTGAAGTTAGCCTGTGTTTCAAAGCCAGCTCCTCAGTCTCTACCCTATCCTCTAATTCTAGTTCCCCATACAGTGGCCTGCTGCAGTTTCAGAGTGACTTCAGTCTGCTGCCTTTTCTGTATGGGCAGTTTCAATAACCTGGGCTCAGTGGGTTTGATTAAAAAACATTCTGGTGAGCACTTTGCCTGCCCAGCCCCCAGGCAGGGGTTTTAAGCTTTTCCTCCAGTTCCTAAACAATAGTCCTTGAGAGTCTTATTCTTGTAATATCCTCCTGTAAGCTGCTCTCCCCTTCCTCTCAGGACTGTGCCCCTATGGGGGATATTTGGGGCTTCAGTGAGCTGAACCAACCCCTTTCCTGTTGAGGGTGGTGCTCCTAGCCTGCAGGAGAGGTAGGCAAGCTCTTCCCTTCTCTTTCCTGATCTGGTTGGCTGATGTATAGGGTGTTTATTTCAAATTCCCCAGTGAAGACAGACACAAAGCCCAGCTTTGCACTGGAGACCCCAGTGCAAGCCAGGAAGGTGGACATCTGCTCAGCAATCAAAATCTCAAAAACCCACAAAGCATCCCACCCTGTGCACAAGGCAGAGAATCCACCCTATGAGGTCCTGTCACCCCTTTTCCTTGGTACCAAGCATGATGAGTCACAAAGTCAACCCCTCACAGCTCCCCTGCACAGCTGATCTGAATAAAGCTGCTGTAGCTCCTTGGGTGCTATCCCAGTTCCCCTCAGCCCAGATCAAAAAAACCCCAATTAGCCACACCTTCTGGTTGCTGAAGACCTGACCTTCCCTACCTGCAGCTCCCCTGGCTTTAGTCCCAATCTGGCCTTCTGGTGGCAACTGACCCTCTCTGGCAGCAGGAAGGCTCACTTCCCATTCCCTGCCTCACACAGGACAAATGTTTCTGGGGTTCAACACAATGCCTTACAGGAGGGCAGAGGGTCCCTGAATGTGGCTGCTCAGTGCACCCCTCTGGCCCCTTTCTATTCAGGAGCCACACACTGTGGGACTGCCTTTCCTATGGTCAAAATCTGGTGTGAAAAATGCCTGTCGCAGTGGCTGTTAGAAGCTTTGTTTCACTGGGAATGTGTGGTCCCTTCTTAGCAGGCACACTGTTCCCCTTGGTCCCTCTGCCTTCCATGCTTGGGCTTTCTTCTCTGCTCCAGTGCTTCTTTTCACAGTGTGACCATCTTCCCAGATCCAAGAGAGAAATTTATAGCAATAAGCATCTACATTACAAAAAATAAAGATCTGAAATAAGCAACTTAACCTTACACCTCAATGAAATAGAAAATAAAGATAAAACTAAACAAAAAGTTAGCAGAAACAAAATGAAATTTAAAAAATTAAATAAAGATTAGAACAAACATGAACAAAATTGAAAACAATAGAAAAAATAATAAAACTATGTTATTTTTTGAAAATATAAATAATTTGACAAATTTTTAACTAGACTAAGAAAAATGACAGAAAACTCAAATAAATAAAGTCATAAATAAAAGAGGAGACATTGCAACTGATGCAAAAGAAATAAAAATGGTTATAAGAGAATGCTATAAATAATTATATGACAACAAAATGGATATTCTAAAAGAAATTGATAAATTTCTAGAAACATACACCTACCAAGACTGAATTATGAAGAAATGAACGGCCTGAACAGTACTATAACTTGTAAGGAGATTGAATCAGTAATAAAAAATACTCCCAACCAAGAAAAAAACAGCAATAAGATGGCTTTACTGATGAATTCAACCAAACATTTAAAGAATTAGTGCCAAATTTTTTCAATTTTTTTTTAACTGAAGAGGAGGAGGAAATGCTTCCACACTCATTTTTTGAAGCCAGCATTATCTTGATAGCAAAGCCAGACAAAAATGTCACAGAAAAACTGTAGACTAATGTCCCTAATGAGCACAGACACAAAAATTGTCAACAAAATACTAGCAAACAGAATTCAACAGCGTATTGCAAAATAATACACCATGACCATGTGAGATTTATCACTGAGATGCAAGGACTATTCTGTATACACAAATCAATTAACATGATTTGTGTATATACAAATCAATAACACAGTAACAGAAAAATAAAAATTATATGAACATCTAAATAGATACAGAAAAAGCTTTTGATAAAATTCAGTGCCCTTTCATGATAAAAACTCTCAACAAACTAGGAATAGAGAAAATTTATCTTATCATAATAAAGATAAAATGTAAGCATTTAACAACTAGCTTTTTAAGTTATAATGTAGGTACTAGATGTTAGGGTTTGGCCAGGTGACACAGTCTGTGAAAGAATTCACAACTGAGTGAAGAGATAGATTCAGGGAATAATTTATTTTACTTTCCAAGGGAGAAAAGGGCCCGGTGCCCTTAGGTGGCACAAGGTGCCTAAGATAGGGTGGGTTGTTCTTTTATTAGGATATTAGGGAGTAAATGGCAGCTGTTGCAAAAACAATAAAGAGGGGAGGGGGAAATCAGGGGATCCTTTATAAATTTTCCAGATCCCTGAGGTTGTCTTGAGAAGTTAGTTTGTTTGCTTTCCAGGAGACAGTTGGACAAATGTCTCAGGGAGGTGTTTTTATCAGTATTTTCACAAGCCTGGAAAACATATCCAGAGCAAAAGTTACAAAGAGTTCGAAAAGGGGAGGCTTGGGTTTGAAAGGGAGGGAGAGTGGCACTTTCCACTAACTAGAAACTCTGACTTGGATTTCCCGGGTGTCATTAAACCAGCAGGGAGGAGGGGGTGGTAGGGGAAGTGTAGCTTGCATTTGCAGCCCCTATGGATTCTCCAGTTTGAATAGAGAGGCAGCTCTAATCAGGGAAATCAGCAATCTCCACATTTAATTACCAGTTGTTTCTCATAGCTTATGGAAGGTTACAGTGAAGAAAAAGAAAGGCTTTTTTTCTGTCCTTACACCAGACATTAAGCTTTTAATTCTGGGGGTCATCCACTTCAAATACATCCATCTCCAATAAACACATTACCAACTACACAACCAGATAAAAAAACAGACAGCATCACCCATTAAGTTCTCTCTCTCTCTCTCTCTTTTTTAAGAGGGGAGCTCTGGTTGACCTACATTTGACCAACTGATTGCTTTTCCCTCCCCACACCTTAATTCCAGCTTTTATGTTTTAAATTCACCAGTAAAGAGTGAATCCTAGATATCCTAGGCACTCCACCCTCAACCCCAATGAAAGCAGAAGCCAATTTCCATTCTCTTCTCCCCTCCTCCTCTTTATCTCTCTTTGTCTTTCTCTCTCCTCCAGAGACTTTGCTGTATAACCCTGGACATGCTGTGTAGCCTCCATGACATGTGAGTAATAAACCTTGTTTTTTTAAAAGTTCCCTGATGCTTGTTGCTGAAGTTTTTGTTGCAATTATAAGAACTAAAAGGTTGATTCAGCCATAGCACAGGCAAAGAAAGGAGAAATGTAGTACAGGCCCAGGTGAGTGACCCTAGGAATTTCTTGCCAACAGACTCACTCTTGATAGACCAAGACTGACAAAAAACAAAGGCCATATACAACAATCCCACAGCTAACATCATACTCAACAGTGAAAAACTGAGAGCATTTCTTCTAAGATCTAGAACAAGACAAGGATACTCATTCTCATGACTCATTCAACATGTAACATTGGAAGTCCTAACCAGGGTAATTAGATAAATAAATAATATATATACAAATGGCATACAAAATGTCTCTCTTTGCAGATGACATGAGCTTATATATAGAATGCTCTAATAACTCCACAAAAATCTACTAGAATTAATAAATAAGTTTAATGTAGTTGCAGGATACTGACTTAACATACAAAAATTAGTCATATTTCTATACATTAATAACAAACTAGCTGAAAAAGAAATTAAGACGACAACCATGTTAGACATACATGAACAGAGCAAGGATGATGAGTCAGGTTAAGAAACTCATCAGGGCAGAAAGCCTTTGATGCTTAGCAGAGGGGAAACTGGGAAAACAAGAACCTTGTCCCCAGGGTAACCTATCCTCCCTCAGCATATCACTGGTCATGCAGTTTAGACGACCTGAGCATTTCCTCCTTAAAGATAACATCTAGTCCTCAGTTGTATTTCAGCTCCAGGCCCAGAAAAGCAGCAAAATGAGACAAGTGGTGCCTTAGTTGCCTCAGGATCAGCTACATTGACTAATGACCCCCTGTCCTGGCATGAGTCAATCAGTGGAGACAACAACCCTGAAAGAGCGCACTTGGAAAGCTGATGAATATTCTATTAAGACCCTCCCTTGAATACTCCCTTAAGATTTTCACCTGCAAAAAAGAGATAAATAACTCAGGACAAAGGACCCAAAGTTAACTTCCCCACAGGGGAGCACACTATTGCCATTCCCTTCTTCCTTCTGAAGGGACCCCATGAGACTTGCAACCAGGGAAGCAATGGGCAGTGGCAGCTCATCCCAGGCTTACCCCCTGAACCTGTCTCCAAGGTCCCCTCATCTCTGACTTCTCAGTGATCCAAGCAGTGAAAAACTGAGCTCTCCTGTTGCTTCTTCTATGCACCTTCCTTGTCTTACAGCCCTAAGTATATTTTTGCTGTCATCATGGACCCAAAACCCTTTCGCTTAGTGCTATGTAGCCTTTCCCTTTGGATATCCCCATTCCCCATCCCCTTTTCTTAAGTAAATTCAATTTTTCTTTATTCACAGTCTGAGATAACCATCCCACACACACCTACCTTAATCTTTCAAAAAGCATTCACAATAGCATAAAAATACTTAGGCATAAACTTCACTAAGGAAGTAATAGACTTGTGCACTGAAAACTACAAAACATTGATGAAATTAATGAGAGAAGATGCAAGCATATGTAAAACATCCTAATTATGAATTCAAATACTTAATATTGTATAATGTTTACACTACCCAAAACAATCTACAGATTCAATGCAATCCCTATCAATATCCCAATTATATTTATTACAGAAAAAGAAAAACATATTTCTAGCATTCATATGGAGATGATAAAGACCCCATATAGCCAACACAATCTTGAAAAAGAAGAACAAAACTGGAAATATCATGCTCTCTTCTTTATTTCCTTCCCTTCCCTGACTGCACATTTGAGTAGAAACTGAAAGAAGTCCTGAGTCAGTCTAGAACTTCCCACTTCCCCCTCCATCCTGTCCCCTCCAGACTTTCTTTGCCCTAATGACTCCAGCATAGCTCCCACTAAGCCTGGGTTCCTCCTCTGCTGGGCTCCAACCCTGCATGTGGAGAACAGAGTTAATATAACTAACTCCAACTTGAGTTTGAACCTTGTTATCTGAACATATATAAGTCTGGGCCAACAGGCCAAGTCCTGGGCTGCCAGCAAAAGGAGGCAACCCACAGGTTAAAAGTGAAAATGATGACCAAGCATCTTTGTAGAGGCTGCCAAATATTTTTATTTGGACTTTGAGGGCTAATCTCAGAGACCACAAGCTAATCTAATAAGTGCAGATGAAGGGAGACACCCCCAGGAGGTGAAACTATGAACAGTGACACTTGCTATTTGTCTCCTGTAAATGAGCTATGCTAACAGCTCACGTGTCTGGCTTGGTGACCATTGATTATTCCTAGGGCACCAGCCTTGATCAGACACCCCTGATGTTATCTGGGGGTCTGGACATTGAAGAATTTATAGGGAAGACTATACTCACAGCCAGAGTGATTGTGACACTGTCCAATACTCACCCCTTTCTCCTATGCTTCTTTCTCACCCACCCTGGTCTCTTCCTTTTGAAAGGCCTGGGAGTCAAAGTTGTAGTCACCCTCCTTGTCACTCTCACCTCCTCTTCCAGGAGAAGCAAGGCATAGAAACTGTTGGTGGTTTTGTGACATTACTCAGCCCAAACCAGATCCCCACCGTTTTAAGGGACCTAGATTCATCCTGGTCTCTCTGGGGCTGTGTAAGTGTTGATCTGCTCCGTTTTTGCAAAAAGCACCTGTGTCTGGCAAAAAGAAAAAAAAAAAGGCTGAAACACAATATTTTCTGTTTTTGAACTATACTTCATAGTTACAGTCACTAAAACAGTATGGAACTAAAATAAAGGCAGACATATAGACCAATGGAACAGAATAGAGAGCCCTGAAATCAATTCATTAACATATGGTCAAATAATCTTCAACAATAGTGCTAAGAATACATAAGGGGGAAATAATAATCTCTAATATATAGTTTTGGGAAACTAGATAACCATGTTCAAATGAATGAACTTCAGCCATTATCTTACAGCATACACAAAAAGCAATTCACAATGGATAAAGACTTAAGCATAAGTCCTGAAACTGTAAAACTCCAAAAAGAAAACATGGGGAAAAGTTTCATGACATTGGTCTTGGCCATGATTTTATGGCTATGGCACTAAAAACACAGGAAACAAAAAATTAAAACTGACTACATGAAAATGTGGGACTGGATAAAATTAAAAAGCTTTTGTACACCAAAGGAAATCATCAAAAGAGTGAAAAGGTAACCTAAAGTATGAGATAAAGTATTTGAGATAAAGTATTTGTAAATGATATGTATGATAAGGGATTAATTTCCAAAACACATAAGGAACTACCACAATTCAACAGTAAAAGAAGAAAATCCTCTAATAACCCAATTTAAAAATAGGCTAAAGACTTGAATAGACATTTCTTTAAAGAAGACATACCAATGGCCAACAGATATATGAAAGATTCTCAATGTCAATAATAATCGGGGAAATGCAAATGAAAATGACAATTATATATGATTTTGCATCTGTTAGAATGGTTATTATCAAAAATCAAAACACAGCAAGTGTTAGTGAGAATGTGGAGAAATTGGTATCTTGTACACTGTTGGCTGGAATGCAAACTAGTATAGCAACTATGAAAAACAGAATGGAAGTTTCTCAAATAATTAAAACCAGAACTACCATCTTTCCATTAATCTCACTTCTGTGTATTTATGCAGCGCCATTCACAATATCCAAGAAGTGGAAGCAACTTAAATGTCCACCGATGGATAAATGGATAAATTGTGGTATACACATACAATGGAACATTATCCATTTTTATAAAATAAGAAAATCCTGCAATATGCAATGATATGTATGAGCCTGAGGACATTATGTTAAGTGAAATAAGCCAGTCATAGAAGGACAAGTAATGCATGATTCCCATTATATGAGGTATCTAAATAATTATAATCATAGAAGCAAAGAATAAAATGGTGGTTGCCAACGTCTGGGAAGGCGGAAATGAGAAAGTGCTAATAAACATGCATATAATTTCAAGTATGCAAGATAAATAATTTCTTGAGATCTGATGTACAACAGTTTGTCTATAGTAACACTGTATTGTATGCTTAAAAATCTGTTAAGAGGGTTGCTCTCTTGTTAATCATTCTTATAAAAAATTTTTAAAGAAGACCCCTAAAATCTTAAAGGGGGTCAAATATTTGCTGATAGAAGAAGATCTTACTTTGGGTGGTGGACACGCAATACAAATATACAGATGATGTATCATAGAATTGTACACTTGAAACATATAATTTTATTAACCAATGTCACCCCAATAAATTTAATATGAAATTATTTTTTTCCAATAGCTAATTAAAACACATATTTAGAGCATATAAATCTGACTATTGGAATCAGTAACAATTACATATTCACTAAAATGTAATGGGCTATTTAATATCTACACAAACAAATTACTGACAAAGTGGTTGAAAAAACAGAAGTACTCAATTCTTATAGTTGGACACCCACAATCTCAAACCACCAATATTTGAAATACCAATCTGAGCTGATTTTACAAATAATTATTAGGATTGTTGAGGGATAATAAAATATTCCTTTGAAATATTCTACTTAAAATGTCAGGTGGTTTACATGTACAATGCTCAGGAGAACACCATGTATTTTGTCTGTAGATAATGTATTTTGTCTGTGTTAAGTAAAGTGCCAAAGACGCAGTTCCAAAAACTTTTCAAGAACCCTTACATATGAATCAATAATCACTTAGTAGTAGTATTGTGTTAAAAATCACTTAATACCTTAGATCTAAAGAGTTTGAAAATATCTACTATCCCATCCTTTTGTCTTGCTTTTCCATACTCCTCTGTCCCCCCAATTTTTCTTTGCCTTAATTTCTGCCTTACATAATGCAATACATTTATATTGGTGGTAAGGTATACTTAAAGGAAGAGTATCAATTGCTATAGCTCTTGATAAAATGTATTATTTCAAGTGGTAGAGATAATTGGTATAATCATAAATATCTTGCATGATTTTCTAATTTCTGGGTCAGGTTGCCATTAGCAAGCTTTTGATTGTTTTATTTTCTGAACTGATGGTTTTCTCTGTAAAATTTCCCTGGTTTCTGGATGAAACCATAGCATAGCTTGTAGAATATTAAAGAACAACCAATGGCTCCTAAAGGATGTAGTTTGTAGTAGAAAAAAATCTCAGGTTATAAAACGTTTTAAAATGATATAAATTGTGTTTTGTTTTTTGCTGAATTTATAGTATAGTTGAATGTTAATGGCAATTTGTACAAGAATAAGGCCATTGGTTTAACCTTTGATTTGTGATTTCATTTTGTTGAGTTTCATTTGTGTCCAATTAAAACCTTGAATAAATGGTAAAAACTGCTTATAATATTTTCAAAGCTTAAGATGCTGTTCAAATAAATGCATTACAAAAATTTATTTATTTTGTATGTTTTCCTTTGTTTTGGAGGTGAGATGATCATTAATAGTTTATGAGCTCAGCCCAAAATCAATTGCTTTCAAAAAGATGATAAACTTTTCAAGTCATTCAAAGGCAATGTTTAAAAATCTTTACAAAAATTTGGATTAAATCAATGAGAGGATGTGCTTCAGTTTTATATGTGAGAAAATAGGAAATCCTTCATTAGAACACTATGTTAATTTCAGGTTTCCTTATCAAATAAAGGTAAATGAATTGGATGCAAAATGAGAGCTACTGAAGTGATGAGAAATAAATAAACCCACATAGACCTTAAGAAAGTTAATAATAAAAAGAAAATATTAAGTCCCCTTTAATAAGCTTAACAGTTTTATCTGTATTTCAGTTTTTAATATTTTGATCTGAGAATGATTACTTGATTTACATAGAATCATTTTTATATTTACTTCAGCTTGATTAAAAGGAAAAATGTAATTAAATATTGAAGTAGCTTAAAGTGTAGCTAACTCAATTTTTCAAAACACAACTAATAAATATAGACTACCTAAGTTTTCTTATCCTATAATCAAGTTGAATTCTAAAGTATGATCATTATATTTTCTACAGGATTTTTTTACCAAGTTTTCAGTTTTTTTATTATTACATATTTTCTTAGGAATATACATTTTTGTGTGACATAAAAATTATAATTAGTGAAAAGATAATTTATTCAGAAATTCTGAGATGTTTTGTTCTCAGAATCGCACTAAAAATTGAGGTTTCCAAGTGGCTTTTATATATGTGGGTTATAGCTATCAATATTTATCACATTAGAAATTGAAATAGAAATTTTGAAAATGTGTTTATTTCCAATTAACAGTCACAACACTTTAGATGTTAAACAAATTTTTATTAGACATATGAAAAGATGCTTAATGTCATCAATCATTAGAGAAATACAATTTAAAACCACAATGAGATTTCACCTCACACCTGTCAAAATGGCTACCATCAATAAATCAACAAATAACAAATGTTGGTACGGATGTGGAGGAAAGGAAAATCTCATATACTGTTGGTGTGAATGCAAATAGGTGCAGACACGGTGGGAAGCAGCAAGAAGTTGCCTCAAAAAATTAAAAATGGCCCTGGCTGGTGTGGCTCAGAGGTTGAGCATTGACCCAGGAACCAAGAGGTCACTGATTTGATTCCTGCTCAGGGCACATGCCCTGGTTTTGGGCTTGATTCTCAGTAGGGGGCATGAAGGAAGCAGCCAATTAATGATGTTTCTCTCTCATTGATGTTTCTATCTCTCTAACCCTCTAAATATCAATAAAAACATATTTAAAAAATAAAAATAAAAATGGAACTGCCTTATGACCCATCAATTCCATTTCTGGGATTGTATACAAAGAAACTTGAAACACTAATTTGAAAGAATATTTATACTCCTATGTTCATTGCAGTGCTATTTACAATAGCCAAGATGTGGAAGCAGCCCAAGTGCCCATCAGTAGATAAGAGGATAAAAAAAGCTGTGGTTCATTTACACAATGGAATGCTACTTTGTTGTAAAAAGGAAGATAATTTTACCTTGTGCCACAGCATGGATGGACATGGAGAACATTATGCTAGGTGAAATAAGCCAAGCAGAGAAAGACAAGTACCACATGATTTCACTCATATGTGAAATTTAATGAACAAACTGAACTACCAAGCAAAAAAGACTCATAGAGGATTAAAAATGGTGGCAGACTGAGTGGGAGCTACACTGTCACTCTCCCAGGAGCAAACTAGAATTATAATTAAAATATAGAAAAAACCATCTTGAATAATCAACTGCAACTGAAGACAAGCTGGAGAGCACCCTCATAACCAAGGAAGAAAAGTGGAGACCACTTAGAGACTGGAAGGAAGTGTGGGGTGTCAGGGGGCTGACTGGGCTCCCACAGACAGCAGCTGAAGGTTCAGAGGAATATCTCAGCTGTGGGGGGTTCCCAGTGAGAACTCCAGGGCCTAAACCCCAGGCTGGGCTTCCCAGCCCAAAACACCAGAACTGAGAAAGGTGCCCACATAACATCTGGCTGTGAAAAGCAACAGCATTTCTGTCTGCCAGGGAGAGATGGCTGGAACTGCAGGCACCCTCCTAAAGAGTCAAAGCACAAAGTTTCATGTGAAGCCACTCACCTTGGGTTCCAGCAGAGGGAGGGCAGAGTGGATTGGAGCTGCATGAGGAGAATCTAGAGTTGTAGGCTCTGGAGATAGAGCTCAGAGGGCACCCCTTTGGATTCCTGTGCTGAGTCATTCCACCATACTGCAGAGGACATCTTTCACAGGCAGCATTTACTTTCTAAGCAGCTTTTGCCTGGGGGGAAGCAATTGCTCTACCCTGCTGAAAAACCTCTCACCCTACCCCATGGAGTTTCTATAACCTGAGGCTCATTAAGAGAATCAGATTAGTCAGCCTGCAGCCAGAGGCAGACCTCAGAGTGATTTGAGTCTTGAATGATCTGCTTCTGGACTTGGGCTTTGGAAAAGAAGACTTTGGTGTGCATCTTGGTCCTGTCCAACTTCACCCAGCCCCAACAGAGGGTACCTCAAGCCATGGGTTGTTGATTGTTCCAGACTGGGTACTCAAGGCCAGTCACAAACAGCGTTTGACATTGGCCTGCACCAGAAACCTTCCAAAAAGACTGAGAGTCCTAGCAAGACTACCTAATACACAGAAACAAACCAAAATAGCCATCTAAAATAATAAGCCCCAAATGAAAGAACAAAAGGAGTCTCCAGAAAAAGAGCTATATGAAATGGACATAAGCAATCTATCAGATATAAAGTTCAGAAAAAACATTATAAGAATGCTTAATAGCATATAAAAAGATATGGAAACTATGAAAAGTGAACAGTCAGAAATGAAGAATGACATAGCAGAAATAAAGAATACATTGGAAGGAGTAAACAGCAGATTAGAAGAAGCCGAGGATTGGATCAGTGAATTAGAAGACAGGGTAGAAAAAATCACACAATCAGAGATCCAAAAAGAAAAAGCAATAAAAAAAAACAAGAGAACAGACTAATCCAGCTGTGGGACAACATGAAATATAACAATATTTGCATCATAGGAATGCCAGAAGAGGTTGAAAGTAAGCAAGGGTTAGAGAACCTGTTTGAAGAAATAATGGCAGAAAACTTCCTTAACCTAGTGAAGGAAAAAGTCACACAGGTTCAGGAGGCACAGAGTCTCAAGCAAGAAGAATCCAAAGAGGCCCAAGCCCAGACACATCATAATTAAAATGCCGAAAATTCAAGACAAAGAGAGAATATTAAAGGCAGCTAGAGAAAAGCAATCTGTTAACTACAAAGGAGCTCCCATAAGACTGTCAGCTGACTTCTCATCAGAAACTCTACAGGCCAGAAGGGAATGGCATGAAGTATTCAAGGTAATGCAAAACAAGGATCTGAAACCAAGACGACTCTATCCGGCAAGGATAGACGGTGAAATAAAGAGCTTCCCAGGCAAAAAAAGGCTAAAGGACTTTATCACCACCAAACCAGCACTGCAGGAAATGTTAAAGTGACTGCTGTAATAATAAGAAGAAACAGAGAGAGAAACATAAGCATAAGGAATTAAAGTGGCAATAAATAAGGACCCATGAATAATAACCTTAAGGACTTGAAGGGAGAGATCAACAGCAATACAGTCATAGTCATGGACTTTAACACCCCACTTACTTCACCAGATAGATCTTTCAGACAAACAATCAACACAGAAACAGTGACTCTAAATGGCACACTAGATAAGATAGATTTAATTGATATTTACAGAACATTTCACTCCAAAGCTGCAGAATATATATTTCTTTCATATGCATATGGGTCATTCTCAAAGATAGACCACATGTTAGGACACAAAACAAGTCTTTACAAGTTCAAGAAGATTGAAATCATATCAAACATCTCAGATCACAGTGGCATGAAATTAGAAATCAACTATAGTAAAAACACTCAAAAACATTCAAACATATGGAGGCTAAATAGCATGTTATTAAACAATGAATGGCTTACCAATAAGATCCAATAAGAAATCAAAAACTTCCTGGAAACAAAAATGAAGACACAATAACCCAAAATCTGTGGGACACAGTGAAGGCAGTCCTATAAGGGAAGTGCATAGCATTGCAGGTCTACCTCAAAAAGCAAGAAACATTTTTAGTAAACTATCTAACCCTACAAGTTAAAGAATTAGAAAGCTACCCTGTGAAGCTCTCTGGACCAGGGTTTTTGTTTGTTGGGAGTTTTTTTTATTACTGCTTCGATTTCATAAGTTATTATTAGCCTATTCAGATTTTCTGATTCCTCCTTATTCAGTTTTACATGATCTCTCTCATATGTGGAATCTAATAAACAAAAAACTGAAGAACAAAATAGATCCCAAGGACATAGAATCATGGATCAGACTGATGAACCTCAGTGGAAAGGTGGGGGTGAGGGAGTGGGTGGGGAGAGATTAGTCAAAGCACTTATATGCCTATATGCATAACTCATGGACACAGACAATAATGTGGTGAAGGCTTGGGGAGTTGGCTGATGCGGGCTGGAGGGGATCAATGGGGTAAAGAAGGAGGGATATCTGTAATACTTCTAAAAATAAAGATAAATTTAAAAAATTAGACACAGAATCATAAAGAGCAGGCAGACAGCTGTGTGTGGGGCAGGGGTGGAGGGATTGAGCAAAACAGAAATAAAAAGAGAGAAGTCATGGACATGGACAATAGTGTGGTGATTGGGGGGGGAGCATAGAGTGACTAAATGTTTAAAGACAAATATATATATATATATATATATATATATGTACATTTTGCCCTGTTAGGGTAGCTCAGTTGGTTAGAGTATCATCCCCATATGCCAGTCAGGGCACATACAAAGATCAACCAATGAATACTTAAATATGTGGAACAACAAATTGATGTTTCTCTCTCTCTCTCTCTCCCTTCCTCTCTATCTAAAGTCAATGAATAAAAGCTTTTAAAAAGTAAGTGTATATTTCCAAAACAAATACTTTTGAGAAGATTTGTATACTTCAGTGTGTGGCACACATAATTTATGTATACTTTTCATTCCATTACACAGAATAATAAAATAATGTGTATTCAATTGTCAAGATTTAAAATAATTAAAACTTTTACTGCTTTATAAAGAACTTTAAGTAGAAACGTCAATGTTTTTTCTTCAGTAAATGTTTGATAATAAAACACACAGGAACTACTAGAACAGTTTTCTGCCACTAACTTGATTCATGCTAAGCTAACAACAGATTTGTCTACCACCAATTTTGCACGATTAGTGCAAATATTAATATATAAAAAGTAAAACCTATAGTTATTATTTAAAAATGTTGACTTCGTGAATTCTCTGAAAATGTCTCAAAGTTCCATGCAGTGTGAAAAATGCTGTTTATATGAACCTTATTGTCACTGGTGTATGTTAATGGCTTCTAGACAATGTTCTATCAAAAGGAAAGGACCATTATCGATTGAAGTGTATTTCAGCTCAGACATTTTTCATAAAATGCATTGAATATGTACATATATACTCAGTCTACATTGCATGTTCATAAAACAGAGCTACGCTATCAGAAAATAAGCAGTTGAAAAGCACTGGAGTATTATTTCACTTTTAGGGTGATAGGACAATTGATTTTGCAGATGATGAACCTGATACTCCACCAATTCTAGTGTCAAATTGAAATTGAATAGCTTTCTGAACCATTGCAGAAATTTTAGTCACTAGAATATTTAATTTCCTTCAAAGTCTAATATATGGAAACATTCTACAGTATGAAGATAATGCCATAGCCAAAGTAGTAACTCAGTCAGTACTTCGTACCAAATTTTAGATGCATGGACAGTGTACTAATTCAGTTGTCTGAAGAGGAAATGTTAATACAAAGATAAAAGAACTAAAGATTTATTGGTGGGTAGCACTTGAGAAAGGAAATGAAGGGAAGCAGGATTGGGCAGATATCAGATTTTGATGCAGACTTTCAAAATATTTGCCAGCCCAATGGGAAGCTCTGCAGCAAAGATTGCCCATTATGAACTGGGCAGAAATGGCCAAGCTATTACATCACCTGATTATTGAATGGGAGCTACCTTGAGAAGAATGTAGCCTCAGCCCACAAGGCATCAGTGAAACTTAGTAACAACAGTACAACTCCATTATCCATTTATCTTTAGCCTATAAATTTTAAATGTCTGAATTATTATACTGATCAGTGTAATCCCGTCCATCAGCAAATTATCCTAAATTATCATGAGTAAAAATTTTAGCAATTACATTACCATATTCTACCAGTAGTTTTCCATATTCTACCAACAACCAAACATGGGATTATCATTGCCAATACAACCATAAGTGATCCTGTTTCCAAACTCCATCTTTTTCATCAGCTCTTTTGTACCACATGTGATGCTAATTGTGCTGCTGTTTGCTCTCCAGGAAGCAGACACTGATAAAAGTACAAAAGATTTACTGGGGAGTGATGTAAGTAAAAAGAATAAAGAAAATACAGGATTGGGCAAAGCGGAGCCATTAGATCATGATGCAGGCCTGACAAAGTATCTAGTAGGCCAATATGGAGAATTACAGCAAGGATTATCATTAGAAAGGTCTCAAATTGGGCAGAAATAGATAGACTTTTGCATTTTCTTAGTCATTGGATGGAAGCCTTGGCCCAAAGCTGAGGCCTCCCAGAATGCTTTAGCAGCTAGAGGCAATCCGCTAACCACACACCTTGTAGCAGGATGGCCAGTTCTTTCTAGAAGAGGTATCTGAACTGTGTGCCTCTGTGTATACCACAGATATTTACCATTAAACTTGAAATCAGATAATGGCCATGCATATCTACTCATTTAAAAACACTGCTCTATAAGTTAAATATAAGGAGAAAAGGAGGGGGGTTCATAAATATCTCTAAAAACTACTAAAATACTGATTTCAATATAGGCTTCCCAATTGGTTGCCAATTAATCATGTAAATGATTAGTTTAGGAAACGAAAACGAATCAAATAGGCCATGTATAATCTTTAATATTTCTGATGCTTAAAGGAATCATATTGGACCATTTTATAATATGAGGATTTTCTTTGTAACCCTCCTCCAACCTTACTTAGAAATTTAAGAATACACTCTCTCCCCTCTATATGTTGTATTGAGAAGTGTTAGATTCTATTTCATTATTGGTGATGCATTTTTCAAGGAGTCCCAAAAAGCTCCAAACAGAAGCTAAAAATACCCTATGCTCATTGACCTTTTGCCATATTATGTTGTCTAAGTCTCTTGTGCAATAAAACTGTGATTTCTCTATCAGAAATTGAAGGCCACAGCTTTCAACTTTGAGAAGCAGTAAAAATAACAACACCAACAAATGTCAAAGTGAGTTCACAGAAACAAGCAAAAATGTTTAGCAATTTATTTCTTCCCTGTTCTTTCTAAAGTATTGCTTCCTCATTTCAAAAACTGTTACCTTTATTGATGTTCTGCAAACAATAGACATCTTATCTCCCAGTTACATAGAACTACATCTGCAATAAAGTGTTATATGATTACATAACTTTACATTAAAATATAGTTATAAGACTATATCAGCACACTATATATAAAGAGTGCACACTATATATAAAGCTCACTCTTTTGAATTACCAGCTTGAAATTTACTTTCTCAAGCTAAGGTAGGAATGAAGTGCATTCCTGGATAATAAAAGTAGTTTTAAATTCAAAAATTGTACAACTGCTTTCCAAAATGCACTATCTTATAGAGTAGATAAGTTCCTGGGCATTAAGTTAGTGCTGCACGATGCTGGTATAATATGGTACAATAACTCACCAAAGAGTGATAGAAATGAGGTAAGGGGTTAGTTCTATAATTGAAAATCTTAAACTCACAAAGGGCTGCCTGGTTTATAACTACTTTGCAGAGAGAAGCACTTTCTCACCACTATTTCATATTACAGAATCTAACTATAACTATATATTTACTATTTCCAGTGAGATTTACACTACCTTTTTTATTATTTCTTGATGTCGAATAATGTTATTTTACTTCCACTCACAGAATTACCTTTAGCATTTCTAGCAAGGCATGTTTGGTAGTAATGAACTCCCTCAGCTTTTGTTTGTTCAAGAAAGTCCTTATCTCTCATTTGTTTCTGGAAAAAACAAAAACGAAACAAGCTTCACTAAATGTAGAATTATTGGTTGACAGTTCCTTTCCTTTTATTATTTTGAATATGTCATTCCATTCCCTCCTGACCTGAAATGTTTCTGTTGAGAAATCCACTGATAGTCTTATGGGGGTGCCCTTGTATATAACCTCTCTTTTTCTTTTGTTGCTCTTAAAATTCTCTCTTTGTCTTTGAATTTTGACAATTTAATTATAATGTATGTTGGTGTAGCCTCTTTAGGTTCAAGTTATTTGGGATTCTTTGGGCCTCCTGGATCTGGATATCCATTTCACTCCCCAAGTTTAGGAAATTTTCAGCCATTATTGTTTAAATATATGTTCTGTTCTTTATTTTTTCTCTTCTCCTTCTGGAGTTCCCATAATTTGAATATTATTTCTTTTCACTGTGTCTCATAACTCCCATAGGCTTTCTTCACTCTTTCTTATTCTTTTTTTTCTTTTTTGCTCCTATGACTGGTTAATTTCCAGTGTCCTGTCATCCAGGTCAATGATTCTTTCTTCTCCATGATCAAGTCTACTTTGGAAACACTTTATTGAATTCTTTCATTCAATTATTGTATTTTTCAGCTCTAGGATTTCTGTTTTGTTTTGTTGATGGTAGCTATTTCTTTGTCAAACTTTTTCAATTTTTGTATGCAATGTCTTCCTAATTTTATTTCGTTGTCTGTCTGTGTTTTCTTGTAGTTCACTAGAATTCCTTAAGAGCATTACTTTGAATTCTTTGAGAGTTTATAAACCTCCATTTATTTAGGATCAGTTATTAGAGCTTTATTAATTTCCTTTGTTGGTGTCAAATTTACCCATTTTTTGTGATTCTTTTTTTGTTTTTGTTTTTGTTTTTTTTAAAATATATCTTTATTGATTTCAGAGAGAGGGAAGGAGAGGGAGAGAGAGATAGAAACATCAATGATGAGAGAGTTATTGATTGGCTGCCTCCTGTATGCCCCCAACTGGAGATCGAGCCCGCAACCCAGGCATGTGCCCTGACTGGGAATCGAACCCCGATCGCCTGGATCCTAGGTCGATGCTCAACTGCTGAGCCACACCCAGCTGGGCTGTGATTCTTGATTTCTAATATTTGTATCCGCACATTTGATAATGGCACTCTTCTTCCAGACTTGACAGATTTGCTTTCACAGTGATAGTTCTTTACCAGTTAGCTCAGTTTAGGTTTCTTGGTGTGTCTTCTGATAATGTTCTTGGAAAAGTGGGGTCTGTTTTGGGGTGAGACAAAGGTTTGAGTTCTGATAGCGTGGGGTGTGCCACTTGCTGAAAACAATAAATAAGACTGTTGGCTTGGTTTTTTTACTCATGTGAGGCTGTAGAACGGGCTCTGTGGCTGCCTGGATTCTCCATTCAGAATTACTATATGGTCAAGATTGGGTACTATATTCGGTAGTAGGTTGGGATAATAATTCGCTTCCCTGTCAAGGCTGTATTCAGTGGTGAACAGGTTTTATGAATTAGATTCCCTGCCTGGGTGCAGTGGGAGAAGCAGCTCTGAATGTCGTAAAGCAATTTGTTGTCTTAACTCAAGCTGAATCACACCACAAATTCCATGGCCAAACAGGGCCACTGTCTTTAGTCTAAAAATATTGGCTCTGCCTACCTTTCTCTGTGTTTGAATACTACTGGTCTGCATAGCTTTCAAGGTTTTTTGTTTGTTTGTTTTTTGTTTTTTTGCCAGCTCTTCTGGTAAGATGGTACCAGGAGTCACAGTGGGTGGGGCTAAGCCCTAGGCTTCTTGCCTGGGTTGGAATGGTAGGGGCCACTCCATGCTACTCTCAGTTTCATAAACAGGATCTCTGGTTGAGAGGAGCTGGAAGCTCCACTCAGCTTCAGCTACAAATTCATTTCCCTGCCTGTGTGTAGCATGGAAAGCCTCCATTACTGGTACTGGCTTTGCTTTGAGGGTAATCATCTCTGTCTACTCTCCTCTCAGCTCCAGTGCCACTGTGCCACACAGCTTTCAGAAGTTGTCACCAGCTCTTCTGGTTAGATAGAGCTGAAAGTACCACAGAAAACACTTCTTTGAGTATCTAATTCAGGAAGATCTGTACCCTTCTTAGTTCCCTGGTCAGAGTATACACCTGACTTGGTTATGCAGATGAGAAAAGATGCTGGTTGGATTTCATATTTGGACAAGGTAAGTATGAACTTGGTCTACCAAGATCCATGTGCTAGTTGTTGCAAACTCCTCACCTTTTTTCTGTCACAATAAGATTCCCAGTGTTTGAGCACCACTGATTCCCCTGCAATCCCAATTGTGTGAGATCAGAGTAAAGGCTCCTACAGAGTGATTCATAATGGTTGGAGTGGCTGGATGTTTCCCTTGTATTTTCTTCTCTCTCCAAAAAAACAAGAGTCTCAGGAAAAACATCACTGCATGACATTGTGTTAACATGTAGCCTCTCATCTTGTCTTTCTAATACAGTCTTTCCTGGCCTCTGAGGTACAATGGATACTTCAGCTTCACCTTAGTGCTCTAGGATTCTCTCACTGGTGTCTTGTTCTTGAATAGTTGTTAGTTGTTCTTTTTGTGAGGGGGAGCAAAGTTAGGAATGACCTATGTTACCATCTAGGCTACAATACTCAACATATAAAACTTGAGTAGTATACATTCTATATAAAATTATTTATGTTTATACTAGATGATTTATTAATAATAAACTAAGTCAGATTAATAATAGCAAAGCTAAACTATACTTTATAGGTACTTTTTTGTGGGTGTATTGATGCTTTTGAATTTGGTGGCAAAGGTATGCTACAGAACCTAGGGCCTTTTGTCATATAACTGAACACATATACACCTGGCTAAGACATTAAAAAAACTAGAAGGAAGAACCTGGGGGAAGAGAGAACAATTACAGGCCCAGATGTTGAGTCACACCTAGGAGGGAAGTCAGGAGGTCATTACTTGTGTATACTGCAAAATGGCTTCTGTCTCCCTTCTATCCTCCAATTGTCACCAGAGAAACTCCTTGAAGCTCACCCAAATCAGAAACATACAAGAAGGGAGAATTCTTGGAAATGTAACTCAGCCACGTTGGCACATAATAAAGACATATAATCTTATATTAATATATCTCTCAGGACCAAAAAAAATCCAAAATATCTGTTAATAAAAATAATATTCTAATAAGATACTTTGCACTCCAAGTCTACATAGTTAATATTTTTTAGCTAGTAGATCATAATACTATAGTATCTAGAGCATTTGAGTAACATGAGGTTTCAAGGAGAGAATAATGAAGAAGCTGCAATGTTTCTTGTCAAAGAGTAAGCTGTTTGTTGGAAAGGAAGAATAGCAGTTATTTTATGTATATTTGTTGGGGTGTTCCATTTATTTCCTCTCAGCTTCAAATTTGTTCTTTAATATCTGTTCTGCTGCAATGAATATAATTTCCTTAAGCATTTTTCTTCCACAGTGAACTTTATGATGAACTTTCTTGGTAAAGAATACTGGAGAGACATTGTAGAATGCAGGACTTATCTTGATGCCTGTGATGGCTGTACTGTCAGTCAGTGGTACGGGTGGGAAGACATCTGGTGGTGCTCTACTCCATGTGCATACTAGAAAATAGTCCTTTGGTGGTTTTGCAGTCCCATTCCAACCTAGTATAGTCATCCCTTATTATTGGCAGTTTCACTTTCCAGTTTCACTTACCTGCAGTCAACCATGGCCTGAAAATATTAATGAAAAATTCCAGAAAAAAATAATTCACAAGTTTTAAATTGCATGCCATTCTGAATAATGTGATGAAATCTTGCACCACCCTGCTCCACCCCACCTGGGATGTGAATCATCTCTTCATTCATTGTATCCACATTATATGCACTACCCACCATTCAGTCACTTTGTAGCCATCTTGGTTATAAGATCAACTATTGTAGTATTGCAATCCTTGTATTCAAATAATCTATATTTTACTTTATAATGGTCCCAAAGACACTCACATAACATTTATTGTAATATATTAATATATTATTATAAGTACTCTATTATTAGCTATTATTTTAATTTCTTACTGTGCTTAATATATAAATTAAACTTTATCATAAGCATGTATTTATAGAAAAAACATAGTACATAAGGTTTAGTATGATCTATGATTTCAGAAATCCACTGGGGGGGTCTTAGAATGTATTCCCCACAGGGAAAATTACTGTTACCACATACACCACACATCCTGCTCAAACCGTCACCACTACGACTACTTCCACTTGACTGTTCCCGAAGAGGTTGGCCTTCTCTGCCCCTTCTGAAGCCATAACCCTTCCAATATGGATATTAAACCCTATAGCCCTTCTTCCCAGCTACATCATCAACCCCACACCGTTGTGTCTCATCTCTGCTGATGCATATACCCAACAAGCAGTTAAAGTTTACCTGTTCTCTGCAGGTTCGCTTACTGCTTATCCAGCAACTACAGACCAGATTTGTCTGGAAAATCAGCAAACTTCTCTAAAATCCAGTGGGCTATAAATACACAATCAAAACCCCAGCCTTAGAGAAGACATATTAATCCAAGAATGCTTTTCATTGAGTATTACCCTTAAGTCTTTATGATATTATATAGCATTTTCTTACATCTTATAGTTAGTCTTTAATCATGGCTTTATTCATATTAAACTACCCCTGTTTAAATAACATGTGGTTTCTGTCTCCTGATCAGATGCTGACTGGTACATATGAAACATTTTATTTGAGAAAGTAAGAACTACATTGCTTACATAACTTTGAAGAAGTGCTAAATACCTTGATAGAGCATAAAGAAAATAATTTATACATCAATAAATACATAGTCATTTAGCCATTTTGAGGGTCATAAATGAAATAAAAAATATGCTGTCTTTCTCTTAAAATGTAATACAGAAAAAAAGACAAATAGAAGAATAAGAATAGATTAACATAGCATTGTAAATGCAGTGATATACATAAAATCATTTATGATTGTATTCACATGCAAAGTGATGCTAGAGAGAGTAATGCAAAATAAGTGTTGTTAGCATGGGCTTTTTCAGGGAGGGGGAATCTACTGTGTATGCTATTTAAAAATGGAAAAAAATATACTTCACAGAAATAATTTAAGGATGAATTTTTAGAAATTAGCTAAACTTTTATCAACTAAAACATCATTTATTTAATTATGCACAAATTTAATATTAAAAATTCCAACATACCCAATATTGGCAAATACTTTAGTAAATTAATTTATATCTGTCACTATAAAGAGATCAACTCATTTTTTTTTGTCTTAATGCTATACGAAGTAGTGAAATCTAAGAAAATGTAGATGGTAGTATTGTAAAATTAGTGGATTGATAAAATGAATTGTCAGCTTATCTATAATTTTTTTAATATCTTTCAAAAAATCTGCCTAAGATTCACAATTTTCACAGTACTTTAGGGGAGGTATTTGACTAGAAATCTTCCTTTGTCCCCAGACCTTTTTGCAATATTAGCAGCAGACATTTTAGCATTTAGTAACAAAATATACTGCTAGATTAAGCAATGTGTGTTTGTATGTGTGTGTTTTAATTTTTATATTTTTAAGTGAGAAAAAATGTTTCAGAATATTACAAAGAGTACTTGCTCTTGAAAGGAAACATCCAGTTTTGCTTTCTGATCCTCCAATAGTATGAAGTATATCATAATTAATAACCACCTCAGAAACTTCTATATGTAGTTCATGTAGAAATTAAATCTGTCTCTCTATCGGTGGTAATGTTAATGGACTCTCATAATTTGCTTCTTAATCACAGGATGCTCCATTGAAATGAATGGAACATAATCATCCATGTAGCTGAACAAAGTACTCTATTTTTTTTATGAATGCATTTTCTTGTTATCTCAGGATGCACAGCATGAGTATGAATATAGTTTTTAGCCACATGCATCTTAACATATTAATAGTAATGAATTCAAATTATTTAGGCAAAAATATTTTATATTTGGTGACTAACTTTTGAAAATACATCATTACATCATTCATTAAAAATATTTTATTTTCCAGTGATGTTTACATAGCTGCGTCATTTTTGCAAATGGCCAATAAGGAAATGGAAATGGTTTAGTGGAGAATTGAAAATCATGATATGTATTATTATTCTCACTTCAGAGACCATGACAGCAATATTAATAATAATAACTACATTGTTAAAGATAGTTAACCCTAACATTTATTAAGTCTTTACCATGTATTAGGACACACATGTAAAAAGTTAACAGTATAGATAATTGTATATATTATATACCAATATATCTAGTTATACCTATATACCTATATAACTAGATGTAATGTCAAAATAAATTATAAGTACACAATTTATTGCTTAATGAGAACACTATAGCTAAAATTATGTGCATATTGAAACCTGTAATTTTCAGAGTTAACATTGTTGATATTATAAGACATAATTTTATCATTTATCTTTGCTATGATTGTTGGAAGTTATTTTTGTAATTTTAAGTCTTTTATTTAACACTTAATCACTTTGCAGTATAGCCATAACAGAAATATTGCATTGGTCAATATAAACATAATTAAAAATACAATGAACAAATCAGAAATAATAAGATATCAAGAGACATCAGAATACAAGGGTGATATTACTTAACACCAGATAATTTTGATCAAAGAACAAATAATTTAAAAAGTAAGCTATTAAGCAAAAACATAGCAACATTCTTCTTCATTCCAAGAAATAATAATGACTTCTAATTGCTTTATAGTCTAAATAAAATGTTATTGAGTTCAAAGAGGTACAGAAACAGTCATTTTGGGGGAGAATATATAGAGTGAAGATGCCAACAAATAATTTTATTGATAACTGCCATAAGTGAATACATTCCAATATATCTACAAAGTTCTTAGAATATTTTTTATCTGCTAAACTAATCCTAACTCCAACCCTAATCTATGTGTTGGAGAAAAGTTTGGTACATTTAATAAATGCACTGTGTATTGCTTGAGGGAAGAAAAGATAAGAATTTGTTAGTTATTATTTAGCTCATTCTTAAGACTCTAATATGTTCTTCTACTACCTTCCTACTGACTCACCAGGTTCAAGCCACACTCTTCTTCCTATTATCCTTGAATACACAAAACTTTCATCAAGATCACATTCTCAATAAGATTAACAGCTTAATTTTAATTGGAAACTATGGAGGTCAGAAAGCAGTGTGACAATATATTCAGAGTGCTGAAAGAAAAAGAAAGTCAAACAAGAATTCCACATCTAACAAAACTATCTTTCAAAATTGAAGTTGAAAGAAAAATACTCTTAAAGATAAACAGAGAATTTGCCATTAGTGTACCTGACCTACAGAAGTATTAAAATGAGTCCTTCAGTCTGAAATAAAAGGACACTCACTAGAAAGAAACTCAAATCCTCATAAATAAATAGAGTACCATTAAAGGTAACTACTTAGGTAAGTGTAACCCACCTCACCATTCTTTTAACATTATTTTTGTAAATAATGGCTTATAAATTCAGAAGTAGCTACAGATAAACATCCTGCTTGCTTAAAAGGTTCTAGGAGCTAACCTCAAAGGAAGCAGACTCCAGCTTTCAGACATTTCAGATCCAAGAGATTTTCTCATCTTCCATTGGCTGACCATCCCTTAACCAGCTCTGACATGGTTATCCAGCAGACTGTGTTGACTTACACATAGCACCCTCAAGGAAAGCCTACAACCCCATCCGATTTCCTTTGTTCTGCCTTCTTCTTCCCCTGCTCATAAAACCCCTGCCTGCACTGAGATGTTGAAATGGTCTTTGTGATGAGAGTCCCCCATCTTCTCAAGCTGGAGGCTCTTGAATAAACCGAATTTTCCTTCCATCCGCTCCTGTTTCTTAATTATTGTCTTTCAAGCAGCAGACAGCCGAACCTGGATTTGGTATCATAAGGAGAAAAGATATCATAATATATTTTTGTTTCAATTTTTTCACCTATCCACTTAAAATTAACTGCATGTGGCATTAAATATATAACTGTGTTGGTGGGCTTATAATATTTAAAGATGTAATTTGTATAACACAAGGAATAAGTAAGGGAATGGAAGTACATAGGAGCTGTTTTTTATACTACTGAAATTAAATTGGTATTAATTTAAACTAACTTGTTTTACGTTAAGGTTATAATTGCATTCTCTCAGAGCAACCACTAAGAAACTAACTTTGTAAAATACATTGTATTATTTTCCTATTTCTGCTGTAATAAATTAACAATAACATAGTGGTTTAAAACAACTCTAATTTATTGTCTTACATTAATGGAGTTAAGAAGTCATTTATAAGTTATATAAGGCTGAAATCACAGTTAAAGCTGCAGTCTTTCAAACTAACCTTAACTCCAACCCTAATCTATGTGTTGGAGAAAATTTATTCTTTTTCATTTTTAGTGTCTAGAGGCTGCCTAAGATTCTTGGGTAATGGACATTTTCTATTTTTAAAGCCAGCAATTATATCATTTGTAGATGTCTTGGGATAGCTGTCTACCTCTGATGTCACTAACTTCTGATCCTAGGGGAGGTTTTTTCTTTTTTCTTTTTTTTAAATTGAATTTATTGGGATGACATTGATTAATAAAATTATACAGGTTTCAGGTATACAATTTTACAATACATTACCATTTCTACCACCTTTACCTACTTCTACTTCCCCCCATGTCCCCTTCCCTCTGTCCATTGCCATAATGTTGTCGTTAGCTGTAAAAACAAAAAGAAATATTACCTTTTGTGAAAGCATGGGTGAACCTGGAGAGTATTATGCTGTGAAATAAGCCAGTCAGAGAAAGACAAATACCATATGATTTCACTTATATGTGGAATCTAATGAGCAAAATAAACTAACAAACATAATGGAGACTCTCATGGATACAGAGAACAGGCTGACAGCTATCAGAGGGGAGGTGTTTGGGGGCTGAGTGAGAAGGATGAAGGGATTAAGCAAAGGAAAAAAAAGACTCTTAGAGGAGTTTTTGATGCCTATTGCAGGCAGAAGCAAGTGTCAGAGACAAGAGTAGATGTCCATTCTTGGTTAGGTACATGATAAGGTCCCTTCCAATGAGGTTGGAGAGTATCTTTTATTTGATGTCTTTTCCAAAAAGCAATATTTAAAGTTTTTGTCTCCTAGGAGTTTACTGTGAAAGGAAGTGGTTACCAACTTGGCATACCAAACAGCGGCAATACTGTAAATTTGTGAGTGGAGCCCCAGCATCCTTGAAAAGCTCTATAATTATTTTATTGGTAGGCCAGACCTTAGAGGAATAACTGTGATCACTTAATTTGGAAACCTAAATGAAATGGGAGTAATAGAATTCTGAGGTGGCAGAGTCCAAGTGGTGGCACTCAAACTACAAAGACAAGGCAGGCATAATTACTGTAATGGACAAGGGCAGCAGAGTCAAAGCAACAACCAAAGCAGTCGGATGTATTGGCTAGTTGATTGTGTGTTCCTATAAGTGAATTAAACAAGAACCCTACAAAATTCTTAATTGAGTTATATAAAAAAAAAATGTTCTAGGTGAAGTGAACAAAGCCGAACCTAAATAGTAACAGCAGAGTCCTGACCTTTCAATCAACTCCCAGTCTTGAGCCCATTTTATATGTCCAGAATCTCTTGAGTTAAGGAGAATCTGAAGCCTCTTGAAGAAAGACTCCAGTACAATACCAAAAAATTAAATTGTTAACCTTTCTCCCTGCTTTCCCCTAAGGGACTTATGCTGTTATACCAGAGACACTGTGCATTGGAGAAAAATTAATAAGCAAAACATTTGGGAACTAACTCATGCCAAGTCTGAACTGACAATAATTCCAGGAAACTCAAAATATCAGTAATCCACCTTTCAGAGCAGGGTTTTGAAGGTGTCTGGTGATCAATAGAGTTTTAGCTGAGATCTGTCAGACAATAGGCCCAGTTTTTCTCCAAACCCATTCTGTAGATATTTCTCTAGTTGTGAACTGCATACTGGGAATAGATATACTCACTAGCTGGCAGAATTCTCACATTGGTTGCCTAACCAGTGAAGTAAAGGATACTATTTGAAAATGGTACATGGAAGCAAACAGAATAGTCTGGGCCTATGAAGATAGTAAAACCAAAGCAATATATATACTACATTCCGGGAGGTTTTGCAGTATTATGCAACCATAAAAGTCTTGAAAGATGCAGAGGTGGTGATTCCCACCACATCCTTATTTACCTCTCCTGTTTGCCCTGTGCAGAAGGCAGATAAATTGTGAAGAATAACAATGGATTATCGTAAGCTTAACTGAGTGGTGAGTCCAATTACACCTGGTATATCAAATGTAGTTTTATTGCTAGAGTAACTAAATACATCTTCTGGTATGTAGCTATTGATCTAATAATTGCCTTTTCCTTCATTCTTGTCCATAAGCCCCATAAGAAGCAGTTTGTTTTCAGTTGTCAAGTGCAGTAGTACACCCTCACTGTCCTACCTCAGAGCTATATCATCTCTCCAGCCCTAAGTCATAATTCAGTTTGCAGAAATCTTGATCACCTTTTTTCTTTCACAAGATATCACACCAGTCCATTACATTGATTGGACTTAGTGAGCAAGAAGTAGCAACTACTCAAGACTTATTACTAAGAAATTTGCATGTAGGAGGTTATGGAATAAATCTGACAAAATTCAGAGGACTTTTTCTTCAGTAAAATTTTTAGGATTGCAGTGGTGTAGTGCATGTTGAGATATTCCTTTAAAATGAAGGATACATTAATGAAGCTGGGCCTCTTCAAGAAAAAAAGAGGCACAGCACGTACTGAGCGCCTTTGGATTTTGAAGGCAACATAATCCTCATCTGAAAGAGTTACTTCAGCTAATTTACCACATGACCAAAAAAGCTGCTAGTTTAGATTGAGGCCCAGAACATGAGAATGATCTGTAAGAAGTCCAGGCTGCTATATAAGCTGCTCTGTTACTTGGGCCATATGGTCCACAAGATTCAATTGGGCTTGAAGTATCAGTGACAGATATGGATGCTCTTTGGAGCCTTTGACAGCCCCCTATAGGGGAATCACAGTTTAGGCCCCTAAGATTTAGGAGCAAAGCCCTGTGATACTGTGTGGATAACTACTCAGCTTTTAAGAAACAGCTCGTGGCCTACTAATGGGTCATAGAACACTGAGTGGTTAACCATGGGCCACCGAGTTACTATGTGACCATCATGAGTTGAATGTTTTGTGACCAACCAAGCCATAAAGTTGGTCATGCACAGAAGCACTCCATCACCAAATGGAAATGAAATATATGATATTGGGCCTGAGCAGGCCCAGAAGGCATAAGTTACATGCAGAAGTGATCCAAATGCTTATGAACACCACTCATACTACACTGCCTCTTTCTCCTAGCCTGTACCAAAGGCCTCATGGGGAAATTCTTATTAGTTGACAGAAGAAGAGAAGACTTGAGGCTTATTTACAGATGACTGTACATGATATACAAGCACCAACTGAAAGTGAACAGCTGCAGAAATACAGCCTCTTTTTAAGAAATTCTTGAATGACAATGGTGAAAGTAAATCCTTTTAGTGGGCAAAACTTCAAGCAGTGTACCTGGTTGTTCACACTTTGCTTTAAAGGAGAAATGGTCATTCATGCCAGTATATAACAATTTATATGCTGTGGTAACTTGTTCTGCAAGATGATAGGGGACTTGAAAAGAACATAATAGGAAAATTGTTTACAAGGATCTTTGAGATAGAGGTATGTGGATAAACTTCTATGAATGGGCAAAAACATGAAGATATTTGTGTACCATATGCATGCTCATCAGAATCTCCCCAGCAGAAGTGAACATTAAAAATCAATGGAGAGCATGACCCTTTTTGTTGATCAGTCTGTCTCTTTTCTGTAACCACCCCTGTCACCTGCCAATGAGCTCATGAACAAAGTGGCCATGGTGGCAACAATCAACTTTATACATGGGCTTAGCAACATGTACTGCTCCTGACCACACGAACCTGTCTACAGTCACCACTGAGTGCCCAAACTGCCATTAGCAGAAACCGACACTGAGACTTCAATATAGAACAATTTTCTTAGGTTATCAGCCTAGTGACAGGTGGAATGTATTGAATCATTTCCATCATCGAAGGGGCAATTTTTGTTTTGCTTTGTTTCATTACAACAGGCACTGCAGATATGGATTTGTTTTCCATGAATACAATGCTTCCCCCCAAACTACCATCTGTCAACTTACATAATGCCTTATTCATTGTCATGATATTTTATATAGCATTGCTTCTGATCATGAAAATTACTTTACAGCAAAAGAATT
Organism: Miniopterus schreibersii; assembly: GCF_964146895.1. NCBI lineage: Eukaryota > Metazoa > Chordata > Mammalia > Chiroptera > Miniopteridae > Miniopterus > Miniopterus schreibersii. The sequence goes on along the minus strand of NC_138104.1, from coordinate 40,367,882 downwards.
GTGGCAGTAGGTTAATGCTCATGGACTTTAGTGGTCTTCCATGTTACCTACTATCCTAAATTAGTCTCCTTGATAGAATGGTGGAATGACCTTTTAAAGACTCAGTTGCAATATGAGCTAGGTGGTAATTCCTTGTAGGGCTTGGGCAAGGTTCTCCAGAAACCTGTATGTGGTCTGAATCTGCTGCCAATATATGATATTTTTTATCTTATAAATAGGATTTATAAGTCCAGGAATCAAGAGATGGAAATGGGAGTGACACAACTTGCATTACCCCTAGTAACTATTAGCAAAATGTCTGCTTGATATTTTTGTAACTTTATATGTTGCTGACCTAGAGTCTTTTTAAAAAATGTTTTAATAATTTGAGAGAGAGAGAGATGTAGAGAGAGAGAGAAAAGTCAGTTTGTTGCTCTACTTATTTATGCACTCATTGGTTGATTCTTGTATGTTCCCTGACTGAGGATTGAACCCAAAATCATGGTGTAACAAGACAACACTTTAACTAACTGAGCTACCAGGCCAAGGCCTGACCTAGAAGTTTTAGCTTCAAAGGGATGCAGGTTTCCACCAGGAGACACAACAATGATTCCATTGAACTGAAATTAATATTGCTGTCTAGCCAAATGTTCCTTATGCTCTTGAATCAACAAAGAATAGACTTTGTAATTGATCTTAACCTCCAAAGAGAAATTAAAACTACTAGTCCACACTGGAGGTAAGAAAACATATCTAAAATACAAGAGTTCCCTTAGGGCATTCCTTAGTATTACCAGTCTGTGATTGAAGTCAATGGGAAACTATAATAATCCAATCCAGGCAAGACTACTAATGGCCCAGGCTCTTCTGGAATAGATGTTTCGGTCACCTCACCCAGTAAAGAACCATGAATATCTGGGTTGCTTGCTAAAGGCAAAAAGAATACAGGATGAGTACTGGAAGAATGTAGTTGTAAATATAATTTATGACCATGTGACCAGTTACAATAATGAGGACTGTAGTTATGAGTATTTCCTCCTTATTTTGTTATGTATATGTTTGTGTGTGAGAGTAAAAGACATTTTTGCTTTATTTTCTTTCTTATTCTCTTATCATGTAGTATAAAATATAATAATTTTATTTTATATCATAGTATGTAAGTATGGTCAATTTTACATCATAGAATTTTAGTTAAGGGATATCAAGGACAAGAGTAATCATCACTCAAGGACTTTACCTCCTCTCTGGAGAAGTAACTAGTGGGATTTGGGTTAGATGTAAAATTCTGTATCACATTAAGTGGAATTGTGACCTTGTTTGTCTTTATTTGAAAATTAAGCATGGGTTAAGTAGATTTATATGGGTGTCAAGTTGAAAAAGGATGGATTTGTGATGGTTAATTTATGTGTCAACTTGATTAAGTCAAGAGGTGCCAAGACATTTAGTCAAACACAGTTTTGAGTGATTCTGTGTGGGTGATTTTTGATAAGATTAACATTTAAATCAATAGACTTTGAATAGAGCAGATTATCCTCCCTACTGTGGGTCAGCCTCACCACATCAGTTGAAGACCTGAAGAAAACAGCCTGGCCGGCTTGGCTCAGAGATTGAACATGGACCCATGAACCAGGAGGTCAGGGTTCTATTCCAGGTCAGGGCACGTGCCTGGGTTGTGGGTTCGATCCCCAGTAGGAGACTTGCAGGAGGCAGCCAATCAATGACTCTCTCTCATCATTGATGTTCCATTCTCTCTGAAATCAAGAATGATAAAGACCTTATAAAGACCTGAAGAAAACAAAAGTCTGACCCTTGCGTCAACTTTTCTAACTTAGATCCCTTAAGCTGAAACAATTTTTTTTTCTCGTGACTTTGGACTTAAGCTGAAACATTGTCTCTTTTTGGATCTTGAACCAGCTGGTATTCTTTTTTAAAAAAAAAAAATGCATCTTTACTGATTTCAGAGAGAGGAAAGGAGAGGGAGAGAGAGAGAGAGAAACATCAATGATGAGTCATTGATTGGCTGCCTCCTGCAGCTTCCCTACTGGAGATGGAGGCCGCAACCAGGCATGTGCCCTGACCAGGAACTGAACCGAGATCATCCTGGTTTGTAGGTAGATGCTCAACTGCTGAGCCACACTCAGCCGGGCAGAACCAGCTGGTATTCTGACTGGCTACACTACTGGCTCTTCTGGTTCTCAGGCTTTTTAACTTAGAGTAAAACTAATTACACTGTTGACTCTTCTGTGTCTCCAGCTTGCTGACTACACTTCTTGGTAATTGTCAGCTTTTATCAATATGTAAACCAATTCACTTTTTTTTTCATTGATTTTAGAGACAGGAAGGGAGAGAGAGAGAGAGAGAGAGAGAGAGAGAGAAACATCGATTGGCTGCCTCCCACACCTGCCCCGAACCAGGAATCAAACTTGCAACCTAGGTATGTGCCTTGACTGGCCAAACCCGCCACATTTTGGTGTACAAGATGACGCTCAAACCAACTGACTCACACTGGCCAGGTGCCAATTTCTTTTTAATAAATCATATAAAAACAATGACTTTAAAATACTTAGAAAATAATGAGCACAGTCATTATTATTACTATCTAGTGTGAGATCTTACAGCTGCATACCAATTTTGAGTATGTGTAAACCTTTTACCCAGTTATACATCATAGAAGTTTAAAAAATATTTAAAATAAGTTTGGAACCATACTCCAAATATCTGTATTCCAAGCAATATATAATGTAAGTGTACCCGGACTCATAATTATTTCAAAGATTTATTTAACTTTTGATGAATTTATAAAGACAAGCTAAAGTCTCTTTTCATTCTCTTTGCAAATATTTGTATCTTGCACAACATGCTCTGATTTTTAAAAAATGTAGATAGCTTTTCTAACATTTTAAAGTATTTTTTGTGTTCATTTAAATGGTTATATTTTATAATCTGAGCATATTATACACCACATGATTTAATCCTCATTTCACATGTTCTTTTCCTTTCATCTGTTGATGACATTTAAGTTCCTTTAAAGTCTTTGCTATTGTGAATAATGCTGCAGTGAACATGGGAGTGTACTATCTCTTTAAGGTCCTGACTTCAATTGCTTTAGATATATACCCAGAAGTGGAATTGCTTCTTCACAGGAAAAAAAATAAATTAAATTAAAAGGCAATATGTGTGTTATAGGACAATGAAAAGCTAGGAAAATTCCGAAAGTGGAATAAGGACACTGAGGCACGAAAATTTAAAGAAGCCAAAAAGTTTTGCTGTCCCTTTGTAGCAGGATCTTATCTTCAGAACAAAGGGTTAAAATCTCTTCTCACTAGAAAATGCAGGAGGGGAGAGGGAAAGGAAGGGGCAGAGGAGGAGAAATCCTAATTCAACTTCTCACTAATAGGAGACTACTTAGTGCAATTACTGCAAATCATCGCCCCTCCCAGCAGTTAAAATGGCAGGGAGGAGTGGGAAAGGAGAGTGCAGCCTAATCTCATCCCACAGTTTAAACAGAGAAGCCAACAGTTTATCAATTTAATTGCCAGGTGCTTCTCATAAATTGTAGAAAAGCCATAACAAAGAAAAAGGGAGACCTTCAGAGTTAATCAGTACCAGGATATCTAGCAGAGGGATTTAAAAAGAAACTTATGGATGGGAAGGTATATAAGGCAGAAACCTCCCACTGCACTAGCTCTTCAGATGAGCTGAAATCCCATCTATGCTTCATAAACCAGATGAATAGTTGTGCTTGCCTTGCTTCTTTAATAAATGTGCATGCTTTAATTTTTTAAAAATAAATTTAATTATTTAATTTTTGTAATAAATTCACTTTAATACAATGCAATTATTATCTGGAGTCATTAATTTGAATTCATTCCTATGAACATGACAAGAATCGAGGTGGGATAGCCCTCTCCCTCTGACTTAGCGGGCTGTCCAATAACACCTCTCTGGTGTCAATGAGAGGTGCCTGTCACAATATGGCTAGGGAGAAAATATTTTCAAATCATATATCTGACAAAGGTTAATATCTAAAATATATAGGAAATTCTTATAACTCAATTACAAAACAAATAAACAAAAAACAATTTTTATAATAAACAAAAGAACTAAATAGATATTTCTCCAAAGAAGACATACAAATGTCCAACAGGTTTGTGAAAAGTTGCTCAATATTACAATTTTTAATTTTTTTATTTTAAAAAATATATATCTTTACTGATTTCAGAGAGAGGGAGAGAGAGACAGAAACATCAATGATGAGAGAGTCATTGGGGATCGAGCCCACAGCCGGGGCATGTGCCCTGACCAGGAATCGAACCTCGAGCTCCTGGATCCTAGGTCGATGCTCAACTGCTGAGCCAAGCCCGGCCAGGCTAAATGCTAATTAAAACCACAAGGATAAAGTTTTAGAGGCAAGTGAATATTCACCTATGATCTCACCACATCATTTTTTATGGATATTTCACCTCTATCTCCAGTGTTTTATAAATAGTCAACTTCACAATCTTCTCCCAAAAATATCACTTAAAACACAAGGTCTGCTCAGTACATATTGTCCTTCTGATTGTCATGAAATAAACCCATATGTATATTTCAACCACTAAATTATTAATTTCCAAATATATAAGCAATTTTTATAACTTAAATCTCTTTAAAATGTAAACAAATTATAATTCATGTAAAAATACTATAATAAACAAATGCTTGTTTTGTAAAATATTTGAAGAATTCAGTGTTTTGGTACCTTAGGACATAGAGGTTGATAAATTATTATAGCAGCTAAATCTATTATATTCAAATAATTTATCAAATACTGTATTTTGCTCTTTTTGCAAATATAAAATTCGTATTTTATGAAAAGATTAAGAAATTTCTCATAACTGTTTTATTGTTAAAAAAGTTAGACTTTTTTCACACTACTCAGGATAAAAATTTTAAAGGTTTTACTTTATCCCAAGAATAATTTTCATCGTTTGAAAAAATTGATATAAATGGAGCCATTTATAAATGGAGTTGGAATGCCATTCCAGAGGAAAGGCCTTGCATGTCTTGTTTCATAAATGTTGGAATGTTTGAAGTGAGCAAAACAGAAAACGTTAATAACTGAGCTAAACCAACATTGTATTACAAACAACTGTTCATGTAGTTAACAGGAAAGAGACATCCTGACTTAGAGGACAGAAACCTAAGGACATTCTTTAGAATTAACACTAGTATGTATACCTAGTGTTAGAACAACTTAGCTTATTAGCACCAATAGAAATTTTATCTTTTTATTTATGTAATTATTTTTCTTCCATGTCTCACAAAAAACCCATGCCTTCACCTCAAATACTATTTGGGTTTCTGCCTGAATCAATGCTTCCCAGAATTGGAAGTTTTTGTTTTTCTGTTTTGTTTTGTTTTTATCCCATATAAATGCTTGCTGCCTCTCCCTTTGGCTTTTTTATTTTTAGGTTAACATATTCAATGATTTTATCACATTACAACACCTAACCTGGCTTTTCTTAATCAATATTATTTGAAGGAAGATGATATTAAAATAATTTGAGTTTATAAACAATACTTAATACTAAAAATGTTAAATAGGTATACTATTCTTTTCCAGGAAATTTTGGTAATGTTAAAGGTAGTATTGTTGTAGGTGGCGGGACAGGCACTGGGTGTAAGGCCGGGGGATCAGATAGGACCTAGGTTCAGCAACCTCGGAATTTGAGTTCTGGGCAGGAAAGATTCAGAGCCAAGACCCGAATCAAACAGAACATTAATTTGGTAAAATTACAGAGGTGGAAGAATTAATTCATAGAAGAAATGGGCTTAGGAAACAAGTTATAGCTATAAAGGAAGGATCCTTGGAGCTTGGGAGTGAGGAAGCTAATGCTAATGTGCCTGTGGTGGGGAAGGGGAAAGGGAAGGGAAAGGGAAAGGGAAAGGGAAAGGGAAAGGGAAAGGGAAAGGGAAAGGGAAAAAAGGAAAGGGAAAGGAAAAGTCATGGGCCTGTACGCTGGGTCCTTTGTCTTGAGTGTATTTATCTCTTTCTTGCAAGTGGGAAATATTAGGGGAAGTCTCAGGGGAGTGTTTCAAAAGAATATTCATCAGCTTTCTAGGTGTGCTCTTTCTGAGTGGTGATCTCCACTGATTGGTTGGTGCCAGGACAGGGGGTCATTAGTCAATGTAGTTGGTCCTGAGGCAGCCTTGATGCCACTTGTCTGGTGGCTTCACTGCTTATCTGGGCCTGGAGCTGAAATACAACTGAGGCCTAGATGTTATCTTTAGGGAGGAATGCTCAGGGGGTCTAAACAGCACGACCAGTGATATGCTAGGGGAAGATAGATTACCCTAGGTACAAAGTTCTTGTTTTCCCAGTTATGCCCCTTGGGGCTTCCTGCCTTGGTGAGTTTCTGTACCTGGCCCATCTAACACAAACCATTTACTCTCAAGTGTCCTTAGTTTAGGGAAGATGGGATTTACTAGGTGGCTGCAAACTGCTATTTAACAAACTATCTCGGTTTCCCTATTCCACTTGTCCTGACTTACTGTCTTGTCTCAGCATCCTTTTACCTGGTCAGGATAAAAAGTGATTAGAAAAGCAAGTTGAATAGAGTGACCAAAAGATGTTATATTTTCAAACATATAGATCAGTGGAACAGAACAGAGAACCCAGAAATTGACCTATGCCATTATGGTCAATTAATATTTGACAAAGGAGGCAAGGACATACAATGGAATAAAGACAGTATCTTCAATAAATTGTGTTGGGAAAATTGGACAGGTACATGCAAAATAATGAAACTAGCATTATTTCATAATAAACTAGCATTATATTTCATATAAGCATAAAAATTCCAAAGACAATAAGGCAGAATGAGGTATATGTTATTCTGTACTAAGGAGGGGGAAATAGGGGTCTGGGACTTCAAAGGAAGTAAGGCAAATTTACAAAGAGATGGAAAAAAGTTACTCTTTAGCAAACAAATATTTGCTGGGCCATTTTGAACCAATGGGACACAGAGGGGACTTTGATCAAATAGGTTTGCTAGGTTCCTTCCTGTCTAACATACCAAGTTCAGATTATGCTATAGTTATCTATGATGATACCTCACTTCCTGTAGCATATTCTATATTTTAATTTTATTTAGGCAGTAAGTGGGGAAGGCCCAAGTTTCTTCCTGAGCCTTCTGAGCCTTGTTTGTTTTCAGCTCAAAACAACCTGTATGCCAGCATGACACATCTTGGGGTGGCTCATTCTGAGTCCCTACAGTAACATATACTACTAATAGTAATGCAAATTAGATATTTGCCTGAAGAAATTTTTAATCAAAGTGTTGAAGTAGTGACCTGGTTTCTCTTAAATACTTATAGTAAAATGTGAGAAGAAATACATGATTAAATGATGGATTGACAAATCAAAAAGCAAACATAACTTAAAAATTTGGAAAATTCTCTATCCATATTGAAATAAATAAGAAATTTTGTTTGGGAGAGAATACAAAGGAAATGGCCAGAATTCAATAAGGAAATTGGTGTGAATCAGTTATCTCAAAAGAAGCTTGGAACTATTTATCAAGACAGTGAAATGGTAGGTGGGCTACCTAAACAGAATCCAGTACCTATTGTCCAAAAGAATGAGAGAATGATCCAGAAGGCATTTCAATGATCTTCAGGACTACTGCCCCATCACAAGCTTAGAGTCAAGGGTTTGAAGGCCAGAATGATTTTAAAGGAAAAGGTTGAATTGCTTTGCCCTGCATCAGGAACTCTACTCTTCACATTTGAGTGCCATGCTCCTCAGCCACTGCATGTGTGCTACTGTAGCTACCCCTTCAGAGGGCATGGACAGTAAACCTTGATAGCATCAGTGTCACAGAGTGCAAGAGCTATAAACATGTGTTCACCTCCTCCTAGATTTCAAAGGATGCCAGGGAGAGCCAGGGGACCAAGTAAAATATCCTCTACAGGGATAGGCATCAAATCAGGGAGCCCTGGCTAGGACCATGCCTAGTGGAGTCATGGGAGTGGGGTGGCTCTGCTACCCTAGGCTAGGGATTCCATCCGGTAAGAGCTGCAGCTTGGGCTGTGTCCAGCAAGGTCATGGGAGATCCTCATTCCAGTGTCCTGGAAGGCAGGACACTTGCCCCAGTGGGCCTTACATTTTTACTTGCTTGGAACCTGCTACCCTCATTTTTTCTTCTTTTTTCTCTCTTTTGGAAAGGGGATGTCTATCCAATGCCTGTCCTATCATTATATTTTGGAAGCACATAACATGTTTGATTTCACAGGTTTGTAGCTAGAGAGCAATTTGCTTTAAAATGAGAGATGATTTGAGCTTCACACATATTTGATTTAATGATATTTAGATGAGGCTTTGGACTTACACTTTTGAATTGATGTTGAAATCAGTTAAGACTTTGGGGGCTATTGGGATAAAATAAGTGTATTTTGCATGCAAGAAGAAGAGGAATTTTGGTGAGTAGGGGAGGAATGCTACGGTCTGAAGGTTTATGTCACCTCAAAACTCGTGTGTTGAAACTTAACCTCAAGGTGATGGTATTAGAAAATTGAGCTTTGGGGAGTTGATTAGGTCATAAAAGCAAGATTTTCATGAATGTCATTAGAGCCTTTATAAAAGTGGCTCCAGAGAAATCCCTTGCCCTATCCACTATGTGGATACAGAGGGAGATGGAATCCTGATCTGACATTTCTCATAGAAGTATGGATTAACAATTTTGAAAATACTTTAGATATATATTAAAATTAAACTAATAATTATATATATGTATATGTATATTTACACATACACACACATACTAGACAATAAGAGCTGAGACTCTAACTGTTGGAAAAATAAGTTATAAGTGAGAAAGTGGGAAAGATAATATAAACCCTATGTTGACTGGATATATATATATACACATACATGTATATATACATATATATATTTCAATAGATACTAAAGTAGATAGAGAAGCATGTGTATTGAAATAGGTAGAGAAGCATGTGTATGCGTGGGATAGCTCTGTCTTCTTAGAGAGTATAAAATCAATATAACCCCCATAGCAGTAAGCAAATCTAGTACTAACACATTATTTTATTTTATTTTTCAATTATAATTGACAGTCAATATTATTTTATATTAGTTTCAGATGTACAGCATAGTGGTTAGACATAGATATAATTTAAAAAGTGAGTCTCCTGATAGTTCAAGTACCCACCTGGCACCATACCTATAATCCTTATGCTATACTTTACGTTTTATAACTACCAATTTGTACTTCTTAATCCCTTCACCTTTTCCACTCATCCCCCCAAAGCCCCCCTCTTCACTGGCAACCATCAAGTTCTTTGCATCTATCAGTCTGTTACTGTTTTTTGATGTTGTTTATTTTATGCTTTAGAATCTGCATATAAGTGAAATCATAGGGTGCCTTTCTCTGTCTGACTTATTTCACTTAGCAGAATACCCTCTAAGTGCATTCATGCTGTCACAAATGGTAAAATTTCATTCTTTTTCTGGCTGACTAATATTTCATTGTATATGTGTACTACCTGTTTTTTATCCACTCGTTTACTGATGGATACTTAGGTTACTTTCATATCTTGGCTATTTTAAACAATGCTGCAATGAACATAGGAATGCATATATACTTTCAAATTAGGGTTTCTTTGGTTATATACCAGAAGTGGAATTGCTGTGTCATAAAGCAGTTTTATTTTTAATTTTTTGAAGAACTTCACTATTATTTTCCATAATGGTTGCACCAATCTGCATTTCCACCAACAGTGCACGAGGTTTTCTTTTCTCCACATCTTCACCAAAACTTGGTGTTTGTTGATTTACAGATAATAGTCATTCTGACTGGCGTGAAGTGACATTTCATTGTGATTTTAATTTGCATCTCTCTGATGATTATTGTCATTGAGCATCTTTATGTCTATTGGCCATCTGTATGTCTTATTTGGAGAAGTGTCTATTTAGGACCTCTGTCCATTTTTTAATTAGATTGTTTGATTTTTTTATGCTGAGTTGTATGAGTTCTTAATAAATTTTGGATATTAACCACTTATTGGTTGTATCATTGGAAAATATCTTTTACTGTTCAGTAGGTTGTCTTTTCGTTTTGGGGTTTTTTTAAATTTATTGTTGAAAATATTACAGATGCCCCCTTTTTTCCCCATTGACCCCTTCCACCCCACACCCACTCCCCGCCCCAGGCCTTCACCACATTATTGTCTGTGTCCATGAGTTATGCATATATGCATATAAATTCTTTGGTTAATCTCTCCCCACCCACCCACCCCCACCTTCCTTCTGAGACTCATCAGTCTGTTCCATGCTTCTATGTCACTGAATCTATTTTGTTCATCAGTTTATTATGTTCTTTAGATTTTTGTTTTGTTGATGGTTTCCTTTGCTGTCCCAAAACTTTTTAGTTTGCTGTAGTTCCATTTGTTTATTTTTTCTTTTGTTTTCCTTGTGCAATGAGATATATCAGAGAAAATATTACTAAGAATAATATCTTAGATTTTACTGCCTATGTTCTCTTTTAGGAGTTTTATATTTTTGAGCCTTACATTTAAGTCTTTAATCTATTTTGAGTTTATTCTTGTATATGGTGTAAGAAGGTGTTCTAGTTTCATTTTTTGCATGCATCTGTTTATTTTCCCAACACCATTTATTGAATAGACTGTTTTTATACCATCGTATTTTCTTGCTTCCTTTGTGATATATTAATTGACCATATAGGCGTAGGTTTGTTTCTGGGCTCTCCATTCTGTCCATTGATCTATGTGTATGTTTTTATGCCAATACCATGCTGTTTTGATTACTGTGACCTTATAATATAGTCTGATATCAGGTAGCATGATTCCTCCAACTTTATCTTTCTCAAGATTGCTGTGGCTATTTGAGTTCTTCTATGATTTCATATAATTTTTTGGATTTGTCCTAGTTCTGTGAAAAATGTCATTAGTACTTGGACAGGAATTGCATTTAATTTATGGATTTTGGGGGGTAGTATGGACATTTTAACGATGTTAATTTTTCCTATCTATGAGCACAGTATATGTTTCCATTTATTTGTATCTTCTTCAGTTTCTTTTGTTAATGACTTATAGTTTTCTGAGTAGAGGTCTTTTACCTAATTGGTTAAATTTATTCCCATGTGTTTTATTTATTTATTTATTTTTATGCTACTGTAAATTGAATTGTTTTATTAGTCTATCTTCATTTTAGTTTCTAAATGCTACTCTCCAAAATAAAGATCCAAGGCTCCTTAAAGAAGTGACTGAACCTGACTGGGCGTGGCTCAGCGGTTGAGCATCGACCTAGGATCCAGGTGATTGGGGTTTGATTCCCAGTCAGGGCACATGCCTGGGTTGTGGGCTGAAGCTGATCAATGACTCTCTCATCATTGATGTTTCTCTCTCTCTCTCTCCCTCTCCTTTCCTCTCTCTAAAATCAATAAAGATATATTTTTAAAAATTAAAAAAAAAAAGAAATGACTGAATCTGTGATTGGGAGATGAAAACGACAAGATGAATTTAAGATTCTTTTTGGTACCAGAAATTAAGAAAAAAGCTTGTTGAAGGGACACAAGAGTCAAACCAAAGGACAGCCTAGTGGCCAAACTTACATGTTTTAAGCAAAAAATAAATAAGTAAGTAAAAATAGTATAAGATAGTAATACAAACAATAAAAGTATATACCAGTCCATGCTGATATAAGTAAATAATTAAATAAATAATAAATATTTGAGAAGAGACTACTGTTCTTTATGGAAAAATTCCATTTAATAAGTTAGAAAAAAAAAGAGGGAACAAGAGAATCACCATTAGGCAAACATCACCGTGATAATTGCTTCAGACAAGTTCCATCAATGGGTGATAAAATTAGTAGCTAAATATTTGAGGAGAAACAGGATATTTGCCTAGTCTCAAAGTATCTCCTCCAAGATATTTGTTAACTACAATGCGGAAAATATTATCTTTACAGTTGTTAAACCTGGTAAACACCACCTTAACCAAGGTCGAAATCATCAAGGCATATCAGCATTTTGTTTCCCTGATATGGATGTATAGATAAGGTTATAAATAACATCTCTGTGGTTTTTGTGTCAAAATGTATATCTTGACTACATGAGAAATAATCAGACAAACCCAACTTGAGAGACATTCTATGAAATAACTGACCAGTGCTCCTTGAAAAGTGTCAAGATCATAAAAAAGAAAGACTGAAAAACTATAATCTATTGGAGAAGATTAGGATATGAACCAAATGCCATGTGGGTTTGTGGATTGCATTTTGAAAAAAAAAAAAAAAATGAACATTGGTAGAAAAGTGGTAACATACAAATAGTCTGCACTTTAGTTAATAGTTTTCTACAGATACTAATTTCTGAGTTTTGATAATTATATTATTGTTACATAAGACATTTACATTAGGGGAAACAATGAATTTTATAGATACTCTTGTATTACTTTTAAAATTTTTCTGTAAGTCTAAAATTAGTTCAAAGTTATAAATTAAAAAGGTACATATATTAAAATTCATACTGACTACATTAGCTACATAAATCTGTAGACTTCAGTTCATGTCAGTTTAAAAACATGTATTAAACACTTATTATGCCCAAAACACTGTGATAGGTGCCCCAAAACAGGGTAGGAAAAGAACAAAGATTGGTAAGGTATAGCCTCTGTCCTTAAGATGTTTACAGTGTAGTGGCATGAGAAACAATCACATACTCCAATAATTTCACTTTAATTTGGTAAGCGATAATATAATGGTGTGCCCCAGGCATCAGGGGAACACAGAATCAAAGCTCTTAGTTTAAGTTGGGTGTCTAAAAAAATACTTATTAGAATATATTACTTCTTGTCTAAATCTTTTTGGAGATATATGAGTTATCCTGGAAAAATATAGCATGCATTTCATACTTTAATAATTCTCTTTATATTTGCCCACTCGTTCATTAATTTCTAAATGTTGTCTTATAGATTTTCAATAACTTTATGATTTTAGTGAAAATATCAAAATATAAAAGAAAATTTAGATTTTCTAGTTCTTTTGGCTTTACCTATGCACAACTACCAACATAGACTCTGATAAAGGAGTTTGCTTGTCTTCATAATTGATTTCAAGGGTTAAGCTGAATTGATTAACTGATGATCCACGGAAATCATCAACATTGTACAAATAAATATTTGAGCAAGGTAGAATCAGACTACAGAATTATTTCTCTCTGAGTCAGTCTCCCATTCTTTAAAAAATTGCCATATCAATTGCTGCTTTCATATTAAGTTTCAACAAATAGTGATTTAACTAAGGTATCTATTTAACTTCAAAAATAATGCTTGCTTGTTAGAGCAACAGCTGTGTACACATTTTATATACTTAACACTTACCACAAAGTGAGCCCAATAAGGTTAACCAGATAATTACCAGTCTTGTCACACATGTCAGCTCTACAGTTATCCTTAATTAACTGGAACCTTGATGCAATCACCAGAGGTAATCAACAGTAATCATTCTGAACTGTTCTCCTTTGACTCCCCCAAAATGTCAATATTGGAGTATTACCTGATTTTAAGCAAGTAATAGTAAATACAAGGGTCTGAAATGCTCTTTAGTAATTTATTTTAAAGAATTTCCCAGCAACTGTTCTCATATTTTTCTAGTAGTTAACATTTTCCAGAATGTTTAATTGTCTATGATGTAAAGAGAGTGTATAAGGTACCAGAAAATGTCAGCAAAGATGTTGACAAAGCATCTTAACTTTGTGACAGGTACGGTAGTCATCAATAGAAATAATAATAAAATAAAATTTTATTATTAAAAATTAAAAATTATTTATTATTAAAGTTAAAAATTTTATGCTTTAATAGACATAACTGCACATGAATGGTGTGGCTTAATTTAAGTGTTGTAGATAAATACAGTTGCTTAGAGTAGGGAATACTGAATGACATTATTAAAAGAAAGCAGATAGAATTAATCACATGCAAGTGATAATAATGCATTGTCATAGCTAGAGCAGAAGGTACATGGTCAAAGCAAGAAAACTGGCTAAGCAATGGATTTTGGAAGACACTGAAGATCAAAATCAAAGGTCATCGATTGCTGTTAAAAAATTGTGAGGTGGCACAATCTTTAGAGGAGGGTGATAAATTTAAAATGACGCCTGAAAACAAATATTACCTTTGTCAGGAAAATGTAAAAAATGAAAGTAGTCATGAAAAATACTACTCCAATTATTCAAGGTTGGTGAGAACAAGAGAGAGGGAGAATACTAAGCATTAGCAAAAGGGAGTAGAAGGTAAGTTGTATTACAGCCCCATTCAAGATCCTGAGGTATGTGCATGACTTCCATGATTATTGATGGCAATATGTGGGTCGTGGGATGACTGCACCAGCTAGAGTTGTTGTCAGCCAAAAGTAATAGTATACCCCCTCCAAAAAACAATGACTTAACAAGTAGTTTATTTCCTTTTTGTTTACCACATATATTAAAAAAAACTTGGCATAAGCAGTCTAGAGCTGTTATAGCCATTTAACAGTATTGTCAAGGACCTAAACTCTTTATATATTCCTGCTATATTAGTTTTCTATTGCTGCTGTAAAAATACCAGAAATGTAGTGGCTCAAAACAACAGAAATTTATTCTCTTAGATGTCTGGTCGTCAGAATTCCAAAATGAAACCTATGGAGTTAAAATCAAGTTGCAGCTATGAGGTTTTTGGTTTGGTTTCTGGAGGCTCCAGGGGACAGTCTACTCCTTGACTCTTTCAAATTCTAGTGGCTGCTGGCATATTAGGGGGGTAATTCATGATTCAAACTACCAAATCTTCTATGCTATCCTTAACTTGTACCTTTGGTCTTTGTAATTGCTGTACCTCCAGGCATTGCAGGAAAAAGAAGGAGGTAGCTAAGTAAATACTAGTGGAGTAATTCTCAAGAAACCTTTCCCCAAAACTCCCTCCAAAACTTTCACTTTTACTTCCTTTATCAAAATCATGTTGCGTCGTTAGTACTAGATGCAAAGACATTTTGAGAAGGCAATATTTTACTTTCCAGTCTCTTTAGAGGAGAAAAACAAGAAAAAAAAGTTGGTTGGGAATGGGTGTTGAGCAAGTCAACCAAGAGTATCTTACACTTTGGGGAATCATGGCATATATGTATTTGTTCCTCTAGGAATATATATACACACGCATAAGTCATATTCTTTCCTCAATTCATGGTATTTTCTACTTTTTATGTCCTTAGGCTAAGAAGTGAGATGAAATGGAGATAGAAAAATGAGTGAGAAGAAAGCGGGTGTAGAGGTGAAACTTTCTCCTTCTTATAGGTTCTTTGGCTAGTGTAATAGTTAAATTGACATAAGACAGATTAACAGAAGAAAAACAAATTTCATACATATGGGAGCCTCATAAAAATATAAGATTCCCTGGCAGTCATGAAATTGAGGCTTATATAGCCACTGAGCTAAGAAGAAGGGGTTAAGGGTTTGGGGTTTCAAAGTAGAGGTAGACGATTTACAGGGAAATGAGAAAAGCAAATATTTGTTTACCTTTCAGATGAGTCTTTCTTATATAAAATATATATCTGGTAATAGCTCTCTTCCTGGTGCAGGCTCCTATCTAAATGCTTTTAAGGCAGTTAAACGGGAGGTAAAAATATCTTTCTGAATTTACTGAGCCCCATTGTCTTCAGCTAGAAATAATCCATGTGACAAATTGTCACATTCTAAGGTGATGTATTCTGTTTCCTCCTTAGAAATTAGGACTAGACTGGTAATACTACAAGAGAAACCATATCAATAAAGTGATTAATTTTGGAGCTTTTGAAATTCCACTCAAGTCATCTTCTGATGAAATAATTGACCTATTCCTGAAGAACATGTAATATTCACAACTACATAAGTACCTAATATCTAATATAAAAAATACTACAAGTTCCTAAGAAATCTAAATGCATTTCTTTAACAAAATATTTTATCTTATCTTAAAAAGAATATCTTTTTCTCAACTTTAATATTTTGTTAGTTTTTTCTGATGTACAAAGTTTGTCTCTTGAAAAAGCTATATTGGATAATGAACAAAGATACACATATTTGTTGGTTATTTATTATACAAAGTAGACATGTCAACTATGTTACCATATAAATGTGTGTTTTTCTACTTACCTTCTTTTCTAATACAAACACATCTAGAACAAAAGACAATAAAAAGTGATGATGTCCTGGGATTTAGACACAGAGCCCTGCACATTTAAAATTCAATGACACAGGTAATAGGGACTATTGAACATCTGGTCTTAAGCATTTGACTCTGGAATCATTATGTAGTGAGCACAGGATCTTATTATTACAACTTCAAATTTATATTAACAAATACATGTTTTATACCATTTTTATTCTTATTGTTTCCTGTTTAAATTTCTCATTGAAAGGCAAATTTTTTGCTCTTCTAATTGTAGTACAGGATCTGATTTCCTTTTTCAATATGCACTTCTGATTCTCATGGTCTCTCTAAAAAAAAATCAAATCATAGAGAAAAAAACATGTGACAATTTAACTTTTACTGATGGGTGACCATGAAATAGTAATTTAAGTACTTAAAAAATTAGAGCTGTCAGAAATTTGGAAAAAATGGTGTAAGTGAAATAGCAGTTGTTCGGTCATTCTTAAGAAGACAATTTATCTGGATATTTAAATCAGAAGAGATAACTATGTTATGCATTTCTTTGGGTATTACTTGATCCTTAGCAAATACAGTTCATGTATCATTATAATACTATTAAAATATGTGACATTTTATTACTCTTCAATTTAATATTATATGTTAAATACAGTAGACATACTAAGGAAAGCTTCTTGTACTATAAGTCATGTGATACTTGGCTGTGATTCAGTAGAACCTGTGGATTTTACTGGTGTCTACCTTTCAGTCCTTATTTGAAGAGTGGCCACATATTAATGTCCCATCAAAATGTTTCCTAGCCTTTTAAATAATATTTTATTTTTAAAATTCTTTAACTACACTTAATTTCAGGGACTATGAAAAGAAGCCTTTAAAACAATCTTTCTTAATATCCTTTCTGTCCATTTATGATTTTTCAAATAGCTCTGATCTCTGTATCTCTACTTAGTGCCAAAATATACCCTATGTGACACAATTCTGTCATATAAATTATTGAAGCCATTGGTACTGCCTTTTAACTTTAGTGCCATTCAGAGTTCTTAGTCACCAAACAATTACTTCCAAATCTTACCACCAAGCCATGACTGAGTTCTCAAGTTAGAGAAGAGACTGCCTGATTTAGCCTTGATGGGTTCTCATGCTGGGAGGATCTGGCTCACTTAGTGTCCTCCATTAAATTCACCATTGAAGTGGAAGTTGACAATATGAAAAACAATAGTCACTGAGCAGCTACCTCCTGTACTACTCCCAGAGAGTCAATTAGGCATTTTGGAAGCTGAATGACTTATTTTAGGCCAATGAAGCAGTAACTTAATAGTACTCCAGTGGCAAAGAAGAGTTCACACAGCTTCCAAAAATGCCCAACTTTCTCCCAGGGAGTAGTTTACATACTATAAACACACTATAAGAATCTAGCTCAATCAATACAGGCCAAATACTGCATTTGTAAAGTGTTAAGAGATTTTGATGCTGAAGTAGATAATAAAATGGGTTTATCTATTTTATGTAGGTGAGAAATAACTTCAAAGGAAACCAAAATAGGAAAATGGTTATAATACTAAAGGATACAGTGAGTCATATAAGTACAAGTTATAAACTTCATGCCTATATGAAATATATATCATCTGGATGAATTTTATGGGAATAGGTAAAACAATACAGTATCATCAGGATCAAGAGATAGCAATAAGCGACATTTTCTAGAACTCACAGAACCATCTTTGTCATTTTATACTAAATAATTTAGTTAAAAATATTACACACTTTTTAAAAAATTTAATATTCCCATAGCTATGAGAATTTTTCTCTTAAGTAGCTTTCATTTAATGGAGAATAAAAAGAACACATGGAAAAAATATCAGAATGAAACTAGGCACTATACCTACTCTTCTTACTGCTCTGAATAACACCATAGCTAAATATTCATCTGGGTATTCTCCATGGTTATTTCAAAGAATTTAATAAATTCTTCTGAATCCCTGGATAGATAGGGGTTTAAACTATTACTCATTAGAAGGCTTATTATCACCTTGGTATGAAGACATAAGTCTCATTAATTTTAAAGGGAATTACTCACAGTAAACAAAGAGGGACATATCTTTAAAAATTCAACCCCAATGTGTCTGTCTAGCCAAAACATTATTAATTTATTTGTAATCTGAATTAAATGTTCTTCCCTGTCCCAGCATATTCTCTTTCTATACATATGAATGCTTAGTTTCTCATGTTCATAGTTTTAAACTGCTTTTCTTATTGGGTAAATTTAGATTATAAAATTCCTGAAAAGAGAGGCAAAGTTAAATTGTGAACTTAGCTTATTATTTGAATTTTACAACAAAAACACAATAATTAATAATAATGTTAAGCCTGAATTAGAATTCTGATTCAGATAGGTCAGAAAATGAGTTTTCTATTACTGCTTAAAAATTACTGCAAATTTAGTAGCTTAAACAATGCTAACTTATTATAGTTTTATAAGTTAAAAGTTTAAGGTTTATTTCATGGGGATAAAATCAAGGTGTCAGTAGGACTGCATTTCTTTCTGGATGCTCTAATAGAGAATCTGTTCCTTGCTCATTTAGATTCTTGGCAGAATTTGGTTCCTTGCTGTTGTAGAACTAAAGTCATCTTTTCCTTGCTGTCAGTTAATCATGTTCCCAGTTTCTAGAGGCCACTTGTATTTTTTGGCTCTTGGCCCTCTTTCTTCATCTTGAAATCTAAAAATGATGTCTTAATCTTTTCACACTGAAGCTCTCCTTTTTCTTCTGTCCCATCTCTCTGACCTACACTTCTGCCATCCTTTTCTGCTTTTAAGGGTTCATGTAATTACATCAGGCCCACTCAGATAATCCAAGATAATTTTCCCATTTTAAGGTCAATGACCTTAATCAACACTTTCAAAGCTACTTTTCTCAGGTAAGGTAACATATTCAGAGGTCCCAGGCATTCAGATGTAGACATCTTGGGGGATCATAATTCTACTTATCACAAATAAATTTAAAGGGAACTTTAAAATCTAAAATTACCTTTAATGATACTCCCTTGAACATTTTATTTTTAACACACGGATCACTACAAACTTACAGTTTTGATCTGAACAATTGCCTCCAAGGTGAGGAATGATATATAGCTATGGCAGTTGAAAGGATTTACTCTAGAAAGAAATCAAACTTGGATCTGACATGTACTGTGGACATTTTAGCTTTTAAAATAAATAAGGTTGAATCTTTTTTGCAACTTTTATAACAAGAAAGAAATATTATTTAAAAACTTTATTTTTTTGTATTTGGTTATTCCTAAACATAGTCATTACATAATTACCATGACCCAGAATGAATGGCAAATACAATAATAGTACTTTTCTACTTTTTAAATGATATTTCTGCTCACAAATAAAGAGCAAACTTTTCTAAGCTTGCTCCTGCTTAGGTTATTTCTCTTTTTCCCTCCACTTGAAATATTTTTTTTAATTATGTAAAAAAAAAAATAAAGCCCAAATGTCAGAGGAATAGTGGCATGAGAAATCCCCTTGGTCTCTTCCTTAGAAGTTTCAACAATTCAAGCATCTGTACCTCAACAAAAGATTCTCTGATCAATGCACAAACATGCCAGAAGGATCTGCACATTCAAACATCTAAAGGAAGGCAAGTGAATGCAAACCAGTAAGGTGAGAAGGGAAAAATAGACACATTAACACATTGCAGCTCAAAGTTTATGGCAGGGCTCAGCCTGGAGAGCAGAGGAATCAGACTGTGGCTGGCACACCTTTCAGCTTGCAGGATCAAAGAAATTTAGTGAACATGTCTGCAGGAGTGGGGAGTAAAAGTTACAGCTAAGCCCACAGACTTGGCCAGAGACTAAGCACAGAAGTGTTGTCTGGCGATTGGCATTCCAGATAGAGAAACAAAGCCATGGAGCCTGGTTGGCTCCCCTCACCCTTCCAGAGCTTGCCTCCCATGGCCCTTCCTGATGGGTTGCTGAGCACATTACCTGCAAACCCAAGGACAGGTAATACAGAAACAATTTTTCTCTGACCTAAGAGCACAACCTGTGACTAATCCCAGGGCTGAGTGGAGATGCAGGGGGACTTTATGGAGTTCCAAGGTTGTCATTGCAACAAAGAAGGCAGTTGGGTTCCCCCAGCTCTTCCTGCCCCCACATATTGAGGCTGCACTGCTGGTGGGATCTGTCTGTGGGGAATGTCACTGGAATTTCATGGATCTGGAGCCCCATCACCCACCAAGTACCCTGGTGAATTTGGTCCCTTGGGACTGGGGCTACCAGACCACAAGGGGAACTTCTACTTTTCCAGGGGGCACAAGCCATTTTCCAACACCCATTGGAAATCTGAAGTCAGAAAAGTATAGGAGAGATAAAAAAAACTTGTGATTCAGTGCCACTTACTGGAAAACAATAAAAATACTTTTTCTAATCAATCTTCCAGAGAAATGTCACTCACAGAGAGATGCTTAAACAGAGAAGGAATCCATCAAACACCATGAGTAACCATGGTAATGAGGCAGCTCAGAAAGAAAACAAAAGCTCTTCAGAAAGTAAATTTAAAGACATGGGAATATGTGATTTAAATGACATAGAATTCACAATTGTAGTTCTGAAAACACTCAAGATGCAAAAAAAACACAGATGGGTACTTCAGTGTCTCAGAAACCAAATCAATGAAGAAAATAAGTATTTTAACAAAGAGATTGAAACTTTAAAAATGAACCAAATAGGAATTCTGGAGATGAAGAACTCAATAAAAGAGACCAAGAGTAAACTAGCAAGTATAGGAGATAGAGCTGACCAGACAAAGGAAAGAATTAGTGATATTAAAGATAAAAAATCTAGAAATGATGCAAAGGGAAGAAGAGAGAGACTCCAGCATAAAAAACTGGCCATTGTAGTTCAGTTGGTTGAGCATTGTCCTGTGCACCAAAAGGTCGTTGGTTTGATTTCCAGTCAGGGCACACACTTGAATTGTGGGTCAGAGTGCATATAGGAGGCAACCCATTGATGCTTCTTTCACATCAGTGTTTCCCTCTCTCTCCCTCTCCCTACCTCTTTCTCTAAAATCAATAAAAACATATTTTAAAAAAATGAAAGAACTCTAAAGGAACTATCCGATTCCATCAGAAAGATCAGTATAAGAATAATAGGCATACTAGAAGAAGAGACGGAGGAGGGAACAGAGAGCTTATGCAAACAAATAGTTGAGAACTTCCCAAACCTAAGAAAAGAGCTAGATCCTCACATTCAAAAAGCAAACAGAATACTTAGTTATCTCAATCCAAAAAGGCCTTCTCTAAGGAATATTGTATTAAAAGTGTCTAAAATTAATGACAAAACATTCTCAAGGCATTCAGGAAAAAGAAGAAAGTAACCTATGAAGGAAAGCCTATTAGGTTATCATCAGACATCTCAGCAGAAACTGCAAGCTAGAAGAGAGTGGAACCAAATATTTAAACTACTGAAAGAAAGAAATTACCAGCCAAAAAAGACTTCCCCAGACATAGAGAAGCTGATGAAACTTATCACCAGAAGAGCTCCATTGCAGGAAATACTCAAGGGATTTATTCTACCTGAAACAAACAACAGAAGCTCACAAAACTATGAGTACAATCACCAACAAACTTACAGCATAAACAGGAATATTTTGTGACAACAAAAACATAAAAGGGGAAGAGGTAATGGTCAGGATTTACAAAGGAGGACTGAGATAAGACACATACAATAGAAAAAGGACTACTGTATATATGAAACATTTTTTTCATAAATCTAATTGTAACCACACACAAAACCCCCAAAACTGAAACACATAGAGAGGAAAATGAGGAAACAGAGGAAATAAGTATGGAATACTACCAGACAAAAACAACAGACAGAAACACAAAGGAAAATAATCTATGGAGGCACAGAGCTACCAGAAAGAAAAAAAAAGATAAAATGGCTATAGGAAATCCTCATACATCAATAGTTACTCTAAATATAAATGGTTTGAATTCACCAATAAAATGGCACAGAATAATAGACTGAATCAACAAAACAAAACCCAACTATATGCTGCCTTCAGGAGACACATCTAAGCTTCAAAGACAAAGATAGACTAAAAGTGAAAGGGTGGAAAATGATTCTCCAAGAAAATAGCATCCACACAAAAGCAGCTGTAGCCATATTTAATTCTGACAAGTTAGATTTCAAGATAGCAAAGGTAACAAGAGACAAAAGTGGACATTTTGTAATCACAAAAAGGACAGTGCATCAAGAAGACATAACACTTCTCAATACACATGCACCTGATCAAGGAGCATCGGGATATAAAAAGCAACTACTAGCAGAGCTAAAGGGAAAAACTGACAAAAATGCAATCATTGTTGGGGGCTTAAATACTCCATTGACAGCTTTAGATAGATGATCCAAACAGAAAATCAATAAAAATGACACATTAGACCAAATGGACATAACTGACATTTACAGAACCTTTCATCCCAGAACATCAGATTATACATTCTTCTGCAGTGCACATGGAACATTCTCAAGTATAGACCATACGTTGGGTCAGAAAACCAGCTTAAACAAATTTAAGGTTGAAATCATACCAAGCATATTCTCTGACCACAATATTCTGAAATTAGCAACCAGCTGCAAAAAGTATTTAAAAAAAACACATAAATATGCAGAGAATAAACAATATGCTATTGAAAGATGACTGGGTCAAAGAAGAAATAAAGGGGGAACTCAAAAGATATATAGAGACAAATGAGAATGACAATATGACATATCAAAACTTCTGGGATGCAGTGAAAACAGTAATAAGAGGGAAGTTTATATCTTTACAAGACTATCTCGAGAAATAAGAAAAATCCCTAGTAAACAACTTAACATTACATCTTAAAGAACTTGAAAAAGAAGAACAAAAGTGGCCCCAAATCAATAGAAGTAAGGAAATAATAAAAATTAGACAAGAATTGAATGAAATGGAGAGAAAAAAAGACTATACAAAAAATTAATGCAACAAAAAACTGGTTCTTTGAAAAGATTAATAAAATTGACAAACCATTGGTTAGACTCATTAAAGAAAAAAAAGAAAAGACTTATATTAACAAAATCAGAATTGTAAGAGAAGTTAGCACAGACATCACATATATACAAAGAATCATACTAGAATATTATAAAGGACTATATGCCACCAAATTCAATAACTGAGAAGAAATACATAAGTTCTTAAAATATATAACCTTCTTGGACTAAATCATGAAAAACTGGAAAATCTAAATAGATCAACTGTGAGGAAATTGAAACAACCACCAAACACCTCCCTAAAAATAAAATTTCAAGACCAGGTGGCTTCACTAGTGAATTCTAGCAAACATTCAAAAACAACTTGATATCTATTTTTCTCAAAGTCTTCCAAAATATTGAAGAGGCAATACTTCCTAAAACATTTTATGAGGCCAACATACCCTAATATGAAAGCCAGGAGGGATAACACACACAAAAGAAAACTACAGAAAAATATCTCTGATAAATTCAGATGTAAATATCCTAAACAAAATATTAGCAAATCGAATACAACAGTATATCAAAAAAGTAATACATCATGATCAAGTGAGATTCATTCCAGGAGCACAAAGAAGGGTCAACATATGTAAATGAATTAATGTAATTCACCACATTAACAAAAGAAAAGATAAAAATCATATGATCTTATCAATAGATGCAGAAAACACATTTTACAAGATACATCTGTTTATGAATAAAACACTCAGTAAAGTAAGTATAGAAGGACAAAACCTCAACATAATAAAGGCCATGTATGACAAACCCTCAGCTAATATACTTAATGGTGAAAAACTGAAAGCTTTCCCTTTAAAATCAAGAACAAGACAAAGATGTTCACTCTCACCACTCTTATTCAACATATTCTGGAGGTCCCAGCCAGAGCAATTAGGCAAGGGAAAGAAATAAAAGGCATCCAAATTGGAAATTAAGATGTAAAAGTGTGAGATTTGCAGATGACATGATTCTGTACATAGAAAACCCTAAAGATTAGACCATACAACTATTAGAAACAGTAAACAAATACAGTAAAGTTGCAGTATACAAAATCAATGTACAAAAATCCACTGCACTTCTATATATTAACAAAGAAATTTCAGAAAAAAAGAAATGAAAAAAAATTCCTTTTGCAATAGCAACAAAAAGAATAAAATATTTAGGAATAAATAGCACAGAATGTGAAGGACGTATATACCAAAAATGACAAAGTATTCTTTTTTTATTATTAAATTTATTGGGGTGACATTGGTTAATATTATCATATAGGTTTCAGGTGTGGGTTTCTATGTTACAAGGTCTGTATATTGCACTGTGTGCCCACCACCCAAAGTCAAATTTTCTCCCATCAACACATATTAGGACCTCTACACCCCCCACCCCCTTTCCTCTGGCAACCACCACAATGCTGTTTGTGTCCAGGAGTTTCACTTTTACATCCTACATATGAGTGAAATCATATTGCTCTTAGCTTTTTCTTTTTTCTTTTTTAAATATATCTTTATCGATTTCAGAGAGAGGAAAGGAGAGAGATAGAAACATCAATGATGAGAGAGTCATTGATCATGCCCGCAACCCGGGCATGTGCCCTGACCGGGAATCGAACCCCGATCGCCTGGATCCCAGGTTGATGCTCAACCACTGAGCCACGCCCGGCTGGGCATCTCTTAGCTTTTTCTGACTGACTTATTTCACTTAGCATAATATTCTTAAGGTCCATCCATATTGTTGCCAATGGCAGTATTTCATCTTTTCTTGTGGCTGAGTAGCATTCCATTGTGTACATGCACCACATCTTCTTTATCCAGTCCTTTATCACAGGACACTTTGGTTGTTTCCATGTCTTGGCCACCGTAAATAATACTGCAATGAACATAGGGGTGCATATATCTTTGTAAATACATGTTTTTGTTTTTTGGGTATATACCCAAAAGAGAGATTGCTGGGTTGTACAGTAGCTCTATTCTTAATTTTTTGAGGAATCACCAGACTGCTTTCCATAGTGGTTGTACCAGTCTACATTCCCACCAGCAGTGTATGAGGGTCCCCTTTTCTCCACAACTTCTCCAACAATTGTTGTTGCTTGTCTGGTTGATAATAGCCAATCTAATAGGTGTAAGGTGGTATATCTCATTGCAGTTTTGATTCGCAATTCCCTAACTGCTAGTGAGGTTGGACATCTTTTCATATATCTATTGGCTGTTTGTATGTCTTCTTGGGAGAGGTGTCTGTTCAGGTCCTCTGCCCACTTTTTGACTGGGTTGTTTGTTTGGTATTGAGGTTTGTGAGTTCTTTATATATTTTGGAAATTAAAACTTTGTCAGAGGTACTGTTTGCATATATCATCTCCTATGTGGTTGGCTGTCTCTGTTTTGTTGTCAGTTTCCTTAAGGTTAGAGTAAGAAATAAAAGGCATCCAAGTAGGGAAGGAAGAAGTAAAACTGTCACTTTTTGCAGACGACATGATTCTGTATATAGAAAACCCTAAACGCTCCACCAAAACATTTTAGAAACTATAAACAAATACAGTAAAGTTGCAGGATACAAAATCAATGTACAAAAATCCATATATACTGTATACAAAGAACAAAACTTCAGAAAAAGAAATAAAAAACCACAAACAGTTCCTTTTACAATTGCAACCAAAAGAATGAAATACCAAGGAATAAACTGAACAAAGAATGTGAAAGACCTATAAAGTGAAAATCACAAAGCTTTATTAAAAGAGATTGAAAAAGACACAACTGCCGGCTGGTGTTGGCTCAATGGTTGAACATTGATGAGGCAGTCACGGTTCAATTCCCAGTCACTGAACATGCCTGGGTTGCAGGCTCAACCCCCAGTAGGGGGCAGTGCAAGAGGCAGCTGATCGATGATTCTCTCTCATCATTGATGTTTCTATATCTCGCTCTCTCTCCCTTCCTCTCTCTGAAATCAATAAAAACATATTTTAAGAAACATTTGAAAAAGAAAAGAAAAAGACACAACAAAAGGAAAATTATCCCATGTTCATGGATTGGAAGAACCAACACAGCTAAAATGGCCATGTTACCCAAAGCAATATACTAATTTAATTCAATCCTCATCAAAATCCCAATGTAATTTTTTTATAGAAATAGAAGAAGAAATTATCAGATTTGTATGGAACCACAAAGGACCTCAAATAGCCAAAGAAATTTTGAGAAAAAAGAACAAAGCTGGAGGTATCACGCTACCTAACTTCAAATTATACTACAGAGCTACAATAATCAAAACAGCATGGTATTGGTGGAGAAACAGGCACACATATCAGTGGAACAGAATAGAGAGCCCAGATGTAAAACCACATGCAGATGGACAGATAATTTTCAACAAAGGAGTCAGAAACACACGATAGAGTAAAGATAGTATCTTCAATAAATGATGCTGGGAAAAATGGAAAGCCACATGAAAAAGAATAAAACTGGGTTACAGTTTGTCCCCCAAAAAATGAATTCAGAGTGGATCAAAGACCTAAATATAAAGCCTGAATAATAAGTGACAGAAGAAAACATGGTACCAAACTTATGGACCTAGGTCATAGAGAACATTTTATGAACTTGACCCAAAGGTAAGGGAAGTAAAGCCAAAATAAATGAATGGGATTATCTCAAACTAAAAAGTTTCTGCACAGCAAAAGAGACAAAGTATTTTTAATAGTGATTTAAAAAGATGCAATGACATGGAAATATATTCTTTTTTTCATGTACTGGAAGAATCAACATAGTTAAAATATCCATATTACCCAAAGTAATATACAAATTTAATGCAGTCTCCATCAAAATCCCAGTGACAATTTTAAAGAAATACAACAAAAATAATGAGATTGGTATGGAATGACAAATGTTGCCAAATAGCCATAGCAATCATTCTAAAATAGAAGGAAGCATGAGGTATCAGACTACTTGATTTAAAATTATACTACAGAGCAATGATAATCAATACATCATGGTACTGGCAGAAAAACAGACACATAGATCAATGGAACAGAATTGAGAGCCCAGAAATAAATCCAATGTAAATGTGCAAATAATTTTTGACAATGAGCCAAAAACATATAATGGAGAAAAGAGTGCCTCTTCAATAATTGGTGCTGGGAAAATTAGAAAGCCACATGCAAAAGAATGAAACTAGACTACAATTTGTTCCTATGTACAAAAATTAATTCAAAATAGATCAAAGACCAAAATATAAGATCTGAAATAATAAATTACAGAGAAAAACATAGGTACTAAACTTATGAACCTTGGTCTCAGAAGATTTTATGAATTTGACCTCAAACACAAAATAAGTAAAGGCAAAAATAAATGAATAAGATTAAATCAAACTAAAAAGCTCTGCACAGCAAAAGTAACCGCTAACAAAACAAAAATACAACCAACCGCATTGGAGAAGACACTTGCAAACAACAGCTTTGGCAAGGGGTTAATATCCAAAATATATAAAGAGCTCATACATCTGAACACCAAACAAACAATCCAATTAAAAAATGGACAGAGGACCTGAATAAACTCTTCTCTTTAGAAAACATACAAATGGTCAACATATATAGGAAAGATGCGCAACCTCACTAGGCATTTAGGAAATGCAAATCAAAATTACAATGAGATACCACCTCACACCTGTTAGAATGGCTATGGTCAACAAGAAAAGCAACAGCAAGTTTTGTAGAGATTGTGGAAAGAAACCCTCATTCACTGCTGATAGGTACAGCCACTATGGAAAACTGTATTGAGGTTTCTCAAAAAATGAATAGAGTTACCATATGTCCCAGTAATCTTTCTCCTGGCTATCTACTCCCCAAAATTGAAAGCATTTTTTCCCCCAAAGATATATACACCCCTATGTTCATTGCAGCATTATTTGCAGTGGCTAAGACATGGAAACAACCAAAGTGTTCTTCAATAGATGATTTGATAAAGAAGATGTGATACATATATATATTGGGACAATATTCAGCCATAAGAAAGATGAAATACTGCCTTTTGCAACAAAGTGTATGGACCTTGAGAATATTATGCTAAACAAGATAAGTCAGTCAGAAAATACTAAGAACCATATGATTTCACTCATATATGGGATATAAAACTGAAACTCATAGACAGTCAACAGTATGGCGGTTACAAAAATTAAGGGAGGTGGAAGTGTAGTAAAGAGTAAAGGCGGCCAAATATATGGTGATGGAAGATTATTTGACTTTGGGTAGTGGGTACACAATGCAATGTACAGATAATGTATTATAGAATTCTACACTTGAAATTTATATAATCTTATTAACTAATGTCATCCCAATAAATTTAATTAACTCAAAATATATAATGTACACTTCAGTCTTCCATTATTCTCAAACTTTGCTTCTATACCCATGTAAAATCTTGCTTCCTTTCATACCCTTTTATAGAAAGAGTGTTTTCAAAGCTCTCTGGAGACCTCCTCCTAGTCATTTCCACCTGTTTCTTTTTCTCAACTTTGGCTTTGGTGGCACTAAGTTTGATACTGTTGAGGATTTGGCATTTAATTATTTGTTTAAACCTCTTATTTATCTTTTTTTGCCTCTAATCTTCCAAGTGTCTCTCTTTGTAGTTGCTGCTATTTTTGTATGTATGTAATCATCTTTATTTTTTTAGTTTTTTAAATCCTCAACCGAGGATAATTTTTTCCATTGCTTTTCAGAGAAAGGGAGAGAGAGGGAGAGAGAGGGAGAGAGAGGGAGAGAGAGACACATCAATTGGTTGCCTCCCACATGTGCTCCGACTAGTACTGGGGATAGAGCCTGCAACCAAGGTACATGCCCTTGGCTGGAATTGAACCTGGAACCCTTCAGTATGCAGGCCCATGCTCTAACCATTGTGCCAAACCAGCTAGGGCTCTATGTAACCATCTTTAGAAAGGTAATATGTTAACATATTTTATTAATTCAAACACTATTAAAAGTAACTAAAATCTGTATATTTAGACCAAATTTTGTACCTAAACACCAGTACCATATTTCTAAATACATTCAGGACATCTATGCTTGCTATAATTGTCTCAAACTGTGAAACATTAAATACATTGTTTTCCTCCAAAACCTGCTGTTTTCTCCAAAGTCTTTATTCTTAATGTTACCATTGTTCTCTCAATATAAAACCTTGAAGTCAAATTTTATTGCTCTTTTCCTTTACTACCTCATAATAAATTCATCATTAAATCTTCAGCTACACTTTTTCATATATCACATCTTCTTTTCCACTGATATTGTAGTCTAAATTTAAATGAACCCACATCTACATTATTCCAACTCCCTTCTTCCTTTAAAGTATTATTTTATTCAACTTCTTCCTCTTTAATCTGTCTTATTTTGTTTTACTGAAATAAAAAATGTATAATGCTAACACACAAATACACCTTTTGTACACGGAATAATAACAGCTATTAATTATTAGTTTCCTACTATGTATCAAGTACAGTTTTAGGTGCACATTAACACCTTTTTTTTTCTATTATAATCTTATGAGTTAGTATTATTATTATTCCAATTCTACAGATGAGATAACTAAGACAATGACAGATTGTCTTTCACAAACTGATAGAATTGGAATACTACTTCAAATAGTCTACCTCCAGTGTCTATACCTGTAGTCACAGTACTATTCAATTCCTTTCTTCCTTCCAGAGTGTTCGTAAAATATATCTACTCAAGTTATTATAAGGACATCATCAGGTGGACTTTCCTTGAGTTGGTGGAGATAGGGAGTGCAGGTTTGGAGTTGATTTTCTAGGCTTAGGCTAAAGCAGAGCAGTTATTCTGTATTTATATTCTTCAAAAGTAATTTTATTTAACTATTTATCTTATAGTAAGATTGAATACTTCAGAGAGCACTGTTCTCTGAAGTTTAACATATATCTAGATTTAGTAACTACCACTATACTTTTTAAAAATTTAATCATTCCAAAAAATTTATTTTGTGCTATCTCTTCATATAATCTCACTTTCTCCTCAACCTTAGCCTCTGGCAATCACTGATTTGTTCTATATTACTATACTTTTGTCTTTTGGAGAATGTTATATAGATAGTATCATACAATATGTAAGCTTTGTTTTTACTTTTTATTTGAAATATTTATAGATTCACAGGAAGTTGCAAAAGAATGCAGAGTTCCCATGTGTTCTTCACCCAGTTTTTCCCGATGTTAGCGCCTTGTATAACTATAGTACAACATCAAATCCAGAAAATTGACATTGGAATAATGCAAATACTTTATTCACTTATTACATATGCACTTATTTCCATGTTTGTGTTTGTGTGTGTGTAGCTGTATGCAATTTTATCACATGTGTAGCTTCATGTAACTATCACCATAAATAAGATATAGAACTGCACCATCACCACAAAGCTTCCTTGCACTACTCTTTTATAGTCATATCCATCCTCTCCTGCCCTCCCTAACCACTGGATACCACTAATATATTCTCCATCTTTACAATTATGTTATTTCAAGTGTTACATATATCTCACATATGAATGAAATCATATGGTTCTTAACTTTTTCTGTCTGACATATTTTGCTTAGCATGATATGCTAAAGATCCATCCATGTTGTCACAAATGGCAGTATTTAATCTTTTCATATGGCTGAGTAGTATTCCATCATATATATGTACCATATCTGGTTGGAGGGGATTAGTAAAGGGGGAGGTCAAATATATGGTGATGGAAGGAGACTTGACTTTGGGCAGTGGGCACAAAATGCAATATACAGATAATGTATCCCAAAATTGTACACTCGAAAACTATATAATCTTAATAACCAATGCCATCCCAATAAATTTAATTTAAAAATAAAAAATAAATGTTATATCTATAAAATCATATAGTATGTATCATTTTTGTATGTAACCTTTTGAGACTGGCTCCTGTTACTTAGCATCATACCCTGCTATAAAAATCATATGCAGTTTTTTATATGAACATAAGTTTTTATTTTCCTGAGATAAACACTTGAGAGTACAATTGCTGGGTCAAAAGGTAAGTGTATATTTAACTTTATAAGAAATGGTGAAACTATTTTTCAGTGACTGTATGATTATGCATCCCAAACAGCAATGAATGAGTGATGCAATTTCTTTGAAGTCTCACCAGCAGTTGATGTTGTCATTATTTTTTATTTTAGCCATTCTGATAGGTGTGTGGTGATATCTATTTGTGGTTTTAATTTGCATTTCCCTAATGGTTAATGATGTTGAACACCTTTTCATGTACTTAATTCCTATCTTTAGTAAAGTGTTTTTTTATATACTTTGTCTATTTTCTAATTTGATTCTTTTTTTAAAGATTGAATTTTGAGAGTTCTTTATATATTGTGATAGAAGGCCATTATCTGATAAGTGGTTTACAGATATTTTATGCCAGTATGTACTATATATTTTTATCCTCTTTTTTGATTTTTTTAGAGAGAGGGAAGGAGAGAAGGAGAGAGAGAAAGAGAGAGAGAGAGAGAGATCAGCTGGGGATTGAACCCACAACCTGGGTATATGCCCTGACGGGAAATAGAACCTGTCACCTTTTGGTGTATGAACAATGTTTCAAACAACTGAGCCCCATCAGCCAGAGCTTCATACTCTTTACAGTGTCTTTCACAGAGTGATTTTGTTAAATTTGATCCAGTCCAATTTATTAATTTTTCTTTTTATTGCTTGTGCATTGGTGTCAACTCTAAGAACTCATTGTCTAGCCCTAGTTGCCAAAGATTATCATACGTTTTTTCCTAAAATTTTTATAGTTTTTGTGTTTAACATTTAACTCAGTAATTCATTTTGATTTAATTTTTGTATAAGGAATATTTGGGGGCTTTAGTGAGAGAATGGATTAAAGAAAAAAAGGGGAAATTTTGCATACTCTCTCTGAGTATTAGAAAACCCTTATCCCACTCTTTGAGCCAGGAATAGAGGATTTTTCCTAGATCTCTGCCTTCTTCATATGCTTACTTTTAAGTTTCAGGCTGTATTGTGTCTAGGTTGGAATTACTGGAAGCAAAAATGTAGTAACATACCACCAGTTCAGTACTTCAAATATTGTTTCTTTTGTCTAACCACATTCTACTTATTTTACAAAGTCCCTAAATAACTGCTTCATGAATCTTTCCAGGCTTTATAAATACATTCGTTGACAATGAGAGGGTAAAATCTGTTTACACTATGTTAGCCAGAATCAGAACTCTCAAACTATTTAAGGAATTTTATGTTAAATATATTTTGTAATTTTTTCTCTCATGCTATATGAGAACTTTTTTGGTGTAAAATAATGTTATTTTCCTCAGAGCTTTGGAAAAATTATTTCCCAAGGATATTATTTTTAATAGAGTTCTGTTTACCTCTGAAAAATAAGTATCCCAGTTTGAGAAAGGCAACCTATCATAGAGACGCTTCTGTCTGATATTTGTCCCCATACTATCTATTGAATATTATTTTCTGTTTCCCACCAAAAAAAATGTACAAGTACAGCAATGCTTGGTCTTATCATAAATCTCTGCACAAAAACTTGTCACTATCACATCTATACTTTATTCTAATGATTTTGCAAAAGCAAAACTCATGAAATGGATTCTACCAAGATCTCTTGATCACTGATACCACTGCCAAATTCCAAGTTGTCAAACCTTGTATGCATATTTCACAGCAAAAGAGACTTCATCTGACATCTGGTCCTGTGCAAATGCTGGAAACTTCAAAATAAAATAGACTAAGAAGAAAAGTAACTGACAGTTACTTTCAAGACCTTGGATCAAGAATATTTCTTTTTTTATTTTTACTCTCTCACTATCCTTTTTCTAATTCTAAAACCTTAAAGGTCTTTGTAATTTTTTGGTCCACCTTTTGCTTTGCTCTGGCCTAAAAATATAATGCCATTGTTCACACATCTCAGGCCATTGAAAGGGGGTAACCCAATTTCCAAACAATTGATGGATTTGCTGTGATGCTGATGATTCTGTAGTTTTGCTTATCACAAATGTTTCCATGTTTTCCACTGCTTCAGTTTCTCAGGAACAAACTCAGTGCCTTCTCTCTTGTGTCAAACTTCCTAACCACGGTGGTTCATTTTCCTGTTTCTGGTTAACAACCTTAATCCAGGCTCTGTACAAGGAAACAGAAACAAGGCAAGGATAATCAGAATAAAACCACCTGTGTGATCTACAGATCTGTGAAATTTGCTGGCTTCCATTGCTGTAATCTTTTTATTTTTAAGCCCGAGATTCAGATGAAAATTATCAGGAGGGATTTATGATTCAAAATTAGCTTCCTTTGGTAGATCATTGTCCCCCTGTCTAGGAGTAAGTGCAAATGAGGATCTGGAACATCTCAGAATCTGTTGTTAAAGCAATAGCTACCAAACAAAGACCTTTATAATCTCTGGCAAAAGTTCTTGATAATAGGATAGTCCTTGGTTATCCTTTAGTAGAGCAGCAAGAGGTTTGTGCTATGGCCAACGCCACTTGCTGCACCTGGATCAATAATTCTGGGAAAGCTGTCACTCAGCTATTTTAGATTACTAAATAAACCACTTAAGAAAGTAACTCCTTCAATAGGATCTTTCTTTTACTTATTTGATTCTGATCAATTTGGGACTTGGGGACCATAGCTTTAAATTGCACTCCAGACATTGGGAATTATCCTGCTTATAATAATTATAGTAGTCTCCTGAGTGCACTGTATTTTATCAAAAGCTTTAAATGCATATTTGCAGCTGCTAACCACCATGAAAATTATCTCCCTTAGACTATAATGTAAAAAAAGGAGTGAAGAGAATGACTGACTAAAAGAATGTTAAATGAACACTGTTACTTGTGAATACCACAGAGACTGGGCAAAAAACATCATGATTTGTGAATACCATACAGAGAATCAGCAAAAACTGCTAGAATTTTAGAGTGGTAGCTGGGAGTAATACTAATGCCTTACATTTTGATCACGTCCCTCAGTTGAGGTGAGAGTCTAGTTAAAATGAGTGATTTATTAAAAACAAGACAACAGGCTCAAAATAAAGTTGCTTAACATAAGCCCCGTGTCAACAAAGCAATACTTAATTACAGTTTCAGCTATCCCAGAAACAGAATCTTAAACCAGTCAATTATAAATTACCTGCTCAGTACTAGTGAGGTAATCTGTCTGATAGGCCTCTGTCATCCCCTAAAGGAAATTATCCTTGCCACAACCAATATGCTTTTATTCTAGTATAACCTCCTTGTTCCTGCTCCATTATCCCTATGAAAATCTTTCATTTTGTACAGCTGTTGGAAATCCTTTATATTTGTTAGGTTGTATGCTGCTCATTTAATGAATTGTTGACTAAAGCAAAAAAATTTGCTCAGTTGAATTTTGCTTTTAACTAGTAAATTTCTAAATCATGTTTATCATCTATGGTATGCATAAAGCTAGATGTCTAATAGATACTTAATAACGGCTCATGGATTTTTTAGTAGGTAATTGTATCTGCAGAGACAACTAGCTGCCAATAGTAATCTAAATCCCCCTTCCTCTTTTAGCAAAGATTTCATCTAAGTCTCTGAGAGTCACCTGAGAATGAAAATAGGACTGTGTAAATTTCCATTTAATTAAACATATTTATTAAGAACCTAGAGTATAATGTACATGAAAATAAAAATCTTAATTTAAAATTCAATTATTTAGAAACATTCAGACATTTGGTTTAATTGTTCAAGATTCTAAAACACAAAGGATCACATTCTCTGAACAGTCAGACTGCCTATATTTGGATTTTTGGCTGCAATATACACAGAACTTACAGGACTCATAGGATTCACCTTGTGAAATCAGCAAAGTTACTTAACCTATTTGTGGCTCAGTTTCTACTTTTATTTAATGAGAAAGTGGTATCTAACTTGCAAAGTTGTTGTAGGAATAAAATAAAGATATGTGGCATTTATTGGATAATGGTATTATTATTATCATCATTATTTAACTAAAATCTACAAGCTACCATCTTAAAGTCAATAGTTTCCTAAAGTGGATTGTTATCTACCAGTTTCCAGGTATTATCTCTTCTACTGCCCTTCTGCTATGTCAGCCTGCATATTGCTAGTACACTAATAAGATAAAGTCACCACTTTGATTTTCTTTATCTTTGAGATTTCTTCCT
Organism: Miniopterus schreibersii; assembly: GCF_964146895.1. NCBI lineage: Eukaryota > Metazoa > Chordata > Mammalia > Chiroptera > Miniopteridae > Miniopterus > Miniopterus schreibersii. The sequence continues at coordinate 40,332,501 of NC_138104.1, read as the reverse complement.
GTTTCCACAGTTTATTTTTTAATTTATTACCCTATTCAAAACTTTTAAATTACTAAAATCTCTCAAAATACAAACATCTTATTCTGGCATCAAGTCTTCAAAATCCGCCCGGCCGGGCGTGGCTCAGTGGTTGAGCGTTGACCTAGGATCCAGGCGATCGGGGTTCAATTCCCAGTCAGGGCACATGCCCGGTTGCAGGCTTGATCAATGTTTCTCTCATCATTGATGTTTCTATCTCTCTCTCTCTCTCCCTCTCCTTTCCCCTCTCTGAAATCAACAAAGATATAATTTTAAAAAAAAAAGAGTCTTCAAAATCCTGACTTTAACTTATGTGTAGCTAGACAGGTTCACTCACTGTACCTCAGAACATACATCCAGCAAGTCTACCTCTATGTTTTGACTTATGAGCTTCTCCCACCTGAATCCTATTTATTTTTCAAATGTAAATTTATCTTTTGGAAACCTCCCAAAACTGCAATGGTTATTCCCATCTCGAACTTTAGAATTAAATGCCTTATGTGGGCATTTAAACAATTATAACTACTTTGACTTGTCAGATGATTATTTAACAGATTATAAAAGTAATATAAGGTCATTGGAAATTTGAAATATGAGAAAATTCCTCAGTACTACTTTTTAATTCTAATTCAGTTTTCAACTACATCAGTTTATATACCCCTTGTTGAACTTCAATGCATGCATCCATACGTTTTCAGGGGTTCTCACTGGCAATTTTTAATATTTGTATGAATTTGTTATGTTCATATATATATATAAGTAGCAGATTGTCTAGTTTTTTTGTTTTATAAATATTCTTGATATTTAATAGATCTGGTCTCCCCACTCTGTTTTCCTCAAAATTGTCTTGGTCATTCCTGACTCATTATTTCTTAGATATGAATTTTAGAATTATCTTATTCACTTCTAAATATAAAATTGCTTGGGAAATTTGAAAACTACATTGAGTCAAAATGTTAGTTTGGAAATAACTGACATCTGTATTATGTAAAATGTTCCCATACACAGACATATTAATATTTGTCCATTTATTTAGGATTTACTTTGTTTTAGTTCTCAGAGTTAATTTCCTGAATTATTTATAAAGATAATTATAATATTTGATGTAATGGCAATTTTGGTTTTATTTATTTATTTTCTCATCCATCCTTTAATCTCTTAACAAAGTATGTACGTAAACAGCTTTTCTGATGTTGTAAATATTTGTGCTTTCTAGAAATAAACCCTATTGATTATGAATTTGGATTCTAAATTTAGATTAGTTATATATAATTTGAGATTTTTATGTTTATGTTTATCAGGGTAATATTTTTTTCTATTTGTGTTCATTTTTTGATACCAAAGTTATATTAACGTTTTTAAAAGAATTGGGCTATTTGTCCCATGTTTCTCTTAAAAATGTGTATACAATTGAATTATGTTTTTTTGTTGGCTGTTTATTAAAAGTTTGCCTATAAAGTTTTACATATAAGCTCAATAAAATTAAAATAGATTTACTAAAATTTTATTTCTTCCTTCTTTTCCTCCTAATATTAGTTCTTAAGTTTGTTTTGATAATTTAAAAAAAAAATGAAATTGTTCATCTCATTTAAGTTTTGATATTTATCATTTAAATAGCATGTTTAAGATTATTTTAAGCTTTTCTGTACCTTTGGATAGCCCCTCCCCATTTATGTTATTGTTCATTTGTGCCTTCTCTCTCATTTTCTTGATCAGTCTTATATTTGCCATTAATTACTCTCTGTAAAATACATTTGATGTTAGTATGTTTGTATTCCACTTGAATAATTTTTACTCTTTTTTTCTGTGAGTTTATTCTTTATATTTTGAACCTCTTAAGTTGGGTCCTTAGCTCATTGTATTTTTCCTTTAAACTGTTTTAAATGTATCTCATTAATCTTATTTTGAAGTATTAAATTATCATAAGGTTAGTTTTTCCTAAATCTTTAATGTACACTTAAGAAGAATGAGTAGTCTCTAATAGTTGGCATTAGGATTTGTACATGGGTGTGGGTGTGTGAATTGACAATGAAGCAATCATTGTATGTTATTTAAATTTTCTATGTTTATTTATTTCTTGTCTAAATTTTCATATACTGAGAATTGTAGTAAAATCACTCTTTGATTGTGTATTTATTGATTTTTTTTTTCTTGTAACTCTATCCACTTTTTCTGTGTCTCATATTATCTGTTAACTGGGAGCTTCAGTAAATTAAGTGTTTTTTTGTTTGTTTTGTTTTTTTGGCAGAGATACTTTATGGGTGTTGATGTGTACTACTTACTGTAACACATCAAGAAGCATATAAAGTTTGGGTGTCCTGAGTTTAGTGAAATTAAGATTGTTTAGTGAATTCAGGTGATGTTTGCCTGACTTTCCATTAAAAGTTATTGATTAACTTTTTTACCTAAAGTTTTAGCAACCATTAATAATCAATGTCTGGATTTATTATTTATTAGGGAATGCATATAGGTGATTTTTTCTAATTATTTTATTTATTACTAGAATTTTTATTTTATAAAAGTACCCACATTAACTATTTAATTTTCCCGAAATATAATTTGCTTAAAAAATGGATAAATGCTTGGCTTTTTATTTATGAAACTTCAGATTAGATGAAGCTTTAGCAACCTATGAATAAGACTAATGCACTGGTTTTTAGTATTTGAAACAATAAGATATATATAAAACTTGGTTTTTGTCTTCAGTTCATGACACAGAGCTTCTAAGTTCCTTGAAATTTCCTGAGAAATAGGAATGATATAAACATCTTTTGTTCTAATGAGGAAACTATTTAGGGGTCTTTAAGTAGCTTCAGGATAGGGGATGGCTGCCAGAAAGGCAAACAATTGATTTGGTTTGGAACTCTAAGCATCACACTCACCCTCAAGGGAGGAGAGAGATGATAAATATTGACTAAATAATTAATGATCAAAGATTCAATCAATCATATTTACAAAATGAAACCTCCACTTAAAAAAACCTAAATGATGGAGTTCGGAGAGCTTCTAGATTGATTTCTGTAGGGTGTCATGCTTGAGAGGTTATACAAGATCCGTGCTTCTTTTGCCACATCTTGTGTTTTACATTTCTTCCATTTGTCTGTTCCTGAGTTGTATCTGTTATAATAAATTGGTGCCAGTAATGCGCTCTCATGATTTGAATAAGTCAGTCTGGCAATTTTTTAAACCTGAAGAAGTGGTTGTGGAAATAGCCATGAATTTATAACCAGTTGCTCAGAACTGTAAGTGGTAAAGTGCAGTTTGCTACTGGCATTTGAAGCGGGGACAGTGGAACTGAATCCTTAACCTATGGGGACTACATTAACTACAGGTAGTGTTAGAATTGAAATAAATGTAAGGCACCACGTTAGTGTCTGGAGAGTTCAAGAAATGGATAAGGATATTAAAATGGTAGCGGACTGAGTGGAAGCTACACTGACCGTCTCCCCAGATCAAACAGGAATTACTACTAAAATGTAGAAAAACAATCCTGAATAATCAACTGCAACTGAAGAAGAACTGGACAGCAACCTCATAACCAAGGAGGAAAAGTGGAGACCATATAGAGAGAGGTAGGAAGCACAGAGGTGCTAGAGGGCTGCCTGGGCTCCAACAGGCAGCAGCTGTAGGTTTGGAGGGATATCTCAGCTGTGGGGGGTTCCCACTGAGGACTCTGGGGCCTAAACCCCAGGCTGGGCTTCCAAGGAAATAGCACCAGAACTGAGAAAGGTGCCCACATAACATCTGGCTTAACATCTGGCTGTGAAAAGCAGCTGTGCTTCTGCCTGTCAGGGATAGCTGGCTGGCAATGTGGGCACCCTCTTGAAGAGCCAAGGCACAAAGTTTTGTGTGCAGCCATTCATCTTGGGCTCTGGCAGAGAGAGGGAAGAGTGGACTGGAGTTGTATGAGGAGAATTTAGCACTGTGGGCTCTGGAGATAGACCTCAGAGAGCACCCCTCTGTATTCCTATGCCCAGTCATTGCCCCATACCACAGACAACATCTTTCTTAGGCAGACATTTTGTTGCTTTTGCCTTGTGTGGGAGGGAGCCAATAGCCCCACCCTGCTGGAAAAGCTCTCGCCCTTCCCTAAGGTGTTTCTAAAGCCTAAGGCTCATTAAGAGACTGATAACAATCAGCCCTCCACCTTGTGGAGTGTCTCTACAGCTCATTAAGAGAATCAGATTAATCAGCCTACAGGCAGAGGTAGACCTCAGAGTTCTTTGAGTTTGTGCCTGATCTTTTTCTGGACCCAGGCCTTGGAAAAGCAGACATTGCTGTGCACCTTGGTCCTGTCCAACTGCACCTAGCCCCACCTGAGGAGACCTCAAGCTGAGGTTGTTGATAGCTTCCAAAAGGTACTCAGGGCCAGTCACAAACTGCATGTGACATTGGCCTGTACCAGAGACCTTCCAAAAAGACTGAGAGTCCTAGCAGATCTACCTAATACATAGAAACAAACCCAAACAGGCAGCCAAAATGGGGAGATCAAAAAACAAGCCCCAAATGAAAGAAAAAGAGAAGTCTCCAGAAAAAGAGTGAAATGAAATAAAGATAAGTTATCTATCAAATATAGAGTTCAAAATACTGATTGTAAGGATGCTCAAAAGCATGAAAAAATATATGGAAACTATGAAGGAAATGGAGAATGGCAACAGAAATAAAGAATACACTGGAAAGAGTAAACAACAGATTAGAGGAAGCTTAGGATCAGGTCAGTGAATTACAAGACAGGTTAGAAAAAAATCACTCAATCAGAGATCCAAAAAGAAAAAAACAAACAAAAAACAGGACAGTCTAAGGGAGTTGTGGGACAACATGAAACATAACAATATTCACATTATAGGAGTGCCAGAAGGGGAAGAGTTAAAGCAAGGGATAGGCAATTTGTTTGAAGAAATAATGGCAGAAAACTTCCCTGAGCTGGTGAAGGAAAAAGTCACACAAGTTCAGGAGCCACAAGGAGTCCCAAACAAAAGAATCCAAAGAGGCTCAAGCCCAGGTACATCATAATTAAAATGCCAAAAATTCAAGACAAAGAGAGAATATTAAAGGCAACTAGAGAAAAACAATATGTTAATTACAAAGGAGTTGCCATAAGACTTCTCAACAGAAACTGTACAGGCCAGAAGGGAATGGCATGAAGTATTCAAGGTATGCAAAACAAGGATCTGAAACCAAGACTACTCTATCCAGCAAGACTATCATTCAAGATAGATGGTGAAATAAAGAGCTTCCCAAACAAAAAAAGGCTAAAGGAGTTTATTACCACCAAACCAGCATTGCAGGAAATGTTAAAGGAACTGATGTAATTAGAAGTTGAAATAGAGAGTGAGAAACACAGGCATAAAGAATTAAAATGGCAATAGATAAGTGCCTATCAATAATAACCTTAAATATAAAACAAGCCTCTACAAATTCAAAAAGATTGAAATCATATCAAGCATCTCTGATCACAGTGACATGAAATTAGAAATCAACTACACTAAAAACACTCAAAAACAATGAAACACATGGAGGCTAAATAGCATGTTATTAAACAATGAATTGGTTACCAATAAGATCAAGAAAGAAATCAAAAACTTCATGGAAACAAATGAAAATGAACACACAACAACCCAAAATCTATGGGACACAATAAAAGTAGTCCTAAGGGGAAAGTTTATAGCACTACAGGCCTACCTCAAACAACAAGAAAAATTTTTAGTAAATTATCTAACCCTATAACTTAAAGAATTAGAAAGCTCCCCTATGAAGCTGTTTGGACCAAGGCTTTGTTTGCTGGGAGTTTTTTTATTACTGTTTTGATTTCATCAGTTGTTATTAGCCTATTCAGGTTTTCTGATTCTTCCTGACTCAGTTTCACATGATCACACTCATATGTGGAATCTAACAAACAAAATAGACTGAGGAACAAAATAGATCCAGAGACATAAAAGCATGGCACAGACTGATGAATCTCAGTGGGAAGGCAGGGCTGGAGGAGTGGGTGGAGAGAGATTAATCAAAGAACTTATATGCATATATGCATAACCCATGGACACAGACAATAGTGTGGTGAAGGCCCGGGGGGTGGGAGGTGGATATGCGGTGGAGGGAATCAATGTGGTAAAAAAAGTGAGATATCTGTAATACTTTCAACGATAAAAATAATTTTTTTTTAAAAAAGTGGATAGTATGGAGAAATGTTTTTTCATGTCCTCTGCCCATTTTTCTTTCTTTTTTTAAAAAAAATTACCTTTATTGTCGCAAATTCTACAGATGTCTTCTTCCCCCCTTCCAATGACCCCCTCCACCCTCTTCCCGCCCCTTCCCCAGGCTCTGTCTATTTTTCAATTGGATTGTTTGTTTTTGATATTGAGTTGTATGAGTTTCTTATAATTTCTGGATATCAACTACTTATTGGATATAGAATTTGTTAATATATTCTCCCATTCAGTAGGTTGCTTTTTTATTCAGTAAGTTGCTTATTTATGTTGAAGGTTTTCTTTGCTGATCAGAAACTCTTTAGTTTGATGTAGTCTCAGTTTTTTATTTTTACTGTGTATTTGTTTATGAGAACATTTAAGATCAATCTTCTTAGCAAATTTGTGAATTTTCCAGTTTTACTTCTGTCATTGATTTCAAGCTTTCTTCCATTGTAGTTAGAAAAGATAGTTTGTAGCCATTTTGTATGACTTCAATATTTTAAAATTTATTTAGACTTGTTTTGTGGCCTAACATGTAACCTATTGTGGAGAATGATCTATGTTCACTTGAGAAAATGCATATTCTGTTGTTATTAGATGAATGATTTATATAAACCTGTTAGGTCCACTTGTTTTACACTGATATTCAAGAAATCTAATTGCTTAGTGATTTTCTATTTAGAGTCGAACATTTATTGAAAATAGGTATTAAGCCCAGCCGGGCGTGGCTCAGCAGTTGAGCGTCGACCTGGGATCCAGGCGATCAGGGCACATGTCCGGGTTGCAGGCTTGATCAATGACTCTCTCATCATTGATGTTTCTATCTCTCTCTCTCCCTCTCCTTTCCTCTCTCTGAAATCAATAAAGACATTAAAAAAAAAAGAAAAAAAAAAGAAAATAGGTATTAAAGTCTCCAAGTACTATTGTAGAACAGTTTATTTTTCTTCCCTCAGATATATCAATATTTATTTCATATATTTGTGTTTTGTTGTTAGCTGTGCATTTGACTACATTTGTTATATCTTGATGAATTTATATTTTTATCAATAGATAATTTTTTTCCCTTGTAACAGCTTCTGACTTAAACTCTATTTTGTCTAATATTTGTTTATCCAAAACAACTCTTTTCTGTTGTTACTATTTGCATGGAACATCCTTTTCCATGCTTACACTTTCATCCTATTTGCAACTTTAAATCTAAAGTAAGTCTCTTCTTGACAGTATCTGGTTGGGTCATTTTTTTAATACAGAGGTTAATCCATTTACACTTAAAATAATTACTGTAAAAAAGGACTTACTTCTGCCACTTTGCTAGTTGCTTTAGTATATCTTATACCTTTTATTGCCCCTTATTTTCTCTATTTTTGCTTTGTTTGTGTTTAGCCATGAGGTAAGGGCATTTTTAAATTGTCTTTTCCTTGATTGAGCATTCATTTGGCTGTCAAAGTCATTTGAATGTTTTCCAGAATCCCAACAAAGTTGTTTCTTATAGTTTCTGTTTGTTAATCCTTTTTTAATGTTTCTGTTGAGAAATAAATGTTTTGAGATGACTTGTCTATCATTTTGCTGACATCACTCCTTAGGACTTGTATTTTTCTCAGATTTTTTGCTCATTCTTTGAGTCTTCTTAGCTCTGTGTGCTTCCTTCATTTTTTCTTCTTTAGTTTACAAGGCAGAATTTAGTTGCTAAGAGCTTCTGAATTTCAACCACAGACAAACTGACTGAACTCTTTATCCCATTTCACATTGTAACATTCTTGAATTAAATAGTGTAATTTGTGTATTTTTGGTCAGATTTTCTCATCTGAATTAGTCAAATATAATTAATAAAAGGGTCTTACTATCTTTACAAATCTCCCATAGTAACCATGGTGATCGGTTGGAAAAGAGGTGCTCTGGGAAATAATAATAACATATTTGATATAGATGGTGAGCCTTACCTTAATATATACTCAGATAAATAAATAAAATTGTGGTGCAATATCTTTGAATATATTTTCTTAAATCTACTTTACAAACAATGTCTTCTCTAATTATTTAGCAATTCATTTTATCACTCTTCTTCATATTCCTCATTCATCAAAATTAAGATTCAGTTTATATAAATGCCATATTCTATGTCTAGCAGTATCTTTTATACTTGATGCTGACAAATATGCATTCAGTGTGCATTTCTCCATTTACTTGATGGGTTAATTGACCTCTCAGTGATTTGACCTTTTTTGGGGAATTCTTTTAATTCTTGCAAAGGGTAGCGGAAAGAAGCAAAATCCAAAGCCTTACAACAAATCCGGGTGGTAATAACCAGCTAGTCTCTGTTGGAAAATATCAAGTCAAAGCAGACAGATGTATTTTTGAGCTAAAACATTTTACCATTCACAAGGCAACTTGGTTAAGCAACAGCTACCTCCAGCAGCAGTGTCTTTTGCTGAAGTACAAAGCCCAAACTATGTCATCTTTTATGGAGATGACTGTAGGCTGCATGCTGCCCTGGACAGCCATACCTTTATACGAAGGAACCAATCAGTTTCTGACGTGGCCTAGAAAAATAATAGCACAGTTTAGCAGTCACCTAGAGGAAAAAAGTCCTTTGCTATATTTCCTGAATATCCTGCTACAAAAAGAATATTGATAAATATGTAAATAATTCTGTTACTATGTTTTCACTATTGTTAGTTAACCAGAATCTCCACAACTTAAGAAACCTGTGAAATCAATGTGACTTACTTGCTCTATGGAGCATGACATTGAAGATAGCTTTATACTTGCTGCATTGCTTTGCTCAATGAAGTATAACAATGTAGAAAACTTTTTTATAAAAAATCCCAATGCTTTCAAGTAATTATTCATGTTCTCTTAAAAGACCCTTCTTTTTATTTTTCCATAATGAAAAGCAATGAATATTATTTTTTATTTGTTTATTTATTTATTATTTTATCTTTATTGTTGAAAATATTACAGATATCATCTTTTCCCTTCCATTGATCCCCTCCACCCCCCATCTGCCTCACCCCCAGGCCTTCCCCATATGTTGTCTGTGTCCCTGAGTTATGCATTTATGCACATAAGTTCTTTGATTGATCTCTCCCCACCCACTTCCCCACCCCACCTTTCCTCTGAGATTATCAGTCTGTGCTATGCTTCTATGCCTCTGAATCTATTTTGTTCATCAGTTTATTTTGTTCCTTAGATTCCACATATGAGTGAGATCATGTGGTACTTGTCTTTCTCTGACTGGCTTATTTCACTTAGCATTATGCTATCCCAAAGAGTAAGAGATCCTTCATTTTTACAGCTGCGTAGTATTCCATGGTGTAAATGTGCCACAGCTTTTTTATCCACTCATCGACTGTTGGGCACTTGGGCTGTCTCCAGATCTTAGCTATTGTAAATTGTGCTGCTATGAACTTGAGGGTGCATAAATTCTTTGTGATTGGTGTTTCAGGTTTCTTAGGATATATTTCTAGAAGTGGGATCACTGGGTCAAATGACAGTTCCATATTTAATTTTTTGAGGAAACTGCATACTGTTTTCCATAGTGGCTGCACCAGTCTGTATTCCCACCAGCAGTGTACTAGGGTTCCCCTTTCTCCACATCCTCTCCAGCACTTGTCATTTGTTGATTTGTTGATGGCAGCCGCTCTGACAGGTGTGAGGTGATATCTCATGTGTTTTCAGGACTTGAGTACTTTTTTCCCCACTTTGAAGGATGTTGGATCTAAGTTAAAATGGATAGCATTTTTTGCAGTATGATTATAAATAAAACAAAAAATACAAAGTAAAACCTACGTGAGTCATACATTTTTAAAAAGATTTTAGTTGGCCAGCCAGTGAGACTCAGTAGTTGAGCATCAATCAACCTTTGACCCAGGAGATCCTGGTTTGATTTCTGGTCAGGGCATGTGCCCAGGTTCTGGGCTCGATCTCCAGCAGGAGGCATGCAGGAGGCAGCCAATAGATGACTCTGTCTCATCATTGATGTTTCTATCCCTCTCTCCCTCTTTCTTCCTCTCTCTGAAATCAATAAAAATATGTTTAAAAAAAAGATTTTAATAAAAAGTTTACTGTTTGGATAATTGAAAATAAAATTAAAGTAAAAGAAGGGCATAACATAAATGATAAATGATTGGAAAAAAATTTAGATAGCAGTAGGTGATTCATGATGTTTACTTCAGTGACCCAGGTCTAAAGCCAACCAAGGGTAAAATGCAAAGCACCTGTTCTAGTCTTAATAACATAACATGTTAAACTATTTACATTTTGAATACTGTCTGAGCAATTAATCCAGAGAGAATTATTTAAAATTGCTACTTAGGGAATATAAATTATATACAAGAGAATTCTTTTATCAAACTGCCTTAAAATGCAGTGAGGTTATATGATTTTGTTGTGCTTTATAAATCTTCTTAAAGTGAAAAGCTAAAAAAACAAAGGGTGGTTAGATCACAAGATGCAACAACATGAGAAAACAAAAAGAGTTTATATTAATTGGATAAAACAAAACAAAATATTTTCCTAGAAAACTGTAGCTTAGTTTATGTATAGTAAAGGATGGGAAGGGTAATTATAGCAAGGTGTTTACAATAGCTTAATCTCTTAACTTTTTGGGGGGGTAATGCATTTTAAAGATTAGAAAAGAATAATTTTTAAATGGACATTTTATTCTAGCATCAATAAAACTTCAAGTATATTAATATTCACTAAATATATGCCTAGAAATTTCAAATGCTGAATCATATTTTATTTTTCTATTTAAAAATTAAATAAGTTAAAGTATTTATTCATTTATTCAAGGTATATTTATTAAATAACTGCTATGTACGCCCAATCTGACAAGTTCTAAGGATACTATAGAGGAAAAATAACAATATACTTAGTCTATGGCTTATGGAGAGTCCATCTAGTACTGAAGCAAACAAAAATACTAATTACCCAAGTAATTACTTAATTATTGTCAAAAACAAATACTAATATTTAAAATTTAGTTTCTCATTTAAAGTTAAAGCATATGTTATACTGTCTAAGGGGAACAGAGATTCCCACAGAATAATATGCCTTTTCAGGATACACATTTTTTTTTTTTAATATATCTTTATTGAGAGAGGAAAGGAGAGGGAGAGATAGAAACATCAATGATGAGAGAGTCATTGATCAAGTCCGCAACCGGGGCATGTGCCCTGGGAATCGAACCCCAGTCGCCTGGATCCTAGGTCGATGCTCAACCGCTGAGCCACACCTGGCTGGGCGGGATACAAATTTTTTTAAAGCTGGTTATTTTTAAGAAACAAATGAACAAACAGGAACTCAGGAAAAAATTTTTGACCTTCTTCCTAACTTCTTCAAAGAATTTAAATAGAGGATCTGCTCCAGAAAAGGAGATGTCATTATAGATAACCATAGTTTAAGATAAACTAATGTGTGATAGACAAGCAGGAACCTAGCAAGGCCCTTTTGATCAAAGTACTTTCTCTGTCCTATTGTTAGATAGTCCAGCAAACATTTGTTTATCAAACATTTGCTTTTCCATCTCCATGTAAATTACCCTCCTCCCCTTTGACACCCCAAACCACTATCCCAGTCCCTGTTTCCCCTTAGCTCAAGATGACATATAAACCTCAACTGCCTAATTTGTCCTTGGGCCCCATATTCTTATGAAACCTCTGTATGTACACACATAATTAAATTTGTTTTTTTCTCCTATTAATTTGTCTCATGTCAATTCAATTATTAGACTAGCCAGTAGAACTGAGAAGCCTAAGAAAGAAATTTTTCTCTCCCTGACAATGGAGTCAGGTCAAAGTCAGAGCTACAAACTAAACTCAACCTCAAAGTATAATAAATATTAATAATTCACAGAGATTTATATTATTAAGGGACTTCTGCTTCTAGTTTTAATAGAGTAGCTTGTACCATAGCAATCCTGTAGCTGAGAATAGCTATATAAACTGGATCAAATGCAAAAGCTATAAACAGCTTTCTAAAGCATGAGAAGGAAGGAAGACAGGATTTGAGGGTTCAGGATTCAGAAGAGATGAGAAATTTAATAAGGTTTCTTGATATCCTCCATCCCCTTTTCCTTAAGACAATTATCTATTCATAAACTGTAAAGGACTGAGAAGCTGAGCAAAATATAGGGTCTCAGAAGTATCTGGAGCCTTATGGGGATGGTGTTTATTGCTGTCAAGCCATCCAGAAATAGAGGAATAAAAATCTTGGAGAATGATGTCAGCAAAATGGTGTAAGAATTTTCAAAATTTATCTCCTTTAAAGTGTCAATGAGAAAATGAGGGGAAAAAAATCAGAATCAACTTTTTTTAGAGCCTTGGAGTTAATCAAATGGTTGAAGCAACTGTGTGTTTATTCAAGAAAAGCACCAGAATACTAGTAAAAACAGTGTTTTGTGATGTTTATCTTGCTCTATTTCCATCTTTATTTTTCCAGCTTTGTAGTACTCTTGAAACCCAACAACACACAACCAGTTTGTAACCAACATTTTATCAACCACTGGAGGAGCTCAAATGAAGTTGGAGTTCATTCCAAGGCCTATTTCCTAAGAATTTTAGAACATTTTTAAAAAATTTATCTTTATTGTTGAAAATATTACAGATGTCCTCTTTTTTCCCCATTGACCCTTTCCACCCCACACCCACTCCCCGCCCCAGGCCTTTACCACAGTATTGTCTGTGTCTATGGGTTATGCATGTATGCATATAAATTCTTAGGTTAATATCTCCCACCCACCCACCCCAGCCTTCCCTCTGAGATTCCTCAGTCTCTTCCATGCTTCTATGTCACTGAATCTATTTTGTTCATCAATTTATTATGTTCTTTAGATTCCACATATAAGTGATATCATGTGATATTTGTCTTTCTCTGCCTGGTTTATTTTGCTTAGCATACATTTTTTGACTTGACTTTGATCTCATATAATGTAAAAAGACTTTTTTTTGAGGTGTTATTAAAAAATAGAGTTAATTGTTTAACCTTATAGTTACATGAAGCAGAAGATACCAGTTGCAGTAACAATAAAAGCTAATCAAAAGCTGAAAATGAAACATTAGGGAATAAAATGTATATAAGGTTATGAAAATCTCTGATATATTACTGAAAATCTATAAGGCTATGTGTGTTATGATGGGAGCATTCCCAATGCTATGTGAATACTCAGGAAGGACTCAGGCAGGCCCTAAGCTCTCATCTTTGGTGGACCTTGACAAGGACAAGCAAGAAGTAAAAGCTAAATTGGTAACCACATGGCTGCATGTTGAAGGCATGTCCAAAATGTACAAAGAACCCTTTGGCAAATACTGGGGAACATCGGTTCTTGGTATTTAAAAATATATATATCTGCCCCATCATTAGTTTACCACAAAGTTAACTGAGAAAGGCTTTATTAACCATGTATAAACAAACAAAACAAGATGACTATATAAAAATAGTTCAGAAAAATAACTAAAATAAACAATAAAAGCAACAAATAGCAACAGCAACAAAGCTGGGAGGCGATATTTCCATAGTTCCCAGATTATAAAAGTCCACATTTTAAAAATGTGAGCTATGCAAAGAAACAAGAAAGTATAGATGCTATTCACACACACACACACACACACACACACACACACACACACACACACAGTAATAGAAACTCTTCCTGAGGAAGCCCAGAAGCTAGATTTACTCAGCAAGAACTTTAAAGTAGTTATTAGAAGTTTCTTCAAAAAAATAAAGGACACCATAACTGAAAACTTTAAAAAAACTATGAAAAATATGTCATATAATAGTGAATATAAAAATATGTATATTGTAAAACAGTATTAAATAAAAATATAAAATTCTGGGATTGAAAGTACAATAACTGAAATAAAAAATTCACAAGAGATGCATTTCAGCAGATTGGAGCCTGCAGAAGAATCAGTGAACTTGAAAATAAGTCAAATGAGATGATTCATTTGAGAAAGAGAAAGAAAAATGAAGAACAGTAAACTTCAGAGTTTAGATAAGCTTCAGAAACCAGAGGGACACCATGAAACACACCACAACACACAAAATGGGGGTCCTAAAAGGAGAGGAAAGAGCAAAATTGGCAGAAAACAGTATTTGAAGAAATGATGATTGAAAATTTCCCACATGTGATGAAAAAATTAGCATTTCAAAGATTCTCAATGAACTTCAAGTATAAGAAATGCAAAGATATCCAAACCTTTGACCATAGTCAAACTGTCAAAAGACTAAAACAAAGAGAGAATCTTGAAAGCAGCAAGTAAGTTGTTACTCATCATGTACCAGAAACATTCAATAAAATTAACATGTGATTTTTCATCAGAAACTATGGAGAACAGCAGGTAGTGAGATGACATATCCAAAGAACTGAAGGGAAAAAAATCTGTTAACCAGTTATGCTATATACAGCAAAATGGAAGGATTAAGACATTCTCAAATAAAGTGAAACTGAAAGAATTCATCATTGGAAGATCAAACATAGAAACAATAAAGGGAATGCTTCTATCGGAATTCAAAAGACACTGGACAGTAACTTAAATCCACATAAACGAATAAAGAGCACTGGTCAAGGTAATTACATTGGTAAATATAAAAAGCATTAAAAAATCATTTTATGTTTATAACTCTTGTTTTTCATCATACCTTAACTAAAATTTAACTGCATAAGGCAATAATTATAAATCTGCATTGATGAGCATATTATATATAAAGATGTAATTTATATGACAGTAATAGCCCAAAGCAATGAGGGGCAGAGTCATATAAGAACATTTTTGTATATTACTGAAGTTAATTGTTATCCCAGGGACATTAACAAAATAACTTATAAAATATTAGGAAATACTTATTTTAATACAAAGAAGGCTGTAATGGAAGACTAGAGGGACAAAAACAGCACAAGACATTCATAAAAATGTGAAAATAACAGACATATATCCCAACTTCAGAGTACATATATTAAATTTAAATGAGTTAAACACCCCAAATGAAAGGCAAAGATTGACACAATGAGTAAAACAAAATTATTACACTGTATGCTGTCTATTAGAGACGCACTTTAAGCCAAAAGGCAAAAATACATTGAAAATTAAAGGGTGCTAAAATATTTATTATGTAAGTAGTAAACAAAATAAAGTAAATGCAGCTATATTACTATCAGACAAAGTAGAGTTTAAGACACAAATCTTTAGTAGAGGAAAATAAGCATATTTGTAGTAATAAAAAGATTAATACATCAAGAATATAGAACAATTATAAACATGTAGGCACCCAAATAGTCTCATAATATATAAAAGAAAAAGTGACAGAATCGCAGGGAGAAAGAAACAGACAATAATATTAGAGACTTCAGTGCTTCACTTTTAATAATGGAGAGACACAATAATAATAACTAGACACAACACTAAGCAGGAAATATAAGTCTTGAATAACATTTTAAATGAAGTCAATCTATAGAATATTCCAAGGGTAAACAATCATTTATTGAACTTTGGGTTTCACAAATGTGTGTGTACATTTTGTTCATTCTCAAAGGTTTTCTTTATTACATTGTTTTTTTGGTGACATTAGTTAATAAAATTATATTGGTTTCAGGTATTCAATTGTATGATACATCATCTGTGTATTGCACTGTGTTGTTTACCACCCAAAGTCAAATCTTTCGTCACCATATACAGAGGTGGGCAAAAGTAGGTATACAGTTGTGAGTACATGAAACAGAATTTATTCTTGTATTATCATTATTAATTATTGTATTATTGTGTAATTATTGGAAACCTACTTTTGCCCACCACTGTATTTAACCTTCTTTACCCTTTACTCCCCCCAACTCTCTTCCCTCTGGTAATCACCATATTTTTGTCTGTGTCTATGAGTTTTTGTTTGTTTGTCTTGTTTGTTCATTTGTTGCTTTCAGTTTTATATTCTACAATGAGTGCAATCATATGGTTCTTGATTTTACCTGTTTAGCCTATTTTGCTTAGCATGATATTATCAAGATGCATCTGCTGCAGGTGGATGAAACTCCCCTGTTGTTTGGGGGAGTGAGGTTCTTGGGGTGCTGCTGAAAGAAGCATTTTCAGAAATCCCTTTCAGAAGATGGAATATGGAAACAGGTTTTATTTGCATAAAGTTATATTTCTTGGGTTCCAAGCCAGTCCTGGAAGAGAGGTACCTGGGAGTTCATCAGAGTCAGAAACAGGGCCAGTGTCCAGAGTTTCTGTTCCATGTTGCAGCTGAGTGAAGTTCAGCGTTTAGGCCAGATTAAAGTCCATCAGTCCATGTGTAGAGTCCAACATAGCTGTGCACCATGTGTGCCCAGGAGAGTGCAGTCCTCTGCAGCAGGAGTCCCAGGAGCCAGGCACCCTGGAGCAAAGAGAGGGCTGAGAGAGAGAGAGAGAGAGAGAGAGAGAGAGAGAGAGAGAGAGAGTACAACTTCCTTTGGAAGTTTATATATTTAGATTTTGAGGGCTTGCAGAGGCCAGATGCATTCCAGCCAATTACTTATTTCCAGGTGTGATTGACAAGCAATTAAACCTCCCATGTCACTCAGACTTTACTGGGCATGTGTTTAAATTGCCTTTGTCTAGTCCTTTCCCCCATCAATCAGTGGAAAATAGACATGGAGAATGTTAAATGCAACTTTTTGGCAAAGCTGTGTGAATGGCATGCCTGTATCTTTAGATCTCCCTTTTCATTCCTTTCTTGTTAAATAATAACCAGGTTATTACAACGGTATCACATCCATGTTGTTGCAAATGGCAGTATTTTATCTTTTCTTATGGCTGAGTAGTATTCCATTGTCTATGCTCAACTTCACCAGCTATTAGGGAAATGCAAACCAAACTAAAATGAGATACCTCCTCATACCTGTTAGAATGGCTATTAACAACAAAACAAGTATTAACAAGTGTTGCAGAGGTTGTGGAGAAAAAGGAAACTTCATTCACTGCTGGGGGGAGTGTAAACTAGTACAGCCACTATGAAAAGCAGTATGGAGGTTCCTTTCAGAGGTGTTCTTAAGAAAATAGTTTAAACTGAACTTCCCTACCTGTCTATAATTCTCTCTGACTCATTTTATTTATACATGTTGTGTTCCATGTATACAGTCATGGTCATTGATCTCTAAACATTTCTTATTTTTTCATATCTAGAAAATTTCTCATATTGTTTCCTCAACGTGTAAGGTTCCCAAACACATATTTACTGTAAATATTCTAACAATATTTCCAAATTCAATGCAATATTAACTCTTTGATGGAACCATCCTTATTTTCAGTATAACTTTTGAATTGCCATAGAACTAATTTCCTTCCTTCCTTCCTTCCTTCCTTCCTTCCTTCCTTCCTTCCTTCCTTCCTTCCTTCCTTCCTTCCTTCTTTCCTTCCTTCTTTCCTTCCTTGCTTCTTTCCTTCCTTCTTTCCTTCCTTCCTTCCTTCCTTCCTTCCTTCCTTCCTTCCTTCCTTCCTTCCTTCCTTCCTTCCTTTTCTTTTTTTTCTCTTATTTTTCTTTTCTTCATTTCTTTTAGTGTTTTTGTGGAACCTTTAGGGTTCTCTGTGTACAGTATTATATTATCTGTATATAGTGACAGTTTTACTTTTTTCAATTTGAATGACTTTTTAAATTTAATTAAATTTATTTTATTATTTTATTTTCTGATTACTGTGGCTAAGACTTCCAGTACTATGTTCAATAAGAGTGGTAAATGCAGAAATCACTGTCTTGTTCCTGATCTTAATAAGGGAAGCATTTTAATTTATGCTCATCTAGTATGATGTTTGCTGTGGGTTTATTATATATTGCCTTTATTATGTTAAGGTATGTTCTCTCTATTCCCAATTTGCTGAGAGTTTTTATCATAAATTCATGCTAGGTTTTATAAAATGCTTTTTCTATATGTTTTATGTAATCATGTAATTTTTATCCTTTATTTGTCTATGTGGTTTATCACATTTATTAATTGTGGATATTGTACCAACCTTGCATCTTTATTTCTGATGTGGGTCTCTTGTTTAAAATAATATTAGTATTTTTCCTTCCAATTTCTAAGTTCTTCTAGCTCTGTTAATAACCAAATTAACATCAACAGATTGTCAAGAGAAAAATCAAAGTTTAATATATGTGCATGAAAAATTCACATAGACTTGAGAAATCCATGAAAATTCCCAAAGATAATGAGACAGCATTGGGTATATAAGATTATTTGGAAAAAGGAAATGGGGGCTGGAACCTGGTATCAGATTATAGAAGTGAGAATGAGTGATTTACAAGCAGTTGAAAAATTATGGAACACACATGGCAAAAAAATCCACCTAGGCACATCAAAATCAATGAGACACAAGAGGTATCCAAGGAACAGGCCCCTACCTGAAGCCCTCTTGTTTACTATACTTTATTCAAATTCGTTTAAGGCAGCTTCCTAAAGTCTTCTTACAAAAGCAGATTTTTCTTCTCTGAATTACTTTGGCAGGAAATTGAAGAGGGTCAGAAGTTTTGAGTCCTTTGTTTCTTATTAAGCAGCTTAAAATAAATATACCAAAAAGTAGCTCAAGGTGGCATAATTTTGGTCTTTTTAGTCTTGACTTTGAAACTTTAAATAATAAACTTTCACATTCCTGAAGCTAAGTTGGTACATTACTCCATATTTCATTGATTCCATTATTCAATTCTGAGACTAAGTCAGTTTAGTTAAATGTTTTGAGTCTCATTTCAGGAGGTGGTGATGCACATGGGCTCTTAAAGTGAAGCCTATCCTATTTATGCAAACAATTGGGTATTTAGTGTGGGATATGTTTATAAAAACAAAACAAAAAGGTTAATTATCAGAAAAAAAATTACAAACCAGTTTCTGAGTCTGTAAAGTTGTTAGTCCAGATGATTTCTGAATGTAAGTCTCAAAGTTTATTTTGCTGGAATGAATGTACGCAGTGACTCTTTGCTAGATCCTCTTTGTCTGTCATTTGCATGTCTCTGATGATGTCATCAAATGCTCCCGTAAACTCTTCATGGCTGACATTGCATTCACTAGTCATTGAGATGATTTAAGTATGAGCTTTTGTGGCAATTTTTCTGAAGTTTATAATATGTCCTCTAGCTGCAATTTGCAATTGAAAGGCTCCGAAAAGCTTAGTTTTTAGTAATTCCAAGTCAAAGGATGGGAGAAAAATGAAACATTAGTTCAAAGGATTATAGCCAGATATCTAAGAAAGGTAGAAAAATTCAGGATCCTGTCCCGTTGATAAGTGAAAAGTAAAAATTGAAAGACAATGAACTGAACTAGAGTCTAATATCCACAACCACACAGTTCTGATCAATGAGAAGTAAGAATGCAGCTGGCATTCCCTTACTCTGGATTACTCTTCTAGTACTGCTGTAGCAAAGTATAACAAATTGGGTGGCTTAAACAATAAAAATGTATTTTCTTGCAGCTTTGGAGGCTCAAAATTTAAGCTCAAGGTATTGATAGGGTTAGTTTCTTCTGAGCCTCCCCCCTTGGCTTGTAGATGGCTATCTTCTCTGTGTCTTCACAACATCTTTCTTTTATATGTGTCTGTGTCCAAATTTCTCTTCTTTATAAGGATAGCATTCATATTGGATTAAGGTCTACTATAATGAACTCATTCTAACTTAATTGCTCCTTTAAAGATTCTATTTTCAAATTCAGTGACATTATGAAGCATTGGGGGTTATAATGTCAACATATGAATTTGAGAGGGACACAGCTCTTATTTTGGGGGATGGAGGAATGCTCAAGTGATTCTTGAAAGTAGACAGCCATGTTTCAACTATGAAAATAAAATTGAAGCGTTAAGGAGAATGAAGCAGGATGTTCTGTTACTAACAATGCTCTAAAGGTCCACTGTCAACTATTTCATTTAATTAAGTCCTCTCTCCAAATGATTATTTTGTTCATTCATGATTTCTCACTTATTTCATATGTAGCACCAATCCATCTGCTAGTTGTTGGGGTTATTTCATTACAAAATTCTTCCCATCCTCAAGGATCTTAGAATGTAGCTACTGATTAGATGAGCAAATTCATAAAAATATATTTTTCTTACTGTTTTCTTGTTTATGTTATATATACTGTTTTATAAGAGGCTAGCAAATGGTCTTTTCTGAACTTAAGGCCCATGGATATGGTTGCAAGTGTTTCATAATATGACTGAAATTATATTCAAAAGTGTATATATGTGCATGTGTGTAATTTTTGAGAGACTAAGATCTTAAATCATATAAATTACCTTAGTAACTAAGACATATTATAAATCTCTCATACACATTATAAGGTATCAATGGCCATTATCACACAATTTTTTCCTGAGTCATCTACCTTATGACTAGTAAATTACTACTTCCCTGGTACACACAATAACACTCACTAATCAGACTATGTGTATCTTGAAACAAAATATTTAATATTTTCATTAAATAGTGTCAGTACAATTTCAAGTAAATGCCAACTGGAAGATCAGGCCCAAGAATTTATAGAGGAAACAATATTCCAACCAACAAGGAACACCAGTGATCTTCCATTCCAGCCTTAAAGTTGACATACAGAACCAATATCTGCATGTTGTGTTCATTTGAATCCTTTTGAGTAAAAATATTAATGCCCCTTTAAAAAATAAGATTTTTCAAAACATTGTATGTGTTAATTCTCACTATAATTCTAGTCATATATACATATTTTACTAAAAATAAAACAAGGCCAACATCAAATTAGTTGACTGGTCACAGATTACACAGAAATGCATAAACAATACAAATAAAATCAGTTTTTGTTCATAGACATCAACAAAAAATTATCCTCAAATGGTTTTATTCTTCAAATAAAGTTTTCTTTTTTCACAAAGTTGCATAGAGAAAATATACAAGTAATAACTAGAATTTAAAGAGTACAATTTTTATAGAGAATTTTACTCTCCTGAACATTACTGTAAGAAAGCAACAGAGAAATCCTTCATTGTTATCACTATGATTATCATTATTGATTTACCCAATGCACTCCCTTTGAAGCTTCTGGGCATATGGACATAACAAGCAGAAAAATGAACCTGTCAATATCAGGTGCTTACAATTGATCCATATCCAATCTCATTAATTCTACATTAGTTAATCAGATGTGTGAATGAATAACCAATTTGAATTTAACATTTTTAGTATCAAAGTTACAGTTGATATAATATCAGTTTCAGATGTTCAGCGTAGCGATTAGAAAATTTTATTATAATTTACCAAGTGATAACCCCAATAAGTCTAGTACTTATCTGACAATTTACACAGATTTTACAATAATATTGACTATATTCCCTATGCTATGCTTTACATCCCCATGACTATTTTGTAACTGCCAATTTCTGCTTCTTAATCCCTTCACCTTTTTTACCTATTCCTCCAACTTTCTCTGGCAACCATCATTCTATTCTCTATATATGAATCTGCTTCTGTTTTGTTTGTTCATTTATATTGTTTTTGGAATCACATATAAGTGAGATCAAATGGCACTTGTCTTCTGAGTTATTTCACTTAGAATAATATTCTTTAGATCCATCCATGCTGTGGCAGATGGCAAGACTTTGGGTTTTTTTTAATGGCTGAGTAATATTTCATTGCATATATGTACCACTTCCTCCTTATTCACTCATCTATGGATAGACACCCAGGCAGTGCTACAATGAACAGAGGGATGTATAAGTCTTTTTGAATTAGTGTTTTGAGTTTCTTCGGTTAAATGCCCAGAAGTAGAATTGGTGGGTCTTTCTTATTCTCTTGTTACAAACTTTGTTTTATGTAAGTATTATTAAACTAGCTTTTTTTGTTTCCATTTTTATGAAATATCTTTTTCTATCCCTTTACTTTCAGTCTGTGTGTGCCTTTTGACATGAAGTGGCACTTGTAGACAGCATATGGAAGGGTCTTGCTTTCCTATCCATTCAGTCTTGATTGGTAACCCATTTACATTTAAGGTAATTATTGATAGGCATATAATTATTGCCATTTTATTATTTGTATTTTTTATCATTTTCTTCTATAAAGAAGTCCCTTTAACATTTCTTGTAATACTGGTTTGGTTGTGATAAACTCCTTTAGCTTTTTCTTGTCTGGGAAGCTCTTTATTTCTCCTTCAATTTTAAATGATATCTTTCCTGAGTAAAGTAGTCTTGATTGTAGGTTCTTACTTTTCATCACTTTGATTATTTCTTTCCAATCCCTCTGTCCTGCAAAGTGTCTGTTGAAAAATCAGCTGACAGTCTTATGGGAACACCGTTGTATGTAACTATCTGTTTTTGTCTTGCTGCTTTTAAGATTCTCTCTTTGCCTTTAACCTTTTACATTTTAATTATGATGTGGCTTGGAGTGAGTGTCTTTGGGTTCATCTTGTTTGGGATTCTTTGTGTTTCCTGGACTTATGTGTCTATTTTCTTCACTAGGTTAGCAAAGTTTTCAGTCATTATGTTTTTAAATAGGTTTTCAATTCCTTGCTTTTTCTTTTCTTCTTCTGCTACCCCCATGATGCAAATATTGGTGTGCTTGATGTACCAGAGGCTCCTTATACTATACTCATTTTTTTTTATTCCTTTTTATTTTTGCTGGTCTGATTGAGTGTTTTCTGCTACCTTGTCTTCTAAATCATTGACTTGAACCTCTGTTTCATCTAATCTGTTATCAATTCCCTCTGTGGTCTTTTTTATTATTTTTACTATCAATTCCCTCAAATGTGTTCTTTTTTGTTATTTTTTTTTACTTGTTTTAGAGAAAGAGGAAGGCAGGGTAGAGAAAGAGATCGATTTGTTGTTCCACTTATTTATGCATTCATTGGTTAATTCTTATAGGTGTCCTGACTAGGGATTGAACCCACAACTATGGCATATCAGGATGATGCTCTAACCAACTGAGTTATACAGCCAGGGCAGTATTCTTCATTTTATTTATTGTATTTTTCATTTCTAACTGGTATTTTTGTATGTTTTTATCTCCATTTTTGTTTCTTATCTCTTTGTTTAAGTTTTTACTGAGATAATCTATTCTTCTCTGAAGATTATTGAGCATTAGTTTTCTCCATTTTGTTTAATTATTTTTTAGAGTTTTATTCTATTTTTTAATTTAGTACATGTTATTTGTCTCCTCATTTTGTCTGCCTCTCTATGTTTGTTTTAATATATTAGGTAGAACTTCTAAATCTCCTGGTCTTGGTAGAGTGGTTTGATATGCAGTAGGTGTCCTGTGGGTCCCAGTGGCACAGTCTCCCTGGTCACCTAGGCTGCATGTTCCAGGTATATCCCTTCTATGTGTTGTGTGCGCCCTTCTGTTGTAGTTGATTTTTTGTTGTTATTGACACATCAATGGGAGAGATTGACCTTCAGGCTGATTGATTGTGAGGACTAGCTGTGACTACAGTGGAGAATCTGTTGTGCAGGGGTGACCCAACAGAGCAGGATTTGCTTTAGTAGGGCTCTGGTGCCTGCCAAGTCTGCCCTTTAGATGTGTTACTTATGGAGGTGGTTGGGTGGTACTCTGGTGTGGTCTGAAGCTGGTTGCCAGATGTGTTGATTCTGGGGCCTCTTGGGAGGGGCTCTGGTGCAGACCAAGATTAGTCCCTTCTGTGCCCTGCTCAGGGACATTTGGTGTGAGCTACAAAGTGATCTGCCGATAGTTGCCACTTGTGCTGGCCTTAGAGGTGCCTGGGATGTGCTAAGCTGCAAATGGAGGCTAGTTTCTGCTAGTGCTATTCTTGGGGCTGCTTAGCAAGAGATACAGGGCATGCTGAGGCCAGATGCAGTTTGTTTGGGGTTTGTGGACCTTTGAGAGATTGTAGGAAAGTACAAAGCATGAACCAAAACAGGTCATTTGTATGAAAGAGCCACAGGAAAAACCTTGTTAGGGCCTGAAAGTTGGGTGGGGTGGGTCTCAGGTAATCACCAGAGCAGGCAAACAATGTTAGGTTGATGGAGACTCAGATATGGCTTATGACTGCAGGTGCAGACTGGGTGGAGGAAGGACTCAACAAAGGAACAATGGTTTCTGCCAGCACTTCTTTTTAAGAGAAAGTGGCCCCTCCAGTCTTTGCCTTGAAGCCAGATAATTCAGTTCCTCCTATTATGTCCTTAATGTGTTTCAAGCTGCTGCCCCAGTGTTAAGGGTTAGAGTAAGTAAGTCTGTCAGTGAGTATGCCTGTGTGTGGGTCCTTTAAGAGGAACACCTGGGACTTCATCAACCCTCCATGTCACTGAACCACAATTCCCTTAGCTATAATCCCTGCTGGATTTCCCAGTCAGAAGTTACGGTGACTTATTTTCCTAGCACTGGAAACTTGGGTTGGGTGGCTTGATTTGGGGCTGGGACCACTCACTCCTCGAGGAGGACCCTCTGTAGCTAAGATATCTCTCCCAAATTTTAACTACCACAAGTGGGTGTAGAACCAGCCCATTCCATGCCTCTGCTCCTCTTAGCAGTCTCGACATGACTTCTTTTATATATTCTTAGTTATAAGACTTCTATTCAGCTAGACTTCAGTTGGTTCTCAATAATGGTTGCTCTGTAATTTGGTTGTAATTTTGATGTGGTCATGGGAGAGGGTGAACCCATTATTTGTGTACTCTATCTTCCTTTTTTTTAATTTTTTTTTTCCCAGTGAGTTTGCTCCTCCTGGTCTCCCCCTTTCTGTGCTGTGCCCTGGAAACAATCTCAAGACAATAACATCAGAAAGTTTTTCTCACCTTTCAGCAGTTACTGTCCTTCATGACTGATGTCCAGTGTCTTGACAACCAGGGTGTCATATATTTTAGTCACATACAATAAAAAGTCTTATGACCTAGCCCCAGAACTTATACTTCATGATTTTCACAATATCCTGCTGGTTAGAGAAAGCATCTCTCTCCAGTATGTGTGTGTTGGGGAGTGGGATTACTCTGCCTTCTTGAATGGAAGCCTTAAATTTAACTTTTTAATAGGAAGTTTAAGAAGGTGAAATTCATTTTAAAGGGAAAGCAAAATGGGATCTTTACTTGCACTCCTCACCAAAAATACACAGTCCATATGCTTATAAAATGATAGCAATTCTTCTCAACAAAACACTAACATATGTGCCTCAAATGTGGGCGGTACAAATAGAAATATCCATTCACAAAATAAAGACTCCATGATAAAATTGATATAGATACAAAATAAATATCAGAATAAATTTAGAATTAATTTCAGCATTGAAGAGACTTAATTCAGAAATTGTGGTTCCTCAGATTATATTTTTCCCCCACATTCATAAATACACAAAAACAATTTTATAAAACTAGCTAATATTTGAATGTTTTCTCCGTGCTAGATATTGTGTTTTATGAACATGATCTTTTGAACAACAACAAAAAAAGAGCTATGTAATAAATCTAACCCAAAGTAACATCACAGAGTGATCTGATCCTAAATTCCTAACTGGGAAGCTCATGGTGGTTCATGAGCTCATACCCCAGACCTGTAAAAGGTTTATATTGTTGTAAACTCTTTCTATTGTTTTTGTGCATCTAGGTTAACACACCTTTGAAATGCCCTTTTCTTTAAGACCCATCAAAAGGGTAACCACCTTCAAGAGAAAATATAATATTGTTAACTATATTGTAATCTAATCATATAGATTTTCCTGTCTTTCTTTCTCATACATTCATGTAATATTTCTTGAATTTCCTCCTTAATTCCAAATGTATAAAAAATTTGCAAACTGTCATTCTGGGAAGTATTTTTCTCAGTTGGTTGAGACATTGCTTCTAGGCCTGTCTTCTGTTGACTCAAATAAATTCTAATAAAAATTTTAAACTTATAAGTATATTCTATGGGTTTGGATGTTCTTATATTCACAATAGCATATGATTCTGATGGGAATACTGAGGCTACATATTTAGTAAAGGAAGAATTCTGGACATGAGAGACACGTTTGACTAGCTTTAAGTCCTTACTCTCAACAAGAGTATAAGGTAAGAATACCTGGGGAAATAGTTTTATAAAATGAATTAAGCAGTTTAGCTGTCTATATTTATTAGATTTACTTAATAGTTTTTTTATATTCATATTCTCAGGAGCTTCTTGTTTGATATAATCTTACTTGTCTAATTTTGCTTTTATTGTCTGTGCTTTTGGTGTTATATCCAGTAAATCATTGTCAAGACC
Source organism: Miniopterus schreibersii (assembly GCF_964146895.1). Taxonomy (NCBI): domain Eukaryota; kingdom Metazoa; phylum Chordata; class Mammalia; order Chiroptera; family Miniopteridae; genus Miniopterus; species Miniopterus schreibersii. The sequence goes on along the minus strand of NC_138104.1, from coordinate 40,306,138 downwards.
AATGGTCAATTTTTTTTTTCCCTATTTTTTCTTCTAGGAGTTTTACATTTAAGTTTTACATTTTTCTATTTTTTCTTCAGGTTTTACATTTAAGTATTTCATCCATTTTGAATTTATTTTTGTATATAGTGTAAGATAATGGTCCAATTTCATTCTTTCCATATGAATATCTAGTTTTATCAGTATTATTTATTGAAGAGACTGTCTTATTCCCATTGTTTATTCTTGGCAAATTTGTGAAAGATAACTCATTATAGATGTATGGGTTTTTTCTTCTTTTATCTATTCTGTTCCACTGATCTATGTGCTTTTTTGGCTACTATTGCTTTGTAAAATATTTTGAAATCAAGAAGTGTGATATATCCAGTTTTTTCTTCTTTCTCAAGATTGCTTTAGATATTTGATGTCTTTTGTAGTTTCATATGAATTTTAGAATTACACTTTTTTTCTGTAAAAATTGTCACTGGAATTTTTATAGGGATTGCATTGAATTTGTAGATTGCTTTGAGTAGCATGAACATTTTAGCAATATTAATTCTTCCAATCCATGAACACAAGACATATTTCCATTTATTTGTTATTGCTTTAATTTCTATCATCAGCGTTTTACAGTGTTCAGTGTACAAGTTTTTCATCTTCTTGGTTAATTTTATTCCTGTTTTTATTCTTTTTAAACTATTGTAAGTGGGATTGTTTTAATTTCTTTTTCAGATACTTCATTCTTAGTGTGTAGAAACACAATTGATTTTTGTATAGGTTGATTTTGTATACTGCACATGTAAGATAAAAGTGAATGAAAAAAAGATATCTCATGCAAATGATAACCAAAGAAGTACGAAGGTGGGCATACTTATATTAGACAAAATAAATTTTAAATCACAACTGTCACAAGAGGCGAAGGAGGTCATTACATAGTGATAAAAGGGTCATTTCCACAGGAAGATATACCAAATATAAATATATATGTGCTCAACTGCAGAGTACCTAAATATATAAAGCAAACATTGACTGATATAAAGGGAGAAATAAACAACAATACAACAGTAGTAGAAGACTCACTTACTCAGTTTCAATAATGATTGATCATTCAGACAGAAAATCAGTATGAAAACAGACAACTTGAACAACTTTTTTACAGACATAGAACATTCCACACAACATCAGCAGAATATACATTCTTCTCAAATACATATGGAATATTCTCTAAGATAGGTCACATGTAATTCAATTTTTAATCAACTTGCATGCTTTATTATAAATATCATGGAAACATTTTACATTATTATAGTTTCACTCTCCATTATTTGTTGAAGCTACTATAAGTGGAAAAGATAAACAGAAAAGCTACCTCATTATTGGGTGTGTATTGGTGAGATTAGTAAACAATGTAAGCAATATTTCCCTTTCCACTTAAAATAATGTGGAAATGACTGAATCAGTTTGTTAGATTTGTGTATAGAAGGTTTTTTTCTGTATGTTTAAAGTCTAGTGTTTTCAAATCTTTTGGTAACTGATTAAAGTATTGTGTGTATTTTGCTCAATATCACCAAAGATATTTCTTTTTATGAACATAATCGTCTTTAGTATAACTGTATTAAAGATAGGTCATGCAACAGTTAAAATTTGCTTTCACAGTTGTCTAACTTAATGAAAAATAACTTACCAATAAATATGAAAATAATAACTATGCAGAAGAGTACAGTTAAAGATGAAGTATCAAAAACTTAGGGAGACTATGCTCTGTCACATTGTTCATACTTAAATATTTATTTATTCTTGAGCCAATAGCCACAGTTTGAATAAATTTCTTTGAATATACTTTTCTATGACCGAGATGAACTAAAGTCTCTTGCTATGTATTTGATAAGTTGTAGCAACTTCTCTTTATTTGTGTTTTTATTAAACATTTATACTTTATGGAAATTTTAAATATTTAATATTAAATATAAATAAATATCTCATAAAGTATTATGGAGTATTTATATTTAATATTTCTAAGGAGTCAGAGTTTATACACAGATGTTATGTTTTTTCCTTCTATGTGACTGTTGTTTCCTCAGTCTTGAATGACTTTTCTTAATCCATAAAAATTATTTTATCCTTAGTAGATTATAGGAATGCTGTATGCTTTGTAAACTTTCCTTTAACAATGCTAACATTAATCAGTCTCTCATCTTCTGTATTCTTAAATACTTTAAATATTGCTTTATGATAACACATTTCATTCTGCTGTATATTAGAACACATTATTTCATTGGTTATAATATCTTTGATAGTAGAAAACTTGTCTTATTTATTTTTATGTTTTATTTCTAAGAACCAAGAACCTAATAACAGACTTTGTGTATAGAAGGTGGTCAGTAAGATGAGATGAGATAAATAAAAGACTGAATAGATTAATTGATGGATAGATAGATAGATGGAGAAATAAATGGAAAGATAGATGAATAGATAAATAAATCAATTTAGAAAAATATAATAATTCATAAACTTGTAGAGTGATTCAACTTTTTCATTAAACTATTATGAATATATTATCTCATTAAGATTAACTAGTCAATAGTTCAGTGGAATATCCATGAACTGCCTAGCCAAATTTGGCTTTCATGACATTTTAATATGCATAATTTAGCTATTCTCTAAGACTTTCTTGGTGGTGCCGCCTGTAATTAAATAGAGCATATGGAAAACTCTTCAACAAGTAGAATTTGATCTATGTAGTATTTTTGCACCTCTTATTTAAATAAGAGTTTAGTGACGTCAAGTATTTGTTTTTAAAGGGTTTTTTGTGTTTTGGATATGAGGTTAAATACACAAAATTCACTCATCAGAATCCCAGATGAGAGGCTATTGAGAAAGGCAGAAGTATAAAATTCTTCAAAGAGGTTTTGAAGCACAGCTTCAAGCACTGAAAGACTCATGAAGGTGGCTGTAAAGAATAAAGGTTGGTATTCTAGTTTCGTATACAGTTGTACTGATGCACATCTACTTCTGAAAGGTCTTCCATGACTGTAATTCATGAAAGTAGACATTAAAATGGATAGACACTGCTTCTGATCTGAAGGTGTTCTCAATTCAGTGCTACTACTGAGGAACTAGATTTAAAATAGACAGTTAAGAGACATGGGGTCAGGAAAAAACAGAGAAGCATGAAAGGGAAATAGGCCATGTGACATCTGCCAGGCAGCTCGGAGCTGGCTCAACTACACTGAGGGAAAAAAGGAGAAAAAAAATTGAACACAAAGGGAGAGAGGCAAAGGCCGTAGCAAAAGTTTAAACTGATTGGATGTTGCCAAGGAAGAATCTTTCAAAATAGCCAATAAAATGACACTCAGATAGATATAACCCCTACGCAAATAAAACCCTTGACTAAGTGCTTGGACCCCTGTCCGTGCTGCGGGAGCTTTTGTCTATCCCTCATTAAACTTTTGTTTTCGCTTACTTCTCGAATTGTCCGTGAATTCATTCTTAACACACTACAAGACACGAACTCAGCTAACCAGAAAAGTCAGTAATGCTACTACTAATATGATGACAAAAACTATGATGATGGCAACAATAAAGACTAATATACCAGCGTTAATACTATGCTAATATTTCTGATGACACTAATATTATTAATACTAATAATATATATGTCATTTATTATTTATACTGTACCAAGCATTTTACTTGCAAAGTCACTTCTTATCCTCATAAGTTTGTGAAGTAGTTATTATTAGCCCTTTTTACTTACAAGGACAGTGAAGGTTAAAAAGGATGTTTTAAAAAGTATCGTAGGAGTACGCGGAAAAACTGTCTAACATCAAGATCAAATTCCTATGGAAGTAAGTCCAGAGCCAGTTTTGTGTTTTTTTTAAGTTGCAAGTATATATGTAAATCTTAATGATTACAGTAATTATACTTCCAAAGGGCCAGTGAATAATGCCAGTGTTAATTAATTACAAACCCTTAATTTGAATTTAATACAGTACCCAAAAACAGACACTTAATGAAAGCATAAAAATCTGTGCTGAGCTAATTTATTTTATGCCATTTTTCTTTTTCTCCCAAAATACACCTGTAAATTTTTAATTAATACACAGATACATGGATATATAACAATTAAAATAAGATAAAGGGACACAAAGTAAAAATAAATCATTTCTTGCTGATCTTTCCAATGTCTGCTACCTATGTAATTGTCAGCTAATTATGTATATTCTTTATTCATTTTACATAGTATTAAAAACCATATAAAATGTTGTGGTTTATTTTAGCAAAATTAGATCATCCTATGCATATTTTATTGTAATTTCTAAACTATGTATCTTGGAGATTTCTCTTTCTCTCTCCATATATAAATAAACACACACACACACACACACACACACACACATATATATATATATATATATATATATATATACCTCATTTGTTTGAATAATTAAATAAATAATATTCCATACTACTGATGGACCATCATTTATTCCGTAATTATCTCACTGATGATCATCTAGGATGGATACAATATTTTTTCATTATAGATAATGTTGTAATTAACACCTTTGAGTTTAAGTATTTGAGCTTTGCATTTATGGGATAGATTCCTAGAATTAATATTGCTTGTTCAAATTATATGCATTTTAAAGTTTAATAGATACCACCTTATTTCCAGCCCAATTAATATTAACATGAGATTAACTAAAATGAATATGTTTCCCAGTAATATACAGGAGTGCTGATTTCTCCACATGTCCACAGCATTTGATATTATCAACATTTATTTTTTTTCTATAAATCGAATTGCATTTTCTTTACCAGAAAACATGTAGGAATCATGATGATACCTGGTAATGAGCTACTTATTGCTTCCCTTAAATAGCTTACAATTTAATTTCAGAAAAAAATGCTTATTAACTATTGAGTTGTAATGTTGTGGTAGAGAGACTCCTATGGTGGTGGGCCAAGGTTACATTGTCGTAGACGTAGATTTGTGGGGCTCATATTATTCAGTTCAGGCTCTCAGCCAAAAGTTGACAAACAAAATTGCATTGAACAATCAAACATCCCATTCTAAAAGGATTAAACACTCAGTGTCATTTCAGAAACAAAATCAATAAGCATTCTGTGAAATGCTCTAGTCAAACCATGATTCTGAGAACCCGTGTGTCATACTGAAAGTCCCACCTTTTCATTTTTCTGCACCACATGTTCCCTGAGATTTCTTGCACCTTTAGCAGTGAAATAATCAAGTTAGCAGTTAAGAATCTTGAGTTATGTTTTCTGGCTTTTCCATAGATATATGCATAACTTTGGGAAAGTCAAGTCACTTTATCTCAACTTTGAAAAAGTCACTTCATCTCAGTTGTGTTAAGTTTTCTCATTTGGCCATCTTAATCACATTAAGTACATTTTATTTTCATTTTTCTTCTTAATATTTTTAAATTTTATTTTTGTTACAGTTTACATTCAATATTATTTTGCATTAGTCTCAATGGCACAGCACATTGGTGGCTCAGTTGGTTGGGTGTCATCCTGTGCACCAAAAGGTTGCCAGTTAGATACCAGGTTGTAGGCAGCTGATTGACGTTTTCCTCTCTCTTCCTCTCCCTTCTTCTCTGTAAAAATCAATAAAAATATTTTTTAAAATGTGAAAGACAACTTAATTTTTAATAGGGATATGTAGATATAGACTAATATATGTCTATATACATATAATCAATTCTACATATAGATATATACTACAGGCACACACAAACCCCTCTATCTCTTAAATGGTAAGTGGTCATGATATTGTAGAGGCAATTCAACAATTCAGCCCTTGGAGGTTCTAAATGGATAAAGTGTTGATTTATAGAAAATAAGCATGAATAAAATGCATTTGTTTAGAGTTTATGATACATGATTATCCTGAAGCAAGTAGTTTGTGTTCCTGGAAATTTTACATAATTGAAAATATAGAGTTTGCTCTTAAGAATATGAAGTTAGGTAAATATTGCATTAGTATAGATTCTTTTTCTTTCAAGAATCAGAAAGCCTTACTCTAACTGGCTTAAACAAAGACACATATATTGGCTAATGGTGAATGAGAAATTCAATAGTAGACATAGCTTCTTTAATGGCTTGATTCAGTGTTCACATAATTTTGGCAGGATGGGATGTTCTTTCTCTTTATTTCTTGACTCTAATATTAGCTATACTCTTTAGTACCACATGGTCACAAGATGGCTGCCACAAATATAAACACTCTGCAGTATTTCTTTAACATCCAACAGGAAATAAAAATTAAATTTTCTGATAGTTAAAAAAATCTGAAGTTGATTCCAACTAGTTTACCTTGTGGCATGTTCCTAGTCCTCACGTAAGAATTTTGGTTAGGAGAAATGGAAAACATTAGTTAGATTCACTTGGGTAACATGTTGCATTCCTGAAGCCTAAGTAAAGATGCAATTTGTCGAAAAGCATTTAAGCTGAGAGTGAGAGGTTGATTGCCCAAAAGTGAAATAGGCATAGTGTGGGCCCTAAAATGGGAAGTGGTACATGGTGGCAAGAAAAAAAACAAAAGCCAGAAACTTATCCATTACTAGAGTATTAGTTTTATATTGCTGCTGTAACAAACTACCACAAATTTAGTGGCTTAAGACAAGAAAAATTATTATATTACTGCTCTGGAAGACAGAAGTCAGAAATAAATCTCACTGAAAAAAAAAAAGGGAAAAAAAAAAAGCAGATGGCAGCAGGACTGCATTCCTTTCCAGCTCTAGGGGACAATTGTTTTCTTGACTTTTCCAGCTTCTAGATGAGGCCCACTTTCTTTAGCTCATGGCTCTCTTCCACCTTTAAAGCCAATAATGGCATGATGCTGTCTCTCTGATTCTTATTTTGCTTCCCTAAACCAAATGAGGAGAATTTTGTAATTGTATCGGTCCCACCTTGATAATACAGGATAATCTCTTTATCTTAAAGTCAGCAGACTAGCAATCTTTGTTACATCTGTAAATGTAATTCTCCCTTACCATTTGACAACATATTTACAAGTTTCAGCAATAAGGACATGGACATCACTGGGGTCAATCATTCTGCTTAAAACACATTATCTAAACTATTTGAGCCTTATTTTACTATCTCCAAAGTAAATTAATAAAACCTATTAGAGGCTCCTTATAAATTTTAAATAAAATTATGTATGAAAAGTGCTAAGTATAACGCCTGTCGCACAATATATACTAAAATTATAACATCATTGCTAATATTGTTTATATTATTATTAGGAGTAGCATTATCTCCAGGCACATAACATTAACATACAGTAATCTCTAAATATATGTGTCATTGTCCCTTATCACATACTTTAATTTGCAAATATGAAGTTCACTGGAAACCAGAAAGCTGGGTAATGACTTTTATTTGTTATCCAAATGCATCACACCTTAGCCTGGTTCTGAGGTTAGCAGTGTAAGACGATGGTGCCAAGGCACTTCCAGTTGTTTTTTCCCCATAGAATAGTAGAGATGAAGTAGAACTATAGGTGAGGAATCAAATGCCTGGAAAAGAACAAGACTATTTCTGCGACAGTATTCTAAGAATTAGAAGTACCTCTCAGGCAGGCACACACAATTTATTTTCTTCACCCTTTCTCTATTGTTGTTTGTGTGTATGAATTATAAATACTTATTATTGTTACCACTTCTGAGGGACCCCTTTTTAGTGCCACCTTTATTCTTTTGCTTTTGATACCTGTTCACTTATGCAATGAGCTTGTTTTTTAATCAATAATTTCTGTCCATGGCAGTAGAACTTAAAATGTTTCACAAGAAATTGAAAGCATTTTGTATTTTGTTTCTCTCATATCTTGTGAGTTTCAAAGCAGCTATTAAAGAGATAGTGAAGTGCGAGATTTTAGCATTTTTGATACGTTACTTTATGAGGATCAGACAATTGCCATGTTTCAATAATTAACATCCATTTTAAAGACTAACGCAAAAAAGTAATTTAGATTCAATAAAAGACTAGTTGACCACACACATTTTTATGTAGTTTGATTCGCAAAAAACATCACAAGCTCTATACTCAGAGTCAATCATAAGTTAAAGATAAATGAAATGTTTTAAGGTGACATTTATAGAATCAGAGAAGCACTGGAATTGGTTCTGCATAATGGGTGGATCAAGAAAGCAAGAGATACTCATGCTTAAGTCATTGAGTGATGCATTTTCTTTATTTTCAAAAGTAAAAAAAGAAAGGGAGACTGCACAGCATTATCTCATCCAAAGATTTTCATATGCTTTAGGTTCGCTTAGAAAAGACAGAGAATCCCTGAAGCAGAAGCTCATTGAAGAGCTCGTACATAACTTGTCATTGGAATAAAAGAATGTGTTACATATAATGTCCATTAAGTTTTTCCATAATATTCTGTAATTCAAAATTCACTAAACAGAAATAATGTCATCTAGGCTCATATCAAATATCATCAAGTATAAGGATTTTAGTTTAACTCTGAGAATAACAAAATAACAAAAAAATACTGAAATAACTTTTAAACTTTCTTATATTTAGCATTTTCTGAATAACTATGTTTCTAACAAACAATTCACTTTGACATAAGCCCATTTATTTAGATGTTTTAGTACTTTATAGATGAACAGTTCCAAGGTCAGTGGCTAATAAGAATTTGTCAGTTTTGACAGAAAAGCAATTTTTAGTGTTATTAAAAAATAAAAACACAATTTACATTCCAGTTAGTTTCACACTGCCATTTTTGATAAAATGTTGAGCGAAGAGGTAAAGACAAATGTGTGTTGAATTCCAAAATGTGGCAGGCTAATGTAAAACAAAAAAGGACACAAAATACAAAAGTTGGTTATTTATTTCACAAGTCAGAACCATATTAGTAAAGAAACATGAAAACAGAGCCTTTAGCTTTTACCAGGTAAAATCTTATTGCAAGTGTAGGGAATTTTTTTTTTTCACTTTCTTACAAAAAGAACAAAAAAGACACTTTGTTCTAAACTGACAAACATGGGTCAAATTCTTTCACTAAATATAGATTTCTCTGCCCTTTTTCCTGTTCTTTGTCAAGAAATTAATCACAGCTCATACCAAAGATTAAATAAAACCTGTTAAAACTTTCTGTGGTATAATAACCTCTTATAGCTAATTTTCACATGCCTGTGTGTAAACCAATCACTGGCAAGAGGAATGGCCTTTTCATGACTTTCTAATATTCATCTCCTGGAACTAACTGGGAGGCCATAAGCTTCCTTGAGCAAATAGGAGGGTGAATATCTAAAGGCAGGGCTCTGCCAGCAAGGAATAGTAGCTATCAGATAGGAAACAAACCATGTTTGCTGCATCACATATTTAGCAACACAATTTATTTACCTAGTGGAAAAATGCTTTAGAGAAATTTGTAATTATAAGATAATTATTAAAAATTGGTGTATTCAATTAGGATATTAAATTGAATTTATAGAAAGAAAATATATGAATATATTTTAACTAACAGATACTGACAAATGTGTCTGTAACATATAATAAGTGTGGAATGATTAATAAAATTCAACAAAGTTATTGCACACTATGTATGTTTGAGGTAGGTTTAAATCTTTACTCTTAATTGGTGCCAGTAATTTTAATTTTTTTAATGATAGAAATCTAGAGCTAAATTAAGAAAAAATCCTAACTCATTGAAAAGGAAAAAATGACATCGCTTACAAAGAGAAAAATATCAGTATAAAACATATTGAAGTATTATAGTTGCTTTAACTTACAGAATACAATTTCTAAATATTAATTTATTCTACTCTTTTCTTTTTGTAGTTGATTTTAAAAGAAGTTAGACTTAATGGCTTCTACTAAAAGTTTCTGAGAATATTTCTAGTCTCTGACATCCTTCAGATTGAATATTATATCTTTTAAAAGAATAACAATAAAAATACGTAAATGAAACAAAATTATAATTAATAAAAATATCTGGAGTTCCTTTAATATTCAGTTAAAAGCAAATTCAAATATGTCTGAATATGTCTACATGGAGACTTCTTTGATTTTTGAAAGCATTACAAGGAAATTTCATTTTAGAAGAATATTATAGCAGTATACTTTCATAAATATAGAAGCCAGTTCAAAATATATATTTTTTAGCTATTTGAGGTTCATAAATGTGTAAATAAACTTTAAGGTGGTACAGGCATACTTTTTTTTCTTTTTAAATTGATCTTTATTTTTAAAAATATTACAGATGTCCTTCTTTTTCCCGCATTGCCCCCATCCACCCTGCTCCACCACCTTCCCAGGCCTTCCTTGCACTATTGTCTGTCCATGGGCTAAGCCTGTATGCACATAAGTTCACTGGTTAACCTCTTCCCCCCTTTCTTCTGAAATATGTCAGTTTGTTTTATGCTTCAATGTCTCTGGATCTTTTTTTTCATCAGTTTATTTTGTTCATTAGATTCCACATATAAGTGAGATCATGTGGTACTTATCTTTCTCTGACTGGCTTATTTCACTTAGCATAATACTCTCCAGGTCCCACCATGCTGTCAGGCATACTTTGAAACAGTGGAATGTTGATCAGTTATTTTGAATTATTTCAGAGAAAAAATAACAGTGGTGTCATTCATCTTGGTCAGTCTTTATTATCTCTATGTAATCTTTAGAGTTTGATTTGCTTAGGCTCAGATTTCTAACTAAAGAAAAGGTAAATTTTATAGAAGGTTAAAATGCAGGCCATATTTCATAGCTTTAGTAGTAGTAGTAGTAAAATTTTTATTTGGAAATATAATTTAAAAGTTATGAACAAATCTTTATGACAGGCATGGCAGGTGATACATAGATCACAAACTCACAGTCCTTGCCTTCGAGGCATTCAATATCTAGGAGAGAGATTAAGACATACTCATAAATTGCTATAATACAGAACAGTGTGTAACCAATGTTGTATGAAAGACACAGATAAACTGCTGTGAAAGTAAATGGGTAGTGGTGTGGGGGAACGTTTTTGACTACCCTTGTCTTTACAAATAAAAACAGAATAACTGGGACAGAAAAACCCAAAATTACACAGAGGACAATGCCTACAAATCTAGGTGATGTTATTCCTAATTACCCCAACATATGAGTGGATGGGAACAAACCACTAATAACAACAAGACTTGGATGTTATCAGCCACTGTGAAGGAGAAAGTGGGGGAAAGGTAGAGGATCTTCTGAAAATCCTGAAAGCCAGTGAACCTAAATATCTCCAACACATATTCTTGGGAAAGCTCAACAGGTAAACTTGAGAACAGAGGACATACATATGTATGAAGACGCTGTAGGACCCAAATTCTGGGTGAGCACAGATGGATTACATTTAGGTCAAATGGTGCTGGAGAGCCCAGAGCCCTATGGGTTTTCAAATCTAACCAAAAAGAAAAGAGTAACCGTACCCACTCTGCCTTTCACAGAATATAAGACGACTAATTTTATTTAAGCAAGAAGAACAGAAAAAGAAAGGGATCAAATTCCACATAAACTTATAAGAAAAATGAAAGAATGGAAACAAATTGATGTACTCGCAGACAAAGAATGTATGCTAGAAATAAACACTGTAACATAATTTTATAAGAGAAGTGAAAAAATTTTAAGATTGGCTAAAATGAAAAACCTGGCATTGTGTTGTCTTTATTTTTTTAAATTTATCTTTATTGTTGAAAATATTACAGATGTGCTGTCTTCAAAAGAAAGACCTAAATTAAAAAGATTTAGAAATGTTATAAATTAAAGAATAGACAAAGGTACATCATGATAATTTAAATACAAGAAATCAGATTTCCAATCTTGACATTTAAAAGGTTAGAATTTGGACAATGAAGAAGTATAAAGTAGGAGAAAAAGACATTTTACAACATAAAAATATAAAATTTACAATAAAAAAGTAATTATTTGTATTTGTATGCTCAGCAACAATTTTCTAAGCCAAAAGTAGGAGATACACGAAAAAATGGGCAAAATCATATTGATAGAAGATTTTAATTTTTTTCTGTCCAAAACTGATTAAGTGAAAAATAAACATATCAGGAAATGTATAAAAGATCTAAACAATCTAATTAATGAGAAAAAATTATTGAAATATGAATGGATAAAGAAATATGGTATATACATAAAATGGAATATTATTCAGCCTTAGGGAGGAAGTAAATCTGGCCATTTACAACAACATGGATAAACTTGGAGGGCATTATGCTAAGTGAAATAAGCCAAACACAGAAGAACAAATACTACATGATACCATTTATATAAGAAATATAAAATAGTCTCACTTATGGAAGCAGAGAGTAGAATGGTGGTTTTCAGGGACTGGGTGAAGGGGGACACTGGAGGTATTTGTCAAAGGGTTTAAAGTTTCAGTTACACAACATGAATAAGTCTTTTTTTTTTATAACACGTTATTAAATTCATTGGAGTGACAATGGTTAATATGAACATATAAATTTCAGGTGAGGGTTTCTATGTTACAAGATCTGTATATCACTCTGTGTGCCCACCATCCAATGTCATATCTTCTCCCATCACCATATATTGACTCCCTTCACTCCCTCACCCACCCACCCCTTTCCTTCTGGCAACCACCACACTGCTGTTTGTGTTCATGAGTTTCAATTTTATATCCCACATATGAGTGAAATCATATAGTTATTAGCTTTTTCTGACTGACTTACTTCACTTAGCATAATATTCTTTTTTTTAAAAAAAAAAATATTTTTATTGATTTCAGAGAGAGGAAAGGAGAGGGAGGGAGAGAGAGAGAGAGAAACATCAATGATGAGAGAGTCATTGACCTGCTGCCTAGCCTGCAACCCAGGCATGTGCCTTGACCGGGAATCGAACCCCTATTGCCTGGATCCTAGGTCGATGCTCAACCGCTGAGCCACACATAATATCCTTAAAGTTCACTCATTTTGTTTTAAATGGCAGTATTTCATCCTTTCTTTTGGCTGAGTAGTATTGCATTGTGTACATGTACCACATCTTCTTTATTCAGTCTTCTATCACAAACATGGTTGTTTCCATGTCTTGGCTACTGTGAAAAATGCTGCAGTGAACATAGGGGTGTATATATCTTTGCAAATACATGTTTTTGAGTTTTTTGGGAATATACCCAAGAGAGGGATTGCTGGGTCGTATGGTAGCTCTATTCTTAATTTTTTGAGGAATTGCCAGACTGCTTTCCATAGTGGTTGTACTAGTCTATATTCCCACCAGAAGTGAATGAGGGTTCCTCTCCACAGCCTCTCCAACATTTGTTATTATTTGTCTTGTTGATAGTGGCCACTCTAACAAGTGTGAGGTGGTATCTCATTGTAGTTTTAATTTGCATTTCCCTAATTGTTAGTGAGGTCGAACATCTTTTCATATATCTATTGGCTGTTTGAATGTCTTCTTGGGAGAGGTGTCTGTTCAGGTCCTCTGCCCACTTTTTGATTGGGTTGTTTGTTTGTTTGTTTGGTGTTGAGTTTTATGAGTTCTTTATATATTTTGGAAACTAAACTTTTGTCAGAGCCACTGTGCAAATATCATCTCCCATCTGGTTGGCTGCCTGTTTGTTTTGTTGTCAGTTTATTTTCCTGTGCAGAAGCTTTTTAGTTTGAAATAGTCCCATTCATTTATTTTTGCCTTTACTTCTCTTGCCTCTGGGGTCAAGTGCATAAAAAGTTCTCTTCAACCAAGGTCCATAAGTTTGATACCTATGTTTTCTTCTATGTGTGCTATTGTTTCAGATCTTTGTTTCTTTTTTATTAATTTTTGTACATGGGGACAAACTGTAATGCAGTTTCATTCTTTTGCATGTGGCTTTCCATTTTTCCCAGCACCATTTATTGAAGAGACTATTTTTACTCCATTGTGTTTTTCTGGCTCCTTTGTCGAAAATCATCTGCCCATATACATATGACTTTATATCTGAGCTCTCTATTCTTTTCCACTGACCTGTTTGCCTGTTTCTGTGCCAATGCCATGCTGTTTTGATTATCATAGCTCTGTAGTGTAATTTGAAGTCAGGTAGTGTTATACCTCAAGCTTTGTGTTTTTTTTTCCTCAGGTTGCTTTAGCTATTCAGGGTCTATTGTGGTTCCATACAAATTTGATGATTTCTCGTTTTATGTCTTTAAAAAGTGAGGAAACAAAACAAATAAAAACAAAACAAACAGGCAGCCAATCAAATGGGAGATGATATTTGCAAACAGTAGCTCTGACAAAGGTTTAGTTTCCAAATATGCACTGAAGAATTTTCCAATTCTTCATGACTTAGTCTAAGAAGCTTATATATTTTTAGGAACTTATCCATTTCTTCTAGGTTATTGAATTTGGTGGCATATAGTCTTTCATAATATTCTAGTATGATCCTTTGTGTATCTGTGATGTCTGTGGTGACTTCTCCTCTCTCACTTCTGATTTTATTTATTTGGGTCTTTTCTCTTTTTTCCTTAGTGAGTCTAGCGAGGAGTTTGTCAATTTTATTAGTCTTTTCAAAGAACCAGCTCTTTGTTTTATTAATTTTTTGTATAGTCTTTTTGTTCTCTATTTCATTCAATTCTGCTCTAATTTTTATGATTTCCTTTCTTTTGATGACTTTGAGTTGCTTTTGTTCTTTTTCTAGTTCTTTAGGATGTGATGTTAGGTTGTTTACTTGGGATTTCTCTTGTTTCTTGAGTAGGCCTGTAATGATATAAATTTCCCTCTTATTACTGCTTTTGCTGCACTCCAGAAATTTTGATATGTTTTATTGTCATTCTCATTTGCCTCTATATAGCTTTTGATCTCATCTTTTATTTCCACTTTGACCCAGTCATTGTTTAGTAGTATGTTGTTTAATCTCCATGTATTTTTGGGTTTCTTTACTTCCTTTTTGCAGTTGATTTCTATTTTCAAGGCACCATGGTCAGAAAACATGCTTGGTATAATTTCAGTCTTGAATTTGTTGCAGCTAGTTCTGTGACCCAACATATGGTCTATCCTTGAGAATGTTCCATGTGCACTGGAGAAGAATGTATAATCTGATGTTCTGGGAAGAAAGGCTCTGTAAATGTCAATTATGTCTATCTGATCTAGTGTATAATTTAAAGCTGATATTTCTTTATTGATTTTCTGTTTGGTTGATCTGTCTAGAGCTATCAATGAAGTATTAAGGTCCCAGACTATGATTGTGTTTTGATCTGTTTCTCCTTTTAGTTCTGTAAATAGTTGTTTTATATATTTTGGTGCTCCCTGGTTGGGTGCATATATATTAAGAAGTGTTATGTTTTCTTCATGTAGTGTTCCCTTTATCATTATAAAGTGCCCGTCTTTTTCTCTTGTTATCTTTGTTATCTTGAAATCTATTTTGTCAGATATAAGTATGGCTACAGTTGCTTTTCTGTGAAGGCTATTTGCTTGGAGAATCATTTTCCACCTTTTTACTTTGAATCTACCTTTTTTTTTATAGCTTAGATGTGTTTCTTATAGGCAGCATATGGTTGGGCTTTATTTTTTGATCCTCTCTGCTATTCTGTGCCTCTCTATTGGTGAATTCAGACCATTTACATTTAGGGTAATTATTGATGTATGAGGATTTCCTATAGCCAGTTTATCTTTTGTTTTCTGGTAGCTCTGTGCCTCCATTGGTTCTTCTCCTTTGTGTTTCTGTCTGTTGTTTTTGTGTAGTGGTGTTTCATACTTCTTTCCTCTGTGTCCTCTTTTTTGAAGCTATGTGTCCTGGTTTGGGGATTTTTGAGTGTGGTTACCATTAGGTTTATAAAAAATAAAGTTGTGTATATACAATAGTTTTTCTTTTTTTCTTTCGAGCTCATCTGATGTTCATCCTCCTTTGCCAGTTCAGACCTTTACTCCTTCCCTTTTTATTTTTTTCTTGCCACAAATTATTCCTGTTTATGCTGTAAGTTTTTTGGTGATCTTACTTATAGTTTTGTGACCTTATGCTCTTTGTATCAGGTAGAATAATTCCCTTGAGCATTTCCTGCAATGGAGGTTTTCTGGTGATAAATTCTCTCAGCTTCTGTATGTCTGGGAACATCTTTATTTCTCCTTCATATTTAAAGGATAATTTTGCTGTATATACTATTCTTGGCTGGTAATTTCTCTTTCAAATGTTTTAATATTTGATTCCACTCTCTTCTGGCTTGTAGAGTTTCTGCTGAGAAATCTGTTGAAATTCTGATAGGTTTTCCTTTTTTGGCCACTTCTTTCTTTTCCCTGGCTGCTTTGAGAATTTTTTTCTTTGTAATTAATTTTTGACAGTTTTAATACAATGTGCCTTGGAGAGGGCCTCTTTGGATTGAAGTAACTATGTGTTCTGTTTGCTTCTTGGATTTGAAGATCTAATTCTTTTCATAAGTTTGGGAAGTTCTCATCCACTATTTTTGTGAATAAACTATCTGTTCCCTTGTCCCTCTGTTCTTCTCCAGGAATACCTATAATTTTAATATTGCTTCTTCTGATGGAGTCAGATAATTTTCATAGAGCTCTTTCATTTTTCTTTATGCTCATGTCTTTCTCTTATTCCCTCTGTGTCATTTCTAGATTCCTATCTTCAATATCACTAATTCTTTCCCCCATCTGGTTGGCTCTGTTTTCTATGGTCAGTAGCCCATTCTTAATCTCCTTAATTGCATGCTTCATTTCTAGGATTTCTGATTGGTTCTTTTTAACATTTCAATCTCTTTGGTAAAATATTAATTTTGTTCATTGATTTGTTTTCTGAGTGCACGGAATTGCATGTCTGTATTTTCTTGCATCTTGTTGAGTATTTTCAGAACTGCAATCTTGAAATCTGTGTCATTTACATCACATATGTCCATGTGGTCCAGGTTGCTTTCTGGGGATTTTCCATTTTCTTTCTGATCATCCTTATTATCATGGTTGTTCATGGTATTTGCTACTCTCCTTTGTCTAGGCAGAAAGGTCCCTTCTAGAGCAGCGTTCTCTGAAGAGGTCTTTCTACTATTTTTCAGTAGATGGTGCTGAATTGAAAGATTATTTTACCTCTGTGATCTTCTAGACTTGACCTTCATGGGCTTGCAGTAGGACAGTACAGTCAGGTTTCTTGAGGGTGTGACATTTGTTTTGCCCTCACTTTAATGGTGGCCCAACTCCACTGGGTCTGGCCCCAAGCACCAAACCCAGGGATCAGTCACAGAGGAAACAGCTGTTGTACTGTAATAGCTCTTGGTTTACAGATAAAATGTTCCTCGATCAGACACTGAGGGCAAAGGGAGGCGAGTTTTGGGAGCCCAAGTGGTCACAGGATTCTATGGTTCCATTTCTTTGTCAGAAACACCTCTGCCTGACAGTGGGACAGCGCAAGGTAGAACTGCACACTCTATCAGGTATCTGCTGGCTCCTTCACTGTTCACTCTGCTAGCCCTACTGGGCTGTCCCCACAGCTCTCTGTTCCTCCTAGTGGAAGGAAGTGCCTACTACTTCCGGCTTCCTCCCCTCTCCTAGTCATGCTGGAAACTCGTGGTTGCAGGGCTGCATCTGCAGGCTGTCTGAGCTTTCCTCCATTTTCATCTCTCCACTTATTCCTGGTTGCCCTCTTTTAGATGTTTCAGTGTGCAGGTCTCTCAGGCATGCCTCTGTGTTGAGTAGGGGATTCTTTGTTGAATTGTAGTTGGTTAATTTGTTGAAATTTCATGGGGAGAGTCCAAAGGTATCTCTCATGCCATTGCACTGACATCACTCCATGAATAAGTCTTATAAATCTGTTCTACTACATAGTGCCAATTGTTAACAATACTGTATTTTACTTAAAAAATCGCTAAGAGAGTAGTTTACATATTAAATGTTCTTATGCAAACATAAATGATAATAAATAAAGAGGGTGGGTGGAAAATTTTTGAATTGATGGATATATTTATGGCATTAATTGTGATGATAATTTCATAGGTATGTATTTATCTCCAAACTCTTCAAATTGTATACAATAAATCTGTTCCGTTTGTTTTTTTTTTTTGTATTTCAGTAATACCTCAATAAAGCAATTTACAAAAAAATAAAATGTGTGCTGTCTGCAATTAATGGGTATATATTGGTATTTTTTGTTAGTATTCACTTTGCGTATATTTTCCAGGTTTTTACTCATAAATTTTATGTCTTCTTATATAATATATATCTTTTTGAAATAATTTTAACCTGGGTTGTTGCATTCAGTACTATCATAATTTTGTCCCAACTGAAGGCATGGGGGCTAATGTTTCATATCCTTGCATTAATCAGACCCATTATATAATACAGATTCTGTCTTATCTCAGAATTTCTAAAATGAATAAATGATTGGAAAAAGAACAATTGCATTAGTCTGACACACAACACTTAGACTTGTTTTATATTTTTAACAAATTAATCACAATGCAACATATAGATGAAGTATCATACAATTATACACTTGAAACTTATATAATTTTATTAACCATTGTCACCCCAATAAATTTAAGAAATTTAAAAAAATAAATTGATCCCAATTTCTTATTGTATCAAGTAAATTGTTCTTCTACATACTAGAGACCTTTGGTGTTCCTCATTGATATCACCCACTTTTCCTATTTGGTCTTGTAAGGTTTTTTTTGTCAGTGCTTTAATAAAATAGACAGTGAGGGAAACAATAGGGCTTGGGTCAAATTATTAATCAAGACTTTCTCTTACTTAATGCAAAGAAAACTAAGTGGTCAAGAAAAGAGTTTAAACTTGGAGGGTTTTTGTGGTTTTTTTTAGACACTTTATTAAGAGTAACACAGAGAGATTTTGTGGCTTGGGTCAAATTATTCAAAAGCATGGTTTTTAATTCAAAGAACACAAAGTTATCAAAAGTGAAAAGAAGCATAAAAACATAGACACAAACACTAGTTTACTTATACTGTTTTAATATGCAACAAGCTATGTATTTTTCTCAAGATAGGTTGTTGAAACTCATGTTTTACCACAAAAGCACAATACACAATAGAGAAAAACATTCCATCTGTTAGATTGGGCCATATGAAATTGTGATTTTTGTAGGAAAAAAAAGAGTGAACATTTGCAATTTCATATGGTCCAATTTAATAACAAATCAGATATAAATGTGTTCTCATTTCAAATGTGCATCTGATTTACCACTTTACACATGGACAATTGGTCACACTTCACCAGATTAACTACCCTTAATAGAGCATAATAATATTAATTGGTGCCAAATCTTCTAGAAATTCATTAGTACTATACAACGACACTCTCTTTTCAGCAGATGACAATAAATATGTTGCATATATTCCATAAAGTCTCACATCTTTCAGTGCCTCTGCTTGGCAGTCTATGGCTTCTCCTCATAAAGCATGCATTTTACAGACTTATGATAAAATGGACTGTAGCTTCCTAAAATACAACATATCCACAAAGCAGCAATTTAAAATATGCTATTGAATTTTAATTATTTTTATTTATTTAAATGGCACACACGTTTTATTGCTTATACATTTTTAGAAGGTAATAGATTAGGGTCCAGGAATTAACAATCTTCCAGAGCAGTAAGTGAGCAGTAAATCTGCTCATCTTCTTTAATCTGTTGGCTCAGGGAAAGCCAGGGTTTGAAAACTGACTTTACCACTACTACCATAAAATCATTTAATACTTAGTCATTATACATCTTTGTCAACTAGTATTAATTTTGTTAAGGACAATTTTACTGCCCTGGCTGGTTTTTCTCAGTGGTTAGAGTATCAGCCTGAGGACTGAAGGGTCCTGGATTTGATTCCAGCCAAGGACACATACCCTGTTTGCAGGCTGGATCTGCTGGATGCAACCAATCGATGTGTCTCTCTTGCATCCATGTTTCTCTCTTTCTCTCTCTCTCCCTTCCACTCTCTCTGAAAAGCAATGGAAAAATACCCTCAGATGAGGATTAAAAAAAAACAAAAACAATTTTACTGGCATAACTATCCAAAAATCGTGAAATACACAAATATGAAACAACAGCTCTTGGTCAATATATTCTTGTTGACTATTGAGCTAAAATACTCCCAGAAGTTATTTTCTTTACATGCTCAAAGCCGAATGTCAACTGTGAGAAGTAATGTGGAAAATATTGGTTTAAAACTAAAGTTATATCCCAATGCCAGCTTCAATAGGTGAATAGAAAACAATCTATAGATAGTCACATAATGAAATTCACTGATAAATAGAATAAGCTGTCAAGCCATGAAAAGACATGGAACAACCTAAAATGCATTTTACTTAGTACAAAAAGACAGTTTGAAAAGGCTATATACTGTATGGTTCAATTGTATGATATTTAGAAAATGCAAAACTATATTAATAATAAAAATATCAGTTGTTTTCAAGGGATTTGGGAGAGGTGAAAGGAATGAATGAATAGTTCAAGCACGAGCAATTTTTAAGGTGGTAAAACTATTCTGGTGAATATATGGCATTAAACTTTTGCCAAAACTGATAGACCACTGTAGCACAAAAATTAAATTTTAATGGTATAACCATTTATAAAATCCTTTTGGAGGTCAGTGGTTTCTGAGAAAGATTGTGGCAATTAGGTCAGGGCAGTAAAAAAAGTGTTTAAGAAAAAAATGCAAAGTCCTTTCTAAATGAATCCAACATTGTGTCATCTTCTATCATTACCAAAGTGGAGGAGGTACAGATTGGAAGAACTGCCCCCTGATGAAGATGTTTGCAAGAGGATTATTTTCAATGGCTATGGCACATTGGGAGTTATGTATGGCAAAGGAAAGATTAAAAAATTCTGTGTGGCTAGCCACTTTGGGATTAAAATAATATTTGAGGCCAACTAGTGATTGGAAAATATGCAACTGGAATAGAGAGATAGAAAATTTTAAATGCTGAGAATTGCTATAGCCAGTTTAAATGTAATAGTTCCTTTTGGTGTTAGCTTTGTAATTGTTTACTATTGAGTTTCCCAGTCTCAATTACCTGTGCTTGATTCAATACACATTCAAATCAGTGTTATCTCCTCTAAACTTTTAAAATTAACAAACCCTTGTGCACTTTTTCAAACATAATGCATGGTTGAGTGTGATGACTGCTTCCAAATATGATTTGGAAAGAAAGAGAGGAAAATATTTTTGTTTAAATCCCTGGGAACCCAATTGGATTTCACATTCTGGGGATATTATTATTTAACCCTCTTGTCCCTTTGTCAAGATTGATGAAATTTTAGATAACCCATGATGTTTGTACAAAAAAAGGTATTATTTTAACAATGCAGCAGATATGGTGCTTACTGACAATTTTAATGATGCATAAGACCAATTTTTATGTTGCATGCTACATTTTAATGTTGCCTACTTCTTCCAGTACCAAAAATGTTGTTGTAACTGTAAGCATCCTTGAAAGTTGTCTGAATCCTTCCAATTAACCCTAGAACAATTTAGAATACCAAAGACTTTACTACACCTCAGAAAATTCCTAAAATGTAGCTTTTTCTATGAATTCATTATCTGATAATTTCATTATAAATTTATTTATTTATTTTTTAAAATATATCTTTATTGACTTCAGAGAGAGGAAAGGAGAAGAAGAGAGAGAGACAGAAACATCAATGATGAGAGAATCATTGATTGAGCCCGCAGCCGGGGCATGTGCCCGGACCTGGCATCGAACCCCGATCGCCTGGATCCTAGATCGACGCTCAACCGCTGAGCCACGCCCGGCTGGGCTCATTATAAATTTATGTTGGATTAGTTTTTATAGGCCACCACATTTGGGACATGTAGAAATGTATAAATGACAATATTATTGTATGTAAGACTTTTATTTTAAAAAAATAAAGAAAGAGTAAATACTTCATATAAACCAAATGCTGAAAATTTCACACAATCATAATTTATTTTCTAGCCAGTAATGGCTTTTTTGGTCCAATCATTCAATTTATGGAATTAATACCTATACACCTGTTTTCCGCCAAAAACATTTTCCTTTTTATGCTATCATGGGTGCTAGTTACATATATATATATGTACATATACATAATATATATATTATATATATATTAGCAGTTATATATATATATATAATATATACATATTATCAGTGCTTAAAAGTTTACACAATTGCATAGTTTTTGACTAATGATTGTATCAAAAGGTTAATGCTATAATTATATAATTATACAAGACATTGTTTGGACAATTGTTTCTCTGGGAAGATAGGATAATTTCCTTATTATTTTAAAATTTGTGTCATATTGTTTCTCTACTAATTACTACAAATAGGAAAAGCCTGAAGTGAGAAACTGCAAAATAAGTTGAGCTTGTTTAAGTTCACTAGTGATAGTCATTGAAATTGAACATTTTTAGGAAAACATTATCAATTTCATTAAGCATTTTTTTTTTTCTTCAAAAAATGGAAGACTTTAATTTTTAAAGTAGTTTTAGTTTCAGAGAAAATGTGAAGGGAGGGTATACAGTTTTCCCATATACTTCTACTCACACACATGCACAGCCACCTCCACTCCCAACATTTGCCATCAGAGTGGTACATTTAGTTACAATTGATAAACTTGTATTGACACATCATGATCACCCAAAATCTTTACTTTCATTAAGGTTTACTCTTAGTGTTCTACATTTTATGGGTATGAACAAATATATAATGACATGTATCCATCATCATGGAATCAGAGTATTTTTACCCTACAGATTTATTAAAGGCTAATTGATAAATAAAACTGTAATATATTTAATTTGTTAAATGTGATGATTTAATATACATATACATTATGAAAGATTCCCAAAATCAAGGTAACACCCCCATCACCACACATAGGTTAGCTTAATTTTGTGTGTGAGGATGTTCAAGATCTATCCTTTTAGCAAATTTTAGTTATATAATACAGTACTATCAACATTAAACTTAATGCTATACACTAGATCCTCAGAAATTATTCATATTATAACTGGAAGTGTGTACCCTTTTACTAACCTCTCTCTATTATCCTTACCTTCCAGTCCTTGGCAACCTTCATTTTACTCTGTTTTAATATTTACATTTTTAATGTTCCCCCCCTTTTAAAAAAGTCCACATATAAGTAATATTATGCAGTATTTGTCTTTCTCTATTTCATTTCTCTAAGCATAATGCCTTCCAAGTTTATCCATATTGCCACGAACGGCAAAATTTCCTTCTTTTTTGTTTTGTTTTTCAGATACACCAAGCATTTTATTCATTTCCTATCCCTGCTATAACAAATTACCACAAATTGATGACTTTAAACAGCGCATGAGTATTCTCTTACAAGTTCACTGAGCCAAAATGAAGGTGCCAGCAGGGCTGTGCTCCCTCCAGATTTCCTTCTTTTTAAAAGCTGAAGGATATTCTATTGTAAATAGATATTGATAGATAGATATAAATGTAGATTGATATAGATATGTGCATACCACAATTTCTTTATCCATTTATCCGTTTACAGACACTTAAGTTGTTTCCATATCTTGGCTATTGTAGGTAATGCTGCAATGCACATGGGGGTACAGGTATCTCTTGGAGATCATGATTAAATCTCCTTTGAATATGTATCCAAAAGTAGGATAGCTGGATCATATGGTAGTTTTACTTTTAGTTTCTTGAGGAACCTCTATATTCTTTTCTATAGTGGTTGTGCCACTTTACATTCCCACCAGTCATGTACAAGAGTTACCTTTTCTCTACATTATCACCGGCATTTGTTTTCACATGTCTTTTTGATAATAGAAATTGAGAAATCTCACTGTGGTTTTAATTTGCACTTTCCTGTTAATTAGTGATGTTGAACATCTTTTCAAATTGACCGTTTTTATATCTTCTTTGGAAAAATATCTAGTCAGGCATTTTGCTCAGTTTTTAATTTAGCAATTTGTTGTTTTGCTATTGACTTGTATGACCTATTTATATATTTTTGAAATTAACCGTTTATCAAATATATTGTTAGAAAATATTTTCATTTCATAGGCTGCCTTTTATTTTGTTCATAGTTTCCTTTGCTGTGCAGAAATTTTTTTCTTTGGCGTAGTCCTACTTGTTTATTTTTCTTTTGTTGCCTATGTGTTTGATGTAAAAAAATATATCTGCATTGAGCCTGGGGTTATAGTCACTTGAAGTGTTTATATAACTTTAATTTTTTTTATTAATTTAACAGAGAAAGGAAGAGAGAGAGGGGGAGAGAAAGTAAGAAACATAGATTTGCTGTTCCACTTCTTTATGCATTCATTGGTTGATCTTTGTATGTGCCCTGACCAGGGATCAAACCCATAACCATGGCATATCTGGATGATGCTCTAAATAACAGCTACAGGGCCAAGGCAAACTTTTAAAAAAACATTTGTTTTTCTGTTGTTTTCTGAATCTCGTGAATGCTGAGCCCCAGTGGCTCTGGGAGTTTGGAGGACTTTTCCTTGAGTGGCAGCCTTAAAAGTTGAAGTGCTAAATGTGTGATCCAAACACTTTGCTCCTCAGGGAAAAACTAGGAGTTGGGGGCTTCCTCTTGATTGTAAGATTTTGTGCCTATGGTGGGTTTTTTTATTTTAGAGAGAAGGGGGGGAGGGGATTGATTTGTTGTTTCACTTATTTATGCATTCCTTGGTTGATTTTTTTTTTTTTATGCTGGTACAGTTTACAGCTTATTCAGATTTCACTGGTTTTACATGCACTCATTTGTGTGTGTGTTTGTATAGTACTATGTGATTTGAAAACCTTTACAAAAACAGCTAGTAAGCCATATTTGTCCTGAGTGCTGTATGTAGTTCACTAACACTTGGAAGAGATTCTCATGTAGAACTCAAAGATACAAAATAGACCAGCTAAAATGAGAACCGACTGTGTTTGTTTGTGGTTTTTGCTTTAAAGCCCAGCCCTTCTCCTTCATGAGACTGTCAACAGCTAGAAGGCAGGGATAAATACCCGTAACAAAATAATAAATGTTATTTCTTGGTTTATGCTTGCATGTGCCCTGCCTAGGGACTGAACCCACAACCTTGGTGTATTAGGAGGACAGTCTAACCAACGGAGCTACCTGGCCAGGGCCTTTCTTACTTCTTTTAAAGTGGATTTTTTTCTCAGTTCCCCAATGTGTAGGAGTCAGTCAACTAGTTTCTAATTTTCATTTAGAGGAAATTGATCCATGTGTAGCTGTATATTTGATGTATCTGTGGGCAGAGTATAAGTCAGGAACTTCCTATCTTGCATTTTCACTGCCTAAAAATCCTCTGTGCTCTGCCAATTTTTCTCTCTTCCTGCCAATCCCCAGCAACCACTGATCTTTTTACTATCTCCCTGGTTTTGCTATTTTGAGAATGTCATGTAGTTGTATCACAGTGTATGTAGTTTTTTAGCTTGTTTTTTTTCACTTAGTAATATCCATTTTACATTGCTCTATGTCTTTTTAATGTTTGATATTTTATTTATTTACACTGCTAAATAATATTCAAAAGTTTATATGTACCACAGTTGCCTTATGCAATTACCTACTGAAGGACATCTTGGTTGCTCTCAGGATTTGGAAATTATTCATAAAGCCGCTATAAACATTTGTGTGAAAGTTTTTGCATAAACATAAGTTTCAGCTCCTTTGGGTAAATATCAAGGACCACAATAGCGGAATGATATGGTAAAAAAAATTGTTGATATTATGGTGTTAGTTTTGTGAGAGAGTGTCAAACTATTGTCTAAAAAGGCTGTATCATTTTGAATTCCCATAAGCAATGAATAAGAATTCCTGTTGCTACACATTCTTACCAGAATTTAGTCTAGTCAGTGTTCCAGTTTTTTGCCAATCTAATAGCTATGCAGTAGCACTTTGTCATTATTTTAATTCTTGGAGAATAGATCTCCTTTCACTATGTGATACCTTTTTAAAAAATCCTTGATAACCTTTCTTGTCTGATGTATGCTTTGTCTAAAATTAATATAATGATAACCTAGAAATAAGCAAAAATGAGAGGCAACAAATGTTTCTTCAGAATCCAAAATAATTGCAATTCTTGAAGCACAGGTTCATGCAGAAACCCAAATATAGTCCTGATTACAGGGTAAAGGCACAGAGTTTTACAAGAAAAGGAAAGGAAATAATTACATGACTAGAGGAAAGAAATTTATATTAGTGGTAACAGGTGAGTTACTCGTTAGCTATACATGGCTGAATACTGATTCTATCTTCAGAAAGAGAGTTCAAAATTATCAGTCCTTGTAGTAAGGATGTCTGCTTTCCTGTTAGCTATGTGAACAGTTGTTTGTAAGACAATGTTTGTTTGGCCTGGTCCAAAGGTTATTTTGCACAGTTCAAACATTCCAGAGGTCCAAGGAGAAAGACATACAAAGCAGTTATTCTGGAATTTCAACTCTGGCTCTGTATTAAAATGATTCTCCTTATGTCATTTTTTTTTCATATCTCCAACCATTTTGATCAAGATTTTCTTTGAAAGCATCACTGGTCTATCATTAGGAAACAGTGCTGGTCATTTATAAAAATTATTAATTTTTTATCATCAGTAAGACTCATTCCCAGTATGTCATGTCTCACATAGGAGGAAACTGCTTTCCTTAGAAGCCTCAGGCTACTTCTGAGCAATAAGAGCATC
The DNA here is from genome assembly GCF_964146895.1 of Miniopterus schreibersii. NCBI lineage: Eukaryota > Metazoa > Chordata > Mammalia > Chiroptera > Miniopteridae > Miniopterus > Miniopterus schreibersii. The sequence goes on along the minus strand of NC_138104.1, from coordinate 40,279,568 downwards.
AGAACAGAGGAAGGCTTTTTCTATCAGGTTTCTTTAAGGGAACAGATATTCTGCATTTTTTCTCATATGAAGTCTCATAGACCTCAGTGATTATCTCAAAGCATTGAGCACCCATTATCCAAGTGGTACTTTTATAACTTCAAGCTATGCAAACAGACAATTTTCGTAACAACAAAAACTTCTATAACAAACTAAATGCTAAGTGTAATTTGGAGAATAGTTCTCAACCAGGAGGCAATACCTGAGGGCAGTCAACTAAAGATATCAAAGAACCATAGGGTATCAGTAGGCACTGCATTTAATCATTTGGCTTGGGCCTGGATTTTGTCAAATAGTCTGTATGTATTATGCCAGAGATGTTTACCCAAGTACAGCAAAGATATTTACAACAGAATAAATCTCACCTTGTTAAACTAGGATATAGTCAAGAGCAATTCTATTGTTTAATACAACTCACTCAAGAAACTCCAAATATTTTTGTGGAGGAGGAGTAGCTATTGCTTTAGTGACATATTCAGCAATATATTCCAATATTATATATACATTTCTAATCATGTATTTATTCTATGCAGTGCTTGCCCAAGAAAAAAATAGTCTTCCACATCTGGTAGCCTCACTGAAGATGATATCACCAAGTTATAATTATTCTTAGCTATGTGTGCAACCAGTTTCATGTTTTAATCTGTGATATAGATTTAAAATTGATGTCCAATGCTAAGGTTTTTTTTATTATCCATACAATGAAATACGTGTGACCAATAGCCTAATTATGAAATAATCTCCAGTTTGATCTGGGTTTAAACAGTGTATCCCCCATAGATTTTTTTTTTCCAAGGACAAGTGAAAATATATCTCAATGGTGCATATATTTTGGAGTTATTACAATGAAATTGATTGAAACAAGGATCTAAAATATGTGAATAATTGAGATTATCTATAAGTGAAGTATAATTAGATTGATAAATTGAAATAGCAGAGAAGAAACTGCTGAAACCAGGTATATTTGGCAATCTTAATTTCCCATTTTTGCAAATATTATCACATAACTGTCCCGGAGGCTTGGTTGGTGAAGGAAAAAATTTTATAAGGGTTTTAAGTAAGTCTTCACGACATGAAGGTATAATAATGCAATTAATCCAAGGAGGTAGGGGAGGGATAGTGAAGAGATTGGTAGTTAAATGTAAAGGAGTCCTGGCCGTTGTGGCTCAGTAATTGGAGCATCAGCCAAACACCAAATGGTTGCAGGTTCAATACCAGGTCAAGGGCACGTACCTGGGTTGCAGGTTCAAACCCAGGTTCAATCCCCGGACCTGGTGTGTGGAATGCAACCAATGGATGTGTCTCTCTCACATTGATGTTTCTCTCTCTCTTTCTCCCTCTCTCTCCTTCCCTCCTCCCCCTCCCTTCCATTCTCTAAAAATCAATGGAAAAAATATCCTTGGATTCGGATTAACAAAGACAACAACAAATGTACTAAAGGATTGCCAGATCATGTACAGAATGAGGTTTCTAATGACAAATCCGATAGTTTGTCAAAGTTCCTCCATATGCAAAGAATTGGGAAAGGTGAAAGCTAGATTTAACCATCCAGACAGAAATTAACAGAAAAAGAGAAACAGTAACTATTATAACTAGTGTCAGGTCCCTTATATTAATTGTAAGATAAAAAGGAACTAAAATAAAAAAAGAAGAGTTAAAGCATAGGTTATACAGGCCTGCTCTAGATCTTGGATTAGCTGTGCACAGCATATGTCATCTGCTTCACTTCCTACTAACTGTTATTTTCAAATCTTCTGTTGGGTGAGCAGATCACAAGCACAGGAGCTTTCTTTAAATGGAAAACGTAAATCCAAGTGCTTTAAGTTTGGCAGAACATAAATCAATGAAGTCCTTTCCATCTTGGACATAAATAATCATTTTAAAGTATCTCTTCCAAAATATATAATCACCAGGCTGTAGGTTGTGGTGTTTAATTTCTTAATCTTCCAGGAGCACACTGTGAAATGACTATGATTCTTGTCAATAGCATAACATTTTTTTGTAATGAGATAGCAGGTCTCCTTTAATTAATTGGATATCAAAGGCAGACAACACTAAATGCATAGTTTAACCCTTAATTATTTCAAAAGGTGAAAGCTTATTTTTGTCAGAGGTCCCAGATGTAAGATTTAGAAGGTCAAATGGTAATGCACTTGGTTAAGTTTGTCTCCATAATACACAATGTTTCTCAAAAATATCTGCAACTATGACTAATAAAATTATGTCAATTATTTAAAATTTTTATATAATCTCAGGAATATTTATTAAAATAATACTAACAGTATGTATACACAAATATAATGTAAACATAATTTCTTTAATAATGTTTCCTATTTAATATTAACGTACAAAATAAGCCTAATTAGTCCAATATTTCCATTTTATAAGGAAAAAGAAAGAGATTTTTTGAAATGTCTTAGGGACGGAAACTCTGCACAATTTCAAAGTTGGTCTTATTTAAAATTTAACTTTTGAAAAGTTATTTTAAATTTTATTTTTGTTTAAAATATTACAGATGTCCCCTTTTCTCACCAATGACCCATTTCACCCCGTCACATCCCCCTCCCCATTCCTCTCCCCACCATTGTCCGTGTCCTTGGGTTGTGCATATATGGATATAAATTCCTTGGTTACTCTCTCCCCCTCCACCCACCCGCCCTCCTCCCTCCCTCTGACATTCATCAGTCTCATCTATGCTTCCATGTCATTGAATCTATTCTGTTCATCAGTTTATTAAGATCTTTAGATTTCACATATAAGTGAGATAATTTGTCTTTCTCTGCCTGGCTTATTTCACTTAGCATATTTTTCTCCATACTGTCCCAAAGGGTATGAGATTCTTATTTACAGCTGCATAGTGTTCCATGGTGTAAATGTCCCACAGCTTTATCCACTCATCTACTGATGGGCACTTGGGCTGTTTCGAGATCTTAGCTATTGTAAACTGTGCTGCTATGAACATAGGGGTGCATATATTCTTTCTGATTAGTTTCAGGATTCTTAGGATATATTCCTAGGAGTAGAATCACTGGGTCAAAAGGCAGCTCCATTTTTAATTTCTTGAGGAACCTCCATACTGTTTTCCAGAGTGGCTGCACCAGTCTGCATTCCCACCAGCAGTGTACTAGGGTTTCCCTTTCTCCACACCCTCGCCAGCACATGTCGTTTGTTGATTTGTTGATGGCAGCCATTCTGACAGGAGGGTAGTGATACCTCATTGTGGTTTTAATTTGCATCTCTCTGATGATTAGCGACCTTGAGCATTTTCTCATGTGTCTCTTGGCCATCTGTATGTCCTCTTTGGAGAAGTGTCTATTCAGGTCCTTTGCCCATTTCTTAATTGGGTTGTTTGTCTTCCTCTTGCTGAGTAGTATGAGTTCTTTGTACACTTTGGAAATTAGCCCCTTATCAGATACATCCCTGGCAAATATGTTTTCCCAGACAGTGGGGTTCCTTTGTATTTTGAGGCTGTTTTCTTTGGCTGTGCAGAAGCTTTTTAGTTTGATGTAGTCCCATATGTTTATTTTTTCTTTTGTTTCTCTTGCCCTGGGAGATGTATCAGTGAAAAGTCCACTACGTGGGATGTCTGTGACTTTACTGCCTATGTTTTCTTCCAGGATTTTTATGGTTTCATGACTTGCATTTAAGCCTTTTATCCCTTTTGAGTTTATTTTTGTGTATAGTGAAAGTTGGTGGTCTAGTTTCATTCTTTTGCATGTGTCTCTCCAATTTTCCCAGCACCACGTATTGTAGAGGCTGTCTTTATCCCATTGGATACTCTTGCCTCCTTTGTCAAATATTAACTGATCATAGTGGCGTGGGTCTATTTCTGGGGTCTCTGTTATGTTCCATTGATGTATAAGCCTGTTGTTGTACCAGTACCAGGCCATTTTGATTACAGTGGCTTTGTAGTATAGTTTGAAGTCTGGTAATGTGATCCCTCCCACTCTGCTCTTTTTCTCAAGATTGCAGCAGGTATTCGGGGTCTTTTCTGGTTCCATATAAATTTTCAAAATGTTTGTTCTAGATCTGTGAAATATGCTGTTGGTATTTTCATAGGAATTACATTGAATCTATAAATTATTTTGGGTAGTATGGACATTTTAATGATATTCATCCTTCCAATTCATGAACATTGTGTATTCTTTTACTTGTTTATATCTTCCTCTATTTCTTTTTTCAGTGTACAGGGGTTTTTTCTGAGTATAGGTGTTTTACATTCTTGGTTAGGTTATTCCTAGGTATCTTATATTTTTAGTTGCAATGGTAAATGGCATTGTTTTTTTAGATTCTCTTTCTGAGAGTTCATTGTTGGTGCATAAAAATGCCATTGATTTTCATATTTCAATTTTGTGTCCATCTACCTTGCTGAATTCATTTATTGAATCAGGTAGTACTTTGGTGGAGTCTTTATAATTCTCTATGTACAGTATCATGTCATCTGCATAAAATAACAGTTTTACTTCCTCCTTTCATTTTGGATACCTTGTATGATGGCTGTGGCAAGGACTTCCAGCACTATGTTTAATAAGAGTGGTGAAAGCAGAAAACCCTCTCTTGTTCCTGATTTTAAGGGAAATGGTTTTAGTTTTTCACCATTGAGTATGATGTTGGCTGTATGTTTGTCGCATATGGCCTTTATTATGTTGAGGTATTATCCCTTTATTCCAACTTTGCTGAGAGTTTTTATTAAAAATGGGTGCTGTATTTTGTAAAATACCTTTTCTGCATTTATTGATATGATCATATGATTTTTGTCCTTTATTTTCTCTATGTGATGTATAGAATTTATTGATTTGTGAATATTGTACCAGCCTTCCTTCCCTGGAATAAATCCCACTTAGTCATGGTGTATGATCTTTTGTGTTACTGGATCCGGTTTGTCAGTATTTTGTTAAGGATTTTAACATCTATTCATCAGGGATATTGGCTTGAAATTTTCTTTCTTTGTAGTGTCTTTATCTGTTTTGGGGATTAGAATGATGTTGGCTTCATAAAAAGAGCTTTGGAGTTTTCCCTCCTCTTGAATTTTCTGGCACAGTTTGAGGAGAATAGTTGTTAATTCTTCTTTGAATGTTTGGTAAAACTCACCTGTAAATCCAAATGGTCCAGGATTTTTGTTTGCTAGGATTTTTTTTGTTTGTCTTTTTGTTTTTAACATATCATTATTGATTTCAGAGAGAAGAAGGGAGATAGATAGAGAGAGAGAAATATCAAAATGAGAGAGTCATTGACCAGCTGCTTCCTGCACACTTCCTACTGAGGACTGAGTCCACAGCCCAGGCATGTGCCCTGACTGGGAATCAAACCTCAATCTCCTGGATCATTGCTTGATGCTCAAATGCTGAGCCACACTAACTGGGTTAGTTGGGAGGTTTTTTTTATTATTGCTTCAGGTCTTCTTATTCTTTCTAATTTAGCATTAGAAGATTGTATGTTTCTAGGAATTTGTCCATTTCACCCAAGTTGCCCAGTTTGTTTTCGTATAGTTGCTTATAGTATTTTCTTACAATCTTTTGTGTTACTGTTGGGTCACTTGTTATATTACCTCATTCATTTCTAATTTTATTTATTTGTTTCTCTCTGTTTCTTGGTGAGTTTGGCTAAAGGTTAATCAATCTCATTTATCTTTTCAAAGAACCAGCTCTTGGTTTCATTGATTTTTTATATTGTTCTTTTAGTCTCTATGTCATTAATTTCTGCTCTAATCTTTATAATTTCCTTCCTTCTACTTCCTTGGGGCACTGTTCTCTTTCTACTTCCTTTAGTTGTTGTGCTAGATGGTTTAGAAGAGCTTTTTCTTGTTTGATGTACGCCTGTCATACTATGAACTTTTTTCTCAGGACTGATTTTACTGTGTCCTATAGATTTTGGGTTGTCTGTTCATTTTCATTTTTTTCCAGGACGTTTTTGACTTCTTCATTGATCTTATTGGTAACTCATTCATTGTTTAATAACATGCTATTTAGGCTCCATGTGTTTGAATATTTTTGAGTTTTTTAATAGTGGTTGATTATCTGAGAAGATGCTTGTTATGATTTCAGTCTTCTTGAACTTGTAGAGACTTGCTTTGTGCTGTAACGTGGTTTATTTTTGAGAATGTTCCATGTGCACTTGAGAAGATTGTATATTCTGCTGTTCTGGGATGGGATGTTCTATAAATGTTAATTAAATCCATTAGATCTAGCATGTTATTTACAGTCTCTATTTCTCTTGTGATTTTTTGTCTTGATGATCTCTGCAATAATGAGAGAGAGGTGTTAAAGTCCCCCACTATAATTGTTTTGCTGTCGCTCTCCGTCTTAGAGTCTACCAATAAATTTTTTATATATTTAGATTCTCCTACATTAGGTGCATATATATTTATAAGGGATATTTCCTCTCATTGGATCAATCCCTTTAGTAATATGTAGTTACCTCTTTTATCTCTTGTTGTGGTTTTTATTTTGAAGTTTATTTTGTCAGAGATAAGTATTGCTACTCCAACTTTTTTTCTGGTTTTTTTCCTTTGCATGGAATCTTTTTTCCATCCCTTCACTTTCACCCTGTGTGAATCTTTTGCTCTCAGGTGGGTCTCTTGAAGACAACATATACATATGGACCATGTTTCTTTTCCATTCAACTTCCCTATATCTTTTGATTGGAGCATTTAACACATTTATATTTAAAGTAATTATTGATATATACTTATTTAATGCCATTTTTTCCCCTTTATACTGATGTATTTTTCTCTCAATATTTCTTCTACTTCTTAAAGCAGTCTTTTTATCATTTCTTGCAGTGCTGGTTTGGTAGTACTTAACTCCTTTAGCTTTCTTTTGCTTGGGAAGTTCTTAATTTCACCTTCAATTTTAAATGATAACCTTGCTGGATAAAGTAGTCTTGGTTGCATGTTCTTGCTTTTTATTACTTTGAGAACTTCATGCCAACCCTTTCTGGCCTGATGTGTTTCTGTTGAAAAATCTGTTGTCAGCCTTATGGGGGCTTCTCTGCAGGTCACTGCTTGTCTCTGTCTTGCAGCTCTTAATATTCTCTCTTCATCCTTAATATTTGCCATTTTAATTATTATGTGTTTCGGAGTGGGTCTCTTTGGATTCCTCTATTTTGGAACCCTCTGTGCTTCCTGTATTTGCATGGCTTTTTCTTCTACCTGGTTCTCTATCCCTTGCTCTCTTTTCTCCCAGTCTGGGAGCCCTATGATATGAATGTTATATCACTTCATGTTGTCCCAAAATTCCCTTAAACTGCCCTAATGTTTTTTAAGTGTTATTTTTTCTTTTTGCTGCTCTGATTGTTTTTTTTCTAACTTATCTTATTGTATCCCCTGCTTCATTGAGCCTGCTTTTAACTCCTTCCAGCATATTCTTGATATCAGATATAGCTTTCTTCATTTCTGCCTGGTTCTTATTTGTCAAATTTATAGCTTTTTTTAATGCTTTCACTAATTTCCTGGACCTTTCTATTATCTGCCTTATAGGAAGACGCTAATTTACTTGAACAACTTTATAACCATTACCCTGAACTCTATTTCTGATAACTTGCTCACCTCCATCTCATCAAGGTTTTTTCTAGCAATTTTTTCTTTTCTTTAGTTTTGAGGTTTTTTCTTTGTCACCACATTTTAGCTGTCTTTTTCCTTTTGTTCTTATGTGTAAGCTAGAACTACTATGACACCCAGTCTTTATAGGGTGGCCTTATGTAGTAAGTGTCCTGTGGGACACAGTGGTAAAGGCTCATTGAATTACTAAGCTGAGTGCTCTAGTAATGGCCCTTGTGTGGGTGATGTGGACACTCCTGTTGTGATTGGGACCTGATTATTGTTGGCCCATTCATGGATGGGATCAACTTTCACCCCACAGAATTGAGCTTAGCAGGGTTGAGCCATCTGGAGATGGGGGCATAATTACAATCTTCCCTTTGAATGTAGTGACACAGGATCTCAGACCTTGAGAGAAGATTTAGCTCTTTGTCTTCTAGCTCAGCAGTGCCTTGTCAGAAACCCTGAAGGGAGGCTCTGAGGGGTTTGCACCAGTTGCTCTGGCTTTGGGATATGTCCCATTTTCCCGGTGTGGCTTCCCCAGCAGGATTTTTCAGGCAGATCTTGGAGGAAAAGAACAAAGCTACCCCCCTCCACTTGGGGTGGCACCTTCCCTTAGGAGGAGAGAGAGAGAGAGTTGCTTGCTTTCTTCTGTTTCTGCAGTGCTCTGCCAGAGGTCTTGTTGGAGTGCTCTGAGTGAGTCAGGTTCAATGCCCAAACTCTGCTTTGCACCCCCTTCTCCCATTGGATATTATATTAGCAGGGCATTGTGAGCATAATCTGGGGGTGCTAGTCTAATCCACACTTTGATTGAAGTGTAGAGGGTCCTTAGCACTCAAGAAGCTTAGGAGGTACTCTCCTTTAAGTTTCATGCCAGAGCTCTGGAAGGGAAGTTCTTGGAAGATGCACCGGATTTCACAGTTCTTATCTGTGACCCCTTTACCCTGTTAAGCTGCACTTGCAAGACAAAGTAGGTGGGGCTTGGAGTGATAAATCTAGTCTGCTTCTCCACTTAGGGTGTCACTGCTCTTGTGGGGGATTAGAGAGAGCTTGTCACCCCTCCCTCCTTGCAGCTCACTGTGAGAGGCCCTGATGTAGACCTCCAGGGGTGTGGCTCCATATGCCCCAGTTCTGACCTGCGATTCTTTCCTACTTTTAGTTTGCAATTGGCTGATGATGTGGACAAGTTTTGGGAATGCAAATCCAGGGGGCCCATAGTTGGAAGTGGTGCACATCCTCAGCCCTCAAGAAGGGAGCTAGTTGCTTGCCTTACAGCTCATTGGCACCCTACCAGAGCTCTTGAAGGTAGGCTCTTAGTGGGTCACATCAAATTTCATAGTTCTGATTTGTGACCCTTTTTCCCAGTGAGCCAGCCCCTGCAGGATGGTGCAGGTAGGATTTGGAGTGATAGCACAGGCTGCCCCCTTTGCTTGGGGTTCCTCCGGCTCTTGTGGGGGGAAACCCTAGTAAAGGCCTCTGGGGGGGGGAGGTTTACAGAACCAGTTATGGTTTGCACAAGGACTGTGGATTTGCCCTTGACCTGTCAAGCAAGCAGGTTTTGGAATGCAAATCCAGGCTTTGGGAATACAAATTCAGGTGACCCCTTGTTGAGGGTGGTACAGACACTTGGTCCTCAATAAGGGCGCTAGTCACTTGCCCTACAGCTCAGAGTCCTCCACCAGAGCTCCTAAAAGGAAGCTCCTAGGGGATCCACCAGATTTCACCATTCTGATTTGTGGTCCCTTTTCCCAGCAAGTGTGTCCCTGCAGGACGGTGCAGGTTGGATTTGAAGTGATAGCACAAGTCTGCTTCCTCTTCTTGGAGTTGCACTGGCTCTTGTGGTGTGAGGACCCACCAAGACAGAGGCAGGCCCCTAGGCCCCAGGGCAGGACAAAAGGCATACATGAGTGACTCAGTAAACTGCAGAGGCTGGAGGCAGTTCCAGGAATTAACTTAAATCGGTGGGTTTGACAAATACCAGGTGTACTCAAGCTTCAGGCGCCTGTGGTTGAGAAACATCCTGAGCCCACCCTTCCTAAAGAATTTACAACCCTTGCAAGGACAATGATTGCTTGCTCACTGTAACCTTATATAAGCTTGTTGTAAATTTGGATCGGGGTTTGAGTCAGAATTCCACTGCGTTGGATACGACCTAACCCCAGCAGCTGGAATAAAAGTCCCTTTTTCTGTTACATTATCAGCTCTGGAGTGATTGTCTTTCCGCCGCATAGGGGATCTGATTCTCGGACATAACAGTGGGGGAAATAGAGAGCTAGTCACCCTGTAGCTCACTGTCAGGGGCCTAGGTGCAGGCCTCTAGGGGGGAGAGGCAATGTCCCAGTTCTGATTTACACTTTGTTCCTGCTGTGGATCTTCTCCTGGCTTGTGGTGCAGGCTTCTTTTGGAATGCAAATCCAGGCTTTGGGAATACAAATTTAGGCTGCCCATTTTTGTGGGTGTCACAGGAGCTTGGCCCTCAAGTAGGGAACTAGTCACTTATCCTACAGCTCAAGAGCACCCCACCAGAGCTCTTGAAGGAATGCTCCTAATGGGTCACATCAGATTTCACAGTACTGATATGTGACCACTTTTTTCTGTGAGTGCTCTTGCAAGGCATTGCAGGTGGAATTTGGAGTGATAGCACAAGGCTGCCCCCTCTGCTTTGGGTTGCACCAGCTCTTGTGGGGGGAGTAGAGAGCTTGTCACCCCCTTCTATCCCTGCAGCTCACTGCCAGAAGCCCTGGTGAAGGCCTCTGAAGAGGAAGGCTCTAAAATCCCAGTTCTGGTTTGCACTTTGTGCCAGCTGTGAACCAGTGCTTAGCTTGAGGTGCAGGAAGGTTTTGGAATGCAAATCCAGGCTTTGGGAATGCAAATTCAAGGGGCTCTTAGTTGGAGGTGATGCAGGACCTTAGCAGGTTAGTTAGCTGCTGGTTTTCTCGCTTGGCTGCACAGGCCCTAGTTCCTGAAGGGAAGTTTGCAAGTGCACTCTTCTCCTTTATTCCACAGCTGCCTGTAGCCTGAGACCTTGCCCAGGGTTCCTTCCTTTGGGGATTCAAACCCATGGGAGGAGAGGAAGATTGGCTCTTATTCCCCAGCCACTCAGTTCAATGTTCCTCTAAGGCTGTCTATAGTTTCTCCAGAACATAAAGCACTGTTCAGGTCCCTTTTACGTACAGCCTACAGTTATTTATTTATTTTTTTTAAATATATCTTTATTGATTTTAGAGAGAGGAAAGGAGGGGGAGAGATAGAAACATCAATGATGAGAGAGTCATTGATCGGCTGCCTAGCCTGCAATCCGGGCATGTGCCCTGACCAGGAATTGAACCCCAATCTCCTGGATCCCAGGTCGATGCTCAACCATTGAGCCATGCCCAGCTGAGCTAACCTACAATTCTTTATGCCAGACTCAAGCTTTGGAGGGTGGTGTCACCAGTATTTGGTGGACAGGGTTAGAGCACTTTCTCCAGCTGGTGCTGTAACAATAGTAGTGCTAGACCCTGGGAGATGGTGTCTGAGGGCTGTGTGGAATGTTGGCTTGGGACTGGGACCTCAAAAGCCTGCCTTCCCGATCTCCAGTGTGATGCCACCCTGTTCTTCTCCTGGCTTCCACACACCCTGAGTCTCCTTCCCTCCACCAGAGCCCAGGGGAGTGCCCAAGAGCGAGTCCCTGTGCAGTGGCCTTTATGGAGAGCATCCTGGAGTCAGTCAGACTCCTTCCCATTACAAGTGGGCCAATTCCCCGTTTATTTTTTGCTGTCAAATGTTATGCAAGCTCTTCTTTCAGGCCCTGGTGTACTGGGTTGGGGGGTCCTGGCCTGAGATTGAGTCCCCTCTTTCCTCTGGGTGGGCTTTTGCAGCAGCAATATTTCTCCAGCTAAAGCAGTTGCCCCTGTGTGCAGGGACCAGCCCTTTCCCTGCCTCCGCCTTTCTTACCAGTCTCTGGGTAGTTTCTGTTTTTCAGTCCTTGGATATAATACTCCTTTTCAGGTGTCTTTATGTTGTTAATTCAGGTTAATTGCTCTAAGTTTTAGTTGTATCTCAGGTTTGGCTCAGGGAGCAGGTGTGTTTTGCTTTCACCTATTCTGCTGCCATCTTCAATCCCCCTGAGTTTCTCTTTATCCCAGGGTCCAAAGTAAGAGAAGTTTGTTCAGTTAATCAAGAAGTAAAAAAAATAATAATGACATTTTAACTGACTGAAATATAATGAAAATGCCAACCCAACATATAACTCATTTTATATATGTAAAATTGAAATGGTAAAATAAATGTTCTTTACATTCAAAAACAAAATTTGCTTTTCTTCTTATTTTTTAAACTAGGAATCAAAATTAGACAGTGTCTCTTAATCCTTTAGTCTTTAAAGTTCCTCTTTAAAAGAGAATAAACTAAATTCCTAAATCACTGCATCCCAAAGAAACTTTTCCATTTAGATATCTGTTAATATGCCTGTAAAATATGTCAACTTAAGATATGTAGGACATTATTTAAAGTTACTGAAAATAAAGTAAGGCTTTAGGGAACATGTGAATCTTTAAGGAAGCACTCCTAAGCCCATCATAATTATTAGTAGTACTTAAATTTCCTATTTAAAGTTATTACAAGTAGCCTGTTCTATATTTTGCATTTCCTATACAGATAAAAGTTGTTTCAGTGTCCAGAGAATGACACACAAAAAATGTCTTGTCATTTGTATTAAACATCTCCCTCTATGAATTTAATGATTTAAAGTGTATTTTATGCTTCTAAAAGAATGACACTGGCACTGTGAACATGGAACTACTATACTTATAATAGTAAGTAAAAGGGATAAAAGTAACACATTAGAAAGTAAAGGAAAAGAGTAGAATGGTCCTTATTACTGGCTATATCATCTCAAGAGTTTTCATCAAATCCCAACGACAGTCCTTGTAAGAGAAATACTTTTTGTCATAGAGATAAGAGCATATATTTATTAGTTAAATTAGTTTAAACAGGAGAAGAAAAGTAGAACTGAAGAATTGTGGAGAAGTGACTATATCTTGGGACCCAAAGGACCTCTCTACACTGCCAAAGATCAGGCTAAAAGCTTCAGAGAATACTTGTAGTAAGTACAGTAGTCATCATCATCACAGAAGCATTTTCCAAGACTCCCACAGAGCTATAACAGGCAGGATCCCTAAAAGGTGTTATCAGGCAATGTATCTCATTTTTGATTAGTCAGTTCCGGGAAGAGAAGTTTGTGGCTGACTTAATGTTAGAATGCCCATTGGACTTGAAGGAGGAATGAGTTATAGTTCCAAATCTTCAACAAACTAATTTGGTAACATTGGAAAATATACTTCCCTCTTTGGGCCCAAGCATTACCATTTGTATGATAAAGTGGTTAGAATAAGTGACTCTTTAAAGTTCTAACCTTTTATTATTTTTTCTTTCATTTTTGAATTTTTATTATTGTCTAACAGTAAAGTTATTCTGATATGAAACATTTTATGCTTTTCCGCAACTCTTGTTTGTGTTCCTAGAAGCATCTATATCCCAGTAAAGAATAAAGGAGCTTGAATTACAGGGTCATCTGTTGAATGAGACTTCAATAAAAAACTTAGAAATAAAACACTATTTTCTATGTAAATTCAAAATTAGGAGAAAAAACTCACATAACCTGGAAGATATTTATTATAAATTAGTTTACCTTAAGTACACTTGGATGGTATTTTAAACTAAATATTTACCAGAAAAACAAACAAACAAACAAACAAAAACACCTGTCCCTCCTGGCCACCCAGTCAACATGAATTCATCAATCACCTTAGGTATTTCTAATTATTTTCCCCATGTTATCTTATAGTATTACTTCAAAAAAAAATGATTCTGTTAAATGTGAGGCCCTTCCTATGTTGCTACTACTTTCTAACACAATACAAATACTCATACAAAGTGTGGTTTTGGAATAAATCTACTTGCAGTTTACATATTTTTTTACAAATATCTAAAGAGTGTGCTGTGATCAACTTGGGTGTCTGCTTTAAAATCACCACAGTTTGTATAAATATATTTTTACTTAGAATTTAAAATATTTAGCCTTCATGTTTGCAAAGTCAATTCTTAATTCTTGACATTTAAAATTTTAGATGACTCTATTGCCAGAAGATACATATTTGAATAGTTTAATGAACTTTTGAGGGACAAAATCAAAATGTTTGGTTTTATTTGCTGGAGTCTATTGCTCTCATTATCAGTGTAGCTAATACAATGATTAACAATATTTATGTGTATTTTATGCCTAATAAATAACATTTTACTACTCTCTTATAAATGCAATGAATAGATGGCTTCCATTCTCATTTGCAAATGCTACTGTCAGCTGACACTTCATAATTACCCTTTGTTGATTCAGAGCCTATGAGATGCAGAATCTTAAAAATTAGAATTTTTTTGAGGACTGCTTCTTCTATGTATTGAGCATCTTCCAGACAGATGGGCAATGGATATTCTCAGAAATATGTTTTCAGAGATCTCTAGAACATGTTGCTTCTACTGAGGTTTCCCTTATGACTGATTGTTGTGCTGATTTTATATTTGTATATTTTTTCTCTGTTCTTACTGTGATTTTTTTAAATAAGAAAATATCCAACCTCCACCTACTTTTATTAAGGAGAGTAAAACACAAAGTTTTTGGTCTCATTTGTCTTGCATGATCTATGAGTGGAACAGGTGGAATTCACTATCATAAAATCTTTTCATTGAGATTGCATATTCCTTCTGCTTATAAATAATGAAAATAAATAGACAAATTATTTTCCTTATCTTTCTTACCTTCCAAATTTCTATGCTATTTAGTTCCTCCAAACTCTCATCACTAACAGAGTTAGCCATCTAAAACAGAGGTTGGTAAACAGAAGAAATTCAGCCTGCCACCTCTTTTGGTAAATAAGTTTTTTATTAGAAGGGTCGTATTTAATTGTTTACATATTGTCTATGTCTACTTTCATGCAACAGCAGCAGAATTGAATAGTTTTAATACAGACTTTATGGTTCACAAAGCCAAAAATATTTACCATCTAGCTTTTTATAGATAATATTTGCCAAACTCTGAGAACAAACATTACAAAATATATGCTACAATTTCAAATATATTTGAGAGGTGAGATTTATCATATACATTTAATTTTTTGCTCTTTTTGATTGTTGAGTAAATATTGTATTTACATAGTGGAAAACCTCAAAAGATATAAACTTTTATAACTTAGAAATATCACTATCATTCTTGTCTCCACTTCCCTGTTTCCTCTTGCTTTTATAAGTAGCTGCTTTGATTAGTCTCTTGTTTATGTTTCAAGTGCTTCTTTATGCAAAGTTAAGCCAGTGCTGACATGCAATTATATATTTTTGGCTTCTTATGACTACTATTTTTACACAGTAAGAAACAGTAACATACCATATATAATATTATCATCTATTTATAATAAACAATATGGTTTAGGTGTCTCTTTGTATTGGTGCACAAATATTTTTCTGTTTTTTAATATCTGCATAGTATTTCATTAGATGTCTATATTGTAATTTATAGAACCTACCCTGTATTGCTGGATACTTGGCATATTTCTAATTGTTTGTTTTTATAAGGAATACCACAGAGAATATGTCTGAATTATTGAAAAAGAACCATAGTCTTTCTTTAAGTTCTAAAGTAATGCTGGATATATATATATATAAATCTGGATATCACTTATTTGAATTGAATAACAGAAAAGAGGATATAGCTAAAACAGATTGTTTAAAAAAAGTAGTAGAAGGGCCTGGCTAGCATTGCTCAGTGGTTTAGCATCAACCTATGATCCAGGTGATCCAGGTTCAATTCCCAGTCAGACCACATGCCTCAGTTGCCTGCTTGATCCTTAGCAGGGGGCGTACAGGAAGCAGTTGATCAATGACTCTCTTGCATCATTGATGTTTCTCTCTCACCCTCTCCCTTCTTCTCACTAAAATCAATTTTTAAAATAGTAGTAGAAGAAAGGGAAAGAATATGGCAGATGCATAATTTGTGACTTGCCTAGTCCAATTTAATACTGTGTAACTAAAATGCAAAGGGTAGGAGAGTTATAGAATATCCAGAGTGGTTCAGTGACCAGGTGTGCTATAATTTCAGGTCTGCAAATAATATAATCCTGCTCTCAGATAGAGGAATAAAAGTACATACATTCAAATTATATAAATGATTCACTGCCAAGGGGATTTGGATATATTCAAAATCACTGAAGACAAGGCAATATGAAGAAAAATGGAAAATCAATCTAGAAAATCAGTATGAGCAATAAGAGATGATGTTTGTACACTTATGACAAATTGATGACAACAACCTTTTGTAAATGGAGCAAGAGAGAAAATCAATGACATCTTAAATCTCAACAAAATTAGGGGGAAATAGAAAACCAAACTCAAATCATACTTATCTTTTCAAAATGCTGGACCCTAAAAAGTTACTATTAAACTGAATTCTGTAAAGTGGGTATTAGAATTTACATAAATTTAAAAATACATTTTGACATAAGAAAGTGTGAAAGAGCTAAAATGTACATAGCACTGCAGACTCAAGTGCACATGAAACAAAAATAGGTTATCTTTTTTTTTTAAATACTTTTTCACCTGTAAAGGGCAGGGATAGCCCCAGGTCTGCTTGCAATACATTAATCACCTTTCTAAGGAAACTACCTGGTTTTGCTCCTTTGTGCTTTTAATCCATTCAGCACATTGTTGACATCATGATAATGTGCCACATATAATACACAAAAGCTCTCATTATATATAGAATAAAATGACCCTCTACATCATCTGTGCCAATATATTCCTTAAGTGTAGCCTATATTTTAGCAAAATTGAATTATTATTTTTATGACATATTCTGTGATTTTCTGTTTTGATGTTTTCAGTCTTGTTAAAATGTCATCTTTTCTTACAACCTCCTACACAAGTAACTATTCTTTCAAGAAAAACTCAACTGTCAATCCCTCCATGAAGCCTTCCCAGATTCCCCCAGTGAAATATAATAAGCAAACTCTTGGTGTTCTTATAGTATTTATAATAGTGTCTATAATATTCAGTTATATTTAAAAGCAGTATTTTCCTACTAGTGTGACTCCTTAAGGTTAAATGAAGTAAGTACCTTGGTTATATTTGTATGCACCAAAACTTGGGCACAACCAGACAAACTACAATGGTACCAAGAAGTTTCATTTCTCAGACAGAGAAACTTTTCATCTTTCTGCCTTCAGAAATGTACATTACAATCTGAAGAAAGACATGAAACAAGAACCAAAAAAAGCAATTGAAAAGATCGAAAATAAAATTCAAATGTTTCCTTTTTATTCATCCCACCCTCTCCCAGTTTTGAGTAAAAAGTTAAAAAATAAAGAATGTTTTTAATACCGTATCATTTTGGTATTTTTTTTTTAACTTAGAAACAGTTCCTGTGAAACCTGGAGGAAATTAAGAAGCAGTTAATTCTGAGAGATTTACCATATTTTGTCAAAGATCATATATGATTGATTATATTATGAGTCATGTTATATAATACGAAAAAAGAAAATCACTGCCAATTAAACTATAATATAGCATTGATAATAAAATAAATTCAGCCAGATGTGTGCTCTTAAAAATGTATAAAATATGTTACTTAAATGAAATAAGCTTATTATTAATTTATGTAAACACATTATATTCATGAAATCAATACTTGTTTATAGAGAACCAAATAAAAAGAAAGTTACATAAAAAAATATCCTTTGAGCATATAAGTATGATTATTTGAAATAACAAGAGAATGAGTAAGTAGTGGATGGGAAGTGATCAGCTTTTTGGCTCTTTTAATGCAATATAAGTTAACTCTCCATTTTATTCAGAGAGTCAAATTTATCCTGTAGTTGTATGGGAATAATTGGAGTTTAACGTTTTCTTTATGGATGATATTTTCATAAAGCCCTACATTGCATTGTCTAGAAAGTTGGTTCATTCTGATGATCAGTAAATCATCTAATCATCTAATCACATTTATCACTGAAACTAGTGTATACCGACCTACCTCACAATTTTGTTTTGATTTTTATATTTATCATGAGTAACATTTGCCTGTTAAAATTCACACTTTTAAGTACAGTCAGGCTTAAATTATTTAGTGAATTATTCATTGTATAGATTTTTCATTCATTACTAAGCACATCTTTCTTGAAAATAACTTTACATTCATCTTATTTTGATATTCTGTTCTCAAGCCTTATGAAAATTAGATCTTTGGAAGTCATAACTGATGAAGGTGGCTTTGATGAAAATGATCTTAAATTAAGCTAGAAAAATATAACGATAGAATGTTCTCTACTGTCCAATATTTTTAGCCAGATGTTATAAATATCAGAGACAAAAACTTGAGCCTTACAAAAATTACCATTGAATGCACACAATTTAATTCATCTTTGGAATTTAATTTTCTAGAGGACAAAACCACCACATAAAAAATTGCCTGACACTTTGTTATCCACCGATGAGGGTAAGATTCTTAATAAATACCATTGACATTTTGAACCTGTTATTGTAAAAAAATGCACAACATATAAAACAGAAAGTTACACTGTAATTATTTTCTATAATTTTTATGCTAAATTTCTTTCAGTAATATTGTAAGGGGCAACAATGTTGTATTTTTAAAATGTAAACTTGAAGTTCAAGATGGCAATGGGGTAGAAAGATACTGAACTCTTCTCAAGTGAGCAAATTCAAATATACTTGTACACAGAGAACAATTACTTCTTTGAGACAATTAAGGACTGAATCATGAACTTCTCAACAACAAGCAAGAGATAGAGTTCAAAGAGTGAAGGCTTGAAACCATGGGAGCCATCTGAAAGCTGCAGAAACTCTTTAGGCCAGAGGAAGTCCTGTGTACCATTGTTTACCTCCCCTTCCACTTCCATAAGGTGGGTGGGAGGTCTGTTCAGGTACTTTAACCTTCCTGCAGGATCACTGCAGCATGTTTCTAGCTACATTACCTGAAGTATTTTGCCTCTGAACAAAGGAAGCAAGTAAGAACAACAGGAATTCACCACACTAACCTGGCCTCCATACCTGAAGCTGCTCTAGCTAAGCAGTCCAGTGAAACTCCCTGGCTCCAACCCGCTTCTCAAAACTACCCAGCATATAAAGCTTATGCAAAGGTTGCTTCTTTATAAGAGCACATGCTGTACAACATACAAGAAAAACATGTATAGAGAAGGATGGGGAGCTGCAGGAGCTCTCTAGCAACTTCAGGCTTTCTTCATCATCAGAAGTTACAGCGAGCACCGTTGCTTATGTCCCCATTCACCTCCATAGGGTGGGCTGGAGCTATATTCAAGTACTCTAGCCCACCGACAAGATCACTGCAACATTCTTGGACACATTATTTAAACCCATTTTAGGCCCAAACAAAGGGAATAAACAGGATCAAAAACATTTTTTATTGCTGCTTCAATTACATCAGTTGTTAGTAGCCTGTTCAGTTTTTCTGATTCTTCCTGATTCAGTTTTACATGATCTCACTCACATGTGGAATCTAATAAACAAAATCAACTGAGGAACAAAAGAGATCCAGAGACACTGAAACATGGAACAGACTGATGAATCTCAGTGAGAAGGAGAAGGTAGGGGAGTGGGTGGGGGGAGGTTAACCAAAGAACTTATATGCATATATGAATAACTCACAGACACAGACAATACTGTTCTGAAGGCCTGGGTAGGGGACAGATGCAGGCTGGAGGGGATCACTGAGGAAAAAAAGGGGAATATCTGTAATACTTTCAACAATAAAGATAAATTTTTTTAAAAAGGCATTACTACATGCATCTGGCATCCCCAAGAGAAGCTACCATAACTCAGCCGGCCAGGGCTCCAAGTGCCTTAGGTACTTGCTTTGCTTCTACTGTGACAGGCACCTCTCACAGACACCAGAGAGGTGTTATCGGGCAGCCCTCTGAGTCCTGGAAGTGCAAAGAGTTCAAAATAAAATTAACCTAAAGAGACCCACACCAAGACATAATATATTTAAAGTGAAAAAAGTTAAAAATAAGATAAAACAACAAATTGCATACAAAGGAAACATGATAAGGCAATCAGCTAATTTCTTAGCAGCATATACACAGACCCAAAGGCAATGGCAGAACATTTTTAAAGTGTTGAAAGAAACTTACAGCCTAGAATAATATATCCAGCAAAGTTATCATTCCAAACTGAAGGGGAGATGAAGTGTTTCCTAGAGAAGTAAAAACCCAAATTTACAGAAGTCTTAAAGCATCTTCTTTAAGAAGAAAAGGCCATAACCAGAAATAAGAAAATATGAGGAAGAAAATAATCTCAGAGGTAAAGCCAAATATATAATAAATACAGCATCTTCTCTAAGACCGAAGTCCAAAAGTTTAATACCCATATTTTCTCCTATGTGATTTATTGTTTTAGGTCTTATATTTATTTATTTGATCCATTTAGAGTTAATTTTGTTATATGGAGACAAACAGTAGTCTAATTTCATTTTTGGTCTTAGAGAGGATTTTATGAATTTAACCCCAAAGACAAGGGAAATGAAAGCAAAAAAAATAAACAAACAAAAAACAATGGGACTATATCAAACAAAAAAGCTTCTGCAGAGAAAAAGAAACTAAGAACAACAAAAAAAGGATACCAGTCAAATGTGAGAAGATATTTGCAAACTACAGCCCTGAATACTCAGAATATATAAAGAACTCATACAACTCAACACCAAAACAACAAAACAATCTACTTAAAAAAGGGCAGGATCCATTTATCTACTGATGGGCACTTGGGCTGTTTCCAGATCTTCGCTACTATAATTGCTCTGCTATGAACATAAGGGTGCATAAGTTCTTTCTGATTGGTGTTTCAGGTTTCTTAGGATATATTCTTAGAAGTGGGATCACTGGTTCAAATGGCAGTTCAATTTTTAATTTATTGAGGAAACTCCACACTGTTTTCCACAGTGGCTATACCAGTCTGTATTTCCATCAGTAGTGTATTAGGGTTCTCTTTTCTCCACACCCACACCAGCGTTTGTAGTTCCTTGATTTGTTGATGGTAGCCATTCTGATAGGCATGAAGTAATACCTCATTGTGATTTTAATATGCATTTCTCTGGTGATTAGTGACTTTGAGCATTTTTTCATGTGTCTCTTGGTGATCTGTATGTCCTCTTTGGAGAATTGTCTATTTAGGTGCTTTGCTTATATTTAAATTGGATTGTTTGTCTTCCTTTTGTTAAATGTATGAGTTCTTTATATATTTTGCATGTTAACCCTTTATCAGATGTGTCATGGGCAAATATGTTCTCCCATACAGTGTGTTCCTTTTTTGTTTTGTTGATGGTTTCTTTTGCTGTGCAGAAACTTTTTTTTTTTTTTTTAAATATATCTTTATTGATTTCAGAGAGAGGAAGGGAGAAAGAGAGAGAGAGATGGAAACATCAATGATGAGAGAGTCATTGGCGGCAGCCCACAACCTGGGCATGTGCCCTGACCGGGAATCGAACCCTGATCTCCTGGATCCTAGGCCGATGCTCAACCGCTGAGCCACGCCCGGCTGGGCATGCAGAAACTTTTAATTTTGATGTAGTCCCATTTGTTTATTTTCTCTTTTGTTTCTCTTGACCCAGGAGATGTATCAGCAAACATATTGCTACAAAAGATGTCTGAGATTTTGCTTCCAACATTTCTTCTAGGATTTTATGGATTCACATCTTACATTTAAGTATTTTATCCATTTTGAGTTTATTTTTGTGTATGGTGTAAGTTGGTAGTCTAGTTTTATTTTTTTGCATGTACCTGCCCAATTTTGCCAACACCATTTATTGAAGGGACTGTCTTTACTCCACTGTGTGGTCTTGCCTCCTTTGTCAAATAAATTGATCATAATGACATGGGTCAACTTCTGCGTTCTCTGTTCTGTTCCACTGATCTATACATCTGTTCTTGTGCCAGTAGCAGACAGATTTGATTACAGTGGCTATGTAATATAACTTGAATTCTGGTACTGTGATCCCCCCAACTTTTTTCTTCTTTCTCAAGATTGCCGTGGCTATTCGGGGTGTTTTTGGTTCCATATAAATTTTTGAAGTGTTTGTTCTAGATCTGCAAAATATGCTGTTGTTATGTTAATAGGGATTGCATTGAATTTATAGATTGCTTTGGGTAGTATGGACATTTTAATGATGTTAATTCTTCCAATCCATGAACATGGTATATTTTCCCATTTGTTTATATCTTCCTCTTTTTATTTTTTCAATGTCTTGTAATTTTCAGAATTAAGATCTTTTAGATCTTTGGTTAAGTTTATTCTTAAGTATCTTATTTTTTTAGCAACTGTAAATGGGATTGTTTTTTTAGTTTCTTTTTCTGAAAGTTGATTATTGTTGTATAAAAATGCCATCAATTCCTGGGTGTTAATTTTATATCCTTCTACCTTGCTGAATTCACTTATTAAATTCAGTAGATTTTTGGTGAAGCTTTTACGATTTTCTCTATACAATATCTTGTCATCTGCAAATAATGATAGTTTTGTTTCATCCTTTCCAATTTGGATGCCTTTTATGTTTTCTTCTTGTCTGATCGCTGTGGCTAAGGCTTTCAGCACTATGTTGAATAAGAGTGGTGAAAGTGGAAACCCCTGTCTTGTTCCTGTTCTTAGGGGAAGTGGTTTTAGTTTTTGCCCGTTGAGTATGATGTTGGCTGTAAGTTTGTCATATATGGCCTTTATTATGCTGAGGTATGATCCCCCTATTCCCACTTTGCTGAGAGTTTTTATCAAAAATGGGTGTTGGATTTTATCAAATGATTTTTCTGCATCTATTGATATGGTCACGTGATTTTTGTCTTTCAATTTGTTTATGTGATGTATCACGTTTATTGATTTGTGAATATTGTAACAGCCTTGCATCCCTGGAATCATTCCCACTTGATCATGATGTATGATTTTTTTAATATATTGCTCGATCCATTTTGCTAATATTTTGTTGAGGAGTTTAGTATCTATTCATCAGGGATATTGGCCTTTAATTTTCTTTCTTTGTAGTGTCTTTATCTGGTTTTGGAATTAGGCTAATGCTGGCCTTGTAAAAGAGTTTGGAAGTTTTCCTTCCTCTCGAATTTTTGGGTTAGTTTGAGGAAGATAGGTGGTAATCCTTCTCTGAATGTTTGGTAAAGCTTCCCTGCGAAGCCATCCTAGCCAGGGTTTTGTGTGCTGGGAGCCCTTTCATTACTGCTTCAACTTCATCAGCAATTATCCACCTATTTAGGCTTTCTGATTCTTCCTAATTGAGTTTTGAAAGGTTGTATTTTTCTTGGAATTTATCCGTTTTATCCAGGTTGTCCATCTTGGTGACATATTGCTGTTCATAGTATTTTCTTACAATTCTTTGTATTTCTGTTGGGTCAGTTGTTATTTAACCTCTTTTGTTTCTGATTTTGTTTATTTGGGTCCTGTCTCTTTGTTTCTTGATGAGTCTGGCTAAAGGTCAAAAAATCTTTTTGATCTTTTCAAAGAAACAGCTCTTGGCTTCATTGATCTTTTGTACTGTTTTTTTAGTCTCTATGTCATTTATTTCTGCTCTCATCTTTATTATTTATTTCTTTCTACTTACTCTGGGCTTTTCTTGTTCTCTTCCTAAGTTTCTAAGTTGAAGGGTTAGAGAGTTGATTAGTAGATTTTCTTTTTTCCTTTTTTTTTGAGGTAGGCATGTAATGCTATGAACTTCCT
This sequence comes from Miniopterus schreibersii, assembly GCF_964146895.1. Taxonomy (NCBI): domain Eukaryota; kingdom Metazoa; phylum Chordata; class Mammalia; order Chiroptera; family Miniopteridae; genus Miniopterus; species Miniopterus schreibersii. Next base: position 40,256,227 of record NC_138104.1, on the reverse strand, counting down.
CCTCAGGACTGCTTTCATTGTGTCCCATAGATTTGGAATTGTGTGTTCCTTTTTATTTGTTTCCAGGAAGATTTGATCTCTTTCTTGATCTCTTTGGTAACCTATCCATTGTTTAAAAGCATGCTTTTTAGCCTCTATGTGTTTGAATGTTTTTTAGTGTTTTTATTGTAGTTGATTTCTAATTTCATGCCACTGTGGTCAGAGAAGACGTTTGATATGATTTTAGTCTTCTTGAACTTGTAGAGACTTTTTTTGTGTCCTAACATGTGGTTTATCTTTGAGAATGTCCTGTGTGCACTTGAGAAGAATTTATATTCTTCATCTTTGGGGTAGAATGTTCTGTAAATGTCAATTAAATCCATCTGTTCTAGCCTGTCATTTAGGGTTGCTGTTTTCTTGTTGATTTTTTGTCTGGAAGACATATCCAGTGAAGTCAGGGGGTGTTAAAGCCCTCTATTATGACTGTATTGCTGTCTGTCTTTCCCTTAAAGTCCTCTAGAAGATTTTTTTAAATTTTGGTGCTCCTTTATTGGATGCATATATGTTTATCAGGGTTATATCCTCTTATAGGATTGAGCTCTTTAGTATTATGTAATGACCTTCCTTGGCTTTCATTATGGTCTTCATTTTGAAGTCTATTTTGTCAGATATGAGAATTGCTACCCCAACTTTTTTTTCATTTCCTTTTGCATGGAAAAATTTTTCCATCCCTTCATTCTCTTCCTGTGTGAGTCTTTTGTTCTAAGGTGGGTCTGTTGTAGACAGTATATATTTGGGTCATTTTTTCTTATCCATTTAACCACCCTATGTCTTGTTGTTGGGGCATTTAATCTATTTACATTTAAGGTTATTATTGATAGATACTTATCTACTGCCATTTTATTTCTTTATGCTTATGTTTCTCATTCTCTTTATTTCTACTTCTAATTATAGCAGTCCCATTAACATTTCTTGTAATGCTGGTTTTGTAGTGATAAACTCCTTTACCCCTTTTTTGTCTGGGATGATCTTTATTAAACCATCTATCTTGATTGATAATCTTACTGGATAGAGCAGTCTTGGTTTCAGATCCTTGTTTTGCATGACCTTGAATATTTCATGCCATTTCTTTCTGGCCTGTAGAGTTTCTGATGAGAAGCCTGCTGACAGCCTTATGGGGGCTCTTTTGTAGGTAACAGGTTGCTTTTCTCTAGCTGCCTTTAAGATTCTCTCTTTGTCTTGAATTCTTGGCATTTTAATTATGATGTGTCTGGGCATGGGCCTCTTTGGATTACTTTGCCTGGGACGCTCTGTGTCTCTTGAACTTGTGTGAATGTTTTCTTGACCAGGTTAAGGAAATTTTATGTCATATTTCATCAAACAAGTTCTCTAAACCCTGCTTACTTTCAACCTCTTCTGGCATTCCTGTCATAAAAATATTGTTACACATGCTGTTCCACAGCTCCCTTAGACTGTTCTATTTTTTAATTGTTTTTTGGTTTTGGGTCTTTGATTGAATGATTTTTTTTCTACCCTGTCTTCTAATTGGCTGACCCAATCCTCAGCTTCTTCTAATCTGCTGTTTATTCCTTCCAATGTATTCTTTATTTCTGCTATGTCATTCTTCATTTCTGACTGGTCATTTTTCATATTTTCCATATCTTTTTTCATGCTGTGGAGTATTCTTACAATTAGTATTCTGAACTCTATATCTGAGGGATTACTTATCTCCATTTCATTTAGCTCTTTTTCTAGAGATTTGTCCCATTCTTTCATTTGGGGTTTGTTTTTTGGTCTCCCCTTTTAGGCTACATTTTTAGGTTTGTTTCTAAGTATTAGGTAGATCTGCTAGGACTCTCAGTCTTTTTGGAGTGTCTCTGATACAGACTAATGTCAGACACAGTCTATGACTGTACCTGAGTACCCTGTTTGGAGCTATCAACATCCTTAAGCTTGAGGTCTCCTCAGGTGGGGCTGGATGAATTTGGACAGAACCGAGATGCACACCAATGTCTGCTTTTCTTAGGCCTGGGTCCCAAAGCAGAATCAGGCAAAGACTCAAACACCTAGAGGTCTGCCTCTGCCTGCAGACTGATTAATTTGATTCTCTTAATGACCTTCAGGCTGTAGAATCTTCACAGGGTAGGGTGGCTGGTTGTTATCAGTCTCTTAACAACCCTCAGGCTGTAAAACACTTCATGGCAGGGTGAGAGGTTTTCAAGCCTGGTGGGGCAATTGCTTCCCTCCTCAGGCAAAAGCCAAAAATTGGCCACCCGAGAAAGATGTCCTCCACAGTCTTGGGGAATGACTCAGCACAGGAATCCAGATGGGCATCCCCTGATCTCTCTCCAGAGCTCACAAACCCAGAATCTCCCTATACAGCTCCAGTCCACTCCATACCTCCTCTGCTGGAGCCCAAGGTGAGTGGCTTCACAGGGAACTTTGCACTTTGGTTCCTTAAGAGAGTGCCTGCAGTTCAACCATCTCTCCCTGGCAGACAAAAACCTTGGTGCTTTTCACAACCAGATGTTATGTGGGCACCTTTCTCAGTTCTGGTGCTCTTGGCTGGGAAGCCCAGCCTGGGGTTTAGGTCCAAGAGACTTCAGAGGGAACCCCACACAGCTGAAATATCCCTCTGGACCTTCACCTCCTGCCTGTGGGAGCCCAGCCAGCCCTCTCACGTCTGCACTTCCTACCAGTCTCTATGTCATCTCCACCTTTCCACCTTGGTTATGAGGGTGCTCTCCATAACCACTACCTTGGTTATGGAGAGCAGAGTGGTTTTTCAGTGTTTTAGTTGTAAATCCAGATAGATTCCAAGACAGTGTCAGTGTAGCTTCCATTCAGTCCCCCCATCTTGGATCACCTCCATTGTATTTTCTTGCCTCCTTTGTCAAATATTAATTGAGTATAATTTCTAGGTTTGAGTTCTGAGTTCTCTGTTGTGTTCCATTGATCTATATGTTTGTTTTTGTGCCAGTATCAATGGTACATTTACACCTTGGTCCACTATGAAGCTATATAAAAGAAGGATCTCTTACCCTTTGGGACAGCATGGGTGGAACTGAAAAGTATTATGCTAAGTGAAATAAGCCAGTCAGAGAAAGACAAGTACCACATGATCTTACTCATATGTGGAATCTAATGAACAAAATAAACTGATGAACAACATAGAGCCAAATACATAGAAGAATGGAATGCACTGAGGGATCTCAGAGGGAAGGCAGGGATAGGGGAGCTGGTGGGAAGAGATTAATCAAAGATCTCATATGCTTATATGCATAACTTATGTACATAGGCATTGGTATGGGGAAGGCTTGAGGATGAGGTGGATGCAGGATGGAGGGGTTCAATTGGGGAAAAAGGGAGAAATCTGTAATACTTTCAACAGTAAAGATAATTTTTTTAAAAATAGGCAGGAAACTTGAACAGAAACTTCTCCCAAGAACACATACAAATGGCCAACAGATATATAAAAACATGCTCAACTTCACTAACTATTAGGGAAATGCTAATCAAAACTTCAATGAGATACCAAATCACATCTGTTAGAATGACTATTATCAACAAGACAGGTAATAACATGTGTTGGAGAAGTTGTGGAGAAAAAGGAACATTCATTCACTAATAGTGGAAATGTAAACTAGTGCAGCCACTATGCAAAACAGTATGGAGATTCCTCAAAAATTAAGAAGAGTTACTACATTACCCAGCAACCCATCTTCTGGGTACATGACTGAAAAATTTGAAAACATTTATTTGCAAAGCTATATGTACCCCTGTGTACATTGCAACATTATTCATAGTGACCAAAACATGGAAATAACTAAAGTGTCCCTCAATAAATCATTGGATAAAAGGGATGTTGTAAATATATATAATGGAATACTACTCAGTCATAAAAAATGAAATACTGCCATGTGGATAACATGGATGGGTCTTGAGAAGGAGAGAGAAAGCAAGAAATTGAAAACCTATGTGAAAAATGATGGGAAATTTCCCTAACATGGTGAGGAAAATAGACATACAAGTCCAGAAGTGCAGAGCTCCAAACTAGATGAAGCCAAAGAAGCCCACACCAAGAAACATCATAATTAAAATTCCAAAGGTTTAAAACAAAGAGAGAATCTTAAAAGCGGCAAGAGAAAAATAGTTGGCTATCAACAAGTGAGTTCCCATAAGACTGTCAGCTGATTTCTCAACAGAAACATTTCAGACCAGAAAACAATGCTCTGGCCAGAGTGACTCAGTTGGTTGAGCATCCTCCTGTGCACCGAGAGTTCACTGGTTCGATTCCCAGTCAGAGCACATGCTTGGGTTGTGGGCTCCATCCCTAGGAGGGGGTGTACAGGAGGCAGCAAATCAATGTTTTTCTTTCATTGATGTTTCTCCCTCATTCTCCCTTCCTCTCTCTCTAAAAAAATCAATAAAAACATATTAAAAATGAATAAAATAATTAAATATAAAAGGATTAAATGCTCTAATAAAAAGACAGGGTGACTGAATGTATTAAAAAACATAACCTGTGTATACAATGCTTACAGGAGACACTTCAAATCAAAAGGCACATACAGACTGAAAATAAAGTCATGTAAAAGTATATCACATGCAAATAGAAATGAAAAGAAACTGGATTTCAATACTCATATCAGACATATATACTTTAAAAAAAAAAACAAGTAAAAACAATGACAAGGATTCCAACAATCATCATTTCTACTCATCATAGTATTGTAATTCCTATCCACAACAATCATAAATTTTTTAAAAGGCATCCAAATTGGAAATAAAGAAGTAAACTCTTTATTTACAGATGACATGATGCTATATAAAAAAAAACAACTCTGAAGACTCCATAAAAAAAACTAGAACTAATTAACAAATTCAGTAAATTCTCAGGATACAGAACCACCATACAGAAATCTGTTGTGTCTATACACCAATAATCAATTATCAGCAGGAAAAATTAAAACAACATTCCCATTTACAATTGCATAAAAAAGCATAAAATATCTATGAATAAATTTAACCCAAGAGGTGAAATACCTATACTATGAAAACTGTGACAGTAGAGAAATTAAAGATGCAAATAAATGGAGAGACATACTATGCTCAAAGATCGGAAGGATTTATTTTGTTAAAAGGTTCTTACTACCTAAAGCAATAAACATATTCAATGAAATCTTTATTAAAATAAAAATGGTATTCTTCTTAGAATTAGAACAAGTAATCTTAAAATTAATATCAAACCACAAAAGACTCTGATTAGCCAAATTTTTTTTCAAAAGAACAAAGTGACATGTATCATGCTTCCTCAAATCAAACTCTACTATAAAGCTACAAAAATCAAAAGACTATGGTACTGACATAGCAGCAGATATGTAGAATAAAATAGAGAGCTCAGAAATAAATATTTGTTTACACAGTCATTAATCTACAGCACAGCAGCCAAGGACATACAGTGGGCTAATGACAGTCTCTCCAACAACTGGTATCCGGAAAACTGGACAGATCCATGACAAAAAAATGAAATTAAACCATTTTCTTATGCTATATACAAAAATAAACAAAAATGGATTAAAGACTTAAATGTAAGACCTGAAACTGTAAAACTCCTAGAAGAAAATATAGGCAGTAAACTCTTCGACATTGCTCTTAGCAATATATTTTTAGATATGTCTCCTTGGTCAAGGGAAAAAAAACAAAAAAAAAAAAATGAAATTACATCAAACTAAAATGTTTTTGCACAGTGAAGGAAACCATCAACAAAATGAAAAGACAACCTACTGAATGTGAAACCAGAAAACAAATGGGTCCAGGATGCTTGTCACTACTTGTGCCAATTAAGCAGAGACAAGGTTGAATCGTATACGATCGTTTATTCCAATAATGCCAGCAGTAAATGAGAGCAGCAGGTCATCCACAAAAATCTACTCTACCCTCCTCTTCCATAAGCCAGCTTCTTATAATGGGTAGAAAGACAAAGATTACATGGGAAAATAGGAGTTACAAGCATGGGGGAGTGGGCAAGGTATAATGGTTACAGAGTACAGGCAATGCAGGCTGGGAGTTGCAAAGGGCAGGTGCATCCAGGACTCCATTATTTTAGCAACAAGGTTTTTAATCTTTCCATGATGATAGGCAGTTCTTGGATACAAGGTTAACTCCCATGTCCCAGGGTGTACAACCCTCAGCCAGGTTAAAATGTGTTTTCTCTAATCAGAAAAGAACAATCATGGTTAACAGAGCATGAGTAATATTTCTGCCCCTAACAAATAGGAGAAGATATTCACAAGTGATACATCTGATAAAGGGTTAATATACAAAATATATAAGGAATTCAAAAACCTTAACACCAAAAACATAAACAAACCATTAAAAAAATGGGCAAAAGACTTGAAAACACATTTCTCCCAAGAAGACATACAGATGGCCAACAGACATATGGAAGTATGTTCAATGTCACTAATAATCAGGGAAAATCAGGAAAATGTAATTTGAAATTCCAATAATATAATACCTCACACCTGTCTGAATGGCCATCATCAATAAATCAACAGCCCTAGCCAGTTTGGCTCAGTGATTAGAGTGTTGGCCCGGTGACTAAAGGGTCCTGGGCTTGATTCCAGTCAAGGGCACATACCTCTGTTGCAGGCTGGATCCCCGGCCCTGGGCTGCATGTGGGAGGCAACCAATCGATGTGTCTCTCTCACATTGATGTTTCTCTCCCCCACTCAACTAACCCTCTCTCCCTTCCAATCTCTCAGAAAAGCAATGGAAAAAATATCCTTGAGTGAGGATTAAAAAATACACAAAAATCAAAAACAATAAATCAACAAATATCAAGTGTTGGCAAGGATGGGGAGAAAAGGGAACCATCATGCACTGTTGGTGGGATTGTAAATTGGTGCAGTCACTATGGAAAACAGTTTGGAGATTCCTCAAAAAAATTAAAATAAAGTTGACATACCATCCAGCAATTCTACTTCTGATTATCTATCTGAAGAAAACAAAAACACTAACGTGAAAAGATATGCACCCTTATGTTCACTACAGCATTACTAGTAATAGCCAAGATATGTAAGCAACCTAAGTTGATAAGTGAAATAAGTCCCCATCTCAAAAACAAATACAGTATAATTTGATTTACATGCAGAATCTAAAAAAAAAAAAGAAAATGAATAAACAAAACAAAATAGAAACTGACACACAGATATAGAAACTCACATACAGAACAAGCTGACGTTTGCCAAATGGGAGGAGGTTGGAGATGGGAATTAAAAAATGGTAGAGGAACAAAAAAATGTACTCACTGTAAAGTGATTTTCCAGGTCCCTTTCTGTTCTTCGTCTATCTTCCAAATTCAAGTTTTTGCTAAAAACAAAAACAAAAACATATAACAAAAATGCTATTGTATTTTAAAACTACCTTTACTTTAAAAATTTCACTTTGTGATTTGAAATAAAAATAATCTATTCAGCAGTCAGGTAAATTAAAGTCTCTGTTACACAGGAAATTATAAATATCAGATTGTATGTGAACAACACATTTTGTAGATACCCTGATTCGTGAAGATATTTAATTGTCTGAAATCAAGACGGATTATCTGTTAGTTCTTTTAGATAAACAGTATTGGAAACAGCTTTATTCTTGCATTTTTATTAAACTCAGGAAGTACAATTAGTATAGTAAGTACAATGAGCATCACTTTCTGATATTACACTCTGAGAAGGAACTGGTGGTTGTTACTTTTCAAATGATTGCTTTATCTTTAAATAATCAGGAAATTCATAAAGGATGAATGTCTGATCTTTTTCTACTGAAAAGCAATTATAAATCTCCAGATTTAGGAGATGAGGAGAAACCCATTAGGTTGCCAGCTTTAGCAAAACATCAACATAATCTCCATCTTTGGGGACTTGACTGATGAATAAGGGGAACATATCACGGAGGATAGAAGGAAAGCAAGTGCACATTTAAAACAACAATAATGACTGCAGGCTCAGAAGCAAATATAAAAAAAGTTTCAATATGTCTTAATAGAATTTAAGAAACCATTTTGTGGTAACAAGGCAAAACCTTAATGAACATAAAACAAAACATATCATTGTGTCATAAATGCAATGATTAGAAATATCATTAAAGTAAGATACCTGTTAGAATCCTTTATGATGCACCCAACTCACCCACTGCACACATAAATGAGGCTCAGTTTACTAATGCTGCTCTTTTAAGACTAAACATAACATAATTTGTATTCAAACAAAATACAAATTAAATATGCAAAAACTGTAAAACTTAGGAAAGGGTAATGGTGCTGCTCTGTGAGTTTAAGGAAAATATGTAAACAGACATCTGTCCAAAGTGAGTAAATGTTCATTATGATGAATTCCCCATGAAATGTCAGTTTGACATTACTAGAATAAAATGGAATTATTTTCAATTAAACAGCAAGAATAGAGGATGAATAAGGATCCGTGGAAAATGACAAAGATATCATTTTCTGTAACTTATCACAAGAAATTATTAAGGTAATAAAACTTTTCATAAAGGAGATATAGCATCTGGCAAAATATTTCCAGGATTGTGGTATTTCTGCTCAGTATAAATCTAGTATTTCAATTAATGATTGTCCAATTTTCACAAATCTATAGCTCCTCTCATCTTAAGTGGACTAAATACTCCACAGCAGAGCTAAAGAAACCTGTTGTTATACTGAAGCCTTAGGTTCTACCCCACTTATGCACAGGCTCTGCCTAAAATGCAATGCATGGATAATTGGAGGTGTTGCTAGGATCATTCATATGCAAAATCTATTCTCTTTCATTATCTGGATAGATCAGGCAAAAATATTCATTTAAGACAAATGTTGCTGATTGCCTAATATTTTTATATTAGTTTTCACATGTAGATGTAGTCTAAGACTATCCCAAATCCCATGTCTGATAATTAAAAATATCAAAGATGAGGAAAATTGAATATGCTACATAGTGGTATTCAGCCAAGAAATTTTATTAATCAAATATAGGTATTGTAGGTCTAATGAGAGTGAAGTAGCCCTTCACATTATGTAAGTTTCTGGATAACCATTCATTTGGTTTGGATAACTAAACCTCAGGCTATTTAATCTTTATTCCAGAAAGATATAACTCACTTTGCTTAATTATCTCCTCCTCAGAAGGCTGCTAAATTATTGCTGTGTAGTATACATTTTTTTAATTTTTTTTAAATTTACCTTTATTGTTGAAAGTATTACAGATGTTCTCTCCCCCCCCCATTGACCCCTTCTGCCTTGCATTGGTCCCCCCTCACCTCCTGCTGCCCCAGGCCTTCATCAGACTATTGTCTGTGTCCATGTGTTATGTATATGCATTTAAATACTTTAATCTCTTCCCACCCACCCACTCCCACCTTCCCTCTGAGATTCATTAGTCTGTTCCATGCTTCTATGCCTCTGGATCTATTTTGTTCATCAGTTTATTTTGTTCTTTAGATTCCACATATGATATCATGTGAGGTCTTGTGATAAACTTCTCTTTCTCTCACTGGCTTGTTTCACTTAGTTTAATACTCTCCAGGTCCATCCATGCTGTCCCAAAGGGCAAGAGATCCCTCTCTCTCACAGCTGCATAGTATCCCATGGTGTAAATGTACCACAGCTTTAAAAAAAAAAATTATCTTAATTGTTGAAAATATTAAAGATGTATCCTTTTTTCCCCATTGACCTCTTCTACCCTGCACCCACTCACTACCCCAGACTTTCACCACACTATTGTCTGTGTCCATGGGTTATGCATTTATGCATATAAATTCTTTGGTTAATCTCTTCCCACCCACCCTCAACTTCTCTCTGAGATTCATCAATCTGTTCCCTGCTTCTATGTCTCTGGATATATTTTGTGCATCAGTTTATTATGTCCTACAGCTTTTTTACCCACTCATCTACTGATGGGCACTTGGGCTGTTTCCAGATCTTAGCTATTGTAAATTGTGCTGCTATGAACATAGGGGTGCATATGTTCTTTCTGATTGGTGTTTCAGATTTCTTGGGGTATAGTCCAAGAAGTGGGATCACTGGGTCAAATGGAAGTTCCATATTTAATTTTTTGAGAAAACTCTATACTGTTTTCCATATGGGCTACACCAGTCTGCATTCCCACCAGCACTATACTAGGATTCCCTTTTCTCCACTCCTTACTAACACTTTTCATTTGTTGATTTGTTGATGGTAGCCATTCTGTTCTAGGAAAACTACAGGACATTGTAGTTTACATTTTCAAAAACACTTGCAGAAACAAATTCATTGTTCCCTTTAAAGAAACTTATACCAGCAGACTGGCATTCCCACTTCAGAAATCTGAATCCAAACTTTATAAAGTCTCTTTTCTAATATTCTAAATTCCACTAATTCTGATATTCCACTCTCTCCCTTTGTTTCATCAACTCATGGTGTGCTAGTTGTTTGCTACAGCTAATATATCTATAATATCGTAGACTTCTAATTTTAGCATTTTAGAGAAAATAGTGGGTGTGAATTTTGTCTCCTTACTGTAACCTCACTAATACATGTTTCTTTTGGTCTACCCCAAGAAAGTATTATTGATATTAAAATATTCACTTTGATAGAAATATTCATCAAATAATGTTTTATTCTTATGACAAAAAACAATGGGAAAGAGCATAATAAAGTGATTGTTTTTGCCACTAATGTTTAGGGTAATTTGTAAAATAGCAATATGTAATTGAAAATACTTATAGCTTGGAGGAGGTAATCAGAGCATAATCAACCACATCAATTTAAATGCTAAAATTGAGACTCAAGTAGGTCATTAAATTAGTCCAAGTTTACATGGGTCCTATGTGACAGAATGGGATATAGATCAATATTTGTGACTTTTACTCCAATTCACCTTTGTTTGTAGAGTAGCCTGGTATCACTGATTTCAAACAGGAATAGGTGATGTGCAAATATACTCTGAGCTCTTCTGAGGAACGAGCTACATACAAATTTAAAGGACAAGATTTCAATCTCAGGATATTAGAATTTTTTTTCTTTAATTTCTAAAACTTCTATAGACTCTGAATCACTGATTAGTCATAAACATTTTTTTAAAAGCTCTTCAAGTCATTAATGTTTAATTCAAGAATAGTTTTGTGTATTTATTTTCCGTTTATCCCCTATATTTACCATCTTTAGGACCATGAAGTAACTTATTCTAATGCTAAAATCTATAACTTATAACTTATTCAAGACTATATTAATATCCTTCTTAGAATTACTACCAAGTTTATTGCTTCAATGAAACTTTAAAATAAAAGCAGAGAACAGCCCTGGGAAGACATTCTTGGAACCAACTTTGCTAAAGATTAAAAAAATGTTATCTTTTATTAGGAAGCAATTTTCTTTAAAGGATTTTATTGCTATTTTAAGTACTTGGTAGGTCTGAAGGAAGCTCTGAAAGTTTAGTCAATGTCATTGAAGTAAAAAACATTAGTTCAATAGCAGCTAGTGGGAAGATGTTTCTTTCTTGAACTATAAAAAGCTGTTAAATTTTTGCTTTGTTAGTTCCTTGTTTACAAGATTAACCATTTGTTTACATAAAATAACTGAAAAAGCAAAGGAAGAGTCTGTTTTTGTTTATCTTAGAAACTGAACCCATTTAAATAGCATTTGAATTTTACCTTACACTAACTTTGGTCTATAAGAAAGCCCTAATTTAATACTATTTAAATAATTGTAGAAGTGCATATGAAAATTTGATGAGTACTAGATTATTAGATTTATCAAAAATGATGAAGATACTTCAGAAATTAGAACAAATTAAGTAATGTAAGTCACAGTCATCCAAAGGAGGTGGTATCTAGCTGACAGCTGGCAAGTAACACTTCAATCACAAGGTTAAACCAAATATCTACTTTAACATAACTTGATAACATAACATTTTAAATAACTGACAAGTCAGATTAATAGTTATTTTGTAAAATATTTAGTTCAGAAACGTTAAAAATTTTAAATCTAGTGATGTGCCTTACTTAGATTTCTATCTACAGAAGAATGACCAATAATATAAGTGGATTTTGGAGTTGAAATTAAGACGCTGTTGGGCCTGCATAGAGTTAAGAAATTAAATGTTTTAATGAATATGTGTATTTATTTAGAACTTCCTTTGTTCCATAAAAATAAACATATGGAACTTAACATAATATTGTATATGAAAAGTGAGATAAATAAAGACAAGTAGGGACTAAATATAAAGATGAATAAGGAGAGAGGCAAAAATGCATGCCTCAGAGGCCTGCAGTACACTTTTATTACAGCCAGGACACATACCTGAAAGGGTGCCCATTGATGCTGAATATTAAATATTTATATGTTTTTTTACTTATTACTACATAGCCACTCAGTTTCCTAAGTTTTTCTAGTACCAGGACCTAATCGTCTTCCAGGCCACCAATTAAAAATGTAATGCCTGGCATAAGAGCAGAGGCTCTAGGAACCTGCTCCACGGCTATGGAACTGAGTCCAGTCTGAGTAATCTATGTCCAGGTGGTAATGCTTAAAAATATTTAAGATGACCCCGTAATATTCGTGGCCCATAAACTTTTCTCTAATAAGAAAGAACTATATTATTCATCATTAGTGCATTCAAATTTATACACTTAACCTCTTTTCCCTTTCTCCCACACTCACTCTTATTATCATTAGAATGGAGTATACTGTGTAATGTTATCACTCTGGTAGTCTTTGAAACATAGGTTATCTCCAGGTTCAAATTATTTGGAAACATCACTTCTTTGGTTAAGCAGAATATTAATTGATTCTAAATATTTCAAGAATTTAGCATCACTGGATTTTTAAATAACTGGTCTTTAATGTGTTCTACCATCTGCCAAGTAATATTCACACAAAAAGCCATAAATGTTTTCCTTAATTATGCAAAATTTCATGACTCAACAAATGATTTTTAACCTATTCAGTAAAGAGATCATCACCCGCAGGGAGATTGAACATTGAGTCATAAATAGGATTATTTAGTATTCCAAATTATGGTTTAGGTTTGGAAACACTGACATAAATAGTAGAATGTAGAATGGCAAATGTGTTAAGTGGTTTGCTTCAAACATGTATCTTCTTGTTTTATCACTCCATGTTTTATCATTCCTTGTTTTATCATTATTAGCAACATGAGTTCTCTGATTCCTCATAGTTCTTAAGATTCCCATTTCTCTTGCTCCCAAGCTTCAGAATATCCCTGCAGAAACTATGCCATTTTTCCTATTATTATTTTTTTTAGATTTTATTTTTACTTTTAAAAATATGATCCTATTCCAAAAAGACCAATTTTGCTCATAAACTATTTGGTTGTCCTGAAATATAATATGTTTAGAAAAGTCAAGATAAGCTCTATCTTCCTTTTTAATTGTTAAAAATAAGCCCAAGCTGCCTACAAAGAGGACAAATAAAGATTTTTTAAGTATATTTATGAATACATACATTTTATGTATTTGATAGGTTAAAAAGTAAACTGGGGCATATTAAATTGTTTCAGTGTTTATTTGAGCATATATTGAATTGAGTATTTGAATTTTGCAGCACTAAACCAAATGTAGTTAGAAGCATTCCACCAAAAGGAGCTGAGGGAGAGGTTTTTATAGCAAAGATACAAAAGGAAGAAAGTTATTTTTTTGGCTATAGCTTAAGCAGTTGTGTTATTTGGAAAACCTAGTTGGTGTTTGTGATTGGTTATTGTTAAGTTTATTTTTTAGGATTCAAGTACACTGGCCCTGGCTTAAGTGTTTTTTGAGTTTTTTTAATCCTTACCCGAAGACATTTTTTCCCATCGATTTTTAGAGAGAGCGGAAGGGGGGGCTGGGAGGGAAAGAGAGATGGATGTGTGAAAAACACATCAATTGGCTGCCTCCCACACACACCTGGATCAGAGCCAGGGATCGAACCTGTAACCAAAGTACAAGCCCTTGGCTGAAATCAAAATCAGGACGCTTCAGTCTGCAGACTGATGCTTTAACTACTGAGCCAAACTGACCAGCGCTGGCTTAAGTTTTGGTTTGATTGCTAGGCAGACAAGGCATTAAAACCATCTCAGTCTAATGTCTTCCTTGTTTATTTACTTTTACAGATATCACTATATGTATACAAATATTCTTTTTGATTTTTGTATTATTTTATTTTGGTCATTGGGACCTTCTTCAGGTTGTCTTTCCTAAAGTCTCTGGATATGATCTCAGCAGCTTTTAAGAAATTCCTTACTTTTAGGTATATTGTCATGTTTTAAATTCATCTTTTGTTTGTTTTTTATTCTCACCCAAGGACATGCCCATTGAAGGGGAGGGAGAAAGAGTGAGGGAGGGGGGAGAGAAACATTGATTGGTTGCTTTTTATACATACCCAGACCAGGGGTCGAACCCACAACCTAGATCTGTGCCCTGAGTGGAAATCAAACCTGTTGGGAGCCAGTGACATGTCTGGACATGGTCCACGCCACCTGAGGGTCTGGAGTCAGGGACTCGACCCTCCCCACAATGACCCTTGATATTGAGAGCGCGCTATGTGTCTGGACATGGTCCAGTAGCCTGAGGGCCTGGAGCCAAGGACTCAACCCTCTCCACAAGTTCCCGTTAGGAGCCAAAATAAAGATAATTACCAAGGTCTGAGCTCACGCAGGAGGCAGGGTGTTTACTCTGAAAGAGCGTTCATGCAGCCTTGAAGGAACTACTCTGTATCACTCTCGCCTCATTACTAATTGTTTGTCACTTACTATATAATAAAGGCTTTGAAGCCATTTGCTGCTGCACCTCATTGGAGGGCAGCCCTCCTGATCCCATAACTGTGTTTGTCTCTTTAATTCCCACCGCTCGAACTCAGGTTTGTTCGTCTTTCAGGCTGGTTCCTGACACAAACCCACCACCTTTTAGAGTATGGGATGATGCTTTGACCAACTGAGCCACCCGTCCAGGGCCAAATTCATCTTTTATGTTTTCAGTCCCATATCCTGATCCAGGCATTTCTTCAAGTAGGTCAGATTTCTTTTAGAAAAAAATTATAATTAGAGATCATGGAATATAATAATGAAGAAGAGATTGCAGGGAAAAAAAAGAAACTCTCCTTTTGCAAACACTAATGAATAAATGGATTCAAGCAGTGACAATTAGTGATGGCTAAAACCAATTGTTGAAAGATTAATGTGAAATTTTAAAATGGAAGGAAGGATTAAGCTAACACCTGAATGCACGGATCAATCCTTACACCTATGAAAATGAGACAATCAGACATTATGTGTTACTTGATGTGAGTTGATAGAAAGCACACAATTACACCTATGAAGTGTTCTTGCAAAAACAATTTTTTATTTAAAAACATAAAGTCAATTAAATTTTTAGATTTAATGACCACTTTACAGAATATGAAGGATTGAACAACATGTTCAAATAACACAATGATATAATGAGTAAAATCCAGAAATGGAAGAATGAACATTACAATAAACCCATGGACATTAAAAGGATAATTAAGGAATATTATAAACAACTTTAAGCTCACAAATTTGAAAACATAGATAAAATAGAGCAATTCCTTTAAAGACACAATCTGCCAAAAGTCACTGAGGAAGAAGTAGATAATATAAATAGTTTTAAATCAATCAACTAATTCGAATTCATAATTAATGATCTTTTAAAACAGATAGCATCAGCCCAGAAGGGATCATTGGTGAATTCTACCAGCCATATAAGAGGAAATTATACCATTTCTTTACACTCTCTTTCAAAAGATAGAAAACAGTAGGAGTACTTTTCACTTGTCTATGCAGCCAGCATTACCCTTATTTAAAAAACAGACATTACAAGAAAATAAAATTTCAGGTCAATATTTCTTATGAACATAGATGCAAAAATCATCAATAACATTAGCAAATCAAATACAAAAATATAAAAAGAATTACATGTGATAACTAAGTGGGATTTATCCCAGATGTAAAAGATGGGTCTAAAGTTCAAAAATCAATTAGTGTAATTCATTATATTGATAGGCTAATGAAGTAAAATTACATGATTTTGTCAATGGATGCAGAAAACATATTTCATAAAAAGGAATAAAATGAAAAGAAACTTTCTCAACTTGATAAAGAAAATATACAAAATATCTACAGCTAACATCATACTTGATGAGAATCTTGAAGCTTTCTCATGAAGACCAGGAGGAAGGCCAAGGTTTCAAACATTGTACTGGAAGTTCCAGATAATATCATAAAACATGAAAAGAAAAGAAAATGTATGCATATTGTAAAGAAATGTGTTTGATAAAAATAAAAAACCTCCTGGAACTAACAAGCAATTATAAAAAAGTTGCTGGACATAAGGTTAATACACAAAAACCAATTGCTTTCTTATATATCAGCAATAAACAAGTGGAATTTGAAATTAATAGCACAATAACATTTACAGTAGCACTCCCAACAATGAATTACTTAGATACAAATCTAACAAAATATGTCTAGATCTACATGATAATAACTGATTAATTGTGATGAAAGATATAAATAAGAACTAATAAAATGAAGAGACAGCTCATCCTTATGGATAGGAGTACACAGTATTTTCAAGATGTCAGTTCTTCCCAACCTTATCTATAGATTTAATGCAATTCCATTCAAACTTTCACTAAGTTGCTTTGTGGATATCAATAAACTGAGTCTAAAGTTTTTATGGAGAGGCAAAAGGTCTCACAATATTGAAGGAGAACAAAGATGACAG
Organism: Miniopterus schreibersii; assembly: GCF_964146895.1. Classification (NCBI taxonomy): domain Eukaryota; kingdom Metazoa; phylum Chordata; class Mammalia; order Chiroptera; family Miniopteridae; genus Miniopterus; species Miniopterus schreibersii. The sequence goes on along the minus strand of NC_138104.1, from coordinate 40,239,478 downwards.
ACTGAAACTACTCAACTTAAAGAAAAATATAAAGCTATAGTAGTTAAGACAGAGTGATATTGGTGAAAGCATAGACATATATCAATAAACCAGAATAGGGATCCCAGAAATAGTCCAACATGAATATAGTCCACTGACATTTGATAAAGAAGCAAAAGCAATATAATGAGAAAAGATCATCTTTTCATGCCCCCCAAAAAAGAGAAAGAAAAAGAAAATTTAGGCACTGACCTTCCACATTTTAAAAAAATTAACTCGAGGCCGTCAGCAGCCGGGAAGGTGTTAGGGGGCGTTTCTCCAGGAGGAAAGCTGTGAGCTGCGACGCTGAGGAAGGGGACCCCAAAACGTCTGGCACTGCCCCCTCCAGGGATCACTTTGGACCGCTTCACTCGGCCCAGCAGGATTCAGAAACGCCGAGGGGTCAACCTGATGGGTTTCGGGGTCAACGGAAGAGGGGAAGGGGAGCCCTGGCGGGGAGAACCCCCCGGCCCCCCGCGCAGCAGCTGAGGCATAGGAGGGCGGCCATCTTGGCCGGGAGGGTAGGGCTGGGGAGTTACCGGCGCCGTGCGATTGGGGGGCTCGCCCGGAAGTGACGCCAACTACCCGGAAGCGGAGGGGGTTCCCTGGCCCACTCCCCCCTCGTTCGTTTGCTCCCCCGCTTCCTCCCCGCCCCCCTTCCTCTCCATTCGTTTCCCCCCTCCCCATTCCCTGCCTTCTTCCCCCACCTACCCGCCCCCCCCCCACCTCCGGAGCTGGGAAGAGAGTCAAGATGGCGGCGAAATCCGATGGCGGTGGCGTGGGGGTGGGCTTCGCCCAGCTGCACAACCTGGACGAGGCGGTGGGCAGCGGCGGGGAGGAGGACGGGGAGCCCGGGGGAGGTGGCTGCGGCGGCTGCGGCGACGGCAGCGAGCCCGGCGAGAGCAGCTCGCTGCACATCTGCAACTGCTGCAACACCTCCTCGTGCTACTGGGGCTGCCGCTCCGCCTGCCTGCGCTCCTTCCTGGGCAAGATGATGACTTTTTACATACCACACCAAAGACATAACCCATGAAAAAAAGAATTTGTAAGCTGGATTTCATTAAAATTAAAAATTATTCTTTGTGAAAGACACTGTGAAGAAAATGAAATGACAAGCCACAACCCTAGAGAAAGTATTTTCAAAGACAAATATGATAAAGAACTATAATTGAAAATATAAAAAAATTCTTAAAACTTACAAAGACAAACAACTTCATTAAACAATGAGTCAAAGACTATAACAGATGTGTCATCCAAGAAGTTTTGCAGATATCAACTAAGCATATTGAAAGATGCTATACATCATGTGATCAGGGAAATGCAAATTAAAACAATGAGATACCATTACATACCTATTACAATGGCTAAAATCCAGAACTCTGACAGCACCAAATTCTAGCAAGAATGTGGAGAAATAGGAACTCTCATTGCTCCTAAGAATGCAATATGGTACAGCATTTTGGAAGAGATTTTGGTGGTTTCTAACAAAATTACACATAGTCTACCAATAAAATTTAGCAGTCCCACTTCTTGGAAATTGAAAACTTATATACACACAGAAATGTGTACACTGATGTTTATAGCAATTTATACATAATTGCCAAAATGTGGAAGCAACCAGGACATCCTTTAGTAAATGAATGGATAAATAAACTATGGTACATCCAGACAATAAAATATTTCTCAGTGCTAAAAACAAATGAGCCTTCAAGCCATGAAAAGATATAAAAGAAACTTAAATACATATTACTAAGTGAAAGAAGCCAATCTTAAAAGGCTACATACTGTATGATTCCAACTATAAAATATTTTGGAAAAGGTCAAACTATAGAAAATAAAAATATAAGCGATTTTCAGGAGTTAAGGAAGAGAAAGGGATAAATAGAGAACAGAGGAATTTTATGGTAGTGAAACTGCTCTTTATAATACTCTAATGGTGGATGCATGCCATAATATATTTGTCCAAACCCATACTATGCACAACACCAAGAGTAAATCCTCATTGAAATGTAGATTCTGAATAATAATGATGTGTTAATGTAGGTTCATCGATTGTAATAAATGTACCACTCTGGAGGGGTCAAGGGATATATGGGAATACCTGTACCATTTATTTAATTTTCCCCAAGAATGCAATTGCTGGGTTATATGGCAACTTTATGTGTATTTTTTTAATTGCCAAACTTTTTTTCCAGTATGACTGCCCAAATTTTATTTTACACCAATAATGTATGAGGGAAAATATCACCTCACATTCTCACCAGCATTTGGTATTTTCTATTTTTTTTCTTAAGTCTTTCTAATAAGAGTATACTGGTATGCAATTTTGGTTTAAATTTACATTTTCCTAATGAATTATGATTGTTAGCATCTTTTTATATGCTTGTTTGCAATTTGTATATCTTCTTTAATAAGAGTCTACTCTAAGATTATACATTTTTAATTGCTTGCCCCCAATATTTTTAAATTTTTACAGTCCTTCATATATTCAAGATACAAAGTATATCTGATGCTTTATCAGATATATCATTTGCAAATAATTTATGACATTCTGTTTGTCTTTTGTCTCTTTTTACATTGTTTCAATACAGCAAGAGTCTCAAATTTTGAATAAGCTCAGTTAATGGGGTTTTTTCTTTTATGGATTCTGCTTTTGGTGTCATATTTTGATAATTATTTGCATAACTCAGAAATCAAAAAGAGTTTTGCTCTTTTGTCTAAAATTTTAAGAGTTTCATGTGTTATTTTGAGGTTTATGTTTTATTTTCAGTTAACTTTTAAAAGTTATGATATATAGTTCAAAGTTCATTGTATTTGCATATAGTTATCTAGTTGTTCCAGCACCATTTGTTTGTTTTTTTGTTTTGTTTTGTTTTAAATATATCTTTATTGATTTTAGAGAGAGGAAAGAAGAGGGGGAGAGAGAGAGACAGAGAGAGAAACATCAACGATGAGAGAGTCATTGATTGAGCCTGCAACCTGGACATGTGCCCTGACCAGGAATTGAACCCTGAGCGCCTGGATCCTAGGTCAATGCTCAACAGCTGAGCCACTCCTGGCCTGCTAAGTGAAATAAGCCAGACAGAGAAAGACAAATATCACATGATCTCATTTATATGTAGAATCTAAAGAACATAATAAACTGATGAACAAAATAAATTCAGTGATATAGAAGCATAGAACAGACTGATGAATCTTAGAGTGAAGGTGGGGGTTGGTGGAGAGAGATTAAAAAATTAATTTCACAGGAGATTAAAGATGGTGATGGACTGAGTAGAAGCTACACTGACACTCTCCCAGGACCAAATTGGAATTACAACTAAAATATAGAAAAAACATTCTGAATAATCAACTGCAACTAAAAATGAGCTGGCGAGCACCCTTGTAACCAAGGAGGAAAAGTGAAGACCACATAGAGACTGGTAGGAAGTGCGGAGGTTCAAGAGGGCTGGCTGGGTTCCCACAGGCAGCAGCTGAAGTTCCAGAGGGATATCTCAGCTGTGGGGGTTCCCACTGAGGACTCTGGGGCCTAAACTCCAGGCTGGGCTTCCTAGACAAGAGCACCAGAACTGAGAAAGGTGCCCACATAACATCTGGTTGTGAAAAGCAGCCTGGTTTCTGTCTGCCAGGGAGAGATGGCTGGAAATGCAGGCACCCTGTTAAAGAGCCAACACAAAAAGTTTCATATGCAGCTACTCACCATGGGCTCCAGCAGAAGGAGGAGAGTGGACTGGAGCTGTGTGAGGAGAATCTAAGGTTGTGGACTCTGGAGATAGAGTTCAGAGAGCACCCCTCTGGATTCCTATGCTGAGTCATTCCCCCATTCTGCAAAAGCAGACATTTACTTTCTAAGCAGCTTTTGCTGAGGGGGAAGCAATTGTCCCACCCTGCTGGAAAATCTCTCACCTTACCCCATGGAGTTTCTACAGCCTGAGGTTCATTAAGAGAATCAGATTAATCATCCTGCAGGCAGAGGTAGACTTCAAAGTGCTTTGAGTCTTTGCCTGATTTGATTGGAGACATGGGCATTGGAAAAGCAGACTTTGGTGTGCATCTTGGTCTTGTCCAAACACCCAGCCCAAGAGAGGGTACCTCAAACCATGGGTTGTTGATAGTTCCCAACAGGGTACTCAAGGTCAGTCATAAACAACGTCTGACACTGGCCTGCACCAGAGACCTTCCAAAAAGACTGAGTCCTAGCAGGACTACTTAATACATAGAAACAAACTCAAACAGGCAGCCAAAATGGGGAGACAAAAAAAAGCCCCAAATGAAAGAACACGAGAAGTCTCCAGAAAAGGAGTTAAGTAAAACAGGGATAAGCAATCTATCAGACACACAGTTCAGAATACTGATTTTAATGATGCTCAAGGGCATGAGAAAAGATATGGAAAGTATGAAGCAAATTAAGAATGACATAGCAGAAATAAAGAATACATTGGAAGGAATAAATAGCAGATTCGGGGAAGCTGAGGCTTGGGTCAGTGAATTAGAAGACAAGGTAGAAAAAAATCAATCAGGGATCCAAAAAGAAAAAACAATTAAAAAACAGGAAGACAGTCTAAGGGAGCTGTGGGACAACATGGAACATAACAATATTTACATCATAGGAGTGTCAGAAGAGGTTGAATGTAAGCAAGGGTTAGAGAACCTGTTTGAAGAAATAATGGCAGAAAACTTCTCTAACCTGGTGAATGAAAAAGTCACACAAGTTCAGGAGACACACAGGGCCCCACACAAGAAGAATCCAAAGAGGCCCATGCCCAAACACATCATAATTACAATGCCAAGAATTCAAGACAAAGAGAGAATATTATAGGCAGCTAGAGAATTGCAATCTGTTACCTACAAAGGAGCTCTCATAAGGCTGTCAGCTGACTTCTCATCAGAAACTCTAAGGCCAGTAGGGAATGGTATGAAGTATTCAAGTTAATGCAAAAAAAAAAAAGAAAAAAAGAAAAAGGATCTGAAAGCAAGACTACTCTATCCATCAAGGCTATCATTCAAATTAGATGGTGAAGTAAAGAGCTTCTCAGACAAAAAGAGCTATAGATTTTATCACCACCAAACCAGCATTGCAGGAAATGTTAAAAGGACTACTGAAATTAGAAGCATTGCAAGAAATGTTAAAGGGACTTCTGTAATATTAAGAAGAAATAGAGAGAGAAACATGGGCATAAAGAATTAAAATGGCAATAAATAAGGGTTTATCAATAATAACCTTAAGGCCTTTAAGGAAGAAATCAACAGCAATACAGTCATAATTGTGAACTTTAACACCTACTGACTTCACTGGATAGATCTTCCAAACAAAAAGTCAACGCACAAACAGTGACTCTAAATGACACACTAGTTCAGTTGGATTTAATTGATATTTACAGAACATTTCACTTCAAAGCTGCGGAATATTTATTCCTCTCAACTGCATATGAGTCACGCTCAAAGACTGACCACATGTTAGGGCACAAAACAAGTTCAAGAAGATTGAAATCATATCAACCATCTCAGGTCACAAGGGCATGAAATTAGTAATCGACTACAGTAAAAACACTCAAAAACATTCAAACACTTCAAACACATGGAGGCTAAATAGCATGTTATTTAACAATGAGTGGGTTACCAATAAGATCAAGAAAGAAATAAAAAACTTCCTGGAAACAAATCAAAATGAACACACAACAACCCAAAAGCTATGGGACACAGCTAAAGCAGTCCCATAAAGCTGAGGGAATTGTGTTCATAGCACTGCAGGGCTACCTTAAAGAGCAAGAACAACGTTTAGTAAACTATCTAACCCTACAACTTAAAGAATTAGAAAGCTCCCCTGTGAAGCCATCCTGACCAGGGCTTTGTTTGCTGGGCTTTTTTTTTTATTACTGGTTCAATTTCATCAGTTGTTTTTATCCTATTTAGGTTTTCTGATTCTTCCCAATTTAGTTTTACATCTCACTCATATGTGGAATCTAATACACAAAATAAACTGAGAGACACAATAGATCCATAGACATAGAAGCATTGAACAGAATGATGAATGTAAGTGGGAAAGCAGGGGTGGGGGTGGGGAAAGATTAATCAAAGAACTTATATGCATATATGCATAACTCATAAATACAGATAATATTGTGTTGAAGGCTACAGGTGGGGGCACATGAGGGATGGAGGGGATCAATGGGGAAAAAAGGGGGGATATTTGTAATACTTCCAACAATAAATATAAATTTTAAAAAAAGAAAAAAATTAATTTTACATGTAAGTCAGATTGTACAATATTTGTCTTTGTCTCTCTGACATTCCACTTAGCATTGGAAAAGAAAATAATGCAAAGAAAAATAGTAGGGAGGAGGGAAAAAAAGGAAGATGTAATATGAGGTGGATCGACTCCATAAAATAAGCCATGCTTATGAATCTACAAGAGCTGTGCAGGTCTGTAGAGGACAAGACATTGCGAATATCACTCATTCATGGGCTGTCAGGATTTAAAGCTGATGAAAAAAGCATGTAACACACAATTCCCTCAAGGTTCAGCCATGTTGTTATAAATGGCAGAATTTTCTTCTTTCTTATGACTAAAAATATTCCATTATATATGTATACCACATTTTCTATATCCATTCATTTATCAATGGACACTTAGGTTGTTTCCATATATTAGCTATTGTAAATAATCTTGCAATAGACAAGGAGGTACATATATTAATTTAATTTGGTGTTTTTGTTTTTTTTCAAAAAATTCCCAGCAGTGGGATTGCTAGATGATATGGTAGTTCTATTTTACTTTTTTGAGGAACCGCCATACTGTTTAACATAGTGGCTATACCAATTTACAGTCCCATCAACAGTGCAAAGGTTTTCATTTTTTCCACATTCTTACCAACACTTTTTTTTTTTTTTTTTTTTGACAACAGCCATTCTAACAGGTGTTAGGTGTTATCTCATTGTGGTTTTGATTTGTACTTCTCTGATGTCAGTTATGGTTAGCACATTTTCATGTATCTGTTGGCCTTCTGCATGTCTTCTTTGGAGAAATGTCTATTCATTTTCTCTGTCCATTTTTTATTGGCGTGTTTGTTTTTTTACATTATATGAATTTTTTAAAAATATATTTTGGATATTAACCCCCTTTCAGATATATCATTTGCAAATATATTCTCCCATTCAGTAGCGTCCTTTTTTATCTTGTTGATGGTTTCCTTTGCCATGCAATGGATTTTTAGTTTCATGTTAGACACATTTGTTTAGTTTTACTTTAGTTGTCTTTGCCCTAGAAGACATATCCAAAAAATTATCTGCTAAGAACAATGTCAACGATTTCTCTGCCTATGTTTACTGTTACCAGGAGTTTTATGGTTTTAGGTCTTACATTTAATTCTTTAATTTATTTTATTTTTGTATATAAGAAAGTCTTCTAGGATAAGTGTTTATGTATTCAATTTGTTGCAGATATTTTTAGTTCTTACTGAACACCCAAGTGATCTCCATCTTGAGAAGATCCCTCTTAGAAGAGCTCATGTGACTAATTCTGTTCACTGAGTATTGAGCTTTAATTAAAGTGAAAGATAAACTTTATGAGTTTACTTTGAATTTTGAGGTTTTGAATTATTTTTGTTGTTGCTAGCACAGCACAGCCTAACATACTATTACTAATACAATATTTTTATTTCTAGTTCAAGAATATTTAACCTCATTCTGATGATTGCATATATTACTGATTACCCTGTTAATATTTTTTTAAGTACCTTTTATTGATTTCAGAGAGAGGAAGGGAGAGGGAGAGAGAGATAGAAACATCAATGAGGAGAGTCGTTGATCAAGCCCACAACCGGGCATGTGCCCTGACCAGGAATCGAACCCCGATCGCCTGGATCCTAGGTCAACGCTTAACCGCTGAGCCACACCCGGCCAGGCCAGTTATATATTTCTTACTCTTAGAAATATATAGCCATTCTATACTGTCAATTATATCCCTTATATAGTCTCCATAAGACTTTATTATAGTATGTTTAATTGGAAAAAATTTCAGTACGGTAATTACAGGAAAGCTTTAAATGCTTTCCACCCTTCTCTAGCAAAAGCAATGTAAAATATCACTAAAAAATTAAATTTTACAATAACATTTTTTCCAAATTTATTTGATAGTTTTAATGTCAGTATTCTAATTACCTGCTTGGATAATTAAATTCTAAAGACTAAAATTTGTCAACTGCTAGAAACATAAACTGTTTTAGAACAGTTAGAAATTGTGCATTTTCCAATAATCTTGTGCTATAAAAAATTCGTAGAGTATTTCTTTTCTTTTATCCACTCTTTCCCAACGTGATAGTCTGCTTTGTCTGAATAAACATCATACCATTTATTTTTGAAAAATCACTAAAGTTTATATTATATATTTTTTCTCAGAAGACAGTAATATTCCAATAAAGCATTTTGACATTGATTTTGGGTTCTGTTACTATTGAATCAACATTAGTGAAACCCAAATAAGAAAAATTTATATGTGAATGGACTACTTTTCAGAGCTAATTCTTCTGAAAGCTATCTCAGGAAGAGGATTTCACACTTATAATGGATATTGTATTAAGATTTGACTTTATAAGTTGTTGTTTTATTACATGGAACACTTTAGAAAGGCAAAAACCATTTTTCCCTAGAATAGTATGCATATGTAAATTATTTATACACTGAAATTTGTGAAACATCTTATCAAAGCTATCACTTTGTTGAAATAACAAAATTAGCCGACTTTTCACCAAAAGGGAAAAAATCTAGAAGTAAGCAAAAGCATGCAATTTCTTCCCTCAAATTAGTTTTATACTCTAGATAACTAGCTTGCCTGAATTATGAATGTTTATATTAAATAAAAACAACAATGATACTGAACAAAAATGTTATGTTACAGATAAATTAAATTAATTTATAAATAAATTAAATATCAAATATGTCATGTATTTATTTAGTATTTTATTTTAAACATCTTCAAAAACATTACTGAACATTTGTCTTTGTGTACAAATAAGGTCAAATGACATAAATAGACATTCGGTATCTTCTTTGATTTGATCAAATCCATTTTAACTTTTTCTTTCCACTTTATCAATTTGATTACTGATCATTTAACAGATCTCTTTAAAGGGCTTATATTCCAAGTTCTATTTTTTTCTACTGCAACATATACTGATGAACTTATGAGGATGATGATAATTGTGACCCAATCATTGTAAAACTTTAGACAGGATGAGTATGTGTGAGTCAATGTTCTTAGTGTCACATACATTAACTCTATTGATCTTTATAGCACACTTATAGAAGTTAGTGCTATTAACCTTATTTTATAGATAAGGGACCTAAAACATATAAAGATTTACAGGGTTGCTCAAGGGCACATAGCAAATAAAGTGTAGAGCTGGGATGCTTTGTAGGAGCTCCCAAACAGGCCCACAACTGGAACCATGTTTCACAGCCAGTATGATAATGATGTCACTGCTGGAGCCCCCAGGGAAGAATTCATTAAACCAAATATGCAATGAAAGTTGGCATACAAAGTTCAGTCTGTTGGTCTGAAATAGAAAACTCATGCAAAGTTTATTCCATTGAAGAAGATACAGTCAAAGCTTGCTACTCATCAGAAAAGTAACAAACAAAAAACTCCAAGTTGACAGTCACATTGGTATATCTGTTGTGGACTTACTGCTGATGCTAGACTGTCCTGTATTTTTATGCACCAGGGGACTTTTTGTTTCAGACTTCTAACGTCTCACTTCATATCTTTAATTAAAAGCAAAACCCAGATATTAACATAATATGGCTGGAGTCCACATGGTATTGGGCTGCTTATTGCTGGTTATGATGATACGGGCCCTTACATTTTCCAAACTTGCTTGTCTCCTAACTATTTTGACTACTGAGCTATATCCATTGGAATTTTTTCTCAATCAGCCTGTGCTTACTTGGAGAGATATATGTCTGATTTTATGGAGTAAAATCTGAATGAATTGGTTAAACATGATCTTTGCACCTTAAGGCAGATGCTTCGTGCAGAGCAAGACCTAATGACAAAGACTGTTTCTACTGGAATTGTATGTAAAGACTTGAAATTTATGTTCTATGATAATGATAATGTTTCCCTTACTTATGGAAAAGTCATTAAAGGTCACAGAGAATGGCACAGCCTGTTTAACTTGCTGATGAGCCTACAGAAAAGGCTAACTCAATGCAACATTAAGTGATAAAGCCATCTACAAATACATTATCAAAGTAAGAATACAGGAAGACATACTGATGACCATAACCTATACTTTGAAGTAAAAGATGCAAAATGGTGGAATGGTACTATGAAGAAGTAGTCCAGATGCAAGTTTCTTCCAAGCAGCCACATGGAAGCCATTTAATGGGCTACATTTTTCTTTGAGAAGGTCTATATAATAAATTTCTAGAATGTATAAATACCAGTACTAATGTTTCATATGAAGAACAGTGTCTTTGTATTTTTAAATACAACTGTGAAATAAAATTGGTTCACCCGGAAGGAAGATGGCGGCCCTGTGAGAAGCAGCAGAATGCCCCCGATCCCAGCCACAGACTCTATTTACCCTAAAATCCTACATAGCCAGCTGGGAAAAACCAGAGAAACATATCTGAGTGCACGGAGTGCGAGTGGGGAGCACTAAAGACACATCACGGAGTCCGGTAAGAGAGGGGGGCGTAGGAAGGGGGAGTCCCCTTGAAGCCTGTGCTGGGCTCCGAGCCCTGAGTCTTGGAGGCTGCAAAGCTCCCTCCCCTCAGGAGTGCGGACGGCATCCAAAAGCGGGGATCCCACACTCAGAGCGGATAGGAGGGGAAGGAGCACCCCGCACGAAGGGGAGAGGGACCCAGGGGAGCGGTGAGTCCATGAGGAGGGGACGGCACCTTCCTAGGAAACAAAGCCACTAGTGGCAGACACGAACAGCATCTAATGCTCAGGGTGCCGACCATAGGAAAGGCTGTCCCAAAGTGCGTGGCACCTGAATAGTAAGGGACAAGAGGATTACACCAAGCAGCTGCATACGGGGACCCTCTGCCTCCCTGTGGGGCATTGTGTTGAGCCCCAGAAAGCACTGAATCTGCATGGTGCAGGGGAGGGGAGGAGCCCTCCCGTCCTGACTTCCCAGTGCAGAGAGGCTGGGATCTGTGACCAGCCCTGAGGGGCGCCAAGGTGACACGTGGAGCCACCCCAGCTTTGCTGAGACCAATGATGCAGGGAGCTGCTTGGAGCTGATTTGGGTCCCCTCCTGCTGGGTGCCTTGGGGCACAGGCACCGGGACCTTGTAGGGTGGACTCTCTGCTTGTGTGTTCCTTTGTGAGTTTTTGGGTTCTGATCAGGGAACTGACTCCCACCTTCCCAGCGTGTACTGGGGGACAGACCAGCGGAGGCTGGGATTGGAGTCTGCACAGTAGACTGTCTGAGGGGCGGGCCTGGTGCGACCAGCCAACCAGAGCTGGGAAGGGAGGGGCATAGCCCACCAGCCTCTCCTGCAGCCAGGAGCACCACCCCCAACAAGAAAGGGGTGGGTCCAGCTCACGGAGGCCCCAGACACACCCGCAGGGCACAGTCCTGAGGGGGAAGGTAGAGCAGCTCACAGGAGGACTGTACAAGAATAAAACTCTCAGGGACCATTGTTTGGGAACTGGAGGAAATGCTGAAAACCCCTGCTGGGCCTGGGCAGGCAAAGGGCTCACCAGAATGTTCTTCAATTGAACCCTCTCAGCCCAGGCTGCTGAAATGGCCCATACAGAAAAGGCAACAGGCTGAAATCAATCTGAAACTGCTGCAGGCCAGAGCCTGGGGAACTAGAATCAGAGGAGAGGGTAGGAACTGAGGAGCTGGGGGTGGAGCAGAGACTAACTTTCCCACAGTGATTGCCTGACAGTGAAACCTCTAAGTAAGGGCAGTGATACCCTGAGCTACACTAGCCATCCTGCACCCTAAAGACTCTACAGAAGACTCTGGAGTAAGACCAGGCAACTACAAAGTTGCAAAATAGCTGATAAGAGGAGGTGGTCCACGGAGAACCTCAGATCAACCATCTACCTAAGGACACCAGAGCCAAACCTAGACAGCTCCTCACATTGGCTGATACAAAAGTACCTCCCAGGAGAACTGAAATCAGCATACAAAACAATGACCCTTAGATGACATAAGCTGCCCATAAGAAACTCACCTGATTGACTGCCTTTTTTTTCTTCTGTTTTGTTTTGTTTTATTTTTGCTGTTGTTTTTTGTTTTTGTTTGTGTGTTTGTTTGTTCTTTTTTTCCCTCAGGAAGAAGAGAAACGGGGGGGGGGATTCATTAGTTTTTTCTTCTTTTTTAAAAATTTATAATAATTAAAAAAAAAATTTTTTTAAACATTTCGTAACTAATTTTTTTTTTATAAAAGAATTTTGTCTTGCTTAGCTTGTTTTTTGTTTTGTTACTCTGTTTTGTTTTATTTATTTGCTTTGTTTTGTTGTATCCTTGTCTCTACTATCAAGACTTTCTTGATATCCCAGTGTAACGACTGGGACTTTATCATTATAACCAAGTTCACTGCTTTTCTCTATAGTTTTCCCCAAATCTCTTATCAGACTCCCTCCCTGCCCAGGCTTTCTCTCTCTTTCTCCTCTCGATCCATTGGCATAACATTTTTTCTTCTTCTTCTTTTCTTTCATTCTTTTGTTATCCTCCATTGTGTCTTCCTGTCTTTTTGTTCAATTGTTAGTTTCTCTTATTCTCTTTATTGTATACTTATTTTCTCATTTTCAATTATTATCTTATTCTTATACTCTTCCTTAATTTTTTGCTGGCCCTTCTTTCAGAATCTTTTCTCTGCCTCAGTTATCTCCCAGTAGCTTATCTATTTTTTACATTTTAGTTTATTATTATTTTCTAAATTTTTATCACTATTAAAAATATACTTTTCTCTCTCTAAGCATTACTTTTATTTCTCTCTTTTTTAAAGTTTTTTTATGTGTGTGTTCTCCCTTCACTCTCTCAGTTCTCTTTTCACTTGGGGTGTTTTCATTGTGACTGTCAAGATATTTTGTAAGATACTCCTTGTTTCCAGGAAGTTTAGTTGTGTATTATCCTGCCTTTCCAGCACCCGTACAATGGCTTACATGAAGAAGTGGGGGTTGAGACACAGTGAGCCAACCTGAGAGGAGAGTCCACCCAAGGACTGGTGAATGACAATCTATACCCAACCACAACAGGAGAACATAAAGAAACACAAAAGGGACACCCACAAGAGCGACACACCTAGAGCAAAGAGCTCAGAAGTATAAGGAAAACACACCTCTGGGCTCCACTGGACCCACAAAACAAAATCCCATCCCACAAGACTGGGAGACAGCAGATATATCTAATATATAGATACAAACCCTAAGACCTACCAAAATGGTGAGACAAACAAACAACCCCCAAATTAAAGAAAAGGAAACACAACCAGAAAAAGTCTTTGATGGGATGGAGTTAAGCAAGCTATCAGAAACAGAGTTCACAGTATTAATGATGAAGATGTTCAAGGAACTTAAAGAGAAAAACATGGCTTTAGAGGATAAGATTGAGGACTTTAGGGAAAACATGAAAAAAGAGATACATAACATAAACAAAAATCACACAGAAATAAAGGATGCTGTATCTGATATCAAGAATACACAGGAAGGAATTAAAAGCAGGCTCAATGAAGCAGAGGATAGAATAAGTGACTTAGAAAACAAGGGAAAAAAAATCACTCAATCAGAGGAGCAAAAAGAAAAAAACACTTAAAAAGCATAAGGACAGTCTAAGGGAGCTTTGGGATAACATGAAGCAAAACAACATTCTCATTATAGGATTACCAGAGGGGGAGGAAAGAGAGCAAGGGATAGAGAAATTGGTGGAGGAAATAATGACAGAAAACTTCCCTATACTGGTGAGGGAGATAGCCACACAAGTTCAGGAAGCACAGAGGGTTCCAAACAAGAGGGACCCAAAAACACCCACTCCAAGATACATCAATATGGTAAAGGCCATATATGACAAACCTACAGCCAACATTATATTCAACAGCCAAAAATTTAAACCATTTCCATTAAAAACAGGAACAAGACAGGGTGTCCACTTTCACCACTCTTATTTAACATAGTACTGGAAGTCCTAGCCACAGCCATCAGGCACTAAGAAAACATAAAAGGGATCCAAATTGGAAAGGAGGAAGTAAAACTGTCATTATTTGCAGATGACATGATATTGTATATAGAAAACCCTAAAGACTCCATCAAAGTACTACTAAATTTGATAAACGAATTTCTCAAGGTAGCTGGATACAAAATCAATATCTGGTAATCAATGGCATTCTTATACACCAACAATGAACTCTCAGAGAGAGAAACTAAAAAAGCAATACCATTAACCATTGCAACTAAAAAAATAGATACCTAGGAATAAACTTAACCAAGGATGTAGAAGACCTGTACTCAGAAAACTATGGGACACTGAAAAAGGAAATAGAGGACTATTTAAACAAGTGGAAGAATATACCATGCTCATGGATAGGAAGAATTAATATCATTAAAATGTCCATACTACCCAAAGCAACTTATAAATTCAACGCAATTCCTATTAAAATTTCAACAGCATATTTCACAGACCTAGAACAAACATTTCAAAAATGTATAAGGAACCAAAAAAGACTCCGAATAGCTGCAGCCATCTTGAGAAAAAAGAACAGAGTGGAAGGGATCACATTACCATATTTCAAACTGTATTACAAAGCCATTGTAATCAAAACAGTCTGGTATTTGGTACAACAACAAGCATATAGATCAATGGAACAGAGCAGAGACCCCAGAAATAGACCCACGCCATTCTGGTCGGTTAATATTTGACAAAGGAGGCAAGAGTATCCAATGGAGTTAATACAGTCTCTTCATTAAATGGTGCTGGGAAAATTGGACAGATACATGCAAAAAAATGAAACTAGACCACCAACTTTCACCATACACATAAATAAACTCAAAATGGATAAAAAACTTAAATGTTAGTCATGAAACCATAAAAATCCTAGAAGAAAACATAGGCAGTAAAGTCACAGACATCCCACTTAGTGGAATTTTCACTGATACATCTCCTAGGGCAAGAGAAACAAAAGAAAAAATAAACGTATGGGACTACATCAAACTAAAAAGCTTCTGCACAGCCAAAGAAAACGGCCTCAAAATACAAAGGAACCCCACGGTCTGGGCAAACATGTTTGCCGAGGATGTATCTGATAAGGGGCTAATTTCCAAAGTGTACAAAGAACTCATACTACTCAGCAAGAGGAAGACAAACAACCCAATTAAGAAATGGGCAAAGGACCTGTATAGACACTTCTCTAAAGTGGACATACAGATGGCCAAGAGACACATGAGAAAATGCTCAACGTCGCTAATCATTAGAGAGATGCAAATTAAAACCATAATGAGGTATCACTTCACACCTGTAAGAATGGCTGCCATCAACAAATCAACAAACGACATGTGCTGGCGAGGGTGTGGAGAAAGGGGAACCCTAGTACACTGCTGGTGGGAATGCAGACTGGTGCAGCCACTATGGAAAACAGTATGGAGGTTCCTCAAGAAATTAAAAATGGAGCTACCTTTTGACCCAGTGATTCCACTCCTAGGAATATATCCTAAGAATCCTGAAACACTAATCAGAAAGAATATATACCCCCTTATGTTCATAGCAGCACAGTTTACAATAGCTAAGATCTGGAAACAGCCCAAGTGCCCATCAGTAGATGAGTGGATAGAAAAGGTGTGGGACATTTACATTAGGGTATTCTATGCAGCTGTAAAGAAGAAGGATCTCTTACCCTTTGGGACAGTATGGATTGACCTGGAGAAAATTATGCTAATTAAAATAAGCCAGGCAGAGAAAGACAAATATCACATGATCTCGCTTATATGTGGAATCTAAAGAACTTAATAAACTAATGAACAGAATAGATTCAATAGCATGGAAGCATAGATCAGAATGATGAATGTCAGAGTGAGGGAGGAGGGTGGGTGGGTGGAGGGGGAGCGAGTAACCAAAGAATTTATATCCATATATGCACAACCCAAGGACACAGACAATGGTGTGGAGAGGTACTGGGGAGGGGGATGGGACCGGGTGGAATGGGTCATTGGGGAGATAAAGGGACATCTATAATATTTTAAACAAAAATAAAATTTAAAATAATAATAATTAAAAAAATAATTGGTTCACCTGAAAATAAAAATGGTGGCATTGGGATTTAAATTCAGAAAATCTAGATTCAGATACTTGCTCTTAAATATTATGCTTTACTGTATCTCATAAGTACTTTTTGATACCATTATAATAATCTGGTTATTATTTAACAAGAGTTAAATGAAGACTAAATAATGTAGGCATGCTATTTATACAGCTTTGCCAGAAAGCTGTAATTTAACACCCTCCAAGTCAGTTCCTTGCTGATCAATGGTGGAAGGGACTGGACAAAAGCAGTTTGGATCCCTGTACTATAAGGTCTGAGTGATGTGGGAAGGTGCTTAACTGTCAGTCACACCTAGGAACTAATCAGTGGCCAGGATAGGCATGGCCACTACAAGGGCAGGAAACCTGAATATTTAAACTCCTGGCTCTTGGCTCAATTTCTCTTGCCAGCCAGCTCCTGGCTCTCCTGTTTTGTGGGGTGCACTCCCCTTCATTTGCCCAAGTGGCTCATGGCAATAATAGAATGATGGGCTTTAATTAGACTGATACTGAACTAGATCAGTGTGCAACATGGAAAGGACGCTCTGGACACCGGCCCTGCTTTTGGCTCTACTGGAACACCAGCTGCACACTTTTCAGGACTGGTTTAAGGGACATGGATCTTTTGAACCCAAGGAATGTAACTCCATTCAAATAAAGTGTTTTACATCTCATTCTCCTGTGAAGCTTTCAGAAAATGATTATTTTAGCAGCACCCCAAGAACACCACTCCCACGAGCAAGAGGGGAATCTGGCCCACTAATTTCTCTGGCAACAGATTATCAAGCTACAGCCAGGAGGGAGAAACAGCTATATGACAACTTGGAGAATGGACCTATGGACCATGTGGAAGGCATCCTTCCCTGCCAAAGCCAGCACTTGGACAAGGAAGCAGCAAGAGAGTTAAAAGCTGATAGAGAACATGGCACCTGCAGCCACTCTCGGGGCATCTGGGCTGAAGCCCTGGAAAAAAACAAAAACCTGGCCTGGATTATCTATTGTGAGATGAAGCCTTGTCTCCCAAAACTGGGGATTTTGCCTCTTCCTCTCTCTTGTCCCAGTCTGTTCCTTTGTCTCAGCCCTGCACTGCCTCTGGCACCTCAGGCCAGGCACACTGAACCTGAATGGGAAGGCCTGGGGGGGAGGGAATGAGAACAAAAAACGTCTTCAGAGAGGGCTCCAGAGCAATTGCTACCCGCTGAGCACTGGGCCTTGGGGGAAGGGTGGCTTCCAGCTACTTTAAGCTCTGACAACAGCAACCCTGTGCCCCTAGTTTGAGACTTAAAGGGCCTCCAAGCCCTGGTGATAGCTCCGCCACCCCAACCTTTGTAATCTAAAAAATGGGAAATCTGCTTTTTATTTTAATCCCTTTGCTGAAATGATAATGTGTTTACTGGGGACTGAGATTCCCTCAGAACCCTGCCTGGGAAGTTTTCCCCTTTTCCCCTACAGCCTTGCAGGCTTGGGGAGCTCAAGACTCCAACCTCTTGACTATGTTGGGGAGCTCGGTGGGAGGGGATGCTGATTAGAAACTATTGTAATTAAATCTGACAAACCGGTTTTGCAAGCTGCAATGGCCCCACCTTCTCTCTCTGCCCATTGCTAGGAAAGGGTAACCCCAATATTACTATTCAGCTATTTTGCTTTAGTGCAAAAGTTGTCATTGAAGCTACTTAGGCTTAAGGGTGGAAGTCCTGTGCCCTGGCAGCCACCTTGCTTTGAGTAAACATTGTGATCTGACAATGGGATTAAGCTGTTCTGCTACAAATCTTCAGTGCCTGTTACAAATGTTACTGCTTGTCACTAATGCTTCTTCCACAGGCATGGTTAATAGAAAAGGCTTCAAATATACAAAAGCTCATAGAAATAAAGGTTTTTTGTTACCTGATCTTGGAAACTGACTGAAAATAAAATTTAAACCCAGGGCTTGGGAGATTAAATTCTATTTGGTCAAATTAACAGGAAATGCTCATTCCTTTATTAAAATAAGCTGTTTTATGCTATAAAGCCTCTTAAGGGACCCAGGCTGTTAGAAAAATATAAGACAATGACAGGTTACCAACTTAACTGTTAGGGGCAAATTAAAAGAGCCAGACTTTTCCTACCCAAGCAGACTCCTCCATGTGGAGTTAAAGGCCCCATACCTGGACAATTGTATTACTGTTTTGGAGAGTCTCTATCTTGGGCATGGGAAGAGACTTCAGACTGTGGGCAAATATCCATTTCCCAAAGGTTGGAAGCTTGGAAGCACAGATGGGCCTCATGCCTTTCTCAACTTTTTGGTTTTTCTCCTCGAAATCAACAATAATACAATTTCCATTCCTTAAAATGCCTCAATCTGGCATGGAATTTTATGCTGGGTTTGTCAGAGAAAACTGTGTGCCTTTCACTGCCTTTGCAGTGCTAATGCCTGGTCTTCAAAAGGTCTTGACTAAGTTATCTATTGAAATGCAGATTCTGAGAAATAGATCACATTTAAGCCTAAGTTTATCTAAGCCAATCAGCTTGATTCAGTTCACCAGTGGTTTACTATATCAGTGAATTTTAATGTTGGGCAGCAAGAAAGCCTGTATTTCTACAAGTTTATGAAATTTGTTTGCTGCTCTAGAGGATGCTAATTGCTCACTTTTAGCTTTTTTTCTCCCTACCTGATACCTTCAGAATTTGGCAATTCTTAATGAGTGAGTCATGGCAATACATTTCTTCCCATAAATCCAATAAGATCAGTTCCATACTATGTGGTCTTATTGACTACGATTTTGACTGGAACGCCATGTCTAAGGGAGACATGCCTGAATTCTGGTTGCCACCAGAAAGCCTTGAGGAGTTGAGGTTGACTTTCAAACTGATTGAAGCCTGTCAGAAGTCACTTGCAAAAAGAAGCCTGATACCTTGCTTGGTCACATGGTTCATGGAAATTTTTCCAGGGAGGGAATGAAGGTTGCTTTCCTGAGAGATGGCAAAAAAGGAACCTCAAGATACTTTGGGGATCTTACGGACTGGAGGACATGACCCAAACCCTTGCTGGCACAGCCTGTTTGTCACTGTGGCTTTGGCTTCTCTGCCCTGAGGTTCTGACTGCTCACTAGCGCTCAATCTAAAGACTCCTTATAAGTAAGTGAAATTCCAGCAAAGCAAAATTGAGAAAGCCTGTGTGATTAATTCAATCAATTGCTACTCTTGTGTTTATGCAAATAATCAAGCCAAACTAGAACTAGAATTAATGCAGTCTCTTTAAACAGAAAGGTTATCTTTGGGAGAGTAAAATGGTGCTTCATTTGAAACCATAATGCCCAATTGTGGATATTAAACTCCAGTGCAGTTGACAGTCTTGAGTTTTGATTTTAAGCCTGTGTCTGTGTATGCTTTACAGACCTCAGCAACTGATGACATCACCAAAGATGTTCCAGCTTCAGACAGTCTATCAGATTGTCACTGCTTGCTTTCATTTCAGCAAAAGTCTGGCATCTGGAATCTTTGTAACTGGCTTATTATTTGCCTTGTACATTAACCTTTGTGTTTTGTTTGCATCTGTTTTCATAGAATGTATGTCTATGCCCTTGCTTACCTAATAGCTTGCTCACACAATATAGGACTCCGTATGGAAGTCATCTACATCACTGTCTCCTGAAATGAGAATCAATGATCTGGACTTATGGTTGAGTCAATGAAACATGGTCTATCAGCTTCACTTGAAACAGCTTTCCCTTTTCTGCCCAAACAGTTCAGAAAGGAAAGGTCTATGGTTTCTCATGGGGAAAATCTTAAAATATTTCCCTTAGCTTAATTTATGTTAAGCATGGTGGACAAAAAGGCTTCAGACAGGTATGACACACCTGCCTCCAGGGTAGCCACACTTCCAATCTAATCTGGGACACTGTAAGTTAATCTTCCATTTATCACATGAGTTTTTATCTCTCACTAGACCTTTAGTTGTTATAAGTCTCTGCACTTTTAAGCTGTGCCCTTTAACCTTCTTGTCAAGTTTGTCATTTCTAGAATACAAGGATATCAGCTTGTCCAATGCATCATCCTCTGGACATTACTCATGTCACCTCCCAGGGACTCCAAACTGACCTGGACTTTGCAAAATCCATCATCCCTACATAAAGACACCTTTTCCCTTTTTGCTTCCTCCTCACTGTCAGATAGGGGAGAACCTTTGAGCCTTGGGATAGGCATCTCTATGCCCCTTGATAGCAGAAAGCAGTTACAGAAGAGAGAGATCTTAGCTTATTTCTCCTTTATTATAAAGCCTTCTTTTTTCCTCAAGGGGAGAGGGGGGTGATACCATTATAATAATCTGGTTATTATTTAACAGGAAAGGAACAAAGGAAAGGCCAGATATTATAGGCATGCCATTTAGGCAGCTTCACCAGGGAGCTGCAATTTCACACCCCTTAGGGAGGGAAGGGATTCAACAAAGGGAAGATAGAGGCATACCCAACAAAGTTGGAGTAATTAAGGAAGGTGCTTGTCAATTACACCTGGGGACAGAGACAATTGGCCAGAGTGGGGATGGCCACTGCAAGCTCAATAACATTTGGGAATACATAATCTCTTAAACAAAGGAATTTTCTTTCTTGGCTCCTCTTGGGACTCTTGGTGCACTTTGCTTGTGACTCTTATAACTCTTGGTTCTCTTGCATTCACCTGTACGGCCATAGCCATGCAGAACCCTGCACACAACTGACTAATGGACTATAGAATGGAAATATAAACTAAGCTAGGCTGATGCTAGACTGGACCCAGCTACATCATGGAAAGGAAACTTTGGACACTGGCTCTGATTTGTCTCTACTGAAACTCCAGCTATACTTCTATGACTGTACTAAGGGAAATGGGACTTTGGAAATCCAGAGTTGTAATTCCACAGAAACAAAACTTTCTACCATATCTCATCCTCCCATGGGTGCCTCCAGAAATGCATATTCCAGGGGTACCCTAAGGACCCCACTTCCATGAGCAACCAAGGGACATAAGCGCCTCTCCTATCCTGCAAAAACATGACCAAGAAATTCTACTCCATGAAAACATATGGTCACCAAAAATGGTGTACAATAATGCTCAAGGTAACATTACTCTTTTTTTTTTTTTTTTTAATATATCTTTATTGATTTCAGAGAGAGGAAAGGAGAAGGAGAGAGAGAGAGAAATATCAATGATGAGAGGGTCACTGATTGAGCCTGCAACCGAGCATGTGCCCTGACCGGGAATAGAACCCTGATCGCCTGGATCCTAGGTCGATGCTCAACCGCTGAGCCACGCCCAGCGGGGCAGCATTACTCTTAATAATCAAAAAGTGGAAATTATTCAAATGTCCATCAACTGATGAATGGATTACTAAAAAGTGGTACATCCTTTTGGTGGGATTCAGACATTAACATAAAGTACTGATACACAATAAAACATGGATAATTCTTGATAATGTTATGCAAGTGAAAGAAGCCAGTCAAAAAATACAATATATTCTATAATTTGATATGCAATATCCCCCCAAAAGCAAACCATACAAACAGAAAGTAGACAAGTGATTGCCTAAGGCTGAGGGGCTGACTGCAATTGGAATGACTGCTAAAGAAGATAACATATCATTTGGGGATGTTGAATGTGTTCTAAAATTGATTGTGCTGATGGCTTTATAAATTTGAATGTACTAAAAAACACTGAATAAAAGTGAACACTTTAGATAGATGAATTATATGTCACAAATTTTAGACTCAATTATGCTATTTCAAAAAAATCTAATTTATCTTTATTTTGAATTATCTAAGACTTAATCAAATATACAGATAACACATCCTATTATTGTAAAGTTAACTTAAAAATTGCACAATACTGTTATGTATTAACAGTTATTTGTTACATTAAATTTCTCTTTCACACTATGTCTGAGCCATTTTTAGCAATAGAAGTCTCAATATTTTCAAAACTTTATTAGTGTTATATAGCTTAAAAGAGTTGCACGTGGCCCTGGCCTGTGGGCAGTTGCTTGGGCATCCTGTGTACTGTAAGTTTGCCAGTTCAATTCCAGGTCAGGGCACGTGCCCAGGTTGTGGGCTTAATCACCAGTAAGGGCATGCAGGAGGCAACCAATTGATCTTCCACTCTCACACTGGTGTTTCTCTCTCTCTCCCTCTCCTTCCCTCTCTTTTTTAAAAAAGAGAGAAAGAGAGAAAGAGAGAAAGAGAGGGAGAGGGAGAGAGTTGCAGGTGCTATACAGAAACTTTTTTTAAAGAATCACAAAACAATTATATGTATATCAAGTGAATAATGGTCACTATTTTTGTAGGCAAAGTTTTTTTTTGTTTTTTTTCTAGAAGAGTGTCTCGGACATAGGCCAATTTAGAAAATGACATATAGTTCTATAGCATGGAGTGTCCTTTACTGCCACCAAGAAATGGTGAGCAGGATTTATGTACCATTTGCCTTTTGGGGAAACTCAAAGTGATCTGAGGTCAAGGCAAAGAAAAAATAGATTGGTACTGGTCAATTTGAACTATTCTACAATTCTGCGAATACTTTAATGTCACATGATTTTGCAAAGCCACTCACACATATGCTCTAGTTCACTTCATACTAAACTGATTTGCATTTCCTAAGATGCAAGGCTTTAGATAAAAGATTTCTCAACTTCTAAAGTGACAAAGTATTACATTTTCAGACTTTGGAAACTGTCTATTAACACTTGGCAACCTTTTTAATTAATGCAAATAGAACATTAGAAATACATCATGAGGAAATGCAATATTCTTAGTATTAGTTCATGCATCATATAGTATATTATATACAACAGCCTTTGGACATGACCTCTATGTGATATGAACCATACTTAAATGAACTGTATGCAAAGATCCATAGTCATAAAGGAAGTGATATAATTAATAGGTATTAACAGTAATGTCTCCATACATTCAATAAAAAGAAAAAATCGTGACCAGTTTATGCCCAGGTTTTGCAGAGGAAGACTAATGTATGACTATTAATGTCTCTGTAGTATACTAATAATCCAAATAGCCACATCTACCTATTCAAAGTAGACAAATTAAATAGAACAGAATAAATCGCAATATAAAATAATTGCATAATCAGAATCTAATTATTTGGTTAAAATGAGAACAAAAGGATATTAAATAAGATTGATGAGGTATATAATAGAAAGAAAACTGAAACGAGATAAAGCAGCCTTGTTGAAATGGAATTTGGTTTAAAGGGCAAGAGCAAAAAGAGGAAGATAATTAGACAATGATGGAGATAATTTAATAATTGTTATATAAGTAATTATTTATTAAAACCAATTTGTCATTTGACATTTAAATTTAGATTCTGATCCACCATGTTTTTATGACATCTTAGAACCATGGTCTTGAAGGGTGAGGTCCTGTCCATGTGGAAGTTATGATTAACATCTGCAATAAACATGGTGGGCATATTTTTTAAATAATCCATACCTCACTATGTGTATGTCCGTCCTTCCTTCCTTCCTTCCTTCCTTCCTTCCTTCCTTCCTTCCTTCCTCCCTCCCTCCCTCCCTCCCTCCCTCCCTCCCTCCCTTCCTTCCTTCCTTCCTTCCTTCCTTCCTTCCTTCCTTCCTTCCTTCCTTCCTTCCTTCCTTCCTTCAAGTATTACTGACCAATCACTACATGTCAGTCATTTTTCCAGACTCTAGGAATACAGAAATAATCAAAACAGACTAATATCTCTGTCGTCGTGTAGTTTAAAATATTATAAATATGCTATGTACAGCACATTTTCCTCCAGTCTAGACTCTTACAACTGGAAAAATTAATGTGTTCTACCAAGCTCCTGTTTTCATTTATTTTGTTGGTTTTACCCTTTATCTAATTTCTTTCACCTATTTTCTTTTTTCCTTCTGATCTTCAGTCTTCCATATTATCAATGAGCTTAGGATTTGCTGCCTTCTTCCTCGAGGAATGCACTTGGATTGGCCATACAGATAGCTTAACTCTCTGACTTTGCTGTTTAATGATTCTTATAAATCTCCCCATGTACATATCTTGTGGTCTGTGAAGACAAATCTTTGCTTCAGAATTTCCTGTCTGTTTTTAATGCTCAGGTTCAGGTAACAGACATGGGACAAAGGAGAAAATGATATAAAAAGTAAACATAAAAAAACTCCCACTAATATTATCAAAGTAGATTAGAAAATCATACATTACTGATTTTATATATTATCTGGAAATCAAATTGCAATAGTAAAATAATGTGATTCTAATTATTTCACTTTCAGAATCTTTATAATATGGTTAATGACATTTTATTATTTGGTGGTCGATCAACAAGCAATTACAGTGTAACTACTGTGTGCTCACTTCTGTTCTAGGCACTATGAGAAACTCCAAATAGAGGACATGGTATCTGGCACATAGTAGACAGCAAGTAAATAATTTTTAGTTATTTCATGAAGAAATGAATGTATGAAAAGTGAAATTCAGTGTATAACTTAGTACTAGATTGCATGTGTTTGCTTTTATGAATTTGCCTTATTCAACCTACATTGACACACTTATGCCAGAAGCCATGTATTGCATATGAAATACTTCCATGAGTAACTAAATTCCATCTCAGGCAAATCAGCCATTAATTTACTTGCTTTAGCATCTGTTATATGCATCAGATTGAGTCTAACATTATTTTGGATGTTTTTTGTGAAAGTAGTTTCTGTATGAGATTTATGTTTAAATGGGTAAACTTCTTGTAAAGAAGATTACTTCCCATAATGTGGGTGGGCCTCATTTACTCAGTTGAAGGCATTGATAGAATAGAGACTGACATCCAGAAAAAAAGAATTCTACCAGCAAACCATCACTGAAATCAAATTACAAATCTTCCCTGTGTCTCCAGCCTGTCAGCCAACACTGCAAGTTTGAAACTTGCTAGGCCTCCACAAATGCATGAGCCAATTCCTTAAAATAAATCTCGATCTTTCCAATATACACATGATGGATCACACCAGTATGTTGTAAATTAGTGCAGATCCACAACTATAACCACAGCCCTTGTAAAAAGGGCATTCTCAGGAAATCTTCTTAGCTCTAATATGAGTGCACAAAAGAGAAACAAAGAATCAAGTAAGAGATCACTTGAATATTGCTAATGTGCATGAATATTCATTTCCACTTGAAAGAAAGTTTTATTTACAACATACATATTGCTTTATTTTGCAAAAGAAAAATGGTTTTGTGTTGTGTGCTGAACACTGAGTACATGCTAATGATTTTAGTTGTCAAAACAAAAGAAAAGAATCAGTGAGCTTATGTTGTTCAATTTCATTTTCTCTATAGCTTTTGTTCAAACAGTTTGGAGTGTAAATTATTTTGATCATGTAAATATCTTGGTGTAAAGAATTTTTAATAATTTATAAAACTGTGTTTATTAAAACCTCTAAGTGGTTTAAAACAATATAATTTTTTAAACCTCGTTTGGGGGAAGAGTCTGCATATTAAATATATTATTGCTCCACAGAATTCTTCTAATCTGGAGGATGCACACACTAGAACTTTCTCATCTGCCACTTTAATGGTAAGAGTTGAGCTGAATTAGTTTAAAACTGTATTTTTTTTTAACTTTTTATAATTTTTATTTTTGTATAAAGTATTACAAATGTCCCTTTTTCTCCCCAATGACCCATTCCCCCCCATTCCTTCCCCCTCCTCAGTCACTCTCCCCACCATTGTCCGTGTCCTTGGGTTGTGTATATATGCAAATAAATTCTTTGGTTACTCTCTGCCCCTCCATCCCCCCGCCCCCCTCCATCCCTCTGACATTTGGTCAGTCTCATCTATGCTTCCATGTCATTGAATCTATTCTGCTCATCAATTTATTAAGCTCTTTAGATTCCACGTATAAGCGAGATAATGTGATATTTTTCTTTTGCTGCCTGGCTTATTTCACTTAGCATAATATTCTCCAGGACCATCCATACTCTCCCAAAGGGTATGAGCTTCTTCTTCTTTACAGCTGCATAGTATTCCATGGTGTAAATGTCCCACAGCTTTTTTATCCACTCATCTACTGATGGGCACTTGGGCTGTTTCCAGATCTTAGCTATTGTAAACTGTGCTGCTATGAACATAGGGGTGCATAAATCCTTTCTGATAAATGTTTCAGGATTCTTAGGATACATTCCTAGGAGCGGAATCACTGGGTCAAAGGGCAGCTCCATTTTTAATTTTTTGAGGAACCTCCATACTGTTTTCCATACTGGCTGCACCAGTCTAAAACTGTATTCTTTTCCCAGCCTGTGTGAGTCTTTTGTTCTGAGGTGGGTCTCTGTAGACAGTATATATTTGGGTCTTGTTTTTTTATCCATTCAGCTACCCTATGTCTTTTGATTGGACCATTTATTCCATTTACATTTAAGGTTATTATTGATAGGTGCTTACTACTGCCATTTTATTTCTTTGTGCCTAGGTTTCTGGTTCTCTCTATTTCAACTTCCAGGACTTTAAAGGAGAGATCGACAGCAATACAGTCATAATAGAGGATTTTAACACCCCACTGACTTTACTGGATAGATTTTCCAGACCAAAAATCAACAAGGAAACAGTGACTCTAAATGACACACTAGATCAGATGGATTTAATTGACATTTACAGAACATTCCACTCCAAAGCTGCAGAATAGGCATTCTCTTCAAGTGCACACGAGACATTCTCAAATATAGACCACATGTTAGGACACAAAACATGTCTCTACAAGTTCAAGAAGAATGAAATCATACCAAGCATCTTCTTGGACATTTACACCATGGAATACTATGCAGCTATAAAAAAGAAGGATCCCTTACCCTTTGAGACAGCATGGTGGGACCTGGAGAGTATTATGCTAAATGAAATAAGCCAGGCAAAGAAAGACAAATATGACATGATCTCACATATATGTGGAATCTAAAGAACAAAATTAACTAATGAATAAAATAGATCCAGTGACATAGAAACATGGAACAGACTGAGGAATCTCAGAGAGAAGGTGGGGGTGGGTGGGTGGAGTGAGATTAATCAAAGAATTTGTATACATATATGCATAACCCAGGAACACAGACAGGTCAAGGTTTGGAGTGGGAGGTCAGTGTGGGGTAGAAGGGGTCAATGGGGAGAAAAAAAGCACATCTGTAATACTTTCAACAATAAAAATAAATTTAAAAAAATTAATTCATAGTATGTAGTTTGAAATATATTCAAGAACAATTTTAGTAAACTATTAAAAGCTGCAGGAAAGACAGTGATTTCACCTAACTGTTACATGGGAGAACCCACGTCCCATTCTCTCAAAAAGATCAACCATTAGATATCAATGAACCAAAACAGTTCTGGCAGAGCTCTGTAGTTCATTTAATAAACTTAAGCAACACAGTGGAAGAAAAAAAACCTAGGTTTATTTAAATAGCTTCCATTTCTCTTTTCATTAAGTTTAAGTTTTCTTGTAAATATTAATATATGATCATAATAGTTGCCTTAGAATCTTTGTCTACGAGTTCCATTATCTCTGTTATTTATTATTCTACTGATAAAATTTTCTTTTTTCTCTCAAGTGCTTATTAAGATTTTCTTAATTATTTCTGTCATTTCATGATCAATATTTGAATTTCTTCTGCATTTTTAAATCTTTTCTTCAGACTTATTTCGTTATGTCTCTGTTTTCTTAGTAAAATTTGTCAGAATTTTATGTTCCATATTGTTTATTTTAAATATATCTTTATTGATTTTAGAGAGAGGAAAGGAGAAGGAGAGAGAGATAGAAACATCAATGATGAGAGAGTCATTGATCGAGCCCCAAACCCGGGCATGTTCCCTGACTGGGAATCAAACCCCCATTGCCTGGATCCTAGGTTGATGCTCAACCCCTGAGCCACGCCCGGCTGGGCCATATTGTTTATTTTAAATAACCAACTTCTATAGTTGTTAATTTATTGATTTTCTACTTTCCAATTATCCTATGTCCTTAAGTTTTTTCTTAATATTTTATTCATTAATTTTGATACTATTTTATTTAATAACAAAAATATTGAAATGATTAATTTGCCTTATATATTGATTTTAGGTAGATCTCACAAGTTTTGATGTCTTAAATTATTTTCTAAATTATTTGTTATGGATAGTTTAACTATTAAGTCAAGGAGGAAATGTTAAGGCTTTGTAATTTTTAATTACTAAAATTTTAACATAGTTTTTTATTTCTCAAAGTCTTGGAAAACATTCATCATTGGTTCTGATTAAATTTGTGCTCGTTTGTGTATGAAGTTATGTACTCATCTCTGTGCTAATTTTTATGATCAGAGTGATGAGAAATAAGACAATCTGGTCTAACCTAGAACATATGCCTGATAATGGGTAACTTGTGGTTCCCCAAAGATTACTTTGAGTACTGCTTGAATGGGGAGAGGAATGGATTCTGGGTGGCATATATCCATTCAAGTATTCATTCATTTTCCTTCCTTTTATTAATGATATCAGCATGAGTGCTACTTATTTTAGAAAACACTTCTCTTGATACAGAAATTAATAATAAATAATGATCTTATATTTAAAAAAGAAAAAGAAAAAAACCCTGATAATAACTGCACAAGAAGAAAAAGAAGGGAGCTTCATTTTGACTGTATCGTACAATCTCCCAAGGTGACTTTGCTCAGTGCCAAGAGAAAACTTCCCAGATGGAAATAGTTCTACTCACAAGGAAAGGGACAGTGAGGCAAGTGTGCAGCTTCCCCATACTTTTAGGACAACACACAAAGGTTCTACTTCAATTTCTCTCCACTCAGACCCACAAAGTTCAGACATGTAGCAATGGATAGAAATAAGGAAGAAAAGCAAGGACTATCAATAGCAGCCATAAAGTGAGAGTGAATCCGGTTCTAGTGGTCTGTGCTGCAGACATACAGCAGAAATTCACTGCTGAAAATAATCGATGGTCATCACAACTGCCATAAACTCCATATTTCACCAGTTTTTGCCTCACAGTTATTGGTGTTTGCTGGTTCAAAACAATTTAGTACTTCCTCTCTCCTCCCTCAGACTCTATTGGAGACTGGAAACTGCACCAGAAACAATTCCAGGCCTCTATGACTGCACAAGTATAAGATACCATCTTAAATTCCTGTGCTGGCACCAACCACCATGCTCTCAGTGCTAGCCCCTCAATCTGTGCACTTTTATCCCTGCAGGCCTGACACACATCACCAACCTTCTCTGCAGTGCATATGTTGAGGAGGAGACTATGCAACTATGGGAGAGTGGGAGAGACATGAGACAGCATGCTAATAACCAGGGTCACTGCAGATGCTGGTGGGTCCAGATCAGGCTTTGTCTTTCATCCCTTGAAAGCACCACTGCAACCACCTATAGCTAATACCTCCAGTTATGTGCTTTATGTCCTTAAGTTGACTCTTATCACTGATTGATACTGCTGCTTGTCCTGGTTCTTAACTACTCAACCAGGAGGCATGGTTGAGGACCTCTCAGCCCTTGCAGCCTCCACAGACCACAGCCATGATAGGAGAGATCATATGATAGGCCACAAAACAAGTCTTAGAAAATTAAAGGTTGAAACCGTACCAGTTATCTTTTCTGATCATAATATTATTAGACTAGAATTCAAGAAGAAGAAAATCAGAGTATTTACAAGCATGTGGAAACTAAATAAACTTCTAACTTAACCATGGGTCAAAGAAGAAATCAATAGGGAAATACAAAAATATCTGAAAACAAATGAAAATAGAAACACATATATCAAAACCTATGGGATGCTGCAAAAGCACTTCTTAGAGGGAAGTTTATAACAGTAAGTGTGTATATTCAGATATAGAAAGATCTCAAAAAATACCTAATTTTACATCTTGAGTAACTAGAAAAATAAAAGAAAATTTAACCCAAAGTTAACATGAGAAAAAAAAGAGTGAAAATCAATGAAATAGAACCAGAAAAATAATAGAAAAGATTAATAAAACTAAAATATGGTTTTTTTTTAAATATATCTTTAATGATTTCAGAGAGAGGAAAGGAGAGGGAGGGAGAGAGATAGAAACATCAATGATGAGAGTCACTGATCAGCTGCCTCCTGCACTCCCTGACTGGGAGTCAAGCCCGCAACCCGGGCATGTGCCCTGAACGGGTATGGAACCGAGATTGCCTGGATCCTAGGTCAATGCTCAACTGCTGAACCAGGGAAAAGATGTTTTTTAAAAAAGGTAAACAAAATTGACAAACCTTTAGCTAGGTTAAGAATGAAAGAGAAAGACTCAAATTAAATTATTATTGATAGAGGAGATATTAAAACTGATACCAAAGAAATACACAGGACCATTTGAGAATACTATGAACAATTATGTGCCAACAAATTGGGTAACCTTATATAAATGTATAACAACATACAAATACAGAAACTGCCAAGACTAAATGATAAAGAAATAGAATAACTAAAAAGGCCAGTAATGAGTAAGAAGTCTGAATCAGTGATTAAAAATCTCCCAATACAGAAAAGTCCAGGATCAGATGGCTTTACTGGCAAATTCTACCAAATATTTAAAGAAGAAATTAACATTAATCTTTTTAAAATTTCCAAAAACATTGAAGAAGAAAGAGCACTCTTAAACTTATTGTACAAGGCCAGCATTACCTTAACCAAAGTCAGATATGGATACTACAAAAAACAAACAGAAAATAAACAAAAAAACTATAGACCAATATTTTTGATGACTACAAATGCAAAAAACTCAACAAATCACTAGCAAAACAAATTTGGCAGCACATTAAAATGATCATACACCATGACCAAGTGGGATTAATCCCTCAGATGCAAGTATATTTCAACATATGAAAATCAATAAATTTGATACACCAAATTAAAAGAATAAGAAAATAATATGATTATATCTCAATAGATGTAGAAAAGCACTTGACAAAACAATCATTCTTTCATGATAAATTATCAATAAAACAGGTATGGAAGGAACATACCTCAACAAAATAAAGGTTATATGTGACAAATTCATAGCTATCAAACTTGATGATAAAAAATAGTTTTTCTTTTCCCCCCATAACATTAAGAACAAGGCAAGGGTGCCTACTCTCACCTCTCTTATCTATTCTAGTACAAAAAGTACTAGCCAGAGCAATTTGGCAAGACCAAAGGCAATAAAAGTCATCCAAATTGGAAAGGAAGAAGTAAAATTGTCATTATTTGCAGATGATATAATCTTATATGTAGAAAATCCTGAAGACTCCAACAACAACAACAAAATCCCTGTTGGAAATAATCAACAAATTCAGTAAAGTTGCAGGATGTGAAATCATCATACATAAATCAGTTGCACTTGTATACACTAACAACAAATATCAGAAAAAGAAATGAAAATAATCTCATTCACAATAGCATCTAAGACAATAAAATACTTAGAAATAAATTTAAGCAAAGAAGTAAAATATATGTATAATAAAATCTTTAAGAAATTGATTAGAAAAAAATAAAAAGGAAGATATTCTATGTTTATGGATTGGAAGAATTAATATTGCCTTTTCTACCCAAAGCCAACTATGGATTCAATATGATCCCTATTAATACTCTAATGGCACTGTACTTTAGGAGCTTTAATACCAGGAGCACCACACTGTTCTTTGCTAGCCTGAAAAACCCACGTGGGGACCAGAGGGGAAAGACATAACCTTTATTACTTACACAATGGGGAAGACCAGAGGGTGGCTGGTCAGGTGAGTTTCCACACTTGGCCAAGGTCAACTAGGTGCTTGAGTGCCATGCTGGGAATAGCTTTTATGCAGGCCAAGGACAAACAGAGAGCCTGGTGAGGCTTATTAGTTGTCAAGGATGTGGGAAACACTCCTGTCTGTGCTGTTCTGCTCCTTATGATTGCTGGCCAGGTGGAAACCTTTTCACTGACTAGGAGGAAGAACTGGGCTATATCCTCACTTTACCCCACAGGTACTTTTCACAAAATAGAAAAAAGCAGTCCTAAAATTTGTATGGAACCAAAAAAGACCCCAAACAGCCAAGATGATACTGAAAAAATAGAACAAAGATTGAAGCATCACATTTCCTGATTTCAAACTATACTGCAATGCAATAGTAATGAAAACAGTATATTATTAATGTAAAAACAGACACATAGACCAATGAAACCGAATAGAGAGCCCATAAGTAACCCCCCACATATATGGTCAACAGAAATTTATTAAGGGTTTCAAAAACACTCAATAGAGGAAAGGATAGTCTCTTTAACAAAAGGTGCTGGAAAATTAGATAACCACATCCAGAAACATTAACTTGGATTTCTATTTCACACATAAAAATTAAGTCCAAATGGATTAAAGACTTAAACATAAGACCTAGAGACATAAAACTCCCAGAAGAAAACAGTGAAATGCTCCTTTACTATGGCAATAATTTTTGATATGACACCAAAAGCAAAGGCATCAGAAGAAAAAGTGAACAAGTAGGACAACATCAAATTAAAAATATTCTGCACTGCAAAAGAGAAAAATAAACAAGTGGAAAAGACAATCTATGGAATGGAACAAAATATTTGCAAATCATGTGTCAGATGAGAAGTTGATATGCAAAATATATAAAGAACTCATGCAAACTGAATAACACAAAAAACAAACAATCTGATTGAAAAATGGGCAGAGAAACTGTATAGACATTTTTATAAGTAAGACAAATGAGCAACAGATACCTGAAAAAATATTCAACATCATAAATATCAGAAAAATGTAAATCAAAATTACAATATATCACCTCACATCTGTTACGATTACTAACATCAAGAAGACACGAAAGGTCAATGGAAAAAATGGGGGACATCTGTAATACTTTCAACAATAAAGATAAATAAAAAAATAAAAATTAAATTTAAAAAAAGAAGGCATGAGATAACAAGTGTAGCAAGAATGTGGAGAAAAGGGAACACTTGTGAATTGTTGGTGGGAATGCAAATTGTTTTAGCCACTAAGGAAAACAGTATGAAGTTTACTGAAAAAATTAAAAATATAGTTATTATATAACATGATAGAGGTGTTAGCCAAATTCTAGTGGTAATCATATAAGTTATATAGATATATCAAATCAACATGTTGTACACCTTAAACTTACTCAATATTCCATGTCAATTATATTTGAATTTCTAAATACATAAACAAATAAATGATACCACATAGGGATCTATACAATGGATTACTAATCAGCAATAAAAAGGAGTGAACTATTTATATATCAATGACATTGATGAATCTCAAAATAATTATCCTAAGTAAAAGAAAGAATTTTCTTTATTATTATTTTTTTTTCAATATGCTTTTATTGATTTCAGAGAGAGGAAGGGAGAGGTAGAGAGAGCAACATCAATGATGAGATAGTCATTGATGGGCTGCCTCTTACACTCCCTCCAGTGGGGAATCTGGCCCGCAACCTGGGCATGTGCCCTGACTGGGAATCAAACCAAGATCTCCTGGATCATAGGTTGATGCTCAACTACTGAGCAACTCTGGCCTGGCCAAAGCAAATTTTCAAAGTACATGCCAATATGCCTGGTCAAGATTCAGAGTAGGAAAGTGCAGTACTTGCATCCTCTCACAAGCACATCAAAATTACAACTAAACTATACAACAACCATCACTCAGAAACACCTGAAATCTGGCTGAACAGAAGTCCTACAGCTAAGTGTATAAAGAAGGCACATGGAAATTGGTAAGAGAGGTGGAGATGCAGACTAAGCTGGTCCCACACCCACATGCAGCAGATAAAAATTCGGAAGGATATCTTGAGTGTGGAGGTCCCTCTGGAGGAACAAGGGGTCCCAGCCCAAATGAGGCCCACCAGCTCAGGGTTCCAGTGACACAAAGAGAAATCTCTATAACTTCTGGCTGTAATAGCAAGGTTAGGTTGTGGCTGAGTGAGAGGGAGGGCTCCCAGAGTCACACACATTCCTTTTAAAAGGCCCACCCATGGATTTAGTCAGACTCACTCGCTCTAAGTTCCATAACTGGGACACCAGGAACACACAAAGAGGAAATGAGTAGTCTGGCATCAGAGTGAGAGCTGAAGGGTTGGCTTTATCCCAGGCAGAAGTGCAGGCAGAGGCCATTGCTCATTTTCTGGGTCTTCTCCCCACAGTGTCCCCAGTCAGGTGCCATATCTGAGTCTTCATCAACCTGGCTCACACTGTTTGCCCAACCATGATGATTCCCTGAGAACCTGCCCCAACAAGTTTTCAGGCCCAACCCACGCTGTTTCCAGTTTTTTCCATACAAATGGCCTGTCTTGGCTCATGTTTCAGACTTTCCTAAAGTCTCTCAAACAAAAAGCATCTGGCCTTGGTGAGCCACTTACCTCTCGCTAAGTGGTCTTAGGGACAGCACTAGCAGAAGCTGGCCTTGGTTCACAGCTTGGCCTCTCCTGGGAATTTCCAAGCCCAGCATAATTAGCAGCCATTTGTAGTTGCTTTGTAGCTCATGCCAGGTGGCTCTGGGCAGAACACAGGCAGCAGCTGACCTTGGCTTGCACCTCCTGTTAGACCCCAGAGCAAGCATAACCAGTGGACAACTTCAGACCACATCAAAGCACCATCCAACATCCTCCACAAGGGACACACTCAAAGGGTGGACTCAGCAGGCACCAGAATCATGCTGAAGTAAGTCATCATGCTCTGTGGGATTGGCCTCTGCACAGCTGATCCTCCATGGGGATCACAGCCAGAACTTGCAGCCAATCAGGCTGGAAGTATATCTATCTCACTGAGGTGTCAACAGCAATCAAGGCTCAAGTACAACAGGAAGGTGCACACAGCCCACCCAGATGGCACACCTGGAATGCCCAGATCAGGTGATAAGGAAGGCTGTGCCACTGGACCCTATAGAACATCTATGACATAAGGCCACTCTACAAAGCCTGGGAGATGTAGTAGCTCTACCTCATACATAGACACAAACAAGGATCACAGCAAAAAGTGCAGAGTCAAAGAAACATATTCCAAATGAAAAAAACAGAACAAAACTCCAGAAAAAAAGTAAATAAAATGTAGACAAGCAATCTACCAGATGCAGAATTCAAAATAATGATTACAAGGATGCTAAATGAACTTAGGGGAAGAGTAGATGAACTTAGTGAGAACTTTAATAAAAGGATAGGAAACATAAAAACAGAGATAGAAAACAAAAATGTAATCAGAAATGAATACATTAACTGAAATAAAGAATACATTGCAGGGAATCAGCAGTGGAGTAGATGAAGCAGAGGATCAAATCAGATATTTGGAAGATAAGGAAGAAGAAAACATCCAATCATAACAGCAAAAGGAAAAAAAAGATAAGGATAGTATAAGGAGTCCATGGGACAACTTTAAGCATACCAAATTCTCATCATGGGGGTCCCAAAAGGAGATAAGAGAGAGGAAGGAATTGAAAATCTATGTGAAAAAATAACTGAAAACTTCCTTAACTTGGTGAAGGAAATAGACATACAAGTCCAGGAAGTACAGAGAGCACACCAAGCCACATCATAGTTAAAATGCCAAAGATGAAAGACAGAGAATCTTAAAAGCTGAAAGAGAAAAGCAGGTAATTATCTTCAAGGGAGCTCTCATAAGACTAACAGCTGATTTCTCAATAGAAACTTTGCAGGCCAGAAGGGATTGGCACAAAATATTCAAAGTGATGAAAAGCAAGGCTCTACATTTAGAATTGAAGGACAGATAAAGAGCTTCCCAGACCAAAAAAAAAAAAAAAAAAAAGCTAAAGGAATTCATCACCACCAAACCAGTATTACATGAAATGTTAAAGGCTCTTCAAGAAGAAGAAAAAAAAAGATAAAAGATATAAACAATAAAGTGGCAATAAATACATATCTATCAACAATTACTTTAAATGCAAATGAAATACTGTAATCAAAAGGCCAACAGTGGCTGAATGGATAACAAAACAAGATCCTTACATGTATTGACTACAAGAGACTTAGTTCTGATAGAAAGACACACACAGACTGAAAGTAAAAGGAAGGGAAAAGATATTTCATAAAAATAGAAACAAACAAACAAAAAGCTGGGGTAGAAATACTTATACCAGACAAAATAGACTTTAAAACAAAAGGTATAACAAGAGATAACTAAAGACTCAGCAATTTCACTTCTGAGTATTTATCTGAAGAAATCAAGAAAAACACATGAATTTGAGAAGACACATGCATCCATACGTTCATTGCAGCATTATTTATAATAGCCAAGATATAGATGCAACCTAAGTGTCCATCAATGGATGAATGGATAAAGAAGTGGTGCATATACAATGGAATATGAGTCAGCAATAAAAAAGAATAACACTTTGCCATCTGCAACAACACTGATGGACCTAGAGGGTGTTGTGCTGAGTAAAATAAGTCAGACAGAGAAAGACAAATGCCATATTATTTCACTTACCTGTAGAATCTTAAAAAACAAAATAAACAAACAAGCAGAACAGAAACAGGCTCATAGGTATAGAAAATATATATTTTTTAAATATATCTTTATTGATTTCAAAGAGAGGAAGGGAGGAGAGAGAGAGAGATAGAAACATCAATGATGTGAGAGAGTCACTGGGGATCGAGCCTGCAACCTAGGCATGTGCCCTGACCAGGAATCGAACCACGATCTCCTGGATCATAGGTCAATGCTCAACCGCTGAACCATGCCGCCCAGGCTAGAAAACATTTTGATGGTTGCCAGATGGAAGGGATTTGGGGAACTGTGTAAACAACATGAGGAGATTAAGAAGTGCAAATTGGTAGACACAGAATAGTCATGGGGATGTAAAGTATAGCAAATGGAATATAGCCATTAATATTGTAATAACTAAATTTATCAAGGTGATCACTTAGTTATGTAATGTCTAATCACTGGTTGTATATCTGAAATTGTTGGTATGTTGCACATCCACTGTAATAAAGAATAATTATTTAAAATTAAAAAAAATATTCCACAAGTACCTTTAAAAAAGAGTAAATGGAGAGAAAGTGTATAAAATTGATTTTCTTTTTTAAAAAAAATATTTGCATTGATTTCAGAGAGAGGAAGGGAGAGGGAGAGAGAGAAAGAAACATCAATGATGGGAGAGTCATTGATTGGCTGCCTCTTCATGCCTCCTACTGGTGATTGAGCCTGCAACTCAGGCATGTGCTTGATCTGGATCATGGGTTGATGGTCAACCAGTGAGCCACACCGGCCAGGTCAATTGATTTTCTTATACAGATAATTTAGTGTTTCTATCAGGTGAAGCTGAAATATCCAGACATATAAGTATTGAAATTTCTCTTTTGGCCAGTAATTATTGAAACCTGGAGCATCTGGGATTCAGCTCCCACATGAAATTAAAACAAAACAATAAAAGATTTATTCAGTACATCTCTAGCCATTTTGAAATTCTTTCATCAATAATGTGATTAAATCTAATTGTCATTAATATCCATGTGGTACTTTTCTCCACTAAGAAAAAAAGAAAAAAAGAATTCAACAATCAGTCCTTCAAAATAAGTTATAATGAAGCCTATATAATTTCAATATCATTACATACTTTTTGAAGAAGCCCACTATTTGAGATTTCTAATTTCAATCACTGTTAATGAGAAAATAAATGTTTTCTTGTATTATGAGTATTTGACCTATTCAATAATTAACTGTGAATCATTCTTTTTTATATAAAATTCTGTTGTCCTGGCACCAGCAGGTATAGTATTTGTGCCTTTTCCAGAACGGAATACAGTTGGAGTCATATTGTATATAGCCTTTTCATATTGGCTTCTTTCACTTAGTAATAAGTATTTAAGATCCCTCCATGTCTTTTCATGTCATTATCATTGCTTAATAATCATTCTTTTAAGTGCTGAGTAACATTCCATTGTGTGGATGTATCACAGTTTATCCATTCACCCACTAGAGGACATCCTGGTTACTTCAGAATTTTGGCAATTATGAATTAAGTTGCTATAAACATCCATGTGAAGGTTTTTATTTGGAAATAAGTTTCAACCCCTTTGGGTAAATAGCAAGGAGAGAGATTATTGGATAGTATAGTAAGAGTACAATTAGTTGTGTAGGAAACAGCTAAACTATTTTTCCAAAGCAGTTGTAACATTTTACATTTCTACCAGCAATGAATCAAATTTCCTGTTGTTCCATATTCATACTGATATTTAGTATTGTCAGTGTTCTGGATTTTAGCCATTCTAATAGATATATAGCTATATCAAATTGTTGTTTTGGGAGTGTGAACACACAATACAATATAATATGCAGATGATGTATTACAGGATTGTACCCATGAAACCTTTATACTTTTATTAACCAATGTTACCCAAATAAATTCAATTAAAAAAAGAAAAGAAAATAACAGAAGCAATGAAGCTGGTGAGTGTCCAACGCTGAGAGCATTTAACCTTTCATTATTATCACATGTGGATTTCCTGTAAATTCTTCAAGACCCAAATTCAACCCACATTTACACCTGTGAATTGAAGACCTGATTCTAATATATAATTTCTGATCGTTTCCTTAAATTTATTTCTCCTTACTTTA
Organism: Miniopterus schreibersii; assembly: GCF_964146895.1. NCBI lineage: Eukaryota > Metazoa > Chordata > Mammalia > Chiroptera > Miniopteridae > Miniopterus > Miniopterus schreibersii. The sequence goes on along the minus strand of NC_138104.1, from coordinate 40,200,635 downwards.
TCAGTAATTTTGAATTTATATGAGGTTTATACTTCCTATATTTTTTACTTTATATTTCATACTATTCTCAGTCAATATTTTTAGTGCTGACTCTTATAAGCACATAGTCTTTCTTGAGCAAGTGACTATTACAGAATTTTGTGTGTGCACAGGATTGAGTTAATCATATTTTTTATCTTGTAGCATGATAGAATCCCCTTTGTTCCACACCACACCCTTTCTTTCTTCATCTCGATGCTCAATACCAGCCTCCTCTGTGGCTCCTGATGTATTTGAATATCCATATATCTTTGTAAAATGCATACTGTTATTTTGTCTTAAAATAAATATTTATAATTTACATAACAAATTTATATAACTAGTATTATTCTATAGAATTGATTGTTGCCATTTTTTCACTATATACTATTTTTTAAGATCTATATGCACTGCAGTATGTACATCAAGTTTGGTGCTTGTAATAGTTGAGCAACATCCCATGGTAACAATGACACAAATTACTTAGGCATTCTCATAGTAGGTTCTAGGTTATTTCTAATTTCCCCCACCCCTACCCCATTCTTATGAATAATGCTGGGATAAGCATTCTTATATATCAGTTCTCTGTAAAGAAATTTTTTTAATCTTAGACTGTTTCAGAGTTCTAAGTCTAAAACTTTCATTTCATAGCCAAAGACCCTACATTGAAAGTGGTTAAGAATTTTGTAGCCTGCATCCAAAGGAGATAAATCATCAAGTTGCAGAGAGGCAGGACCAAGAGTAGTTCTCTCAACTTTCAGACAGCATGCTCTGGGGCAGTTAACATATCTACCAGGTGTATAAGATACAGTCTTTTAAAATTAAGCATTTTTCATCACACAGGTATTGAAGTGGCTAGTTCAGATCAATTCAGTGTGCTATATCTTAGAAATCATAAGTTCTTAATATATTACTATATTCTACTAACTGATAAAAGGATAAAATCATAATCTAAGAAGAAATATATTGGAATCCATACACACTGGCACATAACAGGCCACAGTTATGTAATATATTTAAAACTAAAATGTTGGGAAATAACCCAAACCCTACCTCTGACTGGCTGTGTGATTTGTTATTTTTGTTAAGAAAACTTCCAAAGGGATGTGAACCTGGTATCTTTGGGGAAATGTTCTGTGCTTCTGAGCTCCACCACCAGGAAAGGGCCTCTTTTGTCATTTTGCATCTTCTGCACCGGGCTGTCTAGAGCATTTGAACAGTCATTTTTTGAATCATTGGTGGGAGGCTAGAGGATAGAATGCACATAGCTGCAGCTCCTTGGATAGCTTGTTTTACTTCTATGAGCCTCTGTTTCCTCATCTAAAAACCAGGGAGAGTCTAGCATGTAACAGACAAAAATAAAAGGTATCATTTCTCCTTATTCTTATTTTTAGCTAAAGTCCGTGTGTTCCACTACATATGATATGCACTTTCAGTCTTTTGTTATGACATAAAAAAAAATATATAGATGACTATTTTATACTTTGTACTGTTTCTTCACATTAGCAAAATGATATGAATGACATTTGCAGAAGTAGACTTACCAAGAAGCTGATGAAGCCACAAATACTGGTTGTCCCTGGGACTTGGAGAATATTCTCAGTGGGGAAGGAAAGGAAGACTGTGCTTGGAAACATTACTATGTGCTTCTGGTAAATTGCAGAAAGAGATCTTAGAAGAAAGGGACTAAAATATCTATCTTCCCTAATTTACTGTGATCTTTTTTCTATTCCAAATAAATATTCCTTTTTACACTTAAAAAAAATTGTTTCTATTTGCAATTTCCTGAGGACAAATGGTGTGGGACATCTTTTCATATGCTTATTTCCTATCTGTATAGCTTCTTTTGGGAAATAACTGTTAAGGTCTTTGGCCCATTTTATAAACAAGTTCTTACATTTCTTTGTTGAGTTTTAAGAGTTCTGTGTATATTTGGTATAACAGTCCTTTATCAGATGTGGTGTGGTTTTTTCTTCTAAAACTTTTGTCTCCATCTGTGTATTTTTATTTTTATTATCTTGGCATTGTCTTCTGCAGAGGACAGTTTTTAATTTTAATGAATTTCAGCTTATCAATGACTTCTTTCATGGATTATGTCTTTGGTATTGTGTCAAAGAAAAGGCATCATCAAACCCAAGGTCATCTTGATTTTCTCCTATGTTATTTTCTAGGAATTTTATAGTTTTATATTTTATATTTAGATCTGTAATTCATTTTCAATTAATTTTTGTGAAGGATATAAGTTCTTTGTCTAGATATCATTGTTTTGCATGTGTATATCCAGTTATTGCAGCACCATTGGTTAAACGCTCTATCTTTGCTGCATTCTGATGCTTTTGCTCCTTTGTGAAATATCAATTAACTATATTTATGTGGGTCTATTATTGCACTCCCCATTATATCCCATTGAAATATTTGTCTATTCTTTCACCAGTATCACACTATCTCATTTTACGGTAGCTCTAAAGTCTTGAAGGTAGGTAGTGTCAATCCTCCAACTTTGCTCTCCTTCACTATTTTGAATGATGTTGTGAACTTCAATGAGTGTTAATTGTGTTAATATTGGTTATTCTGGATTTTGTTGTTTTTTGCCTCTCCAGAAAAAACTATAGAAGTGGTGTGATGATATTCATAAAATATCTTCTGGGGATTTTGATTGGAATTACATTGAACTTATAGATCCAGTAGGGAAGAACTGACATTTGTCATATTGAGGCTTCCTATTTATTCAAAATGAACTCTCTCTCCTTTTACTTAGTTCTTTTGTTTTGTTAATTAGCATTTTGTAGTTTTTCTCATATAGATCTTGTACATATTTTGTTAGAGCTGTACCTAAGTATTTCATTTTGGAGGATGTTAATATAAATGCATCGTGTATTTATATAAAATTCCACTGTTTATTGCTGATATATAGGTGTGAAATTGACATTTGTATATTAATCTTATATTCTGCAACCTTGTAATAATAGTTTATTAGTTCCAGGAGTTTTCTTGTCAATCCTATCAGATTTTCTATACAGATGATCATGTCATCTGTGAACAAAGTTTTATTTCTTATTTCTCAATATGTATACCTTTTATTTTATTTCCCTGTCTTATTACATTATCTAGAACTTTCAGTACAATTTTGAAAAGGAGTGGTGAGATAGAACATCTTTGCCTCATTCCTGATCTTAATTGGAAAGCTTTGGTTTTCTCATCATTAAGTATAATTTTAACTCAAGGTTGTTGTTGTTTTTTGGATATTCTTCATCAAGTTGAGAAAGTTGCCCTCTATCCCAGTTTACTGAGAATGTTTATCATGAATGAGTATTGGGCTTGTCAAATGCTTTATCTGTATCTATTGATATAATAGTATGTGCAGTATTGTTATTTAGGAGAAATATATTTTGGTCACTTGAGTGAACAAACATATATTTCTTTTTTATGTATTTTTATTAATTTTTTATGTCTTTATTGATTTCGGAGAGAGGAAGGGAGAGGGAGAGAGTGAGATAGAAACATCAATGATGAGTCATTGATCAGCTGCCTCCTGAATGCACCCTACTGGGGATCAAGCCCGAAACCCAGGCATGCGCCCTGACCACGAATTGAATGGCAATCTCCTGGATCATAGGGCAATGCTCAACTGTATGCCAGCCAGGCTGTACTTCTTTTTAAATTTATCTTTATTGTTCAAGGTTTTACAGATGTCCTCCTTTTTCTTGTCCATTGATCCCCTCCACCCTGCACCAACCCATCTTCCCCTCCAGGACTTCAGACACTATTGCCTGTGCCCATGGGTTATGCATATATGAATACAACTTCTTTGATTAATGTCTCTTCACCCACTCCCCCACCTCCACCTTCCCCCTCAGATTCATCAGTTTGTTCCATGCTTCTATGTCTCTGGATATACTTTCTCCATCAGTTAATTTTGTTCATTAGATTCCACAAATGAGTGAAATCATGTGATATTTGTCTTTCTCTGAATGGCTTAATTCACTTAGCATAATACTCTCCAGGTCCCTCTATGCTGTCTCAAAGGGTAAGAGATCCTTCTTTTTTACAGCTGCATAGTATTCCATTATGTAAATATACCAGAGCATTTTTATCCACTCATCAAACATATATATATATTTGGTTTTAATTCAAAATTCCTGACTCACAGCTCCTTAAAACCTTGGAAATTCCTAAGTGTTGAAAATGATCAAGATCATCTTTTATGTTTATGAGATGACTTTTACAGAGCACCTAAGGGTGGTGGCTGGTTGCTAAGAGAACTGACCATGTGATTAGATGGTGGGAACTTTCAGTCTCACCCTCTGGCCTCTGCGGAAAGCAGAGGGGTTGGAGGTTGACTCAATCACCAATGGTCAATGATTTAATCCATCATAATTATACAATGAAGCCTCCATAAAAACCCAAAAGAATGGAGTTCAAAGAATGTCCATGTTGATGAACACATAGAGATATGGGAAGAGTGTCACTCTCAGAAAGTGCCTGGGTCTTTTCAAAGAAGCAGCTTTTGGCTTCATTGATTTTATTAATTTCTTATTTTTAATTTTATGAATTCCTTCTCTAATCCTTATTGTTTCCTTTCTTTCATGTACTTTGAATTTTTTTTCATTTTAATCCTCACCTGAAGATATGCCTTTATTGACTGTATAGAGAGAGGAAAGGAGAAGTAGGGAGAGAGTAATATTTCAATGTGAGAGAGAAACATCAATCTGCTGCCTCTAGTTTGTGCCCTAACTGGGAATCAATCTTGCAACCTGGGTATGTGCCCTGACCAGGAATTGAACCCATGAGCCTTTGGTGCATGAGATGATGCTCCAACCAACTGAGCCACATCAGCCAGGGTGCTTAATTTGGACTTAACTTGCTATCTCTTTTTAAAAATTATATATATATATATATATATATATATAATCTTTATTGATTTTATTTATTTATTTATTTATTTATTTATTTATTTATTTATTTATTTATTATTTTTCTTCAAAATATTACAGATGTCCCTTTTAGCTTCCCAATGACCCATTCCACCCCATTCCACCTCCCTACCCAGTTCCTCTCCACACCACTGTCCATGTCCCAAGGTTGTACATATATGCATATAACTTTTTTGGTTAATCTCTCCCCTTCCACCCACCTGCCCACCTCCATCCCTTTGAGATCCATCAGACTGATCCATGCTTCCATGTTATTGAATCATTTCTTCTCATCAGTTTATTAAGTTCTTTAGATTCTACATATAAGTAAGGTTATGTGATGATTTTCTTTCTCCGCCTGTTTTATTTCACTTAGCACAATATTCTCCAGGTCCTTCCATGCTGTCCCAAAGGGTATGAGATTCTTCTTCTTCACAGCTGCATAGTATTCCATGGTGTAAATGTCCCACAGCTTTTTTATCCACTCACCTACTGATGGACACTTGGGCTGTTTCCAGATCTTAGCTATTGTAAATTGTGCTGCTATGAACATAGGGGTGCATATATTCTCTCTCATTAGTGTTTCAAGATTCTTGGGATATATTCCTAGAAGTGGAATCACTGGATCAAAAGGCAGCTCCATTTTTAATTTTTTGAGGAACCTCCATACTGTTTTCCACAGTGGCTGCACCAGTCTGCATTCCCACCAGCAGTGTACTAAGGTTCTCCTTTCTTCACATCCTCGCCAGCACGTCATTTGTTGATTTGTTGATGGTAGCCATTCTGACAGGTGTGAAGTGATACCTCATTATGGTTTTAATTTGCATCTCTCTGATGATTAGCTATGTTGAGCATTTTCTCATATGTCTTTTGGCCATCTCTATGTCCTCTTTGGAGAAATGTCTATTCAGGTCCTTTGCCCATTTTGCAATTGGATTGTTTGTTTTCCTCTTGCTGAGTAGTATGAGTTCTTTGTACACTTTGGAAATTAGCTCCTTATCAGATACAACCTTGGCAAATATGTCTTCCCAGACCATGGGATTCCTTTGTATTTTGAGACTGTTTTGTGTTGCTGTGCAGAAGTTTTATAGTTTGATGAAATCCCATATGTTTATTGTTTCTTTTGTTTCTCTCGTCCTAAGAGATGTATCAGTGAAATTTCCAGTATGTAAAATGTCTGTGACTGTGCTGTTTATGTTTTCTTCCAGGATTTTTAGTTTTGCGACTTACATTTAAGTCTTTTATCCATTTCGAGTTTATTTTTGTGTTTGGTGAAAGTTGGTGGTCTAGTTTCAATTTTTTTGCATTTATCTGTCCAATTTTCCCAGCACCATTTATGGAAGAGGCTGTCTTTTCCCCACTGTATGCTCTTGCCTCCTTTGTGAAATATTAACTGATCATAACGGCTTGGGTTTATTTCTGGGTTCTCTGTTCTGTTTCATTGGTCTATATGTCTGTTATTGTACCAATATCAGGCTGTTTTGATTGTAGTGGCTTTGTAGTACAGTTTGATATCCAGTAAAGTTATCCCTCCCACTCTGTTCTTTTTTATCAAAGTGACTGCATCTATTCGGGGTCTGTTTTGGTTCCATGTTAATTTTCAAAATGTTTGTTCTAGCTCTGTGAAATATGCTGTTGGTATTTTAATAGGAATTGCATTCATTGAATCTATAAATTGCTTTTACAGTATGGACATTTTAATGATATTAATTTTTCCAATCCATGAGCATGGTATATTCTTGCACTTGCTTATATCTTCCTCTATTTCTTTTTCAATGTCCTATAGTTTTCTGAGTAACAGTTTTTTACATCCTTTGGTAAGTTTATTCCTAGGAATCTCATTTTTTTCATTGCAGTGGTAAATGGTATTGTTTTTTCAGTTTCTCTTTCTGAAAGTTCATTGTTGGTGTATAAAAATGCCACTGATTCCTGGATGTTGATTTTGTATCCAGTTACCTTGCCGAATTCATTTATCAGATCAAGTACTACTTTGATGAAGTCTTTAGGGTTTTCTATGTACAATATCATGTCATCTGCAAATAATGACACTTTTACTTCCTCCTTTCTAATTTGGATGCATTTATTTTTTCTTCCTGTCTGATGGCTGTGACTAGGACTCTCAGTACTATGTTGAATTAGAGCGGTGAAAGTGGACATCCCTGTCATGTTCCTATTTTTAAGGGAAATGGTTTTTTCCCATTGAGTATAATGTTGGCTATAGGTCTGTCATATATGGCTTTTATTATGTTGAGGTGTGATCCCTCTATTTCCACTTTGCTGAGAGTTTTTATCAGAAATGGGTGCTGGATTATGTCTAAAGCTTTTTCTGCATCCATTGATATGATCATATGATTTATGTCCTTCATTTTATGTGATGTATGGCATTTATTGATTTGTGGATGTTATACCAGCCTTGCATCCCCAGAATAAATTCCACTTGGTCATGGTTTATGATCTATTTCAAGTATTGCTGGATCCGGTTTGCTATTATTTTGTTGAGGATTTTGGCATCTATGTTCATTAGGTATATTGGCCTGTTATTTTATTTCTTTGTCGTGTCTTTATCTGGTTTTGGGATTAGGATGATGCTGGCCTCACAAAAAGAGTTTGGGAGTTTTCCCTCCTCTTGAATTTTTTGGAATAGTTTGAGTAGAATAGGTGTTAATTCTTCTTTAAACGTTTTGTAAAACTTGCCTGTAAATCCATCTGGTCCAGGACTTTTGTTTGTTGCGAGTTTTGTGATTACTGTTTCAAATTCATTGGTTGAAATGGGTTTATTCAGGTTTTCTGACTCTTCTAGATTCAGCTTTTGAAGATTGTGTGCTTCCAGGAACTTGTCCATTTCACTCATGTTGTCCAGTTTGTTGACATAGTTGCTCATAGTATTATCTTATGTTCCTTTCTATTTCTGTTGAGTCGGTTGTTATATCGCCTCTTTCATTTCTGATTTTATTTATTTGGGTCCTTTCTCTCTATTTCTTAGTATGTCTGGCTAAAAGTGCATCAATCTTATTTATCTTTTCAAAGAACCAGCTTTTTTTTCATTGATTTTATTTATTTATTTATTTATTATATTTTAGTCTCTATGTCATTAATTTCTGCTCTAATCTTTATTATTTCCTGCCTTCTACTTCCTTGGAGCTCTTCTTGCTGTTCTCTTTCTAGTTCTTTTAGTTGTTGTGCTAGATGGTTTAGTAGAGCTTTTTCTTATTTCTTGAGATAGGTCTCTAATCCTATGAACTTTCCTCTCAGGACTGCTTTTGCTGTGTCCCATAGATTTTGGGTTGTTGTCCATTCATTTTCATTTTTTACAAGAAGTGTTTGACTTCTTTGTTGATCTTATTGGTAACCCATTCATTGTTTAATAACATGTTATTTAGCCTCCAAGTGTTTGAATATTTTTGAGTTTTTTTATAGTGGTTTATTTCTAGTTTCATGGCATTGTGATCTGAGAAGATGCTTGAAATGATTTCAACCTTCTGGGATTTTTAGAGACTTGCCTTGTGCCCTAACATGTGGTCTATTTTTGAGAATGTTCCATGTGCACTTGAGAAGGATGCATATTCTGCTGCTTTCCGATGAAATGTTCTGGAAATGTTAATTAAAGCCATTAGATCTAGGCAGCCATTTAAGGTGTGTGTTTCCCTGTTTATTTTTTGTTTTGATGATCTGTCCAATGTTGACAGTGGTGTGTTAAACCCCCCCACACTATGATTGTCTTGCTATCAATCTCCCCCTTAAAGTCCACCAAGACATTTTTATATATTTAGGTGCTCCTATATTGTGTGCATATATGTTTATGAGGGTTATTTCTTCCTGTTGGACTGAACCCTTTAGTACTATGTAGTGACCATCTTTGTCTCTTTTTATGGTCTTTATTTTGAAGTCTATTTTGTCAGAAATAAGTATTGCTATTCCAGCTTGTTTACCCTTTCCATTTGAATGGAATATTTTATTCCATCCCTTAACATTTAGCATCAGTGAATCTTTTGCTTTCAGATGAGTCTCTTGTAGACACCACATATTTGGGTTCTGTATTCTTATTCATTCAGCTACCTTATGTCTTTTGATTGGACCATTTATTCCATTTACATATAAGGTTACTATTGATATATACTTATTTAATGTCATTTCCCCCCCTTATGCTGATGTACCTTTCTCTCACTATTCTTTCTTATTCTCAGAGCAGTCCTTTTAGCATTTCTTGCAATGCTGATTTCATGGTACTCAACTCATTTAACCTTATTTTAACTGGGAAGCTCTTTATTTCACCTTCAATTATTATTTTATTTTATTTTATTTTTTTAAATTTTATTTTTGTTTAAAATATTACAGATGTCCCTTTTTCTCCCCAATCACCCATTCCACCCCATCCCTTCCCCCTCCCCAGTCCGTCTCCCCACCATTGTCCATGTCCTTTGGTTGTGCATATATGCATATAAATTCTTTGGTTACTCTCTCCTCCTCCACCCACCAGCCCTCCTCCATCCCTCTGACATTCATCAGTCTCATCTATGCTTCCATGTCATTGAATCTATTCTGTTCATCAGTTTATTAAGTTCTTCAGATTCCATGTATAAGCAAGATCATGTGATATTTGATGGCCAAAAGACACATGAGAAAATGCTCAATGTCGCTAATCATCAGAGAGATGCAAATTAAAACCACAATGAGGTATCACTTTACACCTGTCAGAATGGCTGCCATCAACAAATCAACAAACGACATGTGCTGGTGAGGGTATGGAGAAAGGGGAACCCTAGTACACAGCTGGTGGGAATGCAGACTGGTGCAACCACTATGGAAAACAGTATGGAGGTTCCTCAAAAAATTAGAAATTGAGCTACCATTTAACCCAGTGATTCCACTTCTAGAAATGTATCCTAACAATCCTGAAACATTCATCAGAAAGAATATATGTACCCCGATGTTCATAGCAGCACAGTTTACAATAGCTAAGATCTGGAAACAGCCCAAGTGCCCATCAGTAGATGAGTGGATAAGAAAGCGGTGGGACATTTACACCATGGAATACTACGCAGCTGTAAAGAAGAACAATCTCATACCCTTTGGGACAGTATGGATGGACCTGGAGAATATTATGCTAAGTGAAATAAGCCAGGCAGCGAAAGACAAATATCACATGATCTCACCTTCAATTTTAAATGATAGCCTTGCTGGATAAAGCAATCTTGGTTGCATATTCTTGCTTTTCATTACTTTGAGAACTTCATGCCACTCCCTTCTGGCCTGAAGAGTTTCTATTGAGAGATCCAATGTCAGCCCTATTGGGGTTCCCTTGTAGGTCACTGCTTGTCTCTCTCTTACAGCCCTTAATATTTTCTCTTTGTCCTTGATATTTGCTATTTTAATTATGATGCGTCTTGGAGTGGATCTCTTTGTGTCCTTCTTGTTTGGGACCCTCTGTGCTTCTTGAACTTATGTGGCTTTCTCCCTCCCTGGCATGGGGAAGTTTTGTGTCATTATTTCCTCTGCCAAGTTCTCTATCCCTTGCTCTCTTTCCTCCTCCTCTGGCACTCCCATAATGGAAACGTTATTTCACTTCATGTTGTCCCAAAGCTCCCTTAGAGTGTCCTCATGCTTTTTAAGTGTTTTTTTCTATTTGCTGCTCTGATTATTTTTCTCTACCTTATCTTCTAAGTTACTTTTTCTATACTCTTCTTCATTGAGCCTGCTTTTAATTCCTTCCTGTGTATTCTTGATATCAGATATAGTATTCTTTACTTCTGCCTGATTCTTGTTTATGATATGTATCTCTTTTTTCATGTTTTCACTAAGTTCCTTGACCTTATTGTCAAGTTCCTTGTTCTCATTAATTTCTTTGAGCATCTTTATAACTATTACTCTGAACTCTATTTCTGATAACTTGCTTAACTCTATCTCATCAAAGTCTTTTTCTGACAATTTTTCCTTTTCTTTAGTTTGAGTGTTGTTTCTTTGTCTCCCCATTTTGATGGCTCTTAGTGTTTGTATCTATATATTAGATATATTTGCTGTCTCCTAGTCTTATGGGGAGGGATTTTATAGTGTGATTCCAGTGGAGTTCAGAGGTGTGTGTTTCTTATACTTCTGAGCTCTTTGCTGTAGGCATGTCCCTTTTTTGGGTGTTCTTTTTGTGGGTTCTTTGGGCTCTCCTATAGTGTTTGGGTCTAGATTGTTGTTGAGTAGTCCTTGGGAGATCTCTCCTCTCAGGTTGGCTAACTGAGTATCTCAGTCCCAACCATGTCATGTGAGCTGTTGTACAAGTGCTGGCAAGGCTGTACAATACACAACTATACGTCTAGGGAACAAGGGGTATCTTACAAAATATCTTGATAATCACAATGAAAACAACACAAGTGAAAATAGAACTGGGAGAATAAAGGGAGAACACAAGTGCTAAAGCAAAAAAAAGGTAAAAAGAAAGAAAGAAAAGTAAAGGTATAGAAGAAAATGCATATTGTTGTTAATAGTGACAAAAATTCAAAAATAATAATAATAAAGTCAACTAAAATGTAAAAAATAGAGAAGCTACTGGGAAATAAAAGGGGCAGAGAAAAGATTCTGAAAGAAGGAAAGCAAAAAGTTAAGGGAGGGAATAAGAATAAGATAATAGTTGAAAATGAAAAAATAAAAATACAATAAAGAGAAAAACAGAAACTAATAATCAAACAAAAAGGCAGGAAGAGAGAGGGAGAAAAACAAAAGAAAGAAAGAAAAGAGGAAAAGAAAAAGTTATGCCAATGGATCAAGAGGAGAGAGAGAGAAATAAAGCCAGGGCAAGGAGGGAGTCCAATTAGAGATATGGAGGAAATTATAGAGAAAAGCAGTAAACTTATTTGTTATAATGATAAAGTCCCAGCAATTAAGCAGATAATATTACGAAAATCTTGACAGTAGAAGCAAAGATAAAACAACGCAAAGCAAATAAACAAAACAAAGAAACAAAACAAAAAACAAGCTAAGCAAAACAAAATTCTTTAAAAAAATTAAAACTTAAAAATTTTTTTTTTTTAAATTATACAGTTTCCAAAGAAAAAAAACACTTTTTTGTTTCTTCCTTTCCTAAGGGGGAAAAACAAAAATGAAAAAGTCTATCAGGTGAGTTTCTTCTGGGCAGCTTATGTAGTCTGTGGCTCACTGCTTTTATGCGGATTTCAGTTCTCCTGGGAAGTACTTGTGTATCAGCCAATGTGAGGAGCTGTCTAGGTTTGGCTCTGGTGTCCTTAGGTAGATGGGTGCTCTGAGGTTCTCCATGGAACACCTCCTCTTGTCGGTTATTTTGCAACCTTGTATTTGCCTGGTCTTATTCCAGTCTTCTGTAGAGTCTTTAAGGTGCAGGATGGCTAGTGTAGCTCAGGGCATCACTCGCCTTACTTAAAGGTTTCACTGTCAAGCACATACTGTAGGGAGTTAATCTCTGCTCCACAGCCAGCTCCTCAGTCTCTACCCTATCCTCCAATTTTAGTTGCCCATGCACTGGCCTGCTGCAGTTTCAGATGGCCTTCAGTCTGTTGTCTTTTCTGTATAGGCAGTTTCAGCAGCCTGGGCTCAGTGGGTTCAATGAAAAAACATTCCAGTGAGCCCTTTGCCTGCCCAGCCTCCATCAGGGGTTTTCAGCTTTTCCTCCAGTTCCCAAACAATAGTCCCTTAGAGTATTATTCTTTTGATGTCCTCCTGTGAGCTGTTCTCCCTTACCCCTAAGGATTGTACCCTGTGGGAGTTTTTTTGGGCTTCAGTAGGCTGAACCATCCCCTTTCCTGTTGTGGGTGGTGCTGCTAAGCTGCAGGAAAAGCAGATGTGCTCTGCCTCTCCTTTCCCAGATCTGGTTGGCTGGCCACACCAGGTGCTCTGTACCTCAACCACTCTACTATGCAGACACAAATCCCAGCTTCTACTGGTCTGTCCTCAGAATGCAAGCCGGAAAGGTGGGAGCCAGTTCAGGGATCAAAAACTCAAAAACACAGAAAGCAACACATAAGCAGAGAATCCACCCTGGAAGTTCTTGCTTCCCCCAAGCCAAGGAACCCATTAGGAGGAAACACAAAGTCAGCTCCACACAGCTCCCCTGCAACCCTGATCTCAGTAAAGCTGGGGCAGCTCCATGTTCACCACCATGGCACCCCTTTGGGCTGGTCAAAAATCATAGAATCTCCCCACCTGGAGCTCAGAGTGGAGGGGCTATCTTCCCTTTCCCCGTGCCACACAGATTAAATGCTTTCTGGGGCTCAACACAATGCCTTACAGGAAGGCAGAGGGTCCTTGTATGTGGTTGCTCAGTGCAGATCTCTGGTCCTTTACTACTCAGGTGCCACACACTTTGGGACTGTCTTTCCTATAGTCAGCACCCTGAACATAAGATGTCAGTCGAGGCCACCATTAGAAGCTTTGTTTCACCAGGAAGGCACCATTCCCTCATCAGGGGAAACACTGTTCCCCTGGGTCACTCTGCCCTTCACGTTGGGTACTCCTTCCCTTTTCCTCTACTCCAGGTTTGAGATCTTCGCTTTTGGATGCCAGTTGGCACTCCCAAAGGGAGGGGGCTTTGCAGCCTCTAAGCTTTGGGGGCTCAGAGCCGAGCTCAGGCTTCAGGGGGGACTCCTCCTTTCTATGTTCCCTTTTTACCAGACTCTATGATGTTTCTTTAGTGCTCCCTGCTCAAAATGTGTCCACTCAGGTATATTTCCCTGTTTTTTCCAAGCTGGTTAAGAAGTAATTTAGGAGTAAATTGCGTTCCTGGCTGGGAGCAAGGACACTCTGATTATTCTCACAGTGTCACTATCTTCCCTCTCCTCCTTAATAATTTTAGAGAGAGGAAGGGAGAGGGAGAGAGAGAGATAGAAACATCAATGATGAGAGAGTCATCATTGATTGGCTGCCTCCTGCATGCCCCTGACTGGGGATCAAACAGGCAACTGGGGCATGTGTCTTGACTGGGAATCAACTTGTTCTCTTTTTTTTCTTGTTTTCTAGGTAGAAACTTATGTTAGACTTTAGATATTTCTTCTATTCTAATGTATGCATTAAGTGCTATACATTTCCCTCTTTATATTGATTTTGCTGCCTCCCCAAAATCTTAAAAGTTGTGTTTTTGTGTTAATTTACCTAAAATATTTTTAAATTTCTCTAGAGATTTCTTCTTTAACCCTTGTGTTACTTAAAAATGCAATACTTAATTTCTACAAATTTGGGGATTTTTCATTTATCTATTTTTGATTTCTAATTTAATTCCATTGTTTTCTGAGAGAAAACAGTGTATGATTTCTATTCTTTTGAATTTGTTAAAGTGTGCTCTATGGCCCAGAATGTGTTCTATTTTAGTGTATGCTTTGTGTGAGCTTGGAAGAATGTGTATACTGTTGTTGTTGAATAAAATAGTCCATTAATGTCAAATACATGCAACTGATTCATGACATTATTCAGTTCAACTATGTCCTTACTAGTTATCTGCTTGCTGGATTAATCCATTTTTAATAGACTATATTAAAGTCTCCAGCTACATTAGTATATTTATTTATTTCTCTTTGCAGTTCTAGCATCTTTTGCCTCACATAGTTTGATTTATTGTTGTTAGGTGTATATTAAAGATTGCTATATCTTCTTAGAAAATTGATCCTTTTATTATTATGTACTACTCTCTTTTATTTATGATAACTTTCCTTGATTTGAAGTCAGCTAAAAGTAATATAGCTACTCTGGTTTTCTATCAATTAGTGTTAGCATAGTATATTTTTCTTCATCCATTTACTTTTAAATACATGTGTCTGTATATTTAAAGTTTGAGGGTTTTTTTAGAAAATATAGTTGGGTTTTGTTTTTTGCTTCACCCAATCTCTGTATTTTAATCATAGCATTTAGGCCATTGATGTTCAAAGTGATTATTGATAAAGTTGTATTAATATCTACTGTACTTATTACTGTATTTAATTTGTTGGCCTTGTTTCTTTCTAATAATTTGGACTTTTTTTCTGTTTATTATGGTTTTAATTAAACATTTTATGTGATTCCATTTTCTATCATTTTTCAGCATATTAAATATATAACATTTCTGTGGTTGCCTTAGGGTTTGCAAAATACATTTACATCTCACTTAAGCCCACTTTCAAATAACAGTATATGACTTCTTGTGTAGTGTGAGTACCTTATACCAGAATAATTTTAATTCTTCTCTTCCATCCCTTGTATTACTATAGTCACTCAATTCTATAAATACAAATATATTCAGAATCCAGGACATAAGAGGAATATAACTCAGCAAAGGATTCCCTGCTCAACATACAGGCATGCCTGAGGGATCTGCACATTGAAGCATCTAAAGGTAGGCAAATGGGAACAATCAGGGGAGGCAAGAAGGGAAGAGGGCTCAGAATGGCCAGAGACACAGACTTACAGCCAGGGGTTCACAGCGGACTCAGCCTGGCAAGAGGAGGAAGCTGGCTGTGGCTGGCATTTCCTTCAGCAGAGAAGAACAGAGAGACTTGGTGGGCACTCCTGCAAGAGTAAGCAGTGTGTACTGCAGGCTGAACCAACAGAACTATACAAGGGAACAGCACAGGGGATCTGCCACAGCTGTGGTATGGTTAGCATTCCAAACAACGAAAGCAAGCCACAGAGCCCTGCTGCCCTGTAGATTCCCAAAACTCATTACCCTTGGTGTTGGGTTGAAGAAGCACATTATCTGCTATTTTTAGAGAGTCACTATTTCCCCAGAGCAAAGGGTGCACTCTGTGAAGGGTTCCTGGTTAGGGCATGTGTGGGAGGGATCTTGTAGGGTCCAAAATCACCATTGCCAAAGTGGCAAAACAAAGAAGACAGCTGGATTCCTCCAGACAAACCTACCCCCAAGCATCAAAACTATACTGACTGCAGCCATGGAAGTCATCTTTGGGTTTTAACAGAAATAAAAAAACTTGTGATTCAGTGCCACCTACTAGAAAATAACAGAAAGACTTGTTTAGAGTAATCTGCTAGAACAGTGCCATGAATAAATAGATGCCTAAACAGAGAAGGAATTCATCAAACACCATGAATAACCAAGGAAGTGAGGCAGCTCATAAAGAAAATGAAAAATCTTCATAAAGCACACTTGAGCACATGGAAAAATGTGAAATAAATGACAGATAATCCAAGATTTCAGTTCTTCAAATACTTAACAAGATGTGAGCAAATACAGGCAGGCAACTTAATGCACCCAGAAAATAAATTAATGAATAAAACCAGTACTTTGCCAAAGAAACTGAAACTTTAATAAAAAAGAACCAAACAGAAATCCTGGAAATCAAGAATTGAATAAAAGAGATCAGGAAAGAGCTAGCAAGCATAGAAAATAGAACTAAACAGATGAAAGAAAGAATTAATGATATCAAAGATAGAAATCTAGAAATGACACAGAGGGAAGAACAAAGAGACCTGAGCATAAAAGGAAAAAAGAACTCTACAAGAACTATCTGACTCCTTCAGAAAAATGCAATCCAGGACTAATGGACATACAAGAAGAAGAAGAGAGGAAGAATGGGATGGAGAGTCAATTCAAATAGTGGATGAGAACTTCCCAAATCTATGGAAAGAGCTAGATCCTCAAATCCAAGAAGCAAACATAACACCTAGTTACTTCAATCCAAAGAGGCCTTCTCCAAGGAAAATTGTATTTAGTCTGTCAAAAATTAATGACAAAGATAGAATCCTCAAAGCAGCCAGGGAAAAGATGGACGTGACCTATAAAGGAAAGACAATCAGGTTACCATCAGACTTCTCAATAAAAACTCTACAAGCCAGAAGAGAGTGGAACCAAATATTCAAAGGAATGAAAGAAATTACCAGTTATGAATAATATATCCTGCAATGTTGTGCTTTAAATATGAAAGAGAAATGAAGACTTCTCCAAACATACAGAAGCTAAGAATTTATCACCAAAAACCTCCACTGCAGAAAACACTAAAAGGGATTATTCGAACAAAAACAAAGAACATAAGGTCACAACACTACACGTAAGATCACCAACAAACTTACAGTATAAACAGGGATAATTTGTGACACCAAAAAATATAAAAGGAACAGGGGTGAAGGTCTGAATTTGCAAGAAGGAAGGAGATCTAGTGCATTCAATAGAAGTAGGACCAATGAATATATAAATCTTTCTTTTTCATAAACCTAATGATAACCACACACAAAAAAACCCAAACTAAGACAGATAGCTTTAAAAAAGAGGAAACAGAGGAAAGAAGTATGGAATACCACCAAACAAAACAGGCAGAAACGCAAAGGAACTAATGGAACACTGAGCTACCAGAAGACAAAAGATAAAAGGCTATAACAAATTCTTATATATCAATAATTACCCTAAATGTTAATAGACTGAATTCACCAATAAAGAAGCACAGAGTAGCAGATTGGATTAAAAAAACCAAAAAACTAACCAAATGCTGCCTTCAGGAGGCATAGCTAAGCTGCAAAAACAAAGATAGACTCAAAGTGAAAGGGTACAAAATGATTCTCCAAGAAAATAACATCCACAGAAAACCAGGTATAGTTATACTTATATCTGACAAAATAGATTTCAAGATAAAAAAGGTAAGAAGAGACAAAGATGGACATTTTATAATGATAAAGGGGACACTACATCAAGAAACATAACACTTCTTAATATATATGTACCCAATCAAGGAGCACCAAAATATATAAAGCAATTGCTAACAGAAATAAAAGTAGAAACAGACAAAAACACATCATATTTGGGGAACTTAATACTCTATTGACAGTACCAAATAGATCATCCAAATGAAAATAAATAAAGAAATATCAACTTTAAATGACACATTAGACCAAATGAACATAATTGAACGTTACAGAGCTTTTCATACCAGAACATCAGATTATACATTGTTCTCCAGTGCACAAGAAACATTCTCTAGGATAAATTATATGTTGGCTCAAAAAATTAGTCTCAACAAATTGAAGAAGATTAAAATCATACCAAGCATATTCTCTGGCCACAATACTCTGGACGTAGAAATCAACTGCAAAAGGGAAATAAAGAAACCCACAAATATGTGAACATTGAACAACACACTTAAAAAACTACTGGCTCAAAGAAGAAATAAAAGGTAAGATCAAGATATATATGGAGGAACTTTCATATTGTTTTCCATAAGGGCTGCATCAGTCTGCATTCCCACCAGCAGTGTACCAGGGTTCCTCTTTCTCCACATCCTCACCAGCATATGTCATTTGTTGATTTGTTGATGGTAACCATTCTTACAGGTGTGAAGTGATACCCCATTGTGGTTTTAATTTGCATCTCTCTGATAATTAGTGACACTGAGCATTTTTCCATATGTCTCTTGGCCATCTCTATCCTCTTTGGAGAAGTGTCTATCCAGGTCCTTTGCCCATTTTTTAATTGGATTGTTTGGTATGAAGTTTCCTCAAAACAATTAAAAATGAAAATGCCTTTTGACCCAGTGATCCCACTTCCAGGACTATATCTTAAGGATCTTGAAACACTAATCAGAAAGAATATATGCACCCTTATGTTCATAGCAGCACAATTTACAATAGCTAAGATCTGGAAATAGCCCAAGTGCCCATCAGTAGCTGAGTGGATAAAAAAGCTGTGGGACATTTACACCATGGAATACTATGCAGCCGTAAAGAAGAAGGTTCTTGTACCCTTTGGGACGGTATGGATGGACCTGGAGAATATTATGCTAAGTGAAATAAGCCAGGCAGAGAAAGACAAACATCACATGATCTCACAAGTGGAATCTAAAGAACTTAATAAACTGATGATCAAAATAGATTCAACGACATGGAAACATGGATCAGACTGGCGAATCTCAGAGGGAAGGAGGGTGGTAAAGGGGGAGAGATTAACCAAAGAATTTATATGCCTATATGCATAACCTAAGGACACAAACAATGCTGTGGTGAGGGACTGGAGAGAGGGTGAGTCAGGGAGGAAGGGTTCAATGGGGAGAAAAAGAGACATTTGTAATATCTTGAGAGAGAGAAATGAGAATGTCAATATGACATATCAAAATTCTGGGATAAAACAAAAACAGTAATAAAAGGAAGATTTATTTCATTACAGGCCTATCTCAAGAAACAAGAGAAATTTCAAGTAAACAATCTAATATTACACCTTAAAGAAGTAACAACAGAAAAACAAAAGCAACTCAAAATCAGCAGAAGAAAGGAAATAATGAAAATTTGAGCAGAATTGAATGATATAGAGAACAAAAAGACTATACAAAAAAAGTAGTACATCAAAGAACTGGTTCTTTGAAAAGATTAATAAAGTTGACAAAACCCTGGCTAGACTCATTAAGGGAAATAAAGGAAAGACCCATATAAAAAAAATCAGTACTGAAAGAGGAAAAGTTTCCATAGACATCATGGATATACAAAGGCTCATACTAGAAAACTATGAAAGATATATGCCACCAAATTAAATAACTTAAAATAAGTGGATAAGTTCCTAGAAATATATAACCTCCTATACTGAATCATGAAGAATTGGAAACTGTAAATAGACCAATCATCAGTGAGGAAATTGAAACAAGCATCAAAAAATAAAAGTCCAGGACCAGATGGTTTCACTAGTAAATTCTAGCAAATATTCAAAGAAGATTTGAAACTGATACTTCTCAAACTCTTCCAAAAATTGAAGAGACAATACTTCCTAACATATTTTATGAAGCCAATATATCCCTGATACCATAACCTGGCAAGGATAACACAAAAAAGAAAACTACAGATCAATATTTTTGATGAATACAGATGCAAAAATCCTAAACAAAATACTAGCAAATTGAATAAAATAGTACATTAAAAACAATACAACACAATCAAGTGGGGTTTATTTCAGGGGTACAAGGATGGTAAAACATAATTAAATCAATTAATGTAACACACCACCTTAACAAAAGAAAGAATAACCATATGATTTTATCAATAGATGCAGAAAAAAAATTAGATAAGAAACAACATCCCTTTATAATCAAAGCACTCAATAAAATAGGAATAGAAGGAAAGTACCTCAACATAATAAAAAGTCCATATATGACAAATCTTTAGCCAATATCATACTCAATGGTGCAAAATTGAAAGTTTTTCCTCTAAAATCAGGAACAAGACAAGGATGTCCACTCTCACTACTCTTATTCAACATAGTCTGGAAGTCCTAACCAGAGCAATAAGGCAAGAGAAATAAATAAAAGGTATCGAAATGGTGAAGGTAGAAGCAAAAGTGTCATTTTTTGCGGATTACATGATTTTGTACATAGAAAACTTCAAAGATCCCACCAAAACTCTTTTAGAAACAATAAATTAATACAGTAAAGTTGCAGTATACAA
Organism: Miniopterus schreibersii; assembly: GCF_964146895.1. NCBI lineage: Eukaryota > Metazoa > Chordata > Mammalia > Chiroptera > Miniopteridae > Miniopterus > Miniopterus schreibersii. The sequence continues at coordinate 40,180,350 of NC_138104.1, read as the reverse complement.
AATAAATGTACAAAAATCTACTGCTTTCCTATATACTAAAAACAAAACTTCAGAAAAAATTCCTTCTGTAATTGTAAACAAAAAATAAAATACTTAGGAATAAACTTAACAAAGGATGTGAAAGACCTATATACTAAAACCTACAAAGTATTATTAAAATAGATTGAAAAAGGCACAACAAAATGGAAAGATATTGCTTGTTCATGGGTTGGAAGAATCAACATATTTAAAACTGCCATATTACCCAAAGCAATATACAGATTCAATGCAATCCCCATCAAATTCTCAAAATCATCAGATATATATGGAACCACAAGTGACCCTGAATAATCAATGCAATCCTGAGAAAAAGAACGAAGCCAAATGTATCACATTACCTGGGTTCAAATTGTGCTACAGAGCTATAATAATCAAAACAGCATGGTGTTGGCAGAAAAACAAACACACAGATCAAGGGAACAGAATTGAGAGGCCAAAAATAATGTTACATGTATATAGGCAGATAATTTTCAACAAAGGAGCAAAAAGCACACAATGGAAAAAAGAGAATCTTTAATAAATGGTGATGAGAAAACTGGAAAGCCACATGCAAAAGAGAGAAACTAGATTACAGTTTTTCCCCATGTGCAAAAATTAATTCAAAATAAATCAAATACCTAAATATAAGATCTGAAACAATACGTTAAATAGAAGAAAACATAGGTACTAAACTTATGGACCGTGGTCATACAGAACATTTTGTGAATTTGACCCCAAAGGCAAGGGAAGTAAAGGCAAAAAAAATAAACGAATAGGACTATATCAAACTAAAAACTTCTGCACAGCAAAGGAAAGCAACAACAAAAAAAGGCAAGCTACCAAATGGGAGATTATATTTGCAAACAACAGCTCTGATAAATTGTTAATATACAAAATATATAAAGGACTGGTATAACTCAACATCAAACAAATAAACAATTCAATTAAAAAATGGGCAGAAGACTTGAACAGACACCTCTCCCAAGAAGGCATTCAAATGGCCAACAGACACATGAAAAGATGTTCAATTTCACTAGCAATTAGGAATTGCAAATCAAAATGACAATGAGATACCACCTCACACCTGTTAAAATGGCTATTATCAATAAGACAAGTGTTGGAGAAGTTGTGGAGAACAGGGAACCCTTACTCACTGCTGGTGTGAATGTAGACTGGTACAACCACTATGGAAAGCAGTCTGGCAATTCCTCAAAAAGTTAAGAATAGAATTAATATGTGACCCAGCAACCCCTCTCCTGGGTATCTACCTAAAAAACTCTAAAGCATGTAATTGCAAAGATATATGCAATCCTATGTTCATTGCAGCATTGTTCATTGTGGTCAAGACACGGAAACAACCGAAGTGTCCTGCAATAGAGGACAGGATAAAGAAGATGTGGTACATGTACACAATGGAATACTACTCAGCCATAAGAAAGGATGAAATACTGCCATTTGGGAGGACATGGATCGACCTTGAGAATATTATGTTAAGTGAAATAAATCAACCAGAAAAAGGTAAAAATCATATGATTTTACTCATATGTGAGATATAAAACTGAAACTTGTGGACATATACAGCAGTGTGGTCATTACCAGAGAGAAGGGGGTGGAAGGTTGGTGGGGGGTTGAGGAGGTCTAATATATGGCGATGGAAGATGATTTGATTTTGGGTGGTGGGCCCACAGTACAATATTCAGATCTTTTATCACAGTAATGTACACTTGAAACCTATGTGATCCTATTAACCAATGTCACCTCAATAAATTTAATTTAAAATTAAAAAATAAACATAAGTGTAAATATATTCAAACGCTTGTTAGTATTAATATTTTGAAGTGTTATTTTCCTAGAAAAATTAATATTAAGAAAAATAAAAGTTTATATTGTACCACCGTTCTTTCTCCTCTTTGATGCTCTTCTTGCATTGTATGATATGAATTTCTGACCTATATGTATATATATATATACTCCTCAGAGACTTAATCTTCCCCAATAATCAGCAACCCTGCTGGCAGCAAAACACAGTAGCCTGGACTTGGCTAATGGTCCCACTGTTGGGACCACTGGAAGGCTAAAGATAATACCTTGACCTAAGCATTTCAGTTCCTGAGACCAAAAATGAAAGGACGCCCCCTGGCTACTTCTCTTGACTCGGGAGAGAAGGATGCCAGAAAATATCTCAGATTGTCCTTAACTCCCGAAGAAGTGATTCATTATCCCCAAATCATCTTCGACCAGTGAGTTCCCAGCACAACCATGATGGCTTGTGGTTTTGCCCTATATAACCTGTAACCTACACATCACTGAGGAGTTCAGGCTTTTGAGTTTCCTGTTTTGTTGGATGGCACCATTCATAATAAAAGAGCCAACATTTTTCCACTGCAATTCTCAATGTCTAGTGTTTGGCTCTGCTAAGGTTGGATGGAAATTATAACACTTCTGTTCTATAACACTTGTATGGCAAGACTAATAAATTTCCTCTTTGGGTTCTTCTTGCTTGGAACTCTCTGTGCCTCCTAAACTTGTGTGACTTTTTCCTTCACCAGGTTAGGAAAGTTTTCTGCCATTATTTCTTCAAACAGGTTCCCTATCCCTTTGTCACTTTATTCACCTTCTGGTACTCCTGTGATGCAAATATTATTACTTTTAATATTGTCCCACAACTCCCTTAAACAGTCCTACTGTTTTTAATTGTTTTTGCTTTTCATATCTCTGATTGAGTGCTTTTTTCCTACCTTGTCTTCCAATCTGCTGATCCAATCCTCAGCTTCCACTACTCTGCTGTTTATTCCTTCCAATGTGTTCTTTATTTCTGCTATGTCATTCTTAATTTCCTTCCTTGTTTCAATATCTTTCTCAGGCTGCTGAATATCCTTACAATCAGTATTCTGAACTCTGTATCTGATAGATTACTTATCTCCATTTCACTTATCTCTTCTTCTGGATAATTCTTTTGTTCTTTCATTTGGGGTTTGTTTTTTTGTCTACCCAGTTTGGCTGCCTGCTTGCGTATGTTTCTATGTATTAAGTAGATCTGCTAGGACTCCCAATCTTTTTGGAGAGTCCCTGGTGCAGGCCAATGTCAGACACAGTTTGTGACTGGCCCTGAGTACCCTGTTTGGACCTATCAATGATCCAAAGCTTGTGGCTCCCTCTGCTGCATCTGGATGCATTTGGCAAGGACCAAGATGCACACCAAGTTCTGTTTTTCTTAGCCCCAGTTCCAGAAGCAGGTTAGACAAGGATTCAAAGCATCCAGAGATCCACATCTGCTTGCAGGCTGATTGTTATTCTTAGTCTCTTAGAGAGCCTCAGCTATAGTCCACAGTAAGGCTTAAACTCCACAGGGTGGGGTAAGAGGTTTTCCCACAGGGTAAGGGGTTAAGGGGTAAGAGGCTTCCTCATTAGGCAAAAGCTCTATGGATAGTAAAGGTCTGCCTGAGAAAGACATCCTCTGCAGTATGAGGGAATGACTCAGCACAGGAATCCAGATGGCTGCCCACTGAGCTCTATTCCCAGAGCCAGCAACCCTAGATTCCCCTCACACAGCTCTAGCCCACATTGATGTCCCTCAGCTGGAGCCCAAAGTGAGTGGCTCCACATGAAATTTTGTGTATTCACCCTTTAAGAGGGTGCATGCATTTCCAGAAATCTCTCCCTGACAGACAGAAAACCAGTTGCTTTTCACAGCCAGGTATTATGTGGGCACCTTTCTCAGTTCTGGTGCTATGAATGGGGAAGCCCAGCTAGGGGTTTAGACCCCAGAGTTCAAGTGGGAACCGTGCTATAGCTGAGGTATCCCTCTGGACATTCAGCTGCAGACTGTGGGATCCTGGACAGCCCTCTCACACCTCTGCAATTCCTACCAGTCTCTATGCAGTCTCCACTTTAGGTCCTGATTATGAGGGTGCTCTCCAGCTAGTATTCAGTTGATTATTCAGGATTTTTTTCTATATTTTAGTTGTAATTCCAGTTTGGTCCTGGGAAAGTGTCAGTGTAGCTTCCACTTAATGCACAGCCATCTTGGAATCCTTCCCTTAAATTTTGAAGAATATTTTTGTGTTGTACAAAATTTTAAGTTAAGGATTTTTTTCTCTCAATGCTTCAAATATTTCACCCCACTCTCTTCTTGCTTTCATGAATACTGAGAAGTCAGTTGCAATTATTTTTTTCCCCTTGATAGGTAAAGATGTTTTTATCATTGATTCTTTTCAAGGACTTAAAAAAACACACAAAACTTTGATTTCTTTCAGTTTAAAAATGATATGCTTAGGTGCAGCTTTTGGCAATTCTCCTGCTTGATGTTCTCTGAGTTTTCTGGATCTGTGGTTTTGTACCTGACACTAATTTGAGGAAATTCTGTTTGTTTCAAGTATTTTTTCTCTTTCATTTGCTCTTTCTCCCCTTCCTCCCCCTCCTCCTCCTGGTACTCCCATTGCACATGTGTTACACAGTTCATATTTCTCCCACAGTTCTTAGATTTTTTTTTGTTAATTTTAATTCTTGTAATCTTTCTTTTTGATTTTCAAGGATTTAATTTTACTGTCAAATTTTGTAGCTTGGAGATTCATTGTTCAACCATGTACTCTTTACTAAAAAAACAAACAAACAACAAAAAGATATTTTTCATTTCTGTTATAGTGATTTTAATCTCCTGCCTGTCTTTTAGGTACTTTCTTAAGATTTACTTTTCTCTGCATACATTTCCCATCTTTTTCTGCAAGTTGCGTACTCTTGCATTAGAACCCTTAGGATACTAATCACAGTTGTTGTAAACTACAAGGCTGATAATTCTAGTATCTCTGCCATGTCTGGTTCTCATGGTTTCTCTGCCTATACAAATTGTTTTGTGCCCTTTGGTATGCCTTGCAATTTTTCTTTGATAGCAGATATGACATACCAGGTAAAAGGAACTGACATAAATAAGCCTTTAGCAATATGGTGTTAATGTTGGGGGAGAGAAGTGTTCCATAATCCTATGAGTTGGACTCAGTCTTTCAGTGCACCTATGCCTCCAGATTGTGAAATTCACTAGTTTTTCTCAGTTTTTTAGTCCTGTTAGGTGGGACAAGATGGCTAGGGTGCATTGGAGTTGGGTATCTGCCCTCTCCCAGTTGGTAGGTTAGATCCAGCTGGGGTTGGGTTTTTCCTTTTTCCTAGGTCAGTTGAGCTCTGGTAATACCCCAGCAGGTCAGGATCTGGTTAACTGATTTCCCTTGAGGGGAGGCCTTGCTAAGCAAAACAGAGTGCTCTGGCAGTTTTGAAATGGCATTTTCCTCTCCCCAGACCAGAAACAGGAGGAGATATTTTTCAGTATTTACTGCAAGAACCTGGTCAAGCTCCTAGAAATACTGTGGGGCATCCTTTATGGCTGGATCCCCTTGGAGTGTTTTACTCTCACAACTGTCCTCACTGAGCCTCTAGCAATTTGTCAGTTATGCTGTAGTTTCTTCTTCCCTGGCACTGGTTCTTGGGGCAGATTCTGGGGGTGTCTCTGCTCCAGTACAGAGTATCTACTTTATTTGCCTATCTCCACAATCTTGGGGACAGCAGTTTGTTCCTGTGTCCTTTCCTCTCTTATAAATCTAATAAGAGTTGTTGAATTTTAAGTCTGTTCAGCCTTTTACTTATTGTTAGAGCATGGTGGAGACTTACAAGCTTTTTACATATGGATCAGAAAACAGGAACTCTATACTTATATTTTCAGAAGAAAGGCCAAGGGACAGTGAGGGAACTGTGAAATCACATGTTCTTTATTCCAGAATTTTCCTCAATTTTTTAAGTATGACTTTTTCTCACACATGTTAGAATTTTATAACTAGATTTCTACAATATTTCCATTCTTTCTTATAATAAAAGTACAATCCATGATATTTATCCCATCATATCTATATGTGCCATTATGTAAAGCAGGGGTGAGGAAAGTCAAGACCATGGGTTGTATACAGCCCCAAAATCATTTGGTCTAGCCCTTCCAAGGTAACAGCATGCAAGACCCAAACTTCAATAAATCTCGGAGCTTTTTCATAGTTAATTTTTAAGTTGATAAGTTTGTATGGCTCTTGAAGGATGTTATAAATAACCAAATGGCTCTTGGCAGAAAAAAGGTTCCCCACCCCTGATATAAAGCAGTCAGGTGAAGGCAAATAGGTAAACACTATTGAACTATGTTACACAGAGCCTGCTTTATCTTCTCATTACCATTATCAGATTGAAACGTGTGCTATGAACACACTGACATCATACTTAAAAAAGAGACAACAAAAATGGCAACAAATTTCTGACAGTATCATCTAATGGCTTCCATTTGGCAGTTCCCAGCATAATAGATTTCACTCCAGAGGTCAGGACACCAATGCAGAGATTATGCCTTCTACTGAGGACATCAATTCCAATAATTCACTTTGGAACAGGAACAATAACCGCAGGACATATTTTTGACTCACTAGGACCACTGTGAGGCAAGCCTGAGGTAAAAACTCCATTGATTCCCTGACCTCCATGAGCTCCTTCTCTGACTGGTGAACCACAGTGAGGATCCAGTCTCCTGGAATTAGTGTTAGTGCAGAGCCAGTGTCCAGGAGTCTCTGAAAGCTCTGATTCTTTCTTTTTTCTCCAGTGCTCTGTTATCCAGGTAAAAAACTGCAGGTCCCTTGGGGGAAGGCTGGGAGAAAGATTAATGGTCTAAATTTTAGGCAGTAGTCCTTTATCACAAAGTCCCTTCCATTCATTCTGGGTCTATAAATTGGCTTAATTCTGGGAAGTGATTGAGGCTCCATAACTCTGTTTTTATAATTCAAGTTAGACTTTTATTCACTTCATCTAGAACTTTTTTGTTTATACAGATCAAGTAAAAACTTATTAGGTTTAGTATCTATTTCACTTGTAGGGACACCATGATCAACTAGCCAAGGGCATAGGTCTGTGTGAGTCAGATTACTTTGATTGCTGCTTTTATTCTGCTTTCATTAGGGTAATGATATTATGGTAACCACTTCCACCATGTCTTTGGTGGTTGAGTGCAGAAGCATCTCTGCCCCTGCAATCCTGGGATCCAACTACACCGAATGTATTTATATTTTCCAATTCAGTGACCACAATTCCCACTAAAAAGTCTGGTTTACATAGAAGAGTAATCACAGAGCTCTTCAAGACATAAATTTATGTATCAAAGTCTTGGTGAAAGGTGTCTTCTAGACCATCCTAGGGTGGGTGAATTGGTCCCTCCTACCCTCCACCATCCTCCATTCAGATCATCTCTTGACCCTGTTCCCATGCCATCACATTCACCTGATAACTTCATCAGCATGCCCCCCGTGACGTCACAGAATGAATTTCCTACTGTTGCCGGGCAACCCAATGTTTACTTTAGAGAGCAGCGGCAGGACCAGGCGGCCCTGAGCAGGAGCGGCCTTGTCACCCGGAGGTGGTATCCACGGGAGGCGTGGCATCTGAGCACCAGAGTCCAAGTCAGGACAGCCCGGAGGTGGTGGAGCCAACAGTTGTGCAGTACACAGGTTCTCAGTATTCTATCAGTCCCTCTGGGTTCCCATCTCTCCTTCCTCAACCCTCCTCTCCACAGTCATCCTTGTTCACTGTCACTCCCTCCACCCCAGAGCCCGGCTTTACCCGCTTATCCACAGACCTGGTGGGTTTCTGCTCCCCCTAACCATGTCTCTCCCAACCTTTTACCTATCAGGAAGCCTCACAAGTAAGATCGGCCTCATGGTGCAGTTCCTGGCCCTAAAGCGCCTCCAGAAGGAGCTCCTCGACCTTTCCCGAGACCCCCTAGACTTTTGCTCTGCAGGGCCAGTGGATGAAGATATGTTCAAATGGCAGGGACTTATACTGGGGCCAAAGGACAGCCCCTACCAAGGAGGAGCCTTCTTCCTTAGTATCCAATTCCCGAGGGAGTACCCTTTCAAACCTCCCAAGATTCTATTCAAAACCCGAATTTACCATCCCAACGTAAATCGTAAAGGCCGTGTCAGCCTGCCCATCCTTAATTCCCAGTGGTCTCCTGCACACACACTTTCAAAAATATTGCTGTCGATCAGCGCCATGTTATGTGAGCCCAGACCACAAGATATCCTAGTTCCAGAAATGTGGAAGATGTACAAAAATGACAGGCCAAAGTATAATATCATGGCTCAAAAATGGACGAAGAAGTATGCCATGTAATTTAAAAATAAATTATAATACCATCACTTTAATAAAACAGTTAGTTGAACTGGTTGTCTTTTGACTGCTATTTATGAAGTAAGGTTTCCTCATTTTTCTGGGCACGTGTTGTAGGCCTTCCACATCAGGGTGTGTGTAGAGGGGATGGAAGGAGGTGTGGGAGTAGGGCAAGGCTGAGGGGATGGATGAGTGAGACAGACAAGTTTTAATATCTACTTTAATAAAAGCTTTCTTTACTAATTTAAGATTAGGAAAGCAAAAACAAGGGGGTTCATCTTTAGGATGAGGAGAGCAGTTCTGCCAATCAGTGAGATAATTTTTAATGAAGATTCTATAGAACTGATAATGCTGAGGAAAAACTGGATGAAGATTACAAAGCTATGCCCAGCCGGGCGTGGCTCAGCGATTGAGCGTCTACCTAGGATCCATGCAATCGGGGTTCGATTTCCGGTCAGGGCACATGCCCGGGTTGCAGGCTCGATCAGTGAGTCTCTCATCATTGATGTTTCTATCTCTCTCTCTCCCTCTCCTTTCCTCTCTCTGAAATCAATAAAGATATATTAAAAACAAAAAAAACAAAAACAAAAACAAAACCCCACAAAGCTAATTAGGCATCCATTTTATTCTGAGGAACTTGTGTCTTCAGGTGTTTTATTTTGTTTTTGACCAAGATCAGTATTAGCCCATATCATCTATTTTCAGCTCTAAATTTAACTGGACAGTAATTAAGTGGATTAGGAGTTGTTGCAAAATAAAATGTGTGTTTTGTTCACAGACTTCAGCACCTCCTGCACCTTCATTCCCCACCTTTTTTACCACTCTGCCTCTCCTACACTCTGGGTTGTACCCTTCTTCTCAGGACATACTTATGTTGACATAAGAACATTCAACCTGTAGAGAATTTTCACAAAAAAACTTAATTGAACCAAACAGAGAATACACCTGGAAGCAAGATCTCAACAGACAGAAATAAATGTTTCTCATAATGATAGTCGGCAGCTTTCATTCTTTTATGTATTTTAAATTAATGAGGGAACATAAGGAAGATTACATGAAGATGGGAGGAAGCAACGCGGAGAGTGGATTACAGGATAGTTACCAAGATTCTTTGCACTCTTGAGGGTGGGGACCCATATTTCAAAGGTGCATTAACCTAGATGCACAAGAACAATGAATAGGGCTTGCTTAATGTAAACATAAATCTTTTTCTAAAAAGGTTATATGCCTGAGGTGTGAAAACCCACCTTGATCTGCCCAGTTAGGAATTTATGATCAGATCACCCTGTGAGGTTATTTTCCATAGAATCCCTTTTTGCATCCACATCTACTGGCTCTAATTTGTCTTATTTTCTCAAGAGCTCTGTGGTGTCTGAGATCTCACCAAGCTTTCAAGCTTACATGTTACCCAGTCAGTTTCATGGAAGCTGCTGAATGATGCAGATCCTGGGTTAGAGACACAACTCTAGTCAGGGCCCAGCAGGCAGTATGAGCTTCACTGACACCAGTTCCTCTGGCCCCCAAGACCCAAAGGGGAGATGGGGAGCAGACCAGTGGGTGCTGCACACACAGTGGGTTTGTGTCACAACTGAAAGAACACAAGCTTTGTAACCTTCCAGGCTTTGAAAGAATTCTAGCAAACTTAATCAACTTTTTCCCAAAGTGAGATACTATCTTCAACCCATTCAGAAAACAAATCTGTCCCCTGCCCTGGAGGGAGCTCTGTCTTCCAAGAGTGTTTGCTATGCAAACATCCTTGAAACCAATAGCCCAAGACACATGTTGACACAAGATGTGCAGAACTGCACCTCAACAGTCTTAACTTCTTGGATCTATTTTGTTATACAGGTAAAAATTAATTTCATGGAAATACTTGTGAGAAATGAAAAAAATCCAATTTTCACTTTAGAACTTGTACATTCAGGAATGTCTAATCAGTGTAATAAGCAGATTACTACCAACAGTACCTTTAAAAATACTTTATAATCTACTCCTTTTAAGGGGTGGAAAGAGATAATTATAAGGGAAAATATAAAAACATCAGTGGCTTATGATTTTTAAAATATTTATCAAAATAATCCTATAAATATATAGAAAATTTTGTTTCTGAACCAAAGGTCCTAACCCCTCAAATATAAAATTTTCTTTTAACTGTACATTCAGGCAGTGCTGCCAAATAAGATTTTTCTGTGTCTAACTATTCAATAGAGTAGCGACTGGTCAATGAAGCTATTGATGTGACCAGGCAACTGGAATTTTTATTTTGTTCAATTTCAATTAACTTTAAATTAAAATATTAAGTAAATCGATTGCATTGAAATAACCATGTAAGAACAGTGGTTACTGTATTATAAAATTAGAGCTTAAGATCAGATATATGCATGTTTCATTTTAGTGTAATTCAGGGCATCATTAACATAGCTGATGATGAACCAGAGCTGGAAGAATTTATCATGGGACTTACCAGGACTGAGCTGAAACTGAAAAAGCAGAGAGAATGTGGAATGAAGACAGTGGGAGACTCCTACAAGATTAAGTGGTACTTTAGCTATTGTGCAAGCAAGTGAGGATTTTGGAAACATGGGAATATTTTTTCTTTTATCTTTCTTTTTCCCAGTAATGACTGATTTGCTATTTTATGATCAAAGGCAATGTGTCAAAAGCATGGGTGCTTGAAGCCAAACCTGTGTTCTAACCCAGACTCCTCCAGTAAGTAGTTGTGTGACACTAAACAAGTTAGCTAACCCTTTTGGGCCTTAGTTTCCTCAAGTACTAAGTAAGAATATTATCTATAACACTTCCTAGAGTTTTAAAAATAAGAAGATGTATGAAAATTACCTAACCTGTGCCATTAAATATATATTCAATAATGGAAGTTGTCTTAATTATTTCTCATTATACATATTCTTTCCCAATAACCTTGTGCTGAGCAGCCTGCAAGATAGTTTCACTGGGCAATTCTATACATCCGATATCTCTAGGATTGCTGGAGGAGAAGGCAGGGACTGTGAGAATCTGTGATTTAAATTGATTTGGGAATTCATGAAAGGGTGCATTGACAAGGACAACACACAAAGTATCACCACCCCAATATTTTTTTAGGAAGACACACAAACTTCAAAGTACAAGAAAATCAAATTGAAGGCTGGATAAAAATGCAGATTTCTGAGTCCTACCTCTAGAAGGGGCCAGTAATCTGCATTTACAATCATCAAGAATGATTTATAAGCTGGTTGAAATTGAACACAGCTGGATAGACTGTGGATTTCATTGCATGGCTTATTCAGTTATTATTAGTTAAAAAAAAAATGGTGAGGGTCTATGTTAATGAAAGTGCCAAGATTTAATGCATTTTAACTTAGTTACAAGCATACCTCTTCTTTAACTGATATTTTTTACATAAAAATATTTTTATTCACTTTACTGGCAGTGCTCAAATCCATTTATATTTATAGATGTGGCTCAAATACTTTATAGCTTTGCAAATAAGAGAATTTGAGCTCTTTAGTCTTGTTATAAATTGTATGAAAGGCAGGAATAAAGTGTGCCTTTGGATTCATCAAATGATTAGTGTAATTATTGTTTAAATTATTTCCAAAATTTCTTAGAGAGCACTTGAAAAGAATATGGTTTTTGCACTTAAAATATCAGTTATTTTTATTCATCGTCACTTACTATAGGAAGCATCTTCTTTTTTTTTTTTTTTTTTTTAATAACTCTGTGAACATGTTACTCAGTTCTGTTTGGGAGTCCTTCAACAAGATTGTTCTGTGAATTGACACTGTGGAATACATTATATTTTCATAAAATTTGAAGATTCTTTTGATGGTGAGGTAAAACAAACTAATCTTGGATAGGTGAAAGGCAGAACACTTTGTTGCTTATAGTTACAAAATAGACAAGGCTGCCACACTGAGAGTTGAATCAGGAACAGAGTATCAAGGGGCAGCTTAATTATGGCCAGTGAGAGTAGGATTAGCTAGGTTCCTCATTTTTCCTGTGGATTTGCTAAAGGGGACCATTTCTCTGATTCCTGGGAATAAGGGTTGTCCCTAGTTCTCTGGTAACTAGCTCTGGAGTGTGGAGCCTGATGAGGGAGGTGGTTGGGGTGGAACTTAGCAAACTTACTGAAGGAGAACTGAGAGTTTCTGGGACTAATACAGAAAATTGTTGAATGCAAACTATAAATCACCCATTCTCACTTCTAAAATCTAATACCCCATTTCCTCCTTTCACTTTTGTCCAAAAATATCTTTTATACCCAATGTTTCCTTGTTGTGTTTGGAATTTTCATGGAATTAGCATGTCTGTGTGAATTCCCCATTTGCATCTTTTTAAACTTCAATTTTCTCCTGTTAAAAAAAGAAAAAAGAAAACCCACAAAATTTTAAAAATAAAAGAAAGCTTTCAGCTGAAAAAAAATACTAGATCAAGACAGCATTTATAAAATATTATATTACATTAATATTTCCCTTCCTCCTCCTAAATTTATGGAAGATAACTGTGTGAATGAAGTTTCACAAATATTCAATGCTTATAGTAAGGGGTCCAAAAAGGCAGGGATTTCCACACTGTAGTAGGAATATCAAATATTACTTGAGCATGCCTTTTTTGGTAAGTGTTTTGTGAGGTGTTAATACATGTCTTTCCTATTCTATTCAGCTAGAGATAACAATAGCCACACAATTCTGGCATGAAGATGGGAAAGGACAGTTGTATAAGATAATTATACCTGAGTCAAATTTTGAAGAATTTGTAAGATTCCATTAAGTGGATAAGGGGCAGAAAGAGCATTACGGATGGAAGAGACACACACAAAGGCACAAAGAATGAGAAAGTATATTGAGGCTTTTTATTCACATTCAGTATGACTACACCACAATTTATTGGAAAGGTAGGTAGAGGCCTAACTGTGGATAGTTTGATACACCATGCTAAAGGCAAGTGAGAAAGAATAATTAAATTATTTGAACAGGGTAGTGACATGATCAGAAATTAAAATGCAAGAGTCTGGTTATATAGAGAAACCAGATGGGAAGGTACTCTGAGACTTCACATGAGAGATGTTCAGGGTCTGAATGAAAGGAGTATTAATAAAGATGCAGAAGACAGAATAGACAGGGAAGAGTTTTATAATATCTCTTTCATAAGATTAAGATAGTGGTTTCATGGAAGGTTGGAGGGTGGCATGAGAAAGAAATATCTAACCCAACTCTTGTCAAAATGAGGTCTCAGGATTCTCAGGCTCTTGGGACCTTACAGGCAGTCCGCATGGTCCTCCCTTTTCTAACTACATGTTTGAGTGAGGCCAGATTTTCTTCACATACTTCAATCAATCCAAATAATATTTACAATAGTTTGTAGGAAGAAGCAGATGTGGGAATCCCACTGTCTACATTAAGCCCCAAAATAAAGATATTTGTAAAAATGTAAAAGATGTCCATTTCCTCACTAAATATAGCTAATTTTCTTTTAAAATGGTTTATTTATGCTAATGTATAATGTGTTTTTTGTTATTTTTAGAATAATGATTCTAAATTTCTATTTTAACTTTTGCTCAAGGTAATATAAAATAGGGGCCATGAGCATCAGTGTTGTTATAAGTTGGATTAAGTAATAGTTGAAGCTTTCAATAGTTAAATTATTTTTGTTTTGATAGTAAATCAAGTTTTCTTTCCAAAAGTAAATACTGAAGATGAACAGTTCCAGCAGACCATCATAAATTCTATGAGCAAATAAATCAAGTTAATAAATCATTTTCAAACTCATGGCATTCATGAAAGTACTGAGTATTCTTAAAGATTTTCCAAATATCTACTGGAAAGGGAAGGTAAAAGATTCACCCCAGATACCTAATTCTTCATGAATTCTTAGCCCACGGAAGCTTTCTGCTATGTAAACTGTTCTAGGACAACAACTTTCAACCTTCTGTGACCATAAACCAAGGTAAGAAATGCATAAAGCATCATGACCAGTCACACACACATGCGCGCGCGCACGCGCACACACACACACTTGTATTAATGAAAAAAATGTGTAGCATTAAACATTATGTAAAGATACTATCTGCTGTGCACTCATGTATTCCATTTTACTGTTTGAACTTGCTAGTTGTGACCCACTAAAGAAATTTCATGATCCATCCCCATGGATCATCAGGAAACAACTCTTCATTACCATGGCAATGAATAAGGACCTATCAATAATAACCATACGGACTTTAAGGGAGAGATCAACAGCAATACAGTCATAGTCGTGGATTTTAACGCACCACTGACTTCACTAGATAGAACTTCCAGACAAAAGTTAACACAGAAACAGTGACTCTAAATGGCACACTAGATCACATAGATTTAATTGATATTTACAAGAACATTTCACCCCAAAAGCTGCAGAATATACATGCCTCTCAAGTGCACATGGGTCACGCTCAAAGATAGACCACATGTTAGGACACAAAACAAGTCTCTACAAGTTTAAGAAGATTGAAATCATATCAACCATCTCAGGTCACAAGGGCATGAAATTAAAAAACAACTACAGTAAAGACACAAACATTCAAACACATGGAGGCTAAATAACATGTTGTTAAGCAATGAATGGGTTACCAATAAGATCAAGAAATAAATCAAAAACTTCCTGGAAACAAATGAAAATGAACACACAACAACCCCAAATCTATGGGACACAGCTAAAGCAGCCCTAAGAGGGAAGCACTACAGGCCTACCTCAAAAAGCAAGAAATATTTTTAGTAAACTATCTAACCCTACAACTTAAAGAATTAGAAAGCTCCCCTGTGAAGCCATCCAGACCAGGGTTTTTGTTTGCTGGGAGTTTTTTTAATTACTGCTTTGATTTCATCAGTTGTTATTAGTCTATTCATGTTTTCTGATTCTTCCTGATTCACTTTTACATGATCTCAATCATATGTGGAATCTAATAAACAAAATAAAATGAGGAACAAAATAGATCCAGAGACATAGAGGCATGGAACAGTCTGATGAATCTCAGTAGGAAGGCGGGGGTGGGGGAATGGGTGGGGAGAGATTATTCAAAGAACTTATATGCATATATGCATAACCCATGGACACAGACAATAGTGTGGTGAAGGCCTGTGCGGGGGTTGGATGCAGAGTGGAGGGGAATCAATGGGGGAAAAAGAGGGGGGAAATAAAAGAAACAATTCTTCAAGTATGTCTCATGTTTGCATGTGCACTTGCATTGTTTTAGTCTGTTTAGGCTGTTATAACTAAATACCACAGACTGACAGACTGGGTAGCTTATAAACAATAGAAATTCATTTCTCACAGTTCTGTAGGCTGGTAAGTCCAAGAGAGAGAGATGTAAGCAGATTCAGTGTCTCATGAGATCCTCCTCCTCTTCCTCCTCCTCCTCATTCTTTTACTATTTTTATTGATTTTTTTTTTTTTTTTTTGAGAGAGAGAGGAAGGGAGAGGGAAAGAGAGAGAGAGAAACATTGACGTGAGAGTGGAACATCCATCAGCTGCCTCCTTCATGATCCCTACTGGGAATTGAGCCTGCAACTTGGGCATGTGTCCTGAAGGAGAATTGAATCAGCAACCTTTGGGACAACTCCCACCCAACTGAGCCACAATAGCCAGGGCAGAGACCACTTCTTCACAGAGGATCTTCTCACTGTAACCTCACATGGTGGAATGGGCAAAGGAAATTTCAGGCTTCTTTTGTAAGGGCACTAATCCCATACATGAGACACTGCTTTTATAATATAATCACCTACCAAAGACCCCACTCCCTAATACCATCACCTTGGGGTTAATTTTTTAAACATGAATTTGGGGACACACAAACATTTCAGACCATGGCAGGTCTAATGGACTTGGTTATAAACTGTCTTTTGATGTATGATTGTACAACAAGAAGTCTTGCAGCATGTAGAATCTCCCTTCTGGGCTAAGGGCAGGTTCATTTCTTGACCAGTACAGTAAAGATAATGTCTTATGTTGAAATAAACACTAGATAAGCTTTCTAGCAGCCTGCCCTATAATATCATGAAGTCTCCTGTGTTCCTGGATTCTCAGCTGTGACACAAGCCTACTGTGTGCAGCATTCACCTGCACTGCTCTGCATCTCTCCCATGGAACTTGGTGATGAGAGGACCTGGTAGAATCATGAAGCTCATGCTGCCTATTGTGCCTTGAGTAATCAAGTTCTTTGTCTCTGGTGCAGAAATCTTTTCCATTTTGCCAACATCTATGAATTATGGAGGGCTAAATAGCTTACAGATAGAGTAAGTAGAATCTCTGACTCTTCACATAACATGAGAATGAACCTACACTTTTGAAACACATTGTTCTGGGATTTCCCCAACTGCTGGTGGTTTATAATCCTTCCATATACAAATACATATTTAGATGCTGTTATTGGTTTCTACCAGCTGAGCTAATAATTATGATAGTAATGACAAATGAAGGTTTTGGAAAAAGAAGAGCAATGGAAACAAAAAGTTGATCTATTTAATCTTTTTCTTCTGTCCATTTTACATCATGTTTCTATGTAGGTTATTTTCAAAGTTTGGACAAACTGCTGGATTTATACGTAAAGCAATTATTGATAACATCTATAAATTCACACATACAGAGGTACAGAATGTAGTTTTTTTCAGAGTGGTAAAGCAAAATGCAGCAGATGTACATTGTGGAGTGTTACTCTGCAGGTGGAAGCAACAGGCAAGAAGTATACAGAGAAACATAGGTGAATTTTCTACATATAGTGCTGACATCTGGGTTCTATCGCAGGATAGAGAGTTAGAAGAAGAAGAATTGCTCCCAATCTGAGCTATCTTGGGTTGAAATTCATGACTTTTTTCAAACCCTCCATGAACATGTTGAACCAGGAAGTTGAAGTTGAAAAGAAACCCACTAGACCAAAATCAAAGGAAAGGCAATACCTAAAGAGAGAGAGAGGGGGAAAGTTTATTATGTGCTCACCTGAGGGAGATGAAAGCAGACATTGGTAAGAAGAGTTCAACTAGAATATATGACAAATTGTCTAAAGCAAAATATGATCTGGTGAGATATTGTGCATAATGGTTAATTTTATGTATCAACTGCAATAGACCTTTGTATTCAAATATTTGGTCAAACAGCTGGCTAGATGTCTCTGTGAAAGTATATTTTAGATGACATTAATATTGAAATCAGTATAGCTAAATTAAAACCATTTCTCTGTACAGTGTAGGTGGGCATCATCCAATTAGTGGAAGAAAAAAAAAAAAAAAAAAGAGACATTCTGCCTCCAGTCAGACTTCAAACTTGAGGTGCAACATTAACTCTTCCCTGGGTCTCCAGGCTGTGGGCTTTCCCTGCAGATTTCAGGCATTATAATCCCCAAAATTTCATGGGCCAATTCATTGAAATAAATCTCTATTTATATACATAGACTTATTGGTTCTGTTTCTCTGGAGAACATTGACTAATACAGATTCTGGTTCCAAGAGTGGTTCGAGAGGAACAGAGCATTAAGGATTACTTTTCTAAATTGGCTCTGGAGTTTCTGGTATTGGTTTTCTCATCTAATTAGTTTTTAAAAACATCAAATTTTCAGAGATTGAGGAAGGGTGAGAGAGAAAGAGAGAGGGAGGAGGGAGAGAGAGAGAAACATTGATGTGAGAGAGATACACTAACCAGTTGCTTCCGGTACACTAGCGACCCAGGATAGAACCCAAACTTATGTATGTGATGTGAACAAGAATCAAACCAGTGACCTTAGGTGCACAGAACAATGCTCCAACCAACTGACTCACACTGGACAAGCCTCATCTAAATAGCTTTAAAGCACTAATGACTTATTTCCAGGGGTAAAGTGAACACCAATAATGCATGATATGAATGTGACAATAAAGATAGAAAATATCACCATTGGATACTCTTGATTGAATAAGTATAAGGAACAAGGTTCTATCTAATGAAGAATGAGATTGGTTGGTCCCCCCTTTTTAAAAATATATCTTTATTGATTTCAGAGAGAGGAAAGGAAAGAGAGAGATAGAAACATCAATGATGAATCATTGGTCTGCTGCTTCCTGCATGCCCCACCACTGGGGATCAAGCCCGAAACTCGGGCCTGTGCCCTGACTGAAACTCAAACCTCAATCCTCTGGATCATAGGGCGTTGCTCAACTGACGAGCCATGCTGGCCAGGCTAGTGGGTCCTTCTTAATTGCTCTGGAAAGGGAGAAAGAAAAAGATGAGCTCATGAATTCAATTTCCCAACTCAGGTGACACATAAATTACCCAAATTTTTTTTAGGCCTTTCTTGAAAGAAACTCATCTCCTGTAGCTTCAGAGCTGAGATTGCTAAAGATCAAACTCAGAATTTCACCCTTTGTGTGGCTAAATTACAACACAAATTGAATTCCTATCCTCACACTGTGTCTACTGTCAAAGTAAGGAATTCAGAAAATTTGAATGGGAACTTAAGGGAAGATTCTGATGAAGATGTGGACAATGGACCTCTAAATTCTGATGAGTCTTCTTTGCCAGTAGAGGCAGACATTCCACCCCTTGTCTGACAAGCATAAACCTACTTTTCCTGAGGATCCTAGGATGACTCTACAGAGGTAGTTACCTTGCAAGTTAGTTGATTCTTGTCAGGACCCATCCCTACCCCTCTTTATCTCTAGACCTATAAATTGACTAGTCACTGCAGACTTCTAAATATAAGGTAAAACAAATTACCCCTAAGGAGGTACATAGCACTCTAAAAGAACTACATATTTTTTCTCAAATTTGATGAAAGAATGTTTAGGAAATCTGTGTGGGAATTGATGTTAAGGTTGTGGGATAATGGCAGGAGGAACATGAAGTTGGTTAAGTTTGAATTCATTAACATCGGACCATTAAGCAGAAATTCCAGATTTAATATTGTAGCACAAGTTAGAAAGGGCTCTAACAGTTTGATTTTTGATGGAAACATGGACAAAATGTAACCTACACTAAGAGAAATTGTAATGCAAACCTGTTTTGGTGCACTAAAGAAGAAGGGATTCAAAGGTTTGAGGAGAAGTCTCTGTCATCTGCAAATAATGACAGTATAACTTTTTCTTTCCAATTTGGATTCCTTTTATTTATTCTTGTCTGATTGCTGTGGCTAAGACTTCCAATACTATGCTGAATAAGAGTGTTAAAAGTGGGTATCTCTGTTTTGTTTCTGATCTTAAGGGAAATGCTTTTAGTTTTTTCTTGTTGAGTATGATTTTAGCTGTTGGTAGAAGGGAGGTGGTTTGGGGGGCTTGGTGAAAAAGAGGAAGGAATTAAGAAGTACAAATTAGTATTTCCAAAATAGTTGCAGGAATGTAAAGTACAACATAAGAAATCTACTCAATATTGTTATAACTTTGTAGAGTACCAGGGGGATACTTGAAATAATGGCGGGATTGCTTTGTAGAGGATATGATTGTCCAACAGCTATGCTGTACACCTGAAACATAAAATACTGAATATAAATTGTAATTGAAAATGATATTTTAAAAAATAAGCTTACCTAGCAGGTGTGGCTCAGCGGTTGAGCATCAACCTATGATCCAGGAGATCCTGGTTTGATTCCCGGTCAGGTCACGTGCCTGGGTTGTGGGCTCGATCCTCAGCAGGGGGCAGCTGATCAGTGACTCTCTCATCATTGATGTTTCTGTCTCTCTCTCTCCCTCTCCCTTCCTCTCTCTGAAATCAATAAAGATATTTTTAAAAACATAAAACAAAAAACCTTAAGTGAGAATTAATTGATCAGATCCTTTCCAACAAAATAATCTATTGAAGAGAGGTTTTCCAAGAAGAAATATAGGAAATCATCTGGTGGGAGTGAATTGGACTAGTTAGAGAGTGATGGGGGTATGCAGCATAAAGCTACCGTGGGGATACTTGGATGATGGTGCAAAATTATCTGTGAGTAGAAAATAATCTGAAAGAAGAGGAATAAAAGTTGGGGGGGGGTGATTTTAGCAAGAGATTACTTTGTGCCTAGCATTGGGTGAGGCACACTCACATTTAGTTTTTTCTCATATGCTGAAGTTAGGCATTGCTTACATCACAATTTTGCCTAGGCCCAGCTATTCATATATCTGTTTACCTATATCTGTGAGTTTTGATTCAATTTCTATTCATAGTTCTTGTATTTACCTTTCCAAGTGTAAGGACCAGTTAAAAAATAGGACAAAATTCCATCAGGAAAGGAATGAAACAACATCTGATCAGATGCATCCTGATGAAAGGAAAGCATTGCATTGTAATTTTTTTCTGGCCATTTTAAAAGGGTCTTTCAAACCTTTCACATCCTCCTGCCTCATCTGCAAAGGTATGGAGATAATTTTAGATGTTACATTCCAGCCTTGGCATACATTGATGCTTCTGTCTCTCTCTCTCCATCTCCTTTCCTCTCTCAGAAATCAATAAATATATATTTTTAAAAAATAGGCTTATGAAGAAAGAAATATCAGAGTGGGTTATCATTTCAAATCTCCTTACTCACCCTGGGAGAGTTCAGGGGACATAACTTACCACAACTGTGAGAAAAAGAAAAAATGAAAGTAAGGGTAGACCCAGCATCCTTGAAGGGCTCTGTGATTACTCTTTTCTGAATAATAGAAATTACAGAAAGGACTATGGGCACTGAATTGGGAAGCCTAAATGTAATGAAATCATTGGCTCCAGGGATTTCAGAGGTCAGGTGGCAGAACTTAATCACCAAAGGCAAGGTGGGCATGGTTAGCCTAATGGACAACAGAATGAAAGCAGCAATGAGAATTATATGGCTCTGAGAATGCTTCTAGAGAGGAACAGCACCTTAAAGACGGCATTGGAGATTTGATCATGTTGTTTCTGGAAGTGTAATAAATATGAAGTCTACCAAATGCTTACTGTGCCTGTACAAGCAGAAGAGCTCTAGCTCAAATGACAAAAAGTCTAACTGAATCATAAAAAGAAAGCCCTGTTACTTAATAAATTCCCACATTTGAACCAAACTGCCAACCCAGAACCACTTGAATGAAGAAAAAGATGGGTAATCAAGAGGAAAGACCACCTCCCATAGCGCCCCCCATTTATATTGGTACTCTTTTCCCCAGTCTTTCCCAAAGGGGCTTATAGCATCTTACCAGAGTGACTTGTGACTTTTTGTATTGGTCAGGTTTCCCTGGGGGAAAGATATAATAAATTTATATATTAATTATATATTATTATATTATATTATATATTTTATATATTATATTATTATATTACATTATTATTATATTATTACATATAACTGCATATATAACTATAATATATTTTTATGTATTGTAAATATCTTTGATATATATATGTAATAATTACATACAGATATACACACACACACACACAGAGGGAGAGAGATGAGAGAGAAAACAGCCACCTGGGGAGAAGAGGTTGGGGCCCAGCAGCAAAGGCCTTGTGTAGCTGGACCCCAACCGTATGTGAGTTTCTCTGGAAGAATCCTTTTGTTTCTGACACCCAGAATCCAGAGTGATGTGGTTGTGGATACAAAGTCTCAGAAAAAACAAGGTTTATTCACTTTTTTGGAGAATGTCACTTTCTTATTTCTTATGGTGTTCAATGATTAGATGATGCTCAACAATATTATGGAAGATAATCTACTTTATTCAAAGTCAACTGATTTAAATATTAACCTCAATCATAAAACACTTCACAGCAATATCCAGATTAGTGTTTGGGCAAATGTCTTGGTACCATTACATAGCCAAGTTAACACATAAAATTACCCATCACAAGTAGATCTGCTTTCAATTTATCACCTATGCACATCTAAAACCATACTTAATTCCCAATAGGACAATAACAAGATGGTACATCTGCCTAATATGATGACACTATCCTGAGTACAATCAAAAGAATACTAATCTTTATCCCAGAAGATAATGTAAGTTTCTTTGATAATAGTCACTCTTCTCTTTGATATCCTGATATCCTGTAACTAGAACATTATGATGTAAAGTCAACAATACTTAAAATGCTATGTGATAAAACGTCAATACATTTTATGTTTTGTGACAGGGGACTTAAAAAGGGAAGAAAACAAAGACCTTTGCTATATATGTAGATATTCATAACATATTAGGAAGAACCACAGCAATTCATCAAGTGATGTTTTGCTCAAAGTCATTATACCATTGATGAGATGCTGCTGTAGGAACTTAACTTTTGTTTATGTTAATTAGCTTATGGTAAAATTGTCATTTTGCTAAAAGTTGCAGAAGCTGTTGACTGTTGACAATGTTAATTGAGGACTTACTGTACTCATGACAATTACAGTCCTTGTTTATGTAACTGGTAACATGATTGTAGCTGGTACTTAAAACTACCTTCTTGCCCTGGCTGGCTTGGCTCAGTGGTTACAGCATCAGCTCATGTGCTGATGGGTCAAGGGCATGTACCTCGGTTGCAGGCTCAAACCCTGGTCATTATCAGGGCACATGCAGGAGGCAATCAATTGATGTGTCCTTCTCACATCAATGTTTCTCTCTCTAGCCCTTCCACTCTCTCTGAAAAGCAATGGAAAAAAATATCTTTGGGTGAGGATTAAAAACACACACACAAAACTACCTTCTTCTACTACCCACTCTGTATTCCCTTTGTTCGCCATAAGCACTTCAGATGGTTTTGTTTACCTGGAGAGATCACCCAAAAGTTTATTCCTGAAAAGCTTGGGTCATTAGTCACCCTGCCTGAATTGGGTTATTGTAAATTTCCATGGACTTTAATCACAGGGCATGGTAATAATAAGAAACACCTTAAGGTTTCCTCAGTAATCCACACATAGTCTATTATATGTACATTGTGGAAGAGTATAATTCCCCCCTGGTAATCAGAATTAATCAGCACAGTCATCAAAGTAACTCACTTTTTTGCTTGTTGATTCAGAGGCATGAGGAGCCCAAAGTGGCCAGCAGTCTTAAGTTCTAGTTCAAAGGAATCTGTTGTCTCCTGGTAAAGTGATTTCTCCATTTGTAACTAAGACCTCCAGGACAGGAGAGCATATGTTCCCAGGAACAGAAAGCAAAAAATTTTGCCATTTCATAAATATGGGTAATAGTGACTGATATAATCCCCATTTCCACTCCCTTATTCCTAGCTTGAAGCATGGCTATGGGAAAAATAGCAACACATATTGAAGATTGATTCAGACCATATGCAGCCCCCTGGAAAAATTTGTCCCAACCCTACAAGGTATTGCCACCTGGCAGGCATTGTAGCTGAATCTTAAAAGGTCATGCAGTGTAGAATCAAACCAGTTGCTTCAGGATGATGGAGAACATGGTAGGTTAGTAAATTCCATGGACATGTTTTTATTCCCACATTATATTTGCCGTAAAATAAGGTTCTTGATCAGAGGCAATGTTGTGTGGAACACCATGTCAGTGGATAAAACATTTTGTAAGATGAAAGTTGGTAGTTTTGGTAAAAGCATTGCATGTCAGAAATACAAACTTGTATCCAGAGTAAGTGTTTATTCCAGAAAGAACAAATATTAATCCTTTCATGATGGAAGCAATCCAATATAATCAAATTACCACTAGGTAGCTAGCTGATCACTCTGGGTAACGGTGTCATGTTGGGGGTTTGGTGTTGGTCTATACTGCTCCCAGATTTGGCTCTCAGCAGTGTCTCTAGCCAGATTGAGTTGGGAAGTGCAAGTCTATGTTGCAGAGCATGTATATAACCTACATAACTGCCACTATGGCCACTTTGTTCATTGAGCAATAACTTTGGTGGATGAGGGAAAACATTGACTGGATTTCTTATCACTTGATAAGAATTCCCTTTGGTAAGCATGCATGTGGAACACAAGTATCTAAGCTATTCACCCATTCAGAGAGGTATATCCACATACCTCTTACCCAGATCTTCTTGTCAACAATTTTCCAATATTTTTTATTTCAGGGCCCTGACCATCCAGCCAATCTGTTGACTACAGTCCATGAATGGGTATGTAATTAATCATCTGTCCATTTCTCCTTCCAAGGAATATGATCTAGATACACAGATAAAAGTTCTGCCCATTGGGAGGATTTCCTTTACCACACTCCCTCAGGAATATTCCAGAAAAGAGATGTAGTGTTGCAGCTGTCCATTTACAGGTAGTGCCTGCATATCACACAGAATAATCTGTAAAAAAGACCTGTATGGTCCCTTCCTCTGTCAATCGGTTGTAGAAAAAACCCCACAATGCAGTAGATGCAGGCTGAGAAAGAGAAGGTAGTATAGCAGGACTGGGGACCATGATCATTAGCACCAATTCTTTATGTAACTCACATTTCCTTCAGGCCTGCTCAAGACCGATATCATATACACCACTTCCATTTGATACCAGAGGGCTGCTGTGCATGCCAACTTTAAGGCTTAGGGAGTGAAACACACCCAGTTCATGATGGACAGCTGAGGTGCATGGTAACTTGTTGAACCATGTTTAAGCTTTCAGTTTAGCCTTGTAGCAAGCCAAAAGCTACCTCTCAGTAGCATTTGAGCATAATTATCAACAGAGTATGGCAGGGCTTTGTTTCAAAATATACTCTGCAGTGTAATTTAACTCTGGGGGACTGTGAAAGGTCCAAACAGCATCTTTGTCTACCACTATCACTTCAGGCACATTTGGATCTGCTAGCTAGATAGCATGGCCCATGTGACCAAGCAGCTTGCATGGCAGACTGCACCTTTTGGAGAGCTTTCCTTTGTTCTTGGCCTCACTCAAAACTAACAGTGTTTTGGGTCACATGGTGAAGGAGCTGAAGTATTACACCCAAAGGAGAAATGTGTATGCTACAAAATCCAAAGGCACTGTGCCCTTTTGTAGGTTGTAGCAGGGGTGAGATGGAACAACTTGTCTTTTGCCTTAGAAGGGATATCTTGGCATACTTCACAGCACTGGACTTATAGAAATTTCACTGAGGTAGAAAGTACCTGAATTTTTGTAAAATATATTTCTTACCATCTGACATGCAAAGGTGTAAGTAGTAAGTCTAGAGCAGTTGCTACTTCCTGCTCACTAGGATCAGTCAGCATAATGTCATCAATATAATGACCCAGCCCTGAATGGTGTTGCTGAGTGGTTAGAGCATCGGTCTGGGCACCAAAGGGTCACAGGTTTGATTCCCAGTCAAGGGCCTGTACCTGGATTTCAGGTTTGATCCCCGGCCCCTGTTGGGGCACATGCTGAAGGCAACCAATCGATGTGGCTCTCTCATATCAATGTTTCTCTCTCTCTCTCTCTCTCTCTCTCTCTCTCTCCCCCTCTCCTTTCCTCCCTCCCTTCCACTCTCTCTAAAAAATCAATGGAAAAATTAGCCTCAGGTGAGGATTACCAAAAATATATATATATGTATAATGACCCAGTGTGATGTCTTATTAACCGACAGGGAAGACAAGAAAGATCTCTGTTAACTAAATTACAATATAAGCCTGGAGAATTAATGTACACCTGGGATAAGACAGTGAAGTTGTATTGCTTGCCTTGTCAACTGAAAACAAACCACTTCTGGTAATCTTTACTAACAGAAAATAGGGAGAAAAAATGCCAGCTCACCAGCTGCATACCAGGTAGCAGTGCATGTGTTGATTTTCACAAGAAATGAATTCACATCGGGTACAACAGCTACAATTGGAGTCACCACCTGATTAACCTTTTAATAATCCACTGTCATTTTCTGAGATGCATCTGTTTTCTAGCCTTCGGAGCTATGAGGAATAAATGTTTATTGTTTGAATCACACAATTTATGGTATTTTGTTACAGCATCCCAAGTTGACTAAGACATAGTATAAAGACCTATGTGTGATATTTTGATTCAGACCATTGGCTTTACCTGGCAGGCCTCATGGAGAAAGTGCCCTCCCAATGGCAAATTAGGTGCATAACAAGTGCATCACAGTCTCTTAAGGGAGCTGCTGTCAAAGACTCACACTCACCCCAGGCGGGTTGTGTTCTTTGTATAATTACATTTCTAGCCCCAGAACCTTCATTCTTGGGTCTCTTTATCTGTGACCCTGGGCATGAGGTCCTCTACAAGTACCTCTGTGGTGACCTCTTTATGAGGATAAGTAGGGAAAACATGAAGACACTTTATTTTACTTTGACTCACTACCCAGTACTTCTGCACTCTGAGACTGCCCCCCAAGCCCTTGCTCCAACTTCAGAGTCCATATAACTGTTGGGGCCTTTGTTCAAGGTTCTCTAAACAATGCAGATTCCCATGGTTGCCCTGACAACCTGATCCTCCAGTAGTGCCTCATTACATGGTGCAAAATAAAACTTGGGGAATTGCCATTTTTTCCAGTTTTAGCATCTTGAATATAGTGCTATCACAATAAATTATTGAAATCTTAAATCTTTCATATTTGGCAAGCCACTCAGACACTTGAGAGTTCAGCTTTCTTTCTCTCTATATATGTGCTTAGCTGTGCTCCTAGCAAGTTGGTGTCTTAAATAGGATAGTCAGTTAAATACAATGCCATCCTAAAAGAGTAGAAGGCATAAAGATTTCATGGGACATGCTAGTACAGTCTACAGTTAATTGTAAAAAGGGGTGCTAAAAGATTGTTTGGAAGAAGAGTCTGAGGTTCCTGCAGGGCATTTTACTCATAGGTTGTGGAAAGTGTTAGTGGGTTCCTTGGGATATTTGTCTCTTATATGTGGAATCTAAACAAACAAACAAACAAAAATGACAGTAGAACGGTGGTTACCAGAGGGTGGGGGTTGGAAAAATGAAAAATATAGTTTCAAAATACATGCTGACAACCAGTAGATAAATAAGTCTTGGAGATCAAATACACAATACAGTAATAATAGACCAAAAAAACTGCATTATAAGCATTAAACTTGCTAAGAGAGAGGCTTTCAGTCTGCCTGATCTGCTTCTGGACCTGGGCCTTAGAAAAGCAGACTTTGGTAGGCATCTTGGTCCTGTCCAAATGCACCCAGCCTCAGAAGAGAAGACCTCAATCCATGGGTTACTGATATAGAAGAAAACACAGGTACTAAACTTGTAACCTTGTGCCAGGGTCCAGCCCCAGGGGCCCAGGGGTCCCCAAAGGTGTGGACGGTGTCGGCGAAGAATGACGGAAGAATACGCAGACATTGTTCAAAGCATCAGGAGAATCAGATTCTTTTTTTATTGCCTTGTTACAACTGTATTTATACTATTTGATTTTATTGCTGGTTAAACAACATGACATCATGCTATGTTCTGGTTTCTGTTTTGGCCTTTCACAGTTAATGAATATACCTTCTTATCTGACCTTTGCTAAAGAATTTACATCTGTTTAGGTATGTTAATTTTTAGTCTTACCTCTTATTTATATTTCTATAAGCTATTCTACAGGTTAATATCTAGTTTGTTATTTATATTCTGAAGTTACTATTTTATTGCTCTACCACATAGCTAAAAGGAGAATAACTAAGCCAGCTTTTCTTATGTAAAGCTTATGCGAGTCCTAAGTGAGGTTTCTGTAGCTTGCCTGTGATTGTTTTTAGCTGTGGTGACTGACCCCCTGTCTGGCATCTGGCCTTAGTCTCTCTGCTTGCATTCCCTGCAGCAGTCCATCCTCATTGTAATATCCTGTGTATGATAAGAGTTCAGGTGTAGATTGAAATAATCTCTTTCCTAGACTGCTCTTTCTTTGTAGGGATTTCCAGAGTTTTCTATTAATATAAACATCCCCTAGTAATACATTCCTTGGTGGGAACTCACTGGTGGACTCCCTGTGGATTGCCCTGCACCGGCAAATCAGCAGGGGCCCAGACCCAGGCTTTTTCCTCAGTGGGGAACTTCCTGTGGTAATGGACTAACAAGTCCTAAACTTTCTGCTGACAGTCTGAGTTCCTCATAAGCCGCACATGATTTTCCTGTACTCCTTGGGGCTTTTACTGAATCATTGTCTTTTCTAGTTCTATCCGACTCCCCTGCTAGGAAAAAGTTTCCAGCTAGGGCAATGCCCTTTTCTGGTGCAGTGACTCAGGTAAGGACACAGTGTTAGAAAGGGGAACAAGCATGGCAAGAGGGATATGCCATACACCAAGTCCCATGGAGCATTGGCTGTGCAAATGTCTCCTCCTTGAAGGACTGTGTCAAGCAGCAAGGATGGAACGGCTTCCGGCAACCTTGGTCTTAGAGAGGATTTTATGAATTTGACCCAAATAAAGCAAGGGAAGTAAAGGCAAAAATAAATGAATGGGACTATATCCAACTAAAAAGCTTCTTTCTGCACAAAAAAGAAAGCCACAACAAAACAAAAAAACAACCAGAGGAATGGTAGAAGATATTTGTAAACAAGAGCTCCAACAAGGGGTTAATAACAAAAATATATAAAGAACTCATAAAACTCAGCAAAAAACTCCACCAAAAATCCAATTAAAAAATGGGCAGAGATACGAACTAACACTTCTCCCAAGAAAACATAAAAATGGCCAACATTTATATGAAAAAATGCTGAACTTTACTAGGTGTTAGGGAAATGCCAATCAAAACTACAATGAAATACAGCCTCACGCCTGTTAGAATTGTTATTATCAACAAGTCAAGTAACAAAATATGTTGAAGAATTTGTGGAGATAAAGGAAACCTCATTCACTGCTGGTGGGAATGTAAACTGGTACAGCCACTATGGAAAACAGAATGGAGGCTCCTCAAAAACTAAGGACAGAGTTATCATATATCCCAGCAACCTCTCTTCTGAATATCTACCCCCAAATTTGAAAATATTTATCTACATAGATATTTGATCTTCTATGTTCATTGCATTATTCATGGTGGTCAAGACATGGAAACAACTGAAGTGTCCTTTAACAGATGATTGGATAAAGAAAATGTGGTACATGTATACAATGAAATACTACTCATTCATAAGAAAACACAAAGTACTGCCATTTGATACAACATGAATGGATTTTTGAGAATATCGTGCTAAGTGAAATAAGTCAGAAAAAGTTAAGAACCATATGATTTCACTCATATGTGAGATATGAAACTGAAAGCAACAAATGAACAACGAATAAAACAAAAAAATAAAAATCCATAGAAACAGACAACAGTATGGTGGTTACCAGAGGGAAGGAGGTTGGGGGTAGAAAAGGGTAAAGGGGGTCAAATATATGGTGATGAAAAAAGATTTGACTTTAGGTGGTGGTCACACAATGCAATATACAGATGATGTATCATAGAACTGTACACGTGAAACCTATATAATTATTTTTGCTTTGCATGTTTTTATTGTCGTGAATACACATAACATCATATTTACAATTTTTACCACTTTAAAATGTATGGTTCAGTGGTATTAAATACATTTACTTTATTGTGCAATCATCACCACTATCCATTTCCAGAAATTTTCATCTTCCAAAACTGAAACTCTGTGCCCATTAATCAATGACCCTACCATTCTCCCCTCCCCACAACCCCTGACAATACCATTTTACTGTCTGTCTGTATTAATTTATGGTTCTTCATATAAGTGGAATTATATTTTTCCTTTTGAGTCTGGTTTATTTAGCTAAGCATAATGCCTTCAGTGTTTTTCTATGTTGTCGCATGTGTCAGAATTTCCTTCTTTTTATTTTTGAAACCTATATAATCTTATTAACCAATGTCACCTCACTAAATTAAATTGAAAATAAAGACATATAGAGCCGAATAGATAACAAGACCCATACCTATGCTGTCTACACAGACTGAAAGTAAAGGGATGAAAAAATAATTCATGAAAACGGAAACAAACAAAAAAATCTGGGGTAACAATACTTAAACCATACAAAAATGACTTTAAAATGAATGCTATATAACAAAAGACGAAGGATCCAGCAATTCCACTTCTGGGTATTTATCAGAAGGAACTAAAAACACTAAATCAAAAAGACATATACATCCATGTGTTAATTGTAGCATTATTTACAATAACCAAGATATGGAAGCAACCTAAGTGTCCATCAATAGATGAATGCATAAAGAGGAAGTAGTGCATATTTACAACCCAATATGACTCAGCCATGAAAAGGAATGAAATCTTGCCATCTGGAATATAATACATGAACCTAGAGAGTATTGTGCTAAGTGAAATAAGTCAGACAGAGGAAGACAAATGCCATATGATTTCACTTATATGTGGATTCTAAAAAACAAGATAAATGAACAAGCAGAACAGAAACAGCCTCCTAGATACAGAGGACATTTTATTCATTGCCAGATGGTGGGGGGGGGGGGGAGAGGTTGAGGACATGGGTGAAAAAGGTGAAGAGACTAAGTACAAATTGGTAGTTACAGAATAGTTAAGAGGATATAAAGTACAGCACAGGGAATATAGTCAGTAATATTATAATAACTCTGTATGGTGTTAGATGGGTACTAGATTTATCAAGGTGATCACTTAATAAGTTATATAATGTGAAATCACTGGGTTGTACTCCAGAAACTAATATAATATTGCATGTCAACTTTAATTGAAAAATTTAAAAATTATAAAAAAGTGCATGCCATATATTTTAATGTATATAAATTTCTAAAAAGTTCTAATTAATATATAGTAACATAAAGACAATCAGTGGTTACCTGGGGAATGAGGGCAATGAAAGAGTGACTTCAAAAGAACCCAAAAACACTTTTGAGGGTAGTAGATTTATTTTCTTGATTGTGAGGATACTTCTACAGGTATATTCATATGTTAAAATTATCAAATTAAATACTATAAATGTGTGTTGTTTGTTGTATGTTCATTTTACCTTAATAAACCTGTTAAACAAACAAACAAAAAAATCATAGATATTGAGAATCCAAGTGCATGAATCAATCTTAAGGTATTAGGCTAATTAGAGAGTTTAATGAGGTGTTTATAAATCATATCCCTACACAAATAAAAAGAGTGTTTCTTTACATCTGCAGTAAGGATTGAGGACATATGATAGAAAATATACTAGCATTTATGATCGCAACAAAAACTATAAAGTATGTAAAACCTAACAAAGGATGTATAAGATTTTTAATGAGAGTTAGTTTTTCAATTGAGTGATAAAAAGATTTCTTACTTAATGAATACAAAATAAATCAGCACTGCTAACTATAATTACTTCCAATTAATTAAAATTGGAAACCATATAGCAAACTGAAGTGCTGGAGGGAAATATAGGAGTAAGATCTTCTTGAACAAAACTGGAAGTACAACATATATTTGTGTAAAATTTTAAATTTATGTGGTAACAGATACTGTCAATAAAATTAGGAGAAAAATCAATATATATTAGAATTTTTCATAAAACAGATAAATAGAAGATTAAAAGTAAAACATACCAAAATAAAAGCTTTTTTAAATTGACAAGAAAGGGAGAGTAACTTCATTATAAAACTGGACCAAAGACATACGTAGGAATATCTCAGAAAAACAAAATCAAATGGTTAAATACCAATAAAAAGATGCTTACATTCTTAGTACTCAGGGAAACACAAATTAAAATACCAGTTTGCCATCTTTTTTGACTTTTAGAGTGTCAACAGTTTAACATAAAGTTTTAAAACACGATATTTTATTATAATATGGTTATTATTAAACACTTAGTATTGGAAGAAATTTATTTTTTAAATTCTCATATATTTATAGGAAATTTAAAAAGTAAATTATTACATCTTTTTTGGGGGGAAACAATATAACAACATCTATGTTATGAACTATATATAACTTTTGATGCAACCAAACTTTTGAAGCAATCCTAGTAACTGTTCTGTAAAAATAAAAACAATTTATGTAATGTATGTATGGGATTTAATGTATAACATGATGACTATAGTTAGCACTGCTGTAACATGTATTTGAAAGTTGCTAATATCCTAAAAGTTATCTAAAGGAAGAAAATGCTTTTTCTTTTTTCTTTTTGTATGCATGAGGCAATTGATGTCAATTAAACTTATTGCTGTAATCATTTCACAATATGTGTAAGTCAAGTCATTATGCTGTACAACTTCAGCTTATACAGTGTTGTATGTTAATTATATCTCAATGAAACTTAAAGAAAAAAAATAAAAACATTAGTACCTAAGAACATATTTACAAATATATATATGACATTACATAGAGACAAGAGTCTAAAACTGGAAATCAGTGAAATTGCCATTTAATTAAAGGAATAGTTTTAAATGTGATACATTTAAGTCATGGAATATAAAGAAGCTATTAAAAAATACACAGTTGATCTATACCAGATATATCAGTCAGACTTTTCCAGAGAAATAGAACCAATGAGACAGTATATATAACAAGTGTGTACACACACATACACACATAAACACAGAGTTGATCCTCCTTTTCCATGGCAGTTATTCCGATTAAGAGTCATCACAAACACTGAACTAGCAAACACTAAACCTTTGCCCCTCAGGAAAATACACACACACACATCTCACCTAGACTGCATCTTAAATCCCCAAGACAGCTCATCTTGATAGATTCATTTTTTATGTTTTGCAAAGAAAAATAAAAGGTTCAAACATGTAAAGTGACTTGCTGGAGGCTGCCTCACTGAATGCCGGAGTTGGCATTCAAATCCTGTCCGACCTGCCCGGAGCCGAGACTTCTTGCCTCTCCCCGCACTGACTAACCTTCTGCCTTCTCTATTCATTCCTGCCTTAGAGCTGGAACCAGAGGCAGAGGGCAGTCTTATTGACCTCAGCTGGGAATATGTGCAGCGGCAACGCCGTTTTTTTGCTGTTCTGCATATCTCCACGAATAGCAAAGAAAAGTGAATATTGCTTTTGGGTGACAAATTAATTTTTGTTAGTAGGTGAATTAACGCATATGAAATCCAGAAATAATGATGTGTGTGTGTGTGTGTGTGTGTGTGTGTGTGTGTGTGTGTGTGTGTGTGTGTGTGTGAAGAGATTTATTTTAATGATTTGGCTAACTTGATTGTGTGGACTGGCAAGGATAAACCCCTTGGGGCAGCCTGGGGGCTTAGAAACTCAGGCGGGAGTGGCAGTTCTGAGTCAGAACTTCTTCCTGAGAAATCTGGTTTTACTCTTTTGCTCTCAAGGCCTTCAACCAGATGAGGCTCGGCCACAGGAAGGGTAGTCCTCTTTCAAGTCCCCGAGTGTGGGTGCTAACCACAGCTACAGTAGACCTTCAGGGCAACCCCACAAATCCCTGTTTGATTACAAGGCTGGGCAAGTTGACACACAAAATTAACAACTATACCAGGTGACCAGATTTACTTTTATGAAGAGGAGGAGGAGAGGAAAGATGAGGAAGAGAAAAAGGAAGAGGGAGGGAAAATAACACTAGAATGAAACTGCATGAGCACATATATAAATATATGTAAAATTTTATACATATATTTTAAAGCATAAAACAGAAAAATCCTGGTCCACATGAACATACACTCACTTGCATGTAGTAAAGGTTATAAATAGAAGATAATTCTTTTTAATGGAGAAAAGAAGAGAAAGTCACCCTATGCAACGTTAAAACCTATTACAAAGTTGTGGCCACTGAGATTGCGTTTCACTAGCATAAGGACAGACAAGTTTACCAATGGAACAAAAAAGGCAATTCTTAAGCATATACATTCACACACACACACACACACACACAAAATATCAGAAGTTTAGAATATAGAATATGGTGAATAATACTTGGAAAATAGAAAAGTTGTCTCACTATGTGGAGAAAAATAAAAAGGTTACCTCTATATGAAATAACAAAGTCCAGATTGATTCAAGATGTAAACATGAATGAAAACAGTGTAAAATTATTTTCTAAATGTTAAAAAATAAGTTTGTGAACTTTGGATGTGAAATAAATTTTTAATCAACATTCTCAAAAATAAAAATTACAAAAAAAGAAAAAAGAAAAAAATATTCTGCTTATTCAGCAAATTTAGGCAACTGATAGTACACTGGAAGTTATTTGCAATGTTTATAACAAGAAATGATTACTATATCTAGTTTATATACTGAAGTCCTCAAAATCAAGGCAAACACAGGAAACAGTAGAAAACTGAGCAAAAGGCTATTTTCAGAAGGTGAAAACCAAAGGACAAATAAGTATATGAAGACCTGCTCTACATCAGTAGGTATCAGAGAAATGAAAACAAAAACAAAAAATAAAATACCTCTTTGCAGACATTATGTTTATGAAAATTATAGTCAAATAATACCAAATAGTAATAATAATAATATGGGGAATGAGAACCCGTTGGTAAAAGTATAAACTTGTGCAACCAGTTTTGTGAGCAATCAAGCTGCATTTAGTGAAATCAACTTTGGGTATACCTTACAACCGAGAAATCCTTCTTTTTAGTATATAATCAAAGGAAACACTCGTCCTGTGTGTTCACAAAGGTGTTCATTATAGTATCTTTTGAAGTCAACCAGGATTGTATAATATAATGTATAATATATAATAATATAATGTATAGATAATGCAGGATGGAGAATTATATAAGTCCAGCTACAGTGGCTTACTCAACTGTAGTGATTGAAATTGGAGGGAAGAAGACTCCCAATGGCCCAGTTGCCCTTACTAGTCTTCTGCTCCACCACTATAGGTAGAGGCTTTGCATCTTTATATTTGCAAGATAGATGCTTACCTTCAGCTATCCGAGAAATAAGAGGATGAGAAAAGTGTAGGGAAAAGTCATGCCCTTTCTAGCTGGAAGCATTTTTTTCTGTAATCTACTCCCAGTAAAGGGCACTTAAATTTCTTTGATCAGAAGCAAGTCATACAGACACTGCTAGATGCAAGGGAGTGTGATGAGATGAATATTTTAATTTGACACATTGCACCTAGATCAAAAAGGGAACCTGTTAGTAATCAAAAAGGGGAGAAAAAGTATTGAGTCTGCAGTTGGCACTGTCTTTCACATATGAATATTCATTAGATAGAAAACGTGGAGAGGGTATTAAAATGAGATGAAAGGTAAAATGTGAGGAGAATAAGACTACAGAAGGAAATAAAAAGATTTATATTGATAGTGTATCTTGAACAGAGGTGTGCCAACCAGCAACAATACCAAAAAATAACGAAAACAACAAAACAAAGGCAAGATTACCATATTAAACAAGATATAGTTGAGGTACTGAAAGATGTTTGATATAGTTTAAATATGGAGTTTGGTGTGGTGAGAAATAAAGAGGGAAAGTTAAAACAGGGCTTTGTAAATAAGATTAAGGAGTTTGGAGTTTATACTAAAATCACTTGAGGACCTCGCCCAGCTGGGAGTGGCTCGGCTGTTGAGCACCAACCTAGGATCCAGGAGATGGAAGTTCGATTCCTGGTCAGGGCACATGCTCAAGTTGAGAGCTCGGTCCCTAGTCAGGGGTGTGCAGGAGGCAGCTGATCAATGATGACTCTCTTATCATTGATGTTTCTATCTCTCTCTCTCTCCCTCTCCCTTCGTCTCTCTGAAATCAATAAAGATAGTTCATAAATAAGTAAATAAATAAGTAAATAAAATCACTTGAGGATCTATTAAAAGTTATTCATCTTTAGCACCAACAAATACAAAGTTGTATAAATCTAATAGAAAGTGCAGTCAATATTTGATAATTATCTAAAGCAGACCTATATTTACCAGTGTCACAATTCAGAAAAATAATTAGTTTATGTCTCATTCCCTAATTCTCTTTAAAATATTTTTCTTTAGGTTTTACAGGGTATATGAATGAAATTATTTGGAATTTATTATAAAATAATGTTGCAAGTATGTGTGAAGCAAAGTAATGTTTTACGTGTTTGCTGTAATGTATTTGTAAGTTTTAACAATGCACATGTGGAATTAGATATTGGTAATGGTTCTATAACCTTGTGAATATACTAAAAAACAGCAAACTGTACTCATAAAATGATGGATTTTATGGTACATGATCATTTATTTATAATGATACAAATGTATATTATTATAAGAATATATTATATTTCATTTTTGGCATGGAAAACTGGTCTGGATAATGGAAAAATATGTATACTTGTATAAAGCCATTTTCTATTTAAGATTTTTGCTAAAATTTTTTAAACCTATATGCTATAATGTGATTTGTAAACAAACTCACAAATTTTGTTAAAAAAACATTTAGCAACTGTAATTATTTGTTTGTTTGTTTTATTTAGATTAACCAAATGTAATTTGAAATAGCTCAATGAGCTGTAAAGATTGACAGTAGATGTATATAAGGGAATTTTGACTAAGAAATTATCTGAAACTAATTCGAAATAACTTATCACGCAGAAATTAGACTTACATTGGAAAATGTTAGCACTTTTATGTCAAAACAGTAGCCCACATTTGTACTTAGATATTGAGATAACATGAATAATAGGTTGTATTGCTTTAAGATGGTCTACCTGACTATGCAGTCAGAAATTGACCTAAATTGATTTAAATACCAAGTTAGATCATTTAGGTAAATACAACACATATACTACTTGGGAAAGTCATTGAAACAGACATGAAAATATGTTTGTTTACATTAGAACATTAAACTTGCTAATAACAGAATAACATGAACAATTCTTAGTTTGCCATATAAGATCTTTCCTTCTTTGCTCCCTGTCTAGCTCTCCGGTTTCACTTTGATGCTTCATTTGAATTGTTATTAACTACATCCCACCATTATCAATCAAGTAATATTAAAGTACTAATTTATATCCATATGACTTTATCCTATGTTTTGTATTAAAAACATTTTAATAAGAAACATAATTATACATATAGTGATATGTATAGATTATTAGTTTCCAAAATATTATAGTTTAAACAATATCTGTAGTTGCAGCTAGAAAGAGGTTTTTCTGACTTAATTACTCTGGGTATACAATTGCTCTTTGAAGACTAGCTTTCCCTGAAAAATCTACTCTGTTTCTGTGTCCCAGGAATTCTTCATAACTGCATCTATACTGGGAAATCATCAGATAATGGTAAACAATTAGTTTAGGAATGAAAAAGATTTACTTATTTTCAGTCCTAATTTGTTAATTATTTACTGTGTAACTTAGGGAAGTAAATGTACTAAGCTTATTTTTCTCTCAGAAAGTAATAAATATATAAAAATATTTACACTGTGAATACTCAGTGAATTAACCCATAGAAATAGCTTCGGTTGTTTGTAAAAAAATGTATTATAATTCAAGCAATTTTTTTTCAAAATAATTAGTCATTACTGTTTAGGATGTATAGGACAGCAGTTAATCAAGTTTCCTGTATAAACAGAGATTTAGAAGAAATTCATTTTAACCTTTGTGCTGAAAGCTTTCTAAGTGCATCAGTCTACCCTGTGGTTCTAGTAAATATGTTTTAGTGACTACATTGGCACCTGTCTTTGGTTTACTGAGATCTTACCTCCACTCTGGATCTTTAACAAATATAGGAGTATCTGCAATGTAATACTATTTAGTCATATAAAAGAAGAAAATCCGGCCATTTGCAACAACGTGGATGAAACTTGAGAGCATTTTGCTAAGGGAAGTAAGTCAGAAAGAGAAAGACAAATACTGTATGATCTCACTTACATGTAGAATCTTAAAAAAGGAAACTATAGGAAAAAGATCAGGAGTCCAATTCATTGGGACAAAAGATGATTCAGGTGTGTGTGTATATATATATATATATATATATATTAATATATCTATTGAATTCAGAGAGAGGAAGGAAGGGAGGGAAGGAGGGAGGGAGGGAGAGAGAGAGAGAGAGAAAAAAACATCAATGATGAGAAAGTCATTGATTGGCTGCCTCTTGCACACCCTCCACCGAGGATGGAGCCTGCAATCTAGGCATGTGCCCTGACCAGGAACTGAACCTTGATCTCTTGGATCATAGGTCAGTGCTCAACTACTGAGCCATGCTGGTCAGGCAGGTGCAAATATTTTTAACATGCTTTTAGAGAATTTATGAAATGTGGTTCTTGAACCAGTTGAAGAGACATTGTTCTTAGTTTCATGTAAGATATATTTGTCTTCAAGGAATTTTTCTATACATACATATATTTTTTATTTGATTTTATATTTCTCCTTTGTGTGTTTGTATGTGGGAAATTGATCTTTAAGCAACATAATTTCACTTGAGATGGTTTTAGCCAAACTGTAATATCTTTTCCACAAGGAAAAGCTTGAATGTCACACTCTTCATTAACATGCCCCAGGTTTGAATGTTCTTGCCAAAACAATTTTTCTTCCTGCTGATATACAGTTGGAGTCTCTTTATTCCTTGTGGTAGGATGGTAGGCAATCTCCTGAGTCAGCAGGTTAGAACGAAGTACAGAACTCCTTTCCATTCTTCTCAGTGGGGGAGATAGACACTGTAGGGACTCTTAAGGTAAAACTTCTGAAAAAACCCATTTCTGCTCATATGCCCCAGATTTTTCTTACAAAGGAAGCTTATGTATCCCAAGATATAAGTAAAGGTAAAGAAAGATTTCTTTGAAGTATAACTCTGGAAAACAAACAAACAAAAAGTAATTCATTAAGTGAGATAGATTACCTTATCCTCTGGGCATTATTACACTTGAATCATGTTATTTCACCTAGTAGCACTGTTCTTCAACATATTCTGCCTCCCTATAACTATAATTTAGGTATTTGTTAGGATATTTTAATAGAATACATTTTTGATTTTAGCATTACTCTGACATTTCTTCTTAGTAACTTGCATTATAGTTTACCAAGTATGGGGAAAACTATAATTGATGTGATGAATATTCAGAGCATTCAAAAAATTAAAAATTTATAATATCTCATAAAAGTTCTATAAAATCTTCCTACAACATTGTTTTTTATAGACTCAGGAAAAATTTTTAAATATTTTGAAATTGGCAAAAAATATTACTGGGTGAACTTTTCAAGTAGTGCTATGTATTGTCTAGGTCACTCTTCTAGGCCTATCTCATTTATAGAAGTTTGTGCATTTACTTGTCTTTGAGTACATTTATAACTCTGCAAGTAGTGGGAAACCGAGAATGCAAATGAATCTTGTCCATGCAGATGCAAAGTAATTTTCTCCAATAAATACGCAGCTAGTCATTTCCCTGTAGTTATTCACCAATTTTGCATTTATTAACAAATGGAGGTCACCTTTCACAATTGCCTATATATGTGCTGATTCTTTGGATCATCCTTTGATTTTTCTTTACATCTTCCAGGTTTCCTCATAAGTTGATGAGTTAAATATATTTTTTCACAAATATTCATTTTATATTGATATGAAGGTGAAGACTTTTCTCAGTATAAAATGCACTTTGAAAAAAAAATAGTAACAAAGCTCTTTTGGCTACAGTGATACAGGCTTGGTCCATGTTCCAGCCTTTAAAAAAGAACCACAAAAGCAAACAAACAAAAAACTCTTGAAGAGTTCCAGTGAAGCTTGGCAGTCACCAGTAACATAGAGGGAAAAACTGAGTGTGTCTCTCCATGGCGGGAGCCACGGGGAATACCACTATTGTCCCAGTGATGAGCCCTCCTCCCACATGGTCAAATCTGAACCTACATTAGCCTGGTGAATTCCAGTAGCTCCACCACAACATCTCCTTGACACCCCACTCCACAACATATGTCCACAGGCCCCACAGAGGTAGTGGCTGACCTCAGTTTGCCCTGAGACTTTTCCTGAGTGGCCTCAGGATCAGCAATTGTGCCAATTCTGAATCTGCATTATCCTCGTGAACACCATTCACTCCATTCTGGTGAATACCTGAGCACCTGCCTTACCTAAAGCATGTACTGCCTGAGGCTCTTTCAGTAGCTAAAACTAAGGTCATGCAGCAGGCAGTGGCAAATCTTGGGGTGTCC